>NC_138162.1:34903170-37303170 GCF_964165515.1 Mesoplodon bidens | reverse complement strand
ACTTATCAGGTCTTGTGAGCAATGTGAGCAAAAACAAACATGGTTCTTACTCTAGCTTATGTAGAAAGTATCATTAATACAATAATCAAACAAATAAACCTAGTAAATGGTACTTATTATTATCACTGTGATAAATGATGCCATTAAATCTTATAAAGCAGAAACTTAACCTATTTAGAAATGTCAGAGAAAGCTCCCCTGAGAACTGAAGTTAACAATAAAGATAACGATAACAACGCATGCTGACATAGCACTCATTATGTGCCAGGTTTCATTCTAAGTACACCAGATATATTAATGCATTGACCTTTATGAAGAGGTACTAATATTATCTCCATTGTACAAATGAGAAAACTGAGTCAGATAGTTTAAGAAACTTGTCCAATGTCTCAAACCTAGTAAATAAAGGAGTCAGGACTCAAACCAAGGTAGCCTGCCCAAGTCAGTGCTACTAACCACGACACTATACTACCTCTCAGGTGATGTTCCTGAACCCAGTATCCACCCTCAGTGTGCTCCCCACCCCCTTGCCCCATCAGAAAGGGATGATGTGCTGCAGTGCTCCAAAAGAATGGGACTCAAGCTCTACGCTGACTCGAGCTCCTGAGTTATTTGGGAATATTAAGGATGACAGCTCCTCCCTTTCACTTCACAGCTGCATCCATTTCTCCATAATCCCTAGGTGCTGGAGAAGGAAGGGGGAGGACTTTCCTTGTTTTAAAATTAGTAATCCCCAATTCACCCATCTTGATGTTTTCTTGGTAATCATCTCCACATTATAACATATTTGAACATTAAGCACCACTGTTTCATGAGGACGTGGGGGAAAAAAATCCATTGATTTCTGATTTACAGACTTCTCAAGCTAAGAGTGATTGCTTCTTGTGATGACCCTGCCTGACACAGACCTGGTACCCATAGGCTGGCAATGTATTCTTTTATTTCTTTTTTTTTTTATTGGCAATCTATTTTTATACTTGCACATACGTAAGGCCTGTAAACACTAAGGATGGATTACTTTGAACAAAATGTAAGCAGACAAGGCATCAGAAACACGGGAACTGTAAAGGCTTAAAACTCAAAACCCAAAAGCCACTGTCAGTCTGCTAAACTTTTGAAAGTTCAAAGCTTGACAACTTAAAGAAACACATTCCAGGGATTTCTGTGAGGAGCACTCACTCACCTTGGGCCCTGAATGGGTTAGTGAGCTAAACTGTCAAGCAAATTATTGAGCAAACAGTCACTACTCCCACAAAGTACAGGAGTCCTCTTTATCCAGACACATTAACTATGACCCTATAATCATGAGACTGTGAAGAGAAGCAAAAGCTGTCATACACAAAAATTCACTAATGAGCTGCCCAGTCCCCATTCAAACTCCCCCTCTAAATACTAGAGTCTACTTCTGGGAACCTGTTTATGTCACTCTCTCATTTTTGGATGCTGCAAATACCTGACCATATATAAGCAGGATGAATGTAAACTGAAACTACAAACTTTTCCAAAAATGCAGGATTTGAACAAGTTGCTGAAAAAATGCTGGAGAACTGATTTAATCATATGCAAAGCCATTTTTACAAATTAATGTCTGGCATACTTAAGACCAGACAGCAAATGTGGGGAATTCTCAAAGATGATACAACAGATATTTCGAAAAAGAATGAATTAAAATCTTCTCTTCGGAAAACTGAAGAAACCAAGGGATATTTCCACCTACAAAAGCATTGCTTTTCCTGACCTAGCTCAGTGAGATGAAATTGGTGAAGGACACTGTATTCTACTTATATAATTTTGTCAGAAAAGCTATACCCCCCAAATGAACATTCAAGCCACTTCTTGTTCATTCTAAAGATTAGCACAGAGCTTCGATTATATAGATCTTGTTAAATACAAGATTTTTTAAAAACTATTAATAATTTTTTTTAGTTGAAGCCTATACAGTATCAGTGTTAAAAAAGGAATGAAATTCTAATACATGCTACAACATGGATGAACCTTGAAGACTTTATGCTAAGTGAAATAAGCCAACCACAGAAGGACAAATAGTGTATAATTCCACCTATAAGAGTTACCTCGGGGACTTCCCTGGTGGTCCAGTGGGTAAGACTCTGTGCTCCCAATGCAAGGGGCCCAGGTTTGATCCTGGCCCGTGAACTAGATCCCACATGCATGCCGCAACTAAGAAGTCCACACACTGTAACTAAAGATCCTACACACCGCAACTAAAGATCCCATGTGCTGCAACTAACAGCCGGTGCAACTAAAATAAATAAATAAATAAATAAAATATTTTTTAAAAAGCGTTACCTGCAAGAGTCAAATTCAAAGAGACAAAGTTGAATAGTGATAACCTGGGGCTGGGAGAGACTGGACTGAAGAGTAACTGTTTAACAGGTACATTAAAATTTTAATTTCAGATGATGAATGTTCTAGAGATGCATTGCACAACAATGTGCAATGTGAATATACTCAGTAACACTGAACCATACACTTAAAAATGGTTAAAATGGTAAATTTTATGTTATGTATATTTTACCACAATTAAAAAAACCTTGTAATAAAGCAGGAATAAAATATAATTTCCTTAACCTTAAAAAAAACAAAAAACACTGATGCAGTAAAAGGTTAATTCAGCAGGCTAGGGTTGCTCAAACCCTGAATATTCAATGAATGGAGAATTAATCCTTGACAAGCTCCTGGGAGATGACCCCTAAATTCATGGAATATTTTGCCTGATGAGACTGTTTTGTATGCCTGAGACTTCGGGCCACACTGTACCAGCCTGATCTATGGGGGCTGGAGATTAAGTAGCTAAGGTCAGTCACATGAGCATTGCATGCTCATGTGACTGACTCTCAACAAAAACCCTGGACACCAAGGTTCAGGGAGCTTCCCTGGTTGACAAATATGTGCCATGTTTTGCTGGGAGAATTAAGTGTGTCTTCATGTGACTTCACTGGGAAGGCACACCTAGAATCTTATGCATGGTTTCTCCTGGACTTCACTCATCTGCTTTTTCCCTTAGCTGGTTTTAATCTATATTCTTCCACTGTAATAAACTGTGACTGTGAGTATAACAGCTTTCTAAGTACTGTGAGTCCTTCTAGGAAGTCATCAACCCGGGGAGTGGTATTGAGGACCCCCAATACAAAGCTCCAGTCAAGTCCCCTCACTAGCTACTATAAAATTTTCATCCCTACTTTAAGTGGGTTCACTTTAAATGCCCTTTCAGTGCCAGTTATCCTCAGCTAACAAGGACCTCCATAACATAGCTTCATCAACGATCCTTAGTAGATGGGTAACCAAGAGTTCAGACTTGCTAGAATGGATGTTCTCAGCCACAGTGCTTTATCATGGGTATCTACTGATAAACTGAGATTTGTTACTAGTTATAAAACACCAGAGTATATAAACTGTTTACCTGTTAAGTGGATTGACATTATGTGTATTTAGGGTTTGCCTACAGTAAAATCGCTCTCTGTTAGAGGCTCCAAAGAGCCAAAGAGAAGACACTGCAATTTTCTCAACATGGCTTTTTGAGGCCTCTGGATCTGGACTCTACCAGTGAGGCTGACTGCTCAAACTTAATTCCTTCCCATTCAAAACCTGAGCTCCAACCATATTAATTCATTCCAGTTCTCCAGTCTATGGTATCTTAACTCCAGATCTTTACAAATACTGTCTTTTTTTTGGGGGGGGGGCGTTGGTAGCTGAACATCATCCTACTCAATCTTTGCAACTTGATTTAGAACAAGGCTTGTCACCCCTCAGCAATACTGACATTTGGGCAGGATAATTCTTTGTTGTGGGGACTGTTTTGTGCATAGGATATTTTACAGCATCCTTGGCCTCTACCCACTAGAAGCCAGTAACTGCCCCCCCGACTCAAGTTGTGACAACCAAAAATGTCTCCAGATATTGTCAAATGCTTTCTTCTACCCCACTTCCATTTGAGAACCACTGATTTAGAGTCATTTCTTCAACTCCTCCCCATCAAAGGCTCTGTAGTTGCCACTTCATTTGTCCCCCTGGGACTTGACGTTACCACACTTAAATGTCCACCTCTATTAGAGTGTTAATAGAGGAGCTTTCATTAGTCCACCTTGAGCATGGTTTTATTAATCATTACACTCAGCTCTGAGCCCCATGCCAGGCACATAATGAGGCCTCAGCAAATACTTGTGGACTAACTAAATGGATAGGATTAGGATATGCAGAACGTGGGAACTACAGGGAGGAAACAATGTTGAGTAAACGCAAGAAGGTGGGAAGTTCAGGGTGTACAAAGAACAGCAAACATCTTCATTTGCTTGAGAATGTAGTAGATTAAGGAAAGTAGCAGGACAAGTTAAGAAAAATAAATTGAAATGACATGAAGAGTTACAAAGGCCAAAAAAGAGCCTGAACCTTACTGGGAAGGAGAAATCAGAGGACTGAAACAGATGATATTTACTACACTCCCTTCCACATAAACCATTCATGAGTTTATATATTATGAAGCATGTGTTTATATATCACCCTAGCAAAAATGAGGCAACACATCCTCTAGTATTTCTTTGATCAACTGCTGTTCCATACAGCAGTCCTCTGCATGTTGAAAGCCAACGTGTGGAAATGTATAAGTTGTAGATTTTGGCACAGACTTAAGGAAATCTATCATTTCCACAAACCTCGACTCCCTGGAGTGATAGAGTAGACTACAAACATCCAACTTTTAGTGTGCTGAACTGGGATTCAACACCTGTGGGCTGCATGTCCCTTCACCAATCTTGATTCATTTATTTATTTATTCGACACCAATAACTCAACGTCTATTCTCTTCCAAGCACTGTGCTCTGTGCCAGAGATGCAGCATTAAATAAGACAGCTGTTATCCCTACTCCCACTGAGTTTAAAGTCTAGCTAGAAATGCCTACAATTAAACAAGCAATTACAAAACAGTATGTCCATTACAGTGAGGAAGTAGAACTTAGGGTTCTTCATCAGTAAAATAAAGGGGCTGAATAGTGGTCTCTCAGGATCCTCTCTCAGATCTGACATTTACTTCAAGCCTAACAATATGTAAAAATTTAAAAACTTTTCAAGTTGCTAGACATTTTCCTCCATTTTATAGTAAAGAAGACCCCAGACATGAAAAGGGCTAAGAAACAAATCTAATATACTGTGAAACTGTGAAAAGCAGAATTTTAGTGCACAAAGATTGGGTACACAGAAGAAAAGAGGACGTCTTCATTAAAACAACAGAGACAGAGACAAGGGTGCACATCTACCTCCTTTACCTAATTAATGGCAAGACAGCAATAGAAACATCATAGAGAAATGTAAATACTGTAGGAAAATCTATGTTCCAGTGACTTGATAGTTCAGCTAAAATCTCTTATAAATATTATAAGTATTTCCATGACAGATAAACTTCATATATTTATTCCTTAAAAATATAAAGATTAAGCATCTTCTATGTACAATAAATTGTGCTAGATGCTATTATACCACAGTAAGCATAAATCAGACATGAATATGGCCCTTAAGAAGCTTGCTGTATAGCAGTAAAGTTAATGAAGGAGTTAAGCATTTTATAGAATTCTTTATACAAACCTCTGAAACTTAATATCACATTCAGAACATCAATATAAACAAGGTGGTTACAAGATCTGGCCCACTCAGCATCTATTTACATTTAATGGTTAATTTTTTGCTCAGATATGTACGTGAAGTAGATGGTTATTTCTGAGTACCCATTGAATGTAAAGGGATTTAAATAATATTTGGGCTTTTTTCCCCCAAAAGATGTGCCTATAATGTGTGTTTTTTATAAATGGGTTGAAAATTTGGGGTTACTAACAGGACACGTCTGGATGAGCAATGTTCAAGCTGTCCAGAGCTTCAATCTGCTTAAGGTGGACAAAAGCCATGAAGAATGCTTGATTTATAAAATCTCAGGCAAACTGTGTGAAGCCTCAGAATTCCTTTCTGAACTACCAAAATACAAAGATGAAGTAAGAAACTCACAAAGCAAGCCATGCGATTTCCCAGTTTCCCTCCAATTTGAGTTAAGCTCTATCGCTTTACAGATGGTAACTGGATCAAACTCCCCAGCCCCAAAATACGACCAAATCATCAAAAGAAAATAGTAAACTTTAGAGCATCATCAGCTCCAAGTTTGAAAAGATGTTAAATTATCCTATAGCAAAAGAAAGAGATGTGTCTCCCAGATACACCCTAGATGTGTTTGCAATCTAATATAAGTGGCACCCACTTGTTAACGTTGCTGTGAATGTCAAATGAGAAGGTATGGTAAGCACCTATTATTTAGTTATCTGGCACTTGACTAAGAAAAGATCCAGATCCCTTAGTGGTCTGGAAAGCCCATTCTAAACTGACCCCATTCCAACTTTTCCATTCCATATCTAAACTAAAATCCAGTAATAAATATTAGGTGACAGTCCTTTTAGTTGTATTCATATTTAATTATTTTGTATTTTGTTGCTAAAGCTTCCTTTTAACCAGTATATTTGTCTCAAAACACAGATGTGTTGCTTAATATCGATTAGTATTTAATATACAATAACTAATACTCCTTTCATCAAAAAAGACTTTGAGCATGAGTTATGTGTCCACAAAAAGCACAAGAATATTAATGGTAGTATTTGTGCATCTTACTATATATGAATTATACCTTAATTTTTAAAAAGGACTCAAGGTGCAGGGGCCATGAACGGAGTTTGGTTTCAAACGTAGGAAGTCCAACCCTATACCACTCTTTATTACTAAACTACACAGTCTCATGAATGTGAGCCCAAGGAGAATGAAGAGAACTTGAAACAACAGTGTCTGGCTATACCCACTGCCTGGCATAGCAGTCATATTTACTTCTAACAGGTGCCATCATTTCTTTAGTATCATTAATCAGTCTACTCTGAGTATTCAGATAGCCTAAGCTGTTTTCAATATCCTCTCTTTCTTGTCTTGGTTTCCCCAGAGTACATGTTGTAATAAATAATGATTCATCTCATGTTGAGAGAGAGGGCTCTAAATTAATTTGTCAAAAACTATTCAATAGAAGCCTATTCATAAACAGATCAATTCACTAAATGTACGAAGTTCATACTTTCATTCTTTGAAGATTCCAGTGAAATTTTAGTATTTGCTTCATAGCAGTATTTTAAGAACTATTTAATTTGTAAAAAGCAAAGAGCTATAGAGTGGTTTAATTTTCCTATAAATATATTCTTCACAAATATATTCAGTAAGTGTGAATATATTCTTTATAATGATTATATTCATGAATATATCCTCCTCATGAATATATTCTTCTTTGCCCTATTGGGAAAATGTTTTAATGCAGGTTAAAATTAATGAATACCAATATATTCATGAACATTTTCATAAGTTTATATTCATATTCATGAGCTATGTTCTTGACCATATTGGGGCATTTTTGAACCTGGTTTAAAATTTAATGAATATCAATATACTCATTAAGACTATATTCATGTTTTTTAAAATAAATTTATTTATTTTTATTTTTGGCTGTGTTGGGTCTTCGTTGCTGTGTGCGGGCTTTCTCTAGTTGTGGTGAGCAGGGGCTACTCTTTGCTGCGGTGCTCAGGCTTCTCATTGCAGTGGCTTTTCTTGTTGCAGAGCACAGGCTCTAGGTGTGCGGGCTTCAGTAGTTGGGGCATGTGGGCTCAGTAGTTGTGGCTTGCAGGCTCTACAGTGCAGGCTCAGTAGTTGTGGTGCACAGGCTTAGTTGCTCTGCAGCATGTGGGATCTTCCCAGACCAGGACTCGAACCCGTGCCCCTTGCATTGGCAGGTGGATTCTCAACCACTGTGCCACCAGGGAAGCCCCAAGACTATATTCATATTTTCATCAGCATATATTCATATTCATGGCCTGTACTCTTTACCATAATGTGAAATTTTGAGCTCAGTTTAAAATTTAATGAGTATCAATAGAGTTAAGAATATATTCATAAGAATATAATTATATTCATTGTATATATTCAAGAAGAGTATATTCATAAGGCAACTAACCTATCCAATAATTTTAACCTTTGACAAAATGAACATCCCTTAAAACAGTGCTAAGAATGTATTTGTTTTTATTGGTGAATTGGCATGCTTTCTTCTAGAAGGGCTTTTATCTCCAAGCATACATTGGCCCTAGGATTTACCCAGTGAAACCTATTTGGGCATGTACCAGTGGTGTCCCACTATTTCTCAGATCTCTCCGCTTTTCTTTTACTCTAACACATTGATTTGGAACATATTCAGGGCTAACAGGGTTTTTTTTTGCCTGAATGTAAGAACTTCTAGCAGTCCCATCAGCTGATTATTACTCTCTGTCTTCAGTAATCATTTCTGTTCTACTTTTTAGAATTGTTTTTCATCAGATTTATTTTTCATTTAATTCTCTGATTTGATTGCTCTGTTTTACCTATTTTAATGTTAGAAGAAAACTTCCTTAACCTAATAAATAGTATTTATCAAAAAACATAAAACCTTAAAACTGGAACAAGAGATGAGACTGCCATCAAAAATTACAAATAAATAGTCTATTCATGATTATTATTCAAACTGTTCTAAATGTGCTACCTAGCTCTGCCATACAAGGACATGATGAGAAGATGCCTATGAATGAGGAAGAGCGATCTCATCAGACTTCGAATCTGCCAGTGCCTTGACCTTGGACTTCCCAGCCTCCAGAACTAGTGCCCAAAAGTTAATGCTTTTTTTATGATTAAAAATATTCTGGAGAACAGCCAAGATGGCGGAGCTGAAGGACCCTAAGCTCACCTCCTCTCATGAGCACAATCTGCAGAACCATCATTAAAAAAGACTGAAAACAGGACTTCTCTGGCGGTCCAGTGGTTAAGACTCTGGGCTCCCACTGCAGGAGGCATGGGTTCAATCACTGGTCGGGGAACTAAGATCCCACAAGTTGCATGGCACAGACAAAAAAAAAAAAGACTGAAACCTACCAGAAAAGATCCTCTACAACTAAAGACATAAAGACGAAACCACTGGTAGGAGGGGTGGACTCATGATATAATCAAATCTCATACCCCCTTGGTGGGCGACCCAGAAACTGGAGAGTAATTATATTACAGAGGTTTTCCCGCAGGAGTGAGAGTTCTGAGTCCCACGGTCAGGCCCCCCAACCCCAGGGGGTCCAGCACCCAGGAAGAGGAGCCCCCAGAGCATTTGGCTCTGAAGGCCAGTGGGGCTTGACTGCAGGAGCTCCACAGGATTGGGGGAACTAGAGACTTCATTCTTAAAGGGCGCACACAAAATCTCACATGCACAAGGACCAAGGGCAAAAGCAGTAACCTGATAGGAGCCTGGGCCAGACCGACCTGCTGGTCTTAGAGGGTCTCCTAGGGGGGCGTCTGTGGCCCACCCTGGGTACTTAGACACTGGTGGCAGATACACTGGGGAGCATTCATCTGTGTGAGCTCCCTTGGAGGCTGACATTTTGGCACCAAGACTGGCCCCACCCAACAGCCTGTAGACTCCAGTGTTGGAACGTCTCAGGCCAAACAACAAACTGGGTGGGGACACAGCCCCATCCATCAGTAGACAGGCTGCCTAAAGACTTCCTCTAGACATGCCCCTAGACATGGCCTTGCTCACCAGAGGACCAAGACCCAGCTCCACCCACCAGGGGCCAGATACCAGAAGCAAGAAAACTACAGTCCCACAGCCTGCAGACTGCAAATGCAGGCCAGACACTACCATAGGATCAGCTGGCCCCTGGTCCTCGGGTGACGAGAAGGCAGCGTGCATTGCTGGGATGCACAGTACGTCTCCTACAGAGGGCCACTTCTCCAAGGCTGAGAAACATAACCAACCTACCACATACATAAAAATATAAATAGCTATTTAGACAAAATGAGGTGACAGAGGAGTATGTTTCAGACAAAGGAACAAGATAAAACCCCAGAAGAAGAACTAAGTGACGTGGAGATAGACAATCTATGCAAGAAAGAGTTCAGAGTAATGATCATAAAGATGATCAAAAAACTTGGGAGAAGAGGGGCTTCCCTGGTGGTCCAGTGGCTAAGACTCTGCCCTCCCAATGCAGGGGACCCGGATTCGTTCCCTGGTCAGGGAACTAGATCCCACATGCCACAACTAAGAGTTCGCATGCCTCAACTAAAGATGCTTCATGCCGCAACTAAAGATCCCGCATGCCCTAAAGATCCCACATGCCACAACGAAGATCTCGCATGTGGCAATGAAGGTTCCACATGCTGCAACTAAGACCCAGTGCAGCCAAATAAATAAATACATATTAAAAAGAGAAGAATGGATACACAGAGCAAGAAATTAGAAGTTTTTAAAAAATGTGCTAGCCTATGCAATGAGGCAAGATAATAGACCAAAAAAAGGAGAAGAATAAAAAAAAATCATTATTTCCAGATAAAATGTCTGTCTACCTAGAAAATGAATTTTTTAAATGGATTAGTAAACAGAGAATTTGAAATTCCAAATAGCTTAAAATTTTAATTTAAACAAAACCAAAAGGATTAGAAAAAATTATTTTATAATTTTGGAATGCTTAAGGCATTTGCAATTTAATTAAATTTAAATTTAATTTATTTAAGTGTGGTTTTAAATTTTAATATGTAAATATTTCAATAATGTTATCATAGAAAACATTCTAACAGCACTTTTCTTAAATTTTTATTATTATCAAATATAGATAAAAGTTGGGACTTCCCTGGCGGTCCAGTGGTTAAGACTCCGTGCTTCCACTGTGGGGGTGACGCGGGTTCAACCCCTGGTTGGGGAACTAGGATGCCACATGCCGCGTGGTGTGGCAAAACAAAAACAAATAAAACTAAAACTAAAAAACCCCAACACTTAAGAACCGTGTTTCATTTTGTGTAAATTATACCTTAATTAAAAAATTCAAGCACTCAAGAATAATTTTTAAAAAATAGATAAAAGTTGATAGACTAGTAAAATGATCACTGGTATAACCCTCACATAGAATCAACTATTGTTAACATAATAAAACATTATAATGTAAATTTTAAGTATTTTGGTTTTTTCCTAATACCTGATCATAGTAAAATATTCAGATAGTATAGCAAAAGCTAAAACATGGACCTTGAAAACAGTATCTTAAGTGAAATAAGTCATATAAAAAGGACTACATATCCCATTTATGCAACGGATACAATAGGCAAATCTATAGAGACAGAATGTAGATTACTGTTTGCTTACAACCAGGAGTGAGTTTGGGGGAAAACTGGGAGTAAATGCTACTGGATACCATGTTTCTTTTTAGGGTGACAAAAATGCTCTCAAACTGATTGTGGATGATCGGGTTGCAAAATTCTATAAATATACTAAAAACCATTGAATTATACAGTTTAAATAGGTATATTTATAGTATGTGAAATATATCTGAAAGTTATTAAAAACAAGAAATTAATTACAGTGATATCAGTTGACTTCTTTTTTTAAAGGCATTCCCCAAAGTACACTTGAGTAAGGAAAGCAAGATGTAGAAAAATGTGCCTATGATTTCATTTCTGTAAAACAATGACAAAACTGCATATATGAATATGTGTACATGTAATTACATAAGCATGGAATAAATATGGGAGGATATATACTGGGTTGTCAATATGCATTACCCATATAGGGGGTGCTAATGTAGGGAGAGGGTGACAAGAGGGGAAGGGAGTAGTAGCCATGCAATATAAGGACTGTGTAGACAAGCTGCACTTAAAAAGAAACCGATAGGGCTTCCCTGGTGGCACAGTGGTTAAGAATCCGCCTGCCAATGCAGGGGACACGGGTTCGAGCCCTGGTCTGGGAAGATCCCACATGCCACGGAGCAGCTAAGCCCGTGCGCCACAACTACTGAGCCTGCACTCTAGAGCCCATGAACCACAGCTACTGAGCCTGCGTGCCCCAACTACTGAAGCCTGCGTGCCTAGAGCTCGTGCTCTGCAACAAGAGAAGACACCACAATGAGAAGCCCGTGCACCACGACGAAGAGTAGCCCCCACTCACCGCAACTAGAGAAAGCCCGTGCATGGCAACGGAGACCCAGTGCAGCCAAAAATAAACAAATAAAAATAAATAAATAAATTTATTTTTTTTAAAAAAGAAACCCATCATGTGTCATGTCTGCAACTTACTTTCAAATGGTTCAGTAAGAAAGTATGTATATGCATACACACAGTTTCATACATACATATATATATATATATATACACATAAAGATGGATAAAGCAAAATAACCAAATATTAACCATAGTTTTTTTATTATATGATATATAGTTATTTCTTAATTTTGAAATAATTTTGTGAACAGCTAAGTTTTGTTGCAATGATTTTAAAGCGCTACTTTGAGGGTCATTATTTTATTTATTTTTATTTTTTTTGGCAGTACACGGGCCTCTCACTGTTGTGGCCTCTCCCATTGCAGAGCACAGGCTCCGGACGCACAGGCTCAGCGGCCATGGTTCACGGGCCCAGCCGCTCCGCGGCACGTGGGATCCACCCGGACCGGGGCACGAACCCGTATCCCCTGCATCGGCAGGCGGACTCTCAACCACTGTGCCACCGGGGAAGCCCTGAGGGTCATTATTAAGAAAAGAGGCATTACGGTTTTGCAGTTCTTAATTATCATTTTAGTGTATCATTTTAGTGTACTGTAGACTCTCCTATCAATACACAAGGCAAGCTGATACCACACAGTGGCACACTAGCAGATTGGAGGAAGTAATCCCACTAACAGCATGAAATGAGACTACTACTAGAATGCAGACCCTGTTTTTGATGTTGCAATCCTAACTCCAGAGCTAGGCTACCAGATGCTATTGGGAATGCCACCACTATTTTATATACACATCAGAATCTTCTACTGAAACAGACTACCCCCCAGAAGGCAACCAAGGAAATGATCACTCCAGTCCCCATTCTCTTGCAAGTCAAGATATATCCCAGTGACAGACAAGGGTCACATTAGAAAAAAAGAAATTTTCCTCTGGCTTAAGGCCAAAATAATGTTCCTTTGAATGTATCTCTATACATTAAGTTAGAAAGAAAAGTATTTTTTTAAGGCTTTACAAAAAGAAAAGATTTTAAATGCATCTGCCTTTTATTGTGGCACTCCTGCAAATTTTTTGAAGACTGGAATGTATCGTTTGTAAACCACAATCTCCTATCTATGACCCATCCTGAGGACACCCAGAGACATCAGCCTGCAAAAGCTACTCTGCAACTTCCAAGCCTCAGTTCACCTCCCCTTCACCACCAGAAGCTAAAAAAATCAAAAGCAAATAGATAACGTAGGTATTTTTAATCCAAAGAGGCTCCCCAAGGTATCTACTGAGGCTATCGGTCTCCTATGAGAGGAATGTGAGGCTGTCCCTCAAAATGTGGTCTGTCTGTTAGCAGCTGTGGCGGCGGCAGCAGCAGTAACCAAAAGCCCAGGCTCTGCCGCCTTTGGGTTCCTGGGTCTCCAACTTTGCTCCACCTGAGCAGACATTACTGAAGTCATGGTTTCAATATATAAACCCCAAGTGTTCACCTTCATACTCTGATCAATTTGGGTGTATAAATGAAGTAAAAATCCATCAAATAAAGATTTTAAAAAATGAAATAGAATATATTCTAAATTTGTAAACTGTAAAGTATTATTATTATAAAAATAAGAACTGGTTCACCAGATCATCAGTGGAGGAAACCGACCTGAGTTATGGAATATTTTTTTAAAGGCCTTTTAACTTTCAATATCTAGAATGGAGCAAACAAATTATCACCCAATAGAAATCCTTGTAAAATGTGTTTTTTCCTAAATTTTAAAAGTGCCTTCATTTCCTCATTAAACAAGTAACACATGCCAATTTTTTTAAAATGGAAAATAACAGAAAAGCTGTGTCACACTACCTAATAGGCATTCACTAATATTAACATTTTGGTATTTTCCTTCTAGTCTTTCATTTGTATTTGGGGTCAGTCATATTCCTTTTAAACAAAGTTGTAATCAAACTAAATATTATTATTTACATCCTGTTATCTTAAGCATTTCTCATGTTGTGGTACAATCACGTCATTCGTCATTCCATCAGCTGTAACTCAAGATTACGCTGAACATATAATACATAATGGAATTACTGACAGTTTCATAACAGTCTCTGAAATATTTAGTTAGAGATAAACATATGAAGAATTCCAGGCTTCTAAAAGCTAAACTTAATTTCTGGCAACGATGACTGGTAATTATAACCAAAAGCCAAATATTATGGAGTCCTTTTTTTAGACTAAGCAAGCTTACCACTCAGCATATATAATCACTGAAACACTTCCAGCATAATGATATCTGCTCAGCTACTGGCAACCATAAACATCCCTGAAGCCCAGAGAAATATAAAAATTCTCTAATATGATGTGCAAAACAAAAAATTGTATCTGAACAAATTGAAAGCATAAAACTTATCATAAACATAATATATTCTGAGAAAACTCATACTCGTATATATTTTCATCTTTGAGAAGTAGCTATATAAATCATCACAAAAAATAAAACCAATATTGAAAAATGTTTTATCTACTTAATAATAGTCTCAAATTCATAAGCATATCAAATTATGTTCAAACTCTATATGAAATCACTGAGGGGAAATTATTTAAAATTTCAAAAAAAAGATACTTGAGTATCCTTATAGTACCAGAAAATAAGGAAGTGCTCAAAAAACAAATGTATGGGAGTATGCCAAAAGAACACAGAAGAGCTCCAAATGGCCAAAAGTAGAAAAATTTGAGCATCAAAATAAAGTAGTATTGGATTATAAACCAAAATATAAAATAAATGAGTCCATATTGATATAAATGATTGCCTAAAAAAATAAATGGGAGAGTAGAGACAAGTCTATTGTATAGAAGAATTCAGAATAATTTATGTAAATACTGCCTCCTCAAGAAGGTGGAGCATTACTCCCCACCCCTTAAATGTGGGATCCACACAGAGACTTCCTTCCAAAAAATAAAGTATGGTGGTAGGGGTAGGGGGGAGTACTTTAGCCTGTAAAAACCTGACAAATACTACCTCAGCCAAGTGATCAAGGCCTCAACAGTGATAATGCATGTTGATAGCATGTATCATTAATATGAAGTGATGAAAATGGCACTTTACCACTGTAGTCTTCTCCCCAAGAACCCATAGTCCCCATCTAATCATGAGAAAAATATTGGACAAACCCAAATTGAGGGGCATTCTCCACTCTACATTACTCCTGAAAACTGTCAAGGTCATCAAAAACAAAGAGTCTGAAAAACGGCCACAGCTCAGAGGAGCCTAAAAGGGCATGAGTCCTAAATGTAATGAGGTCATGAATGCGATCCCGGACAGAAAAAGGACATTAGGAAAAAACTAAGTATTCTGAATAAAGAATGGACTTTAGTTAATGGTAATTTATCAGTATTGGTTCATTAATTGTAACAAATGTACCCTACTAATGTAAGATGTTAATAATAAGGGAAACTGGATATGGGGCATATGAGAACTTCTTGTACTATCTTCACTGTTTTTCTGTAAATTGAAAACTATTCAGAATTAAAAGTACATATATAAATACATATGCATATATACATACACACACACACACACACACACACACACACCATTGACCCTTGAACAATATGGTAGCTAATCCACATATAATTTATAGTTAGCCCTCCATATCCATGGTTCCTCCATGTCCACAGATCCAACCAACTGCAGGCCAAAAGGCCATGTAGTACTATAGTGTTTACTATTGGAAAATATATGAGTATAAGTGGACCCGTGCAGTTCAAACATGTGTTGTTCAAGGGTCAACAGGGTCTGTGTGTGTGCGTGTGTGTGTGTGTGTGTATATATATAGAGAGAGAGAGGTCAAAATGGACATACAGGTATAGATAGGTCATACACACATCTAAGTTCCAAGACAGCAGGGACTTTGTTTTGGTCACTACTCTATACTCCATTGTTAGAACACCTCCAGGAACTCGATAAACATTTTTGGAATGAATAAGTGAACATTTATGTTGTGTGACACTGGTTTTATTTCTATAAAAAGAATATGGTATAAAGGTAAAGTATCACCTAATACTGGCCAAGAAATTAGAAAACATTAACATTAATGAGTCCATTCAACAAACACTTATTATATCTTTACTATAATCTAAAAACTGTGATGGATGTTGGGGATTCAAAACCAAATAAAATACATGAAATTCACAGTCTAACTCTGAAGAAGAAAGTTAAGGACCTGGATGATACAAAGATGATAATGACAGAAAATGATTAAGTATAAGGTTCTTGCTTTGGGTACCATAGGAGCGTATACCAAGGGCTTCTAACCCTGCATGAGATGGTAGGTGGTGAAGGATTCATAAGCAAAGGAAGTCAAGCAGGCCCAAAACAACTGATGTGTGGGGAGAGAGAGAAAAATTCTGTCTATAGGTACAAAGCATAGTGTTGGATGGTGCTTGAAAGGCAAAGAGGCACCAGACTGTCAAGAGGTCTAGGGAGTCACTGGAGGGTTTTAAGGAGGGCAGTGGCATGGTAAGATGGGTGGCTTCAATAGATGGCATCTCGGCATTTTTCACAGAACTAGAACAAAAAATTTCACAATTTGTATGGAAACACAAAAGACCCCGAATAGCCAAAGCAATCTTGAGAACGAAAAATGGAGCTGGAGGAATCAGGCTCCCTGACTTCAGACTATACTACAAAGCTACAGTAATCAAGACAGTGTGGTACTGGCACAAAAACAGAAAGATACATCAATGGAACAGGATAGAAGGCCCAGAGATAAACCCACGCACATATGGTCACCTTATCTTTGATAAAGGAGGCAGGAATGTACAGTGGAGAAAGGACAGTCTCTTCAATAAGTGGTGCTGGGAAAACTGGACAGGTACAGGTAAAAGTATGAGATTAGATCACTCCCTAACACCATACACAAAAATAAGCTCAAAATGGATTAAAGACCTAAATGTAAGGCCAGACACTATCAAACTCTTAGAGGAAAACATAGGCAGAACACTCTATGACATAAATCACAGCAAGATCCTTTTTGACCCACCTCCTAGAGTAATGGAAATAAAGACAAAAATAAACACATGGGACCTAATGAAACTTAAAAGCTTTTGCACAGCAAAGGAAACCATAAACAAGATGAAAAGACAACCCTCAGAATGGGAGAAAATATTTGCAAATGAAGCAACTGACAAAGGATTAATCTCCAAAATTTATAAGCAGCTCATGCAGCTCAAAAACAAAAAAACAAACAACCCAATCCAAAAATGGGCAGAAGACCTAAATAGACATTTCTCCACAGAAGATATACAGACTGCTAACAAACACATGAAAGGATGCTCAACATCTTTACTCATTAGAGAAATGCAAATCAAAACTACAATGAGATATCATCTCACACCAGTCAGAATGGCCATCATCAAAAAATCTAGAAACAATAAATGCTGGAGAGGGTGTGGAAAAAAGGGAACACTCTTGCACTGCCGGTGGGAATGTGAATTGGTACAGCCACTATGGAGAACGGTATGGAGGTTCCTTAAAAAACTACAAATAGAACTACCATATGACCCAGCAATCCCACTACTGGGCATATACCCTGAGAAAACCATAATTCAAAAAGAGTCATGTACCACAATGTTCACTGCAGCACTATTTACAATAGCCCGGAGATGGAAACAACCTAAGTGTCCATCATCGGATGAATGGATAAAGAAGATGTGGCACATATATACAATGGAATATTATTCAGCCATAAAAAGAAACGAAATTGAGCTATTTGTAATGAGGTGGATGGACCTAGAGTCTGTCATACAGAGTGAAGTAAGTCAGAAAGAGAAAGACAAATGCTGTATGCTGACACATATATATGGAATTTAAGAAAAAAAAATGTCATGAAGAACATAGGGGTAAGACAGGAATAAAGACACAGATCTACTAGAGAATGGACTTGAGGATATGGGGAGGGGGAAGGGTAAGCTGTGACAAAGCGAAAGAGCGGTATGGACATATATACACTACCAAACGTAAGGTAGATAGCTAGTGGGAAGCAGCCGCATATCACAGGGAGATCAGCTCGGTGCTTTGTGACCGCCTGGAGGGGTGGGATAGGGAGGGTGGGAGGGAGACGCAAAAGGGAGGGGATATGGGAACATATGTATATGTATAACTGATTAAATTTGTTATAAAGCAAAAAATAAAAAAAATAATAAAAAAAAGAAAATTGAAATCATATCGAGTATCTTTTCCGACCACAACACTATGACGCTAGATACCAATTACAGGGAAAAAAAAACTGTAAAAAATACAAACACATGGAGGCTAAACACTACGTTACTCAATAACCAAGCGATCACTGAAGAAATCAAAGAGGAAATCAAACAATACCTAGAAACAAATGACAAACACGACGACCCAAAATCTATGGGAGGCAGCAAAAGCAGTTCTAAGAGGGAAGTTTACAGCAATACAATCCTACTTCAAGAAACGAGAAACATCTCGGGGCTTCCCTGGTGGCGCAGTGGTTAAGAGTCCACCTGCCAATGCAGGGGACATGGGTTCGTGCCCCGGTCCAGGAAGATCCCACATGCAGCAGAGCGGCTAGGCCCGTGAGCCATGGCCGCTGAGCCTGTGTGTCCGGAGCCTGTGCTCCGCAACTGGAGAGGCCACAACAGTGAGAGGCCCGTGTACCACAAAAAAAATAAAATAAAAAGAAACATCTCAAATAAACAACCTAACCTTACACCTAAAGCAAATAGAGAAAGAAGAACAAAAAAACCTCAAAGTTAGCAGATGGAAAGAAATCGTAAAGATCAGATCAGAAATAAATGAAAAAGAAATGAAGGAAGCAATAGCAAAGATCAATAAAACTAAAAGCTGGTTCTTTGAGAAGATAAACAAAATTGATAAACCATTAACCAGACTCATCAAGAAAAAAACGGGATAAGACTCAAATAAACAGAATTAGAAATGAAAAAGGAGAAGTAACAACAGACACTGCAGAAATGCAAAGGAACATGAGAGATTACTACAAGCAACTATATGCCAATTAAATGGACAACCTGGAAGAAGTGGACAAATTCTGAAACTGAACCTGGAAGAAGTAGAAAATATGAACAGACCCAGTCACAAGCACTGAAATTGAAACTGTGATGAAAAATTTTCCAACAAACAGAAGTCCAGGACCAGATGGCTTCACAGGTGAATTCTATCAAACATTTAGAGAAGAGCTAACATCTATCCTTCTCAAACTCTTCCATAGTATAGCAGAGGGAGGAACACTCCCAAACTCATTATATGAGGCCACCATCACCCTGATACCAAAACCAGACAAGGATGTCACAAAAAAAAGAAAACTACAGGCCAATATCACTGATTAACATAAATGCAAAAATCCTCAGTAAAATACTAGCAAACAGAATCCAACAGCACATTAAAAGGATCATATACCATGATCAAGTGGGGTTTACCCCAGGAATGCAAGGACTCTTCAATATACACAAGTCAATCAATGTGATACACATTAACAAATACCATATTAACAAACTGAAGGATAAAAACCATATGATAATCTCAATAGATGCAGAAATAGCTTTTGACAAAATTCAACAGCCATTTATGATGAAAACTCTCCAGAAAGTAGGCATAGAGGGAACCTACCTCAACATAATGAAGGTCATATGACAAACCCACAGGCAACATCATTCTCAATGGTGAAAAACTGAAACCATTTCCTCTAAGACCAGAAACAAGACAAGGTTGCCCACTCTCACCACTGTAATTCAACATAGTTTTGGAAGTTTTAGCCATGGCAATAAAAGAAGATAAATAAATAAAAGGAATCCAAATCGGAAAAGAAGAAGTAAAGCTGTCACTCTTTGCAGATGACATACTACACATAGAGAATCCTAAAGATGCTACCAGAAAACTACTAGAGCTAATCAATGAATTTGGTAGAGTAGCAGGATACAAAATTAATGCATAGAAATCTCTTGCATTCCTTTACGGTAATGATGAAAAATCTGAAAGAGAAATTAAGGAAACACTCCCATTTATCACTGCAGCAAAAAGAATAAAATACCTAGGGATTAAACCTACCTAAGGAGACAAAAGACCTGTATGCAGAAAACTAAGACACTGATGAAAGAAATTAAAGATGATACCAACAGATGGAGAGATATACCATGTTCTTGGATTGGAAGAATCAACACTGTGAAAATGACTATACTACCCAAAGCAATCTACAGAGTCAGTGCGATCCCTATCAAACTACCAATGGCATTTTTCACAGAACTAGAACAAAAAATTTTATAATTTGTATGGAAACACAAAGGACCCTGAATAGCCAAAGCAATCTTGAGAAAGAAAAACAGAGCTGGAGGAATCAGGCTCCTGGACTTCAGACTATACTACAAAGCTACAGTAATCAAGACAGTATGGTACTGGCACAAAAACAGAAAGATAGATCAATGGAACAGGATAGAAAGCCCAGAGATAAACCCACGCACATATGGTTACCTTATTTTTGATAAAGGAGGCAAGAATATACAGTGGAGAAAATACAGCCTCTTCCGGAAGTGGTGCTGGGAAAACTGTACAGCTACATGTAAAAGAATGAAATTAGAACAGTTCCTAACACCATACACAAAAATAAACTCAAAATGGACTAAAGACCTAAATGTAAGGCCAGACACTACAGAACTCTTAGAGGAAAACATAGGCAGAACACTCTATGACATAAGTCACAGCAAGATCCTTTTTGACCCACCTCCTAGAGAAATGGAGATAAAATAAACAAATGGAACCTATTGAAACTTAAAAGCTTTTGCACAGCAAAGGAAACCATAAACAAGACGAAAAGACAACCCTCAGAATGGGGGAAGATATTTGCAAACGAAGCAACTGACAAAGGCTTAATCTCCAAAATAAACAAGCAGCTCATGAAGCTCAATATCAAAAAACCAACAAACAACCCAATCCAAAAATGGGCAGAAGACCTAAGTAGACATTTCTCCAAAGAAGATATACAGAATGCCAACAAGCATATGAAAGGATGCTCAACATCAGTAATCATTAGAGAAATGCAAATCAAAACTAAAATGAGGTTATCACCTCACATGGGTCAGAATGGCCATCATCAAAAAATCTCCGAACAATAAATGCTGGAGAGGGTGTGGAGAAAAGGGAACCCTCTTTCACTGTTCATGGGAATGTAAATTGATATAGCCACTATGGAGAACAGTATGGAGGTTCCTTAAAAAACTAAAATTAGAACTACCATAGGACCCAGCAATCCCACTACTGGGCATACACCCTGAGAAGACTATAATTCAAAAAGAGTCATGTATCATTATGTTCATTGCAGTACTCTTTACAATAGCCCGGACATGGAAGCACCCTAAGTGTCCATTGACAGATGAATGGATAAAGAAGATGTGACACATATATACAATGGAATATTGCTCATCCATAAAAACAAACGAAATTGAGTTATTTGTAGTGAGGTGGATGGACCTGTCGAACCAAGTGAAGTAAGTCAGAAAGAGAAAAACAAATACCGTATGCTAACACACATATATGGAATCTAAAAAAAAAAAAAAAAATAGTTCTCATAAACCTTGGGGCAGGACAGGAATAAAGAGACAGATGTAGAGAATGGACTTGCGGACACCGGGCAGGGTAAGGGTAAGGTGGGATGAAGTGAGAGAGTAGCATTGACATATATATAGTACTGAATGTAAAACAGATAGTGGGAAGCAGCTGCAAAACACAGGGAGATCAGCCTGGTGCTTTGCGACCACCTAGAGGGGTGGGATAAGTAGGTGGGAGGGAGACACAGAGGGAGGGGATATGGGGATATACGTATGCATACAGCTGATTGACTTTGTTATACAGCAGACACTAACACAACACTGTAAAGCAATTATACTCCAATAAGTATGTTAAAAAATAAAAATCTTAGAGCCATCCTGTACTCCTCCTCTCCTCTCTCACTCCATATCCAATCCTTTCACAAATCCTGTTCATGCTACCTTCAAGTATATCCAGAACCCAACCACTTCTCATCATCTCCCCAATTATCCAGGTGACCCAAGCCACCATTATCTCTTGCCTAATTGCTTTAATAGCCTTCAAAGTAAGCTAGGTAATCTCCTACTTTTGATAACATGTTAATGTTAATAACATGTAACATGTGACATGTTAATATTAGGGGAAGTTGGCTGGGGGGTGGGTGTATGGAAACCTGTACTATTTTTGCAAGTTTTCTGTGAGCACAAATAGGAAACCTACAGAGGTCTAAGGAGATAAATATATCATATTTTGGAAAGAGCTACTGCTCTCAAATAAAGACCTGATTAAGGAATAATATATTTCATCAAGATTATGTCTCTAGCTCTACCTTACAGTAGACACAATATAATATTCTACAATTAGTAAATGTAGAAGGCACAGAAGAAACAGACATCAACAGGCAAACACCACAAACAATTGTTGCAAACAGAATCCACCGTGGATGCTAGAACTAGTGGTCAAAATTCAGAAGAGAAAAATGATTTACATAGTTTCAAAATACGTCTTCCAAGATATTTGTTAATTATAAAGGGAGGGACAGTAACTTTACAATGGAGCAATTCAGCAGACACCACCTACCCAAGTGATCGAGGTTATCACCAGTAAGATGCACTAAGGACAGAACCTCATTTCTGTGGCAATTTTGTCAAAAAGGCATAACCTCACTTCTATAATGAGAAAACATCAGACAAGTCCAAACTGAGGTTCATTTTTCAAAACAACTGATCAACACTCTTCAAAAGTGTCAAAATCGTGAAAGACAAGGAACGACTAAAAAACTGTTACAGATTATAGAGGGAATGAAAGAGGAATAACAACTAAATGCAATGTGGGATCCTAAGTAAGCTGGTGGATCAGAAAAGGGACATGAGTGGAAAACTGCTGAAATTCTAAGAAGGTCTATAGTTTAGTTAATAGTATTGCACCAGTGTTAATTTCCCAGTTTTGATCATTTTACTATGATTATGTAAGGTAATATTAGAGGAAGTTGGGTGAGGGTGTGTGTGGAAACTCTGCCCTATTTTTACAGATTTTCTGAGTCGAAAATTAGTTCAAAATTAAAAATTAAAAAAGAAAAAAAAATCAGCCTTTGAAGATTTCTGTGAAGTTTTAGCTGAAGTGTTTTAGGGAATGTTCTCTTTTTTAAAGGTAAGGATCATATGATAGTCTAGTCATCTTACAAATATTTTCTTTTTGAGTACATATAATATATATGAATGTATTCAATGAAAACTGTATACTCTTATAAATAACAGTATGACAATGAATGTATCTTGTTATGAATATATTTGGTGTATGAATATATTCTTGATATGTAATAATATATTCTTACATTGTTTCTTGACTAACTGGCTGGCTTCTCTCTGACAAACTAAAGTCTTACACAAAGTATGTTTCCTGTATACTTAGCTTTTGTCTAATGATGTGTTTATACACTGATAAGGTATAAAATCTGAACTTTCCATTAATAAAGTAATTGCCTTAGAAATTTAGGCCTTTTCTTATTAAAGATTATTTTGGGAGTCAAAACTTATTCTATAGATTTGCCTTAATACCTTTTTTGTTGATGCCTTCCCATTCATCATCCAAATAGGTATTTTATTTGTCTTTTTAAGAGCATACTGGCAGGAGAAATAAGGATATCCCTACACATTATGTAATAAGAAACAATATTTTTGTTAAAAATGAGAGAATATAGTTCAATATAATGTTTTTGAGAAAGAGGTACATAGGTGAAAAGGTCAGGCAATTTGCCTATATGAAAACTTTGTTTTTAAAAAGTAAATTAAGAAGAAAGGCAATAGTCTGGAGAAAATATCTGCAACAATATGATAGACAAAGAACTGAGGTCTTTATGGCATTGTATTGTTGTTTCACTTTCATGATTTACAAAAAAATAATAAAACTCCAATGAACAATAGATAAAATGAAGAACAAGAGAAATGTTCAGCCTCAGTGATAATTAAACACAAAGTTATATGTGAATCTCAATACTTAAAAAAAAATCTATAAAATTAGCAAAAACATAAAATGAGATAATGCCCCATTGCTGATGAGAGGAAAGGAGGGGAGGAACTTATTCTCATACTTATTGCTGATGGGTACCTAGTGGGGGTTTTTATTTGTTTGTTTGTTTTAAACTTAGAAGTTGTAGCGGAGGAAAAACTTCCTTCTACCCTCCTAGATTCTGTGGCTGGGTCTAAGAGTTAAACTGACATAAGACAGATTAACAGGAGAAAAGCATACAAATTTGGCTAATATTTTTTATGTGCACACAGGAGTCTTCATAAGGAAAATGAAGACTCAGAGAAGCAGTTAGGATTGAGAGCTTATATATATTTTAAACAAAGAAATGATAAAGACACAAGACAAAGGAGTTTTAGTAAATTGTCAGACAGTGACTAGGAAATAAATGGGGGAAATTAACGGACAATAAAGGTTATTTTAATAGGTTTGTTTGTTTAGATCCATTTTGGCGTTGACTTCCAGTTACCAGTGATAAGAATGTTCTTCTTTTCCTGTATAAAGAGGGCACCTTTCTCATGGGAAACTATATGACCTGCTTTTAGGTAGAAAGAGGGAGGTCAGAGAGCCCTTTCTGCATTTGTGATTCTCAAATGCTAATAGCTCAAAATAATCAGTATGCCAAAGTGGCATATTTTGTGGGATGGCATGCTCCAAACCCCTTTGAAGTATAATATACATACAAAAATGAATGTATCGTGTGTACAGTTGATAGATTTTTACAAATTGAACACGTGTGACTAGCATTCTAATCAATAAGCAGGACATTATCAGCATCCCAGAGGAACCTCTTGTGTTCCTTCTAGTATCTAACATAGCCTTTCTGAAGAAAAATATCCTGACTGACTGCTGAGTAATAGGGTATATATGTTCAGCTTTAGTAGATATTGCTAGTTTTCCAAAGTAGTTGTATCCATTCACACCACCACCATCAGTGTGTCCCTGTTCTTTTTGTCCCCCTTCCTCATGTTTATCATTTTGAAAAGCAGTTTGATAAAATGTATCAAGGACCATAAATATATTCATGCCTGTTTATCTAGTGATTCTAATAACTGCAAAGATATAAAGATACATGCACAAAAGCATTCAGGGAAGCAGAGACCAGGGACCATAGGCTAAATCTGGCCTGATGCAGCCTTAATCCAGCCACAACCATTCCTTGTCTATGGCTGCTTTTTTTTTTTTGTGGTACGCGGGCCTCTCACTGTTGTGGCCTCTCCCGCTGCGGAGCACAGCCTCCAGACACGCAGGCTCAGCAGCCATGGCTCATGAGCCTAGCCGCTCCGCGGCATGTGGGATCTTCCCGGACCGGGGCACGAACCCGTGTCCCCTGCATCGGCAGGCGGACTCTCAACCACTGCGCCACCAGGGAAGCCCTGCTTTTTTTGCTATAATGCCAGAGTTTAGTTGTTAGAGACCTTGCAAAGCAGAAAATGTCTACTATCTGACCCGCTCCAGAAAAAGCTTGATGACCCTTGCAATAGAGCATTATATGGAATAGTGAAAGATTGGCAATAACCAATATATCTATCAGAAGGGGAATTATTAAATGAATCCTTGGTGTAAGCATTTAATGGAATACGACATAGCCACTTAAAATGATGATTAGAGAGATTATTCATCCAACAAATATTTATTAGGCATTTGCTACTTTAGGTACTTTTCTAGGTGCCTAGAAATCAGTAGAGAGAAAAATTCCTGCCCTTATAGAACTTTTAGCAGAGGAGACAGAATAAACAAGATAAATACAGAAAATAACACATAAGGGGTAAGTGCTAAGATGGAAAAAAACAAAGCAGGGAAGGGAGATATGAAATATTTCAGGGTGAGGGCTTGACATTTTAGATTTAGAAGGCCTCACTGAGACAATGGCTTTTGAGTAAGGACCTAAAATAAGTGAAAGGTCTTGACACTCAGGTAGCTGGAGGAATAGCATCTGAAGCAGAGGGGACAGAAAGTACAAAGGGCCAGACTTGGAAATGTGCCTGATGTGTTCTAGGAACAGCAATAAGGTGAAGGGCTGCTGTAGACAGAAGGAGGGAGGAGTTGCAAGGGACGAGGTTGGACAGGTAACTGGGGGGTAGGGGTGATGATAGATCATGCAGAGTTGTGGCAACATGAAAAATCCCTACTATAAATTGTTCAAAAAAAAAGCTCTTTCTCCCTTCCATTTCTCTCCCTCTTTCTCTGCTCAATGACAGTTATGTAAAGCAATGCATAAGGAAAAGATTGGAAGAAAATACCGTAAAATGTTAACATTTTGAATGTGCTGGGGTTATGAATTATATTTTTCTTTTTGTTAAACTTTCTATAATTTGGAAGGCAGCTATGCTCACCACTATACTACCAACACCTACAATTTGGGTATATTTTATAATAAAAAACATATTTAAAAACTTAAAGGATTTTGCATATCTTTGTCTTTGAACACTTTAGAAATCAAGTGCTTTAGATCCTCCCCAAGTTGACTGTAATCTGCTAGCAGGCAGCAGTGTCTTAAATCATCTGAGGAGTAGCTGTTTTCCCTTTTTTGGCCGCGCCATGTGGAGCTTGTGGGATCTACTGAACTTGGGCCCTTGCCAGTGAAAGCGGGGAGTCCTAACCACTGGACCGGCAGGGAATTCCCAGTAGCTGCTTTTTTAAATTATTAATTTTTCAGTGTTTGAACCAGAAGGAATTGTAGGAATGATCTGTTTTATAGTTTAGCCCCTTTATTTTATGCATAAGGAAATGATCTAGAGAAAAGGAACTTGGGCTTCTAGTTCTTTTTCGTAGGTGTTTGTATGCTTCATCATTTGATCTGAGGTTTTCCAGCACTTTAGTGATTTTTGTGATTAATAATTTACCTAATCTTTAACTTAAAGAAAATCCTTGCAAATAATAATACCTAAATCTGTTTTGTCCAAATTCTCCCAGTGCCAAAACTACTGTAGCAAATATGTGCTAATAATGAATTCTTTTGGCTAGCACCCTGGTTAAGAACATGGACTTTAGACTCAGACTACCTGGGTTTAAATCTTGTTTCTAGCCCTTATTAGTGCTTAACCTCTCTGTGCTTTAGTTTCACATTTATAAACAGTATATAATACTAAGTATATACCTCATAGGGTTGTTGTGAGCATTAAATGAATTCATGTGAGTATAGTGTGAGGCACATAGGACAAATTATTATTGAGGTTTAAATATCTACAAGGGAAGGTATTTAAACACTAGACACCAGAGAAAACTGAGTTCATCAAATACTTATATTATTGAAAGTCTATATATGTCTCTCTACTTTGATTTTATAGCTAACATGTAGCAGTTTATTAAGAACATTTTAAAGCTAATCATTCTAATTACCACAGTGGCTTCAAACAGTGTGCTGTTGTAGCACTTATACTATAAACTCTTATAGATGGTTATCAGATTTTGGAGAAAACAATTGTTTACTTTTATTTTAATAAGAGAAACATGAGTTAGGTCTAAGTGGGTCATGTGATGAAACATGGGGCACGATGAGTGGTAAAAGGCAAAGGACAGTGTCCAGCCAGCTCTAGGAAAGATTGCTTGTTTACTGGAGCATGCAAGAACTTTGCTCTGTGAGTATATAGGTCAGGACAGTAAAGAGTTCTATTTAAAGAAAGGGGATCAAGTAGAGAGTGATACATGAGGATGTGACTCAGTCCTTTGAGGGGTACAACCAAAATTCTAGTATTTGAGTGTCCCCTAAACTCAAACAGGCTGAAGACCATTGAACTCACATAATGGATATAGTTAAGAATTAACAATTAAAAATTTTTTTCTAGAAAATGACGATTTCTGAAATGCCATATGGTAAAGCTTTTGGTAAAATTTGAAATATGGGAAAAGAAATTTAACTTATAGAGTACTGTGACATTTTGTAAAAACAGTTTTGTGAAAAAAGTTAAATGTATTTTTCTTTGTGGCATTTATTTAAGGATAATTTTATATACATAGAGTGTCCCTAATGTATTTTGTGCTTTTGCTCATTTGGGGGTTGCATGAGATCCTATTGCTTTATACTTGGAAAAATCTGAAATTTTTTGCAATGTTGATATTGTTTTCTTCAGTGCTAAGTCTTCAGAAGTGTTCCTTGCTCAAGCTTTTTTTTTTTTAAACATATTTAGATCAATGCAGATATAGACAGCAGTGTTTCTGCCACATTAGCTTTATAAGAAAGTTTCTGCCTTCCTTGCAAAATCATGCGTTGTTAGTTAGGGTTTCTGTGGGCACATTAATTTTGAATAGAACCTAGGGATTGTGCTTATTAACAACTAGAAGTGTAGCAGTTTTGGTAGTGAGTTCCTAACAGGACTCAGGTACTTACATGTTCAGTAGTACATTGCTGTTGTAGCAGTTGTGGTATTTAATTGAATCTGAAGGTCCCTGGGAATCTTCCTAGTCCATTATATTAAAGTGAGTGGAAAGACCTCTGAGAAAAAAAATTTTTTAATGCAATTCAGTATTTATGATTTAGTTAACAGTTAAGATAAGGACTTTTAGGAACATTTGCGAGGTGGGGGAAGGAAACCATGCATTTACAGAGACGTTTGTGAAACATGAAATTGTGCAACTGAATTAGCCTTTCTTTACCAGCCCTCTGCAGGTACACCAGGCTCTGGTCCAAGGAGTAGCATATGACTCAGATTCCCCCTTAACACCCTTGTCAGTTACTCTTTTCAGGGTTTAGGTTGATACATCAAATGCACACAATAAATCTGGGAGTGCTTAGGAAGGATGTGTGGAATCTCTCTTTAGGTTTTAAGAAATGACTATGATTGAATATTTTAGTTTGATTCTTTTGAGTAGGAATTTTTGTTCTGTGTGATAAATGTGCAGCATATTAGCACCAAGGGAACTAAATTTGAATCCACTGGGATATCAGTCAAACCTTCCGTACTTGTAAGATCAAAGTATGCCTCTGAGATAGCGTATCTTTTAGCTTTACTTGGTAATTCTTAATCTTTTTGCCTTTTTTTGACCCCTTTGCTAGTCAGATTAAAAACTTTGCACTCTCAGGCAGCAAGGTCCTACTGTATAGCACAGGGAACTTTATTCAGTATCCTGTGATAAACCATAATGGAAAAGAATATGAAACAAGAAAGTATATGTATGTATAACTGAATCTCTGCTGTACAGCAGAAATTAACACAACATTGTAAATCAACTATACTTCAAATAAAAATTTTTAAAAGAGAAAAAACTTTGTACTCTCTTCTCAGAAAATGCACATTTGTACACAAACATATGATTTTGTATAAATTTTAGGAAATATGTGGCCCCCCAATGCATTATGCTAACAATCTCTATTTTGTGTATTTACATTTTAGCATATGACTTTTTGTCTAAGGACAGAAACTTTAAACATTTGAGATAAGGATTAGGAGAGTAAGCTTATGGGCATCCAGGAAAGTTTTACTTTTTTGGAGGAGGAGAGGATAACATGGTATTTTTTTTCATCAGAAATCCATTTAAAATGTTATTTCTGATAAATGTACTGGTAGTGTGCATCTGGTTAAATCATTCTTCTGCACTGAAGGTTTTGAAAAAAATAGTGTCTACTGGTGCACTCACAAAGGCAGTCTAGCAAGGAAAAATTAAAAAGCTTAAATTCTCATTCTCATTTCTACAGGAATAAAGAGGGAAAATTCATTATGTCAAGCATTACAAATAAGCATGTATTAAAGTGGCTACATATGATGATGGCACATTGTTGGAACAGCCCATGAAAGATAATTTGCGTGGAAGATGATTATTCAGTAGGGCTTTAATTTACAAGAAACATTCCACCATTTAATTGAGCCCTTTTAGACACACTGCTTCGCTTCAATAGGTTGTGTTTGCTCCCTGCAAATGTACAATGCTGGAAGGGTGGTTAAATTCTGATTCAGTCTAGCTGGAAGGTAAAACAACAGCTGAAAGTCATGTCATAAAAATATATATTATTAAACATTTGAGAATTGTTTTTATTTTTGTTCTTTTTTTTAATATATTCTTATTTTTGCTATTGCTTTTAAAAAATTATATAGTTGATATACAATATTATCTTAGTTTCAGGTGTACTACATAGTGATTTGACATTTGCATACATTATGAAATGATCATGGTAAGTCTAATGACCATCTGTTCTCATACAAGTTATGACAATATCAGTGACGACAGTCCTTATGCTGCATATTACATTCCTGTGGCTTATTTATTTTATAACTGGAGGTTGTGCCTCTCAATCCTTTCACCCATTCCACCCCCACCCCCAACCCACTCCCCCCTGGCATCCACCCATTTGTCCTCTGTATCTGTAAGTCTATTTTCATTTTGTTTTGTTTTTTAAATTTCACATATAAGTGAGGTCATATGGTATTTGTCTTTCTCTGGCTTATTTGACAAGAATTGTTTTTGAAATTGGTTTTCTCTTGGCTAGTTTGTACTATAAAACTGATTGTCTAATTTTTTTTTCTAATAAGGTTTTTATAAGATTATTTGGTCCTGCTGGCCACTATATGGTTCAATTTAATTTTTTTTCATTTTTATAGACCACTCACCTATACTGTACTTTTGCGAAATGAGCAAACATAGACTGCATTTATAGTCATTATAGAAAGAAAATTATAGAAATTATAGAAATTTATAGTCATTATAGAAAGAAAATTATTTGGTGTTAAAGAAGACACAAAAATAAAGATTTCAACAAATAGCTGGCTTGCAATTAAAATGCCTGGAAAGATTATATACGGTTTTTTAAAAAGGTAATGTAGATATGTCTAATATCTTCTCTGTGTTAGCAGAATTGTGCATGGTTAAGCTTCATCATAGTGAAGAAGCTTTCGGTGAGCCTGGAACCAGCTCCTTATGGATGTTTCACCCTTGAAGCGTTTAAAATAAACATTGTTGTGATAAGCCAACACCCAAGCCCAGCGTTATGGAAAACACTGAAGTTTTGTCTAAATGAGGAAAAACACTGAAGGTCTGCAGGTTAAATCAGGAACAAGATAAGAATGTCTGTTATCACCAGCGTTTTGGAGGTCCCACTCAGGGTAGTAAGATAATGCAAGAAAAAGGGATACAGATGTTGGAAAGGAAGCCATACAGTTATCACCGTTTGCAGGAATAATGATGGGACAGAGGAAAGGAACACTCCTGAGAAAGATGAACGTTTGAAGTAGAGGGAAGGGAGCTTGAAACATTTTCTGTTGGGTGCCATCTATGTTTTTGGTGAGTGAAGGCTTTCTGCTGAAAGTGGAGGGGCTGAGGGTGAAATTGGAAAGGGATTTGGAGTAGATGCTGTGATGAAAAACTATTTGGAATAGCTCTAAGAGTTAAACAGAAGGTGAACTGGTATGAAGACACTGTGGAGTCAGTCAGCAGAGGTTGGTTCTTGTGAGTCAGGGTGACTTCTGGATTCTCTGAGCATAAATAATTGATTACCTGTGGGCAGCTTGATAACCACCTGAGGTAGTAAAGAAGTGGTTCAGTCCCTTCCACAAAAGTTTGCTCTGGAGATCTGATATTTGACTGTATGAATAGCTGAAGTTGGAGATCCAACAGGATCAATTATAAGTCAGGTAAGGGAGAAAGGAAGGATGAAACTGGACAGGGAAGCCTGTGTGTTAACATCTCTCAGTAGAACGTCTGATTATATAGAAAAGACCTAGGTGATAATTCCTCCTTCTTTTAATTAATCAGATGTGGTAAGGGGTGTGAACTATTTCCCACAGTGCCCTGCTCTTAGTAGACAGCTGCTTTAAAAACAAAAGCAGAAACCTGTGCTCTGTGAGACCATTCTTTCCACATATTTAAGCAAGCCTGTCTCCCATACGTACCTTCAATATTAAACTTTCTCTTTGCACTGATCTGGCCCCTGGCTCCTTCAACCTTCATCCTAAGAAACCTCTGCTTGAGCCTGCTGCTTCATGTTCCTGTTTCTCTCCTTTCTTTCACAGTCAGATTTCTTAGATAAACAGATTACAGTGTTATCTGTTCTGTTATCACTAATTTAGTGTCATCCCAGAGAATTCAGCTGCCAATACCTCCCTCCGCCTCAAAGTCTCCTTGAAGCTAAATGTAGATGATAGAGAAATAAACAAATAAGTAAACTATCAGGTGGTAATAAGTGCCCTAGAGAAAAGTAATCCAGGTTAGGGGGGATAGGAAATGACAGGCACACACAGGGAGGTTTTTAGGGTGGTCTGAGAAGGCCTCTCTAATAAGGACACACTTAAGCAGACCTAAAGTAAGGAGTAGATCATGCAACTCTCTGGGGAAAAGAGTGATCCAGGCAACCATGGCAAAATCCCTGAAGTGGGAGCAATGTTGGTGCATTTGAGGAAAAGCAAGGAGGATTTTGCAGATGGGACAAGGTGACCAAGAAGGGAACCATGCCAGAGAGGTAGATGTGACATTGGGAGCATGTGGAAATTATCTTCTGATTGCTTCTATTTCCTCACTGAGAGTGACTATGGAGCAGAAGGAATTGGAGATTTGAAGAGATGTTCAATTAGGACAGTGGGAGAGTGAATGGATTTGAGCCAAGTGTGACCCCTTGACCAGCAGCACCAGTATCATCTGGGAATGTGTTAGAAATGCAAATTCTTGGGCCTCATCCTGAGGCAGGCGATAGATGGGCCCCAGGCTGGGCAGCTGGAATCTGTTTCCTGTGGACAGATACTCCAAGATAAAGATTATGGCAGGAGCAAGGAGGAGCTGAGTCCTGCTTGGACAAAAGATAAAGAGACCACATATTTCTCATTCTTGAGGTCAAGGAGACCTCCCAAACTACACATGCACAGAAAAGTTCCTCAGGGGTCAGAGAAGGGAGGGGGTGCCAGACCATAATATGTTCTGTCAACTTCCCAGAGACCCTTGGGCTGGAATCCAGCTTAGCTAAAACATGCACGTGCACACAGGGCAGGGTCCTGAGTCAGACCAAATACGGACCCAGAGCCAGACAAAGCAAGATGACTGGCCAGGGGACACTTGGAAGAACTGCCCCCAAATAAGTGATTTAAACTACCCCAAAAGCATGTAACTCTCTCTGAGCCTGCGGTGTGTCTATCTGCACATTTTTTTCCTCCTAATAAACACTTTACTTGTTTCACTACTTTCTGTCTCTTTGCTGAATTCCTTCTTCAAAGCAGACAAAGAGCCAGGGCCCTGCCCTAGCTACTAGTCCCTGGTGGTCTAGCAGCTAGGATTTGGTGCTTTCACCACTCTGGCCTGTGTTCAGTCCCTGGTTGGGGAACTGAGATCCTGCTTCAAGCCACTGCAGGCTGCAGCCACCCCACAGACACCTGAGATCAATCCCAGACCCACTGAATCAGAAACTCTGAAAGTTGGCACAAATGCTCTGTTTTGTCAAGCCCTCTGGTTATTCTAATGCACAAGAAACATCTGAGACCACTGGAATAGGGAGATAAGTACAATCACTAGGTAGCCCTAAGGACTTACTTGAGTTTAGTGGTCATAAGTTTAAAGTGAAAACAGTCATTAGGTTATGTTGAAGAAAGAAAGGGATAAGGGAACTGAGAGTGTACAAGGGATTGTTTTCAATGATGTACTGGGTTGGCCAAAAAGTTTTGTTCAGGTTTTTCCAGAACATCTTACGAAAAACCCGAATGATCTTTTTGGCCAGCCCAGTACCATCAAATCTAAGCTGTATAAAGAAAGAAGTGAGGATGGGGTACTGGGACAGTGAAAACATGGTAGGATCAACTGAGTTTAGGTCCCAGTGAATCAAAGAATAGGTCAGTGAAAGGAATTCTCACACAGATTTGACTGATGCCAAATTCTGGGTATTTTTCCTTCAGTCAAGGGTCTCCATAACTATCATCTTGTTACCAAACATGAGTTCATGTGCCCAACGCACAATGAGGCCAAACAAAAGGAACCACTGGAGTTTGGAGCACGGAAACATTTATTGCAGGGCCAAGCAAGGAGAACAGGTGGCTCATGCTCAGAAAACCCAAACTCCCTGATGATTTTTGGGAAAAGTTTTTATAGGCAAGATTTGGGGTGAGGGCTGCAGGGTATGTGACTTTCTTCTGATTGGTTAGTGGTGAGGTAACAGGGCGGTGCTCCAGGAATCTTGTGCTCAGCCTGAAGTTACCATGCTCCACCTGGATGGGGGCCTTAGTTCCTGCAGAAGAACTCAGAGATACTGTTATGTATATCCCTTGAGGAGGAACCAGCATCCTGCTTTAGTAGCTGCATTACCTTTTTTTTGATCGCTCCTCCTTTGTTTCTGCATTCCCTTAATTCCCTGATTAGCAACTGTTTGAATCTGCTCTTTGGTATTCAGGAAGGTCTAGGAGAATGAGGCCTTCATCCTGCAAATAAGAAACTGGGGACACAGAAAGACTTTTGTATCCTGGAGGGCACCTCAGGGTCCTGCTCATTTCACAAAGAACCATGACTCATGGCTATGGCAAAAGTATGAATCTTGCAGAAAAGTAAGAAAAAAGTATTCATGACTATTGTTGTAATTGCTTGTCCTGTCATAAAGTATTGTCTTAAAAATACATTAGACTTATGCTTCTGGCCAAGATGAAGTAACTAGGAGCAGATTTATCAACTCCCTTGTATTATTCAGGTTCTCCAGAGAAACAGAACCAATGGGATGTGTGTGTGTGCATGTGTGCACTTATTATAAGGAATTGGGTCACATAGTATGGAGGCTGAGTACTCCCAAGTTCTCCAAATAGCAATTTGGAGACCAAGGAGAGCCTATGATGTAGTTCCAGTTTAAATCTGAAGGCCTGAGACCCACCAAGAACCAATGTCAGAAGGCAGGAAAAGACTGATGACTCAGCTCAGCTGTCTGGCAGGAGGTTTCCTTCTTACTCAGCTTTTTTAGGTCTTAGTTTAATTGGATGAGGCCCACCCACATTAGGGAGGGCAATCTGCTTTACTCAGTCTACTGATTCAAATGTAATCTCATTCAGAAACATCCTCACAGACACAGCCAGAAAAATTTTGATCAAATGTCTGGGCACCCTGTGGCCCAGTCAAGTTGACACTAAAATTAACCATCATACCAACTGAAACAATTAAGAAACCAGACAAAATATAGTAAACAGTGATTTGTAAGACATTGGATATCAGGGAATTAAGTACAGTGATTTCTGAGAGATGAGAAATAAACAAAGGGAACTCCATGATTGCCTCAGCTTACTATATACCTCTTCAACATATGGTGCTGGGGACAACTGGATTTCTATACAAAAAGAATGAAATTGGACTCCTACCTCATACCATATATATGAAATTTAAAAAAAATTTTTAATCTTATTGAAGTATAGTTGATTTACAATGTTGTGTTAATTTCTGCTGTACAGCAAAGTGATTCAGTTATACATACATATATATATGTATATATATACGTATATTCTTTTTCACACTCTTTTCCATTACAGTTTATCACAGGATATTGAATATAGTTTCCTGTGCTATACAGTAGGACCTTGTTGTTTATCCATCCTATATAATAGTTTGCCTCTGCTAATCCCAAACTACCATTCCTTCCCTCCCCTGCCTTTCCCTTGGCAACCTCAAGTCTGTTCTCTATATCCGTGAGCCTGTTTTTGTTTCATAGATGTGCTGATTTGTATTGCATTTTAGATTCCACATATAAGTGATATCATGTGGTATTTGTCTTTCTCTGTCTGGCTTATGTCACTTAGCATGATTATCTCTAGGTCCATCCATTTGCTGCAAATGGCATTATTTTATTCTTTTTTATGGCTAATATTCTATTGTATATATATACCACATCTTCTTTATCCATTCACCTGTCTAAGGACATTTAGGTGGTTTCCATTTCTTGGTTATTGTAAATAGTACTGCTGTGAACATAGGGGTGCATGTACCTTTTTTTTGTCTGAATATATGCCCAGGAGTGGGACTGCTGGATCATATGGCAACTTTATTTTCAGTTTTTTGAGGAACCTCCATACTATTTTACATAGTAGCTGCCAAAAAATATGAAAATTAACTCAAAACGGATCAACAACAATATGTAAGAGCTAAAACTATAAAATAAATACAAATAGAATAAACAGAATTAGAATAAATGACAGCCAAAGAAAGCAGAAGAAATATAATTCTTTGCTGTTTTTAATTCATTATTTCTCTATTGATTGCTCTATAAAACGTCAGGTGGTTTTCACTAACCTATACTATTATTTTACTAATGTAAGATTTAACACAAATTAGGCATTTATGATGTCTGAACTTATGCTCATAGCATCGCAAACTGTTCAGGATCCATTTGAAAGTATCATGATCTAGTTTTTTTTTTTAATTGAAACATAAGTTGATGTATAACATTATGTTAGTTGCAGGTGTACTACATACTGATTAGATATCTACATACATTATGAATGGTCACCACAATAAGTTTAGTAATCATCTGTTCCCATACAAAGTTATTACACTATTACTGACCATATTCCTTATGCTGTATATTACATCCCCTTGGCTTATTTATTTTATACCTGGAAGTTTGTACCTCTTAATCCTCATTCACCTATTTTGCCCAACCCTTCAGCCTCTTCCCCTCTGGCAACCACCAGTTTGTTCTCTGTTATCTGTGAGTCTGTTTTCACTTTGTTTTGTTTATTTCTGTTGTTTTTTAGACTCCACATATAAGTAAGATCATATGGTATTTGTCTTTCTGTCTGACTTATTTCACTAAGCATGACACCCTCTAGAACCATCCCTGTTGTCACAAATGGCAAGTAATGATCTAGTTTTTACGTGTTGGACACAGCAAGACATCACATGTTCTGGTATTTAAATATAATTTGACAATAACAAAAGCCTAATCAAAGACAAATATAGATGGCCTTTAGGAATTTGTTGTGTTTTTGAATTATCCTTGTGTCTCTTCTGGACATTTCTATACATTATTTTGCCTTCTTTCATGCCGGGTACATAGGTGCTCAGTGATTATTATTGAAAGAATAAATATTGTGTAAGAGAAGCAAAATAGGTGTGGTGATCATGAAAATAAATTCCAAATCCTACAGTTCTTTCAGGCATTTCCAGCAGATACATATGACTGCTATAAGTCATAGTAATGAGAAATGGAGTATACCTTTTGGAGTTCAAAAGCATTTTTATACTAACTTGTTTCTGATAAAACAGTAACCGCATGGGAATAATTTGGTTGCACTGGACTACGTTCATGTAATTGTTGGATTATTAAAGCGTTTAATTAGTATTTCAGTAAGTGCTGATATAAATGCATCACCTTGTCTCTTGTTCCCAATTACACAATAGTGTGGGAAGTGGACCAGTGTAATAGAAGAGAGGTGATTCAGTCCCCTTGGTGATATGTCATCTTAATTAAGATCAAGGAGTTCTTAAGTTTCATGTGTTTGGGAAAATGGCAAAGTGAAAACAGTTTTTTGCCATTTTACACTTGGCTTGATCAATTAAACTGGCTAATAGAAAGGAAGCAGCAAATTAAACTGCTTTTACATTTTGAAGACACTTAAGATGAAAATATAAAAGACAGAGGTAGATAAGCTACATGTATATTACTTTCAAGGAAATTTAATTCAGTCTTTAGCAATGGCTTTGAGTATAAGTACTACCTTCAGTTGTAGATAAGATAATGCATGTGGCATAATCTCAAGTAACTAAAGACAGAATGAAATTGATATTTTGCAGTAGCTGTGCATTATTTAGTATGTCTGATAAAGCAACAGCACATACCTGACGCTTTCACCACCATTTACATGATACTCTATACTCCAAGTAAGTGGGTATATTGGTCCTACGTTAACTTTTTTACAGTTAAGAGGTGTGGGCATCCTTTGTAAATTAATACACATAAGCTTAAACTACAGATAAGAGAGTGGCAGAGGAAGCAGAAGCACTGATAAAAAAGAAAACTAAAGGAACAGAGAAATAAACAAGGTTTGAAACTGTGAGAAATACATGGATTTTTTTCACTGTAACTATTCACTACAAGTATTCTAAATGAGGGAAAAACCCAGATCATCAAAAATTTATATTAGTGATACAAATAAACGTTAATTTTTACTTTCCAGTAAGAACAAAGTCAAACTATAACGATTAAAAATGGAAGCTAGAAATACTAATATCCTGAGTTTTCCTTCTAATAAACCTTTCTAGATCATCTGTGGTTTGGATCCAGCCAGCATATGTCGGTCCTTTTCAATACTGTCCCTAGCACCCGGCATACCCTAGTTGGAGCTAGGAGGTGCATGATAAATGATGTTTATATTTGATCTTTCTTCCCCCTTATGATGTGACTTGCTTGTGATGAGATTGCCATCTCCTCCTTTGTTTTTTTTTGTTTTTATAAATTTATTTATTTATTTATTTTTGGCTGCATTGGGTCTTTGCTGCTGCGCATGGTCTTTCTCTAGTTGCAGCGAGCGGGGGCTACTGTTCATTGCGGTGCGCGGGCTTCTCATTGTGGTGGCTTCTCTTGTTGCAGAGCATGGGCTCCAGGCACACAGGCTTCAGTAGTTGTGGCACGTGGGCTCAGTAGTTGTGGCTCGCGGGCTCTAGGGTGCAGGCTCAGCAGTTGTGGTGCATGGGCTTAGCTGCTCCACGGCATGTGGGATCTTCCCAGACCAGGGCTCGAACTCGTGTCCCCTGCGTTGGCAGGCGGATTCTTAACCACTGCACCACCAGTGAAGTCCATTTGTTTTGTTTTTGATTGTATTAATTTCTCCTTTACCTTACAGTCCCTTTCTTCTGTTGTTGTTTTTTTTAAATCATGTTCAAGCTTGTTAGTTGAATATTTTATTACTTTATTCTTCAATCTCTAAACATTTTTTCTAATAAAAGCATATAAGGCAAACATTTTCCCGGGTCCATTGCTTTGCCTGTTCTCCTTGGGCTTTAATGTGTGGTATTCTTAGTGTCTTGTATTTCTAAATAGTTTACACACTACTATTTAAAGTAGTAGTTTTTAAAGCCTGCTTTCCTTTCACATGAATCACATTTGGTATCTATCCAGTCCCTGTTCTTCATACACCTATCTCAGCTCCTGGTGCCTTTGAAAGGACCACGAATGATTCTTGGTCCAACAAGTTCTATTCTGGAAACAACCTCCTCCTTGGTTCCATACCACAGATATGACTGACTTGAAATGTGCAGTCATTCTCATTGCTTGCTTTGACATAGGCCCTGACCCTTGTTGAACCCACTGCGATCAGCTTCCTTATTTCCACTTGCCATATCTGCTTTTCTGTGGCTTGATCCTTGGGTATGGCATAAAGCTTACCCCCCTTACCCAGCCCTGAGTCTACAGCTGGGCAAGATGAATATACTAATTCAGAAGGACTTGGCTCAGCCTCTAGTGGGTCTTTGGTACAGCTGCCCATGGCACTGGGGAAAGGACTCCATCTCATTATGTGGACCTAATATTCAGCATCTGTCTCTTGGTCACAGTGGGCAGGATGGAAATGTGAATCAACATGTCCCAGACTTTTTTTTTCTTTATAGTTTTACTCTCAAGGTGTGCATCACTATTCACTACAGTTTGTCTGCTGTTTAGAAACTTTGCTGTCTTTGGAGCCCGTCACAGCTGCGCTGGTGGTGGAGCTCACAGTTGCCATCCCTGGAGGCATCTGGCACGTTCTTTTGGCCAGAATCTGCAGTTCTTTCTCCGGGCACATTTTTACTTGATTCCCATTTTTCTTTCAGGAGTTTCTTTTTCTCTAGGGTTTCCTTTGCTCTTTTTCTCCTTGCTTGCTTTCTCTTCTCTGCCTCGCGTTTTTCTTTGTAAACAGGACTGTTTTCACCATTGTAGAAAACATCCACTTTCTCTTGCAGGATTCGCTGAGCTAGGTTTCTGTTTTGATCGATGGATCTAGTCTGGTGGCATGTGCAACTCTGGCCACGTTTCTGCATGTGTAAAACGGAGGTAATACCACCTGACCTCAGGACTGGCCTCCCGGTGCCAATGTTCTGGGTGAACCGGCATCACCACAGGAGCAGGATCGCAAACGCCCCAGACTTCTTTTAGAGTCAAGTAGATGGTGGGAGTACCTTCAAGCTGCCAAGTGTGGGTGGCCTGAATAAGCAAGATACAGGGCTGTGTAAAGACAACTGGGCAATATCTTTCCTACCTACAGCAAAGCCACCTACCATCATAGCCACCATCATCAAAACCACCAATTAGAAACTGATTTCTTCAAAACTGAGTTATTTGTAGTGAGATGGATGGACCCAGAGTCTGTCATACAGAGTGAAGTAAGTCAGAAAGAGAAAAACAAATATCATATGCTAACGCATATATATGGAATCTAAAAAAAAAAAAAAAGGTACTGATGAACCTAGTTGCAGGGCAGGAATAAAGACACAGATATAGAGAATGGACTTGAGGACACGGGGTGGGAGGGCGAAGCTGGGGCGAAGTGAGAGTGACACGGACATATGTACACGACCCAATGTAATATGGTTAGCTAGTGGGAAGCAGCAGCATAGCACAGGGAGATCAGCTCTGTGCTTTGCGATGACCTAGAGGGGTGGGATAGGGAGGGTGGGAGGGAGGCTCAAGAGGGAGGAAATATGGGTACATGTGTATGCATATGGCTGATTCACTTTGTTGTGCAACAGAAACTACACAGTATTGTGAAGCAATTATACTCCAATAAAGATCTATTTAAAAAAAAAGAAACTGATTTCTTTTTATTACTCATGACACCTAATTTGAGAAGTGATGTCAGAATCAGATGCTAAGGGTGGAGGATGGTTCTGGAAGGATGCCCAGACCTTTCAGATACATTCATAATTGGATATGTTGATATTAAAGCACCAACCATGTGGTTTGAGAAGCTGTGGTCTGGATTACATGAAATTTAAGCCATATGTCAGTTCTGGTCTCTGGCCTGGAATTTCCTCACCTTGTTTTATACTTTTGAAAGTCCTAAGGAAGGTAGTTTAGAAGTTCTTAGTGAAATATTTTTCTAAAAATGATTAGAAGTGAGCCCTTGAACAAATCTTTCTGGAACGTATGTGTATGAACACATGCTCTAATGTCATTTTAGCACAGGTCATTAGTCTAGACTTGCATAGAACTGGCCCAGTATTAGCAGGCACTGATGAATCAGCTATGCGGGGTGAGGGAGGGGTCAGAGTGCCACTTGTAGAAAAGAAGGGGGGCATTGGCTGGCTGTAGAGTGTCCTCTGAGATGCCATAATTAGTGAGTAGATGGGGCCAGTGAATCTGCAAACTAGCAGAGGTGAGGTCAGGGGATAGAGCTGGTTTGGATGAGGAGTGTAGTTAATAATAGCTACCACTTACTGAGGACAGACTATGTGAGCTGAGTTGAGTGCTGAATATACAGTAAAAGAGAGGTGGTTGGTTGGACTGGACAGTGGCATTTGTGCAGAGAAGTTTCTAAAAGCCTTTTTTGCTGGATATGTTGTCAGTCTTTTACATATGTCATCTTACTACAACCATAGAACTAAGGTACTGTTACTGTTATTTCCATCTTATAAAATGTGAAAATTGAGTCTCAGAGGTTAAGTGAATTCTTCAAAGTTATACAGCTAGTAGTTGCTGGAGCCAAGATATGAAACATGTCTGTCTGATGCCAGAGCTTGTGCGTGGTGTACTGACTCACTGTGTACAGCACGTAAGATAAGACCTATGGGGTGATGTGTATCTTGAATTCTTTTCTTGAATTCTCCTTTAGAAAAAAAAAAAAAGCCTCTAAGTTCATCTCACTTTGTCTCAACAGACATTTAACAGGAACTTTGCCCTGACTGGACATCTGCAAGTAGCTCTTAGGTTTAAGATTTGAGGACGGAATGAGAGCTGGTAGGTTCAGCATCCATCCAACAGTGAATCTGAGTGGGTTGCCAGATGGTTACACTCAGGCCCACGTCGCACATATGATGCCGTTTCAGCAGAGGTGGCTTCTTTCAAAGGCAGGCTGTTCCATGTTTATAGACTGCTGACCCACAGGACTGGGAAAAAGTGTGGGTATTTTAGCAGAACCACAGAAAACTCAGTGTATATGACCTAAACATCGTTGACAAAGTTGTTAGCATTTCACTGTATATAAAAGAAAATGCTAAATTGAAACCCAAGATGAAAATATAGTGATAAAGTTAGCTCTGATTCAGATGGCTCTGGTTTTATTCTTGGACCTATGGGTGGGTAGGCATTGTTTATGTGGGGAGTTATGTTCCTAGAAGTCACTGCATATATCAAATCGCCCCAAATGGGGACTATACACTATATGCAAACCCCCTGATAGGTTTAAAGCAGGACTTTGGAGTAAGATTTCATAACTGAGGGAGCACTGAGGTTTGCAGCTGATTAAGCACAACTGCAGACTGCATTACAGAGATTTTGAGTTATTGTTACTTTGGGGCCTTTGTCAACCCCTCATCCCCCGCCAACACACACATGCACACACACCCAAATACACGGACACACACAAGGTTTCTGCTGCTCTTGTTCTTTCTAGCAAACTGATTTACCACTTCTAATTTTAATTTCTAAAGAATGGGGTTGTTTTTTGCTGTGTCCCTCTACCCCATCTTATTTCCTCTGTTGATTTCAGCTTTTTCAGTATTGATCGATCATTTCCCATCCCTATTCCCATGTATACACAGTCAACAAGATGTAATGGTGGCACTGATATTAGTGCTGAGGGATTAACATATCTCTGAAGGAGAGGACTGTGAGGTGTGGGGAGATTTGAGAAGGGTCTAATAACAATGCTGTTGAAATAAAAGGTGGATGGATCCAACCAAGAATATGTAAAAACTCAAAGCCAAAGCATGGGCAGTAGAAATGGACAGCAGGCACTGGTTTTTTTTCATATGCTTACAACCACTTATAAATTTTTGGCTTTGGGACTTCACTGGTCCAGTGGTTGAGAATCTCCCTTGCAATTCAGGGGATGCAGGTTTGATCCCTGGTTGGGGAACTAAGATCCCACATGCCACGGGGCAACTAAGCCTGCACACCACAACTAAAGAGCCTGCGTGCTGCAACTACAGAGCCCATGCACTCTGGAGCCTGCGTGCCACAATTAGAGAGTCCATGCACCACAACTACTGAGCCCATGCGCTCTGAAGCCCGTGCACCACAACTAGAGAGAAACCTGCATGCCGAAACGAAGAGCACTCGTGCCACAACGAAAGACCCTGTTGCCACAACGAAGACCTGATGCAGCCAAAACTAACAAAATAAATAAGTAAATAAATTGTTAGTTCTGGTGAGCCCACATTTGAAGGAGGTCCGATTTAGTAACCAGCTGCAATTTGTGCCACATCTTGGAATATAAGGAAAGAGTGTAACTGAGAGAACTGCTCTTTTGCAGTGGGGGAGAGGGGGGGTAAAATACACAACATAAAATTTACTATCTCAACTCTCTTTAAGTGTGCAGTTCATTGGCATTAAGTATATTCACATTATTGTGCTACCATCACTACCATCCATCCACAGAGAGCTCTTTTATGATGCTATGGAAAAGTGAGCTTTCCATCATAAAGATGTAGTGTGGTGTTGTCCAGAACTTTCTGCGATGATGGAAATGTGTCTCCCTCCCACTCTCCCTATCTGACCCCTCTAGATGGTCACAAAGTACCGAGCTGACCTCCTGGTGCTTTACAGCTGCTTCCTACTAGCTATCTATTATACATTTGGTAGTGTATATATGTCAATGCTACTCTCTCATTTCGTCCAGCTTACCCTTCCCCCTCCCTGTGTCCTCAAGTCCATTCTCTATGTCTGTGTCTTTATTCCTGTCCTGCCCCTAAGTTCATCAGAACCTTTTTTTTAATATTCCATATATTTGTGTTAGTATATGATATTTGTTTTTCTCTTCTTGATTTCACTATGTATGACAGATTCTAGGTCCATTCACCTCACTACAAATAACTCAATTTTGTTTCTTTTTATGGCTGAGTAATATTCCATTGTATATATGTGCCACATCTTCTTTATCCATTCATCTGTCAATGGATACAGGTTGCTTCCATGTCCTGGCTATTGTAAAGAGTACTGCAATGAACACTGTGGTACATGATTGTTTTTGAATTATGGTTTTCTCAGGGTATATGCCCAGTAGTGGGATTGCTGGGTCCTATGGTAGTTCTATTTTTAGATTTTTAAGGAAGCTCCAAACTGCTCTCCATAGTGGCTGTATCAATTTACATTCCCACCAACAGTGCAAGAGGGTTCCCTTTTCTCCACACCCTCTCCAGCTTTTATTGTTTGTAGACTTTTTTTTTTTTTTTTGCGGTACGCGGGCCTCTCACTGTTGTGGCCTCTCCCGCTGTGGAGCACAGGCTCCGTATGCGCAGGCTCAGCGGCCATGGCTCACGGGCCTAGCTGCTCCGCAGCATGTGGGATCTTCTCGGATCGGGGCACGAACCCGTGTCCCCTGCATCGGCAGGCGGACTCTCAACCACTGCGCCACCAGGGAATCCCCTATTGTTTGTAGATTTTTTGATGATGGCATTCTGACTGGTGTGAGGTGATACCTCACCGTAGTTTTCATTTGCATATCTCTAACGATTAGTGATGCCGGGCATCCTTTCATGTGTTTGTTGGCAATCTATGTATCTTCTTTGGAGAAATGTCTACTTAGGTCTTCTGCCCATTTTTGGATTGGGTTGTTAGTTTTTTTTGATATTGAGCTGCATGAGCTGCTTGTTTATTTTGGAGATTAAGCCTTTGTCAGTTGCTTCGTTTGCAAATATCTTCCCCCATTCTGAGGGTTTCTTTTCATCTTGTTTATGGCTTCCTTTGCTGTGCAAAAGCTTTTAAGTTTCAATAGGTTCCATTTGTTTATTTTATCTCCATTTCTCTAGGAGGTGGGTCAAAAAGGATCTTGCTGTGATTTATGTCAGAGTGTTCTGCCTATGTTTTTCTCTAAGAGTTTTACAGTGTCTGGCCTTACATTTAGGTCTTTAGTCCATTTTGAGTTTATTTTTGTGTATGGTGTTAGGAACTGTTCTAATTTCATTCTTTTACAGGAAGCTGTACAGTTTTCCCAGCACCACTTACTGAAGAGGCTGTATTTTCTCCACTGTATATTCTTGCCTCCTTTATCAAAAATAAGGTAACCATATGTGCGTGGGTTTATCTCTGGGCTTTCTATCCTGTTCCATTGATCTATCTTTCTGTTTTTGTGCCAGTACCATACTGTCTTGATTACTGTAGCTTTGTAGTATAGTCTGAAGTCCAGGAGCCTGATTCCTCCAGCTCTGTTTTTCTTTCTCAAGATTGCTTTGGCTATTCAGGGTGCTTTGTGTTTCCATACAAATTGTAAAATTTTTTGTTCTAGGTCTGTGAAAAATGCCATTGGTAGTTCGATAGGGATCACACTGACTCTGTAGATTGTTTTGGGTAGTATAGTCATTTTCACAGTGTTGATTCTTCCAATCCAAGAACATGGTATATCTCTCCATCTGTTGGTATTGTCTTTAATTTCTTTCATCAGTGTCTTAGTTTTCTACATACAGGTCTTTTGTCTCCTTAGGTAGGTTTAATCACTAGGTATTTTATTCTTTTTGCTGCAGTGGTAAATGGGAGTGTTTCCTTAATTTCTCTTTCAGATTTTTCATCATTACCGTATAGGGATGCAAGAGATTTCTATGCATTAATTTTGTATCCTGCTACTCTACCAAATTCACTGATTAGCTCTAGTAGTTTTCTGGTAGCATCTTTAGGATTCTCTATGTGTAGTATCATGTCATCTGCAAAGAGTGACAGCTTTACTTCTTTTCCGATTTGGATTCCTTTTATTTTTTTTATCTTCTCTGATTGCCATGGCTGAAACTTCCAAAATTATGTTGAATTACAGTGGTGAATGTGGGCAACCTTGTCTTGTTCCTGATTTTAGAGGAAATGGTTTCAGCTTTTCACCACTGAGAACGATGTTGCCTGTGGGTTTGTCATATATGACCTTTATTATGTTGAGGTAGGTTCCCTCTATGCCTACTTTCTGGAGAGTTTTTATCATAAATGGGTGTTTTTTGTCAAAAGCTATTTCTGCATCTATTGAGATTATCATATGGTTTTTATCCTTCAATTTGTTAATATGGTATTTGTTAATATGTATCACATCACAGTTTGTTAATATGTATCACATTAATTGATTTGCATATATTGAAGAATCCTTGCATTCCTGGGATAAACCCCACTTGATCATGCTGTATGATCCTTTTAATGTGCTGTTGGATTCTGTTTGCTAGTATTTTACTGAGGATTTTTGCATCTATGTTCATCAGTGATGTTGGCCTGTAGTTTTCTTTTTTTGTGACATCTTTGTCTGGTTTTGGTATCAAGGTGATGGTGGCCTCATAGAATTTTGAGAGTTTGGGAGTGTTCCTCCCTCTGCTATATTTTGGAAGAGTTTGAGAAGGATAGGTGTTAGCTCTTCTCTAAATGTTTGATAGAATTCACCTGTGAAGCCATCTGGTCCTGGGCTTTTGTTTGCTGGAAAATTTTTAATCACAGTTTCAATTTCAGTGCTTGTGATTGGTCTGTTCATATTTTCTATTTCTTCCAGGTTCAATCTCAGAAGGTTGTTGCTATATTTTCTAAGAATTTGTCCATTTCTTCCAGGTTGTCCATTTAATTGGCATATAGTTGCTGTGGTAATCTCTCATGATCCTTTGCATTTCTGCAGTGTCTGTTGTTATTTCTATTTTCATTTCTAATTCTGTTGATTTGAGTCTTCTCCGTTTTTTCTTGATGAGTCTGGCTAATGGTTTAGCAATTTTGTTTATCTTCTCAAAGAACCAGCTTTTAGTTTTATTGATCTTTGCTACTGTTTCCTTCATTCCTTTTTCATTTATTTCTGATCTGATCTTTATGAGTTCCCTCCCTCTGCTAACTGTGGGGGTTTTTTGTTCTTCTTTCTCTAATTGCTTTAGGTGTAAGGTTAGGTTGTTTATTTGAGATGTTTCTTGTTTCCTGAGGTAGGATTGTATTGCTGTAAACTTCTCTCTTAGAACTGCTTTTGCTGTCTCCCATTGGGTTTGGGTCGTCGTGTTTGTCATTTGTTTCTAGGTATTGTTTGATTTCCTCTTTGAGTTCTTCAGTGATCTCTTGGTTAGTGAGTAACGTAGTGTTTAGCCTCCATGTGTTTGCATTTTTTACAGTTTTTTTTTCCTGTAACTGATATCTAGTCTCATAGTGGTGTGGTCGGAAAAGATACTTGATACGATTTCAATTTTCTTAAATTTAACAAAGCTTGATTTGTGACCCAAGATATGATCTATCCTGGAGAATGTTCCATGAGCACTTGAGAAGAAAGTGTATTCTCTTGTTTTTGGATGGAATGTCCTACAAATATTAAGTCCACCTTGTTCAATGTGTTATTTAAAGCTTGTGTTTCCTTATTTACTTTCATTTTGGGTGACCTGTCCATTGGTGAGTGGGGTGTCAAAATCCCCTACTATTATTGTGTTACTGTCGATTTCCCCTTTTATGGCTGTTAGCATTTGCCTTACGTATTGAGGAGCTCTGATGTTGGGTTCATAAATATTTACAATTGTTGTATCTTCTTCTTGGATTGATCCCTTGATCATTATGTAGTGTCCTTCTCTGTCTCTTGTAATAGTCTTTAAAGTCTGTTTTGTCTCATATGAGAATTGCTACTCCAGCTTTCTTTTGATTTCCATTTGCATGGAATACCTTTTTCCATCCCCTCACTTTCAGTCTGTATGTGTCCCTAGGTCTGAAGTGGGTCTCTTGTAGACAGCATATATACAGGTCTTGTTTTGTATCCATTTACCCAGTCTGTGTCTTTTGGTTGCAGCATTTAATCCATTTACATTTAAGGTAATTATCGATATGTATGTTCCTATTACCATTTTCTTAATTGTTCGGGGTTTGTTATTGTAGGTCTTTTCCTTTGCTTGTGTTTCCTGCCTAGAAAAGTTTCTTTAGCATTTGCTGTAAAGCTAGTTTGGTGGTTCTGAATTCTCTTAACTTTTGCTTGTCTGTAAAGGCTTTAATTTCTCTGTCGAATCTGAATGAGATCCTTGCTGGGTAGAGTAATCTTGGTTATAGGATTTTCCCTTCATCCCTTTAAATATGTCCTGACACTCCCTTCTGGCTTGCAGAGCTTCTGCTGAAAGATCAGCTGTTAACCTTATGGGGATTCCCTTGTATGTTATTTGTTGCTTTTACTCTGCTGCTTTTAATATTTTTCCTTTGTATTTAATTTTTGATAGTTTGATTAATATGCGTCTTGGCGTGTTTATCCTTGGATTTATCCTGTATGGGACTCTCTGCACTTCCTGAACTTCACTATTTCCTTTCCCATGTTAGGGAAGTTTTCAACTATAATCTCTTCAAATATTTTCCCATACCCTTTCTTTTTCTCTTCTTCTTCTGGGATCCCTATAATTCGAACGTTGGTGCATTTAATGTTGTCCCAGAGGTCTCTGAGACTGGCCTCAATTCTTTTCATTCTTTTTTATTCATCTCTGAGGCAGTTATTTCCACTATTTTATCTTCCAGTTCACTTACCTGTTCTTCTGCCTCAGTTATTCTATTGATTCCTTCTAGAGAGTTTTTAACTTCATTTATTGTGTTGTTCATCATTGTTTGTTTGCTCTTTAGTTCTTCTCGGTCCTTGTTAAACGTTTCTTGTATTTTCTCCATTGTATTTCCAAGATTTGGGACATCTTTACTCTCATTATTCTGAATTCTTTTTCAGGTAGACTGCCTATTTCCTCTTCTTTTGTTTGGTCTGGTGCGTTTTTACATTGTTCCTGCGTCTGTAACATATTTTTTTTTTTTTTTTTTTTTTTTGCTGTACGCGGGCCTCTCACTGCTGTGGCCTCTCCCGTTGCGGAGCACAGGCTCCGGACACACAGGCTCCGCGGCCATGGCTCGCGGGCCCAGCCGCTGCGCGGCATGTGGGATCTTCCGGGATAGGGGCACGAACCCGTGTCCCCTGCATCGGCAGGCGGACTCTCAACCACTGCGCCACCAGGGAAGCCCCTGTAACATATTTTTTTGTTGTTTCTTTTTTTTGATGGGTGGTGCTGTATTCCTGTCTTACTGCTTGTTTGGCCTGAGACGTCCAGTACTGGAGTTTGCAGGCAGTTGGACAGAGCTGGGTCTTGGTGCTGAGATGAGGACCTTCAGGAGGCCTCACTCCAACTGATATTCCCTGGGGTCTGAGGTTCTCTGTTAGTCTAGTGGTTTGGTCAAAGGCTGTTTTAAACAGGATTTGGGTAAATCAGTGAATTTGATGAATATGTTAGTCGGGTAGTGAATCCTTCCTAGCATTAGCTGTACGAAACCAGTCTAAAATTGCAAAACTAAAAAAAAGTTTTTTAAACTTCTTTAAAGAAAAGTTAAGAGAATTTTGGGGGGAGTGAAAAAAATCTTGAAAATGTTTCTATATCTGCCTGGATTCATCCAGATGCCAGAAAAGGATTCGTTTGGCAAATTTCCAAAAGCAACTGAAATGCTACCTTTACTTAAACTACATTTGGGATATATTTTCACTAAAAATGATTAAAATCTTAAGTTTCGTCCAGGAGTTAAACTTCAGTTATAGAGAAATTCATTAATGTAGAGTTTCTTGTTTTTCAAGATGCCAGATAAATGAAGAATATTACTGAATCGTAATTGTCATGAATGTTAACAACCTGAGTAATTCAGAAAAGAATTAAACTCTCTGCAACAAATATATATGGGTTTATCACTATATTATAAAGCAGATAAACTACAAAAGCTATTAATCAAATTACTGCATACCTTACTTTTTTTTTTAACCTACACAGATATCTGTCTGCCTTGATCAATAGGAAAAAAATAGTTTCCAACATAATAACAAAAAATCATTCTAGGAATAAATAAGGACTTCTAAGCAAGCAGGATAGAATCAGAAGCATAGTTCTGAACTCTCTTCATATCTATTCATAAAAACAGATGGAGCAGACCAAGAAATAGACTCACACATATGCTCAACTAACTTTTTACAAAGGTGCAAAAGAAATTCAATGGAGGAAGGATAGCCTTTTCAACAAATGGCGCTGGAGTAACTGGACATCCACAGGCAAAAATGAACCTCAACCTAAACTTCACACCTTAAATAAAAACTAACACAAACTGGATCAGAGACTTAACTGTAAAACAATAAACTAAACAAAACAAAACAAAAACTGGTATAAAACAACATACAAGAAAATCTCTGGGATCTGGGGCTAGGCAAAGAGTTCCTAGACTTGAAACCAAAAGCAAGATCCATAATAGGAAAACTTGGTAAAATTAAAATTAAAAATTTTTGCTCTGTGAAAGCGCATGTGAAGAGGGTTAAAAGACATCTATAGACTAGAAGATAGCATCTGCAAACCAAATATCTGACAAACGACTAGTATCTAGAATAGATAAAGAACTGTGAAAACAGTAAAACAAGCCAACAAAAAATTCAATTAGGGGCTTCCCTGGTGGTGCAGTGGTTGAGAGTCCACCTGCCGATGCAGGGGACACGGGTTCGTGCCCCGGTCCGGGAAGATCCCACGTGCCGTGGAGTGGCTGGGCCCGTGAGCCAGGGCTACTGAGCCTGCGCGTCCGGAGCCTGTGCTCCGCAATGGGAGAGGCCACAGCAGTGAGAGGCCCGCGTACCGCAAAAAAAAAAAAAAAAATTCAATTAGAAAATGGACAAAAGACATAAACAGACATTTCACAGAAGAAGATATACAGATGGCAAATAAGCACATGAAAAGATGTATAACACTAGCCATTAGCCAAAACCACAAGATTATTAAACACACATCAGAATGGCTAAAATAAGAAACAGTGACAACATCAAATGCTAACAAGGATGTGGAGAAACTAGATCACTTATATATTGCTGGTGGGAATATAAAATGGCACAGTCACTCTGGAAAAGTTCGGCAGTTACTTAAAAAATTAAATGTGTAATTACCACATGATATTGCAATTACATTCCCGGGTATGTTTCCCAGAAAAAATTAAAAGTTATGTTCATAACATCTTTATTTGTAAAGGCCAAGAAATGGAATCAACCTACATGTCCTTCAGCAGATGAATGCTTAAATAAACTATGATAAATCCATGGACTATTACACAGGAATAAAAAGGAACAAACTACTGATACATGCAACAACCTGGATGTATCTCCAGGCAATTATGCTTAGTGGAAAAAGCCAATCCCCAAAGGTTACATACTGTATGATTCCATTTATATAACATTTTTTTAAATGACAAAGTTCCAGAAATGGAAGACCTCGGGCTTCCCTGGTGGTGCAGTGGTTGAGAGTCCGCCTGCCGATGCAGGGGACACGGGTTCGTGCCCTGGTCCAGGAAGATCCCACATGCCGCGGAGTGGCTGGGCCCGTGAGCCTTGGCCGCTGAGCCTGAGCATCCAGAGCCTGTGCTCCGCAATGAGAGAGGCCACAACAGTGAGAGGCCCGCGTACCGAAAACAAACAAACAGAAATGGAAGACCTCATAATGGTTGTCAGGGGTTAGGGAAGGGGTGGCAGGGTGGGAGAATGGAGGGGCTGGTAGAAAGAAGTACATACACAGGTGATAAAACTGTACTGAACCTGATACACACACATATGAGTAAAAGTAAAATTGGAAATCTGAATAAAAGTGGACAATTGTACAGATGCCAATGTATTCATTTGTTAGGGCTACCATTACAAATTAAATACCACAGAGTGGGTGACTTAAACAACAAAAATTAATTTTCTCAGTTCTGAAGGCTAGAAATCCAAGATGAAGGTGTTGGCAAATCTGGTTTCTTCCGATGCCTCTCTCCTTGGCTTCCAGATAGCCACCTTCACATTGTGTCCTCACATGGTCTCTCCTCTGTACACACATCTCTGGTATGTCTTTTTGTGTCCAAATTTCCTCTTATAAGAACACCTGTCAGAATGGATCATGGCCACCCCAACAGCCTCGTTTTAACTTAAGCACCTTATTAAAGGCCCTAGCTCGAAATACAGTCACATTCTGAAGCATTGGGGGATCAAGGATTCAACATATGAATCGGGGGAATGCAATTCAGCCCATAACAGTCAACAGCCTAGTTGTGATATTACAAGTATAGTTTTACAAAATGTTAACCATTAGGGGAAACAGCAAAGTATGCAAAGAATCTATTATTTCTTCCAATTGCAAGTGAATCTACAAGTATATGGGGGTGGCAGGAGTGGGGGCAGATAAAATAACTAGGATAACAAAAGGTAAGATCAACAGAATTAGGTGTTGAAGTAGCCCCATGAACCTGAGATGAGTATGCAGAAGCTAAAACACTCACATAAACAGGACTCACACAGGATCAAAAACTGGGCAGGTGAGGAGAGAAAAAAGAGGAGTTCTGATAATTATATAACCTGGAACAAGAAATTACCAACAATTACCCTCAAAAAGAAAGGATCCCATTTAAGTAAAACTGGATGAGAGAAGAGTAAAGTCTCTCAGGCTTCTAGAGAAGACTACAAGACCATGGGGACCTACTAAGAGGCCTTAGAAAGAAAACTGTTGGGGGACTTCCCTGGTGGTTCAGTGGTTAAGACTCGGCACTTTCACTGCCGTGGGCCTGGGATGGATCCCTGGTCGGGGCACTAAGATCCCACAAGCTGTGCAGCGCGGCCAGAAAAATTCTTTAAATTAAAATAATAAAAATTTTTAAAAAGGGGACTTCCCTGGTGGCACAGTGGTTAAGAATCTGCCTGCCACTGCAGGGGACACGGGTTCCATCCCTGGTCCAGGAAGATCCCACATGCCACAGAGCAACTAAGCCCGTGTGCCACAACTACTGAGCCCGTGCACCTAGAGCCCATGCTCTGCAACAAGAAGCCACTGCAAGGAGAAGCCTGAGCACCACAACTAGAGAAAGCCTTTGTGCAGCAATGAAGACCCAATGCAGCCAAAAAAAAAAAAAAAATTAAAAAAAAGAAAACTGTTGGGATTAAAATCTAAACCAAACAAAGAGGCATCACTAAGGATAAAGGATAAAGATTCTCAAAGGAGGCCAATCTCAGAGAATATCACAGCAGAGACTAGATAAAGAGGACATATTTATTCCTGTATGTTGAAATATAATATACAATTAGAAAAGGGTAGAAATAATAAGTGAACAAGTTGCTCATATTTCACCATTTCACAAACAGAAGACATTTATGTAACCAGCAACCAGATCAAGAAACAGAATATTACCCACACTCCAGAAGCCTCCATTTTTCTCCTTTCTTGTCACTAATCCCTCAACGGATCATGCTTGCTAATGTCCACTGGCCAATGTAAGTTATGTGGCCAAAATTAGACTCACTGCAGAAAGAGACAACACAAGGGTGTAGACACCAGGAGATGTGATTTATTTGGGGTCATCAATGTAACACCCTACCACATATTATACTGATGGTCATTTGGGCACACTTCAGTTTGGGGCTATTACAAACAGTACTATGAACATTCTTGTACATTTATTTGGTAAGCATTTATCTTCAAGTGGAATTACTGAGCTATAGGATATGCATATGCAGCTTTAGCAGATACTGCCAAACAACTTTCCAAATTGCTTGTATCCATTTATATTTCTATACCAATTTACACTTCCAATAGCAGTGCATGAGAATTCCAGTTACTCTACATTCTCACCAACACTTGGTATTTTTCATTTATTTCATTTAGCCATTCTAGTGGGTATGTATTGGTATCTCACTTTGATTTTGAATGGCCATATTTTTAAATACTTCACATAAGAAACCAAGGAGAAAATTTCAAACCTTGAAACTAAGAAAACTACCTTGGTCCACTTCCACCCCCATCACAGAAACCTCCTGAAGTACAGGTAAATCTCTCTAATTTATACATGAACAAGAGAAAAGAACACAATATAACCCTATGGAAAGTACTGTGAGAAAAAAGATTAAAAAGAACCAAATTACGTACCAGTAGTCAATGAAGGAACATCACAAAAATATGGCCATAAAGCAGATGAAAACTGTAATATTTCAATATGAATTGAAAGAAACTAAGGAAATGATAGGATGCTATGAAAGAAAGCATACATCAGAAATAGAAAAGCTAAAAAAAATGACAATGGCCAAATAACAAGAGCATTTAAAAAGAGAAATGACAGAGCTCAGTATGGAACAGGAAAGGAAAAAAAAAATTCAAAAGGAAGACAAAACTAGAAGGAACACTAGGCTTAATAGATAGACACCATGGAAGGTACATTAAAGAGACTAAAGGAGAAAAAGAAAAAAATACAGCAAATATAAAAAGTAAAATAAAAAGAATTTGAATAAAGTATAGACATAAATGATAAGCAAAGAAGATTCAACATATATGTAACAGAAGACCTCAAGGAAAATAAAAATAATGGAAAAGAATAAATATATAACTGATGAAAATATTTTTTTTAAAAATTTGAGCCAACATAATAAAACATCCATTGTGTATCTGGAAAAATTAACAGAGAACAGCCAACACTTAAGACGTATTCTAGTAAAATTATTTGCCTTTAAAGATGAAGGGAGACTTCCCTGGTGGGTGGTCCAGTGGTTAAGATTCTGTGCTCCCAATGCAGGGGACCTGGGTTCGATCCCTGATCAGGGAAATAAGATCCCACATACTGCAAGTAAGCCCACACACCACAACTAGAGAAGCCCCGCAAGCCGCAACGAAGAGCCCATGCACTACAACAGAGACCCAGCACAGCCAAAATAAAAACAATTAAAAAAAAAAAAAAGGTATGTGTATGGGGTAAATGTCCTTTGGACATCTAGGAAAAAAGATAAAGATACTTAAAAAAGAAAGAAAATCATATTGGTATTAGACTCTGACAACACTTTTTATCAGAATACAATATAGCAGGACTCAGCAAACTATGGCTTATGTACCAAATCTAGCCCACTGTCCAGTTCTGTAAATAAAGTTTTACTGGAACACAGGCATGCTTGTTCATTTATATATTCTCTATGGCTGCTTTTGCACTGACATGGCACAGTTAAATAATTGTGACAGTGACCTATGGCCCACAAAGCCTAAAATAATTACTATTTGGCCTTTTAAAGAAAAGTTTTGTCAAATCTTAAAACAGAATAACATATTTAAGATACTTGAGGAAAGGGGAATTCTCCAGTGGTCCAGTGGTTAAGATTCTGAGCTTCCGCTGCAGGGTGAGCAGGTTCGATCCCTGGTCTGGGAACTAAGATCCTGAATGCAGAGCAGCCATAAATAAATAAATAAATAGAATAGAATAGAATAAAATTACTTAAAAAAAAAGAGAGATGCAAACATTAAAAGAAAAAGAAAAGGTATCTGAGGGAAGAAAATGCAGGCTAAGTAATTATATTCAGCCAAAATGCCCTTCAAGTTTAAAAGCCACAGATGAACAGTTTGAAATATGAAAGACAGAAGATATTACTCACACAAGCTATTTATGAGGATTCATTGAGCTTCAGACTATCAAATGATGATTATAGAAGCCTTAGCACAAGGACTTATGTTGTAAACTGAATATATTCAACTGTAGAACTAAAACCAATGATGGGCAAAGGTGACAGAGTAGTTTGTGACTTGTATGGTGTGTACAGACAGAACTGAGAAATCTTAGGGAGCAGGAATTGACTGGTCTAGGCACTTGATTATGTATGGAAGACAGGACTGAGAATAAGGGAGCCGTCACAGATAACTCCTAAATTTCTGGATGGGGAAAATGGATGGAGACAGTACCACTCACTAAGCTAGGGAACACAAGAAAAGACACAGATATGAAGAGAAAGATAAATCAAGTTTTGGGCATGCTGAATGTGAAGTGTTTGTGGCATATCAAATGACTGTGTCCAGTTGGTTGTTGTATACATCTGGATTTCAGCAGAGAGGCCCTGAGTGGATATCAGATTCAAGAGTCATCAGCCAAGGAAGGTGTGAACTGATCAGAATGGCGTGTAATTTACCATGCAAGTAGCAAGGCCAATATCCGAAAAAGAGCACCAAAAGAAACATGTCCTTAGAATTCACAAGAAAATAGCATCAGCAGTTTCACTACATTTGGCTACACAGAGATTCTCCTGCATTTGAAACCAATGATTAAGAAGTTTCTACTTTAGGGCTTCCCTGGTGGCGCAGTGGTTGAGAGTCCGCCTGCCGATGCAGGGGAAACGGGTTCGTGCCCCGGTCTGGGAAGATCCCACATGCCGCGGAGCGGCTGGGCCCGTGAGCCATGGCCGCTGGGCCTGTGCATCCGCAGCCTGTGCTCCGCAACGGGAGAGGCCACAACAGTGAGAGGCCCACATACGGCAAAAAAGAAAAAAAAAAAAAAAAAAAAGAAGTTTCTACTTTAAACTATTCAAAATAAAGTATTTAAAAATAATGAATATGGGGCTTCCCTGGTGGCGCAGTGGTTGAGAGTCTGCCTGCCGATGCAGGGGACACAGTTTCGTGCCCCGGTCTGGGAGGATCCCACATGCCGCGGAGCAGCTGGGCCCGTGAGCCATGGCCGCTGAGCCTGTGCGTCCGGAGCCTGTGCACCGCAATGGGAGAGGCCATAGCAGTGAGAAGCCCACGCACCGCAAAAAAAAAAAAAAAAGTAAAAATAATGAATATGAAGAGTGAATAAAAACAAAATAAAGCCTTTAACTCCCTACTTTAATTATTTTTAATGGCATACGAAGTTGATCATATTGCTGTCTACTGGACCTTGCACTCAAGTGAAAAAATGCCAAGGGAGTAAAAAAGGTATAAAAGATGAAATCCACTATAAAATTACACATATGGAGTGAAGTATGTATGTATGTATGAAAGACAATGGTGGAGGAATAGGCTGTATTATCAGCTGAATTGTGTTCTCTCCAAATTCATACACTGAAGCCCTAACCCCCAGTACTTCAGAATGAGACTGTACTTGGAGACTGGGCCTTTAAAGAGGTAATTAAGGTAAATGAGGTCATTTGGGTGAATCCTAAGGATATGGACTGATGTCCTTACAGGAAGAGAGGAGATTAGGTCACAGAGGGGCACATAGGAAGGGCCATGTGAAGATACCTAAGGAAAACAACCATCTACAAGCCAAGGAGAGAGGCCTTAGAAGAATCCAACCCTGCCAACATCTTATAGCTTCCAGAACTGTAAAAAAATAAATAAATTTTTGCTGTTGAAGCCACCCAGTCTGTCGTACTTTGTTTCAGCAGCCCTTGAAAACGAATACAGGCTAGAGAGAGAAAGTAGTCCTAGTTGGGTAAGAGTTCACAGATATTGATAATATTCCAGTAAGTATGAAGCCTTGTAACAGAAAAGTAGAGCTTTTGCTATGTGGTGATTATGGCTTATATGCAACAATAAAATTTTTTAAACAGTAAGTATTTACAAGGGAAAACAGGGAAGATACTGACAAGGGAAAAGTGAAGGGACACAATACTGGCAAGTAGAAAAGGACGGAAGAGGTTAAAGTAGTGTCAGTTTTGAGAAAAATCAAGAAGAGAGAAATCCAACCAAGATATGTCCTATTCCTGACATTTTAATGAACTAAAAAGGTAAATAAAATAACCCAAAAACAATTCAGCCAAGGAAGGGAGAGTAATGGAGGCAACTTTGGATAATTCTCTAGAACTCAAAAGAATTTTTTTTTAAAATTTCAGCTAATGGAACCCTTGATGATTAACAAATAAAAAAAAGTTTTCAGGCATCAAATGAAAAGATATTTGCTATGGGTATTAATGGAATTCTTTGAAAGTTATTTTTGTGTTTTTTGTTTCTTAACAAACAGGTAATAATTACTAGCAGCTGCACTACTTCTTGCCCTGCATCCAGAGCTACAGAGGCCCAAGAGGAAGTAAGGTGGAGGGGAAAGCAATTCTCCAACTTGAAGACCTGCTTCCTCGTGCCAGGCCGGTCAACATTAAGGCAGATCAGAGGGGGGAAAAAGCTGGAAGAAAAATGCACCATTTGTGGTAAGACTTTCAATGTTTTAAAAAGTTTCTTAAAAGATTTAATGTCTTCTTAAAGTTATTTAAACTTATATTTAACATAAAGTTGCACAATTTATCTTTTGAGACATCTTTTGATGCTACTTTTCTTTCAGTACAAAAGGACCAATTACTGATGTCCTAGACCACATCCCTTTGCTTTCTATATTACTTTTAAGTGTGATAAAGTGTTTCTGAAATACATCTTCTTTGTCACTAGAGACACTGGTTTTACCGATATGCAATACTCAAAAAGCTCTCGAACCGGTTTAAGTGTGAGACTCTGCAAAACAAACATGAATACTGCTGCATAATTTGCGTTTCTCCAGAAAAGGGTATTACACTTTGTTGACACTGCATACAAAATAAAATGCAAAAATTTGCATTTTCAGTACTTTTGGTTTCTTGACCTTTATTTGAATTTGAGACTAAGCTTTACCAAACAACAGAATTTACACTGTAACTAGCCAACCACAGTCCTCATTATGGAATCTGTGCAGTGCATTTGTTACCTAGGAAACAGAGGAGAGCACAGGCAGAGTGCAATTTCAGTATAGCAAAAGAATTCTCCAATCATGCTGGTAAATAAAGTCCATAAATCAACTAATCAGAAGCAAAGTCAAGAAGTAACATGGAAGAGTTAAGCTCTATGGAAACTTTTTTCAAGGCAAAAAAGAAACCTGTGGGGTTTCTTCAGGCGACTCTGTAGGTCTCTTCACTAAATATTATGAGCAGGTTTCTTTACAAACACAAACTGTCAAAAAATAAACTGTTCAAAATAAATGGCTTCTCTCCAATCTTCAGCTTCTCTATTTTTGACACTATTTAAGAGAAAAAGCTTCTTTAGAGCCAGCCTCATACATCTGGTAGCAGAATATTAGTCCAAGAATGAATTCTGCATTTTCGGCAAGCAGCAAGGGTATGTACTGCTCTTAAACAACGCAGGACGATAAAGGCTGGAATGAGAGGTCACTGTCCGTACCTCTCACAGTCAGGCCTACTTTCCCAAGCTACAAAAAACTTCAGGAAAAAGAAATTGAAAATCCCAGATCTTTTATAAAGAATAAAATTGTTGGGCTTCCCTGGTAGCGCAGTGGTTGAGAGTCCGCCTGCCAATGCAGGGCAGGGGACTTGGGTTCGTGCCCCGGTCCAGGAAGATCCCACATGCCACGGAGCGGCTGGGCCCGTGAGCCATGGCCGCTGAGCCTGCGCGTCTGGAGCCTGTGCCCCGCAACGGGAGAGGCCACAGCAGTGAGAAGCCCGCGTACAGCCAAAAAAAAAAAGAATAAAATTGTTAACTTTTCAGCTTTCCCCCTGGTTATTACTAATGATAATACTAGTCATTTGAGGATTCCAGGTAACATAAAGTGAACATTTTAAGTGTCTTTTAATGGTACCACACTAATAACTAACAAACAGGAAAAGACTAGAAAAGCCTATGGATTTTAAAGCCTGTCAAACTTAACTGTGAACAGCTTAGTGTTGTTAAAAAAAAAAAAAAACTGGTATATATCAGATTCTACTGCTCAGCTACTGATACATTTAAAACCCAACTTTACACAAATTCAAAATTTCTGGAAGCATTTATTTGTCATAGTATCAAAAGCAGCAGAAAAAATTTTCAACCATGAGATGTGAAAAATAATTTACATGCCTTCCTAAACACCAACATACCAGATGAAAAATCAGATGAAAATATGAAAGAGTCTCTGGAATGCTTCTGATTAACTAAAATAGTACTGTTAATTACAGAAAAACAAAACACAAAACAAAAAAATTAATATCTACATATCACAGTCAAAAAACAAAAACAAAACAAAAAAAACAGGTGTTATCTTCTAGCCACCCTAAGTAGCCACCCTAAGTAAACACACCATGCCAATCCCAGAAAACTGTTAGACACAGCTACAACTCTGCCAAGCAATTCTCAATGCAGGTCACACTCTTAATGTTTAGTTTACACAGTGACTCCATTAAACCTTAATGCTACAACTGACAGCCATGTAAACAAATACATAAACATGCAATTCAATTTGTTAGCTTATCTTTTTTAATACTGGGAAGAGCTGATGAAGAGTCTGTAAAGAGCTGAAACTCTGGAAGTGTTTTAGAACTCTATTCCACCATTCATGGTAAAGTCTGAACAAATTTCAACACTTAGCCTCTCTGGGCCATCCTTATTAGAAAAGGAAGAGGTATCTTGCTCAAGGGCCTACCAGCGCCTGACACTGAGCTCTGTGCAGAGTTTAAATTCATTTATCTAATCTAGAACAGAAGTCAAAACAGGAACTAATCAAAGAGGCTGGCATGACCTTTGTTAGATGTACCCTCTTCTAAGTTTTAAGTAAAGTGTACAAAAATGTACACTCCAGGCATTTACAAAATAAGGCATGAAATAATATTAATCTGTTAATGTAAAACTAGGACAAGAATCTAGGATACATTTTTCTCCTAGAAAAAGACCACTATTTTAGGCATACTAAACTGTCTCCTCTCTATAATGACAAAAATCAGTTTGCCTAGTTAACACTATATTAAATTGTATATTGTTTTCCGACAAATTTCTACATGTTACTTGACAAAAATTTAAATAGCAAATATTTTTTCCACCATAATAATTTTCCTTCATGCTTGGATGATAATACTTTTATTTTTTAAGAAAGACTACATTTCCTACATATAGCTGTACATATAACTGCATGTCCCCAAAACTGTTTTTTTTGATCTCCTTGGTAACCATCAGATTTAAGTTTGTCAATATGGATTCTCAAACAATAAGCAAAAAAAAAAAGTCTTCAGAAATGAGTAGATAGAGGTGAATGCCAAGATATAAATCCACACCTGCGTTAAAAATCTGAATCTGGAAGGGTTTCCCTGGTGGTGCAGTGGTTAAGAATCTGCCTGCCAATGAAGGGGACACGGGTTCAAGCCCTGGTCCGGGAAGATCCCACATGCCACAGAACAACTAAGCCCGTGCCCCACAACTACTGAGCCTGTGCTCTAGAGCCCACGTGCCACAACTACTGAAGCCCACGCGCCTAGAGCCCAAGCTCCGCAACGAGAAGCCACTGCAATGAGAAGCTCGCCCACCACAACGAAGAGTAGGCCCCCCCGCAAGCAGAGAAAGCCCGCGCAACGAAGACCCAATGCAGCCAAAAAAAAAAAAACCCACTAAAAAAAACTGAATCTGGAAAATTAATTTTCTGGGTGCTTATGCAACTTCATTTATTATCTGAGTATCTACAAATACGCAGCAACTGTTCATAAAAAACATATAAATAATACAAATCAGAAATATCACTTAGAGTACTTTTCAAAAGTTATATCCACCATATACAACCCAGTCGTTGGGTTATAAACAGAGAACACATAAATACATATAATAGAATAGGGAAAGCACAATCACAGGGAGAAATGATCAGTTCTAACGTTCATGTTCTCCCCGTATGTCGTGAAAGATCTCATATCTTAAACCAGCAAAAATAAAGGTTTTAGCCTGGGCAGAAAGTTAGATAATTGTTTATCGCACTCCAGTCTAACCTCCACTGTGGAAATGACTTGCTTGTTAACTGTTTATTTAATAGGTAGAAGATTCTGTCATGTTAAACCTAAGGAGTCTGGGAAAAAACAAAACTTTACCTCCAAAAGTTATACATATATGTAACAATCACAGCCGTATTCATCTTTTATTTCTTGCCTTTAAGTCCCTATCAGAAAGAAAGAGAGAGAGAGAAAGAAAGAAAGAAAGAAAGCCATCAGAATACTAAAAAACACTCTGATTTTGGTCAGCCCAACCTTCTCCTACCGAGGGAAATCTATTTCTCGATGTATTTGATAACAAACACAAATCACTGTGCGCAGCCTCAGACGGGTTGGGGGGCGGAAGAGCCCTTCGGAGAAAGCCCTCCTCCGTCAGAAACAATAAATAAGGGACCCAAGCGATGTACGTTCCTACACACACGCCCCAAACGCACCTTGGCGTGCCTCGCGGGAGGGAAACAAGTCTGGCAAAGCCCCGAAACACCTCTCTCCCTCTCTCTCCAGAACCTCCTCAAGACTTGAAAACTAAGAGAGCAGATCTTTTCTTTCCCCTTTCCCGCCCTCCTTTCCACCTCCAACAAACCCGAGAGAGGGAGCGGGCGAGCCAGACCCACGCAGCGCGCCCGTGGCCGCGGCGGCGACAGGAGACGCTGGGCGGCGGGCCGGCCCAGGACAGACAGGCGAGAGCCGCGGCCGCCGCTCGCTCGGCCGCCGGGGGTTTCTACCCCCTCACGCCCCCGAGGCCGTCGCCGGCGACGTCCGGCCGCCCGGCTCTCAGCACTGACTCTCGGCCTTCTCGCGCCACCCCCCGCCAAGCCCAGAGGAACAAAAGGAGGGTTCAGCCGGGTCACTGCTAGGCCGCCGAGGGGGGGGAGGCGGCGCGGACGCCAATGCGACCTCCCCCCACACAAAGGGGCTCTCGACCCCGGGCGCAGCGTCGGCGCGCTCGTCCCCGCCCCGCGCGCGGGCTCTCACCCACCTGCAGGTGTCTGTGCGTCTGTCCATAGGAACGCGGGCAGCGAGGGGGCCTGTAGGAGCCCGGCAGCAAGGGCTGGAGGGGGCGGAACGAAGGGGAGGGAGGGAGCGCGGCCACAGGGCCGAGGAGCGAAGGCAAGTAGAAAGGTGAGGCGCCGGACGAGCGACGGACCGAGGGGCTGGGGGCGGGGGCGCCAGCCTGGCTCCGCCGACCGGCGCGCGCCGCTCCGTGCGCCCCGGGCTCCGCGCGCCCGACTCCGAGCGCGGCGGGCAGGCGGGGGGCGGGGCGCGGGCGGGGCGGGGCCGGCGAGCGGGGCGGGGGCTCGGACCCCGGCCTCCAGCCGGCACCGGAAACGCACTGTGGTCCGGGAGACCCACAGGAAGTGTGTAACGGCCCTCCCACGACGCGCACCAAGCTAGCGGCGGAGGCTGTCCGGAGTAGGTGTGGACCGACCCTACTGCTACAGACACGCGACCAGGAGCTCGGTCTCCGCAGCCCGACAGGCGTGGGAGTCACGATCCCCTTTGCGTTCTCAAGTGGGCAGCACCTCCCCTCCTGCCACACGCGCCAGGCCCGCGGCTCCCGCTGCCCTTCGCAGCTTCGTACAGCTCCACCTAAATGCCAGGATCAGACCTCCTTGCAAGACCCTGGGTTTGTCAGGCGTGTGATACCTGTTTTAACGCGCTGAGTGGAGTCACCTCTACATCCAGGCATGTGCAAGAACACCTCCGATCGACAGACGTACAAACCACAGTCACCGCTGCCCGGTGGAAGTTTCTAATACAGGTACAACCACACGCACCCATCCCGTGGAGGGAGCCGGGCTGCTGAATAACACCTAAAACACACTAAGACCGGGAAGCATATAGTAACACCACCTGCACAGCTCGGCACAAGGGAGGTAAGGCTGGACCAGGCGCCCTCCACCTTTTATTTTATCTACCAAACACTTTCATAGTACTTACACTAAGTGCTTAGCGAATATTAATTTGCTTAATCCTAAGAACTCTATTTAGTGGGTCTTGTTAGCATTGCTGTTTTGCACATGAGGAAACAGGCACAGACAGTAAGAAAGCTGCCCAAGATCACATAGTAGCAGGAGGAACTCAGATTCGTCCCAGGCAGTCTGTCTCCGTGCTCCTTTCTACTTACAGCCCTAAGCATCTCCAAAATAATAATAATGGCAATAACTATCATTTAAAGCATATCTGATTAGCCATATGTAGTGCTCACATCTTGGCCTCACCCCAGCTGTGACAGGGAAACCTCATTCCCTCCTACCCTGGGGTAAGTGAGGGGAAAGAGTATGACTGAGCAGAAAAAGAGACTAACTTCTGAACAAAGGAGAAAGGATTCCTAACACCTTTGTCTATCAACACTCCTCCTGGATGAATTTTAAAATCTGTAAACATTTTTGATAAATAATGTGTCCAAAAAAAAGAAAAAAGCAGGGACTTCCCTGGTGGTGCAGTGGTTAAGAATCTGCCTGCCAATGCAGGGGACACCAGTTCGATCCCTGGGCCGGGAAGATCCCACATGCCACAGAGCAACTAAGCCCATCCGCCACAACTACTGAGCCTGCGCTCTAGAGCCTACGTGCCACAACTACTGAGCCCACATGCCACAACTACTGAAGCCTGCATGCCTACAGCCTGTGCTCCGCAACAAGAGAAGCCACCGCAATGAGAAGCCCACACACCACTACGAAGAGTAGCCCCTGCTTGCCACAACTAGAGAAAGCCCATGCACAGCAACAAAGACACAATGCAGCCAAAAATAAATAAATAAAATAAATTTATTAGAAAAAAGAAAAAAGTTAATCGCCACATGTTTCAAGTACATAATCCTGTGGGAAAATTGAAATCCTGGGCATTGCTGGTAGAAATGTAAAATGGTGCAGCCACTATGGAAAACACTATGGAGGGTCCTCAAAAAACTAAAAATGGAATTACTGTGTGATCCAGAAATCCCACCTCTAGGTATATATCGAAAAGAATTTGAAGCAAGAACTTAAAGAGACATTTGCAACCCATGTTCACTGCACCATTATTCACAATAGCCCAGAGATGGAAGCAACCAAAATGTCCAAGGATGGATGAATGGATAAACAAAATGTGGCATATTCGTAGAGTATTATTCAGCCTTAAAAAAGCAATCCTGTCACATGCTACAACATAGATGAACCTTGAGGACATTACACTAAGTGAAATAAGCCAGCCGCAAAACAACAAATACTGTGTATAGGTACCTAGAGTTGCCAAAATCACTCATATAAGGTACCTAGAGTTGCCAAAATCATGGAAACAGGGTATTATGGCGGTTGCCAGGGAATGAGGAGGGGATTATGGAGAGTTGTTGTTCCATGAGTATAGAGTTTTAGTTTTGCAAGATGAAAAAGTTCTAGAGATCTGATACACAACAATGTGAGGATAAACCACTGACCTGTACACTTGAAAATGGTTAAAAGGATAAATTTTGTATTATTTGTTTTTTTACAATTAACTTTTTAAATGCAGTCCCATTTGTTTAAAGGATATTTCCATCTTGATGAGTTTTTTAAATGATGCAGGCTTCCAGCTATGATGAGGTACCTTGTTGAACAAACTAACTCTCCCACTAAAAGCTATAAAAAGCTGCATTTAAAAAAAATAAAATAAAAGCCTGTTTAAACCTGTTATACAGCAACCCAGGCAGCCAAGGCTTGAGATTCCTAAGAGCCCAGCAAGAAGGGAAACACGATGAAGTGAATCCTCCATCCTAAGCCATGTTACCTCCTCGTGGCATTGTTGATTTGTGTCTAGGAGTATAGAAATCTGAGAGGCATCCTAGAACTTTCAATAGTCTGATTGGGCTGGAGATACAAATTTTGGAGGTCAAGTCTATCAGGGTAGCTAGGGCTTGAGACGCTAAGATCCCAGAAGAAAGGCAATCACAGTAAAAGGAGTCAGTCATTCTACATATTTTCCCTCAAAGCATTTGCTGATTCCTAGCCTGTTCATGCAAGGGGCAAGAAGCCAGGAAATCAAGCAGAAAGCAGTTGTTAACAGAAAAAAAAAGGAAAAAAATCTAAGCAGAAATCTTTGGCTGTCTCATGGTGCTGGAAAGAATTAAATAGAATTACAGTTCTTAGACTTATAGTAGTAGAGACTGGCTAGGATGTGACTGCCTTGTAATCACTTGGTACTTTCTCAGATAAATATATGGTCAATTGTGTATACTTTTAAGTTGCACTAACATTGCTTTTGTGCTTTTTGTGACTAAACGATATTTTTCATTAACCTTACAGTAATGGAAACCTCAACTTGTATTATGGAAAAGTTTTTTAATGTATTATATTTTTCATTTCTAAAGTTCTGTTTTTATTTTAATCTGCTGTTTTTCAACAAATGATGCTGGAACAATTGGATATCCCTAGTCAGAAATATGAAATTTGATCCACACATTGCACATGTACAAAAATTAACCTGAAATGCTAAATACACCTAAATGGAAAACTTAAAACTGTAAAACTTCCAGAAGTTTTCAGTTGGGCAAAGATTTCTGAATTATACCGAAAGCATGATCCAGTAAAGAAAAAGACTGATAAGTTGAACCTCATCTATTTTTTTAAAATTTTATTTATTTATTTTATCTTTGGCTGTGTTGTATCTTTGTTGCTGTGCATGTGCTATCTCCAGTTGCGGCGAGTGGGGGCTACTCTTCGTTGCAGTGCGCAGGCTTCTCACTGCGGTGGCTTCTCTTGTTGCAGAGCATGGGCTCTAAGTGTGCAGGCTTCACTAGCTGTGGCACATGGGCTCAGTAGTTGTGGCTCACAGGCTCTAGAGTGCAGGCTCAGTAGTTGTGGCGCATGGGCTTAGTTGCTCTGCGGCATGTGGGATCTTCTCAGACCAGGGCTCGAACCTGTGTCCCCTGCAATGGCAGGCGGATTCTTAGATACTGCACCACCAGGGAAGCCCGAACCTCATCTATTTAAAAAAATTTTGTTATTCCTGTATCACTGGTAAGAGAATAAAAAGTGAATCTATTGAAAGGGAGAAAATATTTGCAAATATCTGAAAAATTACTTGTATCCTGAATATATAAAGAGCTCCCCAAATTCAATAATAAAACAAACAACGGAATAAATGTGGGCAAAGATTTGAGCAGACACTTCATTAAGACAATATACACATGTCACATAAGCACATGTAAAGATGCTCATCCTCATCAGGGATATGGAAGTTAAAATACAATAAGATACTACTACATACTTATTAGAATGGCTGAAATTTAAAAGGCTGTACATATCAGGTGTTGATGAAAATGTGAAGAAATGAAATCCTATACATTGTTAGTGAAATGTAAAATAGTATACCACTTTGGAAAAAAGTTTGGCAATTTCTTAAAAAGTTAAATACATACACACCATATGATCCAGTCATTTCATACCCAAGAGAATACAGGGACTTGGTACATGAATGTTCACAGCAGCTTTATTTGTAATAGCCAAAAGCTGGAAACTACCCCAGTGTCTATCAACAGGTGAATGGATAAACAAACTGTGGTATATTCATATAATGGCAAACTACTCAGCAGTAATAAAAAGGAATGAACTATTGATATATGTAATGACAAGAACAAATTTCAAAGTAATTATGCAGATTGAAAGAAGCCAAACAGAAAATATATACTGTAGGGCTCCGTTAATGTAAATTCCAGGAAAATGCAAACTAATCTATAGTTATAGAAAGCAGATCAGTACTTCCTGGAAATGGGATCGAGGATGGGCATAAATGGCTACGAAGGGGCAGGAGGAAACTTGAATATGTTCATGTGTTTGGATAGTTGGTGATGGGTAGGTTGACAGTGCAAAGAGTAAACATATAGGTAAATTTAAAGACTTTTTTCCTCATTTTTTAATCTTTAAAAAGATAATTCACTGTTATCAAAAATATTAATATACTGTAGAGTTTAAAACATATGTGGAAATAAAATGTATGGCAAAGTAGTACAAAGGATGGGAATGGGAAATGGAAATATTTTGTGAGATTCTTTCAAGGAAGACAGAAAGAAATAGAAGAAGACCAGAAAAGAACAAAGATATACAGAACAGATGGAATAAAGCAAATGGTAATTAATAACTTCCCAAAACAGAAAGCACCAGGTCAAGATGGGTTCACTGATGAATTCTAACAAACATTTAAGGAAGAAAATTATACCAGATCTCTACAGTCCCCTTCAGAAGACAGAAACAGAAAATATTCCTAATTCATCCTGTGAAACCAGCATTACCCTAGTACCAAAACCAGACAAAGACATTATAAGAAAACTACAGACCAACATCTCTCATGAACTTAGATGCAAAAATCCTCAACAAAATATTAGCGAACTGAATCCAACAACATATAAAAAGACTTACATACCACAGTTGTCTTAGCCTGTTTAGCCTGCTATAACAAAATACCAGAGACTAGGTGGTTTAAAAACAACAGAAAGTTATTTTGCACAGTTCTGGAGGCTGGGAAGTCCAAGACCAAGGCACAGGCAGATCTGGTGTATGGTGAGGGCCTGAGTTCTGATTCACTGGTGGCACCTTTTTGCCATGTCCTCACTTGGTGAAAGGGACCAGCTAACTCTCTCTGAGGTCTCTTTTATAAGGGCATTAATCCCAATCATGAGGGCCCCACCCTCATGATCTAATCACCTCCCAAAGGCTCCACCTTCTAATGCCATCATCTTGGGGGTTAGGATTTCAATATATGAAATTTGTGGGCATAAGAACATATAGGCCATAAAAACAACCAAGTGGGATTTATCCTAGGTTTGCAAGGATGGTTCAACATTCAAAAATCCATTAATGTAATCTACCACATCAACAGGCTGAAAGAGAAAAATCACATGATCATACAAATAGATGCAGAAAAAGCATTTGACAAAGTCCAACACCCACTCATAATAAAATATTTCAGTAAGCTAGGAATAGAGGGGAACTTCCTCAATTTGATAAAGAATATCTACAAAAAAACCTACAACTAACATCACACTTAATGGTGAGAAACTAGAAGCTTTCCCATTAAGATCATGAATAAGGCAAGGATGTCCCCTCTCACTACTGGTTTTCAACATCATACTGGAAGTGCTAGCTAATGCAATAACATAAAAGGAAATAAAAGGTATACAGGTTGGGAAGGAAGAAATAAAACTCTCTGTTCACAGATGACATAATTGTCTGTATAGAACAGCTATAAAAATTACCAAAGAAACTTCTGGGAACTAATAAATTATTATAGCAAGGTTGTAGAATACAAGGTTAATATACAAAAGTCAATCACATTCCTATATACCAGTAATGAAGTGAAATTTGAAATGTAAAACACATTACCATTTATATTAGCACTCAAAAAATTTAAATATTCAGATACAAATCTAACAAACTATGTGCAAGATCTATATAAGATAACCTACCAAACTGTTATGAAAGATATCAAAGAATAACAATAAATGAAGAGATATTTCATGTTCATGGATAGGAAGACTCAATACTGTCAAAACATCAGTTTATCCCAAGTTGATATATAGATTCAACTCAAAGCCAATCAAAATCCCAGCAAGTTATTTTGTGAATATGAACAAACTTATTCTAAAGTTACATGGAGAGGTGAAAGAACCAGAATAGCCAACTCAATATTGAAGATCAAAGTTAAGATTGACATTACCTGACTTCAAGACTTACTATAAAGCTAAAGTAACCACATAGCGTGGTATTAGTGAAAGGATAAATAGATCAATGTAGGAGAATAGAGAGCCTAGAAATACACCCACATGAATATAGTCAACTGACCTTTGACAAAGGAGCAAAGATAGTCTTTTCAACAAATGGTGCTGGAACAACTGGATATACACATGCAAAATAATAAATAAAAATAAACAAAGGCTTTACACCTTTCACAAAAATTACTCAAAATGGATTACAGATCTAAATGTCAAATGCAAAACTACAACTCCCTAGAAAATATCATAGGAGAAAACCTAGATGACCTTGGGTATGACAATGACTTTTTAGATACAACTCCAAAGGCATGATCCATGAAAGAAATGACTGATAAGCAGGGCTTCATTAAAATGAAAAACTTCTGCTCCACAAAAGACAATGTCAAGAGAATGAGAAAGCAAGTCACAGATTGGGAAAAAATATTTACGAAAGACACATCTGATAAAGGATTGTTATCCAAAAATATACAAAGAACCCTTAAAATGCAACAATAAGAAAACAAATAACCTGATTTAAAAATGGGCCAAAGACCTCAACATACATCTCACCAAAGAAGATATAGAGGAAAGTAAGCATATGAAAAGGTGTTCAACATCATGTCACGAGGGAATGGCAAATTAAAGCAACAATGAGATACTACAACACACCTGTTAGAATGACTAAAATCCAAAAAACTGGCAATACCAAGTGCTGACAAGGATGTGGAGCAACAGGAACATGCTGCTGGTGGGAATGTAAAATGGTACAGCCACTTTGGAAGACTATTTGGCAGGGTTTGTTTTTTTTTTGAGTTTTTTTTTCTATTTGGCAGTTTCTTACAAAACTCACTCTTACTGTACATATATTTTCCTTCCTACAGTTTCCTGTCCTAGAAACTCAAAGTCCTCTTTGTCTTGTTCCTTCACAAAAAAATTTATTGTTCATTGTTGTATAAGCTCAAGTTCTAACCACATCTTTGAGTTACTCATGTCTGAATGCTTCCATGTATATGTGCAATGCATATGTTAATACTTCTATTTGTTTTTCTCTTGCTAATCTATCTTTTGTTAGTCTAATTTACAGGGCCCCAACTGAAAACTTAAGATAGGTAGAGGAAAAAGACTTCTTTCCTTCTGCTTAAGAGGATTATTTAAGAGGCACTCTTTAAGGGAATTCCCTGGTGGTCCAGTGGTTAGGACTTGGCACATTCACTTTTGGGGCCAGGTTCGATCCCTGCTTGGGGAACTAAGATCCCACAAGCCGTGTGGCACAGCCAAAAAAAGAAGAAAAAAAAAAAGGCACTATTTAAGAGGATTTGTTAAAATACAGGATTACTAGCAACAAACCCATCTTTAAAACGTCTAAATAACTTCATCAAACACTAAAAAGCCAAATGGCATGGTTTCCCTCCATACCATTCCATTTCAGAAACAGGGGTCAAATGGATACTGAACCACACACAAAATGGCCATTCAAAACTTCTGGGAGACTCTGCAACCTCAGTGCAGTTAATGGGCAAGATCCAAGAGAAGGGAACACATGAATTCATTAAGGCAGCTGGGGGATGTGTCAAGAGAGAAAGCTTTAGCAATGTAGCTGTGGTACCTTTATTTCTGATAAAACAGTACAGACTGCTCACTACTTCTTAGTGATAATAAGCAAAAAGAGGCTGCAGATGACCTCATCCAACTCCCTCAATTACTGATATGAAAACCAGGGCCCTGTGGAAAGATTTTCTTCTGATATCCTAAGGCCTTTTAATTAGCAAGTTCATGTTTTAGTAACCAAACTCCAGAATTTCTGCCTCACAATATTTTCTAGTTTTTATTTTCCCAAAGCTTTGAAGCCGTGTGAAAAATGCAGAGAAAGGAGAAAAGTCTTTAGAAAATTTCAGTAGAAAAGGAGTCTGCTGGCAACATCTGACAGGGATCCTAATGTGGCTAGAAATGAACGGGAGATGCCAAGGGAGTTGTGAGGCTGCCACATCAAAGTCAATCTATCTGGGCTTCATGGAGGGGGAAGTGGGGTCTTCCCAAGTTCTATCCAAGGCCAATGTACTGGGAGGTTGTCGGAAAGGGCTTGTTAATTTTGACCTTGGGCTAGTCCTTTCCTATCTCTGATCCTCTGTTTCCTGATTTGTAAAATACAGATTAAGTGCTCCTAATGTTATGATTCTACAAAATGTCAGAATTAGCTAAGTTGCTTAACAGCACAATAATATTAGTGAATGGAAGGTGAGAAGTGAAAGAATTACACTGAACAAGTATTTTTAACTGATTAAAAGATAGGAGCTTAAAAAAAATAAGTTTAACTTTTTTAAAAACAGAAATGAAACACAGAAGGACCCTGTGGGGCCATCCTGGGTACAAAGCCTTTCTGTATCCCCTATTTCTTGTTTGTAGGAAATAGGCTTCATTCAGCCTCCCTGACCTTCACTGAGTTACAAAGGGCAGATTCAAACAGTTGCTTATCAGGGAAGGGAGGGAATGCAGAAACAGGGGAGGAGCAGTCAAGAAACAATAGTGCAGCCTTGGGACAGGGTCCTGGTTCCTCCTCAAGGAGGAATGCAATATCTTTGCATTCTTCTGTAAGAACTAAGGCCCCCACCCACGTGGAGCATGGTAACTTCAGGCTGAGCACAAGATTTCTGAAACACCTCCCTGTTACCTCACCACCAACCAATCAGAAGACAGTCACACAGCGCTCACCCCAAATTCTGCCTATAAAAACTTCTCCCTGAAAACCATTGGGGAGTTTGGGTTATTTGAGCACAGGCCACACATTCTCCTTGCTTGGCCCCGTAATAAATACTTCTCTGCTACAAACTCCAATGTTTCAGTTTGTTTGGCTTCACTGTGTGTAGTGCACAGGAACTTGTGTTCGTAACAGAAATACAAACAAACCATTGCATTAGTTTACTAGGACTGCAATAACAAAATACCACAGACTGAGTGGCTAAAGCAACAGAAATTTCTTACAATTCTGGAGACTAGTCTGAGATCAAGGTGTCAGTAGGTTTGGTTTCTTCTGAGGCCTCTTTCCTTGGCTTGCAAATGACTGCCTTCTTGCTGGTCCTCACAAGGTCATTCCTCTGTGTGTGCCTCCTTGGTCTCTCCAAGGTCTCTCCAAATTTCCTCTTATAAGGACACCAGTCAGACTGGATTATGGCCCACCCTACCCTAAAAGCCTGGGTTTTAACTTACTTACCTCTTTAAAGATCTTATCTCCAATCAATTCTGAGATTCTGGGGGTTAGGACTTCAACATATAAAGGGGGCATACCATTCAGCCCATAACAACCATCTATTCTAATGTTCTCATTTCAAAACACTGTGACCAAGTGCACACTTCTGGGGAGGAATTATCTTAGGATATTTTTTTACATACTTTAAAATAGGATATATATACTGCAGTTAGTTGAATTAAATCAATAATATTTTCCTATAGGTAAAATACCTTATACTTAGAAAGGTAGTTAACAAAATATACTTTTTGTTTAATTTGTCTTCACAAATAGTATTTATTAAGTAGTTTATTATGTGATTTCTGTGAAAATGTAATATAGAAGATTTTCTTTAAAACAAGTTTATAAAACTCTAAAATATCATTAGTATACAATCCTAAACTGAAAAGTTTAAAACAGACTAGTCTCATTTTACATGGGAAAAAGATATGAAAAGAGTAATGTTGCTGCTTGACCCCGATTAATTACTAATAATACTCTTCCCAGAAGATGATGGTGTATGAGATACAGGACTCAGAGGGCAAAACTCACAAAATAAGAAAAACAGAATGTCTTAGAATTCTACTTAATGATGCTTATGTTTGGTTGGATAGCTGTTTTAATTACAATTTCAAGTCTTACAGATACAGAAATTCTATTTTTTCCAGAACGAACATGTATATCCTTATAATATAATAGGGAAGGAAAAAGAACATTCAATTTTAACTATTGAACCCTTTTACTTTTTGAGCTTAGAGGTCAACATTTTTTTTCTCTTCACAGCCTAGCATTCATCTGATTCATTAGCTTCTCCAATTTGATTGCTAGGGCCATGTTTCCTTTAATCTTCAATCTTCCTGACATGAATGCTATTGTTGGTTTTAGTTTCCCTAAAAAGAGAAAATGAGAGAGGAAAAATCAGCCATTAGTGCCCTTAGGGACGTACCGCTTCAAGAACATGCTTATAAAAAGAATCTCTGAGTTCTATAAACCTCTGAAACACAGAAATTTCTTTTATAGCATCTTTTTATCAGTATCTTGGGAATCCCAATTCCTAGATTTAGATGTTAACAATATCTTGTAATATGAGAGATAATATAAAAGCAACAATCAACAAAAGATTATACCAAAAAGAGGAAGATGCAACATGTACAGTACACTAAAGAATAGATGGCCCTCAAATGAATTGTAGTAAACAAATACTATCTATTTTAGTTATTTTCCAATCTATTATAGTTCATTAAACTTGTAACATTTCAAGTTTAGAGTCAAAAAAGTCAAATGGTATAAATGCATATAATTTTCTTAAGAAATGACATTAAAAGTATACTGTATGGACACAGTAGGTCTTAGCAGTATTTTAACCACAGAAATGCCAGAATGTAAAATGGTGGTCATTAAAACAGAATTGTAGCTAATAACAACATATAATAAATAGGAGCTCCATGAAGGGAGGGAACTTTGTTTTTATTTGCTACTCTCATTTCCCAATCTTTTCACTGTTAGGCTTCAGCTGAAAAACTGGCTCCTTGCTCTCTCACTCTACAGTGAAACCCACCAGTCCACAGCCCCACTCATGCATACACAGCTTCCAATCAGCTTTACATAGCCTTGTTTGTTAAAGATGAATGGGCAGCAAATGGAGACCAGGGAAAAAAAATCACCCCAAAACCAAAAACAAATCAAAGCAATTTGGGGGAAACAGAGACTGCAGGCATAGAAGAAACAGAACCGAGATAAATGAACAAACTAAAAATCCTGTAAATCATGTGCTCATTGATAAGACAAGCTGTGACAATGTATCAACAACAGGATGCTGGAAGAAAAGGGGTGAGGAGGAGAAGCACAGGAAATGGGTATTGAAAAGAGAGGAAGTGGGAGAAGCAGGTGAAGGGGAATGGAATGGGATAGAGTGAGGATGAAGAAGGGTGAAGTAAGAGACGAAAAAAGAAGCTGAGAAAACATGAGTGAACTCTTGGAAATTAAGATTTTGATATATCCACAATATTAGAATGTAATAGAAAGGAGACACTTGCAATCTTCTGGTCACAGCAGTCTCTCGATTGCAAAATTCCCCCTGCCGCTATTACAAAAGCCTCTATGAAGCAGCACCCCCCCCACCACAATAATCTTTTGAAATAAAATTTTCCTTACTATATATACATATATTTTTAAAGGAAAGAATAAGGCCCTAAATGTAAGGTGATTAAATCAGAGATTTAATGTTTTCTTCAGAAAGTGAGAACTGAGAAAACTGAGATAGCTATCAAAGAAATAATATAAGATACATTTCCAAAGAGCCCATCAAGTATCCAGGAAGATGAATGAAAAAAGCCTTGTATCACTGTGAAATTTCAGAACACTACAGAGAAAGAGATGATTTTGATTCCAAAACTTCCAGAAAGGGGAGTGATGGATACAAAAGATTAAGAATAGTATCAAATCCTCCATGGTAATCTTAGAAGATGGAGCAATGACTTCAATGACTTCATTTTCTGAGGGAAAATGAATTGCAACACAGAAATCTCTACCCAGACAAATAATCAATGTGTTGGGATAATACAGGTAATTTTAGATACTCACAAAAATTGCCGCTTATATATCCTTTCTAATGAAGCTACTGGAGGATGGGTGCCACCAAAATGAGGATGTAAACCAAGAAAAAAGAAAGGGATACAGGAAACAGGAGATTCAATGCAGGAGAGAATTAAAGAAATTTCTAGGATCACAGCTGTGTAGCAGACTTAATGAGCTATCTGTTTAGAACCCATTTCTTTTTCTTTTCTTTTCTTTTTTTTTTTTTTTGGCCACACCACACACCTTGCAGGATCCCTGACCAGGGACTGAACCCGGGGCCCCAGCACTGGAAGCACGGAGTCCTAACCACTGGACCATCAGGGAATTCCCCAGGAGTTATCTGTTTGGATTGTAATAAGACGACAAAGAGCTCCAGAAAAAAAATACACTGACAGGTAATCTGACACAGGGAGAATGAATTCTTAAAACTCAAAAAAAAAATTAAACAGATAAAAAAATCCAGTTACAATGGGAAAAGGACCTGAATTGACATTTCTTCAAGGAATATACACGTGTGACCAATAAGCACATGAAAAAAATGTTGAACAGCATTTGTCATTAGGGAAATGCAAATCAAAACCACAATGAGATATTACTTCATACTCACTAGGATTGCTATTGTAAAAAAAACAAAAAACAAAAACAAGTGTTGGTGAGGGCAAGGATACAGATAAATAGAAACCCTCATATGTTGCTGGTAGGAATGTAAATGTTCAGGTGCTGTAGAAAACATTTTCGCAGTTCTTCAAAGAGTTAAACATAGTATTACCATATGACCCAGCAATAAAGAGAAATGAAAACATAAATCTACACAGAAACTTGGACACAAATGTTTATAGCAGCATTGTTTATAACAGCCAAACAAAATATCTTTCAACAGATAGTCATAAAAAGAAATGAAGTACTGATACATGCTACAACTTAGATGAACCTTGAAAACATTATGCTGAGTGACAAGAGCCACACACAAAAGGTCACATACTGAATGATTCCATTTATATAAACTATCCAGAATAGACAAATCCACAGAGAGAGAAAGCATATTAGCAGGTCCCATGGGAGGGGGGAGGCTGGAATGGGATGTTACTTAAATGGTATACAGTGTTCTTCTGGGGTGATGAAAAAGTTTTGAAACTAAAGAGAAGTGGTGGTTGCATAGCATTGTGAATGCACTAAGTTAAACACCACTGAACTGTACACTTTACATGGTTAATTGTATGTTATGTGAATTTCATCTCCATTTTTAAAGAAGAGAATTAAATACTGCTACATCAAGAATGAAACCTGAAAACAAGCTAAAAGAAGAAACACACTGCAAAGAAGCCAGTCACACAAAAAAATTCCATATATATGATTCTGTTCACATGAAAGTCCAGAACAGGGAAATCTACAGACACAGGAAGTAGATTAGTGGTTGCTTAGGGCTAGGGGCAGGAGATGGGGATATGGGATTAACAGTTAATGGGTACTGGGTTTCTCTTTTTGAGGTGATGCAAATGTTCTAAAATCAACTGTGGTGATGGTGGCGAACATCTGTGAATATGCTAAAAAACCAGTCAATTGTTTACTTTAAATGGATGAATTATATGGTATGTGAATTATATATCAATAAAAAATTAAAAAATAAAAAAAGCTATTGACATAGAACAATAAGTCAAATTGGTAATTAAAAATTTTCCCACAAAAAAATCCCAGGCCCAAAGAGCTTCACTGGTTAATTCATAGGATATAAAATTTACACAAAAGTCAAATGTATTTGTGTATACTAGCAACAAATAATTAAAAAATAAAATTAACACAATAATTTCATTTACAGTAGCATTAAAAAAGAATGAAATACTTAGGGGAAAAAAGCATGAACCATAAAAGAAAAAAATGAAACATCAGACTATCAAAACCAAAAACTTTTGCAACTCAAAAGATACCACTAAGAAAATGAAAAGATAAGTCACAGACTGAGAGAAAATATTTTCGAGTCACATGCATCTGGAGTTTATAAAGAACTCTTACAACTTAATAGTAAAAAGGCAAGTCAATTTAAAAATGAGCAAAGGGCTTCCCTGGAAGCGCAGTGGTTAAGAATCCACCTGACAATGAAGGGGACACGGGTTCGAGCCCTGGTCTGGGAAGATCCCACATGCCGAGGAGCAACTAAGCCTGTGCGCCACAACTACTGAGCATGCGTGCCACAACTACTGAAGCCCGTGTGCCAAGAGCCCGTGCTCCGCAACAAGAGAAGCCACCACAATGAGAAGCCTGTACACCACAACGAAGAGTAGCCCCCGCTCGCCACAACTAGAGAAAGCCCGCGCACAGCAACAAAGACCCAATACAGCCAAAAAGATAAAATAAAGAAAGTAAATAAAAATGAGCAAAACATTTGAATAGACAGTTCATCAAATATAAACAGCTATTAAGCACATGGAAAGATGCCCAACATTATTAATCATTAAGAACATGAAAATTCAAAGCACGAGATACCACCACACACCTGCTAGAATGGCTATGATAACAAAGACACTGCCATTTGTGACATAATGCATAAACCTCGAGGACGTTATGCTGCATGAAATAAGCAAGACACAAGACAAAAACTGTATGATGTCACTTATATGTGGAATGTAAAAAAGTCAAACCCACAGAGGCAGAGAGTAGAATGGTGTGATGTTGGTTTCCGGGTACAAACTTTCAGTTATAAGGTGAATAAGTTCCAGGGATCTAATGTTCAGCACAATGATTATAGTTAATAATACTGTATTGTATATTTGAAATTTGCTGAGAGTAAATCTTAAGTGTTCTCATGACAACAAAAAAAAGGTAACCATGCAAGGTGATGGATATGTTAATTAGCTTGAGTATACTAATTTCCTAGTGTATACAAATGCCAAGTCATCATGTTATATACCTTAAATATATACAGTTTTTATTTATCAATTATACCTAAATAATACTGTAAAAAAATAAAAGGCACTAGTAAGTGCTGATGAGGATTTGGAGAAACCTGAACCTTTATACAATGCTGACAAGAATATAAAATTAGTGCAGCCACTTTAGCAAAGTTTGGTGGTTTATTAAAAAGTTACATATCAACATACCACATAACCCAGCAATTCCACTCTTAGAAATCTACCCAACAGAAATGAAAATATATATCCACACAAATATGTATATGAAAATATTCACAGCAACATTATTCATAATACCCCAAAACATGAAACAACCCAAATATCCACCAGCTGCTGAGTGGATAAATATGAAGTATATCCATACAACGGAATACTACTCAGCAATAAAAAGGAACTGAACTACTGATACATGCTACAACATGATGGATGAATCTCAAAAGACTTATGCTAAGTAAAAGAAGCCAAATACGAAAGACTATATACTTTATAATCCCATTTATATGAAATGTCCAGAAACAGCAAATCTATAGAGACAGAAGGCAAGTTAGTGTCTGGCTGGCTGGGCAGTAAAAAGGGGGATTGACTGCAAAGGGACAGAGAATTTTGAGGGAGTGATAGAAATGTTCTCAAACTGGATTTTATTTATTTATTTATTTATTTATTTATTTATTTAAACATCTTTATTGGAGTATAATTGCTTTACAATGGTGTGTTAGTTTCTGCTTTATAACAAAGTGAATCAGTTATATGTATACATATGTTCCCATATCTCTTCCCTCTTGCGTCTCCCTCCCTCCCACCCTCACTATCCCACCCCTCTAGGTGGTTACAAACCACCTAGCTGATCTCCCTGTGCTATGCGGCTGCTTCCCACTAGCTATCTATTTTACATTTGGTAGTGTACATATGTCCATGAACTCTTTCACTTTGTCACAGCTTACCCTTCCTCCTCCCCATATCCTCAAGTCCATTCTCTCGTAGGTCTGTGTCTTTATTCCCGTCTTACCCCTAGGTTCTTCGTGACCTTTTTTTTTTTCTTAGATTCCACATGTATGTGTTAGCATACGGTTTTTGTTTTTCTCTTTCTGACTTACTTCACTCTGTATGACAGACTGTAGGTCCATCCACCTCACTACAAATAACTCAATTTCGTTTCTTTTTATGGCTGAGTAATATTCCATTGTATATATGTGCCACATCTTCTTTATCCATTCATCTGCTGATGGACACTTAGGTTGCTTCCATGTCCGGGCTATTGTAAATAGGGCTGCAATGAACATTTTGGTACATGACTCTTTTTGAATTATGGTTTTCTCAGGGTACATGCCCAGTAGTGGGATTGCTGGGTCGTATGGTAGTTCTATGTGTAGTTTTTTAAGGAAACTCCATACTGTTCTCCATAGTGGCTGTATCAATTTACACTCCCACAAACAGTGCAAGAGTGTTCCCTTTTCTCCACATCCTCTCCAGCATTTACTGTTTCTAGAGTTTTTGATGATGGCCATTCTGACCAGTGTGAGATGATATCTCATGGTAGTTTTTTTTTTTTTTTTTTAAACATGGTGGGGGGATTTTATTGTTTTTTTTATTTTTTTGTAGGTAATTAATTTTTTTTCTTTATTTTTTTTTGCTTTATAACAAATTAAATCAGTTATACATATACATATGTTCCCATATCCCCTCCCTTTTGCGCCTCCCTCCCACCCTCCCTATCCCACCCCTCCAGGCGGTCACAAAGCACCGAGCTGATCTCCTTGTGCTATGCGGCTGCTTCCCACTAGCTATCTACCTTACGTTTGGTAGTGTATATATGTCCATGCCGCTCTTGCACTTTGTCACAGCTTACCCTTCCCCCTCCCCATATCCTCAACTCCATTCTCTAGTAGGTCTGTGTCTTTATTCCTGTCTTACCCCTATGTTCTTCATGACATTTTTTTTCTTAAATTCCATATATATGTATCAGCATACAGTATTTGTCTTTCTCTTTCTGACTTACTTCACTCTGTATGACAGACTCTAGGTCCATCCACCTCATTACAAATAGCTCAATTTCATTTCTTTTTTATGGCTGAGTAATATTCCATTGTATATATGTGCCACATCTTCTTCACCCATTCATCCGATGATGGACACTTAGGTTGTTTCCATCTCCGGGCTATTGTAAATAGGGCTGCTATGAACATTTTGGTACATGACTCTTTTTGAATTATGGTTTTCTCAGGGTATATGCCCAGTAGTGGGATTGCTGGGTCATATGGTAGTTCTATTTGTAGTTTTTTAAGGAACCTCCATACCGTTCTCCATAGTGGCTGTACCAATTCACATTCCCACCGGCAGTGCAAGAGTGTTCCCTTTTTTCCACACCCTCTCCAGCATTTATTGTTTCTAGATTTTCTGATGATGGCCATTCTGACTGGTGTGAGATGATATCTCATTGTAGTTTTGATTTGCATTTCTCTAATGATTAATGATGTTGAGCATTCTTTCATGTGTTTGTTGGCAATCTGTATATCTTCTTTGGAGAAATGTCTATTTAGGTCTTCTGCCCATTTTTGGATTGGGTTGTTTGTTTTTTTGTTATTGAGCTGCATGAGCTGCTTGTAAATTTTGGAGATTAATCCTTTGTCAGTTGCTTCATTTGCAAATATTTTCTCCCATTCTGAGGGCTGTCTTTTGGTCTTGTTTATGGTTTCCTTTGCTGTGTAAAAGCTTTGCAGTTTCATTAGGTCCCATTTGTTTATTTTTGTTTTTATTTCCATTTCTCTAGGAGGTGGGTCAAAAAGGATCTTGCTGTGATTTATGTCATAGAGTGTTCTGCCTATGTTTTCCTCTAAAAGTTCGATAGTGTCTGGCCTTACATTTAGGTCTTTAATCCATTTTGAGCTTATTTTTGTGTATGGTGTTAGAGAGTGTTCTCATTTCATACTTTTACCTGTACCTGTCCAGTTTTCCCAGCACCACTTATTGAAGAGGCTGTCTTTCCTCCACTGTATATTCTTGCCTCCTTTATCAAAGATAAGGTGACCATATGTGCGTGGGTTTATCCCTGGGCTTTCTATCCTGTTCCATTGGTCATTATTTCTGTTTTTGTGCCAGTACCATACTGTCTTGATTACTGTAGCTTTGTAGTATAGTCTGAAGTCAGGGAGCCTGATTCCTCCAGCTCCATTGTTCGTTCTCAAGATTGCTTTGGCTATTCAGGGTCTTTTGTGTTTCCATACAAATAGTGAAATTTTTTGTTCTAGTTCTGTGAAAAATGCCAGTGGTCGTTTGATAGGGATTGCATTCAATCTGTAGATTGCTTTGGGTAGTAGAGTCATTTTCACAATGTTGATTCTTCCAATTCAAGAACATGGCATATCTCTCCATCTATTTGTATCATCTTTAATTTCTTTCATCAGTGTCTTATAATTTTCTGCATACAGGTCTTTTGTCTCCTTTGGTAGGTTTATTCCTAGATATTTTATTCTTTTTGTTGCAATGGTAAATGGGAGTGTTTTCTTAATTTCACTTTCAGATTTTTCATCATTAGTGTATAGGAATGCCAGAGATCTCTGTGCATTAATTTTGTATCCTGCTACTTTACCAAATTCATTGATTAGCTCTAGTAGTTTTCTGGTAACGTCTTTAGGATTCTCTATGTAGAGTATCACATCATCTGCAAACAGTGACAGCTTTACTTCTTCTTTTCTGATTTGGATTCCTTTTATTTCTTTTTCTTCTCTGATTGCTGTGGCTAAAACTTCCAAAACTATGTTGAATAATAGTGGTGAGAGTGGGCAACCTTGTCTTGTTCCTGATCTTAGTGGAAATGGTTTCAGTTTTTTACCATTGAGGACGATGTTGGCTGTGGGTTTGTCATACATGGCCTTTATTATGTTGAGGAAAGTTCCCTCTATGCCTACTTTGTGCAGGGTTTTTATCCTAAATGGGTGCTGAATTTTGTCAAAAGCTTTCTCTGCATCTATTGAGATGATCATATGGTTTTTCTCCTTCAATTTGTTAATATGGTGTATCACGTTGATTGATTTGCATACATTGAAGAATCCTTGCATTCCTGGAATAAACCCCGTTTGATCATGGTATGATCCTCTTAATGTGCTGTTGGATTCTGTTTGCTAGTATTCTGTTGAGGATTTTTGCATCTATGTTCATCAGTGATATTGGCCTGTAGTTTTTTTTCTTTGTGACATCTTTGTCTGCTTCAAACTGGATTATGAGTGATGGTTTTACAACCCTATACATTTACTAAAAATCATATATACTTATAATGGGTAGATTTTATGGTATGTAAATTATACCTTAACAAAACTGTTCTAAAAAATAACTTTAAAACAAACTACTGGTAAGAACAATTTTATATGTATGTGTGTGTGTATATTTCTCTTCCCAATATATTAATCAGGTAATCTTGTACAATATATTTTCTTTCTATTATAATGCTTTAGTATACAGTGGCCTCTACTGGCCAAAAAGAGAGATTTTGATTAGTTGATCACTAGTTGCTTTAATTTTTTATATTTATAACATATCCACTCTATAGATTAGGTCACAGAAATGGCTATGGCTTCTTAAAAGAGAATGCTTAGGATATAAGATCTAAATTGCGCCCATTCAAAAGACAGTAGATGGGATAAAGAATAAGAATGAAAAGATGTAAGAAGCAGAAGCAAAGTTATTTGCTCCCAATCTGAACTGCTGCTATAAAATAAACTTTATAAGGGACTTTCCTGGCGGTCCAGTGGTTAAGACTCTGTGCTTCCACTGCAAGAAGTGTGGGTTCGATCCCTGGTTGAGGAACTAAGATCCCACGTGCCACTTGGCGTTGCCAAAATAAATAAAATAAAATAAAATAAACCTTATAAGAATATATATATGTTTTTAAATCACTCATTTAGCTGACTGACCTCCCCTAGCCAATCCAGGAGCACATTCACAGAAAGATATAAATGGAAAGCCCATTACAAGTTTATGCTACACAAATAAAACGTAAATTAAGGAGGTAACTTGATTCTCTCACCTTTGGAAGGCAAAATAACATAATTTAGAAGTGCATGAGATGGCGAGTTAGCTTGGATTCGAATTCTAACTCCAACATTGACTCACCCACCAAGTGACTCTGGGTTTATTATTTAATTAAGCAATGCTTCAGTCTCCCTTTTTATAAAATAGAGAAAATCTTTTATCTCAAACCATTATTGGGAATATTGCTTAACTCAATAGTAATCATATACATATTAGCTATAATTACTGTTATTTATGTTTGGAAACTGACAATTTTTTTATTTTTAAAGGTCTTTAAGTTCAAAATATTGCATATTTATAAGGTTCAAATTTACCAAACATTTATTTAGCATCCAAAGCACTATGTTTAAGCCCTACAGAGAAAGAGATTTTGAAACAGTAAACAAACACTAAAGAAACTATTAAAATGATTAAAGAGGGGCTTCTCTGGTGGCGCAGTGGTTAAGAATCCGCCTGCCAATGCAGGCGACACAGGTTCGTGCCCTGGTCCAGAAAGATCACATGTGCCACAGAGAAACTAAGCCCATGCGCCCCAACTGCTGAGCCTGTGCTCTAGAGCCCGTGTGCCACAACTACTGAGCCTGTGCTCTAGAGCCCGCAAGCCACAACTATTGAAGCCTGCATGCCTAGAGCTCGTGCTCCGCAACAAGAGAAGCCACTGCAGTAAGAAGACCGTGCACCGCAACAAAGAGTAGGCCCCGCTCGCCGCAACTAGAGAAAGCCTGCACACAGCAACAAAGACCCAAGTCAGCCAAAAATCAATCAATCAATATATTTATTTTAAAAAAATGATTAAAGCGATAACTATTCATTATCATTAAAAGATGTTATAATGTACTAAGTACTTTTAATGTACTTTTAAGTACACTAGTACTTTTAAGTACTAAGTACTTATAATGTACTAAGTACTAAGTGAAAAAGGTTACCAAACAGCAGCAATGCTATAATCTTGTTTTTATAAGCACACTTATATATTTATATACACTCATAAAAAAATATATATGACTTTAAACCAAAAATCAACTGATGATTATCTTTTGGTATAGTACAATAAAAAATAATTTTATTTATTTTCTTTTTTCCTAAGCATATTTTCTAATTTTTGTACCATGAATATTTAGCACTACTGTTTACAAAAAGGGGTGGAAAGTTGAAGAAACCTCAATCATTAGTAACATCACACACAAACTGGCTCACATAGTATGTAGGCCATTAGCATCCTGGGTTAGAAATGGAAAGCGAGACTTACAGGGCACAGAATACACTATCATCTTCAATTTATAAAGATTAAAACAGAATAAAGAATAAATAACATTTATAACTCATTAAATAAATCTTTAGGATCTTCAGATTAAAATGTTACAATACTTTTGTTTAAAGTGCTGCTTCTGGGACTTCCCTGGTGGTGCAGTGGTTAAGAATCTGCCTGCCAATGCAGGGGACATGGGTTCGATCCCTGGTCTGGGATGATCCCACATGCTGAGGAGCAACTAAGCCCGTGCGCCACAACTACTGAGCCTACGCTCTAGAGCCCGCGAGCCACAACTACTGAGCCCGCGTACCACAACTACTGAAGCCCATGCACCTAGAGCCCAAGCTCTGCAACAGGAGAAGCCACTGCAATGAGAAGCCCACTCACCGCAACGACGAGTAGCCCCCTACTCTCCGCAACTAGAGAAAGCCTGCACGCAGCAATGAAGACCCAATGCAGCCAAAAATAAATAAATTTAAAAAAATAATTTAAGTGCTGCTTCTAATAATTACATGTGTTAATTAACTTACCATCTGGAGTAGTGTTTTAAGAGTAGAAAAATAGAAAAAATTTACCCTTAAAATTTTTCTGGCACATTTAGAGATACATGGGCAGAGCAGAAAATTATGCAGACACTCTTCTTAGTGATGGATTCCACAGAAAGCAGCGTCACTGGGCCACGGGAGACAGCTGCAATTTCCTATTACAATAGTTGGCAAGATTGAAGCATGATCTTACTCTTGATAAACAAGCTGCAGCTAAGTTCAGCACCTCTGGTAACCAAGGTGTTATTGGAAATGATATCTTAGTCCAACTAGTAGAAATGAAGCCTACCTAATAGAATTTTCCTTGAACAATCAGTAAACAAGTAAAGTTAAAACTCACCTGAAAACATTTTTACAAAATCATCAGTAGACATACTCATCACCACATCTGCCCGATCAGAGGGCTCTCCATATCCAACATTGCCACCCTTGCTTTTAAGATCAAGAAACCATGTTCCACCATCTTCACCTACACAGAAAAGAAAGATAGAGAAATAAATGTTAAAGAAGCCCTGTTTTTCTTAAACTTAATAACTGTACAATTAGAATAATCATATATAATGCTGTTACCCAGGTTGAAATCCCCAGGCCTCTAACAAATTCAGCCAATATTTATTAAGTACTTGTTATGGGCCAGGCACTTGGCTAGGCTCTGAAGACTCTTCAATAACGTGGTTCTTACAAAACAGGAAGTGGAGGGTGATGTGGAGTCAGGAAAGCCCAGCTGAGATTTAAAAGTTAAGTAAGAATTTGCTAGATGGGGGACTTGCCTGGTGGCCCAGGTTTGATCCCTGGTCAGGGAACTAGATCCCACATGCTGCAACTAGAGTTTATGTGCCACAACTAAGAGTTCGCGTGCCACAACTAAGAGTTCACAACTAAGGATCCCACACGCTGCAACTAAATAAAGATTCTGCACATGGCAACGAAGATCCCACATGCCTCAACTAAGACCTAGTGCAGCCAAACAAACAAATAAATAAATAAATAATATTTGCTCGATGAGGAACTGAAAAAAGGAACAGAAGGACTGGAATGTACAAAGAGAGTGGATGGTGGCCTCAGATAAGCTTGTTAGGCAGTCCAGATGCAGAGCACAGTAAGCCATGTAAAGGGTTCGCTGATTTCATCCATACCCCATGGAAGGAGAATGACATTAGGTTTGTATTTTAAATAGATCACCCTAACAGCAGTGTAGAGAAGATATTGGAGAGGGATAAAGAGGATACAGAGGACAATTTAGGAAGGTACTGGGGTTGTTCAGGAGCTTGAGGATGTATGCCTGGGTCAGGATCGCAGCAGTGGAAATGGAAAAAAGTCCACATATTTGAGAGAGAATTTCAAAGCAATATCACAGAACTAGGTAATTGATTGAATGAAGAGGAAAAGGTAGGGAGGGTGCAGAAGAATGATCTGCTTTGGCTTGGGAAGCTGGGTAAATATTGCTGTTTTTTACTGAGAGAACTACTAAAGAAGAGCAGATTTAACAAGTAGTGCCAAAGGCAGGTATTGGGAATGGTGAGTTGTTACGGACATTTTCAGATTGAGGTACCTTTGTGACAGCCAAATGAAAATGTCAAATGAAGTCTGACCGGGCTAGGAAGATAGATACATAAAGAACCGGCCCCTATGGTCACTAAAGCTATGTGAGGGGTTGGGGTTTTCCTAGACAAAGTCTGTAGAGAATAAAGAGTGCTAAGACAGTGACCTGAAGAATATCAACGTTTAAGGAAAGGATGGAGAAGCATCTAGCACAGGAGACTGACAAGACATGATTACAGACACAGAAAAAAGCAATGGAGCATTTCCAGAAGGAAAGAGAGGTCAACAGCATCAAATGCTGCAGAGTGGCGACAAGGTAAGAATGACAAATGCCCACTGGTGACACAGAAGCCACCGAGGACCTTGGTGAGAGCAAATTCAGTGGAATGGAGATAAATGACACCAGAACAGAGTGAACTGTAGATGAAAATAAGTTTGGCTCTGAAAGGGGGAAGAAAGATGGGGGGTGGGGGTGTGATTGGGAAGGTTGTTACTGTTGGGTTATTTTTAAAGATAGAATAGACTTTGGGAATGTTAAAAAAACACTGGGAAGGAGGCTTCAGGATGAACAGGTGGAAGAGACAACACACATTTCCTGAGGAGGCCGGAGGAAATGGGATCTAGAACTTTGCTGCTGAAAATGTGATCCACGAACTGCAGTACTGTCATCACATCAGAAATGCAAACTTCAGACCCTACCGCAAACCCACTGAATCAGATTCTGCATTTTTAGCATGCCCAGCGGTGATCAGTATGGACATTAAAGCTTAGGATGCATGGATGTGGAGTTGAACTCTGCCTGTTGGGAGAGGAGGAAGAGAGGTCAATGCCTACAACAGTTTGCTATCAGATGGCAGGAAGGTGAAGCAATTCCTGTCTGTAGGCTTCCCTTATCTCTGTGAAAGAGGAGGTCACTTTATCTGCTGAAACTGGCAGGGAAGTGGTGAAGGGAGAGATGGGAGACTTGAGGAACACTGAGAGGTTTAAAGGAGTCACTGTGGAAAATGAGGCAATAAGCTGACCACAGAAACACAGAATTCTGACATTGGAGAGGAGCAGTGATGAATTTTTACTGGTACAGATTCACTGGGTGGTGTGATTCCACCCCCCACCCCCTGCCATTTCTCCAGCAAGACTTAGCAGCCTGGATGCAAGTGTGGAGCAACCAGAGAGTTTGATCATCCAGGACTAGGATTATGACAGCTGGTGACATAAGCAACAGGTCAGGAAGTTTAGGATACAGGTAAAAGAGTGATTGCAGCAATGGACCATGGGTTCTAAGAAAAGGAAGTAAAAACAGGAAGATGCAGATGGATTAAGATAAAATAGAGGTGACAAAGGATAAAAGAACTGATAATGTCAAAGTTTGAGTACAGTGGGACTGTGATAGCTAATTCTTAAAACTCTTGTCAACCTGCATTAATACTATGTTGAGAAGAAAAATACTGAGCGATTTTAAAATCTGACTGCATTCAGACTGACCTGAATAATCTCAAAGGTAAAAAAATGGCAAGGGAGTTCCCTGGCAGTCCAGTGCTTAGGACTCGGCCCTTTCACTGCTGTGGGCCCCGGTTCAATCCCTTGTCAGGGAAGTAAGATACCATAAGCCCGTGGTGCAGCCAAAAAAAACCAAAAAACAGGCAAGGTGCGCATGGTTGATAAATGACTGTATTATACTACCTGTCATGATCCATATATCCTTCTAAATAGGATTTTCTCTTAATTACATACACTAAGGAGTTATTTAACACCGGAAGTACCTGTAAGGAAATTTTATTTTACATATGTCCATATGCACTGATATTAACTTAAAAATACAAATCAGTAGAACAGAGAAGAACTAAAAAAACAAGTAGAAAACAGGTCTATCACTTATATGTGGAAATAGCAGTTTAAAACAAATAGATATAATTATGGGTCAACATATATGAACTCCATGGTAACCACAAATCAGAAACTTAATAGATGGACAAAAACCAAAAAGAAAAGAACACAAAAATACAGATCAGTAGTTATTTGCTATTCTTAAATGTCTACATTCTCGGGTAAGGGTCTGGATATAGCCAACTATTCCAGGTTATTACTACTGGAGGCTGATATACTTCCAAGGGAAATATCCTACTTTGTTTCATAAAAGTTCCAGATTACCAGAAGTAACCCTTACCTGAGAGTTCAAACTGATAGATTGCTTGAGTGGCTTTAACAATATCATCACTGAGAGAGTCCTTAACAATTCTAAATGTTCCTTCCACAGCTCCAGAACGTGGTTTTCGTGGTGGCTGCGCCTCCTCTTCTTTCAATTCTGGAAGAGCACCTATAAAATGTTATTGATATAAGTACCTTTAAAGCCTAGGCAATGTAAGGTCACATACAAAATTAATTAATTAGCAAACAGACTTGCTACCAATTAGACCCATTTAACCAAAATGACCTTAAATACATTCAGTGGCATCTTAAAGCATACAAGCATAAATCAAACTGATGGAATAACACCCAAACATGTCAGTTATGGTTATAAATGGAAATGGTTTATAATCTTCAAGTAAAAGACTACCTCTCAGATTAGCTTTTTAAAAAACCCACTAATTTATAGTGTTTATAATAAACAGATTTAAACAACCTATTAGAGTTTTTTTTTTTCCTATTATAAATTCTTTATTATTTCCCTCCACAGTGTGTTATTCCTTATGAAGTCCAGCTGTTCTAGGCTGACACCAAGCCACCCTGAAGCAGCCATCGTGTCTTCATTGCCTCTTTCTCACATCTGGGTCCTTGAAGGTTGCTGAGATCACACTTGCTTGTCTGTGTCCATGGAACCCAGGGCAGAGCCCAGGTCCTCCCACCAGGGCCCTGGATTCTGGTACCAAACCCAGGAGAAGGTGTGCTCTAGTTATATCAGCCTCACCTGGCACCAAGGCCAAGATCGTCATGTGTTTTTTCCCAGACTTCTTCTGTGGGAAAGGGTTTTGGGACGTTTTGTTTTCCCTAGTTCACCCTAGAGAGATGCAAGGAGGAAGTCTGATGCAGACTTTCCAGCTTACAAACATCTGAGGGCTGTGTCTCAGGTCAGGATCAATGTTCCCTTTTCCATGGGCATTCAAGTCAGTGAGGCAGCCTGACGTGAGGGCCAGGACTCTGCCTCTGTAGTCCTGGAGGTGATGGCTGAGGGCTGGGGACAGGTGTGCTGCAGTTCTGCCCAAGGGGAATTAAAGGCCACAAAGCCCTGGTTTCTGCAGGAGTCTGATAATTGCCTGGAATGTATGCCAGTTAACATATAATTTCTTTATCCTATTTATTCATTATTGTTATTTCTCATTGTACTTTGGGACTCAATTTTTTATTGTTATAGAAATCCAATGTTTTCAAAGATTCTCCCTCAAGGATTCTACTGTTAACATTTTTCATTAAGAGAAATGCCTGTCTATTCCAATCTTTCTTTCCCTCCATTATTTACTGTGTCTTTTCTAGGTCTTGTCCTTGTCTCCTGGGCCACAGTCAGTAATGTCTCCACTTATGTATTCTGAGTGTGTGATCATTTGGTCCAAGGGATTCTGCTGAATGAAGTATAAATTCTGATATCTTTCTCTTGCAAACTTTCAAAACCTGATTGGAAAACTTCTTGTCCTCAATTCATTGGCTATACTGGATTATTTTTCTTGGGTCAGACCTTCAGACTTCTACCAGAAATCGTTCCTTTGGGGAAACCAGGCCTTCCCAGAAACTCAGGAAACTTAAAAAAATGAAGATCTGGGCTTCCCTGGTGGCGCAGTGGTCGAGAGTCCGCCTGCCGATGCAGGGGACGCGGGTTCGTACCCTGGTCCGGGAGGATCCCACATGCCGCAGAGCGGGCTGGGCCCATGAGCCATGGCCGCTGAGCCTGCACGTCCGGAGCCTGTGCTCCGCAACGGGAGAGGCCACAACAGTGAGAGGCCCACACACTTCTCCGGAGGGATCGAATCAGCGCATGTCCCCGACGCTGGCTGCCCCGGGGCCGCAGTGCCGCCGCGCCGGGTCTGTGTGTGGTCAGCTCGGCCGGCCCCCACCCCACCTCTAGAGTTTTAATGGTAACAATTGATCACTCCTTTATCATCGTCCCTGAGTTCCAAAACCAAATGAGAAAAGAAGTCTGTGGAGTCAGAAAGATGGAGATCAGAATATCAACTGTGTAAATGAGTGGAGATGAATTGGCGACTGTAGCTTGAATCAACAGCCAAGTGAACTTCTCAATAACTTTACCTCTAAATTAAACATATTCACCTAGTCTTTTCATCCCTGGATTGAACCTGCCTCCTCCCATCAAGGAATGGAAATGCCTCTGTAAGTAAAGATCATGTGAAAACTGAGGATAGTCTACTCTGAAAGAAAGAAGGCTCAAAAGGGTCTAAACCACACAAACTCATTTCTTCTCCCAATCTTAATCAGATTGGTTCCTCCCACTAGATGAAGAGGTAGGCCAAACCATGTATTAGTCTCATGAAGGCCCCACTACCTAGAAACGCAAGGTCAGGGGAATAGAGGTTGCCACATTTTAAATTTTGTATTCACTTAAACCATTGGCCATAACCATTCAGCATATGATGAGCCAGGGGAGATCTGCAGTGCATAGGACTGTTCGAATCCCATGGCATGAAGCTGTCCCCCAATACCAACCTCTGTGTCTTTATTTATCCTCCTGGAATTATTTGTGGGCAGTTTGGCTGCCCCCAGAAACAGTTGAGAATAATTTGTTATCTAAACTAACTCAAAGGACAATCTGTACTCTAGGCTGAAGATTAACTCTCCATCTATCTCCCAGCTCAAATTATACCCCACCATCTTGTCCAATATAACTCACCAAAGGCTATTAAATAAAATCTAACTGACAGCATAAAGATACTCCAGGGTACAACATAACCAATTCAAAAGTATCCTAAATTTATTGAATATAAACTACCTTCCATTATGATGTTTCCAGACACAAATAAACAGTAAAATCCTTCTCACAAAGTTCAGCAGATATTAAAGGTGAAATACTTAAGATCCAATGGAGCAAAGAATATATTATTATTATGGTATTTTGAAGCCAGTTTAAAAATTCAGATATGTATTTCAATATTTAATGCCGACAGTGTAGTGAGGGAGATACTCATATAATGCCAATATTTATAATTCTGGAAGGAAGTTTCATAGTATGTATCAGGAACCCTCCCACTGCCTGATTATCCACTTTCAGTGATCCACTATAAGAAAATCCTGTAACATTTATAAAATGAAACAATTACAAACCACTAAAATAAATATTACATTCATGTGATACAATACTAAGTTGCCAATTTCAAAAATTTGTTTTTGAAGACCTGGATAATGTTCACAATATAATGTTAAGTAAAATGAAGTATATACAATTAAATATAATATGATCCAATCAGGTAAAGTATATATTTGTGGATATGAATTTTAAGTTATATTTTCAAAAAATAAAAGAGACTGGAAAGAAATAAGCTAAAATACAGACAGTATTTATACTTGGATGGTGGGTTACATGTGATTTCAAAAATTTTCTTTATGCTTTTCTGTACTAAGCTTTTCTATACAAATTAATTTAAAATGGTATCAAAATTGATTAAATTACATTACAAAATCAATTGGATGTGGCCAAAGTTACATTAAGGGAGTAAATGCACAGTCAAAATTATTTTATTATTTTTAAAGGAATAAAAATGAATAGTAGCCTAACAAGCAAGAAAAGGAACAAAAACGTGCGACCTCAAAGAGAGCAGAAAAGAGAAAAAAATAAAGCAAAAACTTTTAAAGTAATGAATCAGATGGTTGCAGAATTTTGTGAATATACTAAAAATCACTTAACTACATACTTTAAAATGGTGAATTTTTGGTATATGTAAATTATACCTCAAAGCTGTTATAAAAAGAAATAATGAATCAGTAAAGAGAAAAGCAGTAGAATGAAAAATGAAATAAAATTTAAAATCTGGTTCTTTTGAGGAAAAACAATAAGATACAGTAAAATTGGGCAACTTTCTGGAAAATTTTTTTTTTTTTTTTTTTTTTTTTTTTTTTTTTTGCTGTACACGGGCCTCTCACTGCTGTGGCCTCTCCCGTTGCGGAGCACAGGCTCCGGACACACAGGCTCCGCGGCCATGGCTCGCGGGCCCAGCCGCTCCGCGGCATGTGGGATCTTCCGGGATAGGGGCACGAACCCGTGTCCCCTGCATCGGCAGGCGGACTCTCAACCACTGCGCCACCAGGGAAGCCCCTGGAAAATTTAATCATAGAAAAAAGGAGAAAAAAAACTTTAAAAAGAGAAAAGGGATAAAATAAATATGAAAAATTTTTAATTATAAATGAATACTACATGTCAACCCTTAAATAAATTTTAAAGCTTCAAATGGACAGTTCTGTTTTTTTTATTTTAGAAAAAGCCAACAATTGAATGACAAAATAAAAACATTTTCAAAGAAACAACTTCAGAAAAGACTCAAATAACTTAGTAGGTGAGATATGTCAAACCTTCAAGGAAAAGAACATAGAAAAAGGAAGTTACCCAATTGACTGCCATACTCAAAATATAACAAAAAATATAGAAAATATATAATAAAAATGTAGACATTAATCTAAATAACTGATAAAGAATCTTAATCAACATCTAATACCTTACTTATGGGTAAAATCTAAAGATTTTCCCATTAAAATTAAGAATAAAATAAGAATACCTAAAAGAAATAGTTTCAATAAATACTTCTGAATTCTCCTGGAAGTTCGAGTCAGTATATTAAGATATATGCCAGAAATAATCCTGTAAGATACTATTATTATAGGTAGACAGTAAGTTCGGGCATTTAGGAAATTCAAGATAATTAATGATAATTACATCAACTAACATTTATAGGGGACTTACTATATAAACTTCACAATATGATGCACTATCTATTATACTTAATCCTCATGATACTCACATAAGGAAAGTGAGAGCTGAGAAAACTGTTTCAGAGAGCTGCAGTGACTTGTCCAAGGTCACAGATATAAGTGACAGGGACAGGACTTGTACCCAGATCTGTCTTATCCCAAAGTCTATGCTTTCAGTAACTGTCTCTCTATTAGAAACTATTAGAAGTCTAAAACAAGACAAAAACTAATGAAGGTGACCAGATATAAAATAAATATAAAAAGTTAGTTTCCCCCTTCTTATTTATAACGTGTCTTGTTTAAGAAAGCATTTCAATATGTTTAATAAAATAAACACAATTCAAGATTAAAGTAAAAAGGAGCGAGGTTTTAAAATGGCAACTGGAATACTCAGTGACATACCTAAGGTTACATGGCAGTATGTGGCACAGCAGGAATTCCAACCCAGGCAGTCTGACTGGGTAATGCTTCCTCTACATTTTCCTCTTTGTCTAACTATGTAATTTTATATAGCCAACATAAAGGCTGAGCAGAGAACCAAGACCTAAACTCAGGAGAACTGGACCAAGCAGAGGCTGCTAAAAGTGAGGAAAGCAAAGACACAGGCTTCCTTCAAGTTTCTGGAGGCAGGAAATGTATAGGAATATATTTGGTTTTAGTAGGTATAATACCAGACAGAACTAAGTTTGTCATATAATAACTGCTGGAACTCCTACTTCAGGTGATTTGTCTATTAATCAATATATCATCTTTATCATCTGAGACGCCAAGGAGATGGCAGCAAAAACTACAGTGTAGCCTTGAAAGACACTTGCCAAGAGATAAACTGCATCATTTATCACCTGAAATATTTAGACAGAGCATGATGACTCTGCACAAGAGAATAAAACGTTAGGAGACAAAAAACAAACCAGTAATATATTTGAAAGGTACATTCAGTACACAACAAATACGGAAACTTTTGAGAAACAAAATGAAACCAAGTTCCCCTAAAACAAGTTTACCAGGTTTATGATTAGTCTCTCTATCCAAAACTTTATTCCCTTTTTTTAAAATGATATTTGTCTTTCTCAGTCAAGCAGTACTTTCTTTTTTTATTTTAATTAATTAATTTTATTTTTGGCTATGTCGTTGGGTCTTTGTTGCTGTGCGCTGGCTTTTCTCTAGTTGCGGTGAGCAGGGGCTACTCTTCGTTGCAGTGCAGGGGCTTCTCATTGCAGAGGCTTCCCTTGTTGAAGAGCACGGGCTCTAGGCACGCGGGCTTCAGTAGTTGCAGCACATGGGCTCGGTAGTTATGGCTCGTGGGCTCTAGAGCGTAGGCTCAGTAGTTGTGGCGCATGGGCTTAGGTGCTCCTCGGCATGTGGGATCTTCCTGGACTAGGGCACGAACCTGTGTCCCCTGCATTGGCATGCGGATTCTATTATTTCTTTTTAACATCTTTATTGGAGTATATTTGCTTTAAAATGGTGTGTTAGTTTCTGCTTTATCACAAAGTGAATCAGTTATACATATACACATGTTCCCATATCTCTTCCCTCTGCATCTCCCTCCCTCCCACCCTCCCTATCCCACCCCTCTAGGTGGTCACAAAGCACCGAGCTTATCTCCCTGTGCTATGTGGCTGCTTCCCACTAGCTATCTATTCTACGTTTGGTAGTGTATATATGTCCATGCCACTCTCTCACTTTGTCACAGCTTACCCTTCCCCCTCCCCATATCCTCAAGTCCATTCTCTAGTAGGTCTGTGTCTTTAGTCCCGTCTTACCCCTAGGTTTTTCATGAGCTTCTTTCTTTCTTCTTTTTTCTTAGATCTCATATATATGTGTTAGCATAAAGTATTTGTTTTTCTCTTTCTGACTTACTTCACTCTGTAGGACAGACTCTAGGTCCATCCACCTCACTACAAATAGCTCAATTTCGTTTCTTTTTATGGCTGAGTAATATTCCATTGTATATATGTGCCACATCTTCTTTATCCATTCATCCGATGATGGACACTTAGGTTGTTTCCATCTCCGGGCTATTGTAAATAGAGCTGCAATGAACATTTTGGTACATGACTCTTCTTGAATTATGGTTTTCTCAGGATATATGCCCAGTAGTGGGATTGCTGAGTCGTATGGTAGTTCTATTTGTAGTTTTTTAAGGAACCTCCATACTGTTCTCCAAAGTGGTTGTATCAATTTACATTCCCACCAGCAGTGCAAGAGTGTTCCCTTTTCTCCACACCCTCTCCAGCATTTATTGTTTCTAGATTTTTTGATGATGGCCATTCTGACTGGTGTGAGATGATATCTGACTGTAATTTTGACTTGCATTTCTCTAACGATTAATGATGTTGAGCATTCTTTCATATGTTTGTTGGCAATCTGTATATCTTCTTTGGAGAAATGTCTATTTAGGTCTTCTGCCCATTTTTGGATTGGGTTGTTTTTTTGTTATTGAGCTGCATGAGCTGCTTGTAAATTTTGGAGATTAATCCTTTGTCCACTGCTTCATTTGCAAATATTTTCTCCCATTCTGAGGGTGGTCTTTTGGTCTTGTTTATGGTTTCCTTTGCTGTGCAGAAGCTTTTAAGTTTCATTAGGTCCCATTTGTTTATTTTTGTTTTTATTTCCATTTCTCTAGGAGGTGGGTCAAAAAGGATCTTGCTGTGATTTATGTCATAGAGTGTTCTGCCTCTGTTTTCCTCTAAGAGTTTGATAGTTTCTGGCCTTACATTTACGTCTTTAATCCATTTTGAGCTTATTTTTGTGTATGGTGTTAGGGAGTGTTCTAATCTCATACTTTTACATGTACCTGTCCAGTTTTCCCAGCACCACTTATTGAAGAGGCTGTCTTTTCTCCATTGTATATTCTTGCCTGTTTTATCAAAGATAAGGTGACCATATGTGCGTGGGTTTATCTCTGGGCTTTCTATCCTGTTCCATTGGTCTATATTTCTGTTTTTGTGCCAGTACCATACTGTCTTGATTACTGTAGCTTTGTAGTATAGTCTGAAGTCAGGGAGCCTGATTCCTCCAGCTCCATTGTTCGTCCTCAAGATTGCTTTGGCTATTCGGGGTCTTTTGTGTTTCCATACAAATTGTGAAATTTTTTGTTCTAGTTCTGTGAAAATGCCAGTGGTAGTTTGATAGGGATTGCATTCAATCTGTAGATTGCTTTGGGTAGTAGAGTCATTTTCACAATGTTGATTCTTCCAATCCAAGAACATGATATATCTCTCCATCTATTTGTGTCATCTTTAATTTCTTTCATCAGTGTCTTATAATTTTCTGCATACAGGTCTTTTGTCTCCTTAGGTAGGTTTACTCCTAGATATTTTATTCTTTTTGTTGCAATGGTAAATGGGAGTGTTTTCTTAATTTCACTTTCAGATTTATCATCATTAGTGTATAGGAATGCCAGAGATCTCTGTGCATTAATTTTGTATCCTGCTACTTTACCAAATTCATTGATTAGCTCTAGTAGTTTTCTGGTAGCATCTTTGGGATTCTCTATGTATAGTATCATGTCATCTGCAAACAGTGACAGCTTTACTTCTTTTCAGATTTGCATTCCTTTTATTTCTTTTTCCTCTCTGACTGCTGTGGCTAAAACTTCCTAAACTACGTTGAATAAGAGTGGTGAGAGTGGGCAACCTTGTCTTGTTCCTGATCTTAGTGGAAATGGTTTCAGTTTTTCACCATTGAGGATGATGTTGGCTGTGGGTTTGTCATATATGGCCTTTATTATTTTGAGGAAAGTTCCTTCTATGCCTACTTTCTGCAAGGTTTTTATCATAAATGGGTGTTGAATTTTGTCGAAAGCTTTCTCTGCATCTATTGAGATGATCATATGGTTTTTCTCCTTCAATTTGTTAATATGGTATATCACGTTGATTGATTTGCATACATTGAAGAATCCTTGCATTCCTGGAATAAACCCCACTTGATCATGCTGTATGATCCTTTTAATGTGCTGTTGAATTCTGTTTGCTAGTATTTTGTTGAGGATTTTTGCATCTATGTTCATCAGTGATATTGGTTTGTAGTTTTCTTTCTTTGTGACATCTTTGTCTGGTTTTGGTATCAGGGTGATGGTGGCCTCATAGAATGAATTTGGGAGTGTTCCTCCCTCTGCTATATTTTGGAAGAGTTTGAGAAGGATAGGTGTTAGCTCTTCTCTAAATGTTGATAGAATTCACCTGTGAAGCCATCTGGTCCTGGGCTTTTGTTTGTTGGAAGATTTTTAATCACAGTCTCAATTTCAGTGCTTGTGATTGGTTTGTTCATATTTTCTATTTCTTCCTGGTTCAGTCTTGGCAGGTTGTACATTTCTAAGAATTTGTCCATTTCTTCCAGGGTGTACATTTTATTGGCATAGAGTTGCTTGTAGTAATCTCACATGATCTTTTGTATTTCTGCAGTGTCAGTTGTTACTTCTCCTTTTTCATTTCTAATTCTATTGATTTGAGTCTTCTCCCTTTTTTCCTTGATGAGTTTGGCTAATGGTTTATCAATTTTCTTTATCTTCTCAAAAATCCAGCTTTTCATTTTATTGATCTTTGGTATTGTTTCCTTCATTTCTTTTTCATTTATTTCTGATCTGATCTTTATGATTTCTTTCCTTCTGCTAACTTTGGGGTTTTTTTGTTCTTCTTTCTCTAATTGCTTTAGGTGCAAGGTTAGGTTGTTTATTTGAGATGCTTCCTGTTTCTTAAGGTATGATTGTATTGCTATAAACTTCCCTCTTAGAACTGCTTTTGCTGCATCCCATAGGTTTTGGGTCGTCGTGTCTCCATTGTCATTTGTTTCTAGGTATTTTTTGATTTCCTCTTTGATTTCTTCAGTGATCACTTCGTTATTAAGTAGTGTATTGTTTAGCCTCCATGTGTTTGTATTTTTTACAGATCTTTTCCTGTAATTGATATCTAGTCTCATAGTGTTGTGGTCGGAAAAGATACTTGATACAATTTCAGTTTTCTTAAATTTAACAAGGCTTGATTTGTGACCCAAGATATGATCTATCCTGGAGAATGTTCCATGAGCACTTGAGAAAAATATGTATTCTGTTGTTGTTGGATGTAATATATAAATATCAAATATAAACATCAAATATATAAATATCAATTAAGTCCATCTTGTTTAATGTATCATTTAAAGCTTGTGTTTCCTTATTTATTTTCATTTTGGATGATCTGTCCATTGGTGAAAGTGGGGTGTTAAAGTCCCCTACTATGAATGTGTTACTGTCAATTTCCTCTTTTATGGCTGTTAGTATTTGCCTTATGTATTGAGGTGGCAGGCGGATTCTTAACCACTGTGCCACCAGGGAAGCCCCAAAACTTTATTCTCTTTCTTGTCTCCTCTGACCTTGGTGCCTTTCTTGTCCAGTCTGACCTCAATCCTATGCTAATTGAACACTAATCAACCAGAGTCAGATGACTAAAACTGCTGTTGTTGATAACATCATTGATGTACTAAAACTGCTGCTGTAGATTGCATCATTACTGTACAAACTCAGAGCAAGATGAATTAACAGGCCCCTGAGCCATGGACCACCTGGCCAGAGAATCATAAACCAGAGACATCCTGACTCCCAAAACTATGATTAAGAAATGTCACAGAAATGTCACAAGAACTCCTTCACATGAAAACTAATATAAAACAAGGGCAGAAAGTCATATATAACTGGCTGAGATGAAAAAACAATAAAATAAAATGAAAAAGGAAATGGGAAACATGACAAACAAAAAGTATAATAGCAGAGTTAAAATAAACATTAGGAGCAATATGGAAGAGAGATGAATGTGTCTAAAATCTTATCAGTAATACAGAGTACAAACTTGAAAAGGTCTCTCAGAATGCAGAAGAAAAGAACAAAAATATGGAAATAGTAATAAAAGATAGTGAAAACTACAGGGGAAAGGGACAGGGTAGCCAGACTAAGTGTTTTTGAGGGCAATCCAGAAAAACTGGAATAGAAGCAATTAAAACTATAACTACAGAAAAAAAGAAAAAATAAACTAGAGGTTGAAAAAAAAAAAAAGACTGAGTGAACTCCCTGTGTTGCAATGGGCAGGAAAAATCAATGAAGAGGGCTTCCCTGGTGGCCCAGGGGTTAAGAATCCACCTGCCAATGCAGGAGACATGGGTTTGAGCCCTGGTCCAGGAAGATCCCATATACCAAGGAGCAACTAAGCCCGTGCGCCACAACTACTTAGCTTGCGCTCTAGAGCCTGCAAATCACAACTACTGGGCCCGCGTGCCTAAAGTCCATACTCTGCAACAAGAAAAGCCACCACAATGAGAAGCCCGCGCACTACAACAAAGAGTAGCCCCCGCTCACTGCAACTAGAGAAAGCCTGTGCACAGCAATGAAGACCCAACACAGCCATAAATAAATAAATAAATAAATAAATTTATTGAAAAAAATAATAATTTCATATATGTTATACAAAACAAATACACAAAGCACAAATACCAGAAAAAGTACAAGGCTGTCAATATTTTCCTCCCCCTTTGGAAATGAGGGATACACACTGACCTCTGGGAGAGACACTGTGAAATCAACATACAATAGATCTGGATATGGATGTAAAAAATCACCTGAAAGAGTTAAGTTAGATCTCAGGCCAGAAATACTGAGCTACTACTTATATGAATATATTAATATATCTACAGAAAATGTCAAGTAGAATTGCAGTTGACTGAAACATCACTTCTTCACTTAATTTTTTGTACAGGGAAGACAGGCTTTAGCCAAAGAAATCTGAGAATTCTGACCTCAAAGATGAGGGCATCCCGCCTGTAGAGATGGATATAGGGATTGCAGTCAATGCACCTGACATATTCTGATCCCAAAGACAAAAATCACTCCTATCAAAGCCCGATGTCAGTAAACATTTATCTTACATTCTGCTTATCTAACCCATCTTATTCTGAGTTCATGGTCATGAAACAATCTTCTGACTATGATTCTGTTCTCTATGTCATTATGCCCAGAGGGAGAGAATGAGCTGCTCACAGCAACTCCACATTTAGTCCGTGAGATGGCAACTCCTCATTATAAAATAAATTGGATTACTGGGGGGAAAATATGCTAATACTTCAAGTATTCAGGAGTTAGGAAATTAATTTAAGTTTTCTGGTTAAGGATATGGACTTTAGAATAAGAAAAATACGAATTTAAATTCTGGCTCTGCCCACCTGCCAGCTCTGTGATCTCCAAAGTAAAATGAGGACAATGATACCTGCCTTGTAGGACTGTAAGTATTAAATGAGACAATGCATGCAAAGTACTTAGCACAGTGTTTGCCGTATGGTAGGTGCCCAATAAATATGTGTTGAAAAACAACATGAATGTATGTGATTGTTAAGTGGTTCTTATTATTTAAATTTGGTATTTAAATGAGCTTAGTTTGTACACATCTTCCTCTAAAACACAGATCCAATCTTAGGGTACTGGGCAAAAATCTGGATTTCGGACTTGCCTATCTTGAAGATAGACTCTTCTAGACTTTGATAAGCTCTCTAACTAACTTCTGCCATTCTGTATGAAGCCTTTTGAGGAAAAGATTGACAGCCTTGTTTTAATACTCTGATATATCCATGTGGCAACCAAATCAAAGATCTAATTTTTAAAATTTTTTTAAATTTAAATTTTAAAAGGAGTTATCTCTAGGCGATGGGATTATGAGTGACCGTTTTCCCTTCTATATTTTTCAAATTATCTATAATACAAAAGAAGAGTTGCCTTTTTTATTATTTAATTTTTTGAAATTGCCTCCAAAAATTCGGACAGAGAAAAGATAAAGATAGAAAAGATAAGATTAAGCTAGAAATAAAGTTTGTCACCAAAATGCATTGTGGTAAGGTTCTATAGGTTTCCTAAAGGTACAGAAGAAATGTTTTCCTAAACTTTCTAGCCTCCACCTAAAGAAACTATGGTCACTAAGGAGATTCACAGAGTCTATAATATAAAAATAAGGTAAGGGCCCAGACGAAGCACTGCTATTCTTGTTAATAAACTATGAGAGAGGTCTTCCCTAGCGGTCCAGCAGTTAAGACACTGCACTCTCACTGTGGGGGGCGTGGGTTGGATCCCTGGCAGGGTAACTAGGATCAGTGCATCCAAAAAAAATAAACCACGAGAGAAATTCTTCTCATGGGATTTCACTGAAGAGTGTTTCTTCTGACATCTTTCAGTAAGTTAGTGGCATCATGCCAGAACACAAAGATTAAAATGTAAACTCTGGACCAATTCAAGAAAGCTATTGTTTCTAAAGTACAAAAACAAAACAAAGTAAAACCCAAACCTCCTTTGCAGGTAATTTCTCCCATAAAGTGGTCACACAGCACAAACTCTGAGAATGGTTTCAGATGTATTTTGATGTGACACATTTTTCCTCAAAATAAAGTATCAACACAAAACACCTAAAAACAATGCCAAGGAAAAGAAATAAAACCTTTAAAAAGGTGTTATTTTAAAGACAACTTTTTTTTTAATCAAATGAAAAGAATATATCAAAAACTTCTTACTGGTAGAAGGAAAAGACAACCTTCTTTGCTAGAATTAACTAAGACATTACTTGTCTAGTTTAAATTACAAAATAGGGAATTCCCTGGCGGTCCAGTGGTTAGGACTCGGCACTTCCACTGCCAGGGGCCCAGGTTCTATCCCTGGTCAGGGAACTAAGATCCCACAAGCCTCATGGCACGTCCAAAAAAAAAGAAAAAGAAAAGAAGAAAAAGCTTAAAAGCAGAAGGCGGAATGTTCAATTCTACATTTTGGAAGAAATACGTAAGTTAGTAACTTTATTTTCCTACAGAAAACATGGTCTATGTCTTACCATGTGTTTCCAGTTTCTTGGTAACTGTAACAGGCTGTTCATCCAGGAAGAAATCTGGTAACAAAGGATGGCCTGAAAAATTGACCCCAAAAATAATCAGGTTAATGTAACAACTTGAGTATATTAAGATTTTAACACCTGTTTAATAAATGTTACGTTCTTATTTTATTGATCATTCTGGTGCTGTGGAAAAGACTCCCATGAGAAGTGTCAAACTATCTGACCTTCATTAAGCTAAAACACTTTTCCTGTAATCCAGTTATCCTCCTCTCCTTCAACAAATTTCATCTTTAAGATCCAACCAAAGAGTTGCCTGTTATGTTAAGCCCTTAACTGCTCTCCCAAGAGCTTTTGCCCCTTCTCACCTATCCATGCAACCCTTCTGTGCTACATCCCTCCAAAATGCTCTGGACTCATTTCCTACCTGGCGCCCCAGAGAGAAGGGGGTTCCTCATTAAGAAGAACTTGTTTCCCATCTCTGTTAATGTGTGTCTGTCTTTCACTCTCAGAAGATTAAAAAAACTGGAGGGCAGGAATGCACCAGTCTTTGTTATATCCTACACTTAATCATAATTCCATAATCATATTAAGTTCTCAATACTTGATAGGATTTTTAATTAAAATCAAATTTAAAATTCTATGCACAGTGTCATTGTCTTTAAAACCTAAAGTGATAATAACTTTAGTAGTTGTATAAATATTAACTACTGAGTACTATGATTGTACCATAAGCCAGGTACCATGCCCAGCACATTATATACTTTATTGCATTTAGTTCTTACAAAAATCCTGTGTAGAAATTATCTTTCCCTTATTTTAACCAATAAGGAAAGTGAGGCTCAGAGAAAACAGGCGACATGCCTAAGGCCGCGCAGCTAGTGAGCAGCTGAGCAGAAATGGGAACTGGGTTATCTCCTCCCAAACTCCACTTGTTCCTAATCAGTATACAATATTGCTTCCCTCACAGGATTGCTATGAAGGCTAAACAGACACTGTATATAAAAGTGTTTTTTAAAACTGCAAAGAGCTATTTAATTCAATTCAGTTCAAACTGAAGAGACAGGGATGATACAAATAGAAATGTGGCTTCTGTCACCTAGAAGCTCAACCTAATGAATAGTATTTAAAATACACTTTTGCACAAATAAATACAACTCCCATTTGGGGCTATATTGTCTATTATATAGTATACTTTATACATAAAGTAAAAATGCATTATCATCACCATCCTCACCTACAGTTACAACGGTAAGAATTATTTTTGAACAAGGGGCCTTCTGAGAACCTCTCAAATACCCCCTTGTACATAGGGTAGACCCTGTTCATTCACCTTCACCATTCATCATGAAGTTACTCTCAGACTGCACGTAAGAGACAACATTTGGAAAGCCCATAATCTTAAAAAGTTTTTGTAAAAAACTCACCACTGTATCATCTGTTACCATATCCTTGAAGAAAATCTTTACTGTGTGATTTTAAGGCCAACTTTAAAAACTAATTTTCATTTTTGGTTTCAAGATTTGGACATGGTTAGAAGCTGATGTGACCTTCTCTATCTGTGCATCACTTAAAAAGCCTTCAACTCACTTCTATTTTCCCTTTCTCTGTTTTTCCAGTTGTGTTGGTCTGGGTTTTTCCTTTCACTAGGAGGACAGCTTTTAAAAGAGCATATTAATTTTATAATCACATAAACATGCACACAAAACAGATGTATGTCCACTGCAGAAAATGTGGAAAAACACATCACTACTTCTGAAAACTATATGCATTACCTGGTGTAATGGCATAGACATCAAAATTTTTTATTCCTTCTTCTTTTAAGATATTTTCATCAATAATAAAGTTGCCAGTAAAACTTTTTGGCTTTTTGAAAATGCAATATGCAGCATCTGCAATGATATCAACTTTTCTACATTGGCTTTCAATACCAGATCCTCCCAGCATATCCATAGCAGCAGTGTGTATGGCTGTAGAGAAAACAAACATACACATACGTAACTCTAACTCAAGTAATAGGACTATGGGAGTAACAAGCAAGACAAATAATCTCTTCATAACTCAGGTGATGAGGAAAAGGTCCAGAGAGCTTAAAGGATTTGCCAAATGTTTTACTGTCATAACTGGGTAGACAACACATGTTCCTTGCTCTACACAACACTGCCTTATACAGTACTCCTTCATGAGACTCATGGCAACATTCAATTAGATTTCTGATTAAGAATGCTCAAAGAATTTGCAGTGAGGAATAACAGCAAGAGCACTGAGCTGTACATCAGGTGACTAACATTTTTAAGCCAACTATGCCGTGACTTTCGGCAAGCTACTTTAACATCTTTCGGCCTCAGTTTCTTGTTTCTAAAATATGGAGCTCCTTTCCTAAGCTTATTTTCTCTTTTTCCTCTACTAGAATACAGAGACTCTGTTTTTCTTGTTCATCACTGTATCCCTAGTTCCTAAAACAACGACAAATATACCATAAACATTCAATAGATACTGGCTGGACTTGGGGGTCCCTTTTAAGTTCAGATACTACTTTCATTTATGAAATACTAGAAAATAAAGAGAATTAAAAGGAAGAAAAAAAATTTTTTTGGCCACACCCTGCAGCATGCCAGATCTCAGTTCCCTGACCAGGGATCGAACCTGTACCCCCTCCAGTGGAAGCGTGGAGTCTTAACCACTGGACCGCCAGGGAAGTCCCAAGGAAGAATTTTTAAATTATCTATAATCCCCCTACCCAGAGATAATTACTATTTTTTAAAATAAATTTATTTATTTATTTGTTTTTAGTTTTGGCTGAGTTGGATCTTCATTGCTGTGTGTGGGCTTTCTCTAGTTGCGGTGAGCGGGGGCTACTCTTTGTTGCGGTACGTGGGTTTCTCATTGTCATGGCTTCTCTTGTTGCAGAGCACTGGCTCTAGGCGCCCGGGCTTCAGTAGTTGTGGCACACGGGCTCTAGAGCACAGGCTCAGTAGTTGTGGCTCATGGGCTTAGTTGCTCCGTGGTATGTGGGATCTTCCAGGGCCAGGGACTGAACCCATGTCCCCTGCACTGGCAGATGGATTCTTAACCACTGCACCACCAGGGAAGCCCAGATAATTACTATCAATATTTGCATATAATTCCCACTGTTTTCAGTGCATATAAATTTTAATTAATTTATTTATTAATTTATTTATTTATTTTTGGCTGCATTGGGTCTTTGTTGCTGCACACGGGCTTTCTCTGTTTGCAGCGAGCGGGGGCTACTCTTCGTTGTGGTGCATGGGCTTCTCACTGTGGTGGCTTCTCTTGTTGAGGAGCACAGGCTCCAGGTGAGCCAGCTTCAGTAGTCGTGGCACACTGGCTCAGTAGTTGTGGCTCGTGGGCTCTACAGCACAGGCTCAGTAGTTGTGGTGCACGGACTTAGTTGCTCTGCGGCATGTGGGATCTTCCCGGACCTGGGCTCGAACCTGTGTCCCCTGCACTGGCAGGCGGATTCTTAACCACTGAACCACCAGGGAAGCCCCTAATTTTTAAATTACATGTTTTTTATGAAGTAACTTGAAACTCTACCATTAATACTACATTATTAATTACACATTGTCAAAGTTGTAAATAGTAACAACTCAATTTACATATGTATTTTAGCTTATATTTAAAGCAATGAAAGTCAATTTGTTTAAATATACTTTAGGTGTCAGAGTTTCTAGTAATTTAGATAAACTCTCCATTCCACTATTAAACCATCCTGAAATCATTACATACTGGAATAACTTACACAATTCAGTCCACAAGATGAAAAGTATATAGCTTTTAAGAGCCACTGACCCTTTTCACTCATTCAACAAATAGTTACTGAGCCTTACAAAAAAGTCAGGCACTATTGGAGGTGTTGGGGACAGATGAGTGGACAAAACAGACAAAAATTCCCTACATTCATGGCAATTACATCCTAGCACACATCGCTCTTTCAAAGAGTACACATTAACTTGGGGAATTTCCTAATAGCATTCAATTAGAAGATACTTCTCCACATTGTAACTAAAATTCCTTTACTAGGAATAATTTTTTTTTACTTTACCAATAGCTCAAGACCTCTGGCCTCACTCTTGATGTGGTACCTTATTAATAAAAAATAGCAGGGGCTTCCCTGGTAGCACAGTGGTTAAGAATCTGCCTGCCATTCTGAGGGTGGTCTTTTGGTCTTGTTTATGGTTTCCTTTGCTGTGTAAAAGCTTTGCAGTTTCATTAGGTCCCATTTGTTTATTTTTGTTTTTATTTCCATTTCTCTAGGAGGTGGGTCCAAAAGGATCTTGCTGTGATTTATGTCATAGAGTGTTCTGACTGTTTTCCTCTAAGAGTTTGATAGTGTCCGGTCTTACATTTAGATCTTTAATCCATTTTGAGCTTATTTTTGTGTATGGTGTTAGGGAGTGTTCTAATTTCATACTTTTACATGTACCTGTCCAGTTTTCCCAGCACCACTTATTGAAGAGGCTGTCTTTTCTCCATTGTATATTCTTGCCTCCTTTATCAAAGATAAGGTGACCATATGTGCGTGGGTTTATCTCTGGGCTTTCTATCCTGTTCCATTGGTCTATATTTCTGTTTTTTTTTTTTTTTTGTTACGTGGGCCTCTCACTGTTGTGGCCTCTCCCCTTGCGGAGCACAGGCTCCGGACGCACAGGCTCAGCGGCCATGGCTCACGGGCCTAGCCGCTCCGCGGCATGTGGGATCTTCCCAGACCGGGGCACGAACCCATGTCCCCTGCATCGGCAGGCGGACTCTCAACCACTGCGCCACCAGGGAAGCCCTATATTTCTGTTTTTGTGCCAGTACCATACTGTCTTGATTACTGTAGCTTTGTAGTATAGTCTGAAGTCAGGGAGCCTGATTCCTCCAGCTCCATTGTTCGTCCTCAAGATTGCTTTGGCTATTCGGGGTCTTTTGTGTTTCCATACAAATTGTGAAATTTTTTGTTCTAGTTCTGTGAAAAATGCCAGTGGTAGTTTGATAGGGATTGCATTCAATCTGTAGATTGCTTTGGGTAGTAGAGTCATTTTCACAATGTTGATTCTTCCAATCCAAGAACGTGGTATATCTCTCCATCTGTGTCATCTTTAATTTCTTTCATCAGTGTCTTATAATTTTCTGCATACAGGTCTTTTGTCTCCCTAGGTAGGTTTATTCCTAGATATTTTATTCTTTTTGTTGCAATGGTAAATGGGAGTGTTTTCTTAATTTCACTTTCAGATTTTTCATCATTAGTGTATAGGAATGCCAGAGATCTCTGTGCATTAATTTTGTATCCTGCTACTTTGCCAAATTCAAGATTAGCTCTAGTAGTTTTCTGGTAGCATCTTTAGGATTTTCTATGTAGAGTATCGTGTCATCTGCAAACAGTGACAGTTTCACTTCTTGTTTTCCGATTTGGATTCCTTTTATTTCTTTTTCTTCTCTGATTGCTGTGGCTAAAACTTCCAAAACTATGTTGAAAAAGAGTGGTGAGAGTGGGCAACCTTGTCTTGTTCCTGATCTTAATGGAAATGGTTTCAGTTTTTCACCATTGAGGATGATGTTGGCTGTGGGTTTGTCATATATGGCCTTTATTATGTTGAGGAAAGTTCCCTCTATGCCTACTTTCTGAAGCAACTGACAAAGGATTAATCTCCAAGATTTACACACAGCTCATGCAGCTCAGTAACAAAAGACAAACAACCCAATCCAAAAATGGGCAGAAGACCTAAATAGACATTTCTCCAAAGAAGGTATACAGATTTCCAACAAACACATGAATGAATGTTCAACATCATTAATCATTAGAGAAATGCAAATCAAAATACAATGAGATATCATCTCACACCAGTCAGAATAGCCATCATCAAAAAATCTACAAACAATAGATGCTGGAGAGGGTGTGGAGAAAAGGGAGCACTCTTGCACTGTTGGTGGGAATGTAAATTGACACAGCCACTATGGGGAACAGTACGGAGGTTCCTTAAAAAACTAAAAATAGAATTACCATATGACCCAGCAATCCCACTACTGGGCATAAACCCTGAGAAAACCATAATTCAAAAAGAGCCATGCATATATACACTACCAAACGTAAGGTAGATAGATAGTGGGAAGCAGCCGCAGAGCACAGGGAGATCAGCTCGGTGCTTTGTGACTGCCTGGAGGGGTGGGATGGGGAGGGTGGGAGGGAGGGAGATGCATGAGGGAAGGGATGTGGGAACAGATGTTTATGTATGACTGATTCACTCTGTTATAAAGCAGAAACTAATAAAAAAAAAAAAGAGTCATGTACCAAAATGTTCATTGCAGCTCTATTTACAATAGCCAGGACATGGAAGCAACCTAAGTGTCCATCATCAGATGAATGGATAAAGAAGATGTGGCACACATATACAATGGTATATTACTCAGCCATAAAAAGAAATGAAATTGAGATATTTGTAGTGAGGTGGATGGACCTAGAGTCTGTCATACAGAGTGAAGTAAGTCAGAAAGAGAAAAACAAATACTGTATGCTAATACATATATATGGAATCTAAAAAAACAAAAAAAATGGTCATGAAGAACCTAGGGGCAAGACGGAAATAAAGACGCAGACCTACTAGAGAATGGACTTGAGGATATGGGGAGGGGGAAGGGTAAGCTGTAACAAAGTGAGAGAGTGGCATGGACATATATACACTACCAAACGTAAAACAGATAGCTAGTGGGAAGCAGCCACATAGCACAGGGAGATCAGCTAGGTGGCTTGTGACCACCTAGAGGGGTGGGATAGGGAGGGTGGGAGGGAGGGAGACTCAAGAGGGAAGAGATATGGAAACATATGTATAACTGATTCACTTTGTGATAAAGCAGAAACTAACACACCATTGTAAAGCAATTATACTCCAATAAAGATGTTAAAAAAAAAAATAAAGAATCCGCTTGCTAATGCAGGGGACATGGGTTCGACCCCTGGTCCAGGAAGATCCCACATGCCGCGGGGCAACTAAGCCCATGCACCCATAACTATTGAGCCTGTGCTCTAGAGCCCATGAGCCACAACTACTGAGGCCATGCGCTGCAACTACTAAAACCCATGCGCCTAGAGCCTGTGCCCCTCAACGAGAGAAGCCACCGCAATGAGAAGCCTGTGGACCGCAATAAAGAGTAGCCCAGGGCTTCCCTGGTGCGCAGTGGTTGAGAATCTGCCTGCCAATGCAGGGGACACGGGTTTGAGCCCTGGTCTGGGAAGATCCCACATGCCGCTGAGTAACTGGGCCCGTGAGCCACAACTACTGAGCCTGCGCGTCTGGAGCCTGTGCTCAGCAACAAGAGAGGCCGCGACAGTGAGAGGCCAGCGCACCACGATGAAGAGTGGCCCCTGCTTGCCACAACTAGAGAAAGCCCTCGCACAGAAACGAAGACCCAACACAGCAAAAATTTAAAAAATTTAAAAAAGAGTAGCCCACACTCGCCGCAACTAGAGAAAGCCTGCGCGCAGCAACGAAGATCCAATGCAGCCTAAATTAATTAATTAATTAATTTTAAAAGAAAACAGTGTACCAATGAGGGAAAAAACCCTGCCAATTAAACTACAATATATCATCAACTGTAAGAGCAACCTGATATCAAAGATGTAAAAATGTGAAAACATGGGCATCTCAGAATCAGTGAAATATGGTATAAACTGCTTAACCCTGTTGGTAAGTAGGTCCCTTGAAAAACGGAAACCAGTTTTGGTTTCTAGTACCAAGAGAGGCCGGCTGCCACCTTGTCACCTTGACCTTTGGTTAGCTGAGTTCCCACGTCTACATGTAATGTGGTCCAGGTGACAGAGGACTGTGGCTATTCTGTGATGCTTCTGTTATCTTCCTCTCCACTGCCATTGCCAAGATCAGGAGCCACCAGTTCCAGACTCCCCACCCCAGCTCACATGAAACCTATCCAAAAATGGACCTTTGGGACTTCCCTGGTGGTCCAGTGGCTAAGACTCCGCACTCCCAGTGCAGGGGGCCTCGGTTCAATCCCTGGTCAGGGAACTAGATCCCACATGCTGCAACTAAAGGTACCGCATCCCGCAACTAAAAAAGATCCCACATGTTGCAATGAAGATCCCGCACGTGGTAATGAAGATCCCACGTGCAGCTACTAAGACCCAACACAGCCAAATAAATAAATATTAAAAAAAAAAGTGGACTTTCCTCTTCTACCACACTTGTTCTGACCAATCCAGATGCAAGACGCAGCAGGCATTTTCAATAGCAGCCCTCATCCCTCCTCCCCTCCCCACCCTCCACATCAGCAGAAACTATGAAATGGGTTTTGTAAAATGAGAAAATATTTTTGAGGGTGACGTAGTCGGGTGCCTGAGATCCTCATGTTGTGGAACTACTAAAGGCATGCTTTCTAGTCCGTTTTCTGGATGCGTTGAGTTCACTGGCTTGAAAGTTCTAGACCCAGAAGGGGTAATGTCGCCAGTGTAGAGAAGGAACACTGAGCCAGGGAGGACGAAAAGTGTGGACCAGGACACTGTTTTGATTGTAGATAATACATGTCACACTGTACTCATTTCATTAAGTGCAATAAACCTCCTCTTCCTGGAAGGGCAGTAATGTTGGGAGATTGCTTCTGGTTCCAACAAGCATAAAGAAAGAACCACTCTACTCAGTCCAGAAAGAAGACATATGTTTTTTAAATAGAGGCCTCCCAAACAGCCAGGAGCACGAACACCCTCTCAAATCCATTTTCATTGCCTCCATCATGAATAATGCAATATTCTAGCTAGGTTTCCTGCCTCCTCTTTCCACAAACTTACAAGTCATCCTATATTCAGATGCCAAATTAAACTTCCTAAACCTCATCAACAAACCACCGCTCCTCTCTTCCTTCTTCTTCTTATTGTTCTCCTGCTTCTAAAATTCTAAAGTGGCTCTCCGCTGAATAAATTCAAGCTCCTAAACCCGGCAAGCAAGCCCCTTGGGCTTAGTTTGTCCATCTTCCCCACAACCTCATACCCCCCCCCAACATTCAGGCCAATATGAACCCATTTGCAGATGCTCAAGTTCAGAGGGAAATAAACAGCCCACACCCCATCATGGGGCAACTATATTAAACTCCTTGTCGTTCCACCAAACACATGGTATTGTCCCATACTGCAGCCTTTTTTGTTCGCTCTGCCAGGAATGCCTTGCCCAGTCTCCTTCTTGCTAACTCCAGTATCCTCTTGTGGTCTCATTTCAATTGTTCCATTAGAAAACAACCTTTCCTAACCTTTAATCTGAAATACATGGCCCTCTTGCTACGTTTTAAAAGTATCCCTTACATAATTCATTATGCCGTGTATCATATGGAACATGACCGTCAACTGAATTCACTATGCTATACAAATCTAGGACCCAAATGATACCAATGGTTCCAAGATGTCTAGTCAATCTAAAACGAACATCTCTAAGCTAAAGCAAAGTCTCAGCAGTGAACTGATTTCTTCTTCCAATCCTGATACCGTCCTCCACGTTCCCTGTCATACAATGTTCTCCCCCTTCCTTATATAAGCTTTGTTCAGAATGCCTATCTTGGACCTAGGTAGAAGGAAATCATACTGCACTTTCATTCATTCATAAAATACTTACTTAATGTCTACAATGACTATAATGAAATGAACAAGACAGATACTGTCTCTACCTTCAAGAAGCTTTTCTAGCAAGAAAGACATTAAACAGGGACTTCCCTGGTGGTCCGGTGCTGAAGAATCCACCTTCCAATGCAGGGGACGCAGGTTTGATCCCTGGTCAGGGAAATAAGATCCCATATGCTGTGGGGCAACTAGGCCCATGCGCCACAACTACTGAGCTCATGCGCCTCAACAAAAGAGCCTGTGTGCCACAAACTACAGGGCCCACACGCTACGGAGCCCACACCACAACCAGAGAGAGAAAACTCACACGCCACAGCTAGAGAGAAGCCTGCACGCCGCAGCTAGAGAGAAGCCCACGCACCGCAACGAAAGATCCCTCATGCCTCAACAAAGATCCTGCATGCCTCAACGAAGATCCAGTATGCCGCAATGAAGATCCTGCATGCCACAATGAAGATCCGACACAGCCCCCCAAAAAAGACATTAAACAATTAGTTATAAAATCAGCAATTTAATTTCAAGTGTTATAAGTGATATGAAAGATATGTCCAGATTACTAAATCCAGTGGTCAGTCCCCATCTTGTAAGAGCTATGAGCAGCATTTGACACAACTGATCATTCCTCTTCTTCCTTGAAACACTTTCTCCAATTGGCTTTCAGGACATCATACTCTTTGATTTTCTTCCTACCTTACTCTCCTATGTGGATTTTTTCCCTCTTCTTCCCAACCTCTTAACATTGCAATGGCCAATGATACTTTCTCTTCTTCTATTCACTCTCTAGCTGACATCATCTAGCCTTGTGACTCTATATGCCATCTATATGCTGAAAATCCACAAATTTCCATCTCCAGCCTGGACCTCCCTCATGACCCCCAGACTTCCAAACCCAACTGCTTATTGACCATCTCCACGTGGATGCTCAATCACAATGCCCCAAACTGAATTTGTTCCCCAACCTCCCCTGTCTGTAGCATTCCCTCATCTCAGTTGATGGCAACTCCATTATTCCAGTTACTAAAGCCAAAGTAATTTTGGAGTCATCCTTGGCTCTTCTTTTTGCCTTATATCCTATATCTAATCCATCAGCACATCTTGTTGGTTCTAACTTCAAAAAATATCAGAATCTGACCACTCTGCCTCTGCTATCACCCTGGTCACAGCTACTAATATCTGTGCCTAGGTTACTCTAATAGGCTCCAAACTGGTCTCCCTGTTTCTCCTTTTGCCCTATGAGAATCTATTCTCAGCAGAGCAGCCAGAGAGATTCTTTTACAAATTTAAAAGAATCAGGCCCCTCCTCTGCTCAAAACCTTGCAAAAGCTCCTGGGCTTCCCTGGTGGTGCAGTGGTTCAGAGTCCACCTGCCGATGCAGAGGACGCAGGTTCATGCCCCGGGCCGGGAAGATCCCACGTGCCGCAGAGCGGCTGGTCCTGTGAGCCATGGCCGCTGAGCCTGAGCGTCCGGAGCCTGTGCTCCGCAACAGGAGAGGCCACAGCAGTGAGAGGCCCACGTACCGCAAAAAAAAAAAAAAAAAACCTCCTCATTTCACTCATAGAGTAAAAACCCAAGTCTTGGCAAGAACCTTACAACATCTGACCATTTCCTCAAAAGCATCATCTCCTCACTTCCTACCACTCGCCCCTCATTCCAGCCACATTGGCCTTCTGTCTGTTCTTTCATCATTGCCAAGCAGGCTCACCTCAGAGGACCTTTCAAGGGCCTATGTCTTCTGTCTTCAATGCTTTTCCCTCAAATACCCCATTGACCAACACATCCCCAAGGTGAACTCCATCACCTCCTTACTTGAAGACTTCTACTCTCAAATGTCACCTCAAAAAGGCTAAACCTTTCTACCCTATTTAAAATGGCAACTTATCCTCCCCAACACCTGAGTCTTTTAATCTCCCTTACCTTCTTCTACTTTTTCCATAGCATTATCACCTTCTAGCATATTATATAGTTTGTTATTCATTATGTTAAATGTCTATTGTGTCTCTCCCAATTATACTATAAGTTCCATAATGGCAGATACTCTTGTCCACTTTGTTCTCTGATGTATCTTAAGCAACTAGAACAGAGCTTAGCACATAATAGGTGTCCAGGAAATATTTGCTGATGAATAAAATCTCAGATTTTTAGTGTTAGACTAGGCTTCTTCTCACTTTGTTACCCCAGAATCCCAAAGACCTAAAGATTAGAAGAGGGGAGGCAAGGAAAGAAGGACGAAGTGTAAATGATGGCAACAAACTCTTTCATCTCTGGCATTACGGGGTAAACTCTCTGAAGGTAAGGACTGCATCACATTCATCTTAGTACCCCCAGGTACCTTGTGCATAGTAGATACTTAATAAATTATCTGTTGGAATACATAATGAATAAATAGCACAGAGAACTGTGTCTGGCATATAAAAGCGTTTGGAAGATGAATGAATATAAAGCGTCAAGTGACATAATAGAGGTACCAAGAGGGAAAACACTATGTTCAGACTTTATCTCAGAGACCTCCCTTTCTAACTAACTGCCTGACTCTTACTATCTATCAGCTTTAGTAACAGCAATGATTAAGGTAGGGGGAGGAGGTTGAGAAAGGATGAGAGAAGGAAAAGAAGTTTAAAAAACGAGGCACAAGAAAGTGCGAGCTTTTAAACTGTTTTACTGTGATTCACAAGTAACACTTTTTATCAGCATGACTAAAAACACATAATACCTACACATATACACTCACAAACATATACCTATTTCACTTATATATGACACTTATGTATGAAAAAAGTTTATGAAACAATACTGACTCTTACTATACGCAATGCTCTCTAATATTTTCTATTTTATTCAATTAGAAATAAATTGAAACAACAACAAAATTCTGGCTGCTACCTAGATTTCACAATCCGCTAAATTGATTTCATGCCTCACTAAACTGATTTCATGACTCACCAATGAGTCTTGACATGTAGTTTGAAAAATACTGTAGAAGCAGTTTTTTCACTCATCTTTGCCTCACTGCAACGAATATCACTCTCCAGAAAATCTTAAAAGAACTGTGTCTGCTACAGTAACATAAGGGAAACGAAGAAGCAATAAATCATGGTTCTGATCCCACAGTAGATCAGGGCATAAAGAATCTTAGTCAAACTTCAGATGGAATTTTAAAAAATTGATTCCTCCTTAAAAAATTAAAAATAGAACTACCATATCATCCAGCAATTTCACTTCTGGGTATTTATCCAAAGAAAACAAAAACACTAATTCAAAAATATATATGCACACCAATGTTCACTGCAGCATTATTTACAATAACCCAGATATGGAAGCAACCTAAATGTCCATCGATGGATAAATGGATAAGGAAGATGTGGTAATACACACACACACACACACACACATACAATGGAACATTACTCAGCCATTAAATAAATTAAATCTTGCCATTTGTGACAACATGGATGGATCTACAGAGTATCATGCTAAATGAAATGTCAGACAAAGACAAATATCATATGATCTCACTTATATGTGGAATCTGAAAAACAAAATAAACAAACAAACCAAAATGAAAACAGACTGATAGATACAGAGAACAAACACGTGGTTGCCAGAGGAGAGTGGGGTGAAGGGTGGGGAAAAATACGTGAAAGGGATTAAGAGGTACAACCTCCAGTTATAAAATAAATAAGCCACAGGAATGTTACATGCAGCATAAGGAATATGGTCACTAATACTGTAATAACTTTGTATGGAGACAGATGGTTACTAGACTTATCGTGGTGATCATTTCACAATGCATGCAAATGTCAAATCACTATGCAGTACACCTGCAACTAACATAATATTGTACATCAACTATAGTTCATTAAAAAATTTTTTTTCATTCCTGGAGTTCTTATTAGAAAAGAAAGATAGTGGCTAGAGAGCTGGCTGCAACGGCTAAATTTTCCTAAGAGTTGCATTAGCAACATATCCCAGGGCTCCATAAATTCTCACCCACAGCCCCTTGTTCTCCCAGCTTCAATACCATAGACCATTAGGTCTTTCACTGCTGCCTGGAGCTGAGGAAATCTCACCTAGTATACAGCAGATGGGAAGAAAAAGAAATCCCTCATTTGTTTCTAAGCTACAACTCTGGGTACAATTCACACTGCTATATGGCAGTTCCATTCAAGAGCACCTCTAGGGCTATCATGATTTGCAAAAATTCTGAATTAAGTGTTCTTCTAACAGACAGTGGTGTTTGTTTATTTTTCCTGTGTCTGGATATTGGATCCCCTTAGCTGCACTGCACTTTTTGTCTCTTCACTGCTCTATTCACCCTTAGATACTTTAAACAATGGCAACCTTGGCAGCAGGGGCAAGTGGAGCAGTCTCTGCCCACGGGTGGGTAATACAGCAGATGTACCAGTTACTGAATCCATTTGGAGGCCTAAAGGAGAATTCTCCCTGATCTCCTCACTGTTCAGCCTTAAGGGTAGGAAATACTTCTCTCACCTGTTGAATCACCCAGGTGAGGGCCTCAGATCTCCATGGGCTGAGCTCTCTCCAGGAACTTCTGAGTATTAATTCTCCCTCCAATGCTCTCTACTGGCCCCATTCTGTCCTCTGGCCCAGAGGGGAATAACCTCCTTCAAGCTTCTCAGTTACTCCTCTTACAGAATCAATGTCTTGCTCATTCCTTCCATGTCCTGCCTGCCTGCCACCCCAACACCTGCTCCACTCCGGGGAGTTTCCTGGTCGTTGGAAAGGGTGGACAGCAAGGCCATAAGTTTCAACAGTCACCTTCTCAGAAACCCCCTGTACCCTCAAATAAGTGAAAAGATTCCAGTCTGCAATCTGTATGTTTCAAGGAATATAATGAAGAATATGAAGATACTTTCAAAGGGAACCCAAAATTATCATTCATTCAAAAAACACCTAAGTGACCACTGAATGGAGGGCACTGTCCTAGGAGGAGACACACCAGCTTGACCCCTAAGAAGTTTCCTTGGAAAGGGGTCACACTAATTTACATGTTGGAGTACTGATGTTAGTGCAACAAAGGTTCTGTTAAATACATAAAATGAAAAAGTGATTCCCACTACATTTTCCCTCTATCATACTTTTGTGGGGTAGGATTGTCATTTAGATTTAAGATGAAAGTAGTTAAGGTTTTCACAGGCATTATCTATTAAATATATGAAAAAACGTATAATAGATATAGTTTCTTTTCTTTTACCTCCTTTAAGCTGTTTTGATATATAAGTGGAGAATAAGAACCCACAAGGACAAGCTTTCCCCTTCTGTCATTGTTACTGACTTTCCCTCATGTTTAGACAACATATTCCCTAGCCTGCACCCATCAGCTTTCATCATACATTTAACTCTAAAGCTGCATACCCAGCCATATGCAGGTTATTCTGTCACCTAAAGGGGATCTAGGCACTCTGTGAACTCAGAGCTCATGTGAAAGTACAGAAAAGTTGGTTTTTCATAAAGGAAAAAGACAAAGTAGTAAGAAAGAAAGTAAGAAAGAAAGTAAAGAAGCATTTGCTGGGATGTGTGAGGAGAAAACAAAAGTATGAGAATCTGTAGAATTTTTTAAGGTACCAAAGATAGTGATGGAAAAAAGGTTAGGGAAACGCAGATGGCTTCCTGCTGGCTCTAATGAGACTCTTCAAGTGTTCCTGGGTTCAGTGTTTCTAGTACAGCAATCATGTAGTCACGCAGATCAAGTCAAAGCAAGAAGATGACTGAAAAGGGCCTTTTATGCACAATAAAAAGTTGAACTTTTTTCCCAACAGACTGAGGTTACCTTTGACAGGCTACTCACTTGCACCCCACCCCACCCAGCAAAGAGTGTCTAAGACAATAAATGAGAATCCAATAAATGGATTTTTTGTAAGTACATACCTGTTTTAGGCCACAGTGCATTGACTGCAATTTCACCTTTAAATTCTTCTGCCATTCCAAGCACACACATAGACATACCATACTTAGCAATGGTGTAAGCTGAAAGAAATCACCAAGAATTTAATTAAGAAAGAAATTAATCTGTGAATTTAAATAACCAATTTCTTTCTATTACTATTCCTTCCTCAATATATTTTTTCAGAACTACTTAATAATAATACAAAACATAATTTTAATTTACTATTTTTTTTTCTTTTTTTTTTTTTTTGCGGTAGGCGGGCCTCTCACTGTTGTGGCCTCTCCCCCTGCAGAGCACAGGCTCCGGACGCGCAGGCTCAGCAGCCATGGCTCACGGGCCCAGCCGCTCTGCGGCATGTGGGATCTTCCCAGACCGGGGCACGAACCCGTGTCCCCTGCATCGGCAGGCGGACTCTCAACCACTGCGCCACCAGGGAAGCCCCTAATTTACTATTTTTAAAAGAACAGTTTTTATAGAAGTAACTGTAGTTTTATGGAAATGGTTTTTATATATATCAGGGATGAACCACTTTTACATACTTCCATCCTAATATTAGATTCAAAGAAAAAAGACGGTAATAAACTTTCACTTCTCTTAACATTATGGGAGTAAGTTACATTATTGTTTCTTAATCTGGTTTTTTCCTTTTCTTTTTTAAAAAAATGAAAGTGACCATTTAAAGGAAAACTACTACTAGTAAAACATAAACAAAAGGTTGCAAATTCATTTAACCTGGTCGATTAAAACAGAACTCCTTTTGGTTTTGTTCTATGGGTTCCTACTTCAACTGCCTTCCTTTCGAAATTTTACTGAATTATGTTGAAATAAGGACTAAGTATCTGACACAACTATTTCAAAGGAGGCACCTATACATAAATCTTGTTATTTAGCATACTCACCTTAAATCACTAGTTTTCTGTGAAAGGTAAAGTATTCCATGGATCGTTTTCACCAACTTTACTGAAGAATAAGTTACATACAATAAAACACACCCACTGGGACTTGAGAGAGCTTTCTAGGACAGGGATATCCATATCTCCATTTGAGTATTGGTTATACAGGTGTATACGTTTGTCAAAACTCATCAGACTGAACCATTAACAACTGTGCATTTTATTTAATGTAAATTATACCTCAATTTTTTAAATTAAAGATAAAAGATTAAGAATCTACTTACAGAATGCTATCGATTTCTGCATAGAAAATTTAATGTTGAACGCTATGTACAAATTGTGATTACATCATAGATATACTGGTTTAATACAAAACAAATTGACTAAACAAGCCATCCCCTCATCCTACCACCTACCACAGTGCTGTTTGAACCACAGTGGATTTAGGTTCAGCGGTGGGCTAAGATTGAGGATATGAGCAATTTTACTCTTTTTCAAATACGGAATGCATGCTTTAGATCTGAAAGCAAAAGAAAACACAAGTCAAGTTACTAGCTTTCTAACAGCTTCATTACTCTCTTAAGTTATATTTTAAACTACTTCTACAGAGCAACTGAACTTGTTCAGTAACCGGTAGGGTACTTCTGTTGGTTTTCTTTGTTGTTGTTCCCCCACTTACCTGGAATGTAGATAGGAAAAGCAACTAATATTCATCCTTTGAAGCTATGCATAATGGCCTGACAATATGATCTGCTTGATGAAAATAATCAATTCCGTGGCACACTAGCCTTAAACCCAACTTAGATTATCTTCAACTACATCCTTCCAAGTCAGACAGACCTGGGTTCAAATCCTCCTTCTGCCCTTCATTGTGTAATCTGGGGCAAAATATATAGTATTCTAATTCTCAGTTTTCTCATTTGTAAATGTTGGTAATACCTGCTACTAGCTAGGATTGACCAAGGGATTAAAATGAGATGATACATATGAGATACTTAGAACAGTTCATATATTAAACATGAAATAAACAACTGCTATTATTAGTATTACATATTCTGATTTTTTTTCATCTTAGTAGGTATAGTATTCCTACCACACTAGAACTGTAATTTAATAACATGAACTCCCAATACATTACCAAATTTAATCTGTACCAATATGCAATGCAATGTTCCTTTGTAGGCAATATTTAGTTGTTTGTTTTTTAAACGCTTTCAAAAAGGTAGATAATTTATTTTACAAAAGACACAGGTCCAACATTTGGAAATGTTTAATTATTAAGCTATAGTATATAGCTTAATAACATACTGTAGCTTAATAATTTTATAGTTTTTAGTTTTATTTCACATTCAATAACTTCTAGGACTTGAAACTAGTCCATTCTTCTTAAGTCTGTTTCTTTATTACCAATGTACAACATCCTTGTTACCATCTACAATGTCTTTTTTTTTTTGCAATGTCTTTTTAAGTTTATAAACCAAATACAATCAATATCACTAAAGGGTTTTTGTACATATTGTTTTTCTATTACAAAGGTGCTTCACTTTTATGGGGGTGAGGTAGAGAAGGGCAAACAATATCACAGCTGTTTGTCATTAGAACAGTAAAGCTGCACCTCAAAGCATCAACAGGAAACAAACAACTTATTCCAAGCAATAAGACCATATTTCACACTCAAGGGAAGGAGTTCATTTCATTTACATTACAAACATGAGCTTCTCTGATATATTAGACAAAACCTTTCCACCTGCACTTTGCTTGCCTAACCCTCAGCGTTACTAACCCTAATCAGGTACGTTTTCCACGGCAACATGCCCTATCCTACACATTATACTGAAAACTCTTAGCACCACGCTTAGATACTAATACCTTGAGCTTAATAAGATAGTTAAGTTTACTAGAAACTTACTGTAGGCTAGGCACTGCACTTATTAGTTATTACTTTCACATGAATTATTTTACTTAATCAGGGTTGTAAGCTCCAAGGCCTATAGGGCATTTGAGTAAATGAATAAAGTGAGCTGGGTGTAAGAAAGAGCAACGGTTCAGAAATACAATTGAGCCTTATTACTGAATTTCTATAAGCATTTAACATGATACAAACACATATAATCCTGGAGATTATATATTTAATTAAAACTTAGAAATACAAATAAGGATCTGCATTCTACCTCCTGTCTTCCAACCCTGTTTCTTCAAACCACTAGAACACAAGACATAGGCCACAGGGCCCTGGGCACCAGGGATCAGGAAGCAGCTCCAGATCCTTGCTGAAATCTCCAAATAGGTCAGTTCTTTGGGCCTTCCCCTACACTCTCCCTGAGGATGCTTCTCAGGCTTCCCTGAGAAAACAACCTATACTTATCTTCTGTGAATGAAGTGAGTGTCACTAAATAAAAAACAAAACAAAAATTTAAATGGAAATGTCTCATTATGAATTTCTCTTTTATAACGTATGCCTTTCATAGAGGGCCAAAAACCTGACACCCTTTTTTTGGTTCAAAGGTCAATGTCAGGTCTTTCAACTGGCATTGTAAAATGCCTTTAACTGGTAACAATTTTATTTAAAACTAGCTGTTAATAGGGACTTCCCTGGTGGCGCAGTGGTTAAGAATCTGCCTGCCAATGCAGGGGACACGGGTTCAAGCCCTGGTCCAGGAAGATCCTACATACCGCAGAGCAACTAAGCCCCTGCACCACAACTACTGAGCCCACGTGTCACAACTACTGAAGCCCGTGCGCCTAGAGCCCATGCTCCGCAACAAGAGAAGCTACTGCAGTGAAAAGCCCGTGCACAGCAACAAAGAGTAGCCCCCGCTCACCGCAACTAGAGAAAGCCCATGAGCAGCAACGAAGACCCAATGCAGCCAAAATAAATAAATAAAATAAATTTATTTTTAAAAATAGCTGTTAATAAATATAGGAACTTTCAACAGTGAACAGAATCTTTGCTTTAAAAAAGGGTTTTAGGGCTTCCCTGGTGGTGCAGTGGTTGAGAGTCCACCTGCCGATGCAGGGGACACAGGTTCATGCCCCGGCCCGGGAGGATCCCACATGCTGCGGAGCGGCTGGGCCCGTGAGCCATGGCCGCTGAGCCTGTGCGTCCGGAGCCTGTGCTCCGCAACAGGAGAGGTCACAACAGTGAGAGGCCCGTGTACCGAAAAAAATAAAATTAAAATACATAAATAAATAAATAAATAATAAAAAACAGTTTTATTTTAGGGTATCTATTCCTGAGATATTTGTAGATCTATTACTCCAACGTACTCATATTTAGTTTTTAGTACCTTTGTGCCCTACAGCTTATGTATTCCATTTGTAGTTCTTCAACTACACAAATAGTTTTCATTCATAAAGGTAATTTTAAAAGGTTAGTTCATTTTCCTATATCGGATTTTTTGGTTTTGTTTTGAACTGAACAAATCTACAAACAGGAATGTAGTTTAGGCCATCACTTTCATTTTTGGAAAATGACCTTGGTATAGGAAAGGGGACAAATTATTCTTGACAAATGGGTTTTCCAAAGACATAATTTCACAAGGAATGAGCAATGAGAATCATATACTTGTGTTTCCGTAAGTCATAATGTCAGCTAAAAAAGCCAAGTCTTTGACCCAATCTTTGCTTGGGAACTGAGCTGGGAATTTTCTCTTGGGTGGCAAAAAAGAATTGATTTCTTTCTAATCAAAAACAAAATCTCTACAACAATACACCACAACCACACAACCTCGTCACAGAACTGATTATCACTTTGTATTCAACATGAGTAAAGCACTGAATAGTCTGTATTTCAAACCACGGAAGTCTATTTAATTCTTAGAATTCATAACGGCCCGTTTTTAACTTTTAGCAAGAGCAATTTCTAGTGAACAATACAGTGAACAAACTTAATTTCTACACCTCTGTGAAACACTTCTACATTAGTTTAGACTTGTATATGTTTAAAGTTAACCCTGACCATCACAGCCACACTGTCTATACCACTTTTTTTTTTAAATTTATTTACTTTGGGCTGCATTGGGTCTTTGTTGCTACGCATGGGCTTTCTCTAGTTGCAGCCAGTGGGGCTACTCTTCGTTGAGGTGTGCAGGCTTTGCATTGCGGTGGCTTCTCTTGTTGCAGAACATGGGCTCTAGGCACACGGGCTTCAGAGTTGTAGTGCATGGGCTCAGAAGCTGTGGCTCGCGGGCTCTAGAGCGCAGGCTCAGTAGTTGTGGTGCATAGGCTTAGCTGCTCCACAGCACGTGGGATCTTCCAGGACCAGGGATCGAACCCATGTCCCTTGCACTGGCAGGTGGATTTTTTAAAATTAATTAATTAATTAATTTTTTGCCTGCATTGGGTCTTCATTGCTGTGCACAGGCGTTCTCTAGTTGTGGCGAGCACGGGCTACTCTTTGTTGTGGTGTGCGGGCTTCTCATTGCAGTGGCTTCTTTTTGTTGTGGAGTACAGGTTCTAGGCACACAGGCTGCAGTAGTTGTGGCACGTTGTCTCAGTAGTTGTGGCTCGCGGGCTCTAGAGCACAGGCTCAGTAGTTGTGGCGCACGGGCTTAGTTGCTCCACGACACGTGGGATCTTCCTGGACCAGGGCTCGAACCTGTGTCCCCTGCATTGGCAGGCGGATTCTTAACCACTGCGCCACCAGGGAAGTCCTGATTACCACTTTTGATAAACCTACATTACATTTTCTAAAACATTTCTCAATCCTCAAGTCAGTTCCTGATGTTCATGTCATGAGTATCCAGTCTAAAAAACGTTAATCACATCAAAATTATCCTGACACCATAAATAAATATAACTGGGTGGGTGGAATATTTATACCTGTGGCTTCGTCATCTATAATAGAAACTGCCACAAATGATTTAAGTTTTTCATGCATCATGCCCTTCTAACCCTTAATTCAGCAGGAATAGTATTCCTGGTTAGGTTTATATTTTTAAACACTTATTTAAATGAGTGTTTACATTCAATCAAAATTCTTTCACAAAGTTACCAGCTGTAAAATATTTTGATGCCCAGATAATTTCTTCTTGTAACACATAACTGCATCACACAGCAGCATTGCTTATTTTATTTGAAAATAAACACAAACCTATTGAAATGTTAGTCCTTTTTCTAGTTAAGTTTTTCACCACAATCTTTTCAATATGCTTGCCACAGATCTTACTATGGTTTGATTCTCTATGGTTTCCATTCAGGAGGAATATAGGTTACACATTGAATTTATAGAAATAATGTCCCACATCTACAAAGAAGCAAGCTCTCAACCATTTTACTTGCACATATGGCCCTCTTGGCATATGTCTCATTTTCCCACTTCAGATAGAGACATGGGTATGAGAAATATTTTACTTTCTCCTTTAATAGAAGAAGAAAAAGTGCAAGCACAATGATAAGTGGCAACTTTTTAGCCTGCCCTCAGCATCCAGAGACAATGGTGCCCAGTCCCCATCTGATAACGCAGTTGATACTCTGCCACTAGGCTATGGTAGCTAACTGTTGCCATGTGGGAACGCTGTCTCTATGTGGCCAATGTTTCAAGAAAGCCAGAAATCAGGATTTTTGTGTAAATCTCCTGATTTTTTTCATGTAGGCAGCTAATGAAATTATGAATATAGGTAACTAATAAAAACAAAATGTTTAACACTGTCAGAGCCAAGTTTTGCAGATCCAAAAAAACACATCCAAGGGCAAAGTTCAGAATTAAAGACAAATTTTACATTTAACCCTTATTATCAATCTTATGACATACTTCTCTATTATCCCCATTTTACAAATGAGAAAACAGACTCTGCAAGAGGTTAAGTTACTTGTACAAGGTCATGAAGATAGTGAGTCATGAAGGGTGGGGGGTGAGATTTGAATCCTCAAAGGAGTCTGCCTCCAAAGCCCAAGTTCCTAACCACCTGTTCTATGCAAATGTATAAGGCAGATACACACAAGTACATATAAGGCAGATAAGAAAGTTCTGTGCTGATCTGTCCTTATATCCACATGAAAAATGGTAGAACCCGAAGGTAAATAAACAGATAAACAAATGGACAAATAAACAAGAGTGGACTAGGTCTGACCAATCCAGAACACAACAGGACTACATTTGCTCTCATTCTATATTTGATATTTTCCCTGACACTGCCCAAGATAGCATTAGCCTTTTTCAATTACATTAAAATGGGATTCATAATGAGCTTCTTGTTATTTACATAACTAAAACTCCAGTGTTTTTCAGAGGAAGAGACTACTGCAGGTTTGCCAGAAGACTTGGTATGCATATATGTATATTTACTCATGCAAATGTTTGAAAATGTTTGAGCTATACTTTAGTCTTTATTAGAATCACAGAGAAAAGGTACTCTGAATAAAACTATTTAAAATACTATCTACTGACTTGGAGCACTTTTAGGCCTTTATAAGGGTTGACTAGATTTTAAAACTGTATTCCTAACCTATTCAAATCTGTTTACAACTAGTTCTCTGACAAAACACTGCAACACTCTCTCCCACAGGTCTTTAACTTACGTAAGATAGGTGCCTCTGGTGTTGATGTTCATCATCAAATCCACTTTCTTTGTAGGTGTTTCCAATGTGTTGGTCAAGCTAATAGCACTGGCATTATTCACCAAAATATCAATTCCTGTATTCAAATAATCAGCTTCTTAGTAATGTAATTTAGACTTTATAACAAAAAGAAATAAAAAACATTTACTCTATATAGTTGAAGCCCGAGTTCACAAATACTTCTTTTAGATAATATGACTGACCAATACACCAATGCAAGACTCAGTAGCTATGTCAAAACAGCACCCAAATGATTTTCACTGGCACATGGAACCATCACCAGGGCTCCACAGGAAACTGCAAGGAAGCTTAGTCCTTAGTGGTTTGTAGCTCCCATCCTTATCTGTTCTCTTACTTCCTGGTCTTCCCTCCTTGCCTCCAAGAACCTAAGGTCAATTTCCTTAAAGTTTCCCCCCCCCATCATCTTTCCAAGGCCTGTCTCCCTTCCAAGCACACTGGTCTCCCTCCTCTCGAAGGCCCTTACTTAAATGGAAGAGCTCCATTCTGGTCTTGGGAACTGGGAAAAGAGAAATGACCTAGAGTTTAAATTCCAGGCAAATCATGAAAATAGATCAGGTTTGTTTTGGTAACTTATACACAAAATAAATTTAGAATAATGATTATTTCTGCATATTCTATCTAGTTCTTATCCATATGTAACATTTATGGTTACAAGCTTAAATAATGTTAAATGAAAATGGTAAAATACAAAAGCATCTCAAACACATTTCTGCATTTCTACATGGCCTTCATAATTCTTTTCCTTTAAATTGAAGTACAGCTGATTTACAATGTTGTGTTAATTTCTACTGTACAGCAAAGTGACTCAGTTATAGATATATATACATTCTTTTTTATATTCTTTTCCATTATAGTTTATCTCAGGATATTGAATATAGTTCCCTGTGCGATACAGTTGGACCTTGTTGTTTATACATTCTATTCAATATATGTAATAGCTTGCATCTACTAACCCCAAACTCCCCATCCATCCCTCCCCCATCCCCATCCCCCTTGGCAACCACAGGTCTGTTCTCTATGTCTGTGAGTCTGTTTCTGTTTCGTAGATAAGTTCATTTGTGTCATATTTTAGATTCCACATATAAGTAATACCATATGGTATTTGTCTCTTTCTGACTTATTTCACTTAGTATGATCATCTCTAGTTGCATTCATGTTGCTGCCATTCTTTCTAAAGAGCATTTAATATTCTATCAAATAGATATATGACAATTTCTACTGCTGGGGTTGGACTGTTGCCTTAAACGTCTTTTATTATCCTCTTAACTTTGCTTTGTCCCTCTCTCACAATATGTGGAAAATGGTTTAAATAAGGTTATTATACTTACAACATATTAGTCATAAGCTCCCTTTCTTCATTTATAGTAACATTATAAAATTTTGATCACATCCTCATTCCTCAATTTCCATATTCTTTAGCACAGAGTTTGCACTACTAATGTTTTCTTAAAATGTGTCCTTAGAATAACTTTGGATTCAACTATATTACATTTTATAGCTTCGTTATAACAAAACTCAAACTCAAGTAAATCACCTGTATATATTGGACAAGTTTCACGTCGACTACCAACTTTCCAGAATAAACAAAATGATGATGCTTTGCCTTCACAAGTGGCAAAGACCAGTGAGAGGAATTTTTAAATCCACGACATGCTTCTCAATTCACAAAACTAGATATTGCTCAATCTCATCACTAAGAGATAATCACTGAGGGGCTAGTCTGTACAAGGCACGCTGCTAGGGCCTAAGAGACAAGGAAGATAATATTCACTAAAGAAAAAGCCAGGTGGGAGCAAAGCAAATTGAGTGTGGGTCTGGGTGAGATGCTGGACTGATGGGTGTGCAAACCACCTGTGTAGAATTACCCTAATTAAGGCGATGAAGCTAATGAGGGTTGATCCAATCAATGGATTCCTTGGTCAAATCCAACCTTTCTTGACTTCATCTCTCACTATGTGATAATAAGTGACAGCTATGTTAGCAGAGCAAACATCTGGGCCCAAAAGCAAAAGAAAGTAGATGAGGAATGAAGATATACTGACTGGGCAAACTGTATTTGACTCGCCAGTGATAAAGAGAAAAAAAACTGGGTCCAATTAAGAGATATCTTAAAATTTCTGAACTCAGATGGGCCAAATTAAAATGGATCAGGGAACGATGGTGGGAAATGATAAAGGAAAGGCATATATGTATGCCTGCTGCAGAAAAAAAAGGTGGCAAGAAAGATTACATCTGTGGTTTATGAAACAGCATAATTTACTCAAGGTCTGAAACACTCTGAAGATGAGGGAAGCCAAGGTGATAGGGAGTACCATGTGGCAGAGGCCCCCCAGGGCACAGGTCAGAAAGCACCATCCACTGTGCAGGACTTTGTTAGGGATAATTCCCCAGCAGAGAGAAATATCAGGACAAAGGTAGAGTGTTCCCTAAAAGGCAGACTACAAAGGCCTACAAAACTCCAAACCAGACCATATCAGTAGCAACCACAGTACGGAACTAAAAACAAACGAGCAAAATATAAAGACTTGGGAGATCTGTGGGAAAAAAACACAGAGGAAAAAAGAGCAGGCTATGAATCATCTCATAAATGTGGCATCCATCCTGATTAGGAGACAGCAGAAGCTGAGATGCTGAACAGAGCTCACTGAAGAATTAAGAATTAAGATTCTGCATTGTTATGCCAGAAAAGCAGAAGTTAATGGGCAAATGGAAAGCAAAACACTTTAAATACATCAAAGTGGATCCTAAGGAGGAGGGAAGGAAATGTTAGGATAGATTCCAAAATAAAGATAACTCCACCACCAATTTGTAAATTTAGCAAGAAGACAGAAATGTTTCAGGGCTTCCCTGGTGGTGCAGTGGTTAAGAATCTGCCTGCCGGGCTTCCCTGGTGGCGCAGTGGTTGAGAGTCCGCCTGCCGATGCAGGGGAAGCAGGTTCGTGCTCCGGTCTGGGAAGATCCCACATGCCGCGGAGCGGCTAGGCCCGTGAGCCATGGCCGCTGAGCCTGCGCGTCCGGAGCCTGTGCTCCTCAATGGGAGAGGCCGCAACAGTGAGAGGCCCGCATACTGCAAAAAAAAAAAAAAAAAAAAAAAGAATCTGCCTGCCAAGGCAGGGGACATGGGTTTGAGCCCTGGTCCAGGAAGATCCCACATGCCGTGGAGCAACTAAGCTCATGCGCCACAACTACTGAGCCTGCAATCTAGAGCCCGCGAGCCACAGCTACTCAGACCGCGTGCCACAACTACTAAAGCCCACGTGCCTAGAGCCGGTGCTCCACAACAAGAGAAGCCACGGCAATGAGAAGGCCAGGCACTACAACGAAGAGTAGCCCCTGCTCACTGCAAATAAAGAAAGCCCACGCACAGCTAAGACCCAACGCAGCCAAAAATAAAATTAATTAATTAATTAATTAAAAATTAAAAAAAGAAGTGTTTCAGATGCCCATCTCAACAACAGGTAGCAAAATACATTGGGAGATTTTTTTCCCCAAAGATATGAAAAGCATACCTTCTTAATTGAAGATTTCTAGCAACTGAGCTAAGTCCTAGGACATGAAGCCCAAATCAATAATATGGATCCACTGGCTCATGAAGAAACAAAAACCAACATTTGCTTTTGTCCTTACCATTTTCTCTGTCTACTCCTGGAAAAGTAGATCACATGATAGACAAAGTTGAATTAATCCAACATTGAAGATGCTGAGGGAATGATACCAGGTTCAATGGAAGACAATCTAAGCTACAGTGGCTAAAAAAATGCAGACCATCCATGCACCTGAGTGAACCTCCTTGGCTGGGACAAAATAGAGTTAGAAAATTGGAGAGGAGAGATTTCTGGGTCTTAATTCTTCCAAGAAAGAGATTTCAGTTTGGCTCTTTAAATTCTGTGGCAACAACAGGAGAAGAAATCAATTTGTGAGACTTCAGTTTATTCTGGAGGATCCCAACTCTGGAAAGTGGAGCTGCTTCACATTTTGACACTCAGGAACAAATTTTTGGACTATGCTGTCATTAGTACATAATGTAACTCTTTCTGGTGAACCAGATTAGACAATGCAGCTAGAATTCAAGACGGGAAGTTGGGAGGCGGGTGAAAACATATGTAAGATGGATAAACAACAAGGTCCTTCTGTATAGCACAGGGAACTATAGTCAATATCCTGTAATAAACCATAATGGAAAAGAATATTAAAAAAAGAATGTATACATGTGTATAACTGAGTCACTTTGTTGGACAGCACAGATTGGCACAACTTTGTAAATCAACTATACTTCAATTAAGAAAAATAAAATTTAAAAAATAAAAATGAAAATAAAAGGGGGGACTTCCCTGGTGGCACAGTGGTTAAGAATCCACCTGCCAATGCAGGGGACACGGGTTTGATCCCTGGTCCAGGAAGACCCCACATGCCGTGAAGCAACTAAGCTTGTGCGCCACAACTACCGAGCCTGTGCTCTAGAGCCCGTGAGCCATAACTACTGAATCCCGCATGTTCTAGGGCGCAACTACTGAGCCCACGTGCTGCAACTACTGAAGCCCGCGTGCCTAGAGCCTGTGCTCCGCAACAAGAGAAGCCACTGCAATGAGAAGCCCAGGCACCACAAGAGTAACCCCGGCTCGCCTCAACTAGAGAAAGCCCACATGCAGCAACGAAGACCCAACACAGCCAAAAAATAAAAAATTTTTTAAAAGCCTAAAAAAATTAAATTAAAAAAAATAATAAATGGGGGGTGAATTTTGGGCCTATATAGTATGGTCTTGAGTATCTTTAACTAATGTCTATCTTGACTCATTTCAGAGGTTTCTTGGGACAATACCAGACAACAGCTGAACTGCTGATGTTCTCTAACAGAATTACAGGACAGAAATAAAGATCGAGAAAGGGCTCAGACAAAGCTGGCAGCAGCTCTCCCCAATATTCTGATGATCTCATTCTCCAAGAAGGATAAACTTATCCTCAGTTGATAAACCCAATGGATCAACAGAAAGAACTAAAACTGGATGAATACAGAGAAAGGAAAAGCTCCAGTCTTCCACCCTCACCCACCTTATCCCTTAATTCCTCCCTAAAAATGAATGGCTAAACTAATTAGGTTAAGTCCTAATTGGCACTAATTGCTCACTTTCACTAGTAGGTGAAGTCATTTTAGATAAAAGGTCCTGCACATGAATGTGGCTTCCTCTCCTTCCTCTTTCATATTTGCAGGCCCATCAGTAAGAAAACAAAAAACAAAAAAAAATACCCAGTAATTTTGCATTCTCTCTCCTCTTCTCTCATGGGCATTCACATTACTTTGGGAAAGGCTGCCAACCAGGAGTAAGATTTTGGATTTAAAAGAAGAGGCCCCATTTGAGCCAAAGCTTTGTGCTCCAGTCCTGAATAACACAGCACTCCACATTGGGAGTTATAAACACGAGCCTTGCTAACAATAAAGCATTAACCTTGTTTCCCATTGGCCAATATCCTTTGCATGTACATATAGTCTCTGGAATATTATAGGGAGAGAGTGGTAATTGGGCAGGATCTGGACATGGCTACGTGCCTTGCTATAATGCCATCAAAGTCTCAGTTCAACTCCCAACACTTGCCTTCTAGGAACTTATGAACCAATTGGGGACAAAAAAGAAATACTAAGATCTAAAGTTGTACAAGATGAGGATCAAAGGAATGTTTTCAGAATTCAGAGAAAGAAAAACGTACACTTCTGATTAGTTGGCATAGTCAGGAAACTGGCTTCGTGAAGGAGATGAGATTAAAACACAAAAAGGTAGGATTTCAAAAGACAAAGAAGGGAACATTTCAGGAAGGATCAGAGGTGGAGGAGTGGGCACTGGAGGAGCCTCAGAAATAGGAAGAGCAAAAGCTGAGAGAAAAATTCAAGGTAAGGAAATGGATGTAAACAATTTTGGCTGAAGTAGGGAGTTTACATAGGGGTGTAGAAGAAAGATGAAACCAAAACAAGTCTGTTAACACCAGAATGTGAAAGATCTTGAATGCCAATAGGTTATCTGCACTTTTTTCAATAAATATTAAAAAGTCATCAAATGATGGTTACATGAACTGGGGAGAGACAAGTGCATGGGATCTGGGGAACCACTTGGCTAGATGTATGTTATTGTCAAGGTCTTAACTTTATTTTGGATGGTAAATTTGTTATACTATCCAAAATGATTTTTAATAATTATTCAATTAGTCATCAGATGGTTTTAAGCTGTGCTTCTATATGAACAAATACCCATTTCCGGTTATACTCAAAAAGACTCAGTAAAAAATAATCAAAAGAAAATTAAATATAAAATTATAGTTACACCTATACTTTACCAATATTCAGTAATTATTTCGGAATGAAGGCTCTACCTCCAAATTTCTCAACTGCTTTCTCCACTGCACTGCTGATTTGCTGTTCATCTCTCACATCAACAACACATGGCAAGGCCTTTCCTCCAGCTGCTTTGACTACAAAGGATAAACAAAGAAACATTAACGCATTCAAATATTAAAACTTTCATCAATATAAAACCTCTGACACAAGAGTCAAAAGAAGAAAGTACCCCATTTTCAGAAAATCAATGTAAATAACTATGTCTTATAACTACTAGCAACTCTACCCTACGATGAATCCATATCCAGCTGCAGGCTAGCTAGGCCAACTCTATTAAAAAACCAAAAAGGAAGGTAATTTTTAACAATGCTATTAAAATGGGGAAGGTAATTTAAAAGACCTTTATTATGGGAAATTTCCAAAAATCTACAAAAATATAAAGAATAGTATAATGAACTATCATGAATCCCTCTCCTATCTTCAATGATTGATAATGTTTTGCCAGTTATTTGTTTATCTACCCCCAATTTTTTGCTGGTGTATTTCAAAACAAACCTCAGGCATCATTTCACTCATAATTTCTTCATATGTATTCCCCTAGCATAACCATAATACTATTAACGTAACTAACAAAACTAGCAATATCAACTGAAGCTGAAATTTAAGCCATTACTCCTGGCACAGTGCCTTGAATATAAGCACTCAATAGCTATTGGTGAACTGCAAATATTAAAATAATGACTTGCGAATTATGCAGAGAACAAGTAACATGGAGCACTTTTTCAAAGTGTTCACACCATCCACCTCTCAAATTCTTTCCTCTACTTCCACTCCTCTACTCTCTGCTCCCATCCAAGAACCACTGCCCTCATGAGACATGATATTTAACGGGAGTCTCTCCCATCACTTAAAAGTGCTGGGGAGGGCTTCCCTGGTGGCGCAGTGGTTGAGAGTCCGCCTGCCGATGCAGGGGACACGGGTTTGTGCCCCGGTCTGGGAGGATCCCATATGCTGCGGAGCAGCTGGGCCCGTGAGCCATGGCCGCTGAGCCTGTGTGTCCGGAGCCTGTGCTCCGCAACGGGAGAGGCCACAACAGTGAGAGGCCCGCGTACTGCAAAAAAAAAAAAAAAAAAAACTGCTGGGGAGAAAAATGGTTCCCAAACACTGCTCTAAGGTGACAAAATATTTCTTTAACCAGATAAAATTATTTTTAGGGTAGGCGTCAGATAGATATAATTAAACTTTCCAGCAAATTCTCTATGTATTGAAACTCACTTTCTTCAGCAGCACTATAGATCGTGCCTGCAAGTTTGGGGTGTGCCTGGGCGGTCTTTGCAGCAATGACTATATTTGCTCCATCCTTTGCTGCTTTCAAAGCAATAGCTTTGCCAATGCCACGGCTCGCGCCTGTGATGAAGACAGTACATCCTGCTAGCTTCCTACAACAGAACAGATGTGACCTTATTAGAAAGCTCAATGTTTTTATTTACTTACCAGTTTCAGGAATTCATGCACATAGTCACAAAACATGTTTCCTCCTCTATCAAACTTTCTCTAAACCCTCCTCCCTCCCCATCTGATAGCTGATAACTCTACTTTACTCCCATTGTACAATGATTTACAAATTATTACAACTGCAGCGGCCAGATTTGCCGTGACTTGGCAAACAAAATCTGTTCAAATGAGAAGTAAACCTTAAAGAGAAATGAGGAATTAATAAACTACATAAACGTATTTTTCTGACAGAAAGTGTTAACAAAGCTTATTCTTGAAAAATTTTTAAAAAGAGCTTATTTTTGAGTGGTGGGATTATGAATAAATTGTATCATATTCTTTATATTCTTCAGGATTTTTCAAATATTCTTCAATGAATACATACCACTTAAAAGGAATTATGTAAAAGCTAATAATTGTTTAACAGATGCTCATCATTGCTTATAATAGCCAGAGTGGAAACAACATAAATGCCCATCAACTGATGAATGGAAAAATAAAATGTGATATATACATAATACAATGGGATATATTCAGCAATAAAAAGGAAGGAAGTACTGATCTATGCTACATGGGTGAACCTTGAAAACATTATGCTAGTTGAAAGAGTCACAAAGGACCTCATATTGTATGATTCCATTTATATGAAATGTCCAGAACAGGCAAACCTATAGAGACACAAGGATTAATGGTTGCCTAGGATTGGGGATGGGGAATTTGGGGGTTGACAGCTGAGGGGTATGGGGTTTCTTTTGGGGATGATGAAAATATTTTAAAATTGATTGTGGTAATAGTTGCACAACTCTGTGAATATACTAAAAATATATAATATACCACTTAATTGTATACTTTAAATGGGTAAATTGTGTGGTGTGTGAATTACATCTCAGTAATGCTGTTAAACAAACAAACCTAGAAAGCTGGCAAAGAACTCAGGGTATTGTTCAAAAGATTCTCTGATCCAAATGTACTGAGGAAAGTTCTCTGTGACCATTAATTTTTTTATGTCCACCCACCTTAACTTTTAACCTTCTAATTATTCAGTTGTTAGATGAGAAGAAAACCTGTATAAAGTCAGATAACAGTGAGGGAAACCTACTTTCTTGTTTACTTTCTAAAAGCAAATAAAAAGCTTGTTTATGGAGAAGGATGGAGAGGACAGCAAAAGTGACAATGACAAAGAGAAAAAGGGACAGTAACCAGAGACAGGGGTAACAGATAAGTAGGCTTGTTAACAAAAGAACATAAAGCTCTTGCCAAGATCTGGAGGATTACACTCTAGAAGCAAATTAAGAGGTAAAAGTGGGAGGATTTCAAAATACGGAATAAATGGTTTAGCAAGAAAGAAGGGGAGTGGAGAAGTGAGGAAGAGACAGAAGTGTTAACTATTTTTAGTGAAATAGCAAACACACAAAAAGCATATAAACTAATGTGTATAGTTTAAAGAACAAAATAAGATAAATACCAAGAAATAGAAATAGAATATTACCAACGCCCCAGAAGCCACCTGTCTATTCCTCTCTAACTATCCTTCTTCTTCCTCCCAACCCACAAAATGACAACTACTTTATTTTTATTTATTATACAGCAGGTTCGTATTAGTTATCTATTTTATACATATTAGTGTATATATGTCAATCCCAATCTCCCAATTCATCCCACCACCATCACCCCCACTCTGCTTTCCCCCTTTGTCTATATGTTTGTTCTCTACATCTGTGTCTCTATTTATGCCTTGCAAACCAGTTCATATGTAACATTTTTCTAGATTCCACGTATATGCGTTAATATACGATATCTGTTTTTCTCTTTCAGACTTACTTCACTCTGTATGACAGTCTCTAGGTCCAGCCACGTCTCTACAAATGACCCAATTTTATTCCTTTCTATGGCTGAATAATATTCCATTGTATATATGTACCACATCTTCTTTATCCATTCATCTGTTGATGGGCATTTAGGTTGCCTCCATGACCTGGCAAATTGTAAATAGTGCTGCAAAGAACACTAGGGCACATGTGCCTTTTTTTTTTTTAATGAGCTAACTTTTTAAAATAAATTTATTCATTTATCTACTTATTTTTGGCTGTGTTGGGTCTTTGTTGCTGCGCATGGTGGGCTTTCTCTAGTTGCGGTGAGTGGGGCTAATCTTCATTGTGGTGCGCGGGCTTCTCATTGCAGTGGCTTCTCTTGTTGCAGAGCACGGGCTCTAGGAACATGGGCTCAGTACTTGTGGCTCAGAGGCTTGGTTGCTCCCTGGCATGTGGGATCTTCCCAGACCAGGGATCGAACCCATGTCCCCTGCATTGGCAGGTGGATTCTTAACCACTGCGCCACCAGGGAAGTCCTGCAAGTGTCTGGTGTTAGGGAGTGTTCTAATTTCATTATTTTACATGTAGCTGTCTGGTTTTCACAGCACCACTTATTGAAGAGGCTGTCTTTTCTCCATTGTATATTCTTGCTCCTTTGCCAAAGATAAAGTGACTATATGTGTGTGGGTTTATCTCTGGGCTTTCTATCCTGTTCCATTGATCTATATTTGGTTTTGTGCCAGTACCATACTGTCTTGATGACTGTAGCTTTGTAGTATAGTCTGAAGTAAGGGAGCCTGATGCCTCCAGCTCCGTTTTTCTTCCTCAAGATTACTTTGGCTATTCAGGGTCCTTTGGGTTTCCATACAAATTGTAAATTTTTTTGTTCTAGTTCTGTGAAAAATGTCATTGGTAGCCTGATAGGGATTGCACTGAATCTGTAGATTGCTTTGGGTAGTATAGTCATTTTCACAATATTGATTCTTCCAATCCAAGAACATGGCATATCTCTACATCTGTTTGTGTCATCTTTGCTTTCTTTCATCAGTGTCTTATAGTTTTCTGATTACAGGTCTTTGGTCTCCTTAGGTAGGTTTATTCCTAGGTATTTTATTCTTTTTGTTGCAGTGGTGAATGGAGTTGTTTCCTTAATTTCCCTTCTGATCTTTAGCTGTTAGTGTATAGGAATGCAAGAGATTTCTGTACATTAATTTTGTATCCTGCAACCTTACCAAATTCATTGATTAGCTCTAGTAGTTTTCTGGTGGCACCTTTAGGGTTCTCTATGTATAGTATCATGTCATCTGCAAACAGTGACAGTTTTACTTTTTCTTTTCCAACTTGGATTCCTTTTCCTTTTTGTCTCAGTTTTTCACCATTGAGAATGATGTTTGCTCTGGGTTTGTCGTATATGGCCTTTATTATGTTGAAGTAGGTTCCCTCTATGCCCACTTTCTGGAGAGTTTTCATCATAAATGGGTGTTGAATTTTCTCAAAAGCTTTTTCTGCATCTATTGAGATGATCATATGGTTTTTATTCTTCAATTTGTTAATATGGTGTATCACATTGATTGATTTGCATATATTGAAGAATCCTTGCATCCCTGGGATAAATCCCACTTGATCGTGGTGTATGATCCTTTTAATGTGCTGTTGGATTCTGTTTGCTAGTATTTTGTTGAGGATTTTTGCATCTATATTCATCAGTGATATTGGTCTGTAATTTTCTTTTTTTGTAGTATCTTTGTCTGGTTTTGGTATCAGGGTGATGGTGGCCTCGTAGAATGAGTTTGGGAGTGTTCTGCAATTTTTTGGAAGAGTTTGAGAAGGATGGGTGTTAGCTCTTCTCTAAATGTTTGATAGAATTCACCCATGAAGCCATCTGGTCCTGGACTTTTGTTTGTTGGAAGATTTTTAATTAGCTTCAATTTTATTACTTGTGATTGGTCTGTTCATATTTTCTACTTCTTCCTGGTTCAGTCTTGGAAGGTTACACCTTTCTAAGAATTTGTCCATTTCTTCCAGGTCGTCCATTTTATTGGCAGAGTTGCTTGTAGTAGTCTCTTAGGATGCTTTGTATTTCTGAGGTGTCTGTTGTAACTTCTCCTTTTTCAATTCTAATTTTATGGATTTCAGTCCTCTCCCTCTTTTTCTTGAAGAGTCTGGCTAAAGGTTTATCAACTTCGTTTATCTTCTCAAAGAACCAGCTTTTACTTTTATTGGTCTTTGCTATTGTTTTGTTTCTATTTATTTCTGCTCTGATATTTATGATTTCTTTCCTTCTACTAACTTTGGGTTTTGTTTGTTCTCCTTTCTCTAGTTCCTTTAGGTGTAAGGTTAGATTGTTTATGAGGATTTTTCTCGTTTCTTGAGGTAGGATTGTATTGCTATAAACTTCCCTCTGAGAACTGCTTTTGCTGCATTCCATAGGTTTTCCATCATCGTGTTTTCATTGTCATTTGTCTCTAGGTATTTTTTGATTTCCTCTTTGATTTCTTCAGTGATCTCTTGATTATTGAGTAATGTATTGTTTAGCCTCCATGTGTTTGTTTTTTACGTTTTTTTCCCTGCAATTGATTTCTAATCTCATAGCGTTGCGGTCAGAAAAAATGCTGGTTATGATTTCAATTTTATTAAATTTACCAAGGCTTGATTTGTGACCCAAGATGTGATCTATGCTGGAGAGTGTTCCATGTGCACTTGATAAGAAACTGTAATTTGTTGTTTTCAGATGGAATGTCCTATAAATATCAATTAAATCTATCTGGTCTCTTGTGTCATTTAAAGCTTGTGTTTCCTTATTAATTTTCTGTTTGGATGATCTGTCCATTGGTGTGAGGTGTTAAAGTCCCCCAATATTATTGTTACTGTCAATTTCCTCTTTTATAGCTGTTAGCAGTTGCCTTATGTATTAAGGTGCTCCTATGTTGGGTGCATATATATTTCTAATTGTTATATCTTCTTCTAAGATTGATCCCTTGATCATTATGTAGTGTCCTTCCTTGTCTCTTGTAACATTCTTTATTTTAAAGTCTATTGTATCTGATATGAGTATTGCTACTCTGGCTTTCTTTTGATTTCCATTGGCATGGAATATCTTTTTCCATCCCCTCACTTTCAGTCTGTATGTGCCCCTAGGTTTGAAGTGGGTCTCTTGTAGACAGCATATATATGGGTCTTGTTCTTGTATCTATTCAGCAAGGCTGTGCCTTTTGGTTGGAGCATTTAATCCATTCATATTTAAGGTAACTATCAATATGTATGTTCCTATGACCATTTTCTTAATTGTTTGGGGTTAGTTTTTGTAGGTCCTTTTCTTCTCTTGTTTTTTCCACTTAGAGAAGTTCCTTTAGCATCTGTTGTGAGCTGGTTTGGTGGTGCTGAATTGTCTTAGCTTTTGCTTGTCTGCAAAGCTTTGATTTCTCTGTCGAATCTGAATGAGATCCTTACCAGACAGAGTAATCATGGCTGTCAGTTCTTCCCTTTCATCACTTTAAGTATATCGTGCCACTCCCTTCTGGCTTGTAGAGTTTCTGCTGAGAAAGCAGCTGTTAACCTTATGGGAGTTCCCTTGCATGTTATTTGTCATTTTTCCCATGCTGCTTTTAATAATGTTTGTCTTTTTTATCAATTTGATTACTGTGTCTCAGTGTGTTTCTCCTTGGGTTTATCCTGCCTGGGACTCTCCACACTTCCTGGGCTTGAGTGGCTATTTTCTTTCCCATGTTAGGGAAGTTTTTGACTATAATCTCTTCAAATATTTTCTCGGGTCCTTTCTCTCTCTCTTCTCCTTCTGGGACCCCTACAATGCGAATGTTGGTGCATTTAATGTTGTCCTAGAGGTCTCTTAGGCAGTCTTCATTTATTTTCATTCTTTTTTCTTTATTCTGTTCTGCAGCAGTGAATTCTACCATTCTGTCTTTCAGGTCACTTATCTGTTCTTCTGCCTCAGTTACTCTGCTATTGATTCCTTCTAGGGTATTTTTCATTTCAGTTATTGTATTGTTCATCTGTTTGTTCTTTAATTCTTCTAGGTGTTTGTTCTTTAACTCTTCTATGTCTTGGTTAAACATTTCTTGCATCTTCTCAATGTTTGCCTCCATTCTTTTTCCAAGGTCCTGGATCATCTTCAGTATCATTATTCTGAATTCTTTTTCTGGAAGGTTGCCTATCTCCACTTCATTTAGTTATTTTTTGGGGGGGCGGTATCTTGTTCCTTCATCTGGTACCTAGTCCTCTGCCTTTTCATCTTGTCTTTCTGTGAATGTGGTTTTTTTCCCACAGGCTGCAGGACTGTAGTTCTTCTTGCTTATGCTGTCTGCCCTCTGGCAGATGAGGCTATCTAAGAGGGTTGTGCAAGCTTCCTGATGCAAGGGACTGGTGGTGGGTAGAGCTGGGTATTGCCCTGGCAGGCAGAGCTCAGTAAAACTTTGTCTGCTGATGGGTGCAGTTGAGTTCCCTCCCTACTGGTTGTTTGGCCTGAGGCGACCTAGCACCAGAGCCCACAGGCTCCTTGGTGGGGGCTAATGGCACACTCTGGGAGGGCTCATGCCAAGGTGTACTTCCCAGAACTTCTACTACTAGTGTCCTTGTCCCTGCAGTGAGTCACAGCTGCCCCCTGCCTCTGCAGGAGACCCCCTAACACTAGCAGGTAGGTCTGGTTCAGTCTCCTATGGGGTCACTGCTCCTACCACTGGGTCCCGGTGCGCACACTACTTTGTGTGTGCCCTGCAAGAGTGGAGTCTCTGTTCCCCCCAGTCCTGTTGAAGTCCAGCAATCAAATCCCACTAGCCTTCAAAGTCTGATTCTCTGGGAATTCCTCCTCTTATTGCCAGACCCCCAGGTTGGGAAGCCTGACGTGGGGCTCAGAACCTTCACTCCAGTGGGTGGACTTCTGGGGTATAATTATTCTCCCGTTTGTGAGTCATCCACCCAGCAGTTATGGGATTTGATTTTATTGTGATTGCACCCTTCCTACCGTCTCATTGTGGATCCTCCCTTGTCTTTGGATGTGGGGTATCTTTTTTGGTGATTTCCAGTGTCTTCCTGTCGATTGTTCAACAGGTAGTTGTGATTCTGGTGCTCTCCCAAGAGGGAGTGAGCGTATGTCCTTCTACTCCACCATCTTGAACCAATCTCCTCTCACAACTACTTTAAATATTATTACTCATTCCCTTGTTTTTTTTACTATTCCTAACACTTACATATCTATGTCTAAGCCCAGGACTAAACCCGAGCCTCCATCTGCTTTGTGCGTAGTCCTAGAGCGAAGAATCCTTTCCACAGATGAACATTTACGATCAATTTGATGATAGGGAACACCAATTTTGAACCCCAATTAAGCAAAACATCTCCCTGTTATGGATTGAACTGTATCCACCAAAATACAATTGTACCTCCCTGTCATAGATTGAATTATATCTACCAAAATGTTAGGGTATGTTGAAGTCCTAACCTCCAGTACCCCCGAATGAGACCTTATTTGGAAACAGGGTTGTTGCAGATGTAATTAGTTATAATGAGGTCATACTGGAGTAGGGTGGATCCTTAATCCAATATGACTGGTGTCTCTTTAAGAGGAGGAAAGACTATGTAAAGACAGACACACAGGGAGGATACCACATGATGACAGAGGCAGAGATGGGAATAAAGCAGCTACAAGCTAAGAACACAAGGACTGCCAGCTATCACCAGAAGCTAGGAAGAGGTAAGGAAGAATTCTACCCAGAATTTCAGAGCATGGCCCTGCTAACACCTGGACTTCATACTTCCAGCCTCCAGAACTTTAAGAAAATAAATTTGTTTAAAGCCACTCAATTGGTGGTATTTTGTTAAAGCAGCCCTAGGAAACCAACACACTCTTCCTTTTCCCCAAAAAAGAATTTCATTCTTGTCATTAGTAGATATGTATTACAAAAAAAGTACTTATTTTGAATTTCACCAATTAAAAAATACTGTGGAAATTGGTTTTCTCTCATTATACATACATCTCTTATATGTGATGTTGTAGATACATCTCTTACACCTACATAGTATCTCCAATTTTGCTTCTTGCCCAGGAAATCTAATATTTACTATCCGAACCTTTACAGACAAAGTTTGCCTAACCATGATCTAAACAATAAACTGTTTAATTTTCGCCTAATGTTGAACTTTATATAATAGATTCGTACAGTATATGTTATTTATGACTTGCTTCTTTCACGAAACATGGTTTGGAGACTTACCCATATTTTGGTGCAAATAGTTACACTTATTTTAATTAATATACAATATTTCACATATGAACATACTATAAAGTACTTATTCATTCTACTGTTTATGGACTTCAGGGATGGTTTCCAGGTTTTTTTTTTTTATGAACAATGGCTAAAAATAATCTTGTACACTTTTTCCAGTCACATGTGCATGAGTTTCTCTAGGGCATACACCTACAGGTGAAACTGCCGGATTACAGGACACAGTTGTAGATTAAACATGACCACAAATCCTTTGGCATCCCTTCCATCAAGAGAAGGAGTATATTTTCCCCTTCCCCTTGAGTCTGGGTTCACCTTATGACTTTTTTTTTTTTTTTTTTTTTTTTTGCGGTACGCGGGCCTCTCACTGCTGTGGCCTCTCCCGTAGCGGGGCACAGGCTCCAGACGCGCAGGCCCAGCGGCCATGGCCCACGGGCCCAGCCGCTCCGCGGCATATGGGATCCTCCCAGACCGGGGCACGAACCCATATCCCCTGCATCGGCAGGCGGACTCTCAACCACTGCGCCACCAGGGAGGCCCCACCTTATGACTTTTTTGAGCAATAGAATATGATGAAATGATATTCTGGAATTTCCAAGCCCATGCTATAAAATGGCTGGTAGTTTCCACTTTCTCCTGGAAGCCAAATACTATGCTGTAAAGAAGAGAGACAGATTATCAACTGATGAGAGGCCATGGGAGAGAGACCCTGGAGGGTAAGAGGTCATTTAGGATGTTTCAGCCCCAGCCAAGAACCCAGCTAAAAGCAGCCATATGAATGACTTCAACTTATACTATATAGAGCAGAAGAACCCAGTCAACCCAGAGAACTGTGAATAATAATAAAGCATTGTCATTTCAAACCATTAAGTTTTAGGGTGGTTTGTTACAGCAATAGATAACCGAAACACATGCTGAAGTTCAACTTTCCCAAATAATGCCAAACCTCCTTCAAAGTGGTTAATATTCCTACCAGCAGCAATATATGAGTACGAGTTCCTGCAGCTCCACACCTCCCCAACACTTGATGTCAGACATTAAAAATTTTTGACAACCTGGTACATATGAAATAGTATCTCAGTATGGTTTTAATTTACATTTCCCTTATTACTAATAAGGGTGAATATATTTTCATATGTTAATAGTCACTATGTTCCTTCTTCTGTGTAATTCCTATTAATTTGTTTTGCTCATCTTTCTACATGGTTGACTTTTTTCCTAATGACTCATAAAAGTCTATAAGCTTTTAAAGATTTAAAATCTTTTCATTTGTGGCTTCCTTTTCACAATTATAGTATATTTTGATGAGCAGAAATTATTTTCATATAGCAGAATTTATAAATCTTTTCTTTTACAGCCAATGCTTTTGGGGTTAAGAAATCCATCTGTAACCCAATTGTATTAATTTGTCTTCCAAAAATTTTACGGTTTATCTTTTAAATTTTTGTCTTTAATCTACATAGAATGAATTTTTGTATATGAATTGAGGTAGGGATCCAACTACATTTTCCCCCGTATGGCTAACCAACTGTCCCAGTCTGAAAAGTCCATCATTCCCACAGATCTTTAATGTCAGCTTTGTCATAGACTGAGTCTCCCTAAATATACAGATCTGTTTCTAGGCTCTCTATTCTGCTCCATTTGGCTACATGGATTGCACTGTCTTAAATATAACAGCTTTCTTGGATACACTTGGACCTCTGCCTTTCCACATATATTTTAGAATCAGCTTATTTAATTGCGCAAGCAAAATCAGTTGGAATTTTGATAGAAACTGTACTGAATCTAGAATTCAATGTGGGAAGAACTGACATCTTTATGACACTGAGTGCTCCAATCCATGAACATGGTATTGCTCTCTATTTCACACCTGAAACTACACAGTGTCTCTCTGTAATCAAACGTAATGTTAATTTTGACGATCCAACCATGGTGTTATCAAATTTTTCCACTGTGTAATTACTATTCTTTCCCTTGCAACTAACACTGCAAAGATGCTTAAAGACCATTTTTTAATTTTTATTATGATGTTTTCAAATATATTCAAAAATAGAGAAAATACTAAAATAAGCTCCCATTTTTATTTAACAATTCAACAATTATCAAAATTTGAAAGTGATAATCAGAAAGCCAATCTCAGAAGTCATATAATCTCACCTATAAATGCTTCAGTATGCATCTCTAACTTTTATATAACAATATCATTATCACAACTAAAAAAATTGACAATAATTCCTCAATATCAACTATCCATATGCAAAGTTTAACAACCATCTCAAAAATGTCTTTTTACAGCTGGTTTGATCAAATCGGGATCCTGTCAGGACTTCACATTGCATTAATTTGTTACAGACATACCTCGAGATATTGTAAGCTCAGTTCCAAACCACTACAATAAAGTGAATATTGAAATAAAGCAAGTCACACAAATTTTTTGGTTTCCCAGTGCATATAAATGTTATGTCTACACTGTACTCTTGTTAAGTGTGCAATAGTACTATGTCTAAAAAAAGTACATATCTTAAATAAAAAATACTTCATTGCTAAAAAATGCTAACCATCAAAACACGGTTGCCACAAACTTTCAGTTTGTAAAACACACAATATCTGCAAAGCACAATAAAGGTTAAAAACAATAAAACTAGGTATGCCTGTATATCTTATAAGTCTCTTTTAATCTACAACAGCTCCCCTTTCCATTTTCTTTATGCCATTTATTGGCTGAAAAATATAGATCATTTGTCCTGTAGTATAGCCCATATTCTGGATTTTGAACTTCTCATTTTTACTGCCATTGTACTGTATTTCTTGTTGATTTTTGCTTGTGTGCAGAAATCTAATTCTCCTCATTGACTTTTGTATTCTGAAAATTTGTCAAACTCTTATTAAATCTAATAATTTAGTTATATATTATTTTGGTTTTCTATGTAATCATATTATCTGCAAATAATGACAGCATTGTTTCTTTCAGTCCAATCCAAATATTTTTTCTTTCTTTCTCATGCCTTATTTACTACAGAAAGAAGAAAAGTGTTCCCAGATTGAAGGTCTGAGGTGCTAGAAGGAATAAAAGCCAAAGATATCAGTAAATTAAGTACAGAAATCTAAAAAAGTATTTATAATGATAATTATAATATAAATAATATAATAAATAATAGTATTTTGGAGGTTAAAAAGATAGAATTAAAATATATTGTTACAATAACATAAGTTAAAAACTGAGTGACTGGAGTTCAACTTTTCTAGGTACTTGTATTGTTTGGGAAAATGGTAAAACTTTTTTACTTTAGACATTGGTAAGTTATATACATGTTAAACTTTCTAGGTTAAACACAATAAACAGAAATCCAAGACTTTAACAGTTTTTGTGACAAGAATGGGATTCTGACAGAGACATGGCCTTCTGGAAGAAAAAAGGACAAGAGCCCCCAGAGCCAGGTTAGGGGATAGAAAAAGACTCCAGTAGCACTCTCGCCCGTGGCTGAGGGGAGCAAGGATCCTCATCTGTTCTTTTGTTAAAGAAGCAGACCAACAAGAGGTAGGTACACAACAGTAAGACACAACAGTATTCAAATTACCACACTAATACCACTACCAATAATAAATCTACTAAGTTCAAGATTTCTTTGCACTCTTTTTTTTTCTTTTAAAATTATACTTTTTTTTGCACAGATGCTCCCCATTCTCCTCTCATTATTTATTTATTTATTCATTTATTTGGTTGTGCTGGGTCTTAGTTGCAGCAGGCGGGCTCCGTAGCAGTGGCATGTGAACTCTTAGTTGCGGCATGCATGTGGGATCTAGTTCCCTGACCAGGGATCGAACCTTGGCCCCCTGCATTGGGAGCACGGAGTCTTATCCACTGCACCACCAGGGCAGTCCCTCTTTGCACTCTATTTTGTCTTTAGAGCAAATCCCTCTAAGAGTGTACAAATTACTATGTTAAAATTATTCGTGCTGCAACTAAGAAGCCTGCATGCTGCAACAAAGATCCTGTGTGCTGCAACTAAGACCTGGCGCAGCCAAAATAAATAATAAATAAATAGATAAGCAAATAAACAATCTTTAACTGGAGAGCTAAAAGTATAAAAAAGAATTAATTGAATTATTTTTCTATGTATGTTTATGTGAAAAACTTGACATATAGTTAAGTTCCTGTTTATGATAGCATTCCATTTTAGCTTATCTCTTTCCCCTCATCTTTGATGAGGGATGTTGTAAAACATGTACATGATTTTTTTGGGGGGTGGTTCGCGGGCCTCTCACTGTTGTGGCCTCTCCCGTTGCAAAGCACAGGCTCCGGACGCGCAGGCTCAGCGGCCATGGCTCACGGGCCCAGCCGCTCCGTGGCATGTGGGATCTTCCCGGACTGGGGCACGAACCCATGTCCCCTACATCAGCAGGCGGACTCTCAACCACTGCGCCACCAGGGAAGCCCCATGTACATGATTTAAAAGTTAAAACTTATAAATGTGTATATTCAAAGAAGTTCAATCCCTTGCCTATAGGTAACTAGATTCCTTAATTTCTAGCTTATCCTTCTCATATTTTTGTTTTGAAAAATATGCAAACACACACACACATACATAAGACACATCATGTGTGTATAATTTTCCCTTCTTTTATACAAAAGGTAGTATGCACAGTGTTAAAATGATTTTTTTAAACGTGAGTATTTAGATGCAAATGTCCCAATTGTTGCTTTAAAAAGCCCTATCCCTAGCAGATGTAAACTATTATATACAGGATGGATAAACAACAAGGTTCTATATAGCACAGAGAACTATATTCAATATCCTGTGATGAACCTTAATGGAAAAGAATATGAAAAAGAATGCATGTGTGTGATATATGTATAAATGAATTACTTTGCTATACAGCAGAAATTAACACGACACTGTAAATAAGCTATACTTCAATAAAATAAATTAATAAAAACAATTTTTTAATAAATTTAAAAAAAAATGAGGAAGCAAAGAGAGAGGAAAAAAAAAAAGCTCTAGCCCTTTGCCTTTGGTTTAGTTGGATTGATTCCCAGTAGGATAAAGGACATTTTCATGCTCAAGGTCTCAGGAATTGGCAGAAAGAAGGGCAAAGGCAGCTTTCCTCTTAACCTGAAGACCGGGCCGTACTACTAAGGAACTCCTCCATCTCTAAAGCATTAGAACCAGAGTATAGAAGGCAAGAAAGAAAAAAGGTTCCAAATTCCTCAGTACTATTGGTAGACGCCTAAAACTTGCTGAAGTAGAGTTAACCTATACTACAATTTACCAAAATTCTCTGGGAGCTCAAAATCATGGTAAATGTGATGAAACTTTTAACTGTTTTAGGAAAGAAAAACAATCACTTAAAATTCTGAAAAGAAATCCAAATGAGACAGGAACTAGCTTTCCAAGATACTAAAGCATTTTATAAAACTAGAGCAATTAAAATAGTTTAGTACTGGTACATGAATAGACAGACCAACGTAATAGAAGTTTAAAAAAGACCCCTAGGGCCTCCCTGGTGGCGCAGTGGTTGAGAGTCCGCCTGCCGATGCAGGGGATACGGGTTCGTGCCCCGGTCTGGGAGGATCCCATATGCCGCGGAGCGGCTGGGCCCGTGAGCCATGGCCGCTGGGCCTGCGCGTCCGGAGCCTGTGCTCCGCAACGGGAGAGGCCACAACAGTGAGAGGCCCGCATACCGCAAAAAGAAAAAAAAAAAAAAAAAAAAAAAAGACCCCTAGATATACAAGAATTCAGAGGTGGAATTTCTAATAGAAAGCAAAAATAACTAGTTAGTCAATGGTGCTGGAACAACTGCACAGCCAGCCATCTGAACCAAAATAAGTGGGTTTCCTAACTCACTTCCTATGCCAAAATAGTATGCAAAACAGTATTTCATTTCAGGGAGATAAAAACCTGAGTGGGGAAAAAACCCCCACAGAAATACTAAAAGAATACTTACAAATTATAAAACAAAAAACTTAGCTTAAGATGGCCTTATAGCTTTGTCACAAGAACACAAAAACTTTAAAAGAATAGATTGAGGGTAATTCCCTGGCAGTCCAGTGGTTAGGACTCCGTGCTTTCACTGCCAAGGGCGCAGGTTCATCCCTGGTCGGGGAACTAAGATCCGCATGCCACAGCGTGCAGCCAAAAAAAAAAAAAGAATAGACTGATAACTCTGACTCTATAAAAGGACATGTTTCTGCATGGTAAACAAAATGGATAATCAAACTCGATGCAATGAAAAAAACAGAGAAAAACATTTCTAACACATATGATCTAGAACAAATATTTTTACACTAGAGAGCTTAGAGATCAACCAAAAACCTAATTGTGTAAGCCAGGCAAAGAAAAAGATACACAGCTGGCTTTAAACCAGGATTTCTCAATCTCTACACTACTAAAGACATTTTGGACAAGATAATTCTTTGTTGAAGGGGGCTATCCTGTGCATTGTTTACCAGCATCTCTGGACTCCACCTATTAGACACCAGTAGCAACCCCCCTCAATTGTGACAATCAATAATGTTCCCAGATATTGCCAAATGTCCTATGGGGGTCAAAATTGATCCTTGATGAGAACTGCTGCTTTAAACCTATAAAAAGCTCCTCATCCTCACTCTTTGATACAAATTTTAACTATAATGAGGTGCCATTTTTTCCTCTAGTTAGATTTTTATTATCAAAACAAATATTTTTATTATCAAACATTTTGCTGTTTGCCGACGTGTTGGACTAGGAAATCTCATTCATCCTTTTGGATGTGCAATCTCTTTGGAGGGCTATTGGTATTAGCTATCAAAATTTTAATTACCTATGCTCTTTGATCCAACAGCTTCATTTCCAAGAATTTATCATATGGATACACTCAAATATGTGCAAACAGGGGAATACAAGGATAATCATTGCAGCAAAGACGGAGTAACAAAAAACTAGAAATGATCTGGTATCCAATGACAGGGGGTTGGTTAAACAAACAGAACACCATGTAACTATTAAAAGGGAGGAAGATCAACATGCACTGAAAATATGTTCCAAGACATCTTAGCTAAAAATACCGAGGCCCAGAAGGGACTTTGCTACTATTTTTTAAAGTGGGGTGTGTGTGTTTAGGACTGTGTACCCAAATATATTTATAAATGCACAGAATATCTTTGGAAACCTACCGGAGAGTAAGTAGGAGGCTGAAAGTTAAGGATAAGGAAACTCAACCTTCTGAGCTGTTTAAGTGTTTTGGCAACGTACCTATATGTTTCAAGCAAATTACAGAACAGACTTGGCACTCAGCTCAAAACACCCATACAGTATAGAAACAAAACAGAATGAGACGGGGGTAGAGGAGTAGTTTAACTGGTATAGAGTTTGTTTCTCAAGTCGAAAAAGTTCTGCAAATTGGTTGCACAACAGTGCAAACATACTTAACACTACTTAACCAACCGTACACTTAAAAATGGTTCAGGTGGCAAATTTTTCCTTATGTGTATTTTACCACAACTAACTATCTTTTTAAAGTGAAAAAAAGTCCCCCAAAAAGATACCCATAGTTTAAGATTAGTTTAGTTTCTCATTTGAAATCCCTTTTTAAGCACCCCATTATTTTCTTCTTCCAGAATCAAGCGTCCCGAATAAGTGGAGACTCATTAGGTGCACGAGTGTTCCTGTGACCTTTCACCTAGAACTCGCGGCCTTCTGCAAGGCACGCAGCTACTGCTAAACCCAAAGTGGGACCCACCTTGGGGGCGGCGGGACACCTCACTCTGGATCCTTTACCTGTGTTAGAGATTGTAACATGACTGCCACCCTGAAGTACACAACTCTGCGTTACTTTTCACAAGTTACCGCAGATTCGAGGAACACTGCGGACAGATTCGAGGAACAGCGCGGACCAGCGTTCCAGACCTCGCCGGGCAGCTTCATTTAACCCTCCCACCGCGGGGGCCGGGCCACCCATGCCATCCACTTCGCCCAGCGGGGTTTCTTCCCCGCGGCTCCCGATTCCCCTTACCCCGTGTTGGGCAACATGACTGTTGCAGATCGGAATCGGTGGTGACAACGGCCTCAGCGAGCGGATACTGAGAAGGTGACTTCTTCCCCGCACTTAGCCCCGCCCCAGACCCCGACCCCCGGGGCCCCGCCCCGAGGTCTGCAGGGGAATTGGGCGCTCCGAGAAACGGGAGGTGGCTGAGTGCGCCTGCGCACGCAGTGGGCCTCCGTGGCGCTCGGCGCTGGTTTCCGCCTCCCGCCTGCCTGGCCCCTGGAAACCGACCCTACGCGCAAGCGCTGTGAGAGACAACTCCGCCCCGCCCGTCTTACGGGGGTTCTACGGTGACAATTGGTCTCCAGCCCGCGACTAGAGTGCTGGACGCGTCAGCCGCTGAGTACACCTTTCCCCGGCCTGTGAAGGGTTCCTCGCCGCAGCGCTGAGTTCCTTTGCCGGGTTGGGGGCGTGGGGGGCGTTTGAGTCGTGCACCAGGGACCTTGAGGGCTGAGGTGCGGCCTCTCAGTGGACTTTGGCTCCCGGTCCCCTCGCCGTCCACGCCGGCACCTGGACGCCTGCCCAGCTGCACGCGCGCCCTCGGAGGCCCCTCTTAGGAACGCTTTTCCTGGGCAGATAAGCACTCTTCCGGCCAGCGGCGCATTTCGACTCTCCCGCGGAATCTGGACTAAAGCCGGCCGGACTATAGATAAACAGCTCTGTGGTGAGGGGCAGCTTCTGGATCAGAGATCTGCAATAGTCGCACCGAAGAACTAAGTTAACTCTGATTTTTCGACTCTTAGCCAATATCTCGGCGAGGAAATTCCCAGACTCAGTGGTGGAATAAGGTGAATTCTGGGAGCCGGTATTGCTTTTGGTAGTATACCTTGGACGTAACTCAGCTACTCTAATGAACTAGAGACCGGCATAATATTTTTAGGTAGACGTGAAGAAATTCTATTTTGAAGAAGTAGAGCAGGATGATGAGGTTATGTGAGTAGATAAAGAAAGTAACCTGGAAATAGGATATGTACTCTCTCTTTTATTACAAGCCCTAAATATCTGTATTTATCCATTTATATCACTTGCCAGTCTCATAGGCATTTGAATTTGAGATCTGTGATATGGTCCTTAGAGACTCCGGAGGAATTTACTTATTCAAGAAATATTAGCACCGAGTGGGTGCTGGTCACTGGAGATACAGTGGGGCAAAAAAAGGCACGTTCTCTGCCTCTGTAGAAGGAACAAGGAGTAACCAATGTGTTTGTTTGTTTTTTTCCCTTAAAGGTTATATTCATACTTATTTATTATTTGGCCGCACTGGCCGGCATAGGGGCTCTTACTTCCCCGACCAGGAATCAGATGTGTGCCCCCTGCAGTGAAAGCCCAGATTCTTAACCACTGGACCGCCAGGGAAGTCCCCACTAATGTGTTCTTTAGACTGTTGTAAATGTTAGGTGTTTTAGAGAGTGTGTTGATAGGGACTGTTAGATGAAAAAGCTTACTCTCCACTCATTCAAGAAAGTGAAGGCAACCTACAGAATGAAAGAAAATATTTGCAAATCATATATCTGACAAAGTCTAGTATCTAGAATCTATAAAGAACTTTTACAACTCAGCAACAAAAAGATGAACAACCCCCAATTTAAACGTGAGCAAAGGACCTCAATAGACATTTCTCCAAAGAAGATAAACGAACAAGCAAGCACATGAAAAGATGCCCAACAGCAATAGTTATTAGGGAAATACAAATCAAAACCAGTGAGATTCCACGTTACATCCACTAGGATAGCTATAATAGAAAAGATGGAAAATACTAAGTGTTGGCCAAGATGTAGAGAAATTGGAACCCTCATACATTGCTGGTGGGAATGTAAAATGGCACAGTCACTTTGGAAAACAGTTTTGCAGTTCCCCCAAAGGTTAAAGTATGGTTACCAGCTACTGGGTATCTACCTACAAAAGAGCAATTCCACTCTTGAGTGTATAACCAAGAGAGAGGAAACTTCTTGAGAGTAACCACTAGGTGGCACTGGTATTTTAAAATTCACAGTTACACAATACTGCAAAATGTTAATTTATTAACAATATTATGACGTTATAATCTGACTTGGATTAAGCCAAAAATAGCATGAGGTTCCTTATAGGACCCTCATAAAGGGGAAATAAGAGGAGGCATAAATTTTAAGTTCCTTAAAGAAAGTAATATTTTTTATTATTAGAACAAATTGTCATAAAATAGTCAAATTTATCTTCACTTTTTGTGACTTCTAAAGTCTGTCAAGGGACTTCCCTGGTGGTCCAGTGGTTAAGAATCTGCCTTCCAGTTTCGATCCCTGGTCAGGGAACTGAGATCCCACATGCTGTGGGGCAACTAAGCCCTTGTGCCACAACTACTGAGCCCAAGCACCGCAACGAAAGATCCCACATGCCACAACAAAGATCCGGCATGCCACAACTAAGACCTGGCACAGCCAAATAAATAAATAATAAATAAATAAATACAGTCTATCAAGTTTGGGACTTCCCTGGTGGTCCAGTGGTTAGGACTCTGCACTCTCAGTGCTGAGGGTGGGGGTTTGATCCCTGGTTGGGGAACTAAGATCCCACAAGCTGCGCGGCACAGCCAAAAAAAAGCCTATCAAGTTTAATTCTCCAATTTTAAAAAGTGGTTTTCAAATACATAGGAGACTGAAAATGCCAACTTGAATTGAAATGTCAAAGGATATGACACTAAAAACAGTTTAATCACTGTCAAATTAGGACTCTTGGGGCTTCCCTGGTGGCGCAGTGGTTGAGAATCTGCCTGCCAATGCAGGGGACACAGGTTCGAGCCCTGGTCTGGGAAGATCCCACATGCCACAGAGCAACTGGGCCCATGAGCCACAACTACTGAGCCTGCGTGTCTGGAGCCTGTGCTCCATAACAAGAGAGGCCGCGACAGTGAGAGGCCTGCGCACCGCGATGAAGAGTGGCCCCCGCTTGCCACAACTAGAGAAAGCCCTTGCACAGAAACGAAGACCCAACACAGCCAAAAATAAATAAATAAATTTATTTAAAAAAAAAATTAGGACTCTTCTAACCCTTACCTTGCATAAGGGTGTATTTTCTTAAAGTGTAGAATGCAGTGTAGAATTCAAATTTTTTGACCACAGCTCACATACATAAATTTCTCATCCAGACCCTGTACACGATTTTCTATTTTATTTGAACCTATTATGTAGTACCCCGTTTTTTTTGTTTGTTTTTTTTTAAGTTGATCATAACCTACAAAGTTATTTCAATGCCTCATTCTTGGATCATAACCTACCATTTGGAAAACACTGCTTTAGTGTGTTGTAATTTGCCATTGTGATTTTTCAACTTGCTTTTTAAGGTATTCTAGGCTTCTTCAGTCAAATAGAAAATTAACTAACTGCTGGTCAAAGGCCAGCAATCCAATGTGACTAACAGCAGATGCTTTCAAGCACATTGGAAGAGTCAGGGATCTGTTGAAACTTTCCATTCCTTTCACCCCAAGGGAAATCCTTGGGGTTTTGAGGGTATAGCAGTTGCTTCTGACAAGGCACCAAATCTTCCCAACAGGACCGCTAACTGCACCTTTTATTGCTCAGTGAATTGTTGCCAGTCATTTAATTAGTAAATGTTGGATATTAACTTCATTGCTGTATTTTAATGTCTATATTTTTCTGATAATACATTATTCCAACATTTAAAGAAAGTGAAAGTTTCTAATATCACCCTTCAGAGATAATCACTGTTAACAGTTCGGCATGTATCCTTTAAGACTTTGAAATTTTTATATAGATTTTGATTGATTTTTAAAAAGCATAGGGGAAATTATATATATTCTATTGTTTTGGAAACTTTTGGTTTTACTTAATGTATCATAAACATCTTTCCAAGTTTATACCCAAAAGTTCACCTTAACTTTTTTTTTTAATAGGTGTGTTACCAACCTGCATCCTTGGACTCTTTAATCAATAGAAATTGATAAGAGGCCAGAGGAGAAATTCAGGCAAGGTTTTACTGGGAGTGAAAACAAGAAACAGGTGCCCTTGCTCACTCTCCAAGGAGGGCGGGCTGGTTCCTTAAATAGAGTGAGGGTAGGGGCAGATGGTGAATCGGGCAGGAGGGGCAGCTTAGATGGTCTGCCCACCCCCGTGGTGGTGCTGTGTGCAGGGATCATGCGCAGTACCCTGCTTCTGCTCCAGGCACTTCACAAGTGGCAGTCGGTTTGTGGCCTTTTTGTAACATTGTTCATAATCACCCCACTGCCATGCATGCAGTTATTTTTAGTCCCTTATAGTTTCTTTGTATTCTGTTGCTGGAGGAGACATTTGTCTAGTAAAGGGTCCCACATCCCAGTTCCCAGCCTATCTTAGGTGCACAGTTTTCTTTTACATGAATATACTCCATATTAATTTTACCATTTGTGATGGACATTTAAGGTGTTTCAATATTGTCTATATTATAAACAATATTGCAATAAAAGCCTTTGTGTGTACATCATTGTTCACCAGTCAATGCCTTGTTTAGCAGCTGGTGTTTTCTAGTTCTGGCAAATGTGAGGTCTGCTGGGAAAGGTTTTCTTAAAGTTTTTTCTTTCTTAAAGAGACCACAGAATAGATTGCCTCTTTTCTTCTAATGTTATTTCTGGATGTGATGCTTGGAACAGCTGCATCTGTCTTGCAACCACGAGCAGAACTAGCCTTCCCCTTTCCATAGCTCCTTCAAGGGTGAACTTTCTCCTATAACATACATGAAAGAAAGTTTGGGGTTGGGGAGCAGTTGTCTCAGAACCCTCCTGAGTCTCCCACCTAGCTTTCTAATTCTCCCCCTGCTCAAAGGCACACTGTGGGTTTTCCTCACTTTGCAGCTTGGCCATCTTGTAGAATTCCAGGCAACAGTTCCCTCAGCAGACAAACTGCTCCCTCTCATGAGTGCAAGTAGTGGAGTGGGTGTGTGGACCACGCCATATTCTACTTTTTTGCTCTGTTGGCTTGTTTTTTGGGTTTTTTTCCTTTTTAAAAAAATTTATTTATTTTTGGCTGTGTTGGGTCTTTGTTGCTGTGTGTGGGCTTTCTCTAGTTGCGGTGAGCGGGGGCTACTCTTCGTTGCGGTGCATGGGCTTCTCATTGTGGTGGCTTCTGTTGCAGAACACAGGCTCTAGGTGCGTGGGCTTCCGTAGTTGTGGCACATGGTCTCAGTAGTTGTGGCTTGCGGGCTCTAGAGCGCAGGCTCAGTAGTTGTGGCGCATGGGCTTAGTTGCTCCACAGCATGTGGGATCTTCGCGGACCAGGGCTTGAACCCGTGTCCCCTGCATTGGCAGGTGGATTCTTAACCACTGTGCCACCAGGGAAGCCCACTGGTTTGTTTACTACACCACCCCCACACAAATCTTTGCCAAAGAGTTGAGGTTTATATGAGGGAATTACTATCTATCTATCTATCTAATAACTTTATATAACAACTGCTATGTCAGAGAGTATCTGCTTACCCATTACACATTCTCCACTTCTTATTAATGGTATACCTCTATTATTAGAGGTGGCAGTATGCCCAGCAAAAGCAGTGCATCTCTCAAGCCTGCCCTGCAACTAGGGGTGTCCATGTGACCAAATTATGGCTAATGAGGTAAGCGAAAGATCTTGGGGAGGACTTCTGGGAAAACTTCTTTAAAGGGCTTCCAGACATTTTGTGACCTTAAGACTGAAAGCCATACACTCACATAAATAAAACAAAAAGGAGACTGGATCTTTGATGAACACGGAGTGCCATAACAGCCCTGAAACCATTACTCCTAGGCTTCTTTTGCATGATAAATAAATTCTTATCTAGTTTAAGGCACTGTTATTTTTGGTTTTCTGTTACATGCACCTGGACCTAACTCTTAAATGATACTTTGTCTCAAGGCAAAAGTTTCAAAAGACTATAAACCACTGCAAGGGGTTCCCTCTTCAACACAGCCAAATCGCTAGCCTTGCTCCTCATCTTCATATCTGCTTTTCTCCCTGAGAGTATCAGTTTTGTTCAAATTTCCTTCTTTAAAATTGTCTTTAACATCTCTACCCCCTGTCAGGAAATCCCATGCCCTGCTCACAGGAGTTGGTCTCATATATTAAGATCCATCCTCTTTTCCTAAGCCAGCATTTTCCCAAGCATAAATTACCCATTCTATTTAGAATATGACTTTAGCAAGAGAGTCCACGGTGGGTGTAGGTGTTCCAAGTCCAATTCCCTTGGAGATACTTCCCCTTAATTCTTCCTGGGGTCCAGTAAGTGACTATTAAGTCAAACACACCCACATCTCCCAAACTCAGGCATTAATTCAGAGACACAGTACTCTACTGTGAGTACACGTACTCTTTCCAAGCTGAGAAAGAGAAACATTTGATTCTTCTGTTATCAACATAGCTTCAACCCTGCTCACTATAAAGATAGCATCTTATGATTTTATATTGCAGAACAATACCAGTTATTTTTTAATCTTCTAGCTTTCAAACTGTGCCTACCAGGCATTTAAAAAAAAAAAAGGCATTTGAAGTTAGCTTAAGAATCAGTCCCATAATTGAGCCATCTATCTCTTAATGGCCACTACTTTGCTACACAAATACCAAACTTTGGAATTACCCCATGTCTTTCCTCTATGCCAAATTAAATTCTTGTAGGTGTCATCCTCCTACTACCCTCTACTAAATTAAATTCTTGGTTAAGGTCTCATACTCCTACTGCTCCAGTAGAAGACAGGCTATATGAAGACATTATCCTCTGATACAAGTAATCCTCCACCTCTAAGGGGGGTGGGAAGGAGATTTGCTTTTCTAGTTACATGAGCAACATATTCTCATAGAGAAGTCCTCCAGATTGTTCTTTTGTTTTGCTTTTCTGCTACTGACCTTTTGCTTGTTTGCCTGTTCAAGGTTGAATATTTGCCTGGTGCCCTGCAGGATCATATGAAGTAAACATCTTTTAGAACCATACTGGGGAGGGAGGGCAGTAGTTCTATCCAGTCATCTGGCATTGCAGGAGCCTTTCCACTGACCTTGTAAACTATGATCAGATTTTTGCACAAGACTATTTCCACAAAGGGCAAATAAGTAAAAATAAAATAGATATACTCTAACCATTCCATCTGACTCCTTGTTAAACAGTTATATCAAAAATTTTAGGGGAAAAAGAAAAAAAAATTTTAGGGGAAGGTTTCACTTAATGGCCAGGGCAAAGGCCTTGTTCTAGTCGCAAATAAAATTTATATATCCTATTGAAGATATGGTCTCAGATTCCTAAGAAGGGACTATTTTGTCCCATATAAGAACATTTATAATATTATAGGCATCTATAATATGTATCAACTTCATATATCTGTAGACAAATGGAATACCAAGGAAAGGCACATCAACTCTTATTATAGGAAGCTAACTTCAGTTCAGGGCACAAGAGTTATAGGTAACAGGTTCTTGGAAAGGGGGGAAAAAAGGACTTGTCCTTTTTCTTCTCCTATCCTACTCACAGCTGTTCCTCCACCTCCGCTTCTTTGAAAACACTGGGGTGAATCACACATTAGTTAACTGGTTAGGAATAGGTAAGTTAAGGGAGAATTATGATAAGGGCTGGTGAAAGACAGTATTCAAGGCTGCTTGAGAAGAGTGGAAATATTTAATCAAAGTCAATTAATTGTTACAAAACTTCCAGGGAAGTGAACAAAAATGAACCTAAACCAGAGAAGAAATTTCAAGTATAATGAAACTAGGAAACTGACACAACCCTACCAACAAATATGAAGAATACCTTCCAATTTGCATCCAAATTAAGGAAAGCAGTGAGATTTGACAAGCATTTCTTCTAAGTAATAACTCAGTGCCATTTTTTAGAAAGTAAATGAGATTGTCCTATAAGTCCAGCAGTAATCTGAAATTTGAAGAAATAAGGACTGGTGACTTGGGTGGACCAGGGAAAAATTAAGAACACCACCCTTGGGAGGTCTATTCCAAGATGGTAAAGAAGGTAGAACTGAAGAAGAGACAATATGACACACATTTTGGTTTTCCAGGACTCAGTTTCCTGACCCATAACTGAAAGTTGGAAGTTAGGGGCTGCTGAAGGGTTAACAATGACCTGCAAGACAGGTGTGCAATCGTTGACCAAAGTAAACTGAGCAGAGTAAATAAACACTGATTATAAGATAAAAATCCTACAACAGGATGGGTCTCTCCAAAACACTCAAACTAAAAAAAGATTTTTTTTCTTTTAAATCTTATTTCCAGTAGAAATGAGCACGTCTCATACTCAGATCTTGGTTTCTAACCCTACACTCCAATAAAAGGAACCAGGGTTCCTTGGAGAAATGACTCATTTTAGGACTGGGCAGAAAATATACAAGATGATCCTGGAGCATCTTGTAGTGTCAGAAAGTAAGGGAGTACTCAAAACAGACCAACAAACAAACCCAAAACAAAACACCCCACATTGATGGAGGTATGTCAAAGGAGTACAGAAGTCAACTGAAAGATCTCTCAATGGCTAAAACTGAAACACTTGGAGCAACAAAATAAAGTGGTACTGGATTATAATCGAAGTATAAAATAAATATCCATGAGTTGATAGTGATATAATTATATGATTGAATTAAAAATGAGGAGAAGTGACAGAATTCCTGTACAGAAGAATGTCAAATAATCTCTGTAAATACAGCCTCCTCAAGGAGGTACCGAATAACTCTCCATTCCTTGAGTGTGGGCTGTACATAGTGACTTATTTCCAAAGAGTACAGTATGAAAAGGGGGAAAAAATAACTTTACGGTGAAGAAGGCTGATAAACACCAACTCAGTCAGGTGATCAAAGTCAACATCAACTGTGATAAGCCATGTTGACAATATGTATCCTTGATATGATGTGATGAAATGGTATTTTTTCTCTGTAAACCTCCCCAAAACCTATAACTCTAGTCTAATTGTGAGAAAAATGCAAGACAAATTGCAACTGAAGGACATTCTACAAAATACCTAACCAGTACCCCTCAAAACTGTCAAGGTCATCAAAAACAAGGAAAGTCTGAGAAACTGTCACAGCTAAGAGGATCCTAAGGGGATATGATGACTAAATGTAATATGGTATCTTGGATGGGATCCTGGAACAGAAAAACAACATTAGGTAAAAACTAATGATATCTTAATAAAGTATGGATGATAGTTAATAACAATGTATTAATATTGGTTCATTAATTGTAACAAATGTATCCTACTAATGTAAGATGTTAACCATAGAAACTGGGTGTAGGGCATATAAGAAGTCTCTGTACTATCTTCACAATTTTTCTGTAAATCTAAAACTGCTCTAAACAATAAAGCTTAAATAAGAAACTGCTGTAAAAAAATAAATAAAATAAAATTCAAAAATCCAAAAAAATAAAGCTTATTTAAAATTTTTAAACCTTATAATAATGCTACATAAATTTTTAAAAACCCATCATTTTAAGTGATAGGATTAATTGGAAGAAAATACGGATATCCCTAAGGCAATGGTTCTTAATGGAACTTGCATCCCAGGGAATATTTGTGAATGTCTGGAAATATTCTTAGTTGTCACATTTGTGTGGGAGATGTTATTGACATCTAGTGAATAGAGTCCAGGGATGCCACTAAACATGCTATAATACACAGAACAGTACATCCCATCCTCCCGAGAATATCCCAACCAAAATGTGCTGAGGTTGAAAAATGCTGCCGTAATTGATGAGGTTTGGGGACCTATATCAATGCTGACAGAAACAGGCTAGATTTTGTGTGTGTGTGTGTATGTGTATAAGATACATTCAAAATATGTATGATATATATGTAAATTATGAGATAATAATAAACATCTGTGAAACCATCACCCAGCTAAAGGACTGAAAATGATGAGTCATGTGCTTCTCTGGATTCCGTCTCCCTGCCTCCTCCCGAGAAGTAACCATTGAGTTTTGTGTTTATCTTTCCCTTGTCATCTTTTATAAAATTGTGTGTGTGTGTGTGTGTGTGTACACAATATATTGGTTAGCTTTGCTTGGTTGTGCTTCCTCTTTAACTTTATAGAAATGGTATCTTAGTATATATAGTTTTCTCAGATTCACTTTTTTTGTTGTTTTTTGGCCACGCTGCGCAATATGTGGAATCTTAGTTTCCCAACCAGGTATTGAACCTGCACCCCCAGAATGCAGAGTCTTAATCACTGGACTGCCAGGGAAGCCCCTGACTTGCTTTTTCATTCAGTATTTTGTTTTGATTTATCCATATCATTGCCTATTGTAGTTTATTCATTTTCACTGCTGTATACTATTCCATTGTGTGACTATGCCACAATTTATTTGCCCATCTCTCTTGTTGATGGACATTTGGGTTAGTTGCATATCATATCTATTATATAGAACAGTGGTGCTATGCATATTCTTTCATATGTCTCCTAGTGCAAACATTTCAAGTTTCTCTCGGTTATGTACATATAGGAGTGGAATTACTAAAGTGTGGATGTCTTTAAATTGAAATTATGTTTAAGAACTCATTTTCTATCCTGAAGTCATAAAGATAGTCTCCTAAATGTTATTCTAAAAGCTTAAAAATTTTGCCTTTCCTTTTTGAGTCACCTGGAGCTGCTCATTGTATGTGGGTATGAGGTTGATATCTATTGATATATTTGTAATGAGGTAGAGATAAACTTCCACTCTTTTCCCTATTGATCTAAATGCCTTCTGTGTCCTACATCAAGTTTTCATATATGCCCACATCTGTTCCATTAAATAATTTGTCTATCCCTATGGCAATACTACATTTTTCTTGATTATTTGACTTTATAAATTTTAAGACTTGGTGAGGCAAATCCTCTCACATTGTTATTCTTCAAGATTGTCTTATTCTAGAAATCATTTCATCAAATTCCTGGGAATATTGCTTGGGATTGCTTTGAATCCATAGATCACTTTGAGAAACTATATCTTTACAATTTAGTGTCTTCTACTCCATACATGGTACGTCACTTCTTTAGGCTGGGTCTTTCCTAATACAGTTTCATTTTTCTTTCCATAAGGTATTACAGACATTGGTTAGATCTATTCCTCAGTATCTTTTATTTTTGTTTTTATACAAAATTTAATGGCATCCTTTGTGTGTGTGAGTGATAAAATGTACAGAACACAAATTTTACCATTTTAACTATTTTTAAGTGTATAGTTCTGTGGCAATGGGATTACCATTTCTAAGTGATATTTTCTTTTTTTTCTTTCTTTCTTTCTTTTTTTTTTTTTTGGCCATGCCACTTGGCTTGCAGGATCTTAGTTCCCCAGCCAGGGATCGAACACGTGCCCCCTGCAGTGGAAGTGTGGAATCCTAACCACTGGATCTCCAGGGAATTCCCTCTAAGTGATATTTTCTAATTGTTGTTGCTGGTATGTAAAATGAAACTGATTTTCATGTACTCATACCTAGACTTCTTACTAAACTCATTAATTTTAACAATTGTGACATACTTTTGGGTTTTTCTATATTATATTAATTGCAAATAATGGGAATTTGCTTTCTCCTTTCCAATATTCACATATTTTACTTCTGTTTCTTGTCTTACTGTACAGGAACTATGGTATAATACTGAATAGAAATTTAAGCAAAGGCCCAAAACATAAATAAAAAAAGATTGATACATTTTATTTTGTTAAAATTAAGAGATTTTGTTCAGCAGAAGACACTATAAAGAAAATGAAAAGAGAAGCCACATTCTGGAAGAAGATATCTACTATAGTTATTACCAGGGACACCTAAAAACCAATAAGTAAACAATAGTCAAATGGAAAAAAATAGGTAAAATACATTACAGATATTATACTGAAGAAGATTCATGATTGGCCAGTAAAATATGACATGATATTCAATTGTATTAATAATTAGAAAATGAAAATTTAGGGCACACAAGGCATTTTTAAACTCACTGGCTAAATATTAAAATTGTACGATACCAATTGAGAGTATGAGCAATTGGAGCTCTCAAACACTTGATAATAGTGGTAGTGAAAATGAATAAAATCACATTGGAAACAAAGTAAAGATGAAGATTAGCAAATTCCATGACTCTGCAGTTCCACTCCTGAACATATAACCTAGCCTGTAGGACCTAGAGAAATCTCTGTAAGTGCCTCAGGAGATGGGTACAAGAATATTCAGAAAAAAGATATTTATAATAACACAACGGCAACAAGGAGAAACTAGAAACCACTCAAATATCAATCAAGAGAATGGATAAATTGTGGCATATTCTCATAGAGAAATACTGCACAGCACTGAAAATTAATGAACTACATGGAATTGATCACAGAATCATAATATTGAGTGAAAAAGCAAATGGCAGAAGAATATTAAAATATTCAACGATTTATATAAAGTCTTATGGTTTAGGAATTTGCACAAATGTCTTAAAACTATAATGAAAGCAAGGGTATAGGATTACCACTCTTCACACTGGGGTGGGAGAGATTAGAAATGGGATTAGAAAAGGACATAAAAGGACCTTCAATTTTGCCTTTGAAATCAAGTTCTCCTTGGTGGTGCTTTTATTATTATGCTTAATAATTTATGTATTAAATTATTTTGAAAAAAATTTAGACATTCAGAAAAATTGTAAAATTTCTACAGAGCATTCCTGAACACCCTCTGTCCAGCTTCCTCTAATGTTAATCTTCTGTATAACCAGAATACAATGATCAGAACTAAGAAATTAAATCACTCAATACTATTAAATAAACTACAGACTTTATTTGTGTGGTAGGCAGAATTCTAAAGGTTTTTCCCTCCAACAATATTCCCAATTCCCTGGTTTTGTAAACACTAATTGTGGGTACTGCTTGGAAGGGATTTTGCAGATGTAATTAAAGTTCCACATTAGCTGACTTTAGAAAACGGAGATCACCTGACTCAGATAACAGCCCTTAAAAGCAGAAGCTTTCTCTGGCTGATGGCAGAAGAGGAAGGCAGAAGGAGAAGTCAGAGAGATTCAAAATATGAGAAGGACTAGCCTCACCAGTGCTGCTTTGAAAATGGAGGGGGCCACCTAAGAAGGAACACAGGTAGCCTCAAGAATCCCTGGCTGACAGCCAGCAAGGAAACAGGGATCTTGGATCTACATTCATGAGGAACTGGGTTTTTTTTGTTGTTTTTTTGTTTTTGTTTTTGCGGTACATGGGCCTCTCACTGTTGTGGCCTCTCCTGTTGCGGAGCACAGGCTCCGGACGCGCAGGCTCAGCGGCCATGGCTCACGGGCCCAGCTGCTCCGCGGCATGTGGGATTTTCCCGGACTGGGGCACGAACCCGCGTCCCCTGCATTGGCAGGCGGACTCTCAACCACTGCGCCACCAGGGAAGCCCTAGGAACTGGATTCTTACAACAACATGAAAGAGCTTGGAAGCTGACTCTTCCCAGACAGTCCAGATAAAAGCCTCAGCTGGCCAATTCCTTAACTTGGGCATTGTGAGACTAAGGAGAGACCCAGTCAAGCCCATGTGGGCTTCTGATCTACAGAACTTTGAGATAACAAATGTGTATTCTTTTAAGCTTCTAAATTTGCACATGGTAATTTGTTACACAACAGCAAATAAATATCGTTTGTATTTTATCCATTTATCCACTAATGTCCCTTTTCTGTTGCAGGATCTCACATTGCATTTAGTTGTCAGTGTCTCATTAGTAACCTCCAACCTGTAACATTTCATCAGTCTTTGTCTTTCATGATACTGATAATCTTGAAGAGTGCAACAAACAAAAAATATTTTGTTGAATTTCAAGTTTGTCTAGTGTTTTCTTGGGATTAGATTGAGTTATGTATTTTTGGCCAAAATACCATAGGAGCAATGTAACCTTGTCAGTGCAGTCTATCAGGAGTTCATGTCAACATGTCATATTACTGTTAATTTTAACCTTGATTGCTTAGCTAAGATGGTATCTGCTGAGTTTCTTTACTGCAAAATTACTATTTTTCTCTTTATAACTAATAAATATCTCAGGGGAGATACTTTGAGACTATGCCATTCTATTCTTAAAATTTTGCTCACTAATTTTAGCATCCATTGGTGGATCTTGTCTGCAGCAATTATTCTAACGATGGTTTTCTATTTCCCATATTCTGTCTATGAGTGTTAATTAGAATTCATCTGTAAGGAAGAGCTATCCCTTTTCCTTCACTTATTTGTTTCTTCAACTATTTATTTGTATCAGTATTGGCTCATGGTTATTTTACTTTATGGGTTATACAGTATTATTGTTACTTATTTTCTTGCTCAAACTATTTCTCTTTTGGTCACCGGGAGATCTTTCAGTAGACTCCTGTGCCCTTTTGGCATGTCCCTATCATTTTATAAGTACTTCTTTACTTTTTAGCGCCTCAAGATACCCTAGGCTCATTTAGTATTTTTGCTTCTGCAGCCCTGGAAACAATGACTTCTCTGAGGAGTCCTGGTTCCTTTTACTGGGGAACAGTATTTAGAAACTAAAATGTGGGCATAAGTTAATGACGTGTCATTGTTCGGCCTTCTCAGCAGGTAAAGCTTGGAAATATAAGTATATATACCTACCCATGCCTACACACACATCTATATTTAATTGTGCTATATTGCATGTTATAGGATAGAACCAGCCCTCTGTGAGGAGGACCTCCTTATCTTAATAAGAGTGGAGGGAAAAGTGCCCAACCAAATGTGGGTACTTAGCAGAATATTCAAAGTATTTTGTGAAAAGGTGTTGAGAGAAGGCATACCTTACTTGCCAGTAGTCTACTGATCTGAACCCTGACATAGTCACTCCCCCTCCACTATACCCACCAAGTAGTTGAAAGGTGAAACGAGAATATAAACCACTGATATCTAGCCCTCTAGCTGAATCAAAAGCAAAAAAAAAAAAAAAATTCAGTAATTCACAGGTAAGTGGAGAGATTTATGATCTCTCAATGACTCACAGTATTCTTTAGTAAATTTAAGATCAGAATAGAACTACCATCACTCAAAAATAAGGCACCCTTCCCTGCCCTACACAGACAAGGAAAAACAATTCTAGCAGAAACCCATGCCAAAAACAACAATCACAAATGAAGTAGAAGAATATAATATGTGAAAACATATGAATTGTACTTTTAAAGAAGAACAAACATGGATAAGAGGAAACCTTTGGGCAAAATACTTCTTTGCCCTATTTAGGTAATTAAACAAGGACTCCATGAAACATGAGATTTTAAAATATAGGTAAGATGTAGGCAAAACATTCTCTGACATAAATTGTAGCAATGTTTTTTGGGGGCTGTCTCCCAAGAAAAAAGAAATAAAAGCAAAAATAAACAAATCAAACTTATAAGCTTTTGCACAGCAGAGGAAACCATAAACAAAACAAAAAGACAACACATAGAATGGAAGAAAGTATTTGAAAACCATGTGACTGGCAAGGGATTAATTTCCAAAATATACAAACAGCTCATACAGCTCAATAACAAAAAAACAACAACCCAATTAAAAAATGAGCAGAAGACCTAAACTGACATTTCTCTAAAGAAGACATACAGATGGGGCTTCCCTGGTGGCGCAGTGGTTGAGAATCCGCCTGCCAATGCAGGGGACACAGGTTTGGGCCCTGGTCTAGGAGGATCCCACGTGCCGTGGAGCAGCTGGGCCCGTGCGCCACAACTGCTGAGCCTGCGCTCTGGAGCCCGTGAGCCACAACTGCTGAGGCCTGCGTGCCTGGGGCCTGTGCTCCGCAGCGGGGGAGGCCACCGCAATGAGAGACCCGCTCACCGCGGCGAGGAGTGGCCCCCGCTCACCGCAATTAGAGAAAGCCTGTGCCCAGCAACGAAGACGCAATGCAGCCAAAAATAAATAAAATAAATAATTTTTTTAAAAAGTGAATTGTTTAAAAAAAAAAGAAGACATACAGATGGTCAACAGGCACATGAAAAGATGCTCAACTTTGCTATTTACTAGAGAAATGCAAATCAAAACTACAATGAGGTACCACCTCACACCGGTCAGAATGGCCATCATTAAAAAGTCTACAAATAATAAATGCTGGAGAGGGTGTGGAGAAAAGGGAACCCTCCTACACTGTTGGTGGGAATGTAAACTGGTGCAGCCATTATGGAAAACAGTATGGAGTTTCCTCAAAAAATTAAGAATAGAACTACCGTATGATCCAGCAATCCCACTCCTGGGCATATATCCAGAGAAAACTCTAATTCAAAAAGATACACACACCCAATGCCAAGACATGGAAGCAACCTAAATGTCCATCAACAGATAAATGGATAAAGAAGATGCAGTATATATACACAATGGAATATTACTCAGCCATAAAAAAATGAAATAATGCCATTTGCAGCAACATGCATGGACCTAGAGATTATCATACTAAGTGAAGTAAATCAGAAAGAGAAAGACAAATATCATATGATATCACTTATATGTGGAATCTAAAAAAAAATGATACAAATGAAGTTTTTTATGAATCAGAAACAAACTCACAGACACAGAAAACAAACCTATGGTTACCAAAGAGGAAAGGAGAAGGGATAAATTAGAAGTTTGGGATTAACAGATACATACTACTATATATAAAACAGGTGAACACAAAGGCCTACTGTATAGCACAGGGAACTATATTCAGTACCTTGTAATAACCTATAATGGAAAAGAATATATATATATATTTTATATATATGTATAGAATACATATGTGTGTGTATCTGAATCACTTTGCTGTACACTAGAAACTAACACAACATTGTAAATCAACTATACTTCAATTAAACAAATGTAAATATGGGACTTCCCTGGCAGTCCAGTGGTTAAGACTCCATGCTTCCACTGTAGGGGGATGGGTTCAATCCTGTTCGAGGAACTAAAGATCCCCACATGCCGCATGGCATGACCAAAAAAAAAAATGTATGTATGTAAGACAATAATGAGAAGAAAAAAGAAAAAAGCTGGCAGAGCTAGTGAAAGAATAAGGGGAAAAATTAAATTATATAATTTTAAAGCACATTAAAAATAGTAAGGAATCAAATTAATGCTATAGAAATCTGAGTTATAGTTGGAAAGAATAGGCTTGAGAAAATCATACAAAATATTAAGGGAAAAAAACATATGACATTAAATAAAAATAAGGAAACGATCAATCAGAGACCAATAAATAACTAGTTAGTAATGCGAAGGAAGTAAATAGAACAAGTATAACACAAATTGAATACAGTAAATAATTTCCAAATCAAAAGAAAGATTGTCTCTGCAAGGTACAACCTGTATCATGTATTCATTTAATAAAATACTGGCTACTATGTGCTAGGCATTGTTCTAGTTGCTAAGAATACATCTGCAGGGCTTCCCTGGTGGCGCAGTGGTTGAGAGTCCGCCTGCCGATGCAGGGGACACGGGTTCGTGCCCCTATCCCGGAAGATCCCACATGCCGCGCAGCGGCTGGGCCCGCGAGCCATGGCCGTGGAGCCTGTGTGTCCGGAGCCTGTGCTCCGCAACGGGAGAGGCCACAGCAGTGAGAGGCCCGCGTACAGCAAAAAAAAAAAAAAAAAAAAAAAAAAAAAAAAAGAATACATCTGCAAACAAACACACACGAATATCACTGCTTTAACTGATTTTACATTTTAGCGAAGGGAGATGAACGATAAATAAAATGAGTAAGTTATATATGTTAGAGTAAGGAGAAAAATAAAGCAGGAAGGAGGAGCGATAGTAGGGTGAGTATGCATGATTTCCCATTCCAAATAGAGTGGTCAGGAAAGGTCTTAGTGGGAAAGTGACATGTGAGGAAGGATAGGAAGGAGCAAAACATGTGGGGGGAAAAGCATTCCAGGAAGAGGGAACAGACGGTACAAAGGGCTCTGAGATGGGAACCTGACTGGTCCCAACTAGGAACTACCAATCTGATGTTCAAGGAAGAGCTCGAGGCTAGAGAAAAAAATTTGGTAATCATCAGGCTATAGATGATATTTAAAACCCTGAAACTGTATCAAGAGAGTAAGTATAGTAAGAGAAGGTCAAAGACTGAGTCTTGAAAGTATCTGAATGCCATGAGTTCAGAACCAGGAAAGAAGATGGGAGTGGCCATAGAAGTACAAAAACATAACAAAAATGCAGTGTCCTGAGAACCAAGTGAAGAAAGTGTATCAAGGAGGAGGGAATTGTCAACTTCTGCAGATGGTTTGATTTAGATGGGGTCTGAGAATTGCCCATAAGACTGTTTCTAGAAAAATTAATAATGATTCAAAATAAGACATATCCTAAATAATTATCTAAATTTCAAAGATGAAGAAAAACTTTTCCAAGTATCTGCCCAAAGAAATAGCTTATACAGAAGGAAAAAGACTGGCTTCAGTCTTTTTCACCATAGTTTAATGATGCTGAAGGAGAGAAGGGCTATAGCTATAGAGTTTTCTGGGGAGTGACTCAATAGTTCTTCATCCACTTAAGTTTTACCTTAGATAAGTAATAAAATTTGTAAGGACTCAGGAAACAGATAACCCAAGATCCCGTCTAAAAAAAATCTTGAAAATTTATTCTACTAACTGGAAGATGAATTTAAAAAACACAACACTGTCAGTTATGTCTAAATAAGTGTGATTATTTATAAAATGTAATGTAATGATTATGACTCCATAGAAAATTTACATAATGTGAAAATAATAATCCCCTGGCAAAACTGACTATAAAGAAGGGAGAGAGTTAGTGGAGGGCTATTTTCTTTCATTTCTCAGAGTGGAGTACATTGAATTGAATACATTTTTGCTTCTGAAGTTGATGATTTAAGTATATTATTTAAAATTTAATGATAATCATTACTAGAACTAAAACTAGGTCTTCTAATTTACCAGAGGAAGTTGCCAGAATTCTGATACCAAAACTGTACAGAGAGACCACAAAAAACTCTAAAGTGATCCCATTTATTAATAGAGATATTAAAGCCGTAATAAAAAATATTAGCAAAACAAATGTACCAATGTATTTTTTTAAATGTACCTTGACACAGTAGGGCTTATTCTGTGAATGCAAGAATGGCTTGACATGAAGAAATTTATGACAATAATTTGCTGCATTAAATGAAATAAGGAGAAAAGCTACACCATCATCTCACAATCATATACCCCATTACCAAGATAATTTCAAATGCCAAAATTCAACATCTGCTTGATGTGTTAAATTGAATATCTACCTGATGAAATTCTCAGAAAGCTGGAAATGTCACTGAGCCAAACTTGGGTCTGCTGGCCCACATGCAGTAAAGCCAATCTACCGACACTAGGTTGTGGTGAAGGAAAGTGAAGCGTTTATTGCAAGGCGCCAAGCAAGGAATTTAGGACAGCTAGTGCTCAAAACACCTGACCTCCCCGATGGGTTTCAGCAAGGCATTTTTAAAGGCAAGATGAGGGCTGGGGGTGGTCGCAGGGTCTGTGATCAGCTCGTGCACATTCTCTGATTGGTTGATGGTGAGGTAACAGGGCAGTGTCACAGGGGCCAACATTATTAATCCTTAGGTGCCAGTAGGTCTGGGGTCTATGCTCATGATCATCAAGTAGTTAATTTCTTCCATTTGATGTTGGTTTTAGCATCTGTAAAATAACTCAGGAAATGTGCATCAGATACTATTTTTTTTTTTTTTTTGGCCGCTCGGCTTGCGGGATCTCAGTTCCCCAACCAGGGATTGAACCGCGGCCACTGCAGTGAAAGCCCTGAATCCTAACCACTCGGTCACCAGGGAACTACCCAAACACTATTATCTGGGTACTTCAGAGAGCAGCTAAAGCAGAGGATATGCGGGTGGGGTCTGTCCTGGAAGGCCCCGTAGTGTCCTGCTCGGTTACAGAGACAGAAGAAAAGTTTCCTCTTGGTGCTAGTATACTTTTTTTTTAAATCAATTTCTATCGGAGTATAGTTGCTTTGGTGCTAGTATACTTCTTACATCAATACTTTGTTGGTAATCTCCCTTTTTATTTTATTTTTTAATGTTTAATATTTTTTTGGCCAGGCCTTGCTGCATGTGGGATCTTAGTTCCCCAGCCAGGGATCCACACCCCTGCAGTGGAAGCACAGAGTCTTAACCGCTGGAGTGCCAGGGAAGTCCCTCTCCCTTTTTATTAAAAGGAGAGATAGTCCTCTGTTCTAGAACCTTCAGTAGATAATAGTATCTAGGTAGAATTTAATAACATTTTCTGTTTTCACTGTATTTGTTTTTATTTATGATAGCTCTTATGGCAAGTGATCGTGGTTTTTCCATTTATGATAGTGATATAAAAGAAAATAATTTTAAAATAAAAATACTGAGGTAAAAAAGTGAAGTGATTTAAAGAAAAATGTTAAGTAAACAAGAGTGAAGATGGTACATGGATAGAGTAAGAATTATGGAACTGGTATTGGAATGACTCAAGTTTGAGAACTGTTTCAGGCAAATGCTTCTTAAATAGGTCTGTGAATACACTCATGGAGGTCTGAGGGTTTTCTGCAACTATGTTTCAATTTGTCACATTTGTGTTTATAACATCTAAAACATCATATAATGATACTCCAGATCAGGTGGATAACTTTCACAACAAAGTACTACCATATGAATTTAGTGCCAATGTTTGTATTTCTATTTGCTTTCCTACCCATTAGAGCCACTTTAATTGTCTTGGGCTAATGAGAAAAGAGCAGAGAGGCTTGATATGTAGATGATGCATTTGATTCAGATAGAGGGCAAATACCATGGCATGCTAAGAAATGAAGGTACATAGAAAGTTACTGATACAACTGAGTCTTTGCCACATTGCCCACTGTCGTGAAGTTATATCCATGCTGGTATCCAGCTAATTTACAAAGGTTTGGCCCTACTAGTAGTTTAAGGACATTAATTTCGAATGGTTGATACCCAATTAGCGCCAGTTACTAAATATTTTGAGCATCTCCCATATCATTGGCCAAAGAACCTTTACTGCAGGAGTCAGCACTATATTCACATTGTGAACAAGGGTTTTTTTTTTAATAGTCAAACGATTTTGTCTCCTGAAATTAATAACTGTTAACTTGGATTTCTATAGCCTCTGGAATTTTTACATTTAATTTTTAAATCTATTTTGTTTACTGTTGGGTAAGAATCTAGTCTAATGTTTCTAAATATTTAACTGCCATTATAATAAAACTAAGTCAATGCTATTTTAGTCAATGCAACTATTTCAATCAATAGTTAGAAAATTATTTTAGGTCAACTACTTAAGTATCTTTTCTTTAAAAGCAGTCCAGAGGTGTAAATTACAAGGTTACATGGATGCATCCTTTAAAAAAAAAAAATTGTAGATTTCAATGTATGTAAATTTTACCTAAAAGAAAATAATTGAGTGGAATGGTGGAGAGTGGGTGATGTTATAGATGAAAAAAGAATGTCAGAATATTGATGTAGAAAGTCCTAGAGTAAGACTATTAGAAAACAAGTGAGAAGAAAGAAAACTTCATAGACACTTAAGTTGCTCATGAGAAAAATGGACGATGAAGCAACAATGTGAAGAGGGGACAAGGCAAAAACTCTGTTATCAGTTCTCAGAAGTAGATGCCTGAGAGTAACTGTGGAGAAGTACATTCTGTGGGTTCAGGTTAGGAGAAAAAAAAGTTATTAGAAATATAGTCTGCCTTGGGTTTACCAAGAAACACATGCTTGAAGCTAAGGGGTAGTAGGGTTAGGGGTTGCAAAATAAACAGCTTTTGGTCAAGTAGTGGCTACAGAAGAATCTTAGCCCTTTACATCAAGGACACTTAAAGTTTGGTTCCCATACTATCAGTGGCAACAGCACCAGCTAGAAATGCAAATTACTGGGCCCCACCTCTGAAGCAGAAACAATCAATTTGTTTAACAAGCCCTCCAGCTGATTCTGATGCATGTTAAAGTTTGAGAACTACTGCTCTACACTGATAATTTTAAAATTATCAGTGATTGGTAGTTGGGGATCATTAAACAATTCCGTTTATTTTTATGTTTAAAATTTTCCACAATAAAAGATTAAAAAACTCAAAAAGAGAATATATTCATATATTACTTATAAAATTAAAAAGTTAAAAATTGAACATAAAAGCCACTTCCCTGGCAGTCCAGTGGTTAAGACTGTGTGCTTCCAATGCAGGGGATGCGGGCTCAATCCCTGGTCGGGGAACTAAGGTCCCACATGCCACATGGCCAAGAGATAAAAATTAAACAAACAAAAAACTAGACTAAAAAAAAAACCAACTGAACATAAGGGAATTCCCTGCGGGTCCAATGGTTAGGACTCAGCGTTTTCACTGCCATGGGACTGGGTTTGATCCCTGGTTGGGGAACTAAGCTCCTGCAAGCCACGTGGCACGGCCAAAAAAAAAAAAATTGAACTTAAAATCTAAAATTGTGGTAAAGAACCATTGAAAAAAATTTTCCAATCCTCTGTGGGTTAATCCTTTTGTAAAAATACAATAAAAATAACTAAAAATTGAAATAAAAAACAAATACAGAATATTAATCCAATTTTATTATTAGATTCAAGAAAAATATTTCTCTGTCAATTTGCTCTGAAAGTTTCTAGACTCTTATTCTCATATTCCATTCTTACCTTGTTAGGGACTAGTTAACAATTTATAAACCAGCACCTTTTCACAGTCCTCACCAAACAAATGATTCTTGAATTATGTTCTCAAGGAATTCTGATGCTTTGTAAGCACATAATAGTAATATGAAATAATAATTATTAATAAGTATAAACTTACTGAGCACTTACCACGTGCTAAACACTGTTTTAAGTGTTTTCCATGAATTGATCTGTTTAAACCTTCCCTAAAAGATATTAGAAAAGTACTATTATTATCCCCTCTTCAGGAAGCTGAAGCACAGAGAAGTTGGGTAATTTGTCCCAGTTCACACTTTTAGTAAGTGCTGGTTTATAAACTTTTTTTGTTTTTAAAGTTTTGTTTAAAAAAATTCTGACAAATCAGGAAATGGGGGTTTAGGAGTGGTGGTGATGCAAAAGAGGAAAGCCTTGGGATGGGGACAGGGTATTCTCAGGGGTAGGTGGCAGCAGTGTCTACTTCACCCCCAACCTGTGTGTCCTCTAAAGGGTCTATCCAATGTAGGAGGAGATGTCTATCTCATCAGAGTTCATTAATATTGACCTCAAAGTGATCCTGCCCATCACTGAGGATCTTGGCATCCTCCTCACCTGACACAAGTGTGATGCCAAGCCCTTGGTGCCAAAATGGCCTGATCTGGCCACATAATGTAGGTAGGTGTCAGAATCCTCAGGAATTGTCATTAAAGGCAATGTTCACCTGCTCAGTGTCCATGCGTCAGCCGAACAGGTTGGTAGCCACAAGAATTCATCATTGAGAATCTTTAAACTGTTGATACTGGGAAAGCCTCTCCTCCCAGGGGTGGCAATAGCTGGGATGGGACGTTCTGCTCCACTATGAGCTTGGCCAGGGCAATGCAATGCTGCACAGACTTCACAAAGATTTAAGATTCTAAACTAGCTAGTCTGGCTCTAGACCACTCTTTTACCATACAGTACTATTCATTTCAGAGGTGTTCCTTAACCTAACTCAAACAGTGCCCCTTTCTAGTTCTTTGTTGTAGTGAATAGAATTTCCTCTCTTTTTGTGAGCATGGGCGGGAGGGTCCTCAGTTTGAAATCAGGCAGGATCAAATATACTTAAGCATCTCTGAAGAGGTATGTTGTCCTCTATTTCTAAGAGATCTACTTCCAAGCAGGGCCTAGGAAACTCCTAGGTGAGAACACACCCTCAGGGTAGAGAGTAGAGTGTACCAGTCTTAAGGACAAAAGGTCAGTGCTTAAGGGGAATGATGATTCTCAAAAGAGGGTAGTGATTATTACTCAGATTGTTCTCCGGCCTTGTCCCAGACTCATGCCTAAATCTTAAAGGATTTTCTGAGAATGAAAATGGAAAGGGCTGTTTTATTAAGAACTGAGAGACGCTGGGACCTCAGTGATACAGTATGGCAAAAAGAAAAATTACTCTTGAAAATCCACTGCTCAATGTCCATGCCTCAGCTGAGCAACTGGGCTGGCAACTGCTACTATAGGACAGTGACGAGAGACAGCATCTTCAGTGCAAATGGTGGAGTGCCCTGAACCAAGCACTGGTCATGCTAGCAGCTTTACATGGAAATGATTACATCAGGGCCAGGAACAGGCTGAGGAAAACGGACATAACTCATGGTGGCAGAGAGGTCAGTGAGTATGCAGGAAACACTTTCATCTCTACTCCTCAAACAGTTGGGAAGGACTCTGAAGGAAGGCTCATCATACAACAGACTGAGAAGACTCAGTGTGTGTCAGCTATTATAACCTAGTCTGCCTACTAAGTTGATAGAGCCCGAAAAATATGAATTATACACCTACACATTTTTCTTAAGCCTTTTAAGTTATTGCTTAACTACTGAACAAATAACATGTATTAAGGGAACACTTTGCAATATTTCTTTTTTTATTGTTTTATTTTGAAATAATTATAGATTCACAATAAGTTTTAAAAGAAGTACAAAGAGGTCCCATGTACTCTTCACCCAGTTTCCCCCAATGGTAACGTCTTAATAACTGTAACAAAACCAGGAAATTGACACTGGTACAATCCACAAATCTTACTCAGATTTTGCTAGTTTTATAAGCACTTGTGTCTAAAGGTCTGTGCAATTTTATCATGTGTAGATTTGTATAACCCACCCCACAATCAAGCTATAGTCCTGCTCCATCACCACAAACATACCCCTTGCTACTCCCTTATAGTCACACTCATCTTCTCGCTCCATATCCAACCCCCCCGCCCCCCATTTCCTAACACCTGGCAACCACTAATCTGTTTTCCATCTTTGTCATTTTGTCATTTTGAGACTGTCATATAAATGCAATCATATGGTTTGTAGCCTTTTGAGTTTAGCTTTTTTCACTCAGTATAATTTCATATGTTTGAGTCTTAGCATATATATGTTAACAATTATGGTTTTATATTTATCAGGGGATAAAATGATATTAAAATGTCCACCTCCCAGATTCATCAAATGGCTGGTTTTATTTCTGACTTACATTGGCATCTCTGTATTATTTTTCTGTCTTAAGAAGTCTTACCTATAAACATGAATAGGGTAATAATGCTGGTTAAATGTTAACTACCACTGCATATTGCAATGCCTTAAGGGAAATGTTCAAAGGTTACATTTTGTCCAAACATAATAATGGAGGGGGCAGGGGTGTCTCTTATCAGATGAAGGTGTTTCAGGGGAATTTCTTAGAATTAAAAAATATATATATATATTAGAATAAAAACACAGGAAGGTTAAATGCTAGAAAATTTATAAACTAAATTATTGTAACTGTCTTACTTTTCAAAAGTATAGAGCAATTAGCAATTAGCAAATAAAGAATGTGTTATCCTCTTTACCATCAAGAAGCCAGTATACAGAACATAAAGCTCTCATGCAAAGCCAGGTCATGTGGGTGACATCTGATCATTCCAGAAACTCAGAAACTTCTGCTGACATTACAGAAGGCCACGGTTTTCCAATGCCATATGGATTATGGGGATAGCTAGGGTTCTAAAAGTGTCGTAGCATAACTAAATTCCATACTATCTACTGTTTTTGAATCAGAGAAACTCACAAACCTGTGGAACTGAATCCATCACAAGTCTTTTAAACTTATGACCAAGAGGCAGGGGAAAGGGCAAGGTTTCACCTTGTTTTCTGTCCGGAGTAGTTTTCTGATTATCTAGGCTTCTGTTGTAAAACTGGTTGTTAAGTGTTTAGGAAATGCCATACAGTTCTATTCATCTTAGTCAGGTATACTTTACACTGGAGACTTTTCAGAGTTATTGTTAGTAACATGGACAGTGAGTTTGAGATAGACTTTATTTTTTAATATTGAAATTTATTAGTTATCTTAAGGCATTGGCTAAGAGAAATAGAACTTTTAAAAAAAAATAAAGAGTAAATTGGTTCAGCTTTTTGGGAATCATTTTGGCAATATTTATGAAATCTGAAAATGCTTATGCCCTTTGTTCTGCAATTCTGCTTCTAGCAATCTATTCCTCAGATATAATTATATGTGTGCAAAGATGTTCATACATACATGATGTTCTCTGCAATACTGTTAATTATTTTGAGTAATTAGAAACTGTAAATTTCCACTATTTTGGAAAAGGTTAAATAAAATTATGGCACATGAAATTATGAAATACTATGCAGTCTTAAAAAGAATTAAGTAAATGAAAAGTACTGCCATGAAAAAAAAATCTCCAGGATTTTTACGTGAGAAAAGCAAAAACCAGTGAGGGTCTTGGAAGGATGCACACACAGTTGTTACACTGGTTATCGTGGGCAATGGGTGGCTTGTGAAGAAAAATAATTATAACTTTTTAATATTGTTTGAATTTCCCAAATGAGCATGTATGCATATTATTACTTGTGTAGCTAAAAAAAAAAAAATTAAGGAAATTTCATCAACAGAATATATCCCTAAAACAACAATGGCAAGACCGCATCAGCTATTTATCTTGCTGATATTTTTAATATCCATCTAGCAATGTAAGTTGGCAATGTTTACAACTGCAATTAGTATTTAGATTTAACATACAAAACAAAATATATTTGACCTTTTGGAAAGTGGGATTTAGGTTAGATACAGTATTTTAAAAATGATCTCTCTGAATAAGATACCTGAGCTGTTTGAAAACTGTTTTGTCAATAAATAAATAATAAATAAACTAAGGGAGGAATCCATGCAACCGCAAAGGCTGGGACCTGATTTTCTTGGATAGCCCTGCAGTGCTTGGCACAGAGTAAGTAATAAATACTAAGTTAATGATGGATGAATCGACAGTTTAAATCTTTTAGGTAGCACCCACTTTTAAAAAGAGGGATAGTAGCAAGGATAGATGATTGAGCTTCTTGTTACTGGCTTTTCAAATGAGGATGAGAGGGAGCGGCCCCCTCTTTCTACTCAGGAGGTTAAGAATTTGGTGGAGGACAGCGTTTAGTGGCTCCCGTTTTGGCGATCTCTGAATTGAAAAAGCATTCCATTTCGGAACCAAACAGAATATAAAAGGGAAAAAAAGCGAGTTGCCACTAGTTATATGCTTCTAATTTTGCTCAGACTATGAGGAAAGGGCTTTAGCGGGTGTGAAACTGTAGGCAAATCATTCTATTCATGTCTAAATTTTCATCTGAAAAACGAGAATAATCACTCCCTCATAGGTTTTTGTTGTTGTTTTACAGGGAGAATGTGGAAACTTTTATAAAATGCTAGCAATACAGTGGCCATTCCATATTGTGCGATGAATGTTTCCCACAAATTCGATCCTACACAGTCGAGGTCGAAAAGCCCTCAGAGACTATAACTGTATAAAAACGTAAATATTCTCAAGTTCGGGGCAGTCTCTTTCCCCTCTTTCATCCTTTCATCTTCATCCCAACCACACCTATCGAGGGTCACCGGGCGGGTGACTGGCGCTTCCTGGGGCTGCACGGCCTGGGGCTCCGAAGACCACAGCCCGCGCCGGGCCTCCCTGCTCCGGGCCGAGCCACCAGCCTTGCCCACCCGGGGCAATTCCGCGGCGGTTCTGGGGCCCTCGCAGGACACTCCTACCTACTCTCCGGAGTCGGGTCCCCAACGCTTTTCCCGCCGGTAGAGGGAGGTGTCCAAGCTAGGCCGCCCCGGGCGCAGAAGCCGGAAGGCCGGCGGAGCCCGCGGGAGCGCGGGCGGGGCGGCGAAGCGGGAAGCACAAGGCGCGCGCTCCCGTGAGCGCAGGAGGGAGGTGGGGGCGGGGCGCGCGCGCCGGGGCGGAGCACCCGGAGGCGGAGCCTCAGGGCGGCCGCAGGAAGAGGGCGCCCTGGAGCCGAGCCGGAGGGCGGCTGTGGGCGGGGCGCAGGGAGGGCGTCGACGCTAAGGGGCGGGGTGAGGCGAGGCGGGGACGCGCTCGGGGGGGGGGTGGGGAAGGCGGGGGCACGGCGGTGGCGGGAGCGTCCCTGGTCTCCGCCCCTGCTTTCCACTCTCTTTCCACCTTCGACCGGCCGGAGCTCCAGAGAAGCGCAGCTTGCCGGTACCCGGAGCCGCCCTGCTGCCGCTGCCTCCTCCCTCCGTTCGCGGTGGGCCCGTCAGTCTCCGCACTGTGCGCTCCTCCGTGTGGGCCATGGATGGGTAAGTGCTCGGCGGCCACCGGGCTGCGCTTGCCCGCTTCTTCTCGGCTCTCGGCCGGACGCGCCGGAGCGGCGGAGCCGGGTACGGCGCCGGCGGCCCAAGGAGCGGCCCGGGCCGAGCCCGACGGCGGGGCTTCCGGGCGCCTCCTCGGAGAGTCCCGAGTCCCGGAGGGGCGGTCCGCCGCAGCCTCTCCTTCCCCCTCGCGGCGCCCCCGTAATGTCCGCCTCTTCACACCCTTCGCCCAAGGAAGCGGAGGAAAGCCCGGTGCAGCCCGCGGGTGCCGAGGTCCGCCCTCTGCCCGAGCGTCCGGGGAGCCCGGCCCGGCCTCCAGACACTTCCTCTCAGAAAATGGTGCGCGGCGCTGGGGGAGGCGGAGGCGGCGCTCGGGGCGGGCGTTCTCCCGCTCGGAGAGTTGCTGTTTACCGGGGAGGTGGGGCGGGCGCTGGAGCTTCCTCTGGCGGGGAGGCGAGTGGCCGCGGAGTGGCGGACGGCGAGGGCACGCGCAGGTACACGTCTGGACGGCGACCTGGTCCCGGAGCCGGGGTCCCACGCGGTCTCCGGGCTTGTGCTGGGAGCTCTGTTAACGATTACCGTACACCGGGCGTCTGGACTCGGTGACCAGGGACGCGTGCCCCTACCAACCCCCCGCCCCTAAGAAACTTGTGAATTCCCTGCGATGTATGCAAAATATTGCATAAGTGTGATTTTCGGGGAGCTTTGAAACGCTTTAAAAGTGAATGAGGTCTGTGGCCAAAATAAAGATTTAGGATCACCGATATAAATATTTCTCTGAGGACCCAGGATTATGGGGTGGGACCAGACAGATATTTGAATGATTAAGAAAACAACTAGATTAGGATCTTGGTGAATTAGTTGAAGGTCGTAGCCTATGTGCATCAAGATCCAAAAAAAAAAAAAATCTCTATTAGAGCCTACAAATCCACTTGTTTATTTTCATTATGCACTTGAGATTTTGTTTGGCCTTTTACTTGATTTTGATGACAAGATTTCTGTAGACCTTTTGGTTGTGGAGTATATTGAACTTGCTTGAACAGTAAAGCCTCGTACATGTTACCATATAGTTGATTGTAATTGTGCTGTGTAAAGACGATGGAATCTTCGAACAATTTTTGCCTTCATTAGATTTCGTTTATCCTAGTTTTATAATAAGTCTATATGATAATAAATGGGATTAACCCATTTGAATGTACATTGCACACTGTTACAGACGTTAGACAAAGTGCAATTTTAGATTTCATTTGTGGTGGTGATGTTCTCCAAAGTATTTTTAAAATTTAATTGAACCTATTTTTATTGTTTAATTGAAGCTTCTCTGAGAGCATCGTTGAAAACTCATTTCACACCACCTTTTTAAATTACACTTTATATGTGTGTAGAATTTTGCTATCTTAATTATTTGTATAATTATGCCAATATTTCAGTTGAGAAAGGCTGTGGAAGTAGTATTTCACTGTGTGTAGTGAATTGTCTTGACTAGTGGTTTGACTTGAGATATGGAAGCAGACTAGCTTTTTGTATTGGAAAATTTATAGTGATAAGAAAGAGGACTCTTGGCTTATGCATCTTGGCTGTTAAACTCTTGGGCAACTGTGAAGTGCAGACTTACTCTTTCAGATAGTGTTTAAGAAGTTAACTTTCTCTTCACCCTAAATGTGGTTTGAAAGCTAAGAATGAGTTTATTGGTTTAAATATGTGGGGCAGTAAGACATACTGGAAGGTAAGTTCATTTGGGAGTTCAAGTAGCAGCATGATTTACTCTTTGCATCGGGACCAATACCGTAGTACATATTATACAATCTAATTTTTTATGCACAAATGTCAGTTATCACATTTAAATTTCAAACAAAATCTAAGTTTCAAAAGAAAAAATTTTAACTCTACATGGTTATTGTTTAAAACAATTAAATTTGCATCATTAAACAAACATAAACTTGTTTACTTTTATTAAGTAATGATGGCAGGTTATTAACAATATATAGAATTTTATTATAGCTTTCTTTTAGGAGATATGGAGACAAACTTAATTGAAGACAGTTTTTTGGGGGGTTGGAAGAGATGGATTTTTGCTTGGCAGAACTATGTGGGTCTTTTACATCTTGGTGTTACGGGATATGGTTTTGAACACAGTGAGTTTATGCTTTTAGGAGGCTACTTAAATTTCTATATTCTCCATAGCCTGAAAAAAGTCCTTTTTCATTATTTTGGATAGTTAAAAAAACAAACCACCAGTCAACATATCTTTCTAGTTCCACCTCAAATCCCAACTGTTGTGTGTGTGTGTGTGTGTGTGTGTTCGTGTTCATTTCCTCCTGATACTTAAACACAGTTTTGATGTGGTAGAATTTTTTTTAAAACAAATCTTTGAAAATTTTGATGTCTGAAGTTTGATGTTTGTGTTTTTAATTCTCAGAGACTGTCTTAGCTATATTTTGGTGAGCCCTTTGGGTGGTAGATGCAAATTTGCAAGTTACCGTCTATTTCTGTAAAATCCACTCACTGGTTTTGTTTCATTTAAAACTTTAAATACGATAGTTCATACCAGTGATTTAAAAGAGTGAACTTTGGTGATTTAAAGTTTTGGTTTGGATTTGTTAAATAGAGGTAAATAGATAAACATGTACTCATTTTATTGAAGCACAACTACATTTTTCTAAATACCAAAAGAGAATTTGATTTATTATTTGTTTCTTACATTGCTATTAAAGCTTTGCTTTTACACTCTGCTGTTGCTAGACTGTCCCGTCACTTTTCTTTGTATTAACATTTCACAACTCATCACATTCTTATTTTTATTATTTGTTATTATAATGCTTTTTCTTTTTTTCTTTATCTTATTATCTCTGTCTTTTTAAAACTTGTTCTCTAACTTTGTTTTCCATTTTCTCTTTTTACTTTTTCCATACAGTGTTGTTACAGATCTTATAGCAGTCGGTTTAAAGGTAGGAATCTTTTAATATCCTTTCATAAGCATTTTTAAATCTTAGTTTTGGCATTTTTTTTCCAATGGTGAAATCATCTCACCTGTTCATAAAATTATCTGTTTTATTGTATGATGATAATTTCATTTTTATTTAGCTCCAACATAAGTAGACCTGTAGCTAATTTTGGATTTTATGTGTTTATAAAGAGTGGTTACAATATTATCTTGTTTATATAAAATGTGAACAAAAAGTTGAGCCCCAAATTTCGCTTGAACTATCAGGGTATTTATTTGCTTTTGTTGTTTTAGCAGTTACATGTAACCTAGGCTCTGGTTTATTTTCCTGCCATGTCCTTTCTTTTATCTTGTCTTGGATGCATTTATGAGTAATAAAATAATAATAGCAGCTAAAGTTTCTTCAATTCCTATTATATGCAAGATGCTTTACATATATTTCACTAATAATTGAAACAGTTCTTCAAGGTAGGTGTTAATATTCCCATTTTAGAGATGAAAAAATAGGTTCAGAAAGTTTGTGTTCAAGGTGTGGTGCACCAGAGTTCAAACCCATGTCTTTCTGGTTCAAACCTGACCTTTTTTTTCATTGTACCTCGCTGCCAGCAATGAGGGGAGGGTACTGTCTAAAAGGTGAACAGCGGGAGAGCTGGATAATTAATATTTTACAGTAATGATTCTTCTAAGTTATAAGTCATTTCAGTTTTATCAAAGTCTTATTTATTGGATTCTAAAATACAAATCGAGTTCATCAATATGAGGCTTTTAAAATATAAATGGAAGTTTTAAGATTTCTTTTAGCAATTTGGTATTTGGTGCAGCTGAGTTGAGAATCTAGTTCTAGAGACCACTTACAGTTCATATTACTGTAGAAAATGGAAATAATTCATGTGTATATTATATGTATTTTATGTAAAGTTGTTTTGCTGCTTTCTGTCCATCATCTCTAGCTAACAATTTCAACACTTCTGCATTTGGTTTTATTGGATCTGATGGTGGTACTCATATTCCTAAAACATCTTAAAATATAAACGTAAAGATAGAGTTTTAGACTAACAATAGGATGTTCAAGATTAGCATAATTGGGGACTACTGCTTATACTGTCTTTTGAAGTTGGATGGAGTTAGCTTGCTTTGGCAAACTTCGAACATATTTTATGAGTTGAAAATAAATGGAGAAGCCTCTTGGTGGGATATACTTTTTTTTTTTTGGTAGATACTTATGTCAATTTCTCATTTGGGAATGATACTCATAGATTAGAAACCGCAGGCTTATGTCTTGGATCCCTTTTGGTTTCTCCGTAGGGGCCTGTGAGGGAAGGGATATTTAAAGTGAGAGTTGTTTTGGTCTTACCAGAAATGTAATTTGTGATTCTAGAGTTTATCTGGGAAAAATGAATACATGAAACATTTTAAAAACTTACATTTGGGAGTTGAGGAGTTATGCTTGAAGGACTGTCATGCCTCTTTTATTTTGGGGAAAAAATATATCTTGATGATAGATAAGAGAAAAATTTAAATGTAAGGCTCAGGAACTAGATTTGAATACGCAATTAGGATCTCTGACTACCTGTGTTGCAGCAAGCACTTTGGAAACAAAACACTTTCTTTACTCTAAAGAAAGGATAAGCTGATTAGTTGATTCACTTGGCAATACTGGAAATGTCTGTAAAATTACTCATTATATGAAGAAAATTCTCATAAGATTGTTCTGCTTCTTTCTTGGATCCCATCCAAGGAAGTTTAGTTACCAAGTAATAGGCCAATAAGGCTCATATTTCCTCTAGATTGTATAAACCAAAATTAGCAAATTTAAATAAGTTCTTCAAGAATGTCCCTTATTTTCTTTTATTTGCTGTCTGAATATAATGACACAAGAAATAGTTTTAGCCAGTGGAAGAGTGGATTTCAGGTTATGCTCCATTAATTGCTTTCCCGATGCAGAAAGTAATATGGATTTTATTTTAGAGAATTGAAAATACTCTTAAATATGAAGTCCATTACCTTAGTGAAAGAAAACTAAATTGTTTTTTAGAGATTAAGTGACTCACTAGAATGTGTCATGAGGGCAGGAATTTTTGATATTTCCTTCACTACTGTGTTTCCAGTGTCTGGCACGTAGGCTCTCAGAAATGCTTGCTTAATGAATGGATGCCAAATTCTCACACAGTCAATTAGGTGGCAAACTTATACTGGAGCCCAAGCCTTCTGATTTTGCTAGTGTTTCTTCTAATACATATATACCATGGTGAGAGAGAATTAAATTCTTTTTTTAGATTAGAATTTTCTTGAAGATGGATAAACATTTTTAGGCAGCTTAGGGCTGTGCTGTATTTGAGATTTATTTAGACCTAGTTGTATACCCTGGATGTTCTTTGCAGGGTATCTTTGCAGGGTTTGAACCTGCAGGTTCTTTGCAGGGTTTTTGAGCCTTGCCTAAATTAGGCAAAAAATTAGCTTTTAGCTTTTGGTACTTCTCATAAAATATTTCTTTTATTTCCATATGTTATTTTGTATTCTGAAATGCTTTTAAAAACAGCAAGAAGTAATTGCTGTTCTTAATTTTCAATTCTTTTAAATAAAGAATGAACCAGGTGATGATGATTGATGCTGGGCATGTTTCAAGAACTTTATTATACCAGATAAATCAAAGCATCAGCATTGTGGGTAACATAGCTTTTTGTGTGTGTAACTAAGTGTATTTTAAATTTCTAGTTCATACTTTAATTATTACTAGCTAGTGTATCTTAAACTCATATTTCTCACATTCCTGGATAATTTTTCAGCATACTATAGTGGCCATTAAATGATTTTTTTTACATCTTTATTGGAGTATAATTGCTTTACAATGGTGTGCTAGTTTCTGCTTTATAACAAAGTGAATCAGTTATACCATTAAATGATTTTTTAAAATGATGATCTTCCATATTAAATATATTTTAGGGATTTTCTAGTTTATCTTTCTATTTTAAATGATTAGATGAGTATAGAAAAACCTACAAATTTAGGAAGGACTATAACTGGCTTCTAATAATTATCATGCCTGTCGCTATACAGGAAAAAACACTACAGTGTATTTAAATTAATTTTGAAGATTGATTTTCTATTGCTCCACCAGGAGTTAGCAGACTACAGCCTGTGGACCAAATCCAGCTTGCCACCTGTTTTTGTAAATAGTTTTAGTGAAACACAGCCATGCTCATTTGTTTCCATATTGTCTGGATACTTTAACGATACAATGACAGAAGGGTTATAACAGGGGCCATATGACCATAAATTCTAAAATATTTACTTTCTGACCCTTTGCAGGAAAAATGCACCTACTGCTTGCTGTGTTTGAACTACAGAAAAGGCCTTTGCCAGAAATCTTTTTTTTTTTTTTAACTGAGCAGTAACTTACATAGAGTGAAATGCACAGGTCTTAAGGGTACAGTGCAATAAATTTTGACAAATGTATCCCCGTTTCCTGTTGCCCTTTTCTAGACCCAATCTAGGCAACTCTTTTGATTTCTGTTGCCACAGATTAATTTTGTGTGTGTTTGATTTTCATATAAATGAAATAAATATTAATACTCCATATATATAGCATAAGCTCTTTGATGCCTGGCTTTTACTCAGCAAAATGGATTTTTAGATTTATCTATGTTCTATGTATCAGTAGTTCTTTCTTATTTATTAACGAGAGTATTCCATTGTGTGACTATATCACAGTATTTAAAAATCCATTCTCATGTTGGTGGGCATTTGGGTTCTTTTCAGATTTGAGCTATTATGAATAAAGCGACTGTAAACATTTGTGTATGTCTCTGGGTAAATGTGTGTTTCATTGTACACTATGCTTAGGAGGAAAATTGGATATGTGTATGTTTAACTTGGTTATTTTTTTTTTTTTTTTTTTTTTTTTTTCTTTTTGCGGTATGCGGGCCTCTCACTGTTGTGGCCTCTCCCGTTGCGGAGCACAGGCTCCGGATGCGCAGGCCCAGCGGCCATGGCTCACGGGCCCAGCCGCTCCGCGGCATATGGGATCCTCCCAGACCGGGGCACGAACCCGTATCCCCTGCATCGGCAGGCGGACTCTTCAACCACTGCGCCACCAGGGAGGCCCGGTTATTTTTTTAAATGTACCACTTTACACTTGGAGCCGCTTTGTATTCGAGTTCAGGTTGCCCCACGTCCTTGCCAACACTTTACTGTTAGGAATTCTAGTGAGTATAACTAGAATGCCTAGTAGCATCTCATTATAGTTTTAATTTCTATTGACCTGATGACTGGTGGTGGTGTGTACCGTTTCATGTGCTTATTAGCCATTCACTTACCTTCTTTTATGAATGTTAACTTTTTTGCCTATTCTTTTTTTTTTTTTTTTTTTTTGCGGTATGTGGGCCTCGCGCTGTTGTGGCCTCTCCCGTTGCGGAGCACAGGCTCTGGACACGCAGGCTCAAAGGCCATGGCTCACGGGCCCAGCCGCTCCGCGGCATGTGGGATCTTCCCGGACCGGGGCACGAACCCATGTCCCCTGCATCGGCAGGTGGGCTCTCAACCACTGCACCACCAGGGAAGCCCTGCCTATTCTTTAAAAGTGGGTTTCTTGTAGACAACATATCGTTAGGTTTTTTGTTGTTTTTTTTTTTAAATCCCCTCTGAGCAATCTGTCTTTTAATTGGTATATGTAGGCCATTACCATTCACATTTCAAGGGATGATTAATTTAGTTAAATTAATAAGTGCCTTGTTCATAACTGTTTGTGTTCATTGGCTTGTTCTTTGTTTTTATTTTCTCCCTCTCGTTTTTTTTTTTTTTTTTTTTTTGCCTTCTCTGGTTTTAATTGAGCATTTTATATGATTCCATTTATTTCCTCTTTTAGCATCTTATACCTCTTTAAAAACTTTTTTTAATGGTTGCAGTATACATTTACAGCTCATTTTAAGTCCACCTTCAAATAATGCTATGCTGCTTCATGTATAGTGCAGGTACCTTAAACAGAGCATTTCCAATTTCTCCTTCCTGTCCCTTAGGACACTTATCCTTCATTTTACTTAACCATATGCAGTAATCACACAATACATTGTTACTGTTATTACTTTAAATAAACAGACTTTTTAGATCAATTAAGAATAAGAAGTATAAAATACCTTCATTTATTCCTTCTCCAACAGTCTTCCTTTCCTTATGTAGATCTGAGTTCTGATCTACATAATTTTTCTTCTCCCCAAAGACCTTCTTTTAACATTTTTCGTAGGGCAGGTCTACTGATAAATACATTTCCTTGGTTTTTGTCTGAAGAAGTCTTTATTTCTCCTTTACTTTTGAAGGATGCTTTTCATATAGAATTCTAGGTTGGTGGGGATTTTTTTTCTCCATTAACTCTTTAGATATTCCACTCTACTTTCTTCCTGCTTCCATGGTTTCTGATGAGAAAGAAACCTCTGTAATTCTCATCCTTAGTCCTCTGTAGGTAAGGAGTTGTTTTTTTCTCAAGATTTTCTCTTTGTTTTTGGTTTTCTGCAGTTTGAATGATCTGCTGAAGTGCATATTTTTTGGTATTATCCTACTTGGTGTTCTCTGAGATGCTGGGTTTGTGGTTTGGTCTCTATCATTGATTATGGAAAGCTCTTGGTCATTCATTACTTTGAAATGTTTTTTTCTGCTTCACTCTCTCTTTTTCTCTTTCTTTTTTTTTTCCAATTCTTTTTTCTCTTTGCATTTCTGTTTGGGAAGTTCCTGTTGAAATGTCTTCAGGCTCATAATTCTTTCTTCAGCCACGTCCAGTCTGTTGATGAGAGTTTGTATAAGATTGGTAGTGTTTTTTCCTTAAATGTTTGATAGAATTCATCAGTGTAGCTATTTGTGGGTGCATTTTCTTTGCAGGAAGGTTTTTAATTATGAATTCAGTTTTAAAAAATAGATATTGTGCTGTTCAGATTTTTTTCTTTCATTGCAGCACACAAAATTTGGTGTGCTGGGTTTTAATTTTCAGTCAGTTCAAAGTATTTTCTACTCTTAGTGTGATTTCTCTTTTTACCTATGATTATTTTTTTAAGATTTTATTTTATTTTATTTTATTTATTTTTTGTCGGTTCATTGGTTTGTTTATTTATTTTTGGCTGTGTTGGGTCTTCGTTTCTGTGCCAGGGCTTTCTCCAATTGTGGTAAGCGGGGACCACTCTTCATTGCAGTGCGCAGGCCTCTCACTATTGTGGCCTCTTGTTGCAGAGCACAGGCTCCAGACATACAGGCTCAGTAGTTGTGGCTCACGGGCCTAGTTGCTCCGTGGCATGTGGGATCTTCCCAGACCAGGGCTCGAACCCGTGTCCCCTGCATCGGCAGGCAGTTTCTCAACCACTGTGCCACCAGGGAAGCTCTACCTAAGATTATTTATAAGCGTGATTTAATTTCTAAATATTTGGGGGTTTTCAAAGCCAAATCTTGGGATTTCTTTCTATTTTTAATTATTTTTATTTTTATTTATTTTTTTGAAATTTATTTAATTAATTAATTTATTTATGGCTGCGTTGGGTCTTCGTTGCTATGCTAGTTGCAGTTAGTGGGGGCTACTCTTCGTCCTGGTGCGCAGGCTTCTCATTGCAGTGGCTTCTCGTTGCGGAGCACGGGCTCTAGGTGTGCGGGCTTCAGTAGTTGTGGCACGCGGGCTCAGTAGTTGTGGCGCGCGGGCTTAGTTGCTCCGCAGCATGTGAGATCTTCCTGGATTGGGGCTCAAACCCATGTCGCCTGCATTGGCAGGCAGATTCTTAACCACTGTGCCACCAGGGAAGTCCCTTTCTATTTTTTTAAATGCTACTTTGATTAGAGGACATGCTGTATACCATTTCAGCCTTTACATTTTCTGAGATTTGTTTTAATGTCAAGCTATAGTCTGTCTTTTTTTTTTTTTTTTTTTTTTGCGGTACGCGGGCCTCTCACTGCTGTGGCCTCTCCCGCTGTGGAGCACAGGCTCCGGACGTGCAGGCTCAGCGGCCATGGCTCACGGGCCCAGCCGCTCCGCGGCATGCGGGATCCCCCCGGACCGGGGCCCGAACCCGCATCCCCTGCATTGGCAGGCGGACTCTCAACCACTGCGCCACCAGGGAGGCCCTATAGTCTGTCTTTATGAATGTTCTATGTACACTTGAAAAAAAATGTATAGTTTACTTTTGTTGGTGTACTGCCTTATAAATGTCAATAGAATAAACTGGTTGAAGTTTCAAGTTTTCTCTAACTTTCCTGATTTTCTTTCTATTCTGTTAATTACTGAAAGAGGAGAAGAATATTGGAATTTCCATCTGTAGTTGTGGTTTTTTTATTTCTTTTTGTAGTTCTGTCAGTTTTTGCTTTATATATTTTAAAGCTCAGTTATTACATGCATTCACATTTAGGAATGTTATATTTTCTTGATGAATTAACCTTTAAAAAATCATTTGTAATATATATCTTTATCTAGTAATAATTCCTGTCCTGAAATCTACTTTGTGTGATAGTAATGTAGTCATTCTAGTCATTCCAATTTTCTTATGATTAGTATTTGTGGGGTATATCTTTTTCCTGCTCCTTTTCCTTTTCTTTTAATCTGTCTGTGTTTAAGATAGGTTAAAGGATGGATGAGCCAAAGAGATAACAAATAGCAAGATGGTAGGCTTAAATCTACTTGAAGGATTAGATTTCAAAGGACTGGCTTCTCTTGCTTTCTCTTTGTTTACTCTGATAAAAGTGAGCTACCTTATGGAGAGGCCCATTTACAGAATGAATCCTGCCAGCAACCACTTGAGTGAGCTTGGAAGTGGGACCTCCATTTCCTCTACTGAGCCTTGAGATGATTGCAGTCTGTGAGACTCTGGGCCAGAGGACCTAACTAAGCCATGCCCAGGTTCCTGACTCTCAGAAATTGAGTTTAAAAATACTTGTTTTTATAAGTTGCTAGATTTGGGGGTAATTTGTTATGCATCCATTCATAACTAATACAACTACCTAACTCAAAGTAGTGAATAAATACTGAAAAATGAATAGTAAAATAGCTTATTAATGTCCAAGTAAGATCATGTAAATGCAAATACTTTTTTGGTTGTAAATCACTGTGCATATGACGTTTTTATATTACCACATTCTCTCTAATAGCTTACCATAATTTATACATACTTTGATTATTCCCTTTTTTTTTTTTTTTTTTTTTTTCTTTTTGCGGTATGTGGGCCTCTCACTGCTGTGGCCTCTCCCGTTGCGGAGCACAGGCTCCGGACGCGCAGGCCCAGCGGCCATGGCTCACAGGCCCAGCCGCTCCGCGGCATATGGGATCCTCCCAGACCGGGGCACGAACCCGTATCCCCTGCATCGGCAGGCGGACTCTCAACCACTGCGCCACCAGGGAGGCCCAGATTATTCCCTTTTAAAGGTTTTCTTTTTTCATAGTATACTAATGTGGTGAATTTCATTGATATCTTAGTTTTTTAAAACTTTAATACAAAGTTACAGAAAGGTTGTAGAATAGTGTAAAAACTTATATAACCATTACCCAGGTAATTCACATTTGCCCCATTTGTTTTATTATTCATTTATAGTGTTTCTCTCTTTTTCTTTATACATATGTGTATGTTACTTTCTGTAGATATACATATATCTCTCTATATTCTTTTTTTCACTTTCTGAATCATTATTTGGTTAGCATGATTGTCAGCCCAGCTTCTCCACTATATTAAGTTACTAATTTTCCCTTTGTAATTAATAGTTTGTCATGGAGATTTCCTTGAAACTTCATTGATACTTTATTTTACTTTATTTTTTCACCCCTAAATACTTTAGAGTGTATTGCCTAAAAATAAAGACATTTTACATTACTGTAGCATAATTATCAAAATCTGGAAGTTAATCTAAAATGTTCCCTCAGTCTTTTTGATTCATGATACTGACATTTTAAAAGAATATAGGCATGTTATTGTGTAGGATATCCCTTACTTTGAGTTTATCTGTTTCTTATAAATAGATTTAGGTTATGTATTTTTGCAGGAATACCACAGAAGTCATGTTATATTCTCAGTGTATTTTATCAGAAGGCAGAGGATGTTGATTTGTCCTATAACTTGTAATGTTAACTTTGATCACTTGGTTAAAGTTGTATTTGCCAGGTTTTCTGCTGTAAATTTACTGTTTTTCTCTTTGCAACTAGTAAGTATTTTGTGGAGTGGTACTTTAAGGCTATGCTAATATTATTTTAATTCTCAAATTTTAACATGCTAGTTTTAGCATCTATGTGATGGTTCTTGCCTTAATTCGTTATTATAATGATAGTTGCAAAGAGGTGATTTTCTAATTTTATTTTTGTAATCAAGATTTCATTCACTAGCTGCTAAAAATGAACGGATTAACTTTTCATTCTTTTGCTGTTTTGTGGAACAACTTTTTTCTTCAAAGTTTAGTTGATCTCACCTGCAAAGTCATCTGGACTGGGGTTGGTAGTAGGGGATAGGGATGTCTTTGTCTATTACTTCACTGTCTTTAATTCTTATGGTCAATTCAAGTTTTTTATTCCTCTCACAGTAATTTTAGGATTTGGATTTGCTCTTTTGCTCTATTTTTTTTCTCTTTTGAGTTAATAATTAACTCACATATTTTAAAATCTTCTGTTTTCTAATAAATGTATTTACAACTATAAATTTATCTTAAAGTACTAAAGCTGGATCCCACAAGTTTTGGATTTGTGTTTTCATTCTTATTATATCTAAGTATTTTTATATTTTCCTTATAGTTCTTTAAAATTTTCCTTTATTTATTTATTTTTGAAGTATAGTTGAGTTACAGTGTTTTGTTAGTTTCTGGTATACAGCAAAGTGATTCAGTTACATATATATGTTTTTTATATATATGTATATATATTCTCTTTTTCAGATTCTTTTCCATTATAGTTTATTACAGATACTGAATATAGTTCCCTGTGCTCTACAGTAGGGCCTTTTGTTTATCTGTTTTATATATAGTAATTTGTATCTGCCAATCCCAAATTCCTAATTTATCCCTCCCTCCTCTCTCCCCTTTGGTAACCATAAGTTTGTTTTCTATGTCTGTGAGTCTGTTTCTGTTTCTTAAATAAGTTCATTTATATCATTTTTTAGATTCCACATATAAGTGATATCATATGATATTTGTCTTTTTCTGACTTCATTTTAGTATGATAATCCCTAGGTCCATCCATGTTACTGCAAATGGCATTATTTTATTCTTTTTTATGGTTGAGTAATATTCCTATGTATATATATCACAACTTTTTTATCCATTCATCTGTTGATGGACATTTAGGTTGCTTTCATGTCTTGGCTCTTGTAAATAGTGTTGCTAGGAACATTGGGGTGCATGTATCTTTTTGAAAAAGTTTCCTTTTTAACTCCAGAATTATTTAGTGGCTTTAAAAGTTTAGTTCCCAAACATTAGCCACTCTTTTTAATTTTGTTTCTAATTTTATTGCAGAGAACATAGTATGTTCAGTATATTCCTTTGGAACATATTGAGACTTTTATGAACTAATATGAGAGTTGGCAAACTATGCCCAAGGGCTAAATAGGGCTCACTGCCATCTGTTTTTATACATCCTGCAATCTAAAATGGTCTTTATACTTCTAAATGCTTGACAGAAATCCAACGATTAATACTTTGTAACAGGTGAAAAATAGATGAGATTCAAATCTCAGTGTCTATAATTAAAGTTTTATTGGAACACAGCCATGCTCATTCATTTTCACATTGTCTCTGACTGCTTTTGTGAGTTATGACAGAGACTGTATGGCCCACAAAGTTTAAAATCCCTTACTCTTTGGCCGTTTACATATAAAGTTTGCCAACCTGATACAATGTCTGGTTTTTTTTGTTTTTTTTTTTTTGTGATAGGCGGGCCTCTCACTGCCGCAGCCTCTCCCGCTGCGGAGCACAGGCTCCAGATGCGCAGGCCCAGCGGCCATGGCCCACGGGCCGAGCTGCCCCGCGGCATGTGGGATCACCCCGGACCAGGGCACGAACCCGTGTCCCCTGCACCGGCAGGCGGACTCCCAACCACTGCGCCACCAGGGAAGCCCCAATGTCTGTTTTTATAAATGTTTATTCTTAGCTGAATGTCTGGTTCTGCATTCAGTGTATCTATTAGTTCAAGTTATTAATTGTATTTTTTTTTCTGGTCATATTTTTTATGTTTGGTCTATTATTTGCTAAGAGAAATGTATTAAAATTTCAATTCAACAGTTGATTTATCTTTTTTCCTTACATTTCATCAAGATTTTTCTCACATTATTTTGGTTCCTGAAATCCACATATCCCTTCAGCTTCTACAGCTTCTCCATGGTTGATTTTGGAGATGGGAGTTAACAATTCATGTTAGCTTCAGGCTTCAGACCAACCTATTTATTACTTAGTACAGGAAGTACGAAGGACAGTGGTAGCTTCAGGCTTCAGACCAACTCATTCTAGTTTCAGGCTTCAGACCCACCTATTTATTACCTAGTATGGTGAGTACAAAGGACTATCACCTAGATATGTTATTGTGAAATTTTAGAGTTCCACCGATGAAGAGATGATTCAAAAAGCTTCCGGGGAGGTGGGGGCAGAAAACAAGTCAACTTCAAAGAAATGAATGTCAGACTGGCATCTTACCAGCCCTACTATATGCTAGATGAAAATGGTGAATCTTTTCCTAATTTTCTTAGGAAAAAATAATTTTTAACCCAGAATTCTTCGCTGTCAAATGATTAATTATGAGGATAGAATTTTCAGACATGCATGGAGCCAGAAGGTTTACCTTGGTGTTTACCATCATTTAGGTAGTTGTTAAGGTTGTACTCCAGCAAAATAATAATGAGAACTAAGGACAAGGAAGACAGTTCAGGAAAAAGTTGAGTCAACCCAGATGAAAAGTGAAAAGAAGACTTTAGTTAATAACTGTTCAGAAGTCCTAGAAAGCAGTCATTCTAGATTGAAGCAGGAGAAAAGGGGATTTTAGGAGGGAGATCTTAGGAAGAAAAATGAGGACTACATAGAATGAGTGGTGCCATGAAGAGTTTGGGGAAAATATGATGATATAGTAAAGGATAATAGTGTGAGGAGAACAAAGACAGTTTAAAAATGTCACGGAAAGCAAAAATGAATGAATGAATAAATAAATAAAAATGTCTGATTATGAACCAAATTAGAATGTAGCATAATGTTAAGAAATGGTAGAGTATGATAAAGAATCCATTTGATCTTGATTCTAAGAATAGTCTTTTTCAAGTGGTTCTAAGGTTGTGACATTAGATTCATAGAGTAAAAGGTGAAGTGTTCCAGGATTATGTTTCCTTGAACAATATTTATATAGTTATAAAAGTGTAAATGCTGTTTATTGATTTTCAACTTTGAGTCAACCTTTGGACAGGACAGGAATGGACAAAGCCCAGAATGCTATTGTTGGAGGGCAGAATGTAACAAGCATACCAATAAAAAAGTAAAAATGAAGTTGGCACAGGGAGGGAGGGAGGGAACAGATTACTAGCCCCAAAAGCCTTCTTTCAAAATGGAGAATCAAGAGGTAATGTCAAATTGACAAAACAAGCAGTAAAGATACAAGTGTAGTATTTAAAGTTCAAAGATACTTACACAAGAATTAAAATTAAGAGCATATATTTCAAACATTGAGAGAACAGAAAAAGGAATTATAAGAGATAAACTAAGTTTTCGTATTAGAGGTCAGCCAGTTTATTTTTAAAGTTGATAACTTAAAAGTAGTGGTATAAGCATATTATCTAATGTTGTGGTGGCAACCATTAGAATAAGAACTGTTTAAAGATTCTGTTTGGGTGGAGAGATTTGCTTTTATCATATAGACTATTTTGTAAAAATTGTTATAGTACACGTATTTGATAAAAGTAAAAATTAAATTCATGAATAAAAGTTAAAAGAACAAAAGTAATTCACCAAAAAATAAATTCAACTGTGTGTATAGGGAGATCTCTCATTCACATTGTTGTCCCCCTTCTTGTCTTTTCCCCAAAGATAACAATTTTATTAGTTTTTTCTTTACCCTTCTAGTACCTTTTTAATGCAAATATAGGCAACTGTACATATTTTTCTTCCTCTTCTAATATAAAAGACAGCATATTTCTGTGCACTGTTCTGCACTTTTTTTCTCTAAGACATAGGAAATCTTCATTCAAGAGAGGACTCCTGTGAGTCCTGAGGAGTTGTATAGCAGTTTTAGGTGAAAGAAGAAATAGCCACATCTATAACTAGTCATAGATTTCAAGATCTCTCTTTATTATTGATAGGATAAGTAGGCAGAACATCAACATTCTGTTCACCAGTACTGCTTTTGCCTCCCTCTCCCAGATTAAAAAAATGCATTTTATCCCTACCCTGCTGGGTATCAGTATATAAGAAGTCATTTTAAAAGGAAACTTTGCATATCTATTATAATATTAGACTAATTTTACAGAAGAAAAAAACCTGTGGTGTTACTGTAACATGATACCCTAGGTAAAACCTAATACCCTAGTGACGGGCTGGATTCAAACAAAGGTTTGTTTCCAAAGCCCATGCTCTGTTTTTTACCCCTTGGTGTCTATTGGTTTTAGGAAAACTAATATTCCAGATAGTATTTGGTTAATAAGCTCCATTATTTTTGGACGTTGGTTTGTTCTGGGATAAAAATAGTATACCATTGTGTTAGAGATGGAAGCATAGCTTACAGTCTGCTAAAGGAGTGAAATATACTTGTAGTTTCACTAAGGTGAAGGGGAGATTGGAGTACAACCCTGTTTTGTTTTGTTTTTAATTAATTAATTAATTAATTTTAGGCTGGGTTGGGTCTTTGTTGCTGCGCACGGGCTTTCTCTAGTTGCGGTGAGAGGGGGCTACTCTTCATTGCAGTGCCCGGGCTTCTCATTGCAGTGGCTTCTCATTGTGGAGCACGGGCTCTAGGCGCGTGGGCTTCAGTAGCTGCGGCATGCAGGCTCGGTAGGTGTGGTTCGTGGGCTCTAGAGCGCAGGCTCAGTAGTTGTGGCGCACAGGCTTAGTTGCTTTGCAGCATGTGGGATCTTCTCAGACCAGGGCTCGAACCCGTGTCCCATGCATTGGAAGGTGGATTCTTAACCACTGCGCCACCAGGGAAGTCCCACAACCCTGTTTTTGTGATGCGTTGGAATTCCATCCATTGAGACTCATAGCCATTCACTCTGCTCTTTCTCAACTAAAGTAACATGAAAACTAGCCTATGTTCGTTCATACAGTGTGGCTATTATAAAATTCAGAGGTGCCTTCAGATCGGTAAATGGTGCAAGAAAGAATTTTAAATTAAAAAAAATTTTAAACATTTTTGCAATGATAAATATGTCCCGTAGAATTGACCAAAAATTCCCATGAAATATATTTAATTGAAAGACCCAGGTATGGAGCTTAAAACAAATGTTGGCAAAATTTTTTAAGTTCTTTTTTTTTTTTCAAAATAAAAATAGCCCATTCCCTTTGATTAATTAATGTTTAAACGTGACAAGTAAAGGAGAAGGTAAAAGCTAGTAAAAGCTAGAAATAATAATTCCTGCTAAAATTTAGGTGAGTTTGCTTTTAGACCTTTTCATATGTTCACAGTATATGTGCATATTTATTAGTAATTCGCTTTACAAAAATGGAAACAATACACATTATAACTAATTTATATGGCTTAAAAAATGAACAATATCTTGTGAGTTTGTATCAGGTTGATAAGTCTGGTCCTTTATCATTTTAGTAACTGTCTACTATTTCATTGCATGGATCTGTTGTAACTCATGTAACTAATCTCAATATGAACATAGTGGTGGTTTAATATATATATATATATATATATATATATATTTTTTTTTTTTTTTTTTTTTTTTTTTTTTTTGTGGTACGTGGGCCTCCCACCATTGTGGCCTCTGCCGCTGCAGAGCACAGGCTCCGGACACGCAGGCTCAGTGGCCATGGCTCACGGGCCCAGCCGCTCCGCGGCATGTGGGATCTTCCCGGACTGGGGCACGAACCCATGTCCCCTGCATCGGCAGGCAGACTCTCAACCACTGCACCACCAGGGAAGCCCGTGGTTTAATATTTTAGTAGTTTAGTATAGCAGTTAAAAGCATGGACTCTGAAATCGGCCTGCCTGGGTTTGAATACTGACCCCAACTCTTTATTTGTAGTGTAATTTATATAACCTACTTAACTCATTTACGCCTTATTTTTCTCATTCACAAAATGTTAATAGGCTTTCTAACTCTTTGTTATGAGAATCTAAAAAATTGTTAGGATTTGTTTATGAATGTGTGAGAAGAGGGAAGTTTCAGTGATAGGCTTAATTTAAAAATTTGTAAGTTTATATGTATTTCAGAAAATGGTGTCAATATAATATTACTCTAGGGCAGTAAGTTATTAAGTATGACAACTAGCCAAAACCCAGACCTTGTAATTTTTATGGGACATAGCTATATACTTTCCAGAATTCAGGTGATCACAGGACACCTTTGTTAGAAATAACATTTATTTATAAGCAGTTTTATGACCAGAATTGTGTCTTTTTCTGCAGCTGTATTGGAAGAGGATGTTTTATCCTTGCCTTACAGAGATTTTTTTCACAAGCAGTTTAATAGTGCCTGTGGTTTCAAAGTTAAGCACTAATATTCCATTAGTTACAACCTTGAGGGGAAAATAGAGAGTTGAAAGAGGTTTAGAACTTAAAATGTGGAAAGGAAAAGGATAGAATTAGTATTTTTAATGAATGAGGTATGAGATGTAATATTTTGAACCAACACTGATCACCATAATATTGCTCAATGCTTAGCATTTTATGACGATTTGATAGTTCACTGATTCTAAGCCCCCCACCCCTTTTTTTCTCATATTAACATTTCTGACATCAGGGTGCATCTTAGTGTTGATAATGTACTACAATTTGGTTGACAGCACTTTTTCTTTCTGGATATTAGATAAAATTATGGGGTCTTACACTTGAAGCCTTCTTAGATTACACGAAATATGTTTGATAAAGCACATAGAACAGTACTGGCACATATTAAGCAGTCAGTATTAGCTATCTTTGTATTTGTTTATTTTGTTCTTGTAAAGGATGATTACATGTACATATCTTCACGTACAGTTCTAACATAAAATAATGTCTAGATGTGGAATAAATGAATCAAAGGATTGGCATAAGATATTGAGAGGAAATTTGTTTATTAGACTGGAGAGCAACAGGTATGTCAGGTGAAAAATAAACCAGGCCTAGATTTTAATTGTACCACCTACCCTCTCTGACCTATGTCGAATAATATAACCTCTGATTCTTTGAGGGATAATAATACCTACTTTACAGAGTTGTGAGAATTGGAGAATACGTATAGTAAAATCTTTAAAGTATCTGTTCACTGACTATAGGACAGAATATTTTATATTTAGGCCTATTTGGGATATCCAGGACACCTTTGACTTCTTTTTCTCTCACTCCATGTCTAATTATTAGCAAATCTTTCTAAGTGTATTCATAATTCAACCACTCTCCCCAGTAACACTCCCTTTGCCCCTCATCTGGATTATCACCATAGCTTCCTACTGGAGTCTCTGCATCTTCCTCTGCTTCATTGCAAACTATTCTCAACACCGCAGCCAGAGTGATTGGTTAAAAAGTAAATCAGGGCTTCTCTGGTGGCACAGTGGTTAAGAATCTGCCTGCCAAATGCAGGGGGCCCGGGTTCGAGCCCTGGTCGGGGAAGATCCCATATGCCGCGGAGCAACTAAGCCCGTGCGCCACAACTACTGAGCCTGTGCTCTAGAGCCCTTGAGCCACAACTACTGAGCCCGCATGCTGCAACTACTGAAGCCTGCACGCCTAAGGCCTGTGGCTCTGCAACAAGAGAAGCCACAGCAATGAGAAGCCTGCGCACCGCAACGAAGAGTAGCCCCTGCTCTCTACAACTTGAGAAAACCTGCGCGCAGCAATGAAGACCCAACCCAGCCAAAAATAAATAAATAAAATAAATTTTTAAAAAGTAAATCAGATCATGTCACTCCTCTGTTCACAACTCTTTGTCCCTCGTTTCACTCAGTAACATTTTTTAGAATGGCTTTCAAAGCACCAAATGCTATGACATACCCTCCTTGTCTCTTTAGTTTTCTTCTCTCCTTGCTCACACTCTTTCAGTCACAGTTGGCCTCCTCACTGTTTTCTAGAACATGCAAGGCATTTTATCTCAGTTTCCTTGACCTACAACATTCTTCCCTCAGATACCTATATAGCTTACTCCTTACCTCCTTAAGACTACACTTAAATGTCACTTGCTCTTAAATCTTTCCTTGACCACTCTATTTAAAAATCTCATTTCTCCTCTTTACCCCTCGTTGCTCCTTATCCTGCTTTTTAAAAAGCATTATGACTTTAAAACATACTACACAATTTTCTTAATCTGATTGTTACGTGTTTCCATCTGCAAGATTGTAAACTCCACATGATAAGGGCAGGAATTTTTGTCTGTTCACTGGGATTTTCCCAAGTGCTTAAAGACCCTGGCATATAGTTTGGTGCTCAGTAATTATTTGTTGGATCTGTTGAGTGAATGAATATTATCGCTAAAACACTTTTACATATTGAAGTCAATATGTATGATCTATGCCTATATAGTAGGAACTAAATAAATATTCAGATGAATGGCATTTTGATTGGATGTCATGAATTAGAAGGCTTTTGGAGGAATAATTTTGCTAGTCATTAAAAAAAGTGTTACTATTTACTGCTATGAAGTCCATATAAAATGAAGACAGTAAAAACCAATTTATTGAAACTGTGTCATAAATGGGATTGTGAACATTGTCACAGCTGTATATTTGAAGAATTTACTCCATCTTTACCACCTTGTTTATTCTCATGGTCTTAAAATCTCAACAGTGGCAGCTTTGGAAAGGAAAATGTCACAAACAATTTGGTAACTATTCTTTTTTTAGGGTAACTGTTCTTTAAGAAATATGTTTAGAGATAATCACACTCATTTAGTAGATGAGAGTGTTGATGGGGCCACAGAGTTTGTGGGAATATGATCTCCAAGTCATATGTGAGGCTTTGGGGTTTGGGTGTGTTTAGAGCAATAAGAGCTGTGAATAGGTGAATGTTAACAAAAACCTAAATGTTAAAAAAAAAAAAAACTTGGGGGCTTCCCTGGTGGCGCAGTGCCTGATCCGCCTGCCAATGCAGGGGACACGGGTTCGTGCCCTGGTCCAGGAAGATCCCACATGCCGCAGAGCGGCTGGGCCCCTGAGCCATGGCCGCTGAGCCTGCACGTCTGGAGCCTGTGCTCCGCCACGGGAGAGGCCACAACAGTGAGAGGCCCGCATACCGCAAAAAAAAAAAAAAAAAGTGGAGTTATCACGTACTGCCTCACAATTACTCTGAAACCCTTACTGAATATTCAGTTTATTCCCTTGTCTTTATAATTATCACTCTTTTATTTATTTATTTATTTATGGCTGCGTTGGGTCTTCATTGCTGTGTGTGGGCTTTCTCTAGTTGCGGCGAGCAGGGGCTACTCTTCGTTGCGGTGCGTGAGCTTCTCATTGCGGTGGCTTCTCTTGTTTCTGAGCACGGGCTCTAGGTGTGCGGGCTTCAGTAGTTGTGGCACGTGGGCTCAGTAGCTATGGCTTGTGGGCTCTAGAGCGCAGGCTCAGTAGTTGTGGCGCATGGGCTTGGTTGCTCCGCGGCGTGTGGGATCTTCCCGGACCAGGGATTGAACCCGTGTCCCCTGCATTGGCAGGCGGATTCTTTACCACTGTGCCACCAGGGAAGTCCCATTATTACTCTTTTTTAAGCAAAAATGTTTTGAACACAGATTCCATTTCATTATTAGGTCCTGTAGAGGGGGATATAAAGGTGAGTCATCAGCAAGTGTATATAGGATGGTGAGACTGTACATAATAATATGTTTTTCTGTTTATGGAAAAACATAGTAACAGCAGGATCAACATGAGTTTTCTGCTCTGTGAAATGTTTACAAAGGGTCACTGGACCTTTTGCTAGAAATTTTACAGAGGGGGCTACCTTAGCTTTAAGGTAGGACTTGAATATTAATTTCAGTATTTAAGATTCTTCTATTTTTAAAAAAAAGATCTGGAAAATTGTGAAGTTTTTTTTGATAGCTCCTTTTTTATGGTCATAATATCTTTATAGACTAAAACAAATGATGTCTTATTCTTGAGTTTTAGGTATGGTCTGAAGTTTAACCATGAGTTAATGGTTTATTTTCAGAATCTTCCTTACATGTTATTTTACTGGCTGTTTCTCAGTTGTGTGGATTGCTTTTTATTATATTAATAATCTCACTTTAATGCTAAATAAAACCACTTCCCATCAAATTTGATAATAAAACACTTTATTTGTGCTGCTTAATGACAGTACTCTTTTGCTTTGTTGGCCCAGTGTATTTAATTATTCTTTAGCAGGAGAGAGCTTCAGTAATTGATACTTGAGGCAGTGAAGCTGACTGGTGTATTGACTTAGCCAGAGAGCTAACAAGTCCCCAGAACAACTGTTGCACTTATGTAAATTTACTGTGTGTTTCTAAGGAGACGGTTGATCCAGTATTGTTCATGCCCCACCCCCACCCCATGATGTCTTCATGATTTGATTTGTTAAAGCCTTTTTGTTTAATGTTAATTTGTTTACCTGTGGTACAGAGTCTTTTTTCTTTCACTTTTTAACAATTTCCTTATGTTGATCATCTATAGTCACTCATCCAAATAAGCTTTCCATCATTTTTTTTGTCTTCATTCTTCTTATCTTCCATCTATCTCAAACTATAATCTCTTATCATAGCCATCAGACCTTTTGAGAGTGACACTGACCCTCCTTGTTCCCCCTGAAAACAGGAAATAAATCCCTCATGTGAAAGTATCCTCCTTTTACTAGGAGAGTAGAGGGCATCCTTATCACCAGAGATAGGAAATTCAAGGCAGAGAACGGTGACTAAACAAACTTTGTTACTTCTTTATTAATTTGCTACCCCAAGCCCCAGACTCTTTGTTTTGTCAAATCTTCCCAAATAATTGTTTCTTTGTCTAAAAGGTATAAAAACTACATGCTTTTGTCACTTCTTGGAGTCTCATATCTTTATGAGCTCCTGTATATATGAAATTAAATTTTGTTTTTCTCCTGTTATTCTGTCTCATGTCAGCTTAATTATTAGACCAGCCAAAGAACCTAAAAGGGAAGAAGGCAAAAGTTTTCCTCCTTTACTAGACTGATACTCATTTTTACCTAGGTCTGCATTGCTTTTCCTTGACTATCATGGAAAATTACTTTTCAGACACTTGGGATATAACTATTAAGCAAGTAGTCTGTAATTATAGGCAGTGATGTGTTTTCAGGAGAAAGAATTTATGTCTAGGAAAGAAAAGTTTTTTTTTTAAAGAAGGAATCTTTAAAGTAACAGAACTGATTGTGTTTTTCTCACTTTTTACAAAGCTTACAAAGTAATATGACTCTTGGGATTTGAGCTTTATGATATTTAAAAACCTTTATTTTCTGTAATCTGAAAATGAATCCTTGGGGGAAAAAGCTTAGCCAGTAAATTTTGATTATCAGAATTTTTTTTTTATGACTGCATTTTCAAACGTAAGCTCTTTTTTCTCTGTCTTTTGTTTATCATATCCTGAAATTATTAGGGTCAAAAAGTTACCAGTTTTTTAAAGTATCATAATTATTTGAAATATGTGTTGTTTATTCTGTATGTTAAGTGGTAAATCCCATCTCTGACATGAAACAGTTTCCAGATATGAAACTTTTGGATCAAATATTTTAATTTTTCTTATTGAGTAATAAGACAATAAAAATAAAAATAGGCATTCCAGCACTTCACTGGATACTATAGGGTTTGCTTTATTCATGCATTATTTTACACATATTCTTTTTGAAAGCTCTTCCTGTTACTATTGAAAGATCTAGTAGAATTATCAAACTTGAATGATTTTATTTTGAAGACTCTGTAATGTTAACCATCTCCTTATTATAATAGTTTATATTTTGTGTAGAAACATTGAATGTGACAATTAAGATGTTGCATAAATTTACTTAGTATGCCATATAAATTTAAGTTAGTTTTTCCAGTTTTTCTATGTTTGACTATTTGATCACATTTTTAGACTAAATTTTTCTTTTACAGTTAGAAATCCAAATGGTGATTTAGAGGTGAAGAATAAAGGTTTAGAAAAATCTGTTAAATGAATAGTTTTATTATATGTGCTCTACTGATTCATCATTTTTCCATGAGAGGAATTAGGCCAACTGTGAAGTTAGGGAACACAGTCCACAAAAGACTCCCCTCAATTCTGACAGAAATTGTAAGTCCTGGGGGTTTCCAAAACCACCCTCTGGTCCCATAATTTGCTAGAAGAACTTACAGAACTCACTGAAAGCTTTTGTACTCTTCATTACTGGTTATTACAGGGACAGGATAGAGATTTGAATTAGCCAAGGGAAGGAACACATAGGGCAGAAGTCTGGGGAAGTATCAAACACAGAGCTTCCTTTGTCTTCTCCCTGTGGTGTCAGGACACATTACTTTCCCAGCATCAGTGTGTGACAGTACTCATGGAGTCAAACCGGGATGCTTACCGTGCTTTGGTGATTACATTTTTATTGAGGGGCTCCTTTATGTAAGCATACTTGATTGCTCTTGAGGCTGATCTTAGTTAAGTCTCCTCCAGCCCCTCCAGGCATGTCCTGACTCTAAGACTGTCTGGTGACCCAAAGCCCCTCGAGTTAAAAAAAAAAAGACACTTTCTCAGGCATGACCTTACAGGGGTTTAGAGATTACCTCCCAGAAGGAGGGGGCAAAAGCCAGACCTCTCTTTGAACAGGGTTAAATTCTTTACAGACTGTGAGCCAATCTCTGAGTAGTATTAAAATGTCCAGAGTTAGAGTCATGTGCCAACTCTAACAATATTTGAAAGACCTCTATAGAAGTAAAAATGCTTCTTAGTAGTCACTTGTAGTGTAGTAGGAACTTGAAGTTACTATATATACTGTTAAGCAGAAATTTGAAATTTCTTGCAGTTTTACCATTTTTTACCTTCACTCAAAAAGAAAAAAATTGTTTCTTTTACTTCTTAATATTTATTCTATGGATAGAATATAAAATATGGAAAATGCTATATTCTAAATAAATACAGCATAACTTATGGTATCAATAAATTACAAGTGATGCTAATATTTAGTAATAGGGGAATAGTTAGTATGCAATTATAGAATTTTAAGAATCCATTAAAAATAATTATGATAGAGACTGTAACAAGGTGACAAAAGCTTATCAGTTAAAAGGATTACAGAGAGGAACATAGATTCATATTATAACTTTGTACAGTGCATAGTAAGATAAAACAGGGGGCTTCCCTGGTGGCGCAGTGGTTGAGAGTCCGCCTGCCGATGCAGGGGACACGGGTTCGTGCCCCTGTCCGGGAAGATCCCACATGCCGCAGAGCGGCTAGGCCCGTGAACCATGGCCTCTGGACCTGCGCGTCCGGAGCCTGTGCTCCGCAACGGGAGAGGCCACAACAGTGAGACGCCCGCGTACCGCAAAAAAAAAAAGATAAAACAGAACTATCAAAATGAAAAATGATCTAGCTAATTAACATCTACAGATCTTTTCCTGAGATAATTGGATAAGTATGCAAAGATGCTTAAATGAGGATGGTTATAGAGAAAAATTTGACCTCCTTTTTCTCTATAAACAAATATCATCAGTGTTCTGCAGGAAAAGTTCTAATGCCCACATGCTTTATTCTTTCTCACTCTCAAAGGTTAATCATAAATGGGACTTTATTAAATCTCCTTTGCAATCCTGTACATTTTGATTTTATTAAAATCCAGTCTTTTATCAATTCATCTGACGGAAATTTCCTTTTTGTTAGTATCAAAAAGTTTGTTTCTTTCTAAAACTTTAGAAAGTTTCCTTTATTGAAAGAATATCTTTCACATTTAGGAGATTGCTGTTCAGTACTAATTACATTGCATACATATAACTATTGGCATATATAGCTTTTGAAGAGGATTGAGTAATGAATCATTAGTATTTATTTGCCACTGTTTAATGAGAGCTGTGTATATTAGAAATATTAATCCTCGGAGCAACCTATGAGTATGGGTACCATTATGACCCTCATTTTGCAGGTGAACAACCTGAGCCTTAGAGAGGTTAACTAATATGTAGTATCATATAAAGGTAAGTTTGTGTAGCATTTTCAAACCTAGATCTGGTCTGCTCCAGAAGACTACATTTTAAACTGCTATACTATTATGCTTCTGTGTTCATTACAGTATCTGTTTATAGTAGTTCTCAGTTGGCTACACGTTAGCGCTTTGGAAATACAGGTGCTCAAACCTCAGCCTAGAGCTACTGGTTAAGAATCTCTGGGATAGGACCTGGTATATAGTATTTATTTTAAACTTGGATATGTGATTTTAGTCTATAGCCAAGGCAGAAAACCATTATATTGTACCTGACACTATGCTATAAGGCATGGGGGAATATAATAAAGTATAAGACACAATAATAGACCTCAAAGTAGCTGGGAAAAAACTGTACCTATTTGACAAAATGTGTGATATTGATAGTTATATACATAGGAAGAATATATTACGTGAAGTGTACTAAAACCTAGGATCTTGCACATTTTAATGTTGAAAGACAATCAAAATTCAGGTCAATCTCTTCACTTTGGGGATGAAAAATTTTCCAGATGTGGTATTAATTATCTCTGACCAATAGGTAGGACTGGATACGTTGTGAAGAGATAGTGTTTGAGGCAGGAGAATAGCATAAAAAGTAGCAGAAATAAAGATGATGTATTTGGGGAAAATTAGAAGACAGGAGTGTTATTGTGAGTAGGAGGTCCAGATTAGAAGGAGCTTTTAATCACCATCACAATACATTTAGACTTGATTCAATAAGCAACAAGGAATAATTTCACTTTAATAGTTGATTGGAGATTTATTTGTTAGGAAATTAGGTAACAGAGTTTATTGAATGAGATAGAAACAGAAAGAACCATGAGTAACTCATTTCTCTCCTCATATTGAAACTGAAATGGCATGTGTGCATTAAGAAGACCACAACTTTTTTGGATTCTTAGCTGGCAAGCCTTGTCTGGGGCAGACCTGTGTTAACAGTTTAACACCTTCTCTAGATGCCTTTTAAGTAATCTCGTGTAACTCCAAGAAAGTGCTTTCCTGAAAATTTGTTCTTTCTAGCTTTTTGATAATGAAATTACAGAGTAAGAATTGGTTCCTCTCAGCAGGTAACTTCTTTGGAGGGTGGAAAGATGTTTTGCACTTTTGGTTCTCTTATCCTCTCTTTGAAACATCTGACTTTTGTGACACTGCTTTATTCTTGTTTTTCACAGATCTGTCTTTTAACTCTGGTAGAATTCTCATTTGTCTCTCCCTTGGGCTGTTGTATCCCTTTGTATTTTGTTTAGGAGAGGCTATAATATTTTCCTAAAAACTTTTTTCATTTTACAAAGAACCATTTACTCATAACATAAAGTTGTGTCATTTTTCTGTTGTATGTTATCTTCTGATTCCTTCCTTTTCCTTATGTATAGATTCCCATAAGGAACTCCTGTGGTTGTTCTTTGAATGTTGCTTGTTTTTGAAGGGACACCTTCTGGACCACCATTGTATAGAAGGAGAGTGTGAAGGATGAGCTCTGAGAATGAGCTGTGGTAATTGACAGCTTGACCAGTCTTTTCTTATCCACTCTTGAGGGTTGAACACAGTGATGATGGTAATGACTATTCTAGGCTGGCAACAAGTCTTTCAAGTCAGTAGGGAGCCTCTGGCTCAGAATGATGTTATCTCTTCATAGTTGTGTTTTGTTTTGTTCTTAACTTTTTATTTTGAAAAAATCAGAGATTCACAGCAAGCTGTAAAGGTACTACAGAGAGGTCTTGTGTACCTTTCACAGTTTCCCCTAATCGTTACCTCTTACATACTTACACTATCAAAATAAGGGCATTGGGTTCCCGTGCATTTCTTCTGTTTGTTTTGTTACTGAACACTGTGCCAAGCCCTGAGAGAGTTGCACCCCCCAGTGTGTAACACATCTTGTGTCTCTGTAGCCTCCAGCAACTCGTATCTTTTGAACAAATCCACTTTGGCATGGGGACAACTCAGAATGCAGTTGACAAAACTGACTCGGAAGCAGGCACTATTTGAGCACGCCCCTATAGAATACTTGTTTGCAACTTGCTGACTTCCATTGAAGCACGTGTGTGTGGGCGTGTGCACGTGTATATGTGGGCTGAGCCCTGGTGGGTCTAGAAACTCTACTCGCCTTGCAAAAGCCATTCGATCCGAGGAGAAGCCCCACTGGCCAAACTACACAGATCTGGAGGGCCTTGGGTGGACCCCAGAGGCAGGCTCGCAGTTGGAAACCAGGCACGCTGTCGTGCTTTTGCTGGGGTCCTGAGCGCTGCCGTTCACCCCAGAGCCGACACGGCCTTCCAGGCAGGCGCGGCCTGGCATTTGCCTCCCTGCTGCAGCCGGCTCGTGGGCTCTGCAGGATGGGCTCCGCAGCCACACGGCCACCTGCCTTCCCTGGCTCACTTTTTTATGCACAGAGGGGAGGTGTGTGCGGGCATGAGGTGCGCCTCGGTTTATAACGTGGCTGCAGCGCCCTCACTTCCCGGCCTCAGGTGAGATGTTGATTTATTATTGCTGAGTAACTTCTCGTGGTAGAAACCAAATTTCTTTCTATATATTACATATGGATGTACACACTCATGCGAAATATATTTACTTCGAGGGGATCTATTTATGTTCCATTGGGAGTCATTCTTTCCTATGAGGAGTCTCACCTGCTGCTTTGTGTGTTTGGTCAGGTTCCTGGCACGTTTTGTTTCCTGTTGTTTAGTAAAGATGCTCTTTCTGGGGAAAAAAAACCAAAACAACAACAACACGGTGGGATAGGGAGGGTGGGAGGGAGACGAAAGAGGGAAGAGATGGGGATGTATATATATATGTATAGCTGATTCACTTTGTTATAGAGCAGAAACTAACACACCATTGTAAAGCAATTATACTCCAATAAAGATGTTAAAAAATAATAATAAATAAAATAAATTATTTAAAGAAAGCAACAACAAAAAACAAGGGCATTGACATTGATACAATGCCTGTGTATAGTTTTGTTTCATTTTATTGCATGTGTAGGTTCATGTAATTCTCACCACAGAACTAATCCATCACTGCAAAGATCTCCCTCATGGTACTTTTATAATCATACTGACTATCTCTCTCAAGCTTCTCTGTCCCCTGGCAACTACTAGTCGGTTTTCCATCTTTATAATTTTGTCATTTTGAGAGAGTTATATAAATGAAATCATAGAACATGTGAGTTTTTGTGTTGAGCATGTGATCTTTTTGAGATTGCTCTTTATGTTTAGTTTTTTAAGAAACCACCAAACTTTTCAGAGTGGCTGTACCATTTTACATTCGTTTCAACAGTGTATGAGACATCCAGTTTCTTCCACATCCCTCACCTGCATTTGGCATTGTCACTATTTTTTAACTGTTCTGATAAGTATGTGGTGATGTCATGGTCTTAATTTTTATTTGAAGTGATCTCTGTGGTTTTGATTTGCATTTCCTTAGTGACTCATGATGTTGTGCATCTTTTCATGTGATTATTGTATGTATATTTTCTTGGAGAAATGTCTGTTCAGATCCTTTGCCGATTTCTAAATTGCATTATTTTGTCTTTTTATTATTGAGTTATAAGAGATTACGTTCTGGGTACCAGTCCCTCGTCAGATAATAGATTTGCAAATATTTTCTCCCATTTTCTGGCTTGTCTTTTCATTTTCTTGATGGTGTCCTTTGAAGTACAAAAGTTTTTATTTTTTATGAAGTCTAATTTATTTTTATTAATCTATTTTTTTTCTGTTGTCACTTGTGCTTTTGTTACCAAGGAACCATTTCCTAACCCAAAGCCACAAAGATTTACTTTTATGTTTCCTTTTAAGAGTTTTATAGTTATAGTTTTACATTTACGTATACACCCTTCTTGAGTTAATTTTGGCATATGGTGTGAGAAAGGGGTCCAATTTTCATCTTTTGCAAGTAGATACATAGTTTAGATATATAATTTAGTTTTGACTACTTTTTGAACTCTATGTAAATGCAACAATGTAGTATGTATTATTTTGTGATGGGTTTCTTAGTGTGAGATTTTTGTATGTTATTGTGTAGAGCAGTAGTTCATTCTCCTTACTGTAAATCATTGAATGAATTTACAAAGATTTGTTCATTCTATAGTTGATGACATTTGATTGTTTCCAGTTTGGTTACTAGAAATAATGCTGCTGAGAACATTCTCATATGTATAGGTGCACATAGCAGGCAATCTCTTGAGTGTATGCATAGGAATAGAATAAAAGAGATCCTAGGATATTTATATATTCAACTTTAGTATATTGAATCAATTGTACCAATTTACACTCCCACTAGCAACATGTAACAGTTCTCTCACTTCACATTCTTATCAAAACTTGATATTGCCAGCCCTTTTAATATGTTTGTATTTCATTGAGGTTTCAACTTGCATTCCCTGATGACCATTGAGGTTAAGCATCTTTTCATACGTTTATTGGGTGTGGTATTAGTCATTTAGATATGGTTTAGAAAAACATTTCTTGTGTACTTACAAAGTTGGTGGCTATTATGGGACTATACAGTTATGTTTTTATTCTGGGAATCAGGCTGAAAGAGCAGCTTCTATTTGGGATATGCTCCTCTTGTTTCAGAGGGGAAAAGGAAGAAAAATGGCAGAAACTAATTCTGTCAAAAGTTCTGCTTGGATTTAGGTCATGTAGGTCATGTCCATACATACTCCATAGGCCAAAGCATAGCACAAAACTGTGCTCAAGGTCAGTGGGTCAGGGAGGTATCCTCCACTCAGACGCATTGCAAGTCACATGGCCATAGATGGGGATGAATGATTCTTTCACAGGAAAAGAAGGACACGAATACTTTGGAACAGTAATAAAGTATACCACTTTACTTATGAGGTGCCTGTTCAACTCTCTTATCATTTTCTGTTACCTTGATTTTTTTCATATCAATTCCTAGTGGGGTACCCCCGCCCCCGCCAGCCTTTCTTCTTTTTCTTAGTAAGTTCTGGGTATACAGTCTTTGTTGGTTATATATACAGCAGTATTTTCTCCCACTCTATGACTTGCCTTTTTAATTTCCTAATGGTGTCTTTTGTTAATAAAATTCTTTTTTTTAATTGAGATATAATTGATAAGTAACATTATGTTTCAGATCTACAACATAATGATTCAATATTTGTATATATTGTAAATAAAAATTATAACTTCATTTTTGTGTAGTTTATCAGTTATTTTAAATAATTGTTTCTTGTTTAAGAAATCTTTCCCTACCACAAGATTATGAAGGTGCTTTTTTCTGTTATCTCCTAGAGTCTTTATTGTTTTGTCTTTTACGTTTCAATCTGCAGTCCACCTAGAATTAATATTTAGTTGACATTTTAACATACTCCTGCAAGTCTAGAAAAGAGCTCAAGTGATTTCAAAGTTCATCCGTCCTTCCTTCCTTCCTTTCTTCCTTCCTTCTTCCTTCTTCCTTCCTTGCTGCGTTGGGTCTTTGTTGCTGCGTGCAGGCTTTCTCTAGTTGTGGTGAGTGGGGGCTACTCTTCGTAGTGGTGCAGTGGCTTCTCTTGTTGCAGAGCATGGGCTCTAGGCACACGGGCTTCGGTAGTTGTGGCGCACAGGCTTAGTTGCACCACGGCATGTGGGATCTTCCCGGACCAGGGATCGAACCCATGTCCCCTGCATTGGCAGGCGGATTCTTAACCACTGTGCTACCAGGGAAGTCCTTCTAAGTGGTTTCTAAGACCAAATTAATTCAATTTACATGTAGAAAATTGATATTTGATATTGACACTACACTCATGTGTCGAAAATGTATCTATTAGTAACACATAGTTTATCAAATTCCTCATATATAAAAACATGTTGGGCATGTTTAAATTTTTACTACATTTAAAACTTCAAAAATTCACCTTTCTATATCCACTGGCAGGCAGCTATACAAAGTCTGTCTTTGTCTGCCAATATCTTCACATATTACCTGTATTTCACATACTCTCAGGAAGACCTTTGCTTTTAGTGAGGTCATAATCCAAGTCTTCCTGGAATTTGAGATTTTCAATTTTATTTCATCTCACGTGCTCACTTAGTTCCTTTCTCTTATTCCAAACTGTCTCTATAAACTTACGGGTGAAAGACCAAAGGGAATAATTTCTGGATGTTTAATACAGGAATTGTTTAAATAATTGTATTTATATTATGCAAACGCATTGGTGGTTTGCTTTTCTTCAGCAAAGGCTGAGGTTGTTCCCTGCAGAAGTGGTCCTTACCCCTAAACATTATATCTGTCGGAGCACTGTTGATGTTATAACTTTTGTAGGGTAGTTTGGGGATTAGGTTTTATCATCTAGTAGACTGAAATATTTGTTCTTAAAAGTTGATGGAGCTTGGGAATTCTCTGGTGGTCCAGTGGTTAGGACTCCATGCTTCCACTGCAGGGGCCCGGGGTTTGATCCCTGGTTGGGGAACTAAGATGTTACAAGCCGCGTGGCACCGCCAAAAAAAAAATTGACCGAGGGCTGAACAAACTACCAGTTGAAATAGGTTGTTTTTAAATTTATACACGGTGTTTATTGTACTTCCTAGATATAAACATTTTAGTCTTGGTAAAAGACCTTATGGTTTTACAATGAAAAGGCTAGACTGACTTGTCTTTCAGCTTTGACAGTTCAATTCTGGAATTGGTCAAAACTCTTACCTGAAAAAAAGTGTAAATTACTTAAACAGTAGTTGTTTAAGAAATAGGGCTTCCCTGGTGGCGCAGTGGTTGAGAATCCGCCTGCCGATGCAGGGCACACAGGTTCGTGCCCCGGTGTGGGAAGATCCCACATGCCGTGGAGCGGCTGGGCCCGTGAGCCATGGCCGCTGAGCCTGTGCGTCCGGAGCCTGTGCTCTGCAACGGGAAAGGCCACAGCAGTGAGAAGCCCGCGTACCACAAAAAAAAAAAAAAGAAAGAAAGAAATAGTACACATTGAAGATCATTTTAAGGATTAATGAATGAAAAAATCTCTTATTTAAAGGATTTGACCAATATAGAAATAAATTGCATCTTTGTGTTCAACTTTTAAAAATACACATCTATGAAAAAGTCAGGGAGTGCTACACAATTATTTGCACACAAATACTTAAAAATATACTACAGGACTTCCCTGGTGATTCAGTGGTTAAGAATCCGCCTGCCAATGCAGGGGACATGGGTTCGAGCCCTAGTCTGGGAAGATCCCACATGCCGCAGAGCAGCTAAGCCCGTGCATCACAACCACTGAGCCTGTCCTCTAGAGCCCATGAGCCACAACTACTGAAGCCTGCGCCTGGAGCCCGTGCACCACAACAAGAGAAGCCACCACAGTGAGAAGCCTGTGCACTGCAGTGAAGAGTAGTCCCCACACCGCAACTAGAGGAAGCCCAGGCGCAGCAGCGAAGGCCCAAAGCAGCCAAAAAAAATAAAAAATAAAAAGCCATCAGTCCTTTATAAAAATATATATATATACTACAAAACAACATACTTAATATACCAAAATGTATTTAAAATATACTAAATATACTTAAAGATATACAACAAAAACAATGTCAGGATTCAACCCCTAAATATGGTTTTGACACTTCAGATGTAACGTCTCAGAGAATTGAGCTTCATTCAAAAGGGTTGTGGGATTATGCCCCCAATTATGTGATGGCAGTTCTCTTTTTTATAACTAACAATCATGTGGATGTTCAATAATTTTTGTTTACTATTAAGTTCACTTCCAACCTTTAGATTTTATGATTCTTTTTTTTTTTTTTTGGCTGTATGCGGGCCTCTCACTGCTGTGGACTCTCCCGTTGCGGAGCACAGTCTCCAGACGCGCAGGCTTAGTGGCCATGGCTCACGGGCCCAGCCGCTCCGCAGCATGTGGGATCTTCCCGGTCTGGGGCACGAACCCGTGTCCCCTGCATCGGCAGGCGGACTCTCAACAACTGCACCACCAGGGAAGCCCAGATTTTATGATTCTTGAGGACTTCCCCTTAAGTGCCTTGATATTCAGATTAAGTAATATTAGCTTTTAATATTTTTAGTAGTAAATATGGACCATTATCCAAGACTTGTTTTATTAACAGAATATTGCTCTTGCTTTTCAGCGGGGTTCTGATGAGCTTCTTTCTTCCGACAGCGTTAACGGACCTTTTACCATGAACAATTCCACTCGTTCTGCAGGTGTGTATGGTGAGTTTTCATTTTTTCAAAATCTGAGATGTTTTCTTTCTCTGGGTTTCAAAAATATTTTTTTCACAATGTTCTTATTTTGCTCATCTTATAAACATGGAGTGCTATTATTTATAACAAAATCTAAAATTTGTGGCAATGAAGTTCATGTAGATCAAATTACTAGTTACAGCACTTAAATTTTAAGCATTAATTTGGATTTAATTAGATAATTACTTTTTTGACTGATATTCTTTGTTACATAGTTGTGATAAAATATATCACGGTAAGTAAAATTATCATATAGTTGTGATAAAATTATCAGTAAGTTGGTGATCTAGAACTATTGAGTAAAAGCTAGATTTAAAAACTTGTGTTGGGGCTTCCCTGGTGGCGCAGTGGTTGAGAGTCCGCCTGCCGATGCAGGGGACACGGGTTCGTGCCCCGGTTTGGGAAGATCCCACATGCCGCGGAGCGGCTGGGTCCGTGCGCCATGGCCGCTGAGCCTGCGCATCCGGAGCCTGTGCTCCGCAACGGGAGAGGCCACAGCAGTGAGAAGCCCGCGTACCACAAAAAAAAAAAAAAAAAACTTGTGTTGAGGGGGCTTCCCTGGTGGCGCAGTGGTTGAGAGTCTGCCTGCCGATGCAGGAGACACGGGTTCGTGCCCCGGTCCGTGAAGATCCCACATGCCGCGGAGCACCTGGGCCCGTGAGCCATGGCCGCTGAGCCTGCGCGTCCGGAGCCTGTGCCCCGCAACGGGAGAGGCCACAACAGTGAGAAGCCCGCGTACCACAAAAAAAAAAAAAAAAAAAACTTGTGTTGAATGATGATGGATTTAGAGTAGAAGTATTAAAACTATAAGTTCACATGACTTTAAAAATAAATGTTCTTGAAATTTAAGGACTGTAAAATGAATTGGAGGAGTGTAATACTTGACAGAGAGTGAGCAGTTAGGAGGCTATTGCTGTATAGGAAATCCTAGTAAGGGAGGAGAATTTGTACTATAGCAGTAGTAGTTGTGATGGAGAAAATTAGAGAACTTAACAGAAGGTGAAATAATTGATGGTAATTGGTGATTAATCGAATGTTTGAATAAGGAATTCCATTGATGATTTATGGGTTTAGACTTAGATAACTGGATAGCTGAATTGTGGTGCCTTCATTTATATTAGAAAGTACAGGAAGAACAGGGTTGGACAATATGGCAGGTTCAGTTTTTTTTGTCTTTTGTGTTTTTTTTGGCCACACGGCATGTGGGATCTTAGTTCCCCGACCAGGGATCAAACCCACACCCCCTGCATTGGAAGCACAGAGTCTTAACCACTGGACCACTAGGGAAGTCCCCAGATTTTTATATTGATTTGAGGTTCCTCTGGGGACATCCAGATGGAAGTGTGAGATAGGTAGTGGGTTCTGGTCTCAACATCATAAGAGAAATTTGGAAGTCAATATCATATACACTTAACAACTGAAGCCATGAGAGTGGAGAGTCTCAGAAAAGGTGAGATTTTTATCCAGATGTTTTGGTGTTATAGGGAGTTAGGGAATGAGTAGACCTCACTTTCCAGACCCTGAGTTACATGATGTTTGGGAGAGTGAACAGCCTTTATGTGAAGACCCTATAAGAGAAGTGAGCCAGGTTCATTTAAGACAAAAGATGTAAAGAAAATCCAGTGAAGAGATTAAGAATGTTTGGGAATTGGTCAGCCATGGTACATTGCTCTAGAAGACTAAATGGAAGGATTTTGTAGGCAGGACAGCAGCAGGGGGTTGGTTCATGTGGAAGTGTGAACCAGGGTACTTAGAGCAGGAGATTAAAGCGGCTTTCTCAAAATTGACCTGGCATCAGAATCACCTGGAGGGCTTGTTAAAGCACAGTTGCAGAGTCCATCCTCAGAATTTCTAATTCAGTAGATCTGGAGTGGGTCCTGAGAATTTGCATTTCCACAAGTTCGCAGGTAATGATGATGCTGCCATATGAGGGACCACACTTTAAGAGAACTGCTGAATGAAGGAAATGCTAGAAATCTGAAGTTCCTAAACCTGATTATCCTCTTGATCTGGTAGGCTTTTAAGAAAATTTCGGCCCTTACTCCTAGAGTTAACAGTACGTCTAGGGTGGGACCCATGTGTTTGTTCTTTTTTATATAAATTTATTTATTTATTAAATTTATTTTTGGGTGCATTGGGTCTTCGTTGCTGCGCGTGGGTTTCTCTTGTTGCAGTGAGCGGGGGCTGCTCTTAGTTGCGGTGCACGGGCTTCTCATTGCGGTGGCCTCTCCTGCTGCAGAGTACGGGCTCTAGGCAAGTGGGCTTCAGCAGTTGTGGTACTCAGGCTCAGTAGTTGTGGCTCACGGGCTCCAGAGCGCAGGCTCAGTAGTTGTGGCGCACAGGCTTAGTTGCTCCACAGTGTGTGGGATCTTCTTGGATCAGGGCTCAAACCCGTGTCCCCTGCATTGTCAGGAGGATTCTTAACCACTGTGCCACCTGGGAAGCCCTTGTTCTTATTTTTAAAACTGAGGTCAGTTTGTTCGGTCATGTTTACAAACTACTGGGATGGATGACCAGAAGGACTGACATCCTGGTTGATTTATTACTTAGGAAAAGAAGTAGGAGCTGTGAGTTTAGCTGGCATCAGTAGTCTGCTGTGTTTTGCTTTTATGTTTTCAATTTCTTCTTGTATCCCATTCTATTCTAGGCTCAGTGTTTTTCTTCTTAAAGCACGTCGTCTTTAGTAGCTATTTCAGCAAAACTCTATAAATGGTAACCTCTTAGACTGACTAAAAATGTCTATTTTCATATAACTATTGAATGGTAGTTAGCTATTTAGAATTCCCGGTTGACAGTTATTTTCTCTCAGTACTTTGAAGGTATTGTTTTATTATTCTTTTGGCATCTGTTGAGAAGTCTTTTGTCAGTTCAGGTTATTATTTTGTAGATAGTATTAGTTCTCTGTAGTTGTTTTAACATTTTTCTCTTTAATTTTGTTCTGTGGTTTCTCTAGCTGTGTCTAGGTGTAGATCACTAGTTCTCAACCCTGGATCTTCACTAAAATAGCTTGGGAAGCTTTGAAGAAAATACAGATATCTTGACCTACTCCACACCAATTCCAAAATTACGAGGGGGAAGGGGGACCTAGGCACTGTTTTTAATTTGTTTCTAAAGTTTCTTAGGTGATACATGTAAGGTGCAGCCAGGGTTGAAAACCATTGCTGCAGACTTCCTTTCATTTATTCTGTCTAGGAGTGACCCTACTTTCCAAAGAATTGTTTCCTTTTGGAACTCCAGTTAGGCATGTATAGGACCACCTCATTTAGTCCTGCAATTGTTTTAACCTCTTACATTTATTGTCACCTTTTTCTCATTAAGGTCCTGTATTTTGGATAATTTCCTTGAAATGTTTTTCTGATTCACTCATTATTTGTTCAGCTTTGTCTAATATGCTGTTTAATCCTTCTATTGAGTAATTGATTTCAAGGCATATATTTTTCATTTTTCTCTGTTTTATTTGATTCATTTTTAAAGATGATCTAGTTTTGTTATTTAGAAAAACAGTATCGTTTTCTTTACTTATGGTTTCTATTGCTTTTTTCCCCTAATTTTTTAATTATTTAAAATAAAATTTTTATAGTCTCAGATTTTACAATTATGGAGTTCTTGGGGGTGCTAATATTACTGGGTTTTGTATCTGCTAGTATTTGCTTATGGTATATTATTTTTCCTTGATTCATAATTTTTGGTTGTGAGGTAATCTTTGGCTGAATTATGTTTTTCTTCTGTGAGAATCTTCAGGGAAGTTTTGTGTTTGCTCCGCTAGACTTGCTAGGATATCACCAGCCCCTAACATGTCCTGATGTATATGTTAATTTATTGCTTTGGGGATTCCTACCAGAAGGGAAGAGAAAATTAAAAATCCAGACATTTACATTCAAATCCATGAACAGAGATAGACTTCCTTGTTAAATACCTGTGATACATGGAAATTTTCTAATTTTAGTTTGCCTTTTATGAGGGGATGGCCTGCTGAAGGGTTTGCCTGTTGATACCTAAAAACTTTTCTTTATTTAGGTCACCTATACATTAAAAATACTTCTGTAATATTTGATTCAGTATTTGCAATTCTCTCAAAGCTTCAAAAACTAAAGATTTTGGTACTCCATTCCTTGACTTCTTTGAATAAATATTTCTAATTGATTTTGAACAAATCGTGTCAGAAAGTTTTTAGGGCTCATTTATAAACAAGTTAAATCCCTTTGTAAGTTACTTAAGTAGTTCTTCAAGGGCACAAATAATTTTAAAAATCACATTGATAATGGATAGCTAAAAGAAAGCCATGTATTGTGTTGAAAGATCTTTTTTGTATTCAGTACAGTCTTCAACACAAAATTTTTGTAGTTCAGTTAATCTAAATTTGGATTTTAAAATATTTGTAAAATTTGACGACTATAATTTTTCTATCTGTAGAATATTGCTTGTTTGGTAACAAGTTATGTGTGCACCAAATCGATTGCAGATACATGTCTACTTTATGGGACTGTCAGAACACTGTTTTTGCCGTGACATCTTGCTGCACCAAAATTTATATTTGTATTATTACCCCAAAGAAGTTTTATTTTTAGCTGAGTTTTTTAAACTGAATTCTCATTAGTGTCACACATTTCACTTTTGATAGAATGACTTCCCAAAAACTTGCCTTTGATTCCATTGAAAGTATTTAATATTATACCACTATTGGGTAATAACTGATTTTCTAATGTTAGCAGATGATGATAAAACTGATATAATTTAGCTGTTTGCAAAGTTCTGTTAGTGGTGTCAACATATTAACATCCGACACTTTATTGTTTACACATGGAGAAGAAACTTTGCAAGTTAAATTAATTCAGAATTACAGATTTATGGATTTACTATAAGATATAAAATGGAATGATTATAAACGGAATTGTATTTCATGTGTTACTGGCCTGTAATTCCCACATTTTCCACAGACTGGCAGCCTGGCAGCCAAATGAATAGCATAGGTAACAGGTTGAATACTGATGGAAGGAGTTAGGAGCTATCCTTAGCTACTTGTGTCCCAGTGCATTTCTTCTCTTTTTAAAAAATTTTTTTTAAATTTAAAAAAATTTTCTTTTCAAATTGTTTTCTTTTTTTTTTCCTTTGGTTGTGTTGGGTCTTCGTTGCTACATGCGGGTTTTCTCTAGCTGCAGCAAGCGGAAGCTACTCTTCATTGAGGTGCACGGGCTTCTCATTGCAGTGGCTTCTCTTGTTGCAGAGCACAGGCTCTACGTGCACGGGCTTCAGTAATTGCAGCACGCGGGCTCAGTAGTTGCTGCGCACGGGCTTTAGGGCGTGTGGGCTTCAGTAGTTGCGGCACGCGGGCTCAGTAGTTGTGGCACGCGGGCTCTAGAGTTCAGGCTCAGTAGCTGTGGCTCATGGGCTTAGCTGCTCTGCGGCATGTGGGATCTTGCCAGACCAGGGCTCAAACCCATGTCCCCTGCATTGGCAGGTGGATTCTTAACCACTGCGCCACCAGGGAAGTCCCCACTGCCACTGCATTTCTTTCCTTTTTTCTTCCTTCCTCCCTCCCTCCCTTCTTTTCCTTTTTAAATCAAAGACTCTGTGTTGTCTGTGAAAAAGTCATGAAGAGATTCTGTCTCACTGGTTAACATTGGTTAACATTCAGATTTAATCACTGTACATGTGGTTTATAAACTACTAGATGAGACCATGGCAAAAACTGGAAGTTAAAAATATCAATTGGATCTACTAAGCCTATTCTAGCTTATTTCAATGCAACTGTTAATAATTTTTTTTCAAAAGAGAAGATGTTAAACTGTACAGGTTGCTAGAACAATGATGCCAAATTGTGACTGTCCCAGGCAAACTGGTCGTTCTGCTTAGATATTAATATTCCTTAAGAATGTCTCTTAGCGTATAATGGACATGTGAACTTTAAATTATTTTGTGTAGTTCTAGAACAGCCCCTCATTCCCCATTCTTTCCCCACAAAATCTTAGGGATTCTGAAATGCTGATCTTTTTGTGTAATTATTTTTCCATCTGGGAATATGGCATGTGAGTCCATGGTTTTAGGTCTTATTTTATGTCCTTTGATAATTATGAGAATGTTTTATACTTCTCTACGTAAATCATATGCTTTTCCTCCTAAATTTAATCTTAGGAATTATGGCAGAGACTGTTTGTTGGGTACCCCAATACTTTCTATTTTCTTTAGCAACAGAGCTCTAATTTTTATCTGGGCACATTGCCACCCAGATTAAATGACTGCTTTTCCAGTCTTCCTTATAGCTAGATGTGGTCATGTGATTAAGTGCTGTCTAATGAGATATAAATGGAAGTGTTACTTCTGGGGCATCTCTGCATGTTTTTTTCCTCTTTCGTCTTGCTGCCTGTAGGAGTTCTAGCTTCCATCTGTGAGAAAAGTGCTCCAGAAACCTGCCCTTGAATCTACTGGTAGATATTAAGCCACACGTGCCTTACCAGTAGGGATGGTATATCAGCTCTAGCATAAAGGCTATTCTAAACCCACCCTAACAAGACTTAAAAACAAGCTTCAAAATAATTGCCTGATCTTAAAGTAACTTAACTTTTTTCCAGAAAGGAGTCTGGCACTTTAAAAGAATAAAACAATTCCAGTGCTCACAATGTTGGGCATTCAATCAAAAATCGCAACCCATAGGTAGGAGAAAAATCAGTCAACAGAAACACACCTAGAAAATAACAGATGATGAAGTTAGCAGATTTGTACTTTGGAACAGTTATTAAAGTATGTGAAAGGATTTAAAGGAAAATATCAACATAACAGAGAGAAAATGAAAGCTAAAAATCAAATAGAAATTCTAGAGATAAAATTATAATATCTAAAAAAAAACATGGCGGGCTTCCCTGGGGGCGTAGTGGTTGAGAGTCCGCCTGCCGATGCAGGGGACACGGGTTCGTGCCCTGATCCGGGAGGATCCCACATGCCGCGGAGCGGCTGGACCCATGAGCCATGGCCGCTGAGCCTGCGCGTCCAGAGCCTGTGCTCTGCAACGGGAGAGGCCACAGCAGTGAGGGGCCCGCGTACCGCAAAAAAACAAACAAACAAACAAACAAAAACATGGTATGGCTGTAGCAGCACTAATATTCTGTAAAAGAAATGATCAGTGAATTTAAAGACAGCAATAGAAACTAAAGCACACAGACCAAAAAAAAAAAAAGACTGAAAAAGAAATGAACAGAGGCTTAATAACCTGTAGAACAAAATTAAGTGATCTAAACATATATATAATTGAAGTTCCAGAAAAAAAGTTGGGGGTGGGGAAACAAATATATCTGAAGAAATAATGACTGAAAATACTCCAGATATGGTGGAAACTGTAAAGCCACATATCCAAGAAGTTCGGTGAACCACACGCAGGATAAACACAGTGAAAACCACACCAAATCTCCTCATAATCAAATTGCTGAAAACCAGGAATGCAGAACAAATCTTAAAAGTAGCCAGAGGAAAAAAGTCACATTTATTCAGAGAAACAAAGATAAGAGTAATGAGAGAGTGCTTGCCTGAAACTGTGCAAACCAGAAGACAGTGGAGCAACATCTTTAAAGTACTGAAGATAAATACAATGAAACAAATTCTATATCCAGTTAAAATATTTTTCAAAAATAAAGTTAAAATAAAGCCTTCTTTGAGGCACACAAGAGCTGAGAGCATTTGTTAGTAACAGACTTACATTTTATGAAATGGAAAAGGAAATTCCTCAGACTTGAGGAAAATGATACCAGGTGGAAACTTGGGTCTACACAAAGTGGTAAATATGTGGATATGTGACTTTTTCTTTCTCATTTTTTGGGATAATTTAAAAGATAATTGAGGGATTCTGGGAAGATGGTAGAGTAAGAAGCACCAGGAGTCTGTCTTTCTACCTAGACAACAATTGCAGTGGCAGAATCTGTCTATAACTAATTGGGAACTCTGGAGTCTTTTGAAGGCTTGCAAGTTCCAGGGGAAGACTTGGAAGGTAAATTGTGGTTAATTTTGGTCAATTTTAGCTCTTAGCGCAGTAGCAGCTACCCATCCCTCACCTCAGTCACATGGCAGGCAACTGTGTGGTTCCAGAGCAGCTTACAAATAGGAGCCAGGGTAGGCAAAAAGGACCTTGTCCTTCAACTTCAAGGGGTCTGTGCTCTGATTGCTGATTGCTTCTTCTCATCATTCAGGTACAGACAAAGAGGTAGGCAGCCATTGTTCTTGCATCTCCCCCTATTGTTGCAAGCCAGCACGCCCCACTCCCAATATATGTGACTTCCAGAGCATATAAAGGGCTAGTGCTTTCCACACCCTCCTCCCCTTCATTTTCCCCTTTTTTCCCCTTTTGGGAGCCAAATATTGAAGACTAGGACATTAAAAAACAGCTGCATCTACAGGGAAAATTAGAAAGTGATAGTGCATGCCCAGGAAAAGGCTCAGAAGACACCTGAGAAGAACTTAAATTTACACCTCAAGCTAATCCTTGGCGTAAACACAGTCTAAGACAATCAAAAACAATAAAAACAATAACACAAATGAGAAAACCCCTAGAAAGTGGAAGAATCTGATTTCCAGAGTTACCATATTCCCAAATTTGATGAAAAACATGAATATAAACATCCAAGAAGCTTAATGAACTCCAAGTAAGATGAATTCAATGAGACCCACACTGAGACACCTTTATAATCAAACTTTCAAAAGTCAGAGACAAAGAGAGAATCCTGAAAGTATCAAGAGAGAATCAACTTATCACATACAAGGGATCCTCAATAAGAATATGACCAGATTTCTCTTCAGGAACTTTGGACAGAAGTCAGTGGGCCAGTATATTCAAAGTGCTAAAAGAATAAAACTGTCAACCAAGTATCCTATGTTTGGTAAATTTTTCTTTCAAAAGTGAGAGAGAGGGCTTCCCTGGTGGCGCAGTGGTTGAGAGTCCGCCTGCCGATGCAGGGGACACAGGTTCGTGTCCCGGTCCGCGAGGATCCCACATGCCGCGGAACGGCTGGACGTGTGAACCATGGCCACTGAGCCTGCGCGTCCGGAGCCTGTGCTCCGCAACGGGAGAGGCCACAACAGTGAGAAGCCCGCGTACTGAAAAAAAAAAAAAAGTGAGAGAGAAATTCCCAGATGAGCAAAAACTGAAGGATTTTATTACCACTAGATCTGCCCTGCAAGAAATTTTCAAAGGAGTCCTTTAGGGTGAAATGAAAGGACACCAGACAGTAGCTCAAAGCCATATGAAGAAATAAAGATCTCAGTGAAGGCCCTTATAAAAGCCAATATTACTCTAACAATGGTTTGTTATCTACTTTTTGTTTTCTGCAGCTTTAAGGGGCTAATACATTTTTTAAAAATTATTAATCTAAAAGCTACCAAGTGACTTGGTTTGTAACTCCACATTTTGTTTTCTAAATAATTTAGACTAATGCATTAAAAGAATTGTTAGTTTGTGTTTCTGGGCACACATTGTATAAAGATGTAATTTTGTGATAATAACAGAAAGGGGTGGGGACAGCTGTAAAGGAGCAGAGTTTTTGTATGTTATTGAAGTTAAGCTGGTCTAAATTCAAATTAAAGTGTTATAACTTTAGGATGTTAAATGTAATCCCCATGGTAACCACAAAGAAAATATCTATATGATATGCACAAAAGGAAATAAGAAAGAATACTTAGGGTAGTCAGAATCTTAGAGACAGAGAATAGAATGGTGGTTGCTAGGGGCTGGAAGAAGGGAGGAATAGGGAACTACTATTTATTTTTTTTTTTGCTGTACGCGGACCTCTCACTGTTGTGGTCTCTCCCGTTGCTGAGCACAGGCTCCGGATGCGCAGGCTCAGCGACCATGGCTCACGGGCCCAGCCGCTCCGCGGCATGTGGGATCTTCCCAGACCGGGGCACGAACCCGTGTCCCCTGCATCAGCAGGCAGACTCTCAACCACTGCGCCACCAGGGAAGTCCCTCAATTGGAAGCTTTATGTCAGTTTCACTTAATATAATTATTTATGTAGTTGGGTTTAAGTCTTTTTTTTTTTTTTTTTTTTGGCCATGCGATATGCAGGGTCTTAGTTCCCCAGCCAGGGATCGAATCCGCACCCCCCTAAGTCTTTCATCTTGCTATTTATTTCCTTTTTGTCCCATATATTTTGTTCTGTTTTTCCTTTGTTTCCTGGCTTTCTTTAGATTATTTTTTATATTCCATTTTATTTGTCATTTATTACTTTGTATTCCATTTATTTATATTTCTTGATAAATATATGTATCCTAAATATATATATTCACCTAATTACAGAGCTTCAGAATACATAAAGTAAAACTAATAGAACTAAACAGAGAAATAGACAAATCCACAATTACAGCTGCAGATTTCAACACTCCTCTCTAAGTAATTGATAGTGTAGTAGATAAAAATCAATAAGGATCCAGAGCAGGCATTAGCAAACTCTGCCCAGTGGACTACATCCATTCCATTGCCCATTTTTGTATTGCCCATTAGCTAGGATTGATTTTTACATTAAAAAAAACAAAAAACATTTATTTATGTATTTATGTATGTATGTATGTATTTCGCTCTGCCTGGTCTTTTTTGCGGCATGCAGTATCTTCGTTGCAGAACGCGGGACCTTTAGTTGCAGCACGCGAACTCTTAGTTGCAGCATGTGGGATCCAGTTCCCTGACCAGGGATCAAACCCAGGCCCCCTACATTGGGAGTGCGGAGTCTTAGCCACTGGACCACCAGGGAAGTCCTGATTTTTACATTTTAAATGATGAAAAACACAAAGAATATTTTCTGATACATGAAAATTTTCTGATACATGAAACTTATATGAAATTAAATTTTGCTGTCTATATATAAAACTTTATTTGAACACAGTCATACTTATTTATTGGCTTGGCCAAAAAGTTCGTTCGGATTTTTCTGCTAGATGTCAGCTATGGCTGCATTCATTTTACAACTGCAGAGATAAATAGTTGGTTCAGAGCCTGTATGGCCCACAAAGTCTAAAATATTTATGTGACCCTTTAGAGGAAGTTTGTAGATCACCTAATATAGAAGTTTTCAACACTATCAACCAGCTTGACCTCATTGAGATACGGAACAGTCTCCCGCACACCATCATCATACATATTCTTTTCAAGTTCACATGAAATGGTCAGCAAGGTAAACTATATGCTGGGTCCTTAAGTCTCAGTAAATATGAATGCATTAAAATTATGCATTAGAATTGTATTAGCAGTTTTAAGAAATGATCCTCAAGTATGTGAGAAAAAAATCTCCAGTTGCTTGGAAAAAGAAAGTAACGCTTAATCCATAGATCACATAAGAAGTCACAGGGGAAATTAGAAGATATTTTGAAGTGAATTAATATGAAAACACAACTTACTAAAGTTTGTAGGGTTCAGCTAGAGCTGTTCTTAGAAGGAAATTTACAGCTTTAAATATTTTATTAGAAAAAAGTCTAAAATGAATGATCTAAGCTTCTAAGCGTAGCATAAGAAGAGCAAATTAAACCCCAAGTAAATAGAAAATATTAAATATGAAAACAAAAGTTAGTGACATAGAAAATGAGGATTAATGAAACCAATAGCTGTTTTTTAATGGATCAATAAAATTAATAAACCTCTAGGTAGGTTTATTAAAAAAAGACAGAAATTACCAATATCAAGAACTATCCTGTAGACATTAAAAAGATATTGTTATGGACTGAATATTTGTGTACCCCCAAAATTCATATGTTTAAGCCCTAACCCCCAATGTGATGCTATTTGGAGATGGGATCTTTGGAGTGGGGCCCTCACTGGGATTAATGTCTTTATATGAAGAGATGCCAAAGAGCTTGCTTTTTCCCTCCACCCCTGCCATGTGAGGACCATGTGAAAAGGTGGCTGTCTATAAGGCAGGAAGAATCCTCACTAGAAAGTGACCATGCTGACCCTTGATTTTGAACGTCTAGTCTCCAGAACTGTGAAAAAGTAAATTTGTATTGTTTAAGCCACTCTGTCTGTCGTTTTTTGTTATGGTGTCCTGAGCAGGCTAAGATAGATATCAAGTGAAAATTGTGAACAATTTTAAGCCAATAAGTTTGACTGTTTAGATGAAGTGGACCAATTCCTTGAAAAACACAGGTGCAAAAGAAATAGAAAACCTAAATAGCCCTGTACTTGTTTTAAAAATCAAATTGATAATTAAAAAGTCCTTCCAAAAAAAAAAAAAAAGTCCAGGTTCAGTGGTTTTTTTGTGGCCATATGGGTTATTTGTCAAAGGTTGTCATACTCTGCATTTAAAATGCAGGTGGATTTTACTATACCTAAAGAATACCCTAATAAAGTTGAATTTTTAAAAAGATCCATATTTCTGGGATAGTTTTCTTGGTAGATCCCTTCAGTTTTGAGATGGGAATATATGAATTTTTAAAAAGCCTCTTCCACTTATCTCTTTGGAACATAATTACTATGTAGTAGGCATTCAGGACTTTTCATTATATTCAAAAAATACAAGATTTATGCAGGCTAAGTATTTTGAATGCTTATTTTCATAATACAATTTTGGGAAAGTCTGTGGTATATCCTTTTGTACAGGGAATAATTTGTCAAAGTTATGTATTCAGTGCATTGCAATTTTCTTGTTTCCTCTTTTATTAAATTATAATTCCATATAATTGCTTATATGCATTTTTCATTTTTAGATTGTTACATTTATCAAGTCTTTAGATATAGCCTTTTTGGGTCATCTAGATGAGTAGTTCTTAGGCTTTTAGATTACACAGAATAATAAAATTTTCAATTAATTTTAAGCAATGTCAATTTTGCAAAGTAAGAACATCAAGAGAAAAAAATCCAATGTTGTCCACAATCATTATTTTAGCACCAAAAAAGTAGAAAGAACATACTTTCCAGGTAAAATAAGCCCTCCTAAGAAAATCAAGACATAGATTATTGATCACTTTGTACTAGGCATTACACCTAGCATTTAAATGTTATCATATTTAATTTTCTAAATACTCATACTACATTTTCCATATACTGTTATTATACTCATTTTATCGGAGAAGAATCTCAGGCTTAGTTATGTCAGAACAAGATGTCTGATTTCATAGCCCATGCTCTGAACGTAGCGCGGGCACTTTTATAATGCAGAACAATTAACAACCTAAAATGGTGATATATTTGCATAATTCTTGATAAAAATTTGTCACCATAGGTCTTTATTTGATAGTTCAGTGCAAACTCAAATAGCTTGTGTAGGTATTTATTTTTTCTCACACATAGTTTTACAGAGATTCTGAACACCTCAGTTAAAGAAACAACCTTCTTAATGTTCATTCATTCATTTTGGAATATTCTGGGTAAACTTACAAAAGCCTTTGGCCTTTAGTATGTTTTTCTAGTCTTTAACACTTTGTGCTGGTTAAGAACGCACAAGGTGGTGGTATTGTTGCCTAGCCATCTAGGCTTACAGGGGGGGAGGGTGCAGAAAAGCACTTCATGCTTGGCTTTCACTCCTGTCCAGGAGGTGATATTTGGCATTTAATCTAGTGACAGTATTATCATTATAATCCTCATAACCCTGAGCATACTCTGAAAATTTATTGTCACTGTCAGGTTGCTTACTTCTTGCTACAAATGGTAAGACACTTTGAGATTTTTGTGGTTAAGAAAATTACCTTTAAACTTAAGTTTGAATAATGCTTTTATCACTTGCTAGCTGTGTACAAAAATTATTTAATCTCTGAACCTCTGTCTCTTCATCTGTTAAAATTAATAATATTTAACTTAGTATTTTTTGTCAACTCCAGTGAAACAGTGTAAATGAAAACAGCGTGAAAACTAGAATCTAATGGACATTTTAGGTAGCTGGCATCCTGTCAGGGTTTTTAGAGCAGGATAATGACATGATACATCTGTTTAGGTTGATATGATGTTGGATCTGAGTGGAAGTGGGGGAGGGGTGAAACTAGAGGAAGGGAGAGTAGAAGGGGCCAAGATCATAGGTGAGGTGATGTTGAGAGTGGAGATGAAAATGGAATTAGTCATTTTGGAGGGAAAAATCAATATTTCATGATGAGAAAGGAGAAGGAACCTCTTGCCTCCCAGATTAATTTCCAACAAATATTTGCTGATTATTTTCCACACTCTGTCCTAGGCATTTGTTATATACAGGCACAGACCTGTAGGGACCTCTAGGAATTGATGGTATTTGGGTCCAGGTAGGATGTTGCCTGCATTCATGAACATAGAGAATTTGGGAGCAAGTGCTGGTTTTGGTATTAAGTCAACCTATATACCTGTAAGCAAGTTGAGTTCTGTGCCACAGCTATGGATACAAAATACTGCCATATAATTTTTACATGATCCTCATGAAATTTGTTTATTTAGGATCACAGACACCTGATTGTAAAGTTTCATTAGTGTTTAGAAAAATGATCATCTTAGGTGTTTGGAAAGATTATATTTTCCTCCTAATACTGCTAAGTATTTTAGTATTAAAAAAAACACTGTAATGAAACTTTTGGCTTTCAGATAATTTGCATTCAGTCTTACTTGGTGCTATTTCTGGGAGAAAAACATTTCTGAATCTTATGTACATAAATTTGAGTACTCGTTACAGGCTTGTCAGTTCTAGTTATTGTCACTGTTAAAACATAGGCTTTAAATAAAATTTGGCTGTAAACTGGCATAATAGATTTCTTAATTTTACAGCAGTGGTTCTCAAACTTTAGGTTGCTTCAGAATCATCTGGAGAGCTTGTTAAAACACAGTTGCTGGGATGTTTCTGATTCAGTAGGTCTGAGGTGGGGCTAAAAATTTGCATTTCCAGAAAGATGATGATGCTTATGTTAAGAACTGCCTGTTATATCATAAGGAATAAGATTATCCTAAGAAACCACAATTTAGGTTCTAAAAGTACTTTAAAAATAGAGTGGTAAAAATTATATGATGCCTAAGAAATAAACTTATTTTCATAAACATGCGTCTCAAATCCAAATCCTCGTAGGGTGTGATAAATATAAAATTTTTATTACTGTCTTTCCTAAAAGTTGTTACTCTTATTTGTTTAATTAGTAATAGGACAAATTAGAAAAATACCTTTAAAAATACATTAAAGATATTATAAATATTGTTCTCTATTCACAACAAATAGTTGACTATTTAGAGGTTTTGATACCTCTAAATACGTAATTCATTTACCCAGCACTTTTCCTTGACGTTAAAAATTAGAGTTCGGGCTTCCCTGGTGGCGCAGTGGTTGAGAGTCCACCTGCCGATGCAGGGGACATGGGTTTGTGCCCCGGTCCAGGAAGACCCCACATGCCGCGGAGCGGCTGGGCCCGTGAGCCATGGCCGCTGAGCCTGCGCGTCCGGAGCCTGTGCTCCGCAACGGGAGAGGCCACGACAGTGAGAGGCCCGCGTACCGCAAAAAAAAAAAAAAAAAAATTAAGAGTTCAATTTTTAAAAAATATAATACCTGCAGTGAAAAATCAACCCATTCATTGAAAGGTGGATGGTTTTGTTTTCCACTGTCTTCTACTTTTCTCCCATCAGCCCTGTAGTTCCTGAATTTCAAAACCTGAAACTCTTGGAATATCAAATGTCAAATGTGATGATATGGTTAATGTAATATGTCAACCCAAATCAGTTTCAGTAATTTTTTTAAAAATCTTATATTTTTTAGCTAATGGGAATGACAACAAGAAATTTAAAGGAGATAGACCTCCCTGTTCGCCTTCCCGTGTTCTCCATCTTCGCAAAATTCCAAGTGATGTCACCGAAGCAGAGGTCATATCATTAGGTCTACCATTTGGCAAAGTAACTAATCTTTTGATGTTGAAAGGAAAAAGCCAGGTATGTAAGTTTTAAAGATTGACCCACAGTTATTGTCTCTGGGTGTTAGTGATAAAATGATTTTTAGGGGGATTACCTGGCAGTCCACTGGTTAGGACTCTGTAGTTTCACTGCCAGGGGTGCAGGTTCAATCCCTGATGGGGGAACTAAGATCCCACAAGACGCAAGGTGTGGCCTAAAAAAAAAAAAAAAGATTTTTATTTTCTTGAACTTTTTTTTTCCCCTAAATTTCATTCTATTTAAATAGTTTTTAAAACAGAACTTTTTAATGACAGGAAGCAACAAACAAAAATGTTAATATAGGAAACAGGATTATATCTTATTCATTGACTTGTTAACAAACATTTTATATTCTTAATTACAAAATGGTTTATGAAAATATCCTGTGATTATCAGAAGAGATTGGATTGATTACCATCAGAGATTGGATAATGATGTCTGATTCAGACTCCTCTATCTTTAGTAAACTATTTAACATCCCTGTTTAATGCAGATGAGGTTATTAAGAACTGGAGAAGTTAAATAATATGTCTTAGTATTCAGCCCTTGTTGTGCTTACACATTTTTCTTGCATCTTTTGGAGATAGTGCATGCACTTGGATCTTTTTATCACAGATGCCACTATTGAGAATAGTATGGTTGGCACGGTTTGAAAGAGCCAACATGACCATGTCTAATGGCTGTGAAATGCCTAACTGCCATGTGTTATGTACATTATCGTGTTTCGTGTAGTGTATCCTATGTTTTATGTCAAATAGCTCTGAGAGGCAGCAGGCAGTGTCACACTTTCCTTTGTTTCTGCAGTTGGTTCTAGGTTTATATTTATCTGTAGTGCTAATTGACTGTTATGTTAATTGCTTGTCTTTTGATCATAAATCCTGTTTAGAAAATATCTTGTTAGTAATTACTTCAGCAGGAGATTCTGATGTGAGTCACTAGTAGTACTTGTGAGCATAATCTTTCCCATGGTTCTTGTAGGTGGAGTGTTGAGGACAGAGTAGGGGTTATTTTCACCAGCGTTTCTGTGGGTAGTGACTTTCGGTTTTCTCTCCACCCTACATAATGAAAATTGATCCCTTTGGATGCTTTGGGAAAACATAATTCTTTTACTGGACTCCATGTGGAAAAATTTATTTTTACATATGAATTTTTAGGTTGTATATACATTTAGGAAAAAATTCCTGTGATAAGAATCATATTCCAAAGACATTGTTCAGCTTTTCCTTTGTGTGACTGATGTTAGACATTGCAGGAGTTTAGAAACATTTAGAAAGGAGTTTGCAGGAAGAGACTCTCCCCATATAATGAATATTATTAGAATACAGTTTACAAATTCTTTGTTGAAAAGATGATTAAAAACCAGATAGGAAATATTGCCATAGCTATTTTTGTTACCTTGATCATTTTTATCCACTTCTCTTAGAAATATTAGAAAAAGTGTATTATTGATACAATTGGATAGCAACTTTGAAGTGTGTTGTGGACATCTGTACCTTTTAGATAGTATAAATGACTCGAAGTCTGTTTTATTCATCGAAGATAGTGATTTGGATCAGGGGTTCTTCCTGCATTTTAAATTTGAGATGTTCTTATAGGTAGTTCTGAGAGCTCAGAACGCTTAGTAGATGTCTATATTTTATCTTCTTAACCATTAAGATAGGGTGATAAAACCTGCCACCTTAAAGGTCTGTAAGTATCCTATTCCTGTCATAAGTTAATGGGAGTCCTGACAGCTAGGAGAAGCTTTATACAGAATAAGACATAAATACCAAGGAGCTTCTTCTATCTCAGTTCTTCTTGTGTTAGTCTTCAAACAGCTAATATTAGTACAGTGATTACCAATATCCAAAAAAGGTCACTTGAATGACCCAAAGCAATATTGACTTAATGTAAGAAGTTCTCCCATTTCCCTAATTTGTACAATTGAGCCTTTGCACCTGAATGCTCTAATTGTATTCATAAATGGCTGTTTCATAAAAAGGTAGAGAAGAGCAAATCATTATGCCTCATCTCTGTTTGAGAATTTTTTAGGAAGAAACTGAAAGCATCTATTTATAGTAGTGATGCACAGGTTTATTTTTGCCTTTTTAATTATTTCTAGATTTTAGAAGAAACAGAAATAAGAAGAAAATCAAAAACCACTTAAAATCATTTAATCAACTGGCAATTTCCCAATCCCAAATCGTTTATTGAACCCAACTTTTTTCAAATATGTTTTCAGTTACTGTCAGTGATACACTTTGAAACAAGTCTTTTCATCCCCTTGGGGGCAATATGATTTCTCTTGAGAATACGTGAGTTTAGAGCAAGCTGGAATGACAAAGTAGTTCTTAGCTGCCTTTCAAAAACATGAGCTTTCACTTTACTTTCTTGTGTTTACTGCAGGCTTTCTTAGAAATGGCTTCTGAGGAAGCTGCTGTTACTATGGTGAATTATTACACTCCTGTTACTCCTCACCTTCGAAGCCAGCCTGTTTTTATTCAGTATTCCAATCACAGAGAACTTAAGACTGACAATCTACCTAATCAAGCTGTAAGTATTAAAGGCATTTCTAAAAATAGTTATAAGAACACGTGATATAATAACTTAAATTTAATTTTCTGTTTTTCAGAGGAAAAAAATCATGTGTTTTTCTTCATCTTAGAATGCTCTACTGGTAAAGATTGTTTATGTAAGTTCTTACCCAAAGACTTAAGAATAAGAAAGCACTGCCATTTGGAAGTAAGTTTGAAGATATGGTGTTAGTAATGGCAGATATTTAGTTTTCCCTTGAAACTGTTTTCATGAGTGGAAAAAAACATACGTTGTTATGTCTCTCTTAAAAATCTCAGATCTGAAAGAAACTATAGAAGTCAATCCTTTTCTTTTTACAGAACGTGTAACATTTGTCTGTTTAGAAGTCAATCCCTTCTTTTTACAGAATATGTAACAAAGGCATTGAGAAGTTGAGTGATACTTCTATTGTGATGTTAACTAACTGAACTTAAGATGTTAATAAGAATTTGTATAGATATGTTCATTAAATGAATTTTGACTCTCCAAGATGAATGTGGAATATAGAATATGAACATTTCTTACCTCATTTTCCAGTTTTTATTTTGATATAATTCATGTTCAAACTTCTGTGTCTCTCCAGGTTGATTTTTAAGTAGCTAAAATAGTAATTTGAAGTAACTTCAGGGTAGGAAAAATTTATCCACAAAGCAAGTACATTTTAAGAAAGAGGTTTTTTTAATTACGTTGAGAGCAGTTTGGCCGTGATACTCTTGCTGTAGGCAAAAGAACTCCTTCAGCTCTTTGACTCTGTGTTGAAAGTCATTATAATGCAAGCTGCTGAATTTATAGTTTTCTACATTTTTAAAAACAGTGACATTTCTTGCACACAATCCTTAACTTATCTAAGAGATATTAATGGCCTGTAATAAACTGTCTAAACTTAAGAGTAAATGAAATGTTAGATATTTTTAAATAGTATAATTTTTTTTTAATGAAAAATTGCCTTGTAAATTGGATACATGCTCATGGTAAAACATTCAAACAATCCAGAAAAATAAAAAATAAACAAAACAATCCAGTTACCCAGATATATAACTAACATTTTACTGTGTACCCCTTCTCTATTCAGGTTATTGTCTATGTATATAACTTTATACCAATGGAATCCTAATAGTTTGAAAACTACTAAAAACTAATTATTTTTTCTCTACAATATGTCAGGGATGTTGTTTTATGACAACAAATATAGAATTACTTCATACTTTTATTTATTTATTTTTACTTCATAATTTTTAAATGACTGCATAATACTCTCTTCAAAAGGGCAGCCATAATTTATCCCGTTTCTTTTCTTTTTTTAATTTAACATCTTTATTGAAGTATAATTGCTTTACAATGTTGTGTTAGTTTCTGCTGTATAACAAAGTGAATCAGATATATGTATACACATATCCCCATATCCCCTCTCTCTTGCATCTCCCTCCCACCCTCTCTATCCCACCCCTCTAGGTGGTCACAAAGCACCAAGCTGATCTCCCTGTCCTGTGCTATCCAGTTTCTTGTTGTTAGATTGAGATTGTTTGCCATGTTATGCTCTTACAAATAGTACTATAGCAGCATTCTTACATATCTTGGCACACATGCAGCATTATCTTATTTATGTTTCTGGCAACAAAATTGCTGGGACTAAGCCTATGCGTGTTTTATGTTTCAATATATGTTGCATGATTGCTTTCTCTAAAGCTTATTTGCTGATTTAGGGTGCCACTGATAATATATGAGTAAGTAGTTTTCCTGTCCATCTGTGTTAATATGTTAGTTAACAAATTGTATCTTACTGTTTACTCTCTTTTATTTAATAACTTGTGAAGTATTTATAGTGATTTCTGTTAATGCAGTTTTTCCCCAATTTTTTCAATTGTGGTAAAATATATATAACGTAAAATTTACCACTTTAACCATTTTTAAGTGTATGGTTGAGTGGCATTAAGTACATTTTCATTGTGTAACCCATCACCACCATCCATCTCCAGAACTTTTTCATCTTCCCAAACTGAAACTCCATACCTGTTATACACTTACTCCTCATTTCCCCTACCCCCACCCTGGCAGCCACCATTCTATACACTTTCTGTCTCAAAGTTTGTCTGCTAATGCAATTTTAAAAATATTTTTATATAATAGTCAAATCTCTGAAGTTGTATTATGGTCTCTGACATGGGTACCATACTCATAAAAACCCAGGATAGCAAGGTTAAAAACATTTTTTTTACCTATGTTTTCTTATACTTTCATGTTTTGGTTTTTATTTGTAGAGTTTAAATCTTTGTTTTGTTAAGAATATTTTGTGGGTGGAGAGTGAGGCTTTGGTCTTTCTCTTACTCCCAGTGACCAGTTTCTCTTTTGTTGTAGTTGAATAACCCATTTATCAATATTATCCACTCATGGGACTTCCCTGGCAGGCCAGTGGTTAAGACTTTGCCTTCTAAGGCAAGGGGTGTGGGTTCGATCCCTGGTCGGGGAGCTAAGATCCCACATGCCTCGTGCCAAAAAACATAAAACAGAAGCACTATTGTAACAAATTCAATGAAGACTCTTTAAAAAATGATCCACATCAAAAAAAATCTTTAAAAAAAATCTTTAAATATATATATATATATATATATATATATCCACTCTTGTGAAACTTGTCTTTTGTCATGGTCTAGTTTTCCATACACAGACTATGCGTACTTACAACCCGCATATATACACTTGTTAGACACGACTACACATTCTGCTTGCATGACCCCCATCTACCCTCATGTGTGTGTGGCTCACATGGTATGCAGTCCATGTCTAATATGGACTACCTTTTGGATTCTGTTCTGTTCCATTCCTAATTCAGTGTCCCTAAGGCTTAATATGTTGTAGGGCAAGGCCCTATTCTTTACCTTCTCTTTTTTGAAATTAAATGGATAATATGTTTTGTTTATTTCTCAGGGTATATTAGCATTATTTTGATAACTCCTAACCCCAAAAAACACAGTTAGAATTGGGTTGATTTTATAGATTTATTTGTAGATAATTAACATGTCTATATTGCTAACTGATCCTTTTGAGGAGGAAGTTATATTTTATTTCCTATCTTTCAGAAGAATTTTTAATTCTCCTTCATGTAAGTCATGCAGTTTTCTCATTAGTGTTATTCCTAAATATGTTAAAGTCCTGAAGACGATGTAAACAATTTAATAAAACTCTTAAAGACTGGATTATTCCAAAGGGAAACAGTGAGAAATCCCAGTTGCTTGGCAACCAAAGCCAGCCCAAATGACCTAGTTTATTCTTAGATAGCCTTGATTTCTTCCCAGTACCCTTTCCATTTTGTTACTTTTGTCCATTTTTTGCATTGGTGTTTGATAAAATAATATTTTTCTTTTATTCAGCGTCCTACACCAAAGCTGAACTCAAAATTGAAGGTCCTGTTTGCATATATAAAATGTACCAGATGTGTTTCTACAGCCCTCAGAAACTGATAAATTACTGTTTCATTCTCTTCTCTTTGAATAGCAAGATATCCCAAAACACGCACATAACTTCTTTTCCAGCTTATGGACATACTTGGCAGAGGGTGAGGTGAATATCAAGTATCTTTGTCCCTTGGTTTAAGCTAAAATTATAGGTAAAAAATTTAGATCCTATTTTGAGGTACAGCATTTGAGGAGTGGTTGTATTAATAGGATTCATTTTTGTATAGACAGTTTTTCTTGACCTTGTGGGTAGAAGTTTATAAATTTGCAAAGAGATGACCATGGAAGGACTTCCCCTTAAAAAATTTCCCAAAAAATCATCCAACTGAACACTTAAGATCTGTGACTTGTGTTGTATATTCATTTCCATCTTAATTTTAGAAATGTCTTCTTCACATTATCCAGGCATGTTTAAATTTTACATGAAGTATATATACCTCCCCCACCTCAATAAAATATTTGTTGATTTTTCCATCATACTACTGCTGTTTCCTTTACTACTAGTTAATGTAACCATTCCGGAGGGTTTGTTGCTGAAACATTTAAAACTATCCCATAATAAGAATTCTGCTGCCTCAAAATGTTTAGTATCAGATACACAGAAAATATGTCTTCTGTGTACCTGAAATACCTCTTCATGTTAAGAAGACATTTCTTTTTTTCCCCCTCACTTTTCTGTTGTCCTCAGTGGAAAGTATGCCTCCACTTTCATTTTTTTTTACTTAAATATTTTTGCCTAATTAAAAGTTGAAACTATAGAGTTACTTATTAAATAAATCTTTTTCTCAGACTTTTATTGTCAAAAAAATTTTTTTGCATGCCTGCTATGCAGAGACTTTTGTACTCTGTGAAGTACTAATGCAGAGTATATTGACAACTCTAGAATGATAAGGACGATATACACCATGGCTTCTCATGTTTCTCCACTGTGGTATCTTCTGTGCCAAAGAGGAAAGAGTGAAGGAAGAGAAACAACAACAGTAGCAACAATAACAGTAATATAACAGCAGTAAGCATATATATAGAATTGTTTAATAAAAAGGATTGATAGAATGATTGATGGGTAATGAAGTAAAAGTCAGTGAGGTTGGGAATTCCCTGACGGTCCAGTGGTTAGGACTCTGCACTTTCACTGCAGAGGGCCTAGGTTTGATCCCTCCCTGGTCGGCGAACTAAGATCCCACAAGCTGCGCAGCGCAGCCAAGAAAAAGTTAGTGAGGTTAAGTTTACTTTCAGTTATGCAGGCTTAGTTTTGATAAGATTTAATCATCCTGATAGAAGAAAAGGCACCATTATTCCACTGACAGCCTCACTATGATGATTTTTCCTAGATATTATGAAGTTGTGATGTCCAGTATGGTAGCTGCTAGCTAAATGTGGCTAAATTTAAATAAATTTAAAAATAAAAAATTCAGTTCCTCAGTTGGACTAGGTACATTTGGAGTGCTCACTAGCCACTTGTGGTTAGTACTGTCATATTGCATACTGTAGATGTTGAACATTTCCATTATCACAGGAAATTCTGTTGGACAGCACTGTTGGTCTTCCATGTCTCTACTTAACCTTTTTTTTTTCTGTGTGTGTGTGTGCGTGCAATACAGTTTTAATAACTACTTTAATGTTCTTTTCTGCTGACTCTAATCCCTGTGTTAATTCTGAGTCTTTTTTGAATGACCTCCCAACATCATCACTGCCTATTTAAAGGCTCAAAGTGGAAATGTGAGCCAGTTTTCAAATTTGAAAGCAGTACAACCCTTTTTTCCAAATAAAATCGTACTGGGGAGCCCACTATAAAATAAATAAACTGCCATGTTTGAAGCAGAATTAGGATGCTCAGTATTCCACACACTTGGCTTTACAAGAACATAGTTTTGAAAGCTAATGATATAAAATATTCAAATAATTCATATATTGTTCTCAAATATGATTTGGAAACAGCATTGGTAGTTTGTGTTTTGCTTGATACATAAAAGTCTGTATATGAAATAAAAATGCTGTTAAAAGGTTAAAAAAAATGTATATAAAAGTGGAAGTTGTTCAACTCTTAAGTGTACAGAAGTAAAAGACTGCCACTTTTCCAGAAAGATACTTATTTTAATGTTATTTTTCATAGCAAAATGTTGGAAAGCTACTAATCTCACATTAGAAAGGTGGTATAATAAATAGTAAATTAAAAATGAAAGTCATGAAAACAAAACAAATGTTCATATGAAAAACAAAGTACTGTGACAAATTACTGTGTTCTTTAAAATTGCAAGTGAGTACAATATGTAAAAATGAAAGAATCTGCATTAAAGTGGTAGGATTTTTTCATTTTGTGGCACAAACATTTTACTAATTATCACCATTCTTAGGAAATTATAAGTACGGAACAAAAGACTGATGAAAACTTGCATTTAATTTCAATAACCATTAACCGTGCTTTTTTTCTCTTCGATTTTCTCCTCTTTTACCTACTTTATATTTTAAATAATTGTTTTAAATTTTGAGACAGTCACAAAATTTAAAAAGAGTTACAGATATAATACAAAGAACTGTTGATTCCTTGAGGCATTTGGGAATAAATTGTTAATCTGGTCTGTGTTCATTGGCCAAACTTTTAGTGTGCATTTCCTTCAAAGAAGAGTATTCTACACAACCAGAATACAGTGGTCAAAATCTGGAAATTAACATTTGGTGCATTACTTCCCTCCAATCCTCAGTCCCCGTTCAAGTTTTTCCAGTTGTCCCAATAATGTTTGTTCCAGCAAAATAAGCATTATTCATAATCACATGTTCCATTTAGAAATCACATCTTCTAGTATCCTTTTATGTGAAACAGTTTACAGGGTTTTTTTGACTTTCGTAACCTTGACGCTTTTGAAAATTATGGGCTACTTATCTTTTAGGCCATCCCTCAATTTGAGTTTGTCTTATGTTTCCTTGTGATTAGATTCAGTGTATGTAGCTTTGACAGGAATGTCACAGAAGTAATGCTCTTTTTTTCTCATTGCATCATATCAGGGAGCACATAACTTCAGTTTGTTGCATTACTGATGGTGTGCTCTTTGATCACTTGATTTGGCTGGTGTTTGCCTGGCTTCTCCACTGTAAAGTTGTGACTTACGAAGGGGGAAAGAAGAGTGTTTGGGGGAAGGTACTTTAAGGCAGTGTAAATATACTGTTCCTTATCAACTGTCAATCTATATCAGCCTATGGACTTAATGTTTCCCATTTCATTTGATGGGTTTTTATTTGTTACAGTCATTATTTTGGTTCTCAAATTGTCCTATATTTGGCCAGTGGGAGCCCCTTCCAGCTGTCTTCTTTGTCCTTTTGGCTCGTTCCCATCATTCTTTGAAAACTTCTTTGCATTCTGGTACAAAACAGCAACAGCAAAACCCCCACAAAACCAGAAAAGTTACACACTCATCTTGTGCTTTCCTTGCTCCAGCTTTAGAGTTAGGCATTTTTTAGAGCACCTGCTTCCTTTTAGTGGAGCATGATATTAAGAAACTTTTCTGCCTGCCCCTGCTTGGATTCTAACATCTCATGCCAGGCTGCCCCTCCATTGAATTACTTCCTTAGTCCATTCAGGTCCCCATGGACCGACCTCCTCTTCACCCTGCTTAGATTATTTTTACTACGTGTGGACCCCTTCTTAACTCTCCCTGGGTTCTGACAGTCCTGGCTAGGCTACTCTCCTCTGGATGCCTTTCTTACCCATCTCATGCTCCCTAGGTTCTGACAGCCAGCAGTGAGCCACCCACTCACAGATACCTTCCTTACCTTGTTTGGGCTCCGGTTTCCCTTACCAGGCGGACCTATCACATGGATGCACTCCTTGCGTTGCTCAGGCTCTGATGCTCCATGCCAGGATGCCTTTGTACAGGGATGCTGTCCTTGCCCCATGCTGAACCACCACAGCTCCTCTCTTCCTCCGTATTTAACACCTATCATATGCCACCCAAAGGCTTTAGAACTCAGTTGTCCAGGGAGGAAAAAAGAAGAGGGGGACTTCAGTGATTTTTTTAAAGTGGCCTTTAATGTTACTTTCACACTGTCTTTTTTCCTATTGTCATTTAAAAATTAGGAAATAAAAGTAATATCCAAATTTTCTTCTTTTTTGGCCATGGTTTTGTTTTCATTTCTTCAAGTAAATTTAAGAACTTTCTTAAATATTGTGTCATTGTGATAAGAAGGCAAGACTTCTGATTCTTGACTGATTACAATTTTAGGATATATGCATCCAGAGAAAGTAGATATGTATATTTTTATTTAACTATATTACTTCATATTACTTTACATCAGCTAATTTTAAGGATTATATAATGCTTCTGTGTAACCACAAGTTCTCATTTTGTATTGTTAAATAGAGAGCCCAAGCTGCACTGCAGGCTGTCAGTACTGTCCAGTCAGGAAGTCTGGCCCTTCCTGGAGTTCCTGCTAATGAAGGCACAGTCCTGCCTGGGCAGAGCCCTGTGCTCCGAATAATTATTGAAAACCTGTTTTATCCTGTTACCCTGGAAGTTCTTCATCAGGTAAGGAGGAACACTCTTATGAAAGCAGAGTCAAATATGACCTCTGTAACTTTGGATGTTTTATGTCTTCAGTTTTTCAGGTTGTTGATTTTGGTTAATGTATTTGTTTAAATAATTAAAAAAAATCTTCAGCATCCTGTTTCATGCAAGAAATAGTATCAATTAGAGATAGTTTCTTGAAAGCCTCCATTTTCTAACTTAAATACTTGATTTAAAAAGGTATGTAAGAATTCTGTTTTTTTATACCTAAGCATGAAAATGAACAAAGCACAGACTCCTATAAAAAGCACCGGTAGTAGTTGTTCCTCAGAAAGTAACATCAATATAGAAAACAACTAATCTGTTTCTATTGACTCCTCCCTACACTTGAGTATTTTTATTTTAAAAACTCTGAAAGGAAAATATGAGTCACTTAAATAAGAAAGTATCATGTTAAATACTGACTGATTCTCAACATAGCTTTCATAGACTACCCATTACTATGTCTAAACTGTCTTGATAAGAGGCAGTGTATCACATCATGGCCTACTGTGAAGATATAGAATTTAAGAACTGGAAGATCGACCACCTACCTAGTTACATAATTTTGTATTGAATAAAACTGAGGCTCAGATACTTGATGAGTTGAATATTGTAAAGAGTAATTTAAGAACCAGTTAGAACTCAAGTCCCCTAATGTCACCTCCAGTATTCCATTTCATTATACTTGACAACCTAAGTATAAAAATTATTTTAAAACACTAAAACATATTATATGCTTATTTATTTATTTATTTATTTATTTATGGCTGCGTTGGGTCTTCGTTGCTGCTTGCGGGCTTTCTCTAATTGCGGCGAGTGGGGGGGCTACTCTTCGTTGTGGTGCGTGGGCTTCTCATTGCGGTGGCTTCTTGTTGTGGAGCACGGGCTCTAGGCACACGGGCTTTAGTAGTTGTGGCACGCAGGCTTCAGTAGTTGTGGCTTGTGGGCTTTAGAGCACAGGCTCAGTAGTTGTGGCACACGGGCTTAGTTGCTCATTGCGGCTTGTGGGATATTCCTGGACCAGGGATTGAACCTGTGTCCCCTGCATTGGCAGGTGGATTCTTAACCACGGTGCCAGCAGGGAAGTCCCTATTTTCATATTTATGTCTCATTATTATTATTATTATTATTATTATTTTTTTTTTTTGCGGAACGCAGGCCTCTCGCTGTTGTGGCCTCTCCCGTTGCGGAGCACTGGCTCCAGAGGCGCAGGCTCAGCGGCCATGGCTCATGGGCCCAGCCACTCCGCGGCACGTGGGCTCTTCCCAGACCGGGGCACGAACCCGTGTCCCCTGCATCGGCAGGCGGACTCTCAACCACTGCGCCACCAGGGAAGCCCCCTCATTATATATTAAACAATGTGATCTCAGGCCAGTCTAGACTCATTTAACTGTTTTCCAAACCTTTGGATTTGTACTACTGAATGAAGAGTCATAGGGGTGTGTGTGTGCATGTGTATTTAAGAATTGAAATGTATCCTATCCTATTCTCACATTTTACAAATAAGGGTACTGGGAACCTTAGAAGTTGTTACTTTCCCCACAGTCATTGTACCAATTGGTGATAGAACTCAGATATATTTCCTAATATGGTTCATGTGCTATGCATGTAAATATCAAAATATACCATTTATTATGCCTACTTTATTCCCTGTGATAGTTTCCTGAGTACCATTTTCTAAATATGTGCATTTGTGAAGCATGTCCTATGGAGGGTTTTAGCAGTGGTATCCGTAGCCACCGTTGGTTTCCTAAAAGTGTTCAGCAGTTACTTAAGTGATTGGTTTCTTTGTTCTGGTGGATTTTCTTTTCTACTGTTTATCCCACAAAGTGGCATTGAACCCTCTGTGATCCATCAGCATTTTTTGTTTGCTTTTGCTACTGTGGCACTGTAGCTACTGCTAACTTCTACTGCTTTACAAAAGAAGTTATAGCACCTGTTGCCATCAGTCAGCAGTGAATTTAGTCAAGGTTGTGTGGGCCTGTCTTGTCATTCCACTTATCATTTCCCTCAGACCAGTAACAAACCTTGTTTCTCTCCCAAAAGATCATGGGTCCTTCAGGTGAAGAGAGGTAATTGAAAGAGTCTTCAATAGTAACCATTGGGATAGGACTCTCAGCCCTTTAGTTATGGCACTCTCCTGTTTAATCCTCCTTCACATTGCTGTAGGAAAACACCAAAACTTCTTAGCGAGGCACTTAAGTCCCCATTCGCAGACTTCTCCCCATCTCTTTAATCTCAATTCCTAACTCTTCTGCTTATTTAGCACCTTAGCTTTTCTGGCCCTTTGACCCTCTCCCTCTCCCCCCCTCTTACTCCTGTCCTTGTCCATTTCTGTCTTCTATTTCTTAGGCCTGGAATACTCTTTACCGAGATAGCCACTTAGCTGAATCTACATCATTCCATTTGCAGCTCAAATTCACCTCCTCAGAGAGTCTTTCTCTAATTACATTAATTAAGCCCTCTCCCCCTGACGCTCTATTCCATTAGCCAACTAAAATGTAGTATAGCATAATGACTAAGGATACAGTATCTGGAGCTGGTTTGAATCCTAGCTCTACCACTTACTACCTCTATAACCTTGGACAAGTAACTTACTCCCTCTATGTCTTTTTCTTATTTATATAATGGGGATGAAGATGGTATCTATTTTATACCTTCATTGTGTGGATCACATGGGTTAATGCATTTAAAGCACTTAGAACAGTGCCTGTTACATAGTAAGTGCTCAAGAAATGTTAGCTGTACTTATCAGATGCCAGTAAATTACATTGTAAGAAACTGATTCTTGGTCTTGTGGGTAAGATGTAATTTCATAAGTAATAGCATAAAATGTGATAAATATTGTGATTGGAAAAATACATGGAAGTGTGGCATTGGTTGCACATGTTATAATTAATTAGTAAGTAGAGTTGACATTAGCTAAACTGCTCTCTAACATCTATGGAAGCTAGTGTTTTTCCTTTAGCTCATGGTGAGGGGATTAATAATGACTGAGATGGGAGTGGTGCTATTTCAGATGAGGTAGGTTAGGGGAAGTGTTTACAGTATGTTGACATTTGAACAGAAGCTTGAAGGATGTGAGGGTGTAAGTTATGTGTATATATGGTAGAACAATGATCCAGTCAGAAAGAACAGCAAGTGCAAAGTCCCTAAAATGGAAGTGTGCTTAATGTGTTCAAATATCAGAAAAAAAGACTATATCATTGGAGTGTAAAAAATAGGAAAGCCATAAATGATAGGCTCAGAGAAGGTGTTAAGACTAGATGATGCAGAGCCTTTATAATCTTTACACTGAGTAAAATAGGAAGCCATGGAGGATTTTGAGTAGAGGAGGGAGATGATAGGTTTAATGTTCTTGTTGCTATGTTAAGAATACACTGTAGGCTTAAGTGGAGGCTCTTATCATAGTCCAGATGAGAGATGGTGGTGACCCAGGTGGGGACGTGAGCACTGCACATGGTGATTACATATATATTTGGAATGATTTGCTGATGGGTTTAGTAGATGTGGGTTATGGAGAGAAAGAGAGTAATCAAGAATGCCTTCCAGGGCTTCCCTGGTGGCGCAGTGGTTGAGAGTCCGCCTGCCGATGCAGGGGACACGGGTTCGTGCCCCGGTCTGGGAGGATCCCACATGCCGCAGAGCAGCTGGGCCCATGAGCCATGGCCGCTGAGCCTGCGCGTCCGAGATTGTGGATGTGAGCCTCTGGTAAAATAGAGCTATCTTATGCTAAGATAGTAAAGACTGAGGGCGAAAAAGATTTAGGACTGGGTGGGAGGAAGGGGAAGAATCAAGAGTGTGTTTTGGACATGTTAAATTTGAGATACCTGTTAGACAGTCAAGTGGGAGATGTTGAAGAGACAGTTGGGAAATAAGTCTGGATTGGGCATAAGAATTCACGCTGGAGAATTGGTAATCATTTGCATATGAGTGGTAATTACGGCCATTGGATTGGATGGCATCACTTAGAGAGTATTTGTAGATAAAGAAGGCATTCATCAACTGTTCCATTACATAAACTCAACCCTGCATTCTAAAAAATTTCTTTGTGTACTGAAGGAGTAGGTGAAAACAGTATTTTTGTGGAATCCATTACTTCCAAGTACTGTTATATGTGGGGTTATTTTATGAATGTCCAAAAGATGAATCTCTTCAGGATAAAGGACTTATCTTTTTGAATTGCAAAATAAAGATAAATAGTTTGCAAAAACCAATTATTATGGTATCAAATAAAAGAATCAACACTAGTGATACAAAATTCTAGTTCTTAAATCTTGCTGTTTTGTTGGCTACAAAAACTATTATAAACAAATTGTGGCCAATGTGCTTGCCATTTTAAAAAGTTCTAATAATGCTTTTTACAAGTGAATACTGGTGAACAGTTTCTGGCAAGCCCTCTTTATAAACATCACCCTGAAGGTTAATTTTATCAGAATTTGATCTTTAGTATTTTATTAGTCCCATTTTAAAGTCTGAAAAGATTAAAATGCACAAGAAATGTCAAGAGTTGAGTATGTGTTTCTTATGTTTATGACAGCAAAGTAAATATATTAGGAAATAGTCGAAGACCTTGTAATCTATAAAAATATATATTAAACTTTCCTAAACATTGATCTTTTGAGACCAAATCTATTTAAAACTGAGTATTTTGATAATTATAAAAAAGTTGTTAAAAACCACACTTCAGGCATTCCTGAATTCCCCAATGTTGGTGCTCACTTACTTTATTCAAAAGTATCAGATTGGGGACTTCCCTGATGGCGCAGTCGTTAAGAATCCACCTGCCAGTGCAAGGGACATGGGTTCGGGCCCTGAGCCAGGAAGATCCCACAGGCTGTGGAGCAACTAAGCCCATGCGCCACAACTACTGAGCCTGTGCTCTAGAGCCCGTGAGCCACAACTACTGAGCCCGCGTGCCACAACTACTAAAGCCCACGTGCCTAGAGCCCATGCTCTGCAACAAGAGAAGCCACCACAATGAGAAGCCTGTGCACCACAACAAAGAGTAGCCCCGGCTCACCGCAACTAGAGAAAGCCCGCGCACAGCAACGAAGACCCAATGCAGCCAAAAATAAATTAAAAAAAAAAAAAAAGTATCAGATTGATCTTTGCAGCTACTCTTTCAGTAAATACAATCCACGGGGCTCTAGAGAGCTATCCATGGTTAGCCAGTTGAGTTAATTCATATTCTCTTGGCACATTCAGATGAAAATTACACAGCCAAACACATCTGTCAGGGAGGATATGCTTCAGGTTGTTGTTCAAGTTAAATGAGGGAAAGGAATGGAACCATTAACAAAATCTGAAGGTTAAGTGGAAATTAACTAGGTTCTATAGCATAATACAGTATAAAATCCCAAATTTTAGAGCAAATTATATGCTCTTGTTACTTCATTAACAAGATATTTTACATCAAAAATGTTTATCATTTTAAAAATTGTATATTGCCATAATTCTTCAGTCAGGTCTCAGAGTATAATTTGTTATCAATTAATAATAAGCATTTACTCTGTGCCTCTTATATGCCAGGAATTGTACTCAATGATAGAGAAATGATTAAGACAAGGTATATACCTTCAAGGAGCTTTCAGTCTAAAGGAGACATATATAAACAAGTGTATAGACCAATGTAAATAAAACAGCTAGATAAATATTTGTATGAGGCCAAGAGGGGATATTAATATTTGGTACTAGAGAATGAACTCTATTGAGATTTGGGTGAGGCTAAGGATTTTCTGGTGGCATTATTCCCTGAGCTGAGTTTTGAAAAAGATAAATGAAAATTTACTAGGTATTAGGTAAAGAGTTACAGGAAAAGGGAAAAGCCACATGTATAGGCATGGAAGTCTGAAACCACTTAGTGTATCTGGAGAACTACTATAGACAATTCCCTACTGTTGATGTAAATAGTGTGGTATAAAAAGTGTCAGGAAATGAGGTTGGAGAGGTACACCAGGAAGAGATTGTGTATGTTATACCAAAGAGCTTGGATTTTACCATGTAGATAATGGGGAGATAGTGAGGAATTTTAAGCAGGGAACAGTGTAATCTGACTTGTACTTTAGAGCATTACTTGTGTCTGCAGTGTGAAGGAGGGAGGTTAGGCAGTTACTATATCTCCTTTTATATATATACATACACATTTTTTTTACATACACATTTTTAACGTCTGTTACTACTCCTTTATCAGGTGAAAAAAAACCTCAATTGATGCACTTACAATATATGGATTGATGTGTGTGCATGCATGTAACACCATAGTATCACCAAGGATGGAAATTAAGAAAACATAATACCTTTTCCCAAGAATGCTTATACCTATATCTTAAAGAAAGGTACAACATAAAATCTTTGACAGCTGAGAAGAAAGTAAATTTGGTATTCTTCTATAAACTTTAAGAATATTATCTAGGACATGAGGGTGTACTGAGGAAATAACCTGTTACAAGACCAAAGTTTTCATCAAAAGAACAAAACAAAAAATTTCCTAGTGTTTTTCAAAATACAGTTATAATGAGGGGTTAAGGTCTCAAAGTTCTAAACCCTGAAATATGACCATAATGAAATTAACTACATTTTATTAAAAGTTTTAAATTTCAATAAAGAGCCTTCAGACTATCTGACTTTTAAGGAATGGCATTTTCTGGTGATCCCTTCCAAGACAAATTGATTCTACAAATCTTGTTGATCTTCTTATCTCTTATAAGAAATGTTTAACTCTAAGCTAATAATATGTTAAAGCATATCTTGCCAACAATGAGTATTTGGACTTTAGGATAGTTATTTTATCTTGGAGGGTGGTAAAATACACATAAATTTTATCATTTTAACTTTTTAAAATTGTACAGTTCAGTGGCATTAGGTACATTTATATTTTTTTGCAACCATCACCAAATAGCATGTATCTCTAGAAATGTTTTCATCTTCCCATTGAAACTCCTGTACCTATTAAACAGTAACTCCCTACCCCATTCCTCCCTTTTCTCAGCCCGTGGCAACCACCATTCTTCCTCCTGTCTGTGAATTTGCCTACTCTAGGTTCCTCATATAAGTGGAATCACGCGTCATTTGTTGGGTTTTTTTTTTTTTTTTGCAGTACGCGGGCCTCTCACTGTTGTGGCCTCTCCCGCTGCGGAGCACAGGCTCCGGACGCGCAGCGGCCATGGCTCACGGGCCCAGCCGCTCTGCGGCATGTGGGATCCTCCCGGACCGTGGCTCGAACCCGCGTCACCTGCATCGGCAGGCGGACTCTCAACCACTGCGCCACCAGGGAAGCCCTCATTTGTTGTTTTGAGACTGGCTTATTTCCCTTAACACAGTGTCTTCAGGGTTCATCCATGTTGTAGCATGTGTCAGAATTTCCTTTGTTTTTAAGGCTGAATAATATTTCATTGTACGGATATACCACATTTTGTTTATTCATTGATCTGTGGATGGATACTTGAGTTGCTTCCATCTTTTGGCTATTGCAAATAATGCTGCTATGAACATAGGTGTTCAAATATCTCTTTGAGTCTCTGCTTTCAATTCTTTTGAGTATATACCAAGAAATGGAATTGTTGGATCATATGGTAATTTTATTCTTAATTTTTTTTGAAGAATCCCCATACAGTTTTCCATAGCCACTGCACCATTTTACATTTCCACCAACAGTGTACAAGGGTTCCACTTCCTCCACTTCTTCCCCAATACTTAATCTTTTCTGTTTGTTTGTTTGTTTTGGATTTTTTAATTGCACCTGTCCTAATTGGGGCATGAAGTGGTATTTTGTTGTAGTTTTTATTTGCATTTTGATGATTAGTGATGTTGAGCATCTTTTCTTTCTTTTTTTTTTTTTTTGGCCACACCACGTGGCTTGCAGGATCTTAGTTCCCTGACCAGAGGTCGAACCTGGGCCCTTGGCAGTCCTAACCACTGGACCGCCAGGGAGTTCCCATTGAGCATCTTTTCAAGTGCTTGTTGCTATTGATTATCTTCTTTGGAGAAAGATCTATTCAAATCCTTTGCCTGTTTTTAAAATTGGGTTTTTGTTGTTGTTGAGTTGTAGGAGTTTTTTTTATATTTCTGTATATTAACCCCTTATCAGATAAATGATTTGCAAATATTGTCTCCCATTTTGTGGGTTGTCTTTTCAAGTCTGTTGATAGTCTTTTGATGAACATAAGTGTCCATTTTGATGTAGTTGAATTTATCTATTTTTTCTTTTGTTGCCCATGCTCTAGGATAGTTATTCTTTTTTTTTAAGATTTATTTATTATTTACTTATTTATTTTTGGCTGCATTGGGTCTTAGCTGCGGCATGTGGGATCTTCATTGAGGCATGCGGGATCTTTCGTTGCGGCGTGCGGGATCTTCGTTGCGGCACGCAGGCTTCTCTCTAGTTGTGGCATGTGGGTTTTCTCTTCTCTAGTTGTGGTGCACAGGCTCCAGCACGTGTGAGCTCTGTGGTTGTGGTGCAGGGGTTCCAGAGCGCAAGGGCTCTGTAGTTCGTGGCATGCGGGCTCTCTAGTTGAGACACGCGAGCTCAGTAGTTGCGGCAGACAAGCTCAGTAGTTGCGGCGCGCAGGCTTAGTTGCCCCACAGCATTTGGGATCTTAGTTCCCCAACCAGGGATCAAACCCATGTCCCCTGCATTGGAAGGCAGATTCTTTTTTTTTTAATACATTTATTTATTTTTGGCTGCTTTGGGTCTTTGTTGCTGCGCATGGGCGTTCTCTATTTGCGGCGAGCAGGGGCTACTCTTTGTTGTGGTACACCGGCTTCTCTTGTTGCGGAGCATGAGCTCTAGGTGCACAGGCTTCAGTAGTTGTGGCTCACGGGCTCAGTAGTTGTGGCTCACGGGCTCAGTAGTTGTGGCTCATGGGCTCTAGAGTGTAAGCTCAGTAGTTGTGGCGCACGGGCTTAGTTGCTCCTCAGCATGTGGGATCTTCCCAGACCAGGGCTCAAACCCATGTCCCCTGCATTGGCAGGCGGATTCTTTACCACTGGACCACCAGGGAAATCCCTAGGATAGTTATTCTTGATCATTCTTTCTGATAATTAAAAAGCAGAACCATTTGCCTATTAAGGAGACACATACATAGTATTTGATAACAACAAATTCTTACCAGCATAGGGAATACTTATGTTTTTATCCTTAGAAGCAGAAGGGCGAGTTTCTGGCTCATTAAAATCCAGATTTAAAATGGAATGTCAAAGGAAAGCAAAATGCATTGTAGTAACCCTGGCCCTGAACTTGTGGTGGGGAAGTATAACAAGTGTTGTAAGAGCATTGGTAACCAGCGGTCTGTCAGGAAACTTTCCCCCAACTCTGTTTATTCCGCTTCTCTAAAGACTCTTTAGAGACGCCTTCCTTGAGCACCCTTGCACCTTCCCAACTTGCATTCCAGTTCACTCTCATCCCTTTCCCTTTTATTTTTAAAACAAAACACTTTTTTATGACCAGACATTGGTATTTATTGGCTTATTTGTTTATCGTCTGTCTTTCCTTATGAGGGCAGAGACTCGTTTCTTTCTTTTTTTTTCTTTCTTTGAGGATTTTCCAGGTATTTTTTTTCTGTTATTGATTTTTAGTTTAAATCTATAATTGTTTGAGAATATACACTGTATGATTTCTATTATTTTAAATTTGTTAAAGTGTGTTTTATGGCTCAGAATGTGTCTATCTTGGTCAGTGTTTCATGCAAAATTCAGAATGTGTATTCTGTTATTGGGTGCACTGTTCTATAAATGTCAACTAGATCCAGTTGATTGATGATGCTATTTAGTTCAGCTATATCCTTACTGATTTTCTGACTTCTGGATCTGTCAATTAGTGACAGAGTGGTGTTAAAGTCTCCAGCTACAATAGTGTTTTTATAGTCCAGCAGCTTTTTTTCTCAAGTATTTTGATTCTTTTTCATTAAGCACATACATATTAAGGGTTGTTATGTCTTCTTGGATAAATGACCCCTATTATTATTATATACCCTCCCTCTTTATCTCTGATAATTTTTCTTCAAAAGTCAGCTTTGTCTAGATTTAATATAGCTGTACCAGCTTTTCTTAAAAATTAGTGTTAGCATGGTGTATCTTTCTCTCCCTTTAGCTTAAGTCTTTATATTTAAAGTGGGTTTCTCATGAATAACCTGGAGGTAGGTTTTGTTTGTGCTTTTTAAAAAGCCCACTCTGACAAGTATGTATTTTAATTAGCATATTTAGAACATTCACATTTAAAGTGATTTTTTATATAGTTGGACTTAAATCTACTAGGTTGGTAACTGTTTCCTACTTGTTTGTTGTTTCTTCCCCCTTCTCTTTCTGCCTTTTTGAGGGTTTTTTTCCTGTTTCACATTTTGTTTTTTACTAGAATTCTTTAGAGCATTTTTAGTTCACAAAAATCTTGAGCAGAATATATATACCTCCTTACCGCCACAGACAAACACAGTTTCCCTCTATTATTAACATTAGTATGGTACTATTGTTTAAAATTGATGAGCCCGTATTGAGACTCTTGTTACTGTTTTGTTCACTGCTAACTTTCTAGAGCTTAGAACAGTGGTCTATGAGTATTTGATGAATTCATAGAGCATTGAACATTTTGTTGTTCATTTTGTTGAATATTTTGTAGTTTTCCTGTCTATAAAAATTTCAAGAAGTAGATGCTGATTCTCAGGCTGAAATAATTGATCTGTATGTATATACAGGTATATGCTTTGTAACACCAACATCTCATAGCATTAATTAATTCCTCTTGTAGCCTCCTGATTCAGTATTGTGCCATTTATGACATGCTATAAAATAGGTTAAATATTTAGTGCCTGTTATTTGTCAGGCACTGTTTTAAGCCATGCATGAGTATTGAAACATGAACATCTTAGGCTTGATTGAAGTAATTCTGGTACCAATAGTTTTAATAAAGGAAATTATTTTCATTTAAAACTGGGATTCAGGGGCTTCCCTGGTGGCGCAGTGGTTGAGAGTCCACCTGCCGATGCAGGGGACACGGGTTCGTGCCCCAGTCCGGGAAGATCCCACATGCCGTGGAGTGGCTGAGCCCGTGAGCCATGGCCGCTGAACCTGCGCGTCCGGAGCCTGTGCTCCGCAACGGGAGAGGCCACAACAGTGAGAGGCCCGCGTACCGCAAAAAAGCAAAAACAAAAAAAAACCTGGGATTCATGAATCAAGTTGTATTTATAAAGATATGTTAGCAAATTTTTTCCTTAAATTTAACCTAATGTGAACTTTTTTCCAGATATTTTCTAAATTTGGCACAGTCTTAAAGATTATCACCTTTACAAAGAATAATCAGTTTCAAGCCTTGCTTCAGTATGCTGACCCATTGAATGCACATTATGCCAAAATGGTAATTATGATCTTTTTTTCATTTTTCAATTGTTAATCAGTCACTTCAGTGATACCAAAGAAAGCCATCATGTCTTCTCCTTTGCTGTAGTTTACCATGTGGTTTTTTTTTGAAAAGTGTAATAAAATATACATACTGAAATTTACCATTTTTAAAATACTGTTCCATATATGCTCTTCTTATAGTCTAAAAATTACTTCTTTCTTCATATGAAATGGTTTCAAATCACCTGTCATTTCTCAGATTTCTGGGACTCATTTCTGTTTGTCATATTTAAAGTCTAGAGTTGAGCACAGTACTTCTGATATAATCTGACTAATAAAGTAGGATTATCTTTACCCTAGTGCCTCATTTTCTTATATTAAGTGAGCCAAAGATTGATTGATTTCAATATTTTTGCAACCATATTCACTGTTGAATTTCATTGAGTTCTGAATTGCTAAAGACATTAAATCTTAGGAAATATGCTGCATTCAATTCATATTGTCTTCTTGTTAGTACATGAGTGCTTGACTTTTGACAAGATGTAAAACTTCACATTCAGTTTGGTTACGTTTGACCCATCTCCTATTGAGATCTATCCCTAACTCTAATTCTATCTTGTATTGGTATCTGAATTATTTCTAATTTTTTTCCAAAGATAGGGACTAAGGTTTATAGTACTTTTGTGTATCACAAGGTATCTAGCTCTTGATTAGGAATAACATTTATATTTGCTGTACCCTCTACCCGCATATATTATTTTGTACCTTTATGATGGCATACTGGTCAATAACTATTATGATAAGTCAGTGGTTTTTGTATATTTGTATGTTTTTTGTTTTATTGATATTTTTATGTTTTGGTTTCTGGTATTTATTTTTATAAATTGAAGTGTTTGTGGAAGTCATAAGTAGCAATAAATATCCCTTTGGTAAGTCTTTATTATTTTCAAAGGAGGGATTGCTGATTTTTGGTCTTGTATCTGATCTGACTCAAAACTTCCCTCAAGTTTATTACTCAAAGAAATTAAACTTACAAGAAAAACAGTAAGTGGTAGATAATATTTCACATATTGTGGTTCTGACAGGTACCATTTACAAAGGCTTTATTTCATCTTAGCCTATATAAATTACACTAAAATGAATTAAGATGAAATGTAAAATTTAAATATCTTTAAACATTTAAAAAATAATCATAATAATAATTAGTACAATGTACAATAATGTATAATAGTTTTCTAAGCTTATACATTTCTCCTCTTCCATTTGCTCTTATCATAGACAAGATAGGGATTATTATCCTTACTTTACAGATGAAAAAACTGAGAAATAGAGATTTTCATTTTCTCTCTTAGGCTCACACAGTGACAGAGGTAAAAGTAAACACAGGTCTTTGGCTTTTAGTTTAGTCCTCTTTGCTTTATGCCTGACTGCCACTCTGTCAAAGTAGAGGCTACTTGATTTATTATTGTTATTACCTTGCAAAACATCAGTCCCTTTCTTACATGCTTTAGGCTCTGGATGGCCAGAATATCTATAATGCATGCTGCACTCTGCGTATTGACTTCTCCAAGCTTACCAGCCTTAATGTGAAATATAATAATGACAAAAGCAGAGACTTCACTCGCTTAGACCTTCCTACTGGTGATGGCCAGCCATCCCTTGAACCCCCTATGGCTTTTGGTGAGTAGTTCTATTTTGGGTCACAGAACAAGCTTTCTGAAGTTAAAAGTTTCATTTATTAATCCATATATGTCAGGTGGTTTCTTCTTGGATTCTCTCAGGATTTCTAAAGAAAAGCGAGAATCATGGAACCAAAACGTGTTCGTTAATTGAATCTTGATATTAGTAGATTCTATTAGTTGGCAAAAACAAGTAGATACCTGAAATTGAATTTATTTTCTAACATTAATATTACTCGTTCTTTATAAACCATACAACCATTTGCTTGAAATTAATAGTCATATATTACCACTGGTTTAAATAAGTTGATTTATAAGGTTGGCCAAAAAGTTCCTTTGGTTTCTAAGTACAAATAAAAGACACATTTTTCATTTTCACCAAGAACTTTTTTTGCGGTACGTGGGCCTCTCACTGTTGTGGCCTCTCCCGTTGCGGCCTCTCCCGTTGCGGAGCACAGGCTCTGGACACGCAGGCCCAGCGGCCATGGTTCACAGGCCCAGCCGCTCCGCGGCATGTGGGATCTTCCCAGACCGGGGCACGAACCCATGTCCCCTGCATCGGCAGGTGGACTCGCAACCACTGCGCCACCAGGGAAGCCCCACTAAGAACTGTATTGAACAACATATTCACCCTTTCGTTCCACTACCTTCTGCCATTTTTCAGGCAACTTCATAATTCCATCTTCTCAAAACTTTTTATCTTTTTGAGCAAAGAACTGTTCCAGGTGCCTTTTACAGTCTTCCGGGAAATGGAAATTTTTTCCATTAAGAGAATTTTGTAAAGACTGAAATAAATGAAAATCCGAAGTTGTAATGTCTGGTGAATACAGCAGGTGAATCAGAACTTCCCAGCCAAGCTGTAACAGTTTTTGTCTGGTCATCAAAGAAACATGTGGTCTTATGTTATCCTGATGGAAGATTACGCATTTTCTGTTGACTAATTCTGGACTCTTTTTGTCGAATGCTGCTTTCAGTTGGTCTAATTGGGAGCAGTACTTGTTGGAATTAATCGTTTGGTTTTCCGGAAGGAGCTAATTAAAATAGAGGACTCCCTTCCAATCCCACCATATACACAACATCCCCTTTTTTGGATGAAGACTAGCCTTTGGTGTGGTTGGTGGTGGTTCATTTCGCTTGCCCCACAGTCTCTTCTGTTTCACATTATTGTACAATATCCACTTTTCATCGTCTGTCACAATTTGTTTTGAAAACAAAACATTTTCATTACGTTTAAGTAGAGAATCACATGCGGAAATATGGTCAAGAAGGTTTTTTTCGCTTATGTGGAACCCTAACATCAAAGCGATGAACATAACCAAGCTGGTGCAAATGATTTTCAGTGCTTGATTCGGATATTTTGAGTATGTCAGCTATCTCCCACATGGTATAACGTTGATTGTTCTCAATTAATGTCTCACTTTGATCGCTGTCAACTCAACTGGTCTACCCAACTGTGGAGCATCATCCAGCAAGAAATCTCCAGCACGAAACTTTGCAAACCACTTTTGACATGTTTGATCAGTCACAGGACCTTCTCCATACACTGCACAAATCTTTTTGTGTGTTTCAGTTGCCTTTTTACCTTTCTTGAAATAATAAAGTATAATATGCTGAAAATGTTGCTTTTTTTCTTCCATCTTCAATATTAAAATGGCTACACAGAAATTCACCAATTTTGATAAGTTTTTTTTTTTAATGCATGCTGATCTGATAGCTGTCACAATACAATCTAACAAAACTGTTTCAAGTGAAGTTAAAGACAACTAAGTGCTACTAAAGGCATCTTACAGAAAAAACCGAGCAAACCTTTTGGCCAGCCCAATATAACCAGCAAAATACTGGTGTAAGTGGTCTTGAGAGAAATACTTTTCCTTTTTTAAGTAGTGATACTTTAAAACAAGGACCTAAATGAGTAGTATGTTTTTCCTTTATTCAAAGAAGAGGATTTACAATTTTTTGTTTTTGTTTTTGTTTTGTTTTTGTTTTTGTTTTTGTTTTTGTGGTATGTGGGCCTCTCACTGTTGTGGCCTCTCCCGTTGCGGAGCACAGTCTCCGGACACACAGGCCCAGCGGCCATGGCTCACAGGCCCAGCCGCTCCGCGGCATGTGGGATACTCCCAGACCGGGGCACGAACCCGTTTCCCCTGCATCGGCAGGCGGACTCTCAACCACTGCGCCACCAGGGAAGCCCTGTTTTTGTTTTTTAAACATCAGAACTTTTCATCTTAACCCTAAGTTTGTGTGAAGTTGCATTTTTGCACTAATAAAATAAGTCTTCTGCATTACTCATGCAAATGTTGCTTTGGAGAGCTTCCTTCTTTCATTTAAAATTAGTTCTCAATAATTTAAACTTTAAAAATAAACCTTTATGTAAAGGGAAAAGTAGTGGAGAGCCTACTTGGGTATATCATTAGGTTAATATACTTTTTGGTTTTGCAGCTCTCGAAGTGTGGTTTATTATTTAGATAAAGTATTTTAATTTTATTACCCTTTGTGATTGATTTTTCTTTCCCAGATGACACCATAAAATATTAGTTGAGACTTTAAGTGATACTTAGTTTATCTTCATTTTATAGGTGAGAAAAAAGAATCCTTAGCCAAATTGTTGTCCAAAATTTTCTAGAAAACAGATGGTAAATTTAGTGTAAAAGCCTTTTGTTATTTATAACTGAAAATGTCAAGTGGATTGTTCAGTTCATGTTCCTAAATTGTTAAAGTTTCTGTTTTAGTCTGACCAAATTTTTGTGTTTTATACAGTTGTGCTTCTATATCTACAGGTTTGGAATCTGTGGATTCAACCAACTGCAGATCAAAAATATTTGGGGGAAAAAAATTCCATAATGTTCCAAAAAGCAAAACTTGAATTTGCCTTGTACCAGCAACTATTTTACATAGCATTACAGTGTATTTACACCTATTTACATAGCATTTACAACACAGTAGTTATTATAAGCAATCTAGAGATGATTCACAGTATGCAGGAGTATGTGCAGAGATTATATGCAAATACCATACAATTTTATATAAGGGACTTGAGCATCCTTGGATTTTGGTGTCTACAGGGTGGTGGGTTGGGGAGTGTGCTGGAACCAATCCTTTGTGGATACTGAGGGACGACTGTATTTGTTATCAGCCCCTACTAATATGTACAATTTGGGAGAGCCAAAGGTCTTTGTAATTACCATTTTAATAACAAATGATAGAAATTGGGGCTATCACTCAAGTTTGCCAAAACTTGGCTATCAAATGCAGAACTGCACATATTTCAGTAATTGAATACATACTGTTGGTATAATTAATGTTCTGCATTGTGGAAGGAGGACATTTTTAAAATACAATTAAAAATTTTGGTTTCTGAATATAAAATAATCAGAATGTTACCATCCTTTTTTTATTGTATTAATAAATCCTTTGTCGTTGCAGAGTAGTGTCTACATTCTAAGATAAATAATTCATCAAACAGAGAACAGTACTTTTTTATGTGTTGTGTGAAAGTTTACTCTGGCTCTCACAAATATTTGAACAGTTCACTATTCCCTCTTTTTTTTTCTCCTGGCTTCAGAAACACCACACTTCCATGACTTTTTCCTTACTTCACTGGCTGTTCTTTTCTTTCAAAGATTACCGTTTAGGGGCTTCCCTGGTGGCGCAGTGGTTGAGAGTCCGCCTGCCGATGCAGGGGACACGGGTTCGTGCCCCGATCCCGGAAGATCCCACATGCCGCGGAGCGGCTGGGCCCGCGAGCCATGGCCGCGGAGCCTGTGTGTCCGGAGCCTGTGCTCCGCAACGGGAGAGGCCACAGCAGTGAGAGGCCCGCGTACCGCAAAAAAAAAAAAAAAAAAAAAAAAAAAAAAAAAAGATTACCGTTTAAAGGTCTTAGGGCTAAGTTGTGAGCATTCTGTCCCTCTTTTTAGAGAAATATATTATACCTATAGAAAAGCTTGTAAAACATGTGAATACAGTTTTAAATACCCATGTGATTACTACCCAGATTAAGAAATAAAATGTTTACACATACTGAAGAAGCACTATTTGTACCCCTCTCATTTATTGTGTTCCCACTCTCCCTGCTCCAAGATAACTATAGTCTCAAATTTTTGATGATAGTCATGCTTTTGCTTTTCTGCTTTTCCCCTGTGGTTTGGTTTGGGTTTTTTTTACTACTCATTATGCAGCCCTGAGTGCTAATTTAAAAAATTCTTTTCTCCTATATTTAGAACTTTATCTAAATGGAATCATACTGTTTGTTTTCTTTTGTGATTCATCCATGTTCACATATGTGGCTATCACTTATTCATTGTTAATACTGTCAAGTGTATAGATTCCCATTGTATGAATATACTACAGTTTGTTTATCTATTCTACTGTTGATAGACATTTGGGTTGCTTTAGTTTGAGGCTATTATGAACAGTGCTGCTGTGAAATTTTCTTGATTACCAATGAGGTTGAACTTACTTTATTTATTGGCCATTCTCCTCTATGAATTTTCTGTTAATTCTTTTGCCTGTTTTTGTGTTTGGTTTCTTGTCTTTTTTTGTTTATTTGTGGGAATTCTTTATATATCCTAGACACTAGTCCTTTGTTGGTATTATGTGTTGCAAATAATTTCTCTCAGTTTTGGCTTATTGGTTCATTCTCTCCATGGTATTTTTATGTAGTCAAATTTATTTGCCATTTCCTTTATATTTGTGTTTTTGTGTCATGTTTAAGAAATCCTGTATTACTTTGACATTATAAAGATAAATACTTATATTTTAAAGTTTATAGTATTTTAGTAACTTTTTATTGAAATACTTTAAGTTGCAAGAATAGTTCAAAGCATTCCCTTATATCCTTCAGATTCCCCAGTTATTAACATCATGCCACATTTACTTTATCATCTCTCTGTTTATATGTGTGTGTGTGGTGCTGTTGTTTTTTTTTCTCCTCTGAGTCATTGGAGAATAAGTTGCAAGCATGGTGTCCCTTTTAAATACTCACTGTATATTTTTTAGGAACAAGGACATTCTTACCTAAATACCGTTATCAAAATCAGGAAATTAACATTCACACAATACTATTATCTAATCCATAGACCTTTTAAAATTTTTGCCAGTTGTGAAAATAATGTTCTTCATACGAAAATTTTTCTCAGTATCAGGTTAATTTATTTGTCATGTCTCTTGGGAGTCCTTTAATTTGTAACATTTCCTCATTCTTTGTCTTTTATGACCTTTAAAATTTTAGAAGAGTTCAGGGTTGGGTATATAATAGCATTTCTCCCAACATGCATGTCTGGTTTTTTGGCTGAAATAATGTTGTGTCTTTCTCATTTCATTACATCAGGAGACACATAATGCCAGTTTATCCTATTCCTGGTGATATTAACCTTGATCACTTAAGGTGGTTTCTGCCAAGTTTCTTCCCTGTGAAGTTACTGTTTTTCTCTTTGTAATTAGCAACATATCCTTATAAGGAGGATACGTTGAGACTATAAAAATAGCCTGTTTCTTATGACTTTTCACCCTTTAGTTTTAACATCCATTGCTTTAATTAGTTGTTACTTTGGTAGTTGTTGCTGTATTGGTGATTTGCTAATTCTGTCATTCCTTCTCATTTATTAGCTGGGATTTTATTATAAAGAACTTTTTTCTTACCAACACTCCATTCATTCATTCATTCATTTTTATTACATAAATTCGTGTGAATTTAAGGTTTATAATGTGCTACTTTGATGTATTTATATATTGTAGTATGATTCAGATATAGTGATATTTATCACATTACACAGTTTTAGTATAATATTGTTGTCTGTATTCATTATACAGTGCATTAGCTCTCTGTGGCTTATTTACTATTCATTGTATTTATTTTTTCATGTTAATATGAACTTGTAGGTTCTTATTTTATTCTATGGGTAATAATTTCATAGTATCATTTTTCATTTTATGTTCAAACTCTCCCAGATTTGGCCAGTGGGAGTCCTTTCATACTAGCTTCAGTGGCCTTTTGACATATCTTCATCATTGTTTGAACACTTCCTTACTTTCTGGCAGAAGATATTTCAGATCTTCTTTACTTTCCCTGCCTTAACACTGCAGTCAGCCATTACTCCAATGAGCCCTGGTTCCTTTTAGTAGGAGATAGTATTTGGAAATCAGTATCAAGGTATATATGTGCTTATTGCTAATAGGGTGTCACTGCTTCTAGGAACTTTAAATGGACATGACTAGGATATATGTATATGTGTACTTCATAAGTATATTTCTCTGTGTGTGTGCATGTGTGTGTTTGTGTTTTAAAAAACCGCAAGTTTTAACTGTTAACTCCAATTCCAATCCAGCACCCTTTTTTTCATATTGGTGATTCCCTTCTTCAAGAATGAGAAATCTAGTTTCCATTAGCCTCAACATATTTACTTATTTGCTCGATCCTATAATACACAAAAAGTTCAGAATTAACACATACCATTAACTTGAGGTTAATATATGCATGAGTAGTTTTCTGAGCATTGTTCCATTGGTCTATTTATTTGTCTTTCTTTTTGTCATTACCACAAGTCTCAATCTGATAGAGTTAAGTCTACTTATTCTTCAAGAGTATCTTGGCAATTCTTGACCATTTACACTTAGGAATTTTAGGATCAGCTTTTCAAGTCCTCAAAGGGGAAAAAAAGCACTATTAGGGTTTTGATTGGATTATATTGACTTTATAAATCACTTAGAAGATAATTGACAGCTTTACAATAGTCTTCCAGTCTTTGAATATTGTACATATCTCCATTCATATTCTTTAGTGTCTTTGAGTAAAGTTTGGTGACTTTTCCCCATAAAGGTTTGCATATGTTTTGTTAGAATTATTCCTAAGAGCCATACTTTTTAGATTCTAATTCTAGACCAATCTTTATGATCCATGTAACTTTGGGCAAATTGCTTAACTGCTCTGTACTTTTGTCTCTTTATATGTGAAATTAACATAATAATAGTACTTAACAGGTAAGAGTTGTGATGAATATTAAATGTGCTAATATACGTAAAGAGCTTAGAATGGTGCCCTGTAAGTTTTAGCCATCACTGTTATTTGGTTTTTAAACTGTTGCTAATATACAAATGCAGTGTTGTTGTTTCTTGATTTCATATTCAGCAACTTTGATAAACTCTTATTTCTTTCTCTAACTACTCTAATTAATTTTTCCTCTTACTTTAATAAGATGCACTGAACTTCTAAAATTTGCATAGAAATGGAAAAGTATCTAAAATAGTGAAAGGAAATAAATGCAAGGCTTAATATAAAGCTGCAGTAGTCAAACCAGTTTGATAGTGTTGAAAGGTTAGATAAATTAATGGAGCAGCATATAGAGTCTAGAAATCAACCCACATGTATGTAGTGAGTTGATTTTGAGCAAAATTGCCAGTGTAAAAATTCAGAAGGGAAAGGAAAATCTTTCAACAAGTAGTTTTTGGACAGGTGGATATCCATATTGGAAAGAAAATAAACATTGATCCGTATCTCACACCATACTGACACATTGACTTGAAATGCATCTTAGGCCTATATGTAAAACTTAAACCTATAAAACTCCTGGAATAAAACATAGGAGAGGGGACTTCCCTGGTGGTCCACTGGTTAAAACTCCCAGCTTCCACTGCAGGGGGCATGGGTTCGATCCCTGTTTAGGGAACTAAGATCCCACATGCCATGCTGTGTGGCATGGCCAAAACAAAACAAATAAATAAATCTTATATTAAAAAAAAAACTTAGAAAATCTTTGTAACCTTGGGATATGCAAAAGTTTCTTAGGTAAAATGCAAAAAGCACGAACCATAAAAGGAAATAATTTATATATTGTATGTACATCAACATTTACAAGTTTCACTGATTGAAAGGTACCATCAAGAAAACCAAAAGGTAAGCTATAGACTTGAAGAAAATATTTGCAACACATATATATAAGACAAATTCGTTATATCAAGTTATATAAAGAACTCTTATAGCTCAGTAATAAGAAAACAAACTTAAAAAATGGCCAAAAGATTTGACAAGATATTTTACAAAGATGGTATATGAATGGCAGTAAACACATGAAAAGGTGCTCAACATCTCTAGTCATCAGGGAAATGGAAATTAAATTACTGTAAGATATTATTACATACCCATTAGAATAGCTAGAGTTAAAGTTTCCTGTACCAAGGATGTGGAACATCTTTTACTAGCATACTGTGTTGATGGCAATGTAAAATTTAGGAAACTCTTCGGTAAAGAGTTTGCCAGTTACTTAAGTTAAATGTGCACCTACAATATAACCTAGTCATTTACCCAAGAGAAGTGAAAAAGTTAATGTCCACACAAATACCTGTATGCAAACGTTCATAGCAATTCTATTTGTAATGACCAAAATCTGGAAATATTCTATTACAGGTGAATGGATAAACAAAATGTAGTTTATCGATGTTATGAAATACTATTCAGCAATAAAAAGGAGTAAATCGTTAAGGACAACAGGATTATGTTGAATGAAAGAAGCCAGACAAAACGTTATTATGGGGCTTCCCTGGTGGCCCAGTGGTTGAGAGTCCGCCTGCCGATGCAGGGGACATAGGTTCGTGCCCCAGTCCGGGAAGATCTCATATGCCGCAGAGCGGCTAGGCCCGTGAGTCATGGCCACTGAGCCTGCGCGTCCGGAGCCTGTGCTCCGCAACAGGAGAGGTCACAGCAGTGAGAGGCCCGCGTACCGCAAAAACAAAAAACAAAAAACAAACATTATTATGAATGAAAGAAACCATATAAAAAAGAACACCTGGTATATGATTCTGTTTATATATAATTCTATAAAATGCAAACTAATCTTTAGTGACAGAAAGATCAGTTGCCTTTTGTACTTGTACATTTTATTGAATGTAAATTAGAAAAGAGAAATAAGTCATATCATTTCAGTCTAATGCTGACAACCCTCCAAAGGCTCCCATTTTTTTCAGAGTATTAAATGCCCACATCCTTACATTGGATTGCAAGCCCTATACCATCCACTCCAATTTTACTCTTTCGACATATCTCCTTTGATGTTCTCCCCTTGCTCCTTTTGCCCACCAAACTGGCATCCCTCTAAAACATGTTAGGTATGTTCCCACCTCCAGATTGTTCCACTAGTTATTCCCTCTTCCTGGAGGGCTTTTCTCCCAGATAGCCTCAGATTTTGCTCCTGCTGCCTTCTATGACCTACCCTGACCAACCTTCCCTCAGTACTCCTGATTCTTCTGTTCTATATTTTTAGTAGTATTTATCACCTTCTTATGTATGCAGTTAACTTAATTACTGTGTTTATTGTTTTATTCTGTTTTCATCAGTCGAAATAAGCTTCACCAAGGTAGTTTTTATTCTTCTCTACTTAGTTTGCTGATATTTGTGCCTGACACAAAAAATATTTGTTGAATTAATGTTTATTTACGCTTTGGTTTTTCCCACTACTGTTTTCGAAGTTTAACACTGTTTTGTATTTTCATCTAGGATTTTTAACTTTCATACTTATTTTACCAAAATATAGAGTTAATCGATACCTGTAATCTTTTCTTATATAATACAAGAACTTTAGGACACTTCAACTCCTTTTACCTTCTCTTACCTCCTCCTAACTCAAGATATTATTATGTTTAAAACTTTTTAGATTTTAACATTTCAATTTGTTAGTATTATTTTATACAATCAATATTCATTTAGATTAAGCCATATATAACTCTCTTAAGGCCTTTCATTTCTTCTTGCAACTCAGATATGCCATCTGGGATTGCTTACCTTCTGCCGGAAGGATATCCTTTATTATTCACTTAAGGAGAAGGTCTGTGTTAACATGTTTGAAGTGTTCATTTCCCCAGAAATGTCTTTATTTTGTTGTCAGTTTTAAAAGATATATAGAGTTCTAGGTTGACAGGTTTTTGGTTTTTTTTTTTTCCAGTGTATTAGAGAAATCAGTACACAATAGTCTGGTTTTCATTGTTGCTCTTGGAAGGTCAGCTGTCAACCTAATTACTGCTGTTTTCTCTCTGGCTATTCTTTAGATTTTTTTTTTTTCATCTTTGATGCCTATAGTTTCAGTATGATGTGTCTGTTTAAGGATTTATTTTTTTCTACCTGGAGCTCAAAAAGCTTCTTGATTTGGTGGATTGTTGTCTTTTACTCGTTCTAGAAATGATCTTCTCATATATTTCTCCTTCACACTTTCTTTTCTTACTTTCTGGAATTTTGATTAGACCTGTTATACTCTCTTACTCTGATTATCTCAAACTTTCTTTCATATTTTCTGTTTCTTTATCTCTCTGAGCTGCATCCTAAATAATTCCTTAGGGACTTTCATTTTACTAATGGTCTCTTCACCTTTGTCTAATCTGTTGTTAAATTTGATAATTTTAGATTTCAATAATTGTGCTTTTTATTTCTAGAAATTTTATTGATACTTGGTTTGTTTTTTTTTTAAGTATTTCCCTATAGATATTTTTCAGCATGGCTTTTATTTCTTCAAACATACTATTTCAAATCAAATCAAATCAAATCTGATAATTCCAATGTCTGAAATCTTTGCAGTTATTCTTCTGCGATTAGATATTTCTTTTTCTACTTTCTTTTTTTCTTTTTGAGTTACTCCAAAAGTTTAGTCTGCTACTGTACCAGCATTTTTGAAAAACAAAATAATTGTGCTTTTTTTACATAGTATATGTAAAAAAAATATATATATTACTCTTTGTAATATTTTAAATGGCTCTGTATTTTGTCTAGTGACTCATCATAATTTATATAATAATTCTCCAATTTAGACATTAAGCTTGTTTCTTTAGGGCTTTGCTATTATAAATAACACTGATAAACTGATTTCGTAGGTAAAAATGTTGTCTCTTCATTTGTATTACCTTAATTGCTGTTGTGGTAGTACCTTTTCCAAATGTAAAATATGTATTCTTAGTTATGCAAATCTTAAACCTTTTTCTTAAAAGTTTGTGTAAACCATTGCCTAACTGGTTACTTTGCTAAAATGTTTCTGTTTCTGCTTATTTGGGGAATGTAGATTTACAGAAACTTTACAAATGATTCTTTTGTCGAGTATTAACAAACGTTCTTGTTAATCATATTTTACTTGGAAACAATTATTTAAAATTTGACCCTGGTAATTGTTTGCCAATTCTTTCATTTATTGCTATTTAATGTTCAGTGAGTGTTATCTCAAGAATTTTCCTCATTTCTCTAAAACCTACTACAAGTCTTCTGCCTCATACCCCCCACCCCATAGCCATTTGTATTACTGTCTTTGTTTTTTTGTTTTGTTTTGTTTTTTTTGCGGTACGCGGGCCTCTCACCGCTGTGGCCTCTCCCGTTGCGGAGCACAGGCTCTGGACGCGCAGGCTCAGCGGCCATGGCTCACGGGCCCAGCCGCTCCGCGGCACGCGGGATCCTCCCAGACCGGGGCACGAACCCGTGTCCCCTGCATCGGCAGGCGGACTCTCAACCACTGCGCCACCAGGGAAGCCCCTGTTTTGTTTTAAAAGTACGTCCCTTGCCCTTCCCACAAATCTCAGTGGTTTACAGCAATTAACATTTATTCCTGTCACATGACTGACACTTAAACAGCTACGAATCAGCTTTTGCAAACATCCTTCACATGTCCTTTTGATGGAGGGCCCAGGCTGAAGGTGTCACTACATTTAAGACACGGCATTCTTGTGGCAGAGAGTAAAAAAATAAGAGAGCTGGTGTAAACCCATAATGCCTCTTAAAGCTTCTGCATAGAGGCAGTTTATGTCCTGTCTGTCCGTGTGTTCCTATCACATGATTGAGTGCAGTGGGTGTTGCATAGAAATGTATGCTCCTCCCACAGGAGACACTGCAAGTCACATGACTGACCAGCGTTACATGGAAGGGTCAAGTGAATACTTGGCAACAGTAATACAATCTACAGTATCTCTTCTTTATATATATATATATATTTTTTTTTAATTTTATTTATTTATTTATGGCTGTACTGGGTCTTCGTTGCTGCGCGCGGGCTTTCTCTAGTTGCGGTGAGCAGAGGCTACTCTTCGTTGCAGTCCATGGGCTTCTCATTGCGGTGGCTTCTCTTGTTGTGGAGCACGAGCTCTGGGTGCTTGGGCTTCAGTAGTTGTGGTTTGGAGGCTCTAGAGCGCAGGCTCAGTAGTCGTGGCACATGGGCTTAGTTGCTCCGCAGCATGTGAGATCTTCCTGGACCAGGGCTCGAACCCGTGTCCCCTGCATTGGCGGGTGGATTCTTAACCACTGCACCACCAGGGAATCCCTACCATATCTCTTCCTATGTTTAATTTTCTAGTGTAAACTTTCGCAATAACTCATACCTGTACTGAAGCCTCTTTGATAAGTCTTCCTTTATGCCTTAAATGTAGTTATTTCTGTTATGAAAGAATCATTTTACCTATCATCTTCTTTTTTAACTTTTTACTTTATATTGGAGTATAGTTGATTAACAATGTTTTGTTAGTTTCCGGTGTACAGCAAAGTGATTCAGTTATACATATACATATATCTATTCTTTTTCAAATTCTTTTCCCATTTATTTTATTTTATTTTATTTATTTATTTTTAGCTGCGTTGGGTCTTTGTTGCCGAGTACGGGCTTCCTCTAGTTGCGGAGAGCAGGGCTACTCTTTGCTGCCGTGCATGGGCTTCTCATTGCTGTGGCTTCTCTTGTTGCGGAGCACAGCCTCTAGGCGCGCAGGCTTCAGTAGTTGTGGTGCTCGGGCTTAGTTGCTCAGCAGCATGTGGCATCTTCCTGGGCCAGGGCTCAAACCTGTGACCCCTGCATTGGCAGGCGGATTCTTAACCACCACCACTGTGCCACTAGGGAAGTCCCTCTTTTCCCATTTAGATTGTTACATAATACTGAGCAGAGTTCCCTGTGCTATACAATAGGTCCATGTTGGTTATCCATTTTAAATATACCAATGTGTACATGTCAATCCCAAATTCACTAATTATCCCTCCCCCCCACCCTTCCCCACTGGTAACCATAAGTTCATTCTCTAAGTCTGTGAGTCTGTTTCTGTTTTCATTTTACCTATGATCTTGAGCCTACTTGAATGTACGTTTAGCAAGGGCAGAGATCCTTGTCTGCTTTATTCATTGCTTCCTCAGCACTAGAAGAATGCTTGCCTCCTAATGTGCTTTCAATAAATATATGTTTCCCTTCTTCTTTCATCACACTGTCAGTTATTCTCATTTTCTGTGTCTTCATTTATTGTTGGTTCTCTCTGCTAGCTCTGTCCCTGAAGTCTCTCAATGACTATATTTTCTTGAATTATTTTAATCACAGCTACATATTTAATAAATTCTGTTAAATAATTATCTTTAATGAAGAGAATAAACTTATATGATCTTTTAACTGCTCTGGAAAATGTAGCCTACATACTTCTTCTTATAAATATGCATATCAGCCTATCATTAGGGTAAAAAACATCAAAACCTTCCCTTGGACTCTTACAGTCTAGCTTCTCACTGTTGCTCTAAAACTATTGTTTACCTTTTACATTTCTCACTCTCTTTGACTTTTATGGAAGGCGCCCTCCCCTAAAACTCTATGTCTCTAGATCCTGAGGGATTATAATTCATTATAATTCACTGTTTTGTTTTGCTTTCTAAGGTTCTCTTTTTCTCTTTTCCTTAGAATGTTCCTCTTCCTTCCTCTACCACTTAAGTGTACTAATACTCCCAGGTTCTATTTTTAGCTTTCTTCATTTCTTGCCTTGTGCCCTTTTTAGCGGAGCTTTCATTCATGTGGCTTTCACATTTATTTCTATATAGATGATTTACAAATCTGTGTCTTGTAATAGTTAGAAATTCTGAGTTTGCCCCCTCGTTGCCACTTGCGGCATTCCCATTTGAGTGTCTTACTGTCACCTCAACCTTAACTTGTCCCAAACCAAATGGTTTTCCTACTAGTACTGACTCCTCCATTGGAACTAACTCTTGTTTTTATTGATGGTTCACAGTCACCAGGCTTCTAAAAGGAGAGGGAATACCAGCCTCTGTTTAGCATCCAGTGCACACTAAGCACTGCTTTTCACTTACTGAATGTCCAGCTCAAGTTTTACCTCCTGAGAGACCTTCAGACAATCACAGTGATCCTTTGCAGTCCCTTCTTCTTAGACCACTTGCAGTATATTTGTATTTAAACCCCTAGATCCTCAGCCTGTGAATCTCCTGTAATTCATACTTTTAGTTTGTAAAGCCTCTCAAAGGCAAGGATTTTTATTTCATATTTCTTTTTGTCAGCACAGTACCCCCCAGGTACAGTACAATTTAATAAGTATTTGATGATTTTTGCATAGAAACAATGCTCTAAATAAGGACAAGAATATCAACTTAAATAACAAAACTAAATAAACTAAAACTAAGTAGCAAACTAATAACTCAAAATTAAATAATATTTTAGCTGTACTCTTGAACCTTGAACCCAGTTGAAAGGGATTAGCCTCTGAAAGTGGCAGAGGCTCTTTACTTACCATTAAGGATCACCTGTTGAACAAATCTTTACTCTGTAACAGAATCTCTTTATCAGTAATACACCTTCATATAGCCATTTTATATTGCTATAACCATATTTATAGAAGGTAGTATATTTATTTTAGCTTCTCTTCCCCGTTAGGTGCACCAGGAATAATTTCCTCACCATATGCAGGGGCTGCTGGATTTGCCCCAGCCATTGGATTTCCTCAAGCTACAGGTGACTAACTCTAAAGTTGAATTTGAATTGATTTCTTAATGATGGTCTGTATTTTCCAGGAACTTATCAAAATGAAAAATATTACCATATTTGAAGGATTTATAATAAAAGCATTAGGTGTTTCAATCACGGAAGTGGCTCATGTACAATATATGACGCACAGCTTCCTTGTGTTTATAAATAATTCTCTCTGGTTCCATTCTCAACTCCAAAATTCCCTTGTATATTCTGCATCATTTATACTTGCCATTGGCACAGATAACTATAGGTTGACTATATTAATAATCTCTGATTTGCCTCTTTGGTTATTATACAAAATATATGAACTGCTTGCTTATAAGCTTATCAATTACATGTTAAATAGACTTGTGTGTTATTTATCTTTGTGTCCTTAAATGCCTTTGATGGCATTTAATACATAGTATGCAGTCAGCAAACATTTGAATTAATAAACATTTACTGTTAAACTTATTTGTAAATCCTCTTTTTTTGTCTTTTTGATTAATGGGTTTAGAAGATTACCGTAGAGGATATGCATGCTGTTTTTATTTCAGAAAAAAAAAATTTTTTTTCTTTAAGTAATAGAAATAATTAAGAGATAGCAATCGGTTAATACTTTGATAATGACTCTCTGACTCTTTTCCAAATAGTAAACAAAATGAATTTGATCATAACTTAAGGAGAAGAAAAAAATACTTTATGGTTTTATTGCTGGTGCTTAAAGAATACACTTGAGGTTGGTGATTAGAAAGAAGAGTGGCTTAGTGTTAAGCCTAGTCTACACAGTACCTTTTTACAGCTTCCAGCTGATTTATGAATATAACTTTTAAATTGTAACATAGTTGCTTTCTGGCAATAATCTTTGTATCCTACCTTTCTAATTCTGGGAATTTTAACTACTCTCTTCACTGGAGAGGATGAAGTTCACTAAAAAGAAAAGAGTGATTTAAAAGGTTGAGGTTCATTTAAGTTTTAGGTTTTTGGTGGTTTTAAGACATCCTAACGTATGTTTTAATTAAGTGAGTAATTCTACCTATCCCATTAAAATGAAGGCATTATACGTTGTTTTTATGTGTTTGAAGCTCCCAAACGTTTAATTTTTATACATTTGGAGGTAGTGATACATGGTTTCCCTCATTTTAGTTATTTCTTTCTACACACTGTATGTATAAAACACTGTAGTAGATGTTAAGAAAGAGAAAAAATGTGTAAAGAGGGCTCCTGAGTTGATAAGACTTCTAAGGTGTAGCAGGAGGATGTACATATACACATACACACATGTATATACCCTACAGTGTAGCTAAGGTGTAGTGTTGGCGGTATATAATAGACTTAAGGAAGTTATTCAAAAGTTGCAGGAGCATGGGAAGAGGTCATGCAAAAGACTATTGAGTATAGATTTCATGGAAAAGCATCCACCCTAAGAAGGTGATCTGCACAGTTTTAAAATTCAGCAAGATGATGGTAGTAATAACTTTCCCTAGATTGTCAAGCAGAATAGTATGATTGTAAACTATATAGCAATGTAATTACATGATTTGTGATAAACTGGTCAGACTCTGTCTATTATAAGGAATTTGGAGCTTAAAGAATCAATAAAGAACTGGTTTATATCAACTAGAGATTTTATCTTAGATAATTTTTAAGCTGAGAATACAAATAGTGGGACCTTCTGAGGAAGTGTAGTGTTTTAGGTATAGTATATAGTGTCAATATTCCAGTATTGTAGAACTTTCAGTAGTTCTGAAATATCTGGGGGAGTAGTGAGCTCTGAAAATTCTTGCTGCAAAAGAATCTTGAATTCTATAAATTTGTTCTTGATGGTAATAACATTTTACAAGGTTACAAAATGTTTTTTCCCCATGCAGAATGTATGTATACAATTCACCTGTTTTAGATATACAACTCAGTGATTTTTAATGAATTTACAGAGTTGTGCAGCCATTACCACACTCCAGTTTTAAAACATGCATTACTACCTAGCACGCATATATGTGACTTCTGCCGAAGGACTTTTTACAAAAATATGTATCTGGTTTTATGGTAGAAGTCAATATGAAAATAACATATACTTTAGAGAAATGTGCTGGAATATATTTGTTTCAAGAAATAGAAGGAGTACTTGTAGTTATAGACCCTTTGAAAAACCTAATGGCTTTTAAGACCAGTGAATTTGGTTGCTATGCAAAGCACTGTATAAATAATAAAGTACTAAGTATGATAGTATCAACGAATAAAGAGCTCTACTTCCAGACAGACTCTGGAGGGCAGAAAACTGACCTTTGTTATCCTTATGGTAGCTTTGAAACATTTTCTTCTCTATTTTTGCTTTTGTCTTCATTTATTTACTTAAGTTGTATTAAGTGTTATAATTCTCCAGATAACTAGAATATGAAATGCTTTTGATGTTTTGAAAAGGTCTGTCAGTCCCAGCTGGACTAGGTCCCGGAGCTCTTGGTCCTCTCGCAATCACCTCCTCTGCTGTCACTGGAAGGATGGCCATTCCTGGGGCTGGTGGTATACCGGGAAATTCTGTTCTACTTGTCACCAATCTTAATCCTGATGTGAGTTGAAAAGTATTATATGTAAAAAGTCTTTCAGGAGGACGTATTGTAGCTTCTGACCTAGAGTTAAATTCAATGAAAATGTTTATTTTAAGAATTTTTATTAAAATTCATCACTAGTATATATAGAAGCAGCATGTAAAAAGTCAGTGCTTTGAACAAGTAAACTTACTTAAAATTTTTACTTAGACACTGATATTTTGTGTTATCCTTTTCAAACAGCTTATTACACCACATGGACTTTTTATCCTATTTGGTAAGTAATTTTTGTTGTTGTTTTTTATATTATCTATGATGTGAATTGAGCATATTGCATCATTCAGTAATATTTATTACTGCTGTGTGCCTACTAGTGTGTTTGATACTGAGGATAGAATAGCAAGGAAGACTTAGTAAGTGATTACAGTTACAACAAAGTTTTATAAAAAGGGAAATAGAGATTGTAATAGGAACATACAGCTGGGAGACCTAACCTAGCTGAGGGAATCAAAGATGAGGTACCAGTAGAAATGATAGTTAAGCTGACTTGTGAAAAGTGAGGACACATTAGCCAGGCAGAAAGGGAGGGCAAATGTCCTTTCACAGATAGTAGCAGTGAGAGACAGAACTCGTGGAACATAGAAATGAAGGAAGCTCAATGGAGAGTGTAAGGGAGAAACATGTTGAAGCTGGGCAGATGGATAGGGGCAAGGTCATTAAGAGCTTTGTAAGCTATATTAAAGAGCTTCGTTTTTAACTTAAGACAGTGGGAATCCATTGACTAGTTTTAAACAGGAGAGAGGCATAATGAGATGTTGATTATAAAAATAACCCCCTAACTTTCCAATAGTGTGCCTCTCTCAGTTAAAAAAATATTTAGCATGTACTCCTAATCTATATATGATTAATTATTCATAAATTTCATCCATCTTTTACTATACTCTTTAGTATAATATGTACAAACAAATATAAGAGCAATAAAGTGATATTTGATATTTTAAAGATTTTTCTTATGACACTTTTAAAAATAAAAATCTATTAACATTTAGTGAGAAGTATGATTTAATATGCTTCATTATTTTCAAAAACCTTTTTCATTTTGGTTCAGTATCCCAAGAACTGATTCTAAATTCACTTTATTTTAGTACTTGATCTTAATGGTTGTCATAAATGAAAAAGATACCTCATAAAGATATGCGAGGGAATCCTCTGGCAGTCCAGTGGTTAGGACTCAGTGCTTTCACTGCCAGGTCCCGAGTTCAGTCCCTGGTCTGGGAACTGAGAATCCCGCAAGCTGTGTGGGCACGGCCAAAAAAAAAAAAAAGATAGGCGATTTGAATGGAAGTGTTTCATTGTTGCATTAATTGAACATTACACAATCAGCATTAAAAAATTGTTTTGTCTTTTCAATTAGGAGTATATGGTGATGTACATCGAGTGAAGATAATGTTTAATAAGAAAGAAAATGCATTGGTTCAGATGGCAGATGCAAATCAAGCTCAGCTAGGTACTAATGATTAATAATAATAATGATAACCTGCCCCTTTTGTATGTGAATTTTCCTATAAAATAAACTTATGGCTAGTAGGAAGAGTACCTCCTTATGTTAATATCTCCATTATTATTTGGATCTGCTTATATTTTAAGATTTTAAAATATTTATTATTCTTTGAAGTTCATTTTATCTATTTGAATATATTGTTGATGTTTAGAGCTTTGACTCTAGGGTTTTTCCATTAGCTTTAAACTAATAAACATGACTTGTTTTCTTTCATTTTATTTGTTTGTTTGCTTGTTTATTTATTTTCCTTTCAAATTAAGTTTTCTAGAACTGTTGCATGGCATAACAGTTTGGGAATACTTCATAATGATGGTGCAAGAAAGTGTCATTCTACAATCTCACCGTTTATTATTATAGTGGCTGTTGAAATATTACTACTCAGATTTTTTATTAAAAAAAGCTTTACTTGGGATTAAAAATAGATAGCTAGTGGGAAGCAGCCACATAGCACAGGGAGATCAGCTTGGTGCTTTGTGACCACCTAGAGGGGTGGGATAGGGATGGTGGGAGCGAGACGCAAGAGGGAGGAGACATGGGGATATATGTATATGTATAGCTGATTCACTTTGTTATACAGCAGAAACTAACACACCGTTGTAAAGCAGTTATACTCCAGTAAAGATGTTTAAAAAAAATTTACTTGAGATTAAACTAATTTATTCAATAATCATTTCCTGAATATGTGGTATGTTTCAGGCATTCTGGAACTTCTAGAACTCTGCTAGGAAAATAGTTACTTTTTGTTGTATTGCTTTTCTTTCATTACAGAAAAAGAGTCATTTAATACATTTTCGTATATGAGAGTTTTTAAATTTAAAACCATTTAAGCCCTCAAACTGACAGTATAATTTTTTAAATGACAAGTAAAAAGAATTATGATAGACAGTTTTACAGAGACTCTATCTTAGTACCCAGACTTTCCTTATTTTCTTCTTATGTACCAGCAATGAACCATCTGAGTGGTCAGAGACTTTATGGGAAAGTGCTTCGTGCTACACTGTCCAAACATCAAGCAGTTCAGCTTCCTCGAGAGGGACAAGAAGACCAAGGTCTGACTAAGGATTTTAGCAATAGTCCTTTGCATCGCTTTAAAAAGCCTGGCTCTAAAAACTTCCAGAATATTTTCCCACCATCGGCTACTCTGCATCTTTCCAACATCCCGTATGTATCTGATTAGTTACTATTCATTTAGATGATTAATAATCTACAGTATATGGTTTGGGGGGTAAAAACTGAAATTATTCTAATGTAGCAGTTGTCCTATTCACTAATTTCTCATAAGATGATTTATTTGCCATCATGTCTTAAGAAGTTTATATCTAACCGTACACTATGAAAGTGAAAGATAGCAATGTTTTAAATTTTTCTTTCCAAACAGAGAATTAGCAACTGTTACCTTCCAGTTATAGAATGGCAAAAATCTGTGCAGAACTATTCCACTGGTGTATACTTGTTCATCCTTTTGTATAAGTAAAGACCCTTTAGTGACCAGCATAGCAAAATCAAATAATTTATGTATCTAAGAACTTGGTAAAACTGAATTCTCTATTTTTTACCTGTAAGCTGCAAAGCCACATGTATATCTAAAAGCTAAAAATTTTCTTGTAACCACTCTGTATTTAACCAGTGTTGTAGCAGACTTGTTCTTTAGTCATCATCTAACTTAGAGATCGACAAACTATAGCCTATGGTCCAAATCCATCTGTTTTTGTAAGGCCCATGAGCTAAGATTGGTTTTTACATTTTCAAGTGGTTATGGAAAAACAAAAAACTTTTGTGATTAGAGAAAATTACATAAAATTAAAATTTCACCTTCCATAAATAAAGTTTTATGGAACACAACCACATTTATTCATTTATGTATTAGCTATAGCTGCTTTTGAGCTATAACAGCAAAGCTGAATAGTTACAACAGAGGCTGTATGGCCATCAGAGCCTAAGAAATTTACTACATGGCCCTTTATAGAAAGCACCTGGCAACCCCAGTTTTAATTCTTGAAATCCTTGACGTACAAAGGGGGCTGTGTTGGGTCTTCATTGCTGTGCACGGGCTTTCTCTAGTTGTGGCGAGCAGGGGGGGCTACTCTTTGTTGCAGTGTGCGGGCTTCTCATTGCAGTGGCTTCTGTTTGTTGCGGAGTGCGGGCCCAGTAGTTGTGGTTCATGGGCTTAGTTGCTCTGTGGCATGTGGGATCTTCCCAGACCAGGGCTCGAACCTGTATCCCCTGCATTGGCAGGCGGATTCTTAACCACTGCGCCACCAGGGAAGTCCCAAGTTGGCAATTTTATATAACTTAATCTAATACATGAAGAGGGATAAGCTTTGGGAAGGAAGGGTAAAAGCTGTGGGGTATAGTTGTGTGTGAGCACGTATATGAAAAGTTAAAGACTGAGGGAATGGAGAAGGTTACAGTGCTGGAATATTTCTGAGAATGAGAATGGGATTTGAATAGGAAGAGAAAATAATTATTCAAAATGCTGTTGAATGCCCAGGCTCCTAGCTAGTCTCCAGTTAGGCTATATGGAGAAACCTTGAATCCGAATTGGGCAATGGCTCAAACCTCATGCCAGCCAGGCAACTGGAAGAGTCACTTGAGAAAAAAATCTAGAAATTTAGCACCTCATCACTACAGAGTTAGGGAGAGAGGCAACATATTTAAATACTAAAGCAGGCTCCCTCTTAAATACATTTATCCAGGAGCTGGTCTCAAGTTGCAACCTGCATTGGACATGTAGGTAGAAGAGAGAAAGGACGTTAATACTTTTTTTAACCATCTGCCTAGTCTGGGCATGTGCTGGTGTTTTACGTGTGTTACCTCATTTAATCTCCATAATAACCTTCTTTTAAAATTGTGGTTAAATATATAACCTAAGTTGTTTTACCATTTTAACCGTTTTTGAGTGTACATTCACATTAAGTACATTCATAGTGTGCAACCATCAATTATATCCATCTGCAGATCCTTGTCATCATCTCAAACTGAAGCTCTGTACCCATTAAACAATATCTCCCTGTTTCTCTCTACCCCCAGTCCCTGGTAACCACTATTCTACATTCTGTCTCTAGCAATTTATCCATCATAACATTTGGAGTAAAGGTCATTAGTTTCATTTTAACAATGAAAGTGAGAGGCTCAGATTAAGTAACTTACTCAAGAGTGACATACCAGGTGAATGAAAAATAGAATGTGAACTTATATCTGTCTCCTTGCAGAGCCAATTATTGTTCTATAACACCCTCCTTGCTGGGAGTTGTGAGATGAGGAAGAGTCTACTTTTAGTCAGTTGACTCTCATGTGATAGACCACTGTATTAGTTATCTACTGCTGCGTAATAGATCACCCCAAACTTAACAGCTTAACACAATAGTAGATGTTCATTATCTCAAACTGTTACTGTAAGTCAGGAATCCAGAAGTGGCTTAGCTGGGTGGTTTTGGCTGAATCTCTCATAAGGTTGCATCTGAAGGCTTAACTGGGGCTAGAGAATCCACTTCCAAAGTGGCTCACCATATACTTAGTTGTTGACAGGAGGCCTCAGTTCCTTGCCACAAGGAGCTCTCCATAGGGCTGCTGATTGTCCACGTGAAATAGCAGCTGGTTTCTTCCAAAGCTAGTGATTCAAGAGATGGCAAGGTGGAAATCGCAGTGTCTCTCAGCCTCAGAAGTCACATGTGTCATATCTACAATACCCTGAGCGTTACAGAGGACATCCTTATTAGATGTGGGAGGGGAGTACCAAAAGTGTGAATACTAGGAGGCAGGAGTAGTTGGGGGCTATCTTAGAACCTGGTTACCACATACACATGTTCATAGTTACCCTGAAAGTAATTGAAAATCTACTGGCCTAGTAGTGGAAAACGCTGGACCATAGAAGACAAGTCAGAGCTAGGGAAGTATCTTTGGAAGTCCTAGAGTTAATTGTGGGTAATAATCCCATTGAAAGAATAAATATAGAAAGATTTTCTTGTTCTTTATATACTGCCCATGTCCTGTGCAAAAGATTTGAGACAAAATTCCATCGTTTGAGAACATGTATGCATCATCAACCTTGAACATCTTTCAGGGCACTTGCAAATCATATCTTCATTGCGTGGCTTTATGCTCTTTGAAATGTGAAAATTCTGGAGACTTGATGATTTCAGGAGTTAATCTTTGCATCACTTAAAAATTAGGGATAAAATAGTTGACTCTCTCTGTAATGTTTTCACAGCCCCTCTGTTACAGTAGATGATCTGAAGAACCTTTTCACAGAAGCCGGATGTTCAGTGAAGGCTTTTAAATTCTTTCAGTAAGTCCATGCTTTTAAGAAATACATTAACATTATTTAATATGATCTGCAAATGTTTAAGGTAGTTTAATGAAGTCTTCTAGGTCTGGGGAAGAGGTTTGTAGGCAAAATTAATTCTATTTGCTTTTTCTATTTCTTCTACCATTTTCAGGAAAGATCGCAAAATGGCACTCATTCAGTTGGGTTCTGTGGAAGAAGCAATCCAGGCTCTCATTGAACTTCATAACCATGACCTTGGAGAAAATCACCACCTCAGAGTTTCTTTCTCAAAATCTACAATCTAACTTTTCTGTGAATTTTTCTCCTAAAACTGGACCATAATTTCAGTAAAACCTTCAGACATAGACTGAAGCAGCTCAAGACCAATTCTGCCTCTTTCACAAAAATAACTCTTCCTGAGTTTTGATATTCAAGTATATTCAAAAAATCATGGGATGTTCTCTTTTTCCTTAAACCCTCTGCCAATACGTCCTCAGAGGCGTGTTTTTCCTGTGTACCATAGTTTCTAAAATGAAAATAATCTTCAGGAAAAAAGAATCAGGAAAAAATTTTTTTTCAATAATTTAATTCCCTATATTAAATTGGATTTCAAGAGGACGGTCTTTCTTTGTGTTTGGGTCCAGATCAGCCTTATACAACATTTCTAAACTCCTTTGTACTTTGAAAAATTTAAACATATAGACTTTTAAAATTACTTGACATAAGTAATTTAAATTACCTACAACCAAGTTTTTAACTGTATGATTCAGAAGTTTGACTCCTCTAGAAAACTGTTCCCTTGTAAGTTACATCAGTTATTTGGCATACACTGATACTTACTATACATAAACAAATTGGGTTGTATTGGAAGCAAATTTATAAATCTGCGTGTTTTCTTTCAATTTTTTTTTCCACTATAAGACACTCCTTTGCATATCTTTAACTTTTTAAGACTATTTGGAGAATGAAGTGTCTCAACTGTCTCCAGGGAAATTAAGTGGAATCCAACCAGGATCTATTAAGATGTCAGAATAATTAATAATTTTATTAGGAAAAGTCATGTTTTAAATTTCAAAATGACACTTGCCGAATAATATAATATGATCTTGGAAAATTTAAAAAGAAAAATAATCCTACTTATAAACTACTTTTTTATAGTTGTTTTCAGAAAAAAGTTTACAGTCTTAAGGAAAATATTCAGGTCTATCATATGGTTTGACAGATTTTTTAAAAGTTATTTTTGGTAAAGTCTTCTTTTAGAAAAAAATCAATCTCAAGGGTTTTTTGTACCACTATAATCTCTAATACTTATTCAGAATTACTGTGTATTTACTTAATTTCCTATTATGTGCCTTATTATGTGCTTATGATATAATAGGTTAGACTTTTATCTAAGTATCTTGAAAGCTATACCGTGGGCTTGGTGAGCATTTGTTTTTTTCTTTCCCTGTTTTGGTAAGGATTTTAAGGTTTTTTTCATTGCAATTTTAAGTGATTTTCAATAACTAGTAGTTTCTATTCAAATTTTTTGGTGCTTTGGTATAGAGATGGGGTGAGGAAGGGTTAAACGGTTTTGGGAATAACTCAATGCACACCTGTAGGCCTCTTCATATTGTGACCAATAGTGGTCATTGCCAGTTATAGCATACCAATTTGGGGCTATAACATGCAGTCTCAGTTCTGGATCTTGTCTGATCTTTATCACCCATTAGAATTTGTCTCAGGATTACTTGGTTTTTGTCATATACTCGTGAGAACTTGCTTTTCTTTGTTAATGTAACTTCATTACTGAGTGCCCACATATATGGAGTATGAGAAGGTAGATTCTTTCTCATACTCTGTCCCTCTTTTTAGTTGAATGTGAGAGTACATTTTAATGTTGCTTCAATGATTGTATAATGTAAAATTGTTTCTTTTTAGTTAGATACTTTGCTTTTGTTAATTATTCCTTCAGTGCTTGATCGGAGTTTTTTAAAGCAGAATTTGTTAAAAGGGTCATTTTTGTCCACCCCTTTTACACTTCTCAGATTCTCAGAGTGGCTCATCTCACCTTTTAAAAGAATATCTCAATTTCTTTGCTATATTCCAGCCATTAATTTGAACACAGGAGGAAATTTTATAAAAAATTGGAGACTACAAAAGGTAATTGTTAAAAAGCAGAATTCACTCAACGCTGAGCAACAATTAGTTGGTAGAATACAAAGGAGGACACTATATTGAGATCTTGCAAATGGATCAGTTTTAATATTGGCTGATAGGTATAATCATTTATCTAATTTTTATTTTTTCACTTATGAAATATATTTTTACCAAAACACTGAGTAAGAGGGAAGGGGAGAAAAACAATTTCTTTAAGAAATCTCCCCAAATTGCTTCATTTTTTTCCTTCCATACAGGCACTATTATAATTTTCAGTGGAATGTTAAATTGGTTTTTTTTTAGTTGGGAATTATTGTGTAGTTTAATTCATGATTCCTATAACAGTCAGTGGAAGTGTAGCAGAAGTGTAGCAGAAGGGAGATCACAATGGTATTGAATGTAATTTTGAAATAGGGAATGGCCTTTATATTTGAGAGAACATTTGAATCCTTTTCAGGGATTTGCATGCGCGTATGTGTGTGTGTGTATAGATAAGTGTATATACATACGTACACTTTTCTAGTGTTGTACATACATATGCACATTACATACATCTTAATTTATTGACAAAGAACATTAATCAAATTAAGATTTGGAAAAGGTGAGATATTCTTGTTTAAAATAGTGTGTTTGCAACCATCAATTTGTGTCTAAAATTAGCTGTAGCACATGGATGTTGTCCATATTGGGCTATTTGCTCTTTGAATTATAGAGGTCTACAGTATTTGTGTTGCTATAGTTTCTGTAAAAAGATTTTAAAATATCAGGTCAGTGGAAAAACTAGATCTTTGGTTTTTTTGTTTTGGCATGCATTTAGTTGATATCTTCTGAGCAATGTTTGTTTTTGCTGTTGAGCTGTCATAGTATCCTATTTTTAAGTTTATTTACTTAATTTTAAGGAGTATTGTCTTATTTTTGGAGGTGTCTGACTTTGACACAAAGTATGTATATTCAGGACTTGATTAAAAAATAGCAGTACACGTTTAACAGCAATTTATCCCAAAAAGTTCTACTTTGAGATTTAAATAACTTGCATAGCAGTAAATTGTGTTTCCTGTGAGATACAAATAGAAAAATAACCTTAATAATTTGATATCTTACAGGAGAGTATCAGAATTACCCAATAGCTCCTGCAGAATGCCATAAATTCGTTATTTAAGGCTAAATATTGTAATGTTAATTTGTAGTAATGTTTCTGATTTTGTTGAAAGTTGCAAATCTCACAGTTTTTAGAGACACAATTTTTGCCTGCCTATTCCTTACGTAAGCAGTGCCCTTTTTTGGCTCCACCTAAGATGGTGATTATAGGTTCTGCTTCAGTTGATTAAAAGTAATTCTCATGGGGGCTTCCCTGGTGGCGCAGTGGTTGGGGGTCCACCTGCCGCTGCAAGGGACACGGGTTCGTGCCCCGGTCTGGGAAGATCCCACATGCCGCGGAGCGGCTGGGCCCGTGAGCCGTGGCCGCTGGGCCTGCGCATCCGGAGCCTGTGCTCTGCGGCGGGGGAGGCCACAGCAGTGAGAGGCCCGCATACCGCAAAAAAAAAAGTAATTCTCATGAATGTCTCTGATCAATTTTATATAAACTTTTGAAAGCTTCCGTGTCATTAGGCAGCAAAGGTTATACATTTATATTAACATGTAATTCCTCTTCTGTTTCCACTAAGTATTTTTGGACAAAAGATGACAAGCTCAGAAGTATGTGTTTTCCCCCCAGTGAGTCACTTAAAAGCCCTGTTTGCCAAACTATCAGCCTATCTCTTAGAAAACCTAGTGTGTACTGCTATTTTTAAAACCAAAAAGACAGCATGACTCTGCGTAAAAGCATTTTTCTTAACTTTTCCTTTGTTTTGATCTGTTGTTAACAAGAATAAAACTGCCAGACTTAAAATATTCTACTATTGTGCTAAAAGAAATACAATTTAGATTGCACAGAACTTTTTCTTTAAAGAAAATATAACTCAGCTGTCTTTTAAGAGCTGTGTTATTGTCTACAAGACTATTTGCAGTCTTTTTTCAGAGCAAATTTTAACAGCTAGTTGTGAATGATTTAAAAAATAGAAAATTACTAAAATATTAGTTTTAGGGGTTTTATAGAGGGAGAAAAACAAAACAGGACCAAAGGTTATGTGCCTTCTTCAGTAGTCTTAATTGATCTTTTCTTCCTATTTGAGACTAAGGTAGTATCAGTATTCTGGTTTTCAGGAAATATATACTATAGTTTTAAAAGAATGTTGTCCCACACACCATCCGTTCAAGCAAACAGTTGTAACTGTAAAATGAAGTCTTAGTTACACTTTTTGCCTTCATCACATAATATTCATTATATAGCGTTGTGCAGGTCCAAGAACAGAGCTGCTCTTAATCTTTGTGGTAGTCATCTTAGTTTCTGTAACCTGAGGCATATGTTCCAGAGAACAGGGATATTTTTCTGGGCCAGTGACCTTGGTGATAATAGTCATGATTGAAAGCTGCTCGTAGCAAGCTTAAATCAGCACTGTAAACAGATTTTTGTTGTTGTTGTTACATTATTTTTAGTTCTTGAATCTATGTAGTAGTTGTAATAACAAATATTCAAATAGCTATTTTTGATGTCATTAAAAAAAATCATACTCTAGCCTTTTTTTCCCCTTACCATTGTTACCCAGATCTTTAAAAAATTCATCCCACATCCAAAAAGTACTAATTATAAAGATTGCTGACCAAGCAAAGTTTTGCATCAAAATGTCACCTCATTGCTCTGACCAAAGACTGACTGTTCTGGTTTTGACTCCTTTCTGTTAAGCATTTCTTTTCCCAAGCTCCTTTCTGAAAGAAGATCCAGTGCAAAGCGGCCTTTACTTTCTATTTCCTATCAGCGAATAGACTACTTAGAGAAAATGGGAGTTTAAATGTGAACAGAATGGATTAGGACAACATGGGTTTCATGGGCATTTTCAGTACTGTATTTAAGAAAAAAAAAAAAAATAGCACAGCTAGGAGCCTCTGACATTGTCTCGTGTTTTATGTGGTCTGTTCATAAAATTCCCTTTTTCAGTTTATAAGAATGTTCATCTAACAGAAGAAAATGCTGTAAATATTTGTAACAACATTTTTTTTAAAACCAGGCCGAAAAAGAAAAAAAAAACGGTTTTTGGGAACAAGTTAACATATAAAGTGGTTTTATATAAAACATCAGTTGTCTTGTATATTTTGATAAGCAGCAGTACCAGCTTTCATTTGTAACACAGTTTGTGGCATTGGAAGAAAAGGATTCTGTGATTATTGAAGTGAATTATGTTATAAATGCGAAGAGAAGATAAAATATTAAAAAACATATTTTCTGAGTGCGTAGTGCATGTTTAATTCAAGCTTCTGTACACTACAGTATATTCCATTTTTGTTCAGTTTGTATATTTGCTGACTATTACTTGATATCTCTAATCTCTTTCCTAACAAGTATAGCATTGTAGCATGCCTTTTAATAAATGTCATGACATCTGTACTCTCTTAAAAATATTTCTGTGTTCTTGTCTGTACTTTGGGTTTCCCCTTGTCTTACCTGTAATTCTAATGATGTCATATTTTCTTTGTCATAGCCATCCATCTAAACTTGTTATAGTGAGAGCATAGTAAGCACATATTCATACCACTTTAAAAACTGAAAAACCTTAAGTCTACTAATCACCTCTCTTTTACTTAAGGGACAGTTCTCATTTTGAGAAACAATGCTTTTCTAACCGTCCTACAAATAGCTTCTTCAGTGGCACGCCCCCTTTGTACAAGTACACGTTGGCACATTTGCATGAGTGATGTCTTTCACTCTCTTTCTATGCATCTCTCTCTCTCTCTCTCTCTCTCTCTTTCTCACACACACACACACACACACACAATATATATGTGCAATGCCAAAGAAGAATTGGAACATTTTTTCCTGTTCAGTTTTTGACTTCCCTAGGGGATGAGTATACATAAATTTTGAGACATTTCGAGGTGTGATCACAAACCAAGTTTGTGGGTTTTTTTGATTAAAGGGTAACACAGTTACCAGCTGCCTATATATTGCTTTTCCATAGGCAAATGTTTTATTTCTAGGTTCTTTAAAGCGTTATTGGATTGTAGGAGTCTAAGCAGTCATTTATTTTAATCTTTTATTCTAGGATCTCTTTTTTTTAATGTTTATTTCTTTGACTGCGTAGGTCTTAGTTGCCGCATGTGGGATCTTTCCTTGTGGTTCGTGGGCTCTTTGTTGCTGCATGCGGGCTTCTCTAGTTGCAGCACATGGGCTTCTCTCTAGTTGTGGTGCACGGGCTCTAGAGCACACGGGCTCAAAAGTTGTGGCACGCGGGCTCCCTGACCAGGGATCAAACCCGTGTCCCCTGCATTGGAAGGTGGTTTTTTAACCACTGGACCACCAGGGAAGTCCCTATTCTAGGATATTTTTGCAAGTGGGAATTTTTTCTTGGGGGTGGGGTGGGATTTATTTTTAATGGAATAGAAAACTAGGTAACTACTGCTGATCTTTGCTGGCTCATCTAAAATCTATTGTCTCCGTGAATGTAACTAGATCAGCTTTTTTTTTAAGATCTAGAGGCATTTTTATCAGGAAAAGATAAAATAATCCTATGGCCAAATAGGTTTTTATAAACTTGCTTGACCATGAAATGCTTATTTACACAGCAGAGGCTTGTAACCATCATTAACAGTCACAAAGTCTTGAGTATAAATGGATCTAAGAGGCTACCTAGTTCAATTTCCACCTTTTAATGATGAGCAGCTCAGAGAAGGAAGTGACTTGCCCGAGGCCACATGCCAGTCAATGGCATACATAGTCTGGACTAGAACCCAGGTCTCCTTAACATTATCCAGTACTCTCCATTGCACCCTGATGTTGCAGTTCTGTGCTGCCAAGTGCTGTGAGGGTCGTGTTCTTGAAGGTCTGTACATGGGGTTGGGGCGTTTATATACTCTTCTGAGTATAAATTGCCAAAACCAATTTAAAGGCATTGCATAAGTGCTGGGGGTGTTTTTTTCTGCTGAAGAGTAAAAGTGCCTACCTACTTCTGAAAACTTTAAAAATGTAATTTCAGGACTTCCCTGGTAGCGCAGTGGTTGAGAGTCCGCCTGCCGATGCAGGGGACACGGGTTCGTGCCCCGGTCTGCGAAGATCCCACATGCCGCGGAGCGGCTAGGCCCGTGAGCCATGGCCGCTGGGCCTGCGCATCCGGAGCCTGTGCTCCACAACGGGAGAGGCCACAACAGTGAGAAGCTCGCGTACCGCAAAAAAAAAAGTAATTTCAAGTTGCAAATTTGAGAAAGCTAACTCTTAAAAAAGGTAGTTACTACAGTATATGTATTAGTTTGCTAGGGCTGACATAATAAAGTACCACAGACTGGGCAGCTTAAACAATAGAAATGTGTATTCTTACAGTTCTAGAGGTTAGAAGTCCAAGATCAAGGTGTCACCAGGGTTGATTTCTTTTGAGACCTCTTTCCTTGACTTGTAGGTGGCCATCTTCTCCCACTACCTTCACATGATCTTTCCTCTGTATGTGTCTGTGTCCTAATCTCTTTTTATGAGGACACCATTCATATTGGATTAGGGCCCACCCATCTGATCTCATTTTACCTCAATTACCTCTTTAAAGGCTATATCTCCAAATACAGTTACATTCTGAGATACTGGGGCTTAGGACTTCAACAGAAGAATTTTGACAGGATGTAATTTGGCCCTTAACGCTGTTTAGTGAAAATTATTCCTTCAGCTCACCAAGTACTGATTGTACCAGAACTGAGCTTTGTGCTGGGAAAGATATGAGAAGTTAGGGATATGGTGATTTACCTTTTAGAACTGTGTAATCTAGTGGAAATGTCAGCCTAAATCCATAAATCAAGTAGTCTTCAATTCTTTCATTCAATGGAAAGGCCCCCAAATGGATCATAACGCCTCCCTCTAGGCCATTCTAATCAGAATACACATGGCTAAAGCTATCCTACAGCTAATTATGAATATGTAGGAACACATACCCTGCAATAATTATCTCTAAGAAATGTCATTTCAGAGCAATGATCATTTCTAAGACATATGCCATTACTTGAAGAACAGTTACAGAAATAATCAAGAGGATACTGTCAAGCTGTACCCAATTTTTTTTTTTTTTTTTTTTTTTTTTGCAGTATGCGGGCCTCTCACTGTTGTGGCCTCTCCCGTTGCGGAGCACAGGCTCCGGACGTGCAGGCTCAGTGGCCATGGCTCATGGGCCCAGCCGCTCCGCGGCATGTGGGATCCTCCCGGACCGGGGCACGAACCCGTGTCCCCTGCATCGGCAGGCAGGCTCTCAACCACTGTGCCACCAGGGAAGCCCCGTACCCAATTTTTAATGCCCAACATTTGTAGGTAATTAAACTAGGATGCTATGTTAGGAATAGTTAGTTAAAAGTATTAAACCCACTTTGTTTACTGTTTGTGTGATCCTACATCAATGATTTTTTTTCTATTGTCTACTTCCAATGGAAATTCTTCATTATATGTTTCTATCAAAACAATTTATGTTGAACTTATAAAATTCTATAACAGTTTTCTTAGAATTACTGCATTTGTAATCTGGGTTTGGATGTAGAACTCCTACCTCTGCTATTATAAAAATATAATTGAGTAGGAAAAGTTAATGAGTCTAATGTTCCATGAAGATCCCTTTATCTATTTTCTTTCATTTCTATGTTCTAAGGACGTAGGGTAACAGGAAAAACTCATTGGTTTTGTTGGAATAAATTGCCCACAGTTCAGTTAGGTAAGCACCTATATCCTTGTTTTATGCCTAAAATTATGGAATTATCTAAGTCCTTGATCCTACAGAAAACAAGTGTCAAATTCTAACCTGTTAAGAGATTGTCTTTAGCCAAATGAAAGCCAGTATTAGTTACATAAATGTTAGACAAAGTACACATTAGGGCAACAGGCACTATGAGAGAAATTTTGTAACGATGTATTTTTATAGTGGAATACTTTATACAAGTGAACACAATAAAGCTACATAAAACCTACAGGGAAGAATCTCACAGATGTGATGTTGAACAAAGGAAGCCATACACAGAAGAATGTGTAATGTATAATTCTATTTACATCAAGTTCAGAAATAGGGTAGTGGTTACCTTTGGGAAGGAGGTAATTGAGGGCTTGAGGAGAGGTTTCTGGTTTGTGGTTAATGTTTTATTTCTTAACCTTTGTACCAGTTACCCAGGAGTGTTTACTTTCTGATAATTCATTGAGCTTGTACACTTAGGATTTGTGCATTTATCTGTGTATTATACTTCAATTAAAAGGATTTTGAAAAATGATTGTAACTGAGCAAGGAACTGTAAACCATTCTCCTAGCTTCTTAAATCAGCTCATTATTCTACTGAGTAAGTAAGGCCATGTTATAAAGTATTCAAGATACCATGCACTGAGTTTCATCATTGGCACTGTCCTGCATATCTGTATATTGCATTTCTCTGACCATGGCATACCTATGGGAAAAATGTTTCTCTGACAAAACAAAAATCACACACTGTGTTTTCAAGTAAATTTTATCATTTTGAGTGGTTTTACACCCCACTACCTTCAGAAAAGATTTCATTAATACATTTTAGTTTTGTTTTTGCAAATATAAGCCTGATCTGGTAGATTGTTTGATATCTAACCCCTTATGCATTTCCATCAAGAAGAGCCAGAAAAACCTCCCTAGCTCTCTGGCATCCTACGAGGAGACTTTATACCAAAGGCTTAGCAGAACTTCTTGTCATTAAGATTCTTAAATATATACTAGTTAGTATAGTAGGATGGAGCCCCGTATTCCCAATACACAACTACAACTAGTGGCAAATCTTGTTTCCTCTACTCTTCATCCACTCCCTGGATTATTTTGAAACAAACCCTAGCCTTCATATAATTTCATCTCTAAATATTTCAGTATTTATAAATCCATACATTGCAATTGTTGATACAGTCTTTTAATATGTAGCTTTCCTTTCCATCCTTTTTTTTCCCTTGCAACTTAATTTGTTGAAGAAATTGAACTATTTGTTTTGTGAAAATTCTAACAATCTGGATTTCGCTGATAATGTCCCCATGATATTATTTCTTTAATAGGTCTCACCGCCTCAAATTTTCTGTAAATTGGGAGCTGCTTCTTTCCTTACCTCCTGCCTGCCTCCCTCTTTTTTTTTGGCAAGAATATTTCATAGATGGCACTGGGCACTTATATAATGTGTCTTTTCTTGTAGTAGCCATTGCTGATCATTGCATAGGTCAGTTAATATTTAGGGATTGCAAAATGGCAAAGTTCTATCTTTTTGTGTGATTTATTTGGATTACTTCTATGTAAAAGAGAAACTTCCCAATATCAACTATTTGGTTACTCTGAGGTACAATCTCTATAGGAAAGACAAGATAAATGCTTGATTCTTCCACTTGCCTGTTTTTGAAATAATTACTTTGTTTCCTATCATGCTCCAAAAATTTGTTTACCTTGTTTTTTTTTAAACTTGTGTTTTTATGAAAAATTTCAAACATTTTTAAAAGTAGAAAGACTAGCACAATGAAACTCATGTTCCTGTCACCTAAATAATGCATTCGTATTCAGTGTTTTATCTTCTATAACCATACTCATTCTGTCCTTCTACTTGGAAAATTATTGACAATTCATTTCACACAGTAGTTTTCAAACTGGTAAAAAGTTGTATATAATATTTAAAATTTTCTGCCTTGGGACTTCCCTGGTGGCGCAGTGGTTAAGAATCCGCCTGCCAGTGCAGGGGACACGGGTTCGAGCACTGGTCCAGGAAGATCCCATATGCCGCAGAGCAACTAAGCCCATGCGCCACAACTACTGAAGCCCGCGTGCCTAGAGCCCGTGCTCTGAAACAAGAGAAGCCACTGCAGTGAGAAGCCCACGCACTGCAATGAAGTGTGGCCCCAATCAATGCAACTAGAGAAAGCCTGCTTGCAGCAATGAAGACCCAACACAGCCATAAATAAATAAATAAATATCCTTCTTTAGGAAAAAATGTATGCCTAATTGGTAATTATAGCCATGTTTTTAATTGCTGGTTTTTTCTGCTGTGCCTTTTTTTTTCCTTCAGTCACCTTGCCAGAAGGATTTTTAAGAACCTGCTTTTCACTTGTTTTGATCCCCCAAATAAGTTTATTTTTTAGTTCATTAATTTTTTTTTAAATGCTGTCTTTGGATTTATTGATATGTTGTGGTTCTTCTGCAAAAGACTTTTGGTGTGTTAAATCATAGCTGTCTGCTTTGATTGCCTTGTTTATCCTAAGGATTTCCACTGCATATCTATCCCTTATGACAAAAACAATAAATATGGGCTTGAGAGTGAAATAAAACTAGGTAGGAATAAAAACTTACTTGAAAAAAAAAAGTTTAGGATTATCCCACTGATTCTCTCCCATACCTTTTATTCCTGTACTGCCTTTGTGTAGGCTGATTTGATAGACAAATATGTTCACTGGAGGGTCCAAAGTAGTAAAAGTTATTCTAACCATGCCATCAAGTGTGTAAAGCACTGGTATGTCATTTCGTGCAGCATGATACTAGCTTACAAACTAATTGTAAAGAATTTACCTGATTCATTGACAACTAGTGTTTCTAAACATCTCTGAATATGGTGCGGTGGCTCTCAGTTCCAGATTTTCCAGAACAGGCATAGAATCTGTATTTTCAGATCATGCTTCCAGTTTTTTATTTTTTTCAAAAATATAGTTCTTAGAGCTACAGAAACAACTATTAAATAGTGTGCTTGGCATGTGACAAGGCAGCTCACTTCTAGACTAATCTATAAATTCTCACAAAGGCAGAAAGATAAAAGAGATTACAGGGTTCTAATGATAACCCCTATTCACTAAGAAAGCATAGTCTCTCCTTAAATAAAGCACTCCTGCAGAGACCAGTATACAGTAGATTATCTGTTGAATAAATAAAGATTTGCATTTCCTTACAGCTGTTAGGAGCTTCTGGTGGAAGCAGCCCCCCATTTTTTTCCCTTGGCAGTCCCCATCCTTCACCCGTGAAGTAAAACTACTGAGACCATTATAGATAGAACCTTGGTGCTTCTGGTGACTTTGTAGACAGAAACTGGTTATTATAGACCAATACTTTGTCTAAACCAGGCTGCCCGCTGGTCATTGAAATACACAGGGAGCTTGAGTGAATACTCACAGAAGGAGATGGGGCCCTGCCTTAACCTACAAAAACACCTCTCCACCTCCACTTTAGGGCTTTGGGAATTTGGTGACAAACTCCAACAAAGTGTATGTATTCACAGATTTCTACCCTTCACTGGAACTACTGCCTCTGAACTATCCATTTTCAGGGTAGCCATAACTTGTTCCATCATGACCCCTAAAAGCATAGATTTCCCAGATATTGTCAGTCCAAAGGAAGCCAAAATATTCCCTTGCATAATGTATTAGTTTGCTAGAGCTGCCATTACAAAGTACCACAAACTGGATGGCTTAAACAGCAGAAATGTATTTCCTCAAGGTTCTGGAAGTTAGATGTCTGAGATCAAAGTTGTCGGTAGGTTTGCTTTCTTCTCTGTGTGTGTCCTCATCTCTTAGAAGGACACCAGTCATACTGGATTAGGGCCCACTCATGTGACCTCATTTTACCTCAGTTACCTCTTTAAAGGCTCTGTCTCCAAATACAGTCACCTTCTGAGGAACTGGGGGCTAGGACCTCAACAAGAAGTTTGAGGGGACACAGTTGAGCCGATAGCACACATTTGTCCCTTAGGAGCTCGTGGCCCTGCTACGAATCTTCAGGACCTTAAGAGCACGGCTCTGAGAAGAGCCGTCTATTCTTTAATCTCACTGACTGGGGCCTGTGCTCTTTGTGCAGGGAAAAGAGAGTTGAGATGGCAGATGTTTGAAAAGCAAAGTTCTTAAATCGTTAAAAACGTAAGTCTTATACCAAAGATAGCATGAGTTTAAGTTTTATTTAACTCATTAATGAAGGAGATGGCAGAAGGACAGAGCTGGATAGAAAAGAATTAGAAGAACTAGGTTTGGGGCTTCCCTGGTGACGCAGTGGTTAAGAATCCGCCTGCCAATGCAGGGGTCACGGGTTCAAGCCCTGCTCCGGGAAGATCCCATGTGCCACAGAGCAACTAAGCCCACGCACCACAACTACCAAGCCTGCGCTCTAGAGCCCACGAGCCACAACTACTGAAGCCTGCGTGCCTAGAGCCCGAGCTCCGCAACAAGAGAAGCCGCCGCAGTGAGAAGCCAGAGCACCACAATGAGGAGTAGCCCCTGCTCGCAGCAACTAGAGAAAGCCCGCACGCAGCAACAAAGACCCAACGCAGCCAAAAATAAATTAAATAAATAAAAAGAAGAACTAGGTTTGATATAATTAGTGGGGAAAGGAATTCTGAAATGAGATTTCTAATTTAAATATAAAGCCAGTTAATCTTCTGCAGGCAATTAAACCATATAACATTTGAGGTTCTCTTCTCTTCCAGATACTTAAAACATCCTTAACAGTTTTCTACAAGTTAACCTCTAACATAGGATTGTTAGTCACCTAATCATCATTTGGTATTATTTCAAAGTTGTATTTTTCTTGCATGAATAAAGTCATCAGTCAGAATCTAACACATATTGTCATTTATCCTGAGTCTCCTTGAACAACTTTGCCAGCCATGGACCTTAAAAGACGCAGTTCTAAAGATTGGCTTCTGGCATGACAGCATGAGGGGCTCTGCTGACCTGCTCCCCAGTAAGATTGGTGGAAAAAAAAAAAAAAAAGGTTTAAGGACTCTGGAAATGGTCCTAAAGAGAAACAGCACACAAAGAAACATGTATTCAAGAACATCTACCAAAACCTAGTAAGAAAGGTCAGAGTCTATGGTATTTGAACCAAGATGGCTTCCTCTCTCCCTGGTCCCAGCTCCCAGGCAGACAGCTGCAGCCAAGACCATCTCCCGGCTCACAGAGGATTTTCTTCCTGGGAGCTGCAGAACAACAGCTTTTCTCATCTTACCCGCAGCCATCTGTTGCTGAGACTAAGTCCCGAGTGTGGTCAAGAGGTGGGGGCTTTGCTCTCCCACCCAGCCCCTAATCATGGAGTCGAGACTTGTTCTCAGATGGGGCATGTTGAGAATACTGGGGCCTGTCACTTTTGCCCTGGCTACATCAGGACAGACTTAACATGTCCATTTAAGGAGACTTGACTTTATCTTGCACACAGTGGAGAACCATGAAAGTGCTTTAACTTGTGTTGTCAGTATGGCAGCCACTAGTCACATGTGGCTTACTGAGCACTTGAAATGTGGCTAGTCCAAACTGAGAAGTGCTGTAAGTAGAAAATAGACCCTGGATTTGAAGACTTGGTACAAAAGAAAGAATGTTAAATATTTTATTAATAATGTTTCATATTTAATACATGCTGAAATAATACTTCGGTATATTGTGTTAAATAAAATATTTTGAAATTAATTTCACCTGTCTTTTAAAATGTGACTGCTAGAATGTTGTAAATTACATATGAGGTTCAAATTTGTGGCTTATAGTTATATTTCTATTGTTCAGTGCTGCTTTAACTCACTGAATGAAGATAGAAGAAGGTCAAGAGCATGATTTCTGAATCCAGACTGTCTGGGTTCAGAAGAGCTGTGCAAAGATCCTGGGCAAATTTCTTAGTTTCTTGGTATATTAATTTGCTAAGGCTGCCGTAACAAAATACAACAGACTGGGTGGTTTAAACAACAGAAATTTATTTCCGTATAGTTCTGGAGGCTGGAAGTCCAATATCAAGTTGTCAGCAAATTTTGTTTCTTCGGAGGCCTCTCCCCTTGCTTGCAGATGGCCATTTTCTTGCAGTGTCCTCACATGGCCTTTCCTCCGTGCTCATGCATCCCTGGTGTCTCTTCGTCTTCTAAGGACACCAGTCATATTGGATTAGGGCCCCATTCTTATGACCTCATTTAACCTTAATTACCTCCTAAAGGCTTATCTCCAAATATAGTCACATTGGAAGTTAGGGCTTCAACCTATGAATTTGGGGGGACACAATTCAGTCCGTTACACACTTGGCGTTTTGGTTGCCTCTATAAAATGGGGATGATAATAATACCTTTCTTATAAAATTGTTGTGAGGAATAAATGAGTTACTATACATAAAGTACTTAGAACAGTGCCTGAACATATTACATGTTATCCAAAAGCTATCTTTTTTTTTTTTTTCAAAAGCTATCTATTATTGAACAGTCATTTGTTCATCCAGGTCCTCGATCACATGATAGACTGACCTTCATCTTCCTGTAAGGAAATGATCCACACCCTCCAGCTAAGCCAGAAATTTGAATTAAACAGGGTGCTGTCAACAAGGTGGAGCCTCTGCAGACACCTATTCCTTATCCCTCTACCAGTGTCTTTTTTCAGCACTATTTTTTCCATTTACAGCAGTTTTTCTCAACTCTTCTTTATTCTCCTTTGATAAACATGCAAATCTCATGCTCCCCTTTAGGGTTGTTAGAAAGTTTATAATAATGTAACCATCATAGCTAAAAACAAAACAATAGCAATTTTTTTTTTTTTTTTTTGCTGTACGCGGGCCTGTCACTCTCGTGGCCTCTCCTGTTGCGGAGCACAGGCTCCGGACGCACAGGCTCAGCGGCCATGGCTCAGAGGGCCAGCCGCTCCGCGGCGTGTGGGATTTTCACGGACCGGGGCACGAACCCGTGTCCCCTGCATCGGCAGGCAGACTCTCAACCACTGCGCCACCAGGGAAGCCCAGCAATAGCAATTTTTGAGAACAAATAAATGCATATTGGTCTTTTTTAAAAATCCATGTTTTTTAACCTTATTAAGGTGGTTACCAATGTGAGCACTGAGTGTACAGTACAGCTCACCATAAAAGCTTTGCATCTTATGCAGTGTGGAAGACAAAGCATTTTCTAAGTCAAGTCTGCGCTTGCTTGGTTTGCATAACCAGAGGCGCAGACAAATCAGCTCAGCAAGGGTACAGTGTTGGAAATGATATAACGGCACACAAATCGCTTCTCTTCTCTGTGATAAACTGGGAACTACTTTATCCCCAAATTGTCCAATATGCTTTCCTAAATGTTCTCTTATGTAACTGACTCAAACTTGTGTTCATTTCAACCCTTCTTGAGATTTTTCCTGGCAAAGACTAAATATCAGGAAGGAAGAGTTTTCCCCCGGAGTTTCCCGAAGGAAATTGGGGTCTACCCCTGACACGAGGAAAAGTTATCCTGAATTTATCCTGCAGCTGGACTGGAAGGGGTTGGAATTTGTTTTTCTTGGAAGCCAATCTCAAAATCCTTGTCCTTTAGAACACCATCAAGATGAGAAAATGAAAAGACATTTCAATATCAACTTGAATCTAGAAATGGATTTTGGTTATAAATGCTTACAGGAACAAGCAAGTTTGGTGTTCGACCCTTTATAATTCAGATTCAGTGTCTTCAGGGCTTCAATTCTATATTCCAAGCAAAACAAACTCAACTGCAAAGTTAGGCTTTTTCGAAAATTTTCAAAAGTTAGCCTCGCCCTAAAGTAGGGTAATAGTTTCTAAATTTAGCCAAGTGAATATTTCTTTGGCCACCCACAAACTTCAGTATGGGACTGAAGAAATTTGTACAAATTTGGCACCGTCATTCAGATATTCACAAAAAAGGCCAATAAGCCAGTCGTTTTCTACCCACATCCTGATTGCCTTGATGGCGACCTGCCAGCGACTCTAAAACTTACTGCAGCCACACCCATTGTTTGTCCCTTTTTTCCTCTTTCCCTCCTGTGACCAGGTTCTCATTCCCTCCTACCTCCCCAGAGATCTCACTCTGTCCACCATCCATTATCTATACCCATTGGCTCGTCTCTCCTGCTTCTTCCATCTCATCTGCTTCACTGGATTTTCCTGTCAGCCTTTTAAACATTCTCAACTCTCTCCAATCTTAAAACAAGGAAATGAAACCCCCAATGCTCCTTTGCCTACCATTCTACATCTCATCTTCCCCTTCACAGCCAGACTTCCAAACAGAATGGTCTCTGCTTCTTCATCTTCCTATACTCATCAAAGCCCCCTCTCTCGTGCATGGGAAGGACTCAAAATCAGAACTTGCTTTAAAATAAAAACCTACACTCCCCTTCAAACAGAGAATACTGACTTTGTGTTTGCACAGGTGGTACCCAACATGCAGTATAGATGTTTGCTGAGCGCCATCTTGGTCCCGCAGCTTGTTCTGAATGCTTTCTCATTCCATGTTCTCCACGGGCCTGTCACCCTAAAGTGTCACACTTGAATCTCTGTATTTTGCATTAGGAAGTGAGTTTTTTAAAAATAAAAGTATTTTCTATGTTTCCCCCCATTCTGAGAGTCTGACATGCTCCCTTCCCACCCCCTGGTTGATAATCACTGATCTAAAGAGAGTAAACATTTAGGGAAATAATAATTCCTTCTTTCTTCTAAGTAGACTATGGAACCAGACTTTCTGCACCAGTAGCAATGACATCCCCAGGAAGTATAGCCGATTAGAATGCAAACACAGCCTTGCAATTAGGGCTTCTGAATGCCAGGTGACCTTTACTCTCACAGTGGAAAGGTCATTGTCATGTTTCTCTTTTAATTTGTGACTGAGAGTGAATGTCATCACCCACCATCTCTTGCTCAGAAGAGATTACCAGCCACTATGTAAATAATGCAGCTACAAGTAATTTGATTTCCCAAGACTGCAGACCTTTAAAGGGAGGTGATCCTTTATTTAAGGAATAACAGAGATGAAACCTGGAGAGGTATCGTCCTTGGTGAAACCAAGGCGAATATGAACATACCTCCTGGCTCCAAACTCGGGAAATTATTGGCCATTCATTCAGTACACGGTAAAGTACTTACTATGTGAGGTCCTGGGGTCACAAGGTCGAATAAGACAAGGCTCCTTGTCCTGGTTAGAGGGAGAGAAATAACTAAGCAGGCATTTATTAAGCACTGTAAGAGAGTATTTATAAAACACCAGCGGAGCACAATGGAAGGGAAAGGAGCCAGAGTGAAGTGTGGGCAGGGTCTTGAATGATGTAATAGTCAAGAGAGTGTAGGTGATGCTGTGATAACAGATAAACCCTAAAAGTTCACAACTTTCAACAATAAATAAAAGTTCACTTCTATGAACCAGGCAACCATCCTCCATCTTGTAGTTACACCATCTAAAACATGGCCTCCAAAGTCTCCTCAGCAGGGAAAAAGCAATGATCCTTAAAAGCCCCGGTTCTTCTTCTTTTTTTGGCCAGGACGCACAGCATGTAGGATCTTAGTTCCCCAATGAGGGATCGAAGCCACGCCCCCTGCATTGGAAGCACAGAGTCTTAACCACTGGACTGCCAGGGAAGTCCCAAGGCCCTGGTTCTTTTTTTTTTTTTTTTTTTTTTGGCCCTGGTTCTTAAATGCCCCACTGCTTGTCTGAGAAGTGACACATGGGACATACTCATATCATATGAGCCACAACCACAACTACTGAGCCCGCGTGCCACAACTACTGAAGCCTGTGCACCTAGAGCCCATGTTCCGCAACAAGAGAAGCCACTGCAATGAGAAGCCTGCACACCACAACAAAGAGTAGTGCCCGCTCACCACAACTAGAGAAAGCCCGTGCACAGCAATGAAGACCCAATGCAGCCAAATAAATAAATAAATTTATTTTTAAAAAATACAGTGTAATTGTGTTCACAGGGTACAAATTTTGAATATATTGTATCAAAAACAGTAAATCAAAATAAAAAATTCAAATTATTTTAATATTTACAATTTAAGAAGCTGTTTTCTAGGGACTTCCCTGGGGGTCCAGTGGTTAGGACTCCACACTTCCACTGCAGGCAGCTTGGTTTGGATCCTTAGTCAGGGAACTAAGATCCCACATGCTACGAGGCACAGCCAGAAAAAAAAAAAGTTTTCTTCTAAAATAGTCAAAATCCTCTGTTAAAATGAAGAGTAAAATAAAATACACATTATGATGGGTTAATATCAACATTTGAAGTCAGAATCATTTTAAAAACCTGACTTAATTTAATTTTGTAAAGATTTGATTGTCTATAAAATCTAAAAAATAAGTCTATAGGGCTTCCCTGGTGGCGCAGTGGTTGAGAGTCCGCCTGCCGATGCAGGGGACACGGGTTCGTGCCCCTATCCCGGAAGATCCCACATGCCGCGGAGCGGCTGGGCCCGCGAGCCATGGCCGCAGAGCCTGTGTGTCCGGAGCCTGTGCTCCGCAACGGGAGAGGCCACAGCAGTGAGAGGCCCGCGTACAGCAAAAAAAAAAAAAAAAAAAAAAAAAAAAAAAGTCTATAAACTTAAAACTACTCACAGTTCTAGCCTTTAATACTCATTTAGCTGCCAACAGTAAAGAACTGGGATCATGCATCATATGCATTAGATGTAGACCAATATATTTACAAATTTAAAAGTCATATGAATTGTATTTTTTTTAATTTTATTTATTTTTTATTTTTGGCTGTGCTGGGTCTTTGTTGCTGTGCACAGGCTTTCTCTAGTTGCGGCGAGCGGGGGCTACTCTTCGTTGGGGTGCGCAGGCTTCTCATTGTGGTGGCTCCTCTTGTTGCGGAGCACGGGCTCTAGGTGAGCAGGCTTCAGTAGTTGTGGCACATGGGCTCAGTAGTTGTGGCTCGTGGGCTCTAGAGCGCAGGCTCAGTAGTTGTGGTGCACAGGCTTAGTTGCTCCGCGGCATGTGGGATCTTCCCAGACCAGGGCTTGAGTCCATGTCCCCCTGCATTGGCAGGCAGATTCTTAACCACTGAGCCACCAGGGAAGCCCCATATGAATTGTTAAGGTTGCAAAATACTCAACTGTCATGGTTGCAAAAACTGTGCAAATTCGTGAGTACCTCTAGAGCCATGGATTAGGTATAACGTGAAGATATCCTCCCCTCTAAATTATTACCTCCTCTGTCCCCCTGCTGAGTGCACTCACCTCCAGCTGCCGCTGTGTCTATTGCCAGTAATTTATGTGGGATTAAAATGTATATATTTTTGTAAGTCACTTTCTTTTTCTTTTTTAAATTTATTTATTTGTTTTTATTTGTGGCTGCTTTGGTCTTCGTTGCTGCATGTGGGCTTTCTCTAGTTGTGGCGAGCAGGGGCTACTCTTCATTGGGGTTCGTGGGCTTCTCACTGCAGTGGCTCCTCTTGTTGTGGAGCACGGGCTCTAGGTGTGCGGCTTCAGTAGTTGCAGCATGCAGGCTCAGTAGTTGTGGCTCACGTGCTCTAGAGCGCAGGCTCAGTAGTTGTGGTGCATGGGCTTAGTTGCTCCGCGGCATGTGGGATCTTCCTGGACCAGGGATTGAACCCATGTCCCCTGCACTGGCAGATGGATTCTTAACCACTGCACCACCAGGGAAGTCCAAGTCACTTTATTTTTCAATAGGGCCAAGGGGCCTGGTGGCTGAAACAGCCTGTGCCCACTGTCACCCATGTTGAGGGGGAGCTGGGAACACAGAGCTGGCCTCCCTCCCCAGACACCTGCTGGCACAGCTGGGGAAGCAGCAGTCGCTTCTTGGATCCAAGTCTGGCCTCGGGCAGGGGCTGGGCAGAGAGGGCTGTTGGAGGGTCACAACCACCGCCAGGCCATTCTTGTCACCACCGTGACCTTACTCTCCTGCCCTGCTCAGGCCTGCTGGTGTCGTGCCTGGGTGAGGGGCAACACCAGTGTGTGGCACAGGCTCTAAAGTGGGTAGTAGGGGGAAAGATCTCTCCCTGGGGTCTTACTCCCAGGCCAGGGGAGATGAGCGTGACAGTGCACTTGTGAGGCTTTCCTGAGGGCAAGGCTCCAACAGCAGCCTGACAGGCCCCCTCCCCACTCCAGTGGGTGTAGCCGAAGCTACAGCCTTGATCCCATCCCACCCCATCCCCCAAAAGACGAAGTCAAATAAATGAGTTGATTGACAAAAGAAAGAAAGAAAGAAAGAAAAACAGATAGTGGACACTCAGCACTACTGGAAACTGGTATTTCATCATGAAAGAATCTGTTACATCCGTACTATCACAGAGAAGGGATTTAATAAGTTAATTATCTGTCTTCTCTCTCCTTTACGTACTTTCAGTTCTCAATCCTCCCTACCCTTTGAAGTATCTACCTCTGAGGTCAGGAGTGATATAATGAGAAACTTTCTGGGTATTTCTGGGTATTTGGAAGCTGCCACCTCTTGTTTCAAGAATGTGGGGCAGGGATTTCCCAAGTGATGCAGTGGTTAAGAATCCGCCTGCCAATGCAGGGAACACAGGTTCCATCCCTGGTCCGGGAAGATCCCACATGCTGTGGAGCAACTAAGCCCGTACGCCACAACTACTGAGCCTGCCAGCCACAACTACTGAAGCCCGCGTGCCTAGAGCCCCTGCTCTGCAACAAGAGAAGCCACCGCAATGAGAAGCCCGCGCACCACAGCGAAGAGTAGCCCCCGCTCGCTGCAACTAGAGAAAGCCCTTGCGCAGCAACAAAGACCCAGCGCAGCCAAAAATAAATTAAAAAAAAAAAAAAGAATGTGGGGCAAGAGATGTGGAGAAACATTTCCTGAGTCTGGGTGGGGTTGATCATGGGGGTGGATGATTAGAGTTACAGGTTGCTTATGACAATGCTAAGAGGAAAAGCCTGAGCGATTTTTAATAAATTAATTTTCAGGTTTTTCCTGTCTTTCTTTTCTTCTTTATAATTTTTCTGTATTAAAATGTTTCACTTTCCCAGGCGGCTGCCCAAGGTGGCAGAGGGTCAGGTCCTGGTGCTAATGGCCCCAGCCGTCTCCCTGAGCAGCTGGTCACCCATCGAGGTCAAGCAAGTACTGCAGGGCTGGAAGGTGGTGGACATGCCCTGTGAGGGCACCGACATTTCTGGCAATTTCTACAGAAGCAAGGTAAAATTCCTGACCTTCCTTTGCAAGCGGATGAACGCTAACGAACGTGCAGCTGCCTCAGCTCCCGAGTCCCTTGCCGCATCTTTCGGATGGTGCATGGCCGGCTTTCCCCAAAACCAAGTGATGCCAAGCCGCCCTGAGCCCTCAAGGTGTTTGATGGGACCCCACTGCCCTATGGCCAGAAAAATCAAAGCGTGGTTCCTGCCGCTCTCAAGGCCACGCGCGTGAAGCTTGTGTGAAAGTGTGCCTCCCCGGGGTGCCTGGTTCAAAGCGTTGGCAGTGACAGCAGCCCCTGGAGGAGAAGAGGAAGGAGAAGACCAAGGTCGGTTGCAGAAAGGAAGGACAGCTCATGACGCTACGGAAACAGGCTGAAAAGAACGTGGAGAAGAAAACTGATGAATACGCAGACGCCCTTGAGACTTTCAGATTCCTGGTCTGAGCCTAATGAAGACTGTTTATTCCTCAAAGGAAAAAAAAGAAAAAGTTCCATAATTCACCCGTATGACTTTCATAATCAGAAGATGAACCAGAAAGTGCTATTTTGTACATTAATAAATGTAATTCTTAAGAATATGCCTGTCATTGGCAGGGCCCTCTGAAAAGTGGGGTTCAGGGTGGCGCTCTTCTTGCTACAATTTAAGAGCATCCTGGTTTGGAGACACTTCCTGGGGAAGGCCTTTGAGAGCACCGGAGGCTTAGGGCTGGACATTAACAGGATTTTCCTTTCAATTTTGGACTCTCTTCTCTGAGTATCTGTGGCAAACCAGATATCTCCAACCCTTAGGAAATTTCTTTGCAGTTCTTTTTTGTTTTGGGGGTTTTTTTTTCAGAGAAAAGCCCTCTTCTGTCTGTCTTGTGTTCTCCTTTGGGTCCCTGTTTTCATCTGTTGAAAATCTACCCATCTTTTAGGGTCTACTTTGAAGGCTTCCTCCTTAATGATACCTTTCTTGATCTGGACAGCTGGAAGGCCCCTTATCTGAGGCCTCATAGGCCTTTGTTTAAGCCAGACAAATGCTTCTTAGAAACTAGGTTGATCTAGAAGCCATAGTCCTTCCTACATCTTGGCGGAGGCTACAAATGTAGTATGTGGTTTAAGGAAGACACGGAACCTCCTTGCCTGGAACCTCCCCTTTTAGGCCACTCTGAACAGGTCCTGGGAGCCAGCCTGAGGTGATTTCAGGCTCATTACTTCTGGGTGAGGTGGAGAGCTGGTCTCCAGAAAGCCATTTCTAGTGTATTCTGGAGTCATCATGTTCTAAAAGACCAGAGGTAAGTGCAATGGACTGTATCCAACAATGTGAAATGTAATGGGTAGGTATTTAAGGTCATACACTTGAGTTATACAAGATGTGAGTCTGTTACAAGGGTTTAGTATTAGGACCTGTGGGAAAAGATCCACTTGATTCAACACTGGTCAGACTATTCCTCAAGTATAGTGCTCAGTTTGGGGCATAAATAACTCTTTAGGTAGACGTAGCTTAAAACAAAAACAACAGGGACTTCCCTGGCGGTCCGGTGGTTAAGACTTCACCTTCCAACGCAGGGCAGGTGCGAGTTCAATCCCTAGTCAGGGAGCTAAGATTCCCACATGGCTCATGGCCAAAAAACCAAAACATAGAAAACAGAAGCAATATTGTAACTAATTCAATAAAGACTTAAAACAACAACAACAGTAAAACAAAAAGTAGTGACCCAGAATGATGACACTCAAAGACACGTCCTAGAATGCCACATGGAGAGGGAGTCCAGCTCAAATAAGCTTTGATTTGTGAAAAGGCATATCAGTTAAGTTGAGAAGGGAGGGATTCTGAAGAGCCAGCGTGCTCACAACTTACAGTCACACCTACTGGTTTTGCTGCCTGGCACTATTTACCCTTCTGATAAAACATTACCCTGTGTTTCCATCAGGAACCCCTCCTTCCCAGCTTAGTCCTTGGGGTTTGGGTGAGGCTGACCCCACGCTCAGGCTGAGCCCTGGAAGCTCTAGGTTAATTATTGATCCTGTCCAGGACTGTGGTGTGTTTGGTTTACTATAGGCACCTGTCCCCAGGGAGAAATAGGCTTCAGGCTTTTGTGTCACTTCTGGGAAAGAGCTTTCTCTCTCCACTGGATTTGAAGCTGAGAGGGTGTAAGAACTGCTTTGCAGCAGCCGTCATATAGTCGTGAGGGGAAAACCTGAAGAACAGAGCAAGCAGAGCTAAGAAGAAGAAACTGGATTCCAGGGGCACTGTTTGTGTTTGGTCAAGTCACACCTTAAGTTAGATCTGCCAGTGAACCTCTTAGGTTATGGGGGCCAATAAATTCAAGTTTTGCTTTCAACATTTTGCATCATATGAAGTCACGTGAACCAAAAGTCTCCTAAGTAGCACACAGCAGGGAAATGAAGCAGAGGGACCCAGGAAAGAGGAATTTTGACAGCAGCTGGTGAGTTGGTAATATGGAGAGCTAGTCGGTTTGAGCAGGTGCAGGTGGCTTGATTTCGATGATGTGTGACACCTGTGTTTTAGGCGAGCATCTAAGGGTTGTGGCCTGTCAGCCTAATATTGTGCCTGTTATTGGCAAATTATATTTAAGAAGTAGCTACCGTGATGAGAAAGAATAACCTGATTTAAAAATTACCCGTGAGTGCTTAAGGTTTATTCCACAAACCTGCCAGAGAAAATCAAAGCATAAGAAATCTTTTGAACTGGCTAATACGTGCTTCATTTTCCATTACCCGCTTTGGCACAGATTCAAAGTTTCTCACTCATATCCATTTTAAACACCACTGTGCAAACAAGTCAGTACAATGTGGGGTGTCATCAGAGTCTAGGAGACAGTCACCTGGGGATAGATCATCTAGGAGCCACCAAGTCCTTGAAAGAACAGGAAATGAGACATGTAGGGAGGTGACTAATCTGAAGATTGTCTACATTGGCTTCTTCCAAGGATGCACAGCTGAACCAAATATTAACATCCACTTGCAACCTAGGACAGACAGTGACTGACTCCAATCTTTCCTTCTTTCCTCAAATATGTAGAATACTTACTCGGTACCAGGAGTTTTGCCAGATACAGGGATAGCTGGTTAATACAGCACTCAAGTGGCCTTGAGCAACTTATAGTCTAATGGGAAGGACAGACAATTAAATTCTGCAAGTGACTTATAGGGCAACTTTGGAAGTAGAAATGTATACTTAATATTTGTGTATTTCACTGTATGTAAATTATACCTCAGTTTTAAAAAAACAGAAATTAAAAAAAAGAATCACTTAAAAAGTGGTACTGGAAATCCAGGCAGGGTATTATGAGAGCACCAAAATAGAGGTGATTTGTTGAAGATATAAAGCAGATGTCAGATTAATAAAAACATGAAAGAGCCAGTGCACCTCCAACCCATGAAAGCAGAGAGAGGCTCTTCAAAAAAGTGAACTTTCTAATTAGAACACCAGAATAACCTCAAGTTCAGAGACAGCAGGGACAGGGAGAAGGAGCTGGTATGATGGTGAACTGGTAATTAATTCACGAGCTGCAAACATCTGCACCCATTTTCTGCCTTAGAAGTGGTGGGTCCTGGATTTCTTCCCCAAGTGAAAATTTTGAGTAAAGCTTATTGCTTATCAAATAAGATGAGATTTATGATACATGAGTCTTCCACAGAAGGCCCTGGAGCCAGAGAGTGTAGCCATTGTGCACTTTCCCCCTCCCACCCTCAAAACCATTAGAGCTAGGACCACTGTAACCAAATCTCCATTTACTCCTAAAAAAGCAAGGATTCTCACCTGGCCTGGGGAAATATATCCAAACTACTCATTCTAAACAGATGAGACTCTCATGTAAAAAAATAATGGGCAATTGAAAATCATGAAACAAATGAGGAAAACCAGCAGAAGTGTCATCCAATGCTACAAATAAATGAACAACCTCCTGATGAAAGAGTTAATCAGGAAAGAAAAGAACTTTAAAATATGATAGTTGGTATACTCAGAGGAAGTCAAGAAGTTATCACATTTACAGAAATAAAAGCATTCTATAAAAAGAAAGAGTTCTTGGAAATTAAAATCATGATTGATGAAATTAAAATAAAATTTCAACAGATGGACTGAAGAGCAGAATAGGTATGAATGAAGATCAAATTAGTGAACAGGAAGATTGCGTTAGAGCAGTCTCCCATATTCAGTGAATAAAGGCAAAGAAGATGAGAATAAGATAAATACGGAGCCATGGAGGCTACAGGCATGCTTTTAGAAATTGCCTACCATACATTCCAGAAGGGATAAATAGAAAGAACTGAGAGAACTAAACAATCAAAGAATTAAAGAAAAAATGTCTCTGCTGAAGAAAGGCTCAAATCTACAAATTGAAAGGGCCCAGTGAGTGCTGGGCAAGAATGATGAAAAACTACATCCTGATGAAATTTCTGAATTCCAAGGATAGACAGAAAATCCCCAAAGCTTAGGTTGAGTGTCATGGGAGACAAATCACCTGGAAGGAATTGGTAATCAAATTAGCCTGTGGTTCTCATCTGTAATACTAATACAGAAAACAAAATTCTGAGGAAAAATTATTCTGAATCCAGATTCTAGACACAATTACCCTATCATTTAATTATTTTGAATTCAGAATTCTCAACTCAGTTAATCTTTAAGTAAATGATGAGAGCAAAATCAAGATATATTTGGACATGCAAGGATTCTGAAAGTTTATCATCCAGGAATAGTTTCTGAAAGAGATACGATGTACCAGAAGATGAAGAAGAAGGAGGAAGGGGAGGAAGAGGAGGAGGAGGAGGGGGAGGAGGAGGAGGGGGAGGAGGAGGAGGGTGAAACAGGAAGACATAGGACACAAAAACCAGCAGTTAGTAAAGAAACCAGTAAAACCTGCAGCTAAGTCCATTGCAAAATAATTGAATACGCTATTTCTAATTTGAAGATTGCACTATTTACCAAGGTCGGTGATATGAGTCTTCACTGTTGGCTGGTATTTATCAAGCAAAGTCTAGCTCCATCAGCCTTCACAGCTGTTGTGGGCTTGGCTTCCTCAGCAATTGTGTCAGTCATGGTTAGAGGCGCCCCACTTCTCCTCAAGGCTGTGGGTGGCTGCAAGGGTCCTCAGGCTGATTCTAGGTCCGGAAATGGGCTGTCAGCAGGCTTCCTTTTGGGGTTTGTGGAACAAACAGACCAACAGCTGAGGCTTCCTCAAGTGAGGCAGGTGACTGTGTGTGTGTGTGTGTGTGTGTGTGTGTGTGTGTGTGTGTGTGTGTGTGTGAGAGAGAGAGAGAGAGAGAGAGAGAGAGGGAGAGAGAGAGAGGGAGAGAATTGGGTGACAGAGCCCCAGTCTCGCTTGGTGTTGCCCCTGCCTCCTGAGATCAGGGGGAGGATGGTTGAATACTATGCCAGCTGCTCCCTGAACTTCAACTGGAGTGCCTGAAGTTTGCTCCAAATTCAAATCTTCCGCTCCTCCAGCTTCCGCTGGTGGGATCACAGGATGTCTGAGTCCTGTCAGAGTGCCCTTGCCAGTGCAAAATGAGGAGGGAGGGCCTGCTCTACTGAGCCATCACTTCCCACCCATGTTCGCTTTGCTTTTCTGAGAACACTGGTGTCCTGGATGGGTGACAGGTCAGACAGCACAGCTTCTAGAACAGCCATGTACAGCAGCCAATAGTCTACTTGTAACCCACGCTCCACAAACTAACTCCAGGTAGGGTGTTTGGTTTGTGTGTGTGTTCTGGAGGAGGGAGAGGCGTGCTGAGGAAGGCAGAATAATCCTGCTGTTTCTCACATGGCAACAAAGTGTCTGAGAGTCATTGAGCTTTTAAGAATGATAAGTCTGGGGCTTCCCTGGTGGTGCAGTGGTTAAGAATCCGCCTGCCAATACAGGGGACACGGGTTCGAGCCCTGGTCAGGGAAGATCTCACATGCCGCAGAGCAACTAAGCCCACATGCCACAACTACTGAAGCCCACGTGCCTAGAGCCCGTGCTCCACAACAAGAGAAGCCACCGCAATGAGAAGCCCGTGCACTGCAACGAAGAGTAGCCTCCACTCGCCACAACTAGAGAAAGCCCGCGCATAGCAACAAAGGCCCAACACAGCCAAAAATTTTTAAAAATTGAAACAAACAAACAAAAAAACCCACAGTGATGGTGGCTTTAAGAATGGTAAGTCGGGACTTCCCTGGCGGTCCAGTGGTTAAGACTTTGCCTTCCAATGCAGGGGTGAGGGTTCGATCCCTGGTCAGGGAGCTAAGATCCCACATGCCTCGTGGCCAAAAAAACAAAACATAAAACAGAAGCAATATTGTAACAAATTCAATAAAGACTTTAAAAAGGGTCCACATCAAAAAAATCTTAAAAAAAAAAGAATGGTAAGTCTACCAGTACTTGACTTAGAGACAGTCTTCAGCAGGGCATTTCTCCATAGAGACAGGTGCCTGTTATCAATCGGACAAATCTGCTTGAGAGGATGACTCCATTCTGGGAGGGTCAATGTGGCCCCTTTCAGGAGGCCTTGCGGTGATCTCAGATGTCATGTCAGCTAGGGATAGATGTGTGTGACAAATGTGTGTGAGTGTGGAGTGTGGTGTTACAGAGGGACTGACTTTTATCTGTTTCAAACCCTCTATTTTTCAACCAACATCATTCAAAGGCTTCAAACATTTAAATCATTCCTGGTAATGCAAACTTCAAGCAATAAGTTCAACACCAGAGTATATCCAACTCATTAGAATTAGATAGTCAAACCATTCCCGGAATACCCACAGATAAGCAATTTATTTACAATTTGCAAGCCCGCTAGTAGCATGCCCAAGCCAGCCTCTGGGAAAAGCAGTACGTCATTTCTGGTCAGGAGTGTGATGACCAAGCAAGGGACTTTTCCAGGAAAGTTCCAGGATATACGGTATCCAGCCTCCCTGTCCCTCTTCTCCTTCTGGCTTTATATTTTATCCAGATGAGAACCCACCAGGCAAACCCCAAACTTTACATTGTAAGCAGACACACTGAAGAGCTGCCTGGGGGAAAATGCTAGAGATACTAGGCCAGTGTTCATTTTCTATTTTCCTGCCCTCCTTCTCCTCCCACCCGTGGCTGCCTCATAGCCCATTCAGGGATCTCTAGGAATCCCATCCATTTACGTCTCAGGGGTTGGGGGATGGGGCTTTTCCAAGGGACCTTTCCTATAATTCTGATTTCCCAGGATCCAAAATTGATTTGGGGAGTCCTACATGTTAGTGCCTGCCAGGTAAAATAAAAATTGGTACCTACATTGTTTTCTTATTGATTTTTAAAATCATTTTAATCATGTTTAAACGTACAGTTCAGCGGCATACGTTCACCTTGTTTTGCAACCATTGGCACAACCCACGCACAGAATTCTTTCATCTTGCAAAATTGAAACTCTCTACTCATTAAACATCAACTTCCCATTCCCCTCTCCCCCAAGCCCCTGGCAACCACCCTTCTACTTTCTGTCTCTATGAATTTGACTATTCTAAGTAACTCACATAAATGGAAACTTACAGTACTTATCCTATTTTATTTTATTTTATTTTATTGGCCATGAGGCTTGTGGGATTTTGGTTCCCTGTCAGGGATAGAACCCAGGACCCTAGGCAGTAAGAGGGCGGAGTCCTAAACCCTGGACTGCCAGGGAATTTCCAGTACTTGTCCTTTTTTAACTGGCTTATTTCACTTAGCATAATGCCCTCAAGGTTTATCCACAATATAGCATGTGTCAGAATTTACTTCCTTTTTAAGGCTGAATAATATTCCATTGTATGGCTCTACCACATTTTGTTTATCCATTCATCCTTTGATGGATATTTGGGTTGTTTCCACCCTCTGGCTCTTGTGAATAATGTTGCTGTGAGCATGGGTGTTCTTTGTTGTCACTGAATGTTTTGATTGTGTAGCAAGATGCATTAAGATAGAGTTCAATATTTCTTAACCTTCGATGATGGGAAACAGGAACAAATTGGGAAACTCTCTGGATTATGTATACCCGCTTGATGTACTTTAAGATCACTTCCACGATATATGGTCAGTAATCTCAATATTTTAGGTAGGATTTAAATATTTTGTCTAATCACATGAAGGCTCACTGATGAGTAAATTACTATAAAAAAACTTTTTAAAAAGTTAGAAGTTATTTTTTTAAGTGTGGAAAATTATAGTTTTTCTGGAGAGCCAGGAAACTGGCATTTGGTGGCCTGAAGCCTGAAGAAGCAGATTGTAGTGAACAATATGTACACAGATGAGGAAAATAAAATGCTTTGAACTGGTAAAAAGTGTACTATGCATTTTTTTCCCAACAATTCCTACATAGTGGTTCTGGAGTAAATCTGAAAATATTATAAAACCTGCACAGGGCCTTCCCTGGCAGTCCAGTGGTTAAGAGTCTGCGCTTCCACTGCAGGGTGTGCAGGTTCAATCCCTGGTGGGGGAACCAAGATCCCGCATGCCATGCAGCGCAGCCAAGAAAACAAAACAAAAAAACCCTAAAAATATGAACATTGTGTTAATATGTACAATGGTAACTTGAAGTGTGCATATAATTTAAAACAATTTTAAATTACATGTGTTTTCATTAAAAAAAAAATCTTGATATCATGGAAAAAAAGAGCTCTGTCTAAATTCTCTTTTAGAAGATATTTGTGTATTGGCCATGCTCTCTTAAAATAAGAACATTTTTCTTAAGCTAAATATTTTCTCGGCAATAATCTCATTGCTCCAAATTTAATGCTGGTTCAATATTCTCTTTTAATTCTAGTGACAAATACTGATGAGGAGATAATTTTTCATTCTGTGATTCCATGAACTCACCATTGGGTAGGATGTAGTTTTCTTTTTTTTGCAAAAAAATATTTGTTTGAAAGCAAAAAATGAGCCAATAAAAAGAACTGATGAAAGTCACACAATCTAATGTAGAATATGAGTATAATGTATTGTACTAACGTAAAATTTTCAAAATTTAAAAAACATGGTTCATGCAAACATAAAATGAAAACTTATCTAAGATTTTATTTAACCAATTCATGAGGGACTCAGCAAGATGTTGACTTCAAAGGAGAACTTGTAAGATAATAAGGTTTAAAGGAAAATTTGAAGAACATATATGTATATATATTATATATATTTCAGTTAGGAATGATGAAATGAATTTGCTAATAGATGCAAAACTGGGTAACTGATTTATATCATATAAGACAAAATCTAATTAGGTTTATCTTATTTTTTATCTGGCAGAAATCACCCATATCTCTACTGGAAAAATTAACTTGCATTGCTATGGACAAGAATCTTTTGCATTATCATCAACTTTCTGCAAGTTAACTTTACCCCTACAGAGTTATAAATAGCCTAGTCAATAAAAAGTCCATCAAAGGTGCACAACCCTCTAGAATCAATCTCCAGAAGGGCTACTACACAACACCCAGCACCCCACTGAAAAGACACCCAGTCATCTCTTTTGCCCATTTCCAAGTTTTGGATATTTTTCCCTGACATCACCAATTAAAAAAAAATATATATATATATATATATAAACTTATACACATATATACACAAATGTATTTAAATTTATTTATTTTTCAGGGGACCATGGCAGAGAAGGAGAGGTATAGGTTGGCTTAAAAATGTCTTTAATGTATTTTTGTTGAAACAGTGACATGATTTCAAAGTTCATGGAGAGCAGAGCTTAACAAAGAAACTGTTTAAATAATAGGAGATAGTTTGCAGTACCTGCACTGTCCATCTCCTACTCCCCAAAGCAGGCTCTTATCTTTGCTGAGCAAAAAATAATTAGCAAGAAAGCCTGCTGCAAAAGGGCCTCGGAAGTGTATTTTTAACGACTTCTTTTTAAGGCTGCACAACAAGTTGAGCCCTTATATGGGCGTGTTCATGGGTGGTTAGGGTTACAGTGGGCTCAAGGCGCAGAGAGAAAGCAATTGAGGATATGGGTGAAGGAGTGGGGGGCTCTGCTCTTGGGGAGCCCTACAGACATCCCCAGCTGAAAGCCTTCAACCTGGAACTTATTTTTTCTCCCCCTGAAGCCTCTCTACCCTAACTTGCCACAATTCCCTTTGTGTTTCTGTCTCAGTGACTCCTGCCACCATCAACCCAGTTGCCCAAACCAAAAGTTTCGGTGACATCTGTAACTTCTCTTTTCTTGTCCACCAGAGTCCACTGGCCATAAAATCCAGTGGATTCCACCCAATACCACTCTCATTTGCCACTTCTCTCCATACTCATTGTCAGTGCCCTGCTCCTGGACATGTCCTCTCTTGTCTGGAGCCCTGAAGCAGCTCCAGGCCGTCTCCCTGCCTCCTCAGACCCAATCCCAATCCCACAGAGCCGACCCTGGGAGCCTTTCCTGATGAGGTCGCGCTGCTGAGAACCCCGTGACAGCTTCTGAGCAACCTCCTTGACTTGCTTTATGAAGTCTTCTTTATTTCCGCAGCTCACTGCCGCTCTCCAGCCGTCCGTTCCAATCTGAGGAGGTCCTGCTCGCCATTGCTAGAACACACTCTCTAGTCTGTCTCTTTGCCCACGCCTCTCACCGCTTAGACTCCTCTCCCGCGCCCTTCTCACTCTCAGGTCTTCGCTTACTTCTTCCTGAAGCCTCCTCCCTGACGCCCCAAGCTGAGTGTCCTCGGAGCAGCAGGAAGTCCTGCCAGCTCTCTCGCCCCAGACGGTCTTGTCGCCTAGTCAAGCCTGTCGCCCCTAGGTGGCCTGGACCGGCGGCTTCTCGCCCTTGGAGCTCCAGCCACGTCGCCCGGCTCGCTTTCAGCTCCTGGAAGATTCCCGCTCCTTCTGCCCCTCACCCCTCTTCCTTTGCCATCCCGGGGGCAAAGGAGCTCCCGACCGCCTTGGATCCCGCGATCGTTCCACACGCTTAGAGCACGGGGGACGTTTCCTTCTGGCACAGTCCGGGACTCTACGTTCAGCTGTGTCACTAAGCCGGGCCCGCAGCGTGTCCCCGGGCCCCCCGCGTGCCTGGCGCGCAGCAGGGGGTACGGCCAGGTGAAGCCGCGAGTGGCTGAACGAGCGTCGCCCCCGGCGCGCGGGCCTGGCGGGGAGGAAGGGCCCGCGCGCCGCCGCCGCCGCCGCCGCTCCCTGGGACCCCGCGGAGCCCTCAGCTCCGTAGCTTGGCGCCGGAAGCGGCCCGCCCGGCCCCCTCCCCGGGGCGCCCGACGCCTTATCTCGGCGCCTTGGGGCCGCAGGAGGAGTCGCGGGCGCGCCGGGAGGGAGGCGGAGGCGGCGGCATGGCCCGGGGGCCCCGGGGCGCCGGCTTCCCGCCTGGGCGCCTGCTGCCGCTCCTGCCGCTGCTCAGCCTGGCCCTCGGCGTGCCCCGAGCGCCGGGCGCGGACGGTGAGTGCAGGCGGGGAGCAGGCGCAGCGCGAGGTCGGGGTGGGGGGAGCACGGCGGCCCGGACGACGCCGGGCGCGCCCCGGCCGCTCCCCCGCCCCTGGGCCGGGCTGGCTAGGAGCCCGGTAGCGGGGCGCAGGTGGGGGATCGGAGGGCGGGGCTCCGAGAAGCGGGAGGGCCTCCCGGGCGGGCTTCCCCGCCTCCGGCCCGGTCCGGGACTGCGGGAGGCAAGTGCGCAGAGGCCTGGCCCGCGCCCCCGGCGGACCTGGAGCGAGTGGGGGCCGGGCGCGAGCGAGGGGGCCCCCCAGGAGAGCCGCGCCCGGCGCGCGAGGGCGTGGAAGGGCGTTCCGCCTGCACTGTCACGCTTCCGGCCCGGCTGTGGCTTTTCCGCGACAAATTCTTGACCCGGAGCAGTTGTCTTTCTACCTTTTAATTTGTTCCCTTTGATGAAGAACCAGATGCTAATACGGTGAGGAAGAAGTGTAAGGAAGTTTATGGGAATAAAGCAGCCATTAAGCCTTTCATTCAACAGATGAATGGTCCTTGAATAGTTTCCCTGTGAAGGATGTGAGGCCCTTGTGCTGGTCCTCATTGAGCTCATACTCTGCAGAAGACAGACGAGCAAATAAGCCGTTTCTAGGCAGTTGGAGTAGTTTTTATTCCCCCTGCAGAACGTAGTGTTGAACGTGGTACGAGTTACGCAGAGGATTCAGACACGGAGGGGAGGTGGCATTTACTCAAATAACTGTAATAAAGGCAGAACGCCATCAGTGCTCTGAAGAGGTGGGTGGTCAGAGGAGGGAAAAACTACTTCTGACCAAGGGAATCTGGTGGCCTCATGGATGAGGTGACCTTTGAACTGGGCCAACAACGATTGGTAATATTTGGATGTGGGAAGAGGAGGAAAAGGCATCCCAACCCATAGCAGAGGGCACAGCAGCTCTCCACAAATATGTGTAGAATGAATGAATTCCAGGTGGAGGGGACAAAGTGAGGAACCACAGGAAGGCATGAAAGCATGGGGGCTGTGTTTCAGTTTGACTGGTATGTAGGAGGTGCGTGGGAAATGGGGGGCAGAAAAGCAGATTGGATTTAACCAGGAGGCAGAGTGTTGTGACTGGCAAACCAAGGCATTTAGACTTAGTTGTTCCTGGGCAGTGAGTAGCCATTGGAAATCACTGCAGCTTTTAGTATAGGGAGTGATGTAAAAGCTGGTATAAGAAAAGCTTCCAGCTTCCTTCATAAAATGAAACACTCCTGTAGTGGATGGCAAATTCTATGCAAGGAGATATGAGGGGACTTTGTGGCTCAGACTGCTGTTCCCCTCAATTTTCTTTACCTTGGGACTTTTACCATCACTGGACGGTGTTTTTCTTGACAGCCAACCTCCTGGAGTGGCCATTTTTATACATCAGGTGCTCTGGTGGGCTTTCTAACTTCCTTCTCTAACTTGGTCTCCCACAGCAGTGTGTGTAAAAGCTTGCAGATGCTTGGAGCCTATTTCAGAATCTTTGTGTTAAGACTGTAGCCTAGGAATCTGTCCACTGGGGTCCCATTGGCTTGCTGGCCTGAGTTGGTTGAACAAAGTAACTACCTAAGGCCATCCATCTGCAACTGCTTAACGGCTGTGGGGTGAATTTTGGGAAATGGAAGCCGGGGTTACCTGGTTGAGCCTCCTCTCCTTACGCAGGCATTTCCCATCATTTACAATCGTGTAGAACCTGGTTTGATTAAGGGCAGGTTTCCTTGCAATGTGGGAACTGACTGGATGCTTAGGGCCATTGAGGAAGTTGTAATATCTGTTCTAGAAGTTCTGAGGCCGGAAGACTGGCCCCACAGTCATGACAGCAGGAGATGAGGACTGCATGTAGGTGATAAGGTGGAAAGGGAACTGGAAGGACTTAATGACAGATGTTAAGGTGCAAAGGAGCAGAAGAGGGAAGTTGGAACACTAAGGGTTTAGGGCTGGGTGACTTGGGTATGTGGGTCTATGGGAGGAGAAAAAAAGATTTTGGAAGAAAGATGCCTAGTTGTTTTGGAGATCCTGAATTCGAGGTAATGCTAGGACTTTCGGAGAGATGAAACCAACAGGGAGTTGAGACTGTGGACAGTAGGTCTGTGCAAATGATGGAGACTCGATGGTCACTTGATACCTTGGGGTTGATAAGAGTAAGAGGACCAAGAACAGATTCATGGGAAGACTAAGTTCAGATGGTAGATGCACAAGGAGGAGAAAGAGCAGTGGCCACACAGATCGGAGGAAGACCGGGCTAGTAGAGCATCAAGGAAACCAGGGGAGGCGGAGCCAAGTGAGTGGAGACTGAGAACAAGGCTTTGGATTTGGTGACTCTGTCAGTGGAAGCCAGAGCTAGCAGAGCAGTGAGGGTGAGAGCCAGATGCATAGGGCTCAGGTGAGTGCAGGACTTTGGCTGCAGCGTAGATATTCTTGAAAGAAGATAGAAGATAGAAGGGAAGAGAAGATAGCATTCAGTTGGGCTGGCCAGGTCAGTGCAAGAAATTTTTTTGCTGGGGGCAGTGGTAAAGCAGACTCCGACACGAATGAGGGGAATTATTGGGTAGAGGGAGAAACTGAAAATGGAAAAATAAAGGAGATATTTATTGGAGCAGGTCAAAAAGCAAAGTTGGTCTACAAGTGGGAAAGCTCGATAGGGAGAGAAGAGGGAAGGAGAAGAATGGAGAACAGCTCTTCCCTTCCTCCACAGCTAGCTACTTAGTGCTGTTCATTTTTCAAAAGCAGCCCAATTGTCCTCCCCGCTGGAAGCCCCTCTGTACTGTATTACATGGGCCACTACACACTTACTTATATACATACATATTTATAAGGTACCCTTGCTCTATACACTTACACCATATTGCAATGTAATTGTTTACTAGACTAAGAGCTCCTTGTGAGTAGGGACTGTGGCTTGTATTAGGAATCTGGTATGGAAATAAACGAAGACCACTCAAATGAGAACAGGCAAAGGCTGTTTATTCAGAGCTTGCTCTAGCAAAAGAGTCAGCGATCATCATTTACATTTGTCAGAGACTCACAGGCAGGCTGGGGAGTGTAAAAACTTTACAGTGGAACAGAAAGGAAGGTTTCAGGTATGCCCGGGTTGGTTGGGGGATGTTGCCATGGGGAAGCTGGAGATAGCTTCTCTCTGACAGCAGGCATCTCGTGTGATTGGTTAGGGGAGTGTATTTGGCTTTCTCTGATTGGCCCTAAGTTTGAAGCGTGGGCAAAAATTATGGAAGTTGTCCGATATTGATTAAATCCTGACCACTTGGGACTTCTTGCTACAGAGGTTGTGGTTTGACTTCCTAGACCGATGGCTGCAGATTGTGGGTCAGAGTTCTATTTTTATGTGTGGTCTGGGGTTGTCCATTTGTATATTCAGTCTCTCACAGTAACATAGCTGAATTACATTTAATTGTTATCCAAGACGTTTCAGGGAGGAGAGAGTGGGGGAGCCAAAGTCAGGTGGCCTGAGTGTGAAGGAAGTGTGAAGTGGTACTTGGTAGAGCAGGAGGGTGTTGGTGGCGGACACGGTGCCAAGCCCTAGGGGAACAGAGAGGTTAGGAATGGGCCAGGAGGGCTGGAACCAGTCAGTCCTGTTTCTTAACCTTTTCCTGGCATTGCTCTGAGTCTGGGAGTGGCTGGGGTTTGGGAAGGCCAGAGGGTGGACAGAGGGCAGGCAGAGGCCTTGAGAGGCTTGGGGAGCGATGATGGAGAGGGTTGGGGAAGTTTTTACTGTGTAAAGTACACCTGACTTCCTGAATCGTGCATTCCATAGGCTTGGTCTTCACTCTGTCATCATGAATCACAGCAGCGTATTCCCTGTTCAGAGTGAGGAAGAGGAGGAAAGAAGGGAAACGGAGCGGGTGTGTGGTTTTGGAGTGACTTACAGTTGCTCAAAGTAATGTAGCAGGATTAGAGCCAATGAAGACGATCCCTGCCACGGCCTGTGTTCCCCCTCCAAGGACTTGGCCCTGAGCACATCCTCAGCTTCTGGTCAAATCCTAAAATGTGCTCCTAGGTCTCTGCAGCCAAAGGTGGCAAGAGGCCTATTGGCCTTAGCTCTGCAGAGGAGACAGGGGTGTTGAATTGCATGGATCTTAAAAAAAAAAGGTATTCAGCTTGCTCGAGAATGTGGGGCAGCCTGTTCATGTGTGACATTCAGGACATAAACCTAGGGTGTGGCTACTTTGCTCAGAGCTCAAAAGCATTGACATTGGGGTGCTCGGAGTGGGTTGGTTCCTAGTCTGGAGGCCAGGTGTGGGACCCCCTCTGCAAGTTGGTCTTGGTCAAACAGGAAAATGGTCAGAAGAGGGCAAAAGAGCAAAAGCAGCTGCGGGCTGATAACCGTTTTATACAAGGAAAGGTTCTGGGTTCCTGATGGGGAATGGCAGCCCTGGGTTGGGGAGGAGAAGGGGACTGGATGATGGTTCCCATTGCCCCACAAGGATTATACTGCTTGAAACAGTAGAGTGCTCTCTGTCTTGGCAGATTTTTATTTTATTTTATTATTTTAAAAATATTTTATTTATTTATTTTCTTTTTGGATGCATCATGTCAGTTGCTGCATGCGGGATCTTTCGTTGTGGTGCGCAGGCTCCTCCTTGCAGTGCGTGGACTTCTCTCTAGTTGTGGCAGGCAGGCTCGGTAGTTGTGGCGCAGGCTTAGTTGCCCCACGGCATGTGGGATCTTAGTTCCCTAACCAGGGGTGGAACCCACGTCCCCTGCATTGGAAGGCGGATTCTTTACCACTGGACCACCAGGGAAGTCCTTTGGTGGATTTTTAAAGCACAGGCTATGTTTTTGTTTTTGTTTTTTTCTGTGAGGGATGTTGAAGAGGAGGTCTCTCAGGTTCCTTCTGTCTCTGGAATTTGATGCCGTCTCTTACAAGCAATGCAATTTTCCACAATGTTGCAGAAGACTTGGGAATTCTCTCTCCTCCTGAGCTTTGCGCCCCTTTGCTTATTTCCTCAGGTCATTGGATCTGTTTCCACATGTCTCCACGAGTTTGAGAGACAGGATCTCAGGAAGGTTGTGCAGTGGGCTTGTTTGGTCTGACCGTGAATGGCTGGGGATGAGATTAAGATTTGAACTCAAGCGCTCTATTTGTGCTTTAACACTTCCTTCTTCCCTTGACAGTGGACAAAATCTCTTCACTGTTTTGTCACAGTCCAGCTGCTGTTATTTCAAGAGTGCATGTAAGTTGTTGCTTGAGTATTGAAATACAGAGCGAGAGGTGCAGTCTCAGGCTGGCAGCCTCCACTCCATCCCGTTGTGGAGGTTTATGTGATGTGTGGGGGAGGGGAGGGAGGGGTGAGCAGGGCTGAAAGGGTGAGGAAGCTGAATTTCCAACTTCTGAGTCAGGTATTACCCAGAAGGCTGGGAGGATGTGGAGGAAGCAAGGAGTGATCGTGGAAATGAAGGTATTATGGTTCCCAGAATATCAGCCCCATGAATAGTTGGGCATCTGTCCACACAGCAATGTTGCTTTGGGTTTTTGCATCAATGCAGCTCTCCATCACTCTCTTCATTAGTATAATTGGGAGCTGGCTAAGCTGTCAGTACCTTCATTTACTCATTAACAAAGAGCTGTTGAGTGGTTGTATTAATAATGTCTCACATTCTAATTGCTTTATGCGTATTAACTCATTTACTCTTTAATCCTCAAAACAACCATATGAGCTAGGTTTATTATCATCCTCATATTACAGTTTTACAGGCAACTGAGGCACAGAAACTATCAAGGATTACCCAGCTAGCAAGTGGCCAAGCTAGGATTGTAGCCCAAGTGATCTCTCTCTCTCTCTCAACCCTGCTCTGAACCAGTGTGTCTCCTACCAGGCACTGCATCATGCATGACTTGTTTCTAACAGCAATAACAATAGCTATGGAAAGAGACATAGATATTCATGTAAATTAGCTCTTTGTCTAGTGCTCTGAGCTCATACAGCATTTATATTTCTCATCTAATCTTCGCAACACGATCTCCGTCTTACAGATTAAAACCAGAGCTCTGACAGTTTCATTTGCCTTCCATCACATAATTAGGGAACAAGAGAGAAGACTCCAGCCGAGGATGAGACACTAAATCCTGTCTGGTCCTCTCATTGTTGGATGGGGATTTAGCTGGGTTAGTCACTACAGGGTAGAGAAGGGAAGTGAATCTAGGGTGGCAACCCTCAGCTGGGGGACACAATAATAATAACAGAGTGCTCGGCAGGCTTTTCCTCCTAGATTTTTGGAGTCCGCACTCTCCTGTTTCTCTGCCAGTAATTCTAGGCATCCCTAGGGCAAGGGGAAGAGGGGGGTCCCTCGCCCCTGTAGTAGTCCCCTTAGTTACTGTGTGGCAGCCACCTCTCTGCTCTCCTGAGCAGAATCTGCTGAAGACAAAAGTCAAGTCATCCTTGACTTGGATGAGAAGCTGCTGCCTGACACAGTTCCACCCCCAGGTTATAAGGAAAGCACAGTGGTCTTGACACAGGCCTGCAGAATTCTTCTCCATTGGGTTATTCTCTCTGTCATGTTGGTCCCATAGCTATGCTGTGCCTCAGTCTAGACTTGGTGAAAGATGTCTTCGGTATTACCTTTTTCTTTCCCCAGGATTCTGACTAAGTCCTTGAGATTGAGGGAGACTTTTCAGTGTTGCTGGTAGTGTGGTGCATCTGGGATCTTCTTAGAAATGCAGATTCCCAGACCCCACTCACACCTACTGAATCAAACTCTTTGGGGATTCTGTTTTAACAAGTTCTCCAAGTAGGGTGATCCACTGTCTTGGTTTGCACCAAACTGAGGGGTTTCCTGGGACAGGGGACTTTTAGTATTAAAACTGGGTTGAATTGGTTACTCTGTCTCCAGTGATTGTGTGTGTGTGTGTGTGTGTGTGTGTGAGTGAGAGAGAGAGAGGGGGAGAGAGAGAGAGAGAAAAAGAGAGAGAGACAACAGATGTTTATTGTTGTTTTAAGTTGCTAAGTTTTGGAGTAATTCATTATGTAGCAGTAAAAAAACTATAAACCAGAAAGGAATACATATGTAATTAATGTCTGCAAAATTTACAATTGTTGCAAAATTGCTTTATAGACTAGTTGTATACACTTATGCTCTTCTCCAGTGATTCTTAACTGAGCTTTTGACCAATGGACACTATTATGTGGTCAGAAGCAGCCCCCAACCCCACCCCAGCCCCTGCCTTTCCTTGTATTGAGGTTGTGCTTCCTACCCCCCTTTTTTTTCCCCCAGAAGACAACTTTGTCCCTCAAGCAGTTAGAACTAAGAGGGCCTCCCTACTAGGCCCTGCAGACTGGGCTAATCATGGCTGAACAAGAAGCTTCAGCTGAGGTCCCTCTACCTCTGGAAACCACTTTCTCTTCTGTGGGTGGTCTGGGAAGCCTTTGGTAGACTGGCACACATCTTGTCTTTTTCGCCAGTATGGGAAACAAACATTTATTGAGCCAAACATGACAGGTACTGTCCTTGGGGCTACACTTATGCTAAAGTATTCCTAATGGATCATTAAAACAGGTACCCTAAGAATGAAGTGTCAGAACATTAGAGGGAAAGGACTTCAGGGGCCCTTGAATCCCTGCTACTCAAAATGTAGTCCACATGGCAGCTTGTTAGAAATGCAAAATATAGGGTCTCACCCCAGACCAACTGAATCAGAGCCTGTGGTTTAACAAGATCAGAGCCTGTGGGTGGTACTACTTTGCTTCTTAATATTTCGTGTTTATTAGATTCTTTCAACAGTTACATGAGGTAATCATTTTCTATCTAATGTAAGTTTCTGGAACTGGATGGATATAAAAATGCTGCCATCTTTATAAAGATAAGTATTCCATATAGGAAAAAAATCAAACATCTTATCATTTTATTGTTTATTTCATTAGTATAGTATTTGTGTCAATAGAAAAAAAGAATACAGATACATACATATATATGTATAACCGAATCACTTTGCTGTACACCTGAAACTAACATAGTACTGTAAATCAACTATACTTCAAAAAAAAAGTTTAGTGTTTGTATCTATTATTGTACTACCCACACACATTGGGGTGAGTGTTCATCATTATATGGTTGACCACAGCTGGGTTTGTGGAGGTGACCCAGGACCCATTATTTAGAAGGTATTTCCAGGATTTTGGTTGCATGTGATTATGGATTGACAGTGTCCTTATGGTACTGTTTTAAAATGTTGTGTATTAAAATGTTAAAATGGTTAAATAAATTTACCCCATATTGGTGGACATTTAGTATGGGGACTCATTCTCCCTTCAGCTCTGTCTGTTGCCCCTATAAGCAGAAGCCTTCCTGGTCTGTTTTCTCCAGGTTGTAAAACTCCATCTTATGCCAGGGTGAGTTAGGGGATCTGAGCATCTAACTACTCCTCCATATTTTCAACTTGTTCCTTAACTCTCAGCCCCTACCCTTTATGTTTGCCTTCTGGGGTGCTAAGTGACTCCATTCCTGAACCTTTCAAGTTGGCTTTTATTTACATTTAAAATTTTATTTTAATTAATTTCCCCTCCCTCCCTCCCTCCCTCCCTCCCTCCCTCCCTTCCTTCCTTCCTCCCTTCCTTCCTTCCTTCCTTCCTTTCTTTCCTTCCTTCCCTCCTTCCTTGGCTTTTACTTCTTCCTCTCAGGCAGTTCCCATATGTCCATCTCTTTCATCTTCTGAAATATTGTCAACATCCTTGTCTGCTGTCATCTTCTCTCCCAGGGTTTATACCTTTCTGGTCCTTGATTTCATTTTTAAATTTTTGGGTGAGGGTTGCAAGTGTATTAAATCTGCTGTGTTTAACTGGAAGTCTTTCATTTGTAATTTAAAAGAAATTGTTATGTATTTTTTGTTACAAGCTCTTTCTTATTCCTAATGTTGTATGTTTGTATATAACCTTTTTTTCCTTCACTGGTCTTGTGTTTTGGCTACTGGTCTTTATGATGCACTGACTTTGGCAAAAGTTTTTTGTTTTTCCAATGAATTTGAATATATTTTCTAATTCTTTAACATCTTTTTAATCTTTACTGAGTCCTAACCACCTCCCTCATAAACCCCTATTTCGTTTTTTCCTTTTTTTCAAGCTTCTTGTATTAAAATTTTAGTTTCTCCCATCCCCCCAGCCGCCTGCTTTTCTTTCTCTCATTTAAAATATAAAAACATGTCAAACTCAAATTTTCTGGTGTAGATAAGCTTTTATGTCTGGTATTAAACATTTCAATGTTGATATCCTCTTTGCCCCAAGAATTATTTAGGAGAGTGTTCTGTAGTTTCCAAGTAGGTTTTCTTTTGGGAATGCAAGTCTTATGTTTTATTTTGTAGTTTTATTACATTATTACATGGTAGTCAGTATGACCTCTATAATTTCTACTTTTTTTTAAACTTGTTGCATTTTTCTTTATGGTCTGGGATATAATACATTTTGTAAATATCCTATGGTTAATTTAGTATTAGTGATAAGCATGGCTTGTCTCATTTTTGTGTTATATTTTGTTTTAAAAAAAAAAGCAAGCATGGTTAAGAGAATTTATATATATCCCTTTCTCAGTTGGTTTCATGCCTAGAGCAGCCTGAGAGCAAGTCTTTATTGCCTGGGTGGTAATGGGGCCAAGACTAAGATGAAATTCTATGCTGATATGTTCTCCTTACTAGGCCACGCCTGATATTACAGACACTGGGAGTGCAACACAGTATCCCACATAGCCTCGGGTAGAAATTCTTGTTTGATCTTGGGCCATGTATCACCATCTGGTAGATTTGAATGTTTCAGGAATTTTAGCCCCAAACATTTTTGCTGCTTATCTAAATAATTGGGATCTGGTCATCCTGCTGGGACCTGGCTGTTATCTCACTGACATTTTAAACACATTCACCACTGTTTCCCTAAAAGGAAAATGGATAGGGCAATAGACAGTTCTTCTCCCTTCCATCTGCTTTTTAAGTTGTAGGCAGTAGGACTGCAGTTTCCTTTATCCAGTTGGTCAATAAAAATACACTTAATGTTTATACCATGCCATAATGATGTATTGGCAAATGATATACTCCCTGTCCTTGAGAAGCTCGTTCATAATAGCAAGCTGGGAAGACAGAGGTGGAATAGAATATACTGACAAATTAATATGGTTGATATGGAAATGTACAAGTGTTAGGGGCGCACAGAGGAAGATTGAATTTTCCTCAAGAATGGAGGAATGCGGAAAACCTTAAGGAGAGTGTGATGATTAAACTGGGTCTTGAAATAGGAATAGGTGCTTGTTGGATAGGGAAGGAAAGATAGGCATTCTAGACGAAGGGAACATCGTGACTATGGCATGACATAAGACAGTGGATAGCATGTATGTATGGGAAAGAGTAGCTGGCCTCTTGCCTGGAGAACACTGTGTGTATTTGGGTTTGGGAGCAGTGAGGCTGCAGGAGTTAGTCTGGGGTTAGACGGAAAAGAGCACTGATTGCCACGTAGAGGGATTTGCACTTTACTCCATCGGCAATGGGTAGCCATTGCAGGTTTCTAAGGATGGGATAAGGTCTACCCTTCATAATTTTGGTATTCAAATTTTGGTTCTCCATTTTAATGGTTTGTTACCCAAAATGTGACTCACCTAGAGTAGGTGATTGAAATGTTCTTTTCCTGATATATATAATTTATGATTCAGCTTCAGATGTCTGTGCCACTTGCCATGAACATGCTACCTGCTTGCAAAGAGGAGGGAAGAAGATGTGTATTTGCAAATACGGATTTGTGGGCAATGGGAGGACTCAGTGTATTGGTAAGTTCTGAATCCTGGGTTAAGTTGAAAAGTTGAGTCAAGAAACAAGATTCTCGGGCCTCCCTGGTGGCGCAGTGGTTGAGAGTCCGCCTGCCGATGCAGGGGATACGGGTTCGTGCCCCGGTCTGGGAGGATCCCATATGCCGCGGAGCGGCTGGGCCCGTGAGCCATGGCCGCTGGGCCTGCGCATCCGGAGCCTGTGCTCCGCAACGGGAGAGGCCACAACAGTGAGAGGCCCGCGTACCACAAAAAGAAAAAAAAAAAAAAAAAAAAAGAAACAAGATTCTCTAGAGTTAAAGAGTTGATGTTTTGGGGGGAAAACATTATTTTGTTCATGTGTTTTTATTACAAGAAGGTTTGTCAATTATGATAAGTCTTTGTTTTAGTGTTGGGATGTATCCTTTCTCTAGCGTTTCCAAGGAATTATCCCTCATGTTAGAGGTCATTGAACTTGAATCTCTGGAAACTCTCTGACCTAACACAGATTTGAAATCTGTTTTAACTCTTGAGTTTAACTTAACAACTCGAGTGAGTATTGCATTTTTAAATTTCTCTAGTTGTTTTGATAGGAAACTATTTAGTACCATGGGGAAAAACAAAACACAGTTGCCAACTTTTTGGCTGATTAGTGAAATACTGTTGCTTTGAGTCTCATGTCTACCAGAATCCATCCTCCAAATTTTTTGTAGTTGTGACCCTTTAGGGTCTTGGATGACTTAAAGAAATACAGAGACCTTTAGGCTAGAAACATCTGGGGTAATTTTTTGTCTCATAGCATTCACCATGCCATGAGAGTCAGACAATATCCAGGTTCAAGCCCCATTCAGAGAGAGGGAGAGTTTCATAGTAACTTTGTAGTAGTGAATGTTAAGATAATCACAGTTTCCTCCCAGCAACCATGTTACCTGCAGTAAAAATATGGATAGTTTTGCCTTGTAGCTGTGGATTGACAGTATATACGGCCTTGTTGTGGTATCTTTGTTTTTGTTTTGTTTTGTTTTGTTTTTCCTCCCTAAAGAAAAATGGCAATTAAGTCCTGAGTTTAAATAGTCATATTCTACTTCACAGGTACATGTTTTCACAGTCATACACCATTGCCTGTTCCTGCAGGCTGGAGTTGGGCCTTCTTGACCCTTCTCTCTTTAGAATTCTGCCCATAAGATTCTTCCCCCCACTGCTTACGAGCAGGTGCTTGGAAATGAAGTTGGGATTGGGGAGCACAGACAAGGCTTTTCTACTCCCTCCCCTACTGAAGTCCTCCTTTCATGAAATCTCGCTGCAATCTTGATTGTTCTTTGACTTCTGAACAATAGAAACTTCTCTGAGTGGGTGGAGGGGGCTTTATTAATTTATGTGGTACTTGCTCCCAAACACTAGACACTGCATATCACAGTACTTGGCCTGATGAGACCACGCTGTAGGTTACAGGTAAGATCATAGGTGTGCCAGAGGTGCTATAACATGGTATTATGTCAAGGGACCTAAGAATTCTAGAATCTCATACAAACACAGATGTCCCTTCTGATGAAGTCTGCAGGGGAGATATGCCTCAGAAACAATGGCAAAGGACAGGAATATTCCATCTTATGCACAGGTGGACTTGTATCTGAAACCCCCGTGCCCTGCTCAGTAAGCTGGACTGACTGGACACTTGGCCTGGCAATGCCTTGAGGGTCTGTTCTGCTCATCTGAGCGCTCATGCAGATCTTACCACAGATGGTTTTAATGATGAATAGTGTTCCAGGTTTAATTAAATTTAAAAAAAGATAATATAAGAAAAATGAAAAAAATAAAACCCCACCAGATTTTGAGTGGGGCTGGTGGAGGGCAGGGGGGTTGGCTCTTGAGTTAGCAGGAATGGAGTGCAATTGTGGGAGGCGACTGAACTGCTTTGAGGGAACCAGTAGTGGAATAAAACACTAAATAACAGACAAGAAAACTCCAGTTCATAAGTTGATGATATCCCCCTGCCAAAAAACTAGCTGGTTAGATCAGCTCTCAAAGGTTGCAAAAGAAATTGGTCACAGGAGTTTCCTCTGATGGTAGAGGCTAGGGCAGAGTCAGCAAACTGGAGCTTGGGGGGGTGGGGGGGCTTGGGGGGGTGGGGGTGGGGGGGGCCGAACTTCACTGCCACCTGTTTTTCATTACTAATTTGTTTACTGATTGTCTGGGACTGCTTTTGTGCTCCAAAGTATGGATGAGCAGTTGCAATTGGAGACCTCTGACTGGCCTTTGACAGAAAAAGTTTGCTGACCCCTGGGCTGGAGGACGGAGATGGGAGGGAGGTTTACTTTCATTTTACATTGACGTCAAATTGTTGAATTAGAAATACTCGGGGCAGGTTCTGTGGTCTCATCAAGCATCACATGTTCCAGCCCCTCCTCACTGGGTGATTAACATTATTTATAAGGGTCACTGACGATTAGCAGGAGCTGCTTCTGCCTCAATATTAGCCCTGCCCCTGGGTGAGGCTTGAGCACTAATTCCATTGTGTCTCCTGGTAACTCAGAAGTAACAGATTTTCCAGTTAATCATTGGATGTAAAATCATCCTACTCTGGTTTTCGTTAAAAAAAAAAAAAAGCAAGAGAATGGTTGGGCTGGAAAAGTGGGATTCTGTTGGATTTGTTTCCCCAGGCCTATGACAAGATCTTTTTAAGTGTGGAGAAGTTCAAAAAGCATTCCCTTCTCCCAATCTTCAAATAAGATGGACTATCAGATTGAGATGTTGGGTTTCTCTTGTGGTTTTGTAATACACCTGGTGCGAGACTACGAGGGGCCCGCGTCCTGTAGTCTGAGAAGCATAGCGAGAGGAGAAGAGGCTGGGGAAATAGATCTTTCTGCTGTTGTCACAGAATATTGATTCTCAAGTCCATAACACAGGAGAACAGTCTGGGTGGTTGATCGTGGTATGGATTGACAGCCCTTTCTGTGCGTTGTCTCAATGTATCAACAGATAAAAATGAGTGCCAGTTCGGAGCCACTGTGGTCTGTGGGAACCACACATCTTGTCACAATACACTGGGAGGATTTTATTGCATTTGCCTAGAAGGATATCGAGCCACAAACAACAACAAGGCGTTCATCCCCAATGACGGCACCTTTTGCACAGGTACTTGGGAAGGGGGCTGCAGTGATGGCAACGTGGTGACGGCAGGATGGTGCCTGGTACCTGGGATGTGGAGGAGGGCGAGGGTGGGGACAGGACATAGTGGGATTTAAGGGAGGGACTCTCCTTTGTCTATGAGGGAAATTTGGACTTGGACTGAGTATTAGTTCATATTAGGGAATTATTGTTCACTTTGTTAGAGGGAATAACTGTACTGGGGTATTTAGGATAATATTCTTATTTTGCGAGCTGCATGCTGAAGTACCTAGGGGTGTTATTATGAAGTATCTAGTGTTTATCTGTAAGGTACTTTAAATGGCAAAATGTGAATGATTGTTGAATCTTGGGGGTAAGGGTGGGACTAGGGGAGACTGTAATATTCTTTTTCTTGTTCTGTGTGTTTGAAAAGTTTTATAACAAACAACAAGAGGGGGCTCTCCGAGATGGTGTGCCATCTGCAGTTTCCTTGGAGTGACTCTGGTACCCGCCAGCTCTGTGCACGTTGCCCAGGGGGCGGGCCCTGTGATGCAGCAGCGTGCTGCACCTGTTAGAGATGTGGGCTTGTCTCCTGGAGGAATAAGTTGAGTGAGGAGTGAATAAGTCGAGCTTTTAGGACCTCAGTAGCTTTGAAGGTCAGATTTGGGGCATATGTTGGTCAAATACAAGGGGTGGGCAAAACCCTCCTAATTTTCAGTAGCTCCTGTATTATCTGAACTCTATTTACAGCCTGTCATGATAATATAGCTCTTAGGTTTTCTAAGAAAATCTTTGAACAGTAATGAAGAGGAAAGGCAGGCAAAGACTCCTGGTTCTAAGATGGTTTTGCATAGTCTTAATGACTCTCCTTAAAAGCTTTGTGATATTTAAAGGTTTGGGGGAGAAAAAAAGAGAGAGGAGAGCATTTTTTATCTTTGTACCCACAAGGAACCACAGATTTTGATGCTCAGATTCATTCTCCCTCTTGACCTGTACCAAGGTAAAAATCCCTCAAAGGGAACATTTGATTTATTCTTGGCCTGAAGGAACACATTCCCTCAAAGAAAACATTTTGCAATATCTTGTTGTTTTAGGTAGCATATTACTTGCTACATGATTGCAGCAGTGCAGCGCAGACCCGGTGCAGCCCAAATAAGTAAATTAGAAACAAAAAGAGTAAGTGGAGAGATACGAGACTGATGTGAAAATAAGGCTCAGGGCTGTCATCTCTCTACCAGCATGACTCCAAACAGGCATAGACCCCGGTGTTCAGGGTCTGCTGAAAACTGCAAAATACTCTTTCTCTGCCTTTGAATTCCTCAGCTCTTGGGAATCCATCCTGACGCTATTGACAACAGCAACGTGCTTTATCATAAGCTCATTTCCTGCAGTACAAGGGCCTAATGCCATTTCTTCTAGAGAAATGTAACAGCACTTCAGCTTTGGCTGAGAAATGAGAAAAATGGCGGTTGGGTGTGGGGGGGGGGTGGAAAGAACCTGGAGGGAGTGAATGCTTTGCTTTGCCATTCGTCATTTCCTGGAACCTGCTGCCCCAAACCTGTATCCCATAGGTCTGCCCACGGTGAAGTAAACACCTTCATTCCTACACGTAAATCACCACCACGACTGAGACCAGTGTAGTCTGTTGGTGTCTCTCCCAGGTCAGGAGCCTTGTTTTCCATGTGAGCCTTTGCCCACAAGCTTCTCAGCTGCCCTGTTGTTTCGGGTCCCAGAGCAGCCTGCTGTGGTCTCAGACACAAATGCTCAGCTCCATCAAGATGCTGCTTGCTCGATGTGGGCTGTGCTCACTAGCCTTGCAGCCATCCTGAGATTTCTCCCAGTGCTATCTCTAACAGAACTCTGCTGCCCAAATCCCAATCCTTTGTTTTAGCTGGATTTATTCCTAGAGTCATGCTTTACCACTCTGGAAGAAAGAAGAAACAAGGAAGGATAAACCCAAGGGAAAAATCACACTGGGGACATGTTGCTCGCTACTGCCCAGAGCAGTGCTCATAGCTATTAGCTCCTTGCCTTACTCCCTGTGGAATCCCCTGCCTCCTGCTTAGATCTCCAACTGTGGTGGGTGACGGCCTCAGACCCCTGCTACTGCCCCAGTGCCTTGGAAGGAAAGGCCAAAGATTCTCAATCAAAAGGTGGTTAAAACAAAGCTCCATCCCCCCAAATGCCAGAGGCCTTGACTAAGGCCCCATTGTCACTCTTGGGGAGTGACGGGGCTGTGCCTGAGCTCCCTCTGCAGGTTAACATCTCCCACCCTTTACTCTTGCCTCTTACTTGCTCAAGCCCCAGGATATAGATAACCCAGGTTCTTCCCAAAGGCCCTGTTGAGTATAGTAAAATACATACACAGGGTTCTTTTTTACTCTAGTAATTTAAAGTTTTGGGAGGAGTAATAGGGACAGGAGCTGGGCTTAAGTTTATTTTTGAACTGTCTGTAAAGTAGGCTTTCCTAAGCAAGCTATCAATATTAGCAAGATTGTGAAGGAAATGCTTAGCCCTTTAAGTTCAGGCTCTTTGTTCATGGCCAGCGCATCTCTGAGCATGAATATGGTTTTTGAAAAAAAAATTATTTATTTATTTTGGCTGCACCAGGTCTTAGTTGCATGGCACGTGGGATCTTTAGCTGGGCATGTGGGATCTAGTTCCCCAACCAGGGATCGAACCTGGGACGCTTGCATTGGGAGCCCGTTGTCTTACCCACTGGACCACCAGGGAAGTCCCCATGAATATGATTTGAAAATGGTTTTCCACTTATTCAGCTACTGCTTTTGCAAAAGTTATGTGTCAGGAAAGGATGGAGCTGTTACCCTAGGATGAAGCTCTAGAATAGAGTCTGGGTGAATGGGTCATTTACTTCTTTTTTTTTTAATTGAAGTATAGTTGATTTACCATGTTGTGTTAGTTTCAGGTGTACAGCAAAGTGATTCAGTTATATATATATAACTTTATATATATATATATATATATTATTTTCCCTTATAGGTTATTATAAAATATTGAGTATAGTTCCTTGTGCTATACAGTAAGTCCTTGCTGGTTATCTATTTTATATGCAGTAGTGTATATATGATAATCCCAAACTCCTAGTCTATCCCTTCTCCCCACTTTCCATCATTTACTTCTGATTATAATGATCCAAAATTGTTCTTGCCAAAAGGAGGCAGAAGAATAAGTCAATATTTCCCCCCAGAGAAGAAATATAGCTTTATTTTGTCCATTTATTTTAAAAAAATACTTATGGAGAAAAGTCAAGCAATTATGGACACATATAAAGGAGAAAGAAAAAAAATTACCTAATATTAACCCAGAGTCAACAACTCTTTTTTTTTTTTTTTTTTTTCCCGGCTGTGTTGCATCTTCATTGCTGTGCGCGGGCTTTCTCTTGCTGTGGCGAGCGGGGGCTACTCTTTGTTTCAGTGCGCAGGCTTCTCTTGTTGCAGGGCATGGGCTTTAGGCGCGTTGGCTTCAGTAGTTGCAGCTCGTGGGCTCAGTAGTTGTGGCTCGTGGGCTCTAGAGCGCAGGCTCAGTAGTGGTGGTGCACGGGCTTTGTTGTTCCATGGCACGTGGGATCTTCCTGGACCAGGGATTGAACCCGTGTCCCCTGCATTGGCAGGCGGATTCTTAAGCACTGAGCCACCAGGGAAGTCCCTGAATGGAATTTATTACATGGCTGTACCATGTTACTTAACTCATTATTTTTTCCCCTGTTGTGATTGTTTTTCTGTTTTTTGCCATTATAAGAAATGCTCTAATGAACATTTTTGTACTTACATTCTTACAAGTAATTATCTCCTTATTATAAATTCTGGAAAATAATTTCTATGTCAAAGGGATACGTACACATTTTACATTTTGATACATAGTGCCAGACTGTATTCCAGAAAGTTCATACCAATATTCTCTCTCACTAATCATTTCATGAAGGTCTTCATTTCTTTACATCCTTGCCAACACTGGATAATATCAATACATGATATGAATTTAACAGTTCTGATTTTAAATGGGTGTTTGTGTTCCTCTAATGTGGCTTCTTAAGATGTAGGTTTCTGAGCTGAACCTGGCATTTGAGGAGGGAAGGTGGCCTCTGTCTTAGAGCATTTAGATCTAGTGCAACAAGCCATGTGGCCACTCCCGTGATTCCAGCCAAGAATCCTGTGACAGTGAGTGTATGCATGTGCAGGCTCATTGCTCATGGTCAGGGTCACGGTTATGAAGGAGTGGCTTGTGCTCCAGGGAGAACTGAGTCAGTAGAGAGGCGAGGTCCACTCACTTATTAGCTAACACGTATTGAGGACCAAAGGTCAGCCAGGCACTGTGCTAAGTGCTTTCCACATGTTTTATTTAACCTCTGCAAAAAGACCTACTATAATTAACTTCATTTTACAGAAGTGATTTGGAAAGGTCAAGGAACAGGTATTAGTACAACTAGTAAGTAGCAGAATCAGTTCTCAAACCTGGGTCTGTTTGACGTTCAAATCCATGAAAAGACTTTAAATATAGAACACCAGGGCCCTGGCATGTGGTCAGAGTGTCCTGCTCGGTTTTGCTACTTTCTACCAAGGAGTTGTTCTGGCTGTGGGTAAAATTAAATAATCCTATATATAGAATGGGGCATAGGGAATTTTCTCCCTGGTTTAGTTAAGTATGTTAATAAGGTTGCTCAGAACATTTTTTCTTCACAAGCTAACGTGTTGTAACCTTGGACACCCCATGGAATCTACCACTACGTGGAGAAGCTGTTCTGATGAATTTAATGTATTTATCCAGCCAAGATTCTAGAAGTTTATTTATTTATTTTTAAAATTTATTTATTTATTTTATTTATTTTTGGCCGTGTCAGTTCTTAGTTGCGGCAGGCAGGATCTTTGTTGAGGCATTTGGGATCTTTCGTTGCAGTGCGCAGGCTTCTCTCTAGTTGTGGTGTGCGGGTTTTCTCTTCTCTAGTTGTGGCCCGCAGGTTCCATAGCCCGTGGGCTCTGTAGTTTGCAACACACAGGCTCTCTCGTTGAGGCATATGAACTCAGTAGTTGTGGCACATGGGCTTAGTTGCCCCGCGGAATGTGGGATCCTAGTTCCCCGACCAGGGATCGAACCCGCGTCCTCTTCATTGGAAGGTGGATTCTTCACCACTGGACCGCCAGGGAAGTCCCTCTAGAAGTTTAGAAAAGGGCTGGTTTGTGAGCATTAGGAGGTAGCAGGGGATTAAAAGTCAAAATCGTGTCATACTCATCTCAGTGATGCAGGGTAGATACATCTAGACATCATTAAGGCAATTGATATCTTTGACAATCTCTGTGGAAAAGATAGAGAATTGTTGATTGGATGATGGTACAGTTAGACTGTAAAGGGAGAAAGGGTGTGGCATAGTGATTAAGAATAAGGTCTGAGGGCTTCCCTGGTGGCGCAGTGGTTGAGAGTCTGCCTGCCGATGCAGGAGACACGGGTTCATGCCCCGATCCGGGAAGATCCCACATGCCGCGGAGCGGCTGGGCTGGTGAGCCATGGCTGCTGAGCCTGCGCGTCCGGAGCCTGTGCTCCACAATGGGAGAGGCCACAGCAGTGAGAGGCCCGCGTACCACAAAAAAAAAAAAAAAAAAAAAGAATAAGGTCTGAGAAGCCAGATGTCTGGCTTCTGATCCTGGCTTTTGCACTGCTTAGCCTGTGTGACTTCAGTCCAGTTAACCATTCTATGCTTCAGTTACTTCATCTATAAAATAGAGATAATAATAGCATCAACCTCCCAGAGTTATTGTGAGGATTAAATAAGATGGAAAATAATCAGTAATAAATAATGAAGTGTTTAGAACAGTGCTTGGCATGTGCAAGATGACATGCAGGAGTTATTGTTATTAACAATCATTATAACAATTATTGTTATTAGGCTGTTGAATGATTGTACACAAAGCAAACTGATTAATGCCTATAGTGACTCATACAGAGCTAATCAGTATCTAGAAACTCCAAGTCTTTTCTATACCACTGCATCTTTGCCTTATAATACTTGGAGGCCTTATTTCTAGCAGTCTACTGAAAAATTCATTTTTCCCACTCACTATCTTTGAGGAGTCTGAGGCAGGGGGACAGGCTGGAATATGGCTTCTGTGTTAAAGGTATGTATATAAACGCATTTTACAAATTCCTCAGTGGAATAACAAAATCTTGATAAGCTAGAATGATGGATCCAATCTAGGAACACATGTTAGATCCTGCAGTGTTGAAATAATTTCTAAAGTTTGTACTAGATTGAGACTGCTTTTATTTTATATTACTTTTAAAAATCCTTTCTTAACAGTTACCAAACCTCCATGATTCTGTTATCAACAATTGTTTGTTTTACTGGTTTCATTTCTTACCACGCTTTGTTGTGTTTTATGATGTCTTCCTCTTTCTTGACATTATTTATTCTGATGTTTTTCACTGGCTCGAGTATTTTCTCAAAATCTTTTTCAGAAAGGAAATGTCAGTAGTGTAGTTCTTGAGATCATTCATGTTCTAAAATGTCATTCCTTTGCTTAAATATAGCACGATGTTTTGCTCCCTTTTCCTTAGAGCTCTATAAATATTACTCCAGTGCTATCTAGCATTTAGTGTTTCAGACAAGAAGTCCTGGGTCAGATTGGTTCTCTTTTCCTCATAGATTACCATTCCTTTCTCTCAGGAGGTTTATAGATTTTTCTCTTATTCCATGAAATTCAGAATGACTCATTTTTCAACATTCATGCCTGTCACCTTAAAAGGCTATTTGGATTTGAATACATAAGCTGAGAGATTTTTCTCTTGATATTAATTCTTATACATTTACTCCATTCTCTTCTGTAATTCCTTTTAAATAATACTGAATATTTTGGGTCTGTCCTCATATCATTTTTTGTCCCATAGTTTCTATCTTATATAATTAATATTTCTACGTGCTTTGGAGAATTCCTCAGGTTGAAATTTGTGAATTTATTTTCTAGCAGTGACCAACCTATTATTCAGTGCCTCCATTGAGTTTTTATTTTTGGCATTCATATTTTGTTTTTAATTTCCAAGACTTCCTTGTTTTCTCAGAACCTCCCCTCTTTTTCATTAATACAGTATCCTCTTAGCCTTGTTTGGACTTCACAGTCTCTTCGTATGTCAAGAGTGTCTTGGTTATTTCTTACTGCATAACCCCACTCCTCCCACCCCACCATTACCCCAAATTTAGCGGTTTAAAACAACAGTTTATCATTTGTCACAATTCCATGGCTACGTGATTTTGTAATGTGTAGACATAGTCAGCTGGTGGCTGGGCGAGGCTGGACTGTGCTGGCAGATGAAAGAAGGCCTCTCTCAGGTCTTCCCTGGCAGCCCAGTGGTTAAGACTCTGTGCTTCCACTGCAGGGGGCAAGGGTTCGATCCCTGGTCGGGGAACTAAGATCCAGCATGCCGCCCGGTACAGCCAAAAAAAGAAGGCCTCTCTCAGGTCTTCCCTGGCAGCCCAGTGGTTAAGACTCTGTGCTTCCACTGCAGGGGGCAAGGGTTCGATCCCTGGTCGGGGAACTAAGATCCAGCATGCCGCCCGGTACAGCCAAAAAAAGAAGGCCTCTCTCACACATGGCTCGGACCTTGATGCTGGCTGTTCACCAGGCCACTTTATTTCTCCTCCATGTGGCCTCTGTCTTCACATGGCATCTCATCTTGAGGGCCTCTCTCCCAAGCACGGATTTTCTTCAGCATGGACACTGGATTCTAAAAGAGGGAAAGAGGGGGACTTCCCTGATGGTCCAGTGGTTAAGACTTTGCCTTCCAATGCAGGGGGTGCAGGTTCAATCCCTGGTCGGGAAGCTAAGATCCCACATGCCTCACGGCCAAAAAAACAAAACATAAAACAGAAGCGATATTGCAGCAAATTCAATAAAGATTTTAAAAGTGGTCCACATATGGGCTTCCCTGGTGGCGCAGTGGTTGACAGTCTGCCTGCCGATGCAGGGGACACGGGATCGAGCCCTGGTCTGGGAAGATCCCACATGCCGCGGAGCAACTAGGCCCGTGAGCCACAACTACTGAGCCTGTGTGTCTGGAGCCTGTGCTCCGCAACAAGAGAGGCCCCGATAGTGAGAGGCCCGCGCACCGCGATGAAGAGTGGCCCCCACTTGCCGCAACTAGAGAAAGCCCTCGCACAGAAACGAAGACCCAACACAGCCAAAAATAAATAAATAAATAAATAAATAAAATTAAAAAAAAAAAAAGCAACAGAGAGAGAGAGACATTAAAAAAAAATTTTCAAAAAAAAAAAGTGGTCCACATAAAAAAAAAAAATCTTAAAAATAAATAAATAAATAAATTTAAAAAATGACGGAAAGAGGAAGCTACCAGCCATCTTCTCAGGCTGGGTCCAGAGTAGGCACTGTATCACTTCTGCCGAGTTCTATTGGCTAAAGCAAGTCTCAAGACCAGCTCAAGGGGAGGGGAAATGGTTTGCATTCTTGATGGGAGGAGAAGCATACAAGAAAGGAAGGAGAGGAATTGTTGACAGCTATCTCTGGAGCTGATCTCCCACAGAGTTCCCAGAGTTTGCTGCACTAAAGATGTAGGTTGATCAGAATTGGTAACTTGGGTCTCCTCCAGCAACTGAATGAATTACTGGTTCCCAGACAACAATCAGGAAGGGATGAGGTGTTCCTTGGTCCAAAACCAAAAAACAAACCAACCAATATAAAGAATGTAGTGAATTTTAATAAAATCACACTAAACAATTTAAAAGGATTCTGAGATTATATTCTTCCTTTTGGGGGTGGGTTGTTAAAATATTCTTTTTTTAAATGAAATCATAGTGTTAGTTTAAAAAAAAAAAAAGTCTTTACTGGCAAAATAGAATATTGGCCACCTTATATCAGTCCTTCCAAAATGACTGGTCTTTGAAATCCCAGAGTCTGGGAACAACCAGGCTTTCTTCAGTCACAATGCCCCCCTGTCCTCTGCCACCCGATGGTTCTTGCAAATGTCCTGGAAAAAGTCCCCTTTTCCTTAAGGTACTTTTCTTTCTCTAAATGAAATTGGTGTGTGTGTGGCTCTGATGGAGTTTCCAAAGTTTTAAATTTTGTTCACTAAGCCAGGTCTGGGGGGAAAAGACTGCTAACTGGCAGAGAGGTTTCTTTTTCAGCCTCTGAATTATTGTGTGGTTTTTACTCCTGGACCTGCTACCACTGGCAATCTTCAGTCAAGGGGAAAAGTCGGCTAAGGAGCATGTCTTGTCCTTCTTAAAGGCTATTTTAAGCCCTTCCAATCTTGGTAAAATTAGCGAGACCCTTCTGAGTTATGTTCTTTACTTCTTGCTGCATTGTCCTATGCTCATGAGCTGGAAAGCATTTTTCACCCTGGTCTAAATTGTTTTGTATTAGGAGTTCTGCTTCAGATATTTTAGTATGAGGTTGAGGCTATCCTTATTTTATAGTAATTGAGTTGTTTTTTTTTTTGCGGTACGCGGGCCTCTCACTGTTGTGGCCTCTCCCGTTGTGGAGCACAGGCTCCGGACGCGCAGGCTCAGCGGCCACGGCTCACGGGCCCAGCCGCTCCGCGGCATGTGGGATCTTCCTGGACCAGGGCACGAACCCGTATCCCCTGCATCGGCAGGCGGACTCTCAACCACTGCGCCACCCGGGAAGCCCAGTAATTGAGTTTTTTTAGCATACTTTTTTGGGTTCATTTTGTTGGGTTATTTGTTTTGTTGATACTTGTTGGTTTTTGTAAATTTTCAGAACACATTGACAGATATTTATTGAGCACCTCTTAGGGCCTGTGATGTGAAGGATACAGGAGAAGAACTCTTAAGGAGTAAAATAAAATTCATGATACAATTACAAACAAATGCATTCACTTATAAGTGTAGAGTGGGAATGTGAGAAGTGGCTGTCACAATGTCCCCCCACTTTTTTTCTTTTTTCTGTTTTTCTGTCCCTTCTTATATTGGGGATGGGTCTCAAGACATAGACGAGTGTGAGGTTTCCGGCCGGTGCAGGCATGGAGGACGGTGCGTGAACACTCGTGGGAGCTTTGAATGCTACTGTATGGATGGATACTTGCCAAAGGGTGGGCCTGAGCCTTTCCATCCAACCAGAGATGCCACGTCGTGCACAGGTGGGTTTCTGCCAAAGATGCAGCATCCGAAGGTGAGAGTCTGTTGGTGGTGACTTTCTCCTGCTCTGAGCCTAAGTCTGTGGGTCTGTGTTGGGGATGTGTGTTGGATCTGTTCCTTTGTAACCTATGAAATAAAATAACAGTCAAGATAGAAGGGGCTATATTAAAAAAGCTAAAATTAGTATGCTTTGGGGATTTTGAGTAGTTAATAGATATTCAGATATTAACTATTATGTTAGATAGTAAACAGAGCTGATCTGGTAAGAGCCACCATCTCAAAAGTGACCAGGGAAGTTATAAAAGCCTATATATCTTAAGGTATTGTGCAATTCAGATGTTTTACTTTGCTGGGCTAGGCTTCTCCTCTTTAGTTAGTATCAATTAGTGAGGGTTGATTGCCAAATCCTTTCAGTTTTGTGCATGTATAGATGCTATTACCTGTGGAAGGCCAGAAGAATGAATAGAGACACTCACTGGAAACATGCCCAGAAGTCATGTGGAAATGAACCAGCCTATTTAAAATATGGCTCGGGTGTGTATAGGTGAGGGGAGAGGGCATGAGGTAGAGGTGGAGAGAGATTATGAATTTTGAAAATTCACATTCATATAGTAATGAGTTTGATGTTAATTTGTTTTCAGAAATAGACTGTGGCACCCCTCCTGAGGTCCCAGATGGCTATATCGTAGGAAATTATACGTCTAGGCTTGGCAGCCAGGTTCGTTATGCTTGCAAAGAAGGATTCTTCAGTGGCCCAGAAGATACAGTTTCAAGCTGCACAGCCTTGGGCACATGGGAATCCCCAAAATTAAATTGCCAAGGTGAGTTTTCCAAAGGTCAGCTTCCCAGCTTACACCATCTTGAGATTGTTTTCGTATTTCTCTCTAAATCTCTCTTTGGGGTACTGAATGAATTAAATAAATCCAATAAATTCCTATTGTTTCTAATAGGTTTTCAGTTGATTCTCTTGATATTTATAGGAATAATATTTTATCATCTGCAAATAATGATAATTCCATCTTTTGTTTTTCTATGTTTATAAAAGTTATATTTTTCTCTTGACTGACCACTTAGCTTGTATTTTCAGAACAAAAATTTAAGTAGTAGTATTGACTTTGAATATTCTTTTCTTATTCCTGACTTTCATGGGACTGTTTCATTATTCATTCATGATCTTGGCTTTTTGATGTTACATACATCTATTTATATTCTTATGTACACTGAGAGAGTGCTGTGAGCCAAGTGCTGTTCTAAGCATATATATATATATATATATAGAGAGAGAGAGAGAGAGAGAGAGAGAGAGAGAGAGAGAGAGAGACTCATTCAATTACAATATCCCTATGAGTGTGTGCTATTATTATCACATTTTACAGATGGGAAAACTGAGGCATGGAGAAGTTAAGTAATTTGTTTGAGGTTATCCAACTAGTGATAGAGCTGAAATTTGAACTTAGAATTCTAGTTTCTGAGATTGTGTGCTTAATCACTCTGGTATATTGCTTCCATTTTTGTGATGATGTTGGCTTTTGGTTTGTTTCTACTTTTGGCTTTCTCTCTCTTCATCAGTTCACCAGTTTTTGACTATATGTACATAATATTGAGGAAGCCTTCATCTATTCCCATTTTACTGGGATTTAAAAAAAATCAGAAATGAGTAATTTTATCACGTCTTTTAGGCATGTATTAAGGTGATCATATATATTTTTTCTCCTTTTAACCAGTTATATGCTGGCTTATATTTCCTGATCAATACTAGCTGCTGGAATGGATTCTTCTGGGTCTTTGGTGTTTTTTTTCTTTTAATCGGGATTATATTTGCTAAATTTTACTTCGAAGTCTTGCATTGATATTCATAGGTAAGATTGGTCTATTTTCCTTTTCTATGCCATCTTTGTTGGTTTGGGTATTAATGTTATTCTAAATTTTGAGGAAAGAATGTGAAAACATTTCCTTCTTCCTCTATTCTCTGGAATACTATAAATAGGATTTTTAAAGATTTCACCTAGAAAACCATCTGGATGTGACACTTAGGGAGAGGCAGTCCTTGGGATAGTTAAAAAAATTAATACTTACTGGTCCTGTTTAAGTTTCCTATTCTTGTTGATATCCATTTTGGTGATTTACATATTCTAAGAAAAATCATCTATTTCAAGTTTATTTTCAAATTTATTTGTAGAGAGAAGTGTAAGGCACTCACGTTTTTGATTTTCTGTAGTTATTTTATAATAGTGAGATATTGGAAACAATTTCAAATGTCTGTCGATAAGGAAATTGGTTAAATAAATCATAGCATGTACATAAAGTGGATATTTTGTAGCCAATAAAAATTATGTTGGGAAGAATCTTTACCGACATAGGTAAGTATTAACAGTATACTACTGAGTTACAAACTGTATGAATAACATGGTCTTAAGTTTGAAAAATGTACATGTAAATGTACATGAAAATGTTTCATATGTACATGTATGTTTATGAAAAAGTTTAGAAAGCTATATATCAAAACATTAACCATGGTAGTTGCCACTGGGAGGGATCCTGGATGATTTTTTTTCAAATAAATTTATTTATTTGTTTTTTACTTTTGGCTGTGTTGGGCCTTCGTTGCTGTGCATGGGCTTTCTCTAATTGAGGCGAGCAGGGGCTACTCTTCATTGCAGTGCGCGGGCTTCTCATTGCGGTGGCTTCTCTTGTTGCAGAGCACGGGCTCTAGGCGCTCAGGCTTCAGTAGTTGTGGCACGCGGGCTCAACAGTTGTAGCTCGAGGGCTCTAGAGCGCAGAGTCAGCAGTTGTGGCACACGGGCCCAGTTGCTCTGTGGTATGTGGGAATCTTCCCGGACCAGGGCTCAAACCTGTGTCCCCTGCATTGGCAGGCGGATTCTTAACCACTGCGCCACCAGGGAAGTCCTGGATGATTTTTATATTTTATATACTTTCTGTATTGAAGGAATTTTTTTTAATGTATTAGAAAAAGTAACAAAGTTGTTTCCATTTTGGAAAAAAGAAAAAATAAAAGTTTTCAGTGAATTTATTGCGTGCATAGCTAAGAAACCTCAGTGATGTGCTTGGCTAAGTTAATCCTTTTGATATTGATTTGCAATTCAGGCTCTAAACACATTCTGATAATTATCATCCTGCGGGTTAAGAAATTCTAAACATACAATTGAGTTCTAACATTATCTTTCCGTGGATCAATTGAAATACAGAGCTTAGATTAAAATGTGCCATAATGCATATCAAAGAACCCCCTAGAGATTTATATAAGAAACTCCATATAAGATAATTTGTATTACTTTGAAAATCAGTAGTCATCCAGATTATTGTACTGAGAATGTAGAAAGTTAATTTAGAGGAGAGGGCTTGTTCCATTTCCCAAAGAACTGTCATTTAGCAGGTCTTCACTTCTTTTTTCCCTCCTGTCATAACTGTTCCCTTCGCCTGCTGACACCCTCCCCCTTCTTCCTCCCCCGTTTCACCATATGGCCACTGGCTTCTCCTGGCTGTGCCTGCTTCTCTCTAAACACACCCCTTCTTATTTATCCCTCATTCCTCTTTGGGGCTTCAGAATCTGGGCTATGTGCCAGCCGGCACTGTATTTTTAGCTCAGCGTTATGAAGCCACAGGAATTGGGAATTCCACTAAAAACACTAGCAAACTGTGAACTTGGATGCTGAGGAGCAGGTACTTTTGAAAGGAGCAGCCGTGCGTTCCAGACGGCAGCGTGTGTGTCCGGTAACAGACTTCCCCATCAGAGAAGACACAGCTGGAAGCTCCTGTTGTTTGCCTTCTCCCAATGACCGTGTCCCTGGAGGCTCTGCTGCTGCCTTGGGGGTGGGGGTGGGGGCATTGTGACACAAGTTCTGCACCTAAGCAGGCCTCAGACGTGGATGTTGGGAGTGAGGATGAAATCTTCCAAAATGGGTAGGAATTTGTGGAAACATCCATCACACACTTCCATCCACTCTCTGGAAAAGACACAATCTCTAGCTTGCATTTCCTGTTATTTCGCTATTATTATTACTTTCTTAAACATTTTTCTGCTGAACATTTTATTTTTCTAATTTATTTATTTTTGGCTGTGTTGGGTCCTCGTTGCTGCGCACAGGCTTTCTCTTGTTGCGGAGCGTGGGCTCTAGGCACGCGGGCTTCGGTAGTTGCGGCACACAGGCTCAGTAGTTGTGGCTCGTGGGCTCTAGAGCGCAGCCTCAGTAGTTGTGGCACATGGGCTTAGCTGCTCCGCGGGATCTTCCCGGACCAGGGATCGAACCTGTGTCCCCTTCATTGGCAGGATTCTTAACTACTGCGCCACCAGGGAAGTCCCTTATTATTATTATTATTTTTTGATTTTCAGAGAAGGTGCCAGTTGTAAGTGACAGCTTAAAGAATTTGAGTTTTTGTAATTCAACCAAGCCAGGAGCAAGGTGAGGGAATCACTTTAACTGTGTTATCATTAGCAACAAATCCAGAGTCCAGCATACTTGATAGATCCTGTGACTAGGTAAGTCTGGAGTCTGGGAGCAGAGTAAAGACAGGTACACCACGAACTGTTCTATAAGGGTGAACTCCTAAGTATCATGTGAGAAGAATGGGTAAAGACTAAGAGAGTTCAGATGGGGAGATTGGGTGGTTCATGGAAGGGGTGGCATTTGTGTTCTTCCCTTTGGTAGTTTGCCTCCCGTGGAAGGGTCCAGTGATGAGTGGTTTGCAGTGTAGGCAGACCGGTTGAGGGTTCTGGGACTGTCTTACAGATTTTCTTCCCATCCTTTTTGGGGCCTTATCTTCCTTTCGGGCTGGGAATTCTCACCAGCAATGTGTCTGGTACTGAATAGTCCCTTTAAGAATCTGCTTCCAAGCTTCCTACTTCTTCTTAAAACCTTTCTAAAAACAGTGAAATGACTACTGCACTTAGAATAAAATCCAAACTCCTAACCATGGGTTTTGAAGCCAACAGGGGTTTGTCCTTTTTGGCTTTTATACAGGTTATGTCTCCCATCATTCTCTCCCAACCAGTATGTCAATCTCTTATCAGTTTCAGGGCCTTTTTTTTTTTTTTTTTGCCGTACGCGGGCCTCTCACTGTTGTGGCCTCTCCCGTTGCGGAGCACAGGCTCCGGACGTGCAGGCTCAGTGGCCATGGCTCACGGGCGCAGCCGTTCAGCGGCATGTGGGATCCTCCTGGACCGGGGCACGAACCCACGTCCCCTGCATCGGCAGGCGGACTCACAACCACTGCCCCACCAGGGAAGCCCAAGGGCCTTTTCTCTCTATTTGAAATAATTGCCAACCTGTTTTAAAAATTGTTATTGTGGTAAAATACACATAATATAAAGTTTACCATTTTAACCATGCTTAAGTGTACAATTCCACGGTATTAAGTGCATTCACAATGTTGTGCAATTAACACTGCTGTCCATTTCCAGAACATTTTCATGATCTCACAACAGAAACTCTGTACCCATTAAACAAGAACTCCCCATTCCCTCCTCCCTCTAGCCCCTGGTAACCTCTGTTCTACTTTCTGATTCTGTGAATTTGTATTGTAGGTACCTCATATATGTGGACTCATACAATACTTGTCTTTTTTATATCTGCTTATTTGACTGAGCATAATATTTTCAGGGTTCATCCATGTTATAGCATGTATCAGAACTTCATTCCTTTTTGTTTCCTTTCAGTTTTATTGAGATATAATTGACACACAGCACTGTATAAGTTTAAGGTGTGCAGCATAATGATTTGACTCACAGACATCATGAAATGATTATCACAATGAGTTTAGTGAGCATTCATCCTCTCATACAGATACAACATTAAAGAAATAAAAAAATGATATTTTTTTCCTTGTGATGAGAACTCTTGGGAATTACTGTCAACAATATTCATATGTCATGTTGTACATTTCATCCCTAGTACTCATTTATCTTATGAGTGAGAGTTTGTACCTTTTGAAGAATATCATTCCTCTTTCAGGCTGAATAATTTTCTACTGTATGTGTACACCACATTTTATTTATTCATTCATCTGTTGAGGGAGACTACCTGCTTTCTGCACAGGAAGCTCCTTCTCATCTTTCAAGTTTCAGCTGAAATGTCGTCTCTGACATTCTCTTGCTTAGTACCCAACATGTAAGTATATTATTTATCACTATTTTCATAGTTTTTATCAATCTGCCCTACTGGGCTGTAAATCTGGGAGCTCAGTGACCATGTAGTCTTCTTCAGTATCATCTCTTCAGCACCTGGCACAGTGCCTGGCATACCTAAGGCCTGTAGAAGCACTGTGAATCACCCCCAAAAGGTGGCCCAGATGATGGCAGGCATAGTGAAATTGGCTTCCGGACTGCGTCCCAGCTTGTCCTGTGGCTGAGCCTTGCTGAAACCCTGGCACGTGGGCTTCAGTAGTTGTGGCTCGTGGGCTTTAGAGCGCAGGCTCAGTAGTTGTGGCGCACGGGCTTAGTTGCTCCATGGCATGTGGGATCTTCCCAGACCAGGGATCGAACCCGTGTCTCCTGCATTGGCAGGCAGATTCTTAACCACTGTGCCACCAGGAAAGCCCTGTTTATTGGTTTTTGATTCAAATGTTCTATTTACAGCTAGAACATTAAAACAAAGAGTTTTAATGTTATTTTTTTAAAAAAAGAAAGATTCCTATGCAGCTCAAAGCATCAAAAACCATTTCACCTCTGTGAATGGAAGATCTTTTTAAGAGACATGCTGATAAACTCGTGTTTTTTTCTTCCAGAACTCATGCTGATAAACTCGTGTTTTTTTCTTCCAGAACTCATGCTGATAAACTCGTGTTTTTTTCTTCCAGCACTCATGCTTTTACCTACCCTATCACCTCCTCTGCAGTTTCTGAAGTGTTCAGATTCTAGCCGTTTCCATATTAGACACTATTTGTTGACAGTAAGTGTTTTAATGTGAAATGGAAAATTTTCTTTTTCCTCCAAATGATCTATGAATACGATCTGAAGGAAATGTATTATTAGTTGAGGTTAAAGTTCATGGGAAACTTTAGAATAAAAAATCCATCAAAAAGTAATTTTTTTCTTTCTACTGTCTTAAGGGCAAGTACACTTTTTGTTACTGAAGGGCTCAGTTACAGCCGTTAATAAGCTATCGACACTTTTGAGAATGTGCTTCAGGGAATGCTATAACCCTCCCATTTCCTTCTGATGACTGTGATAACATTGTCTAAATTCAAGTAGCCACATATTGCGATGTTAGATTCCAACGCCAACATCAGTGATGTACGTAATTTAATGCCCAAGTGATCCTGGATTGAGGGTCTAACTAAATTTGGCCAAACTCAGAACATGCCATAAAGTGCATGAAACTTTGTCATAAGGTTACGCTTTCAGCCTTATTCCTTAGGCCATATTTCTTACATATAAACTTCACCAAAATTAATGTTCCTAATGATATTAATAACTCACATGACTACAGGGGATATTCTAAAGATATAGAATATAGACACAGCCCACAAAGAGCTTACTGTTAAGAGGGGAAGAGAATATTTTTATAAATGAAGAAAGTATAGGTATAAATGCTGAATTATCAGATCTAGAACATGAATGTAGTATAGACTCTGGTATTCATCTGCCTAGACTGTTTGGGCCCTTACCACCTACCGTGTTGTACTAAATTCCAGGTGTTACATAAACCTTCTGATCTGATCCTAAGGCACAATAGAGACTTCTTCCTATTATTGTTGGGTAAAGATGAACACTGGCTTTAATGTGATTTTCTTCCATTTTCGTACTTGTATCTGCCCTTTTACTGGAGTTTTTCATCTAGTAGTTTATTTTTCTTGGAAGATCATTTTTTTTTTCCCTTTGCTCAATATCAATAAGTGGAATAGGTCAATCATTTATTCCCCCAGCATTTGGCAAAATGTCTGCCTCAATTTATAGACATTATTGGTCATTATTTTTTCTTTCTCAGCTTGGTATTTTTTGGTCTCTAAAACAGTCTTAGATTAAGCCTTATTTTACTCTGTTATTTCAGTCATCAATCACATTATTGTGCTGATATGTGTAATAAATAGAAGTCATTGGTGATACAGTCAGTTGTTGATTAGATCCCATAAATTGCCTATACCTTTCATCAAACAGATTTCCTTCTGGAATATTTTCTTGGGTAGAATTTTAAAGCTAGCAGTGAGAATAAACATTTTTACCTTCAAGATATGAAACAGAGTTACAATATCAATGTGGTCCTTGGAACTGGCACAACACATTTACCCCCAGGGAGACAGACCTATTTTGAAGTTGATTATTTGAATAAAATCACAGATAATAGGATACTAAGGAAAAATTCCCAGCCATGTTCATAATTAGTTGACTGTATTCCTGATGCAGATCCAAACATTGTTAATAATGTAATTAGCCAGAGAAACGTGTGCTTTAATGAACACCCCTATGCATATGCAATACAAAATTTGTGCTGCTTATTATTATTTTTCTTTCCTTTGGATGTTAACTGTTTTTAAATGTCTTCTTTCCTTGCGATAGTGATATTTTTATTACCTATTGCAGTATCTGTTGGATTGATTTTTGAATATGTCGTAATAGGGATCACCTGCTTTCTTGGGTACCATTTGGTCTGAGTAGAAGTGGCAGTGGCTGCCATCTCTCTTAAGCATGGTGGGAATATCTGTGATGGGCTTATGTTCCAGGCAAGACCTGGGCCAGACCCCCATGTCATAGGGTTAAACATCAGTACCAAGAAGACTTCAGGGCAAATACAGTGGCAGAGGAATTCCATTTCCAGCAGCTCTCTTCTCTGGGAAAGTTCTTGGAGACAAGATTGGGGCAGAGGGACTTGTCATAGAACCCTTCCAGACTGATTTAAATGCTTTTTCATGCAACCTTTTCTTCTGAGGTTTTAGCTAAACTATAATATGGTCAGTCCCAGTAAGAGCCTAGAGTGGACCCCTTCAGTGTGAAGCTGCCCAGATATAATGGTCCTGGACTTTGGGGTCACAAAAACCATGGTTTGAATACTGGCTCTGCCTTTTTTTTTTTTTTTTTTTTTTTTTTGGCTGCATTGGGTCTTCGTTGCTGCACACAGGCTTTCTCTAGTCGTGGCGAGCAGGGGCTACTCTTTGTTGCCGTGCGCGGGCTTCTCACTGTGGTGGCTTGTCTGTTGCAGAGCACGGGCTCTAGGTGTGCGGGCTTCAGTAGTTGTGGCACGTGGGCTCAGTAGTTGTGGCTTGCAGGCTCTAGGCCGCAGGCTCAGTAGTTGTGGCAGACGGGCTTATTTGCTTTGTGGCATGTGGGATCTTCCTGGACCAGGGCTCAAACCTGTGTCCCCTGCATTGCCAGGCGGATTCCTAACCACTGTGCCACCAGGGAAGTCCCGTGGCTCTGTCTTTTAGTAGTGGTGTAATTTTTGAATGTGACAGACTCTTAGGACCTCCATTTTTGTATCTATAAACTACATGAGAAAAACCCATCTACCTTGCAGTAGGGCTTTCTGTGAGAAATAAATGAGATAGTGTATATCTATCTAATAGACTACCTTGTGTTTAGTAGGATTTTGATGCATGCTATTATAATTAAAATTATTGCAGTTTAAACAGCTTTCCCAGAATTCACTGGTACAAGACTGATATGTATTAGTTTTTGTGGGTCTTTTTCTCAGCTTTCATCTACTTGGTGTCTGGTAGCTATGAGTTACCTCTTTTGGATACAAAATATAGAGGTAATGTGTTCCTGTCTTGTTATATATACTTACAATTTACTGATGTGTGTTTCCTTCCTCAGGAAGGAAGTAACATATATTGCATCTTGAACAATGATAAAGTAGTAGCAAGCTACCAGTGAACAACTCTTTATTATTTACTATGTAAAAACTACTATTGTAAGTAGGCATTGTGGGGAAGCAAGGGATTATAAGATAAAGATTCTGCCCTTTAGGAACTGTCCATATATTTGGGAAGACATAGTCATTAAAGCAAACCCACAGGGGGCTTCCCTGGTGGCGCAGTGGTTGAGAGTCCACCTGCCGATGCAGGGGACACGGGTTCGTGCCTCAGTCTGGGAAGATCCCACATGCCGTGGAGCGGCTGGGCCCGTGAGCCATGGCCGCTGAGCCTGCGCGTCTGGAGTGTGTGCTCTGCAACGGGAGAGGCTGCAATAGTGAGAGGCCCGCGTACTGCAAAAAACAAAACAAAAAACCCACAAAATCCTCAAGGAGGAAATAAAGGTCACATGAATAGGATAGATAAGTATTTTGATTCTACTGCTTCTCTCACTCTCACATCCAGACTATCACCAAGAACCTTGTTCTGCTTCCAAGATGCATCTCGAATCCATCCTCTTCCTTCCGTCTCCGCCATCACCTCTCAAGTGCATCCAAGACCTCATCTCTCCTTCTGTTGGGCTACTGCTGTAGACACTAACCAACCTCTCCTTTTACTCCTGTTCTCCCATCCCTTATCTACCTAACAGTCAAAATGGTGTTTTAAAAATCTGTCAGATTATTTCATTCCCTCGCTTAAAATCCTCCAATGGCACTCCATGGCTTTTAAATAAAACCCAGGCTCTTTCCTAAGGCTTACAAGGCCCTCTGTGACCTGGCTCTGGTCTTCTCTGCACCTTCATCTCATGCCACTCTCCCTCTTGCTAACTGTGCTCCAGCCAACAGGTTGCATTTTCCTTTCTGGAGCATATCAAGAGCTTTCTCGCCTCAGGGTCTTTGCATTGGCTATTTCATTTGATTGAAATGTTCTTCCTCTGGTCCTGGACAGGACTGGTTCATTCTCATCCTTCAGGTCCTAACTCTGATGTTACCTCCTCAGAGAGCTCAAACCGTTCCTGACCACTCTATTTAAAAAGTCTTTCCTATCCTATCACGTTATCTTTCCTCCTACATAACATTTACTACAATCTGCAATTACCTTGTTGATTTATTTTTTTGTCTAATTATTCTCCCCCTAAGTTCTGCAAGGGCAGTGATATTTTCCATTTTGTTCTCTGCTATTGTGACTAGCATAGTGTCTGGCATGTACTAGGTGCTCAGTAAATATATGAATAAATGAACAAATGAACATAGGCCATGAAAGTTCAGAGGAAGAAGGGATCCCTGTATTAGTCATGGAGCAGATTCATCACTGGGAAGGATTTTGCTAGGTCTGAGGGAGATAAGAGTGTACCTCGAGGAGAGAGAGAGGATGAGCAAGGTGGAAGGGGGTAGAAAGGGGGCATATACTATAGGTTTTCAGAGATGGAGCTGCTCTTGAGAGGCAGTGGGTGTAGGAGAAGGAATCTGAAGGATGTGGATTCTGCTCCTAGCCATCACATGACTACCTCTGTGACTTTAGATGTTTTATTTAACCATGTTGAGCCATTTTACCTGTAAAATGGGGGAAATAATCTCTCCACGGAGGGTTACTGTAAGAAGTAATGATATATACTTGGGGCCCAATTGGGATGCATATGATGCTAAATGGTAGCTATTCATACCAATATTTAATTTAGATTCTCAGCTGCGGGTATGCATACAGATCAAATTTGCAGCTTTGTAGAAATGTGGATGCCAAGAACCCAACTCAGTACTACTCATTCAGAAGAGTTATCTCTGGGTGAGGGTGGGGATGTGTGTGTGAGACTCCAGCATGGATGATTTTTCAAAAGCTCCCCAGCTGATTCAGATTGTATAGCTATTGTTTAGAACCATGTGTTTAATCCAAGCCACTCCGGAATCCTCTCTAAATATCTCCTGCCAAGGGACTGTCCAACTCGAATAGCTCTGTGATGGGAACTCACAGAGTTGGGTCCAGATTGCCTACCACTGGACATCTACCTGAGCCCCTAGAGAACAGGCTATTGATTTCTTATCTACCCCCAAGTTAATATTAATTTTAAAAAATCTTGGGACTTCCCTGGTGGTGCAGTGGTTAAGAATCCGCCTGCCAATGCAGGGTACACAGGTTCGATCCCTGGTCCCTGAAGATCCCACATGCTGGGGAGCAACTAAGCCCGTGCGCCACAACTACTGAGCCTGCGCTCTAGAGCCTGCTCACCGCAACTAGAGAAAGCCTGCGTGCGACAATGAAGACCCAACACAGCCAAAAAAAAATCTTGTCGTCCCAGCTAAAGCCACCATGCCTTCTATTATTCTTGGTGATGTCCAATATAGGAGCCAATTTAGTTATCTTCTGTACTCTTATTCCTTTAGTATCTATGCTTCTCCCCTAATCCGACTATCTGTCACCAGGTTCCCTCCCATATCTCTCCAATATGCTGTTTAGAATTCCAGCTTCAAGGTCCATAGACCTGCATAAACCTATACCCTCAATCTCTTCACTGATGATCCCTCTAATTTCCTGCTGTAACTGAACCCTGGCTTAAACTAGATGTTTTTGATGTCAACAATCACTGGGCAGTCTTAGGAAACATTAACCACCTGTTCGGTTGGTTGCTCATGTACACACAAATATACTCATGTCTTGGAATGTTTTGGGCCAGTAAACATGTCTAAAGGTTTGATGTTGGGAAAACATTCTGAGGGCCAAGGGGTCTTGTCTTGTGTCTGGTCAACATGTATGAGAAGGGAACAAATTCCTATGAGCAAACATGGGACTTGAGAGATAGATAGGGTTGGAGGATTTATTTAATGACCACCTCATTCTGTCCCATAACTGCTCAGGATTTGCATCTGCACTGACCAGAGCTTAACTCTTTTTTGAAAAATCTCAGAGCCAAGTGACTGGTCAGGTGGGTTGAGCTGTTATATTGAGAGTCTTATGATAACTCCAATGACAACAGATGAAACCCTGCTCCCAGAGGCCTCCCTCAGGGAAGTAACTCTGGGGTTCTAGAACAGACCAAACATCCATAAGGGGTTGGAGAAGAGTACAATTACAGTAAATCCGCCAATTCTGTATCAGAAGCTCATTTAAGAGAAGCCACATATTTCTAATGCCGTGAATGGTTAATGGGGAGTTGGGAACAGATCATAACATTTTCTCTGTTTTTGTATGCTCTATCTCCATAAATGGACTCATATTTTAAAAGTCTGGATATCAAGAGTGCTTAATTTTCTTGGCTTTCTGCAGATGGGAGAGAAAACTAAAAGAATGAAGGCCAAAAGTTATGTATTTTTCTTTCTGGATTTAGGTATAACTGGATTACATTTGCAATTATCATGACTACTTTACTTTATATTTTATATTTATTACGTTTTCTTGAATAAAATTGTGTCTATGAGCTCCCCACTGCTGTATGGGAAATTTAGCATGTTTTATTTCTTCTCTTCACTTCGCTGCTCAGATTTTATTGAAATAGTTTGGAATTTAATTTTCAAATTATTAATTTTTTCACATTTTTCAGCCTTTAGTTCTAGAATCCTTTATTGCTAGTTCTATCCAGCTCTACAGTCACACTTAAATGATTATGGAGACTTACCTGTACATCCTGCTAGTTTCATTGCTCACTAGTGTTTCTTCTAAAGCCCTGTCCTTCTCCTTTCCTAGGGTATTTATTCTGATTCATTTTTTTTTGTTGTTGGTCTGAGGTTATTTTTAAACTTTTTTCCAGAAAAGATACATGTATAGATTTTTTAAAAATTGTAAATATCTGAAAATGACTCTTTTATTCTTATATGAAGTAGAGTTTGGCTGGGTCTAAAATGGTAATATCATAATCCTTGTCCTTCAGATTGTTTTCTGTAAATATTCCAGTGTCTTCTGGTAGTCAGAGTTGCAGAGAAGAAATTTCATGTCAATTTTATAATTCCAGGTTTGTCTCCCTCTATGCAACTGATTTTTCTTTGAAAGGTACATATATATTGAATGTTTAGACTATAAATACTTTCCCCATTAATTTGCTGTAAAAAGTCCAGAGATTTTGTATATATTTCATTTACTCTTCAGTTAGCAAAAAAAAAAAAAAAAAAAGAAACTATATTTGCATTATTATCTACTCAGGAGTTAATGATCTGAAGATACATACTAAAAGGTACCAGAAAATCTTAATATGCAAAATAACCCTGAGATGGATTATTTCATTGACCAAGGAATTCTCTATAGTATAAATAATCTCATAATTGGAATATTTTCTATACATGCATGTTTATAAATTTTATTAAACTCAGGGATCTCTATTTTCCTTACTTCTGAACAATCTTATTTTAAATACCTGCAACTGGATTATTTGATGGGGTTAGTGTTTTCTCTTCTCCCATATGACTGGACTCTATCATTACTAAATATTTATTTCTAGAAGGTGAATTATGGTGTAGAAGTCATGGGTCATAACAAGTGCTGTGCTACTTCCCATTGCAGAGATCGACTGTGGCCGCCCTCCGGAAGTGCAGCACGCGGTCCTGGTGGGGAATCACAGCTCCAGCCTGGGCGGTATGGCTCACTATGTCTGTCAAGAGGGCTTTGAGAGCCCTGGAGGAAAGATCACTTCTGTTTGCACAGAGAAAGGGATCTGGAGAACAAGTACTTTGTCATGCACAGGTATAGACTCCATTCTGTGGGTCTCCTGTCTCGTGGAAGCAAACAGCAGAACCTAAAACCTTCGATTGCTTACCCTGTATACTGCCCTGGCTGTGCCATTTACCTGGGCAGGTACCTGGCTTTAGGTTTGTCAGCTAAACCCTGAAGATTCAGAGGGTGGATTGGGAAAATAAGTTGGATAGGAAATTTTATGCATCTAATCTTTTGAAACCCACCTTAAATCACAGTGATTCCTCTCTCTTCTGCTTGGTTGCCAGAGATATTTTTCGCCATGAACCATTTTCTCAGGGGGGAATACTTAAAAGTCCTAATTAAGCACATGTTGACAGCTTTTCAGAGAGAAGGTGGTATAATGTATATCGAGGTTTTTAATGTTTATTTTTAATTGTGGTAAAATATGAACAACATAAAATCTACCATCTTAACGATTTTTTCAGTGTTAAGTATATTCACGTTGCACAACCAATCTCCAGAACTTTTTCATGTTGAAAAACTGAAACTCTATACGGGTTAAACAGTAACTCCCTACTTCCCCCTTCCCACAGCTTCTGGTACCACCATTCTGCTTTCTGTTTCTATGAGTTTGACTAATTGACCTCATGTAAGCAGAATCATGTAGTATTTATCCTTCTGTGACTGGTTTATTTCACTTAACATAATGTACTACAGGTTCATTCATGTTGCTGCCAATGGTGGGATTTCCTTCTTTTTTTCTGGCTAAATAGTATTTTGTAGTATGTATATAAACATTATGCTTATCAATTCATCCATTGATGGATGAATTGTGTTGCTTCCACCTTTTGGTTATTGTGAATAATGCTGCTGTGAGCACGGGTATACAAATATCTCTTTGAGACCTTGCTTTCAATTCTTTTGGATATATACCCCCAAATGAAATTACCGGTGAGAAGGAGTTTTGATACTTCAGTACATATTCTAGCAGTGCCATGTGTTAGCTGTGTGTCATTAGGTAAGGCATTATTCTCTCAGAGCCTCAGTTTCCTCATCTATAAAGGGGAGAAAATAAAACCTGCTTTTCCTACCTCAAATAGTTATTGAGAGGAAATCAAATGAGATAATCTATGGGGAGCATTTTGAAGTTTAAACCACTGTGCACATGTTAGGTCTTTTACTGAAATTATTAACCTTGCTCGAAAAGGATCTTCTCACAAGTCAGAAGTGTAGACTTCCACATGCTTTATTTCACACCTCGGCCTCCAAGAAATAAGATGGGAAAAGGCAATGGTTCTTAGGTTTGTGGTGGTTGGCCGTGGGTGTGACAGATGGTTGTCACCTGGTCTTGAATGGCTCTGGGAATTTATTTCAAGCTGTTAACTTGCTTGGCTCTGAAGACAGATCTCTGAAGAGTGAAGTCTCTAGGTAGCTTTGGTCTAGGTCTCTGGCTTGATTTTGTAGCAGAATTACGGAAGAATGTCTTAGGTGTTGCCAATCAAAGTTTTCCATAGGAAAGTCTAACCAGAGCAAATACCACATGCGGACTGCTGGTGATTATTTGTCCACAGAGGAATGGTTCATGACCATCTTGGGGTTAGGAATTTGATGAAATCTCTCAATTTGTTCAGTAGATGTTTATTTAGCATACACTATGTGTGAGGTACTTTGCTGGACACTGCCTTCTTGGAATTTACAGGGCAATAGGGTAAATAGACTTTTCTCCAAAGAAATGCACATACGGATATACATATAATATTTTACAAAATCATGGACCTCTGAAGCCCTTGGGTAAAGCATCTCTGGAGTAGATGAAGAACTTAGCTCTGCTCCTGAGGCCCTGCCTGTGCCGTGCATTTCCCACATTCAGTTAATCTCCACCACAACTGCAGCAGGCTGTAGGCTAGAGATTGCAGTCATAGTAACAAGGAGGGGCAGACACGGATGAGAACCCAGAGATCGAGTTCGGCCTTCTCTTAGGTCCCATTGACTTGCCGAACTTGCACAGAGAAGCAAGGGCAAACCTGTAAGTAACGCCAAGGACTCCAGAGTCCCAGTCTTCATACTTGGGGACATTGAGAAGAGCTAATGCCGTTTTGAACCAGACTGATAGTCATTCCAAACTATTATTGCACCTCCAGCAGCACCTCTAAGAGTTATTTGGAGGAAGTGAGGCAGCTGCCTCGTGGGTTGCTGAATTCAACATCTGGGGAGGTGGTCTTGGCCCAGAGCTACCTATGGAATCCCTTGGTCAGAGAGCTGGGCCTAGCTTCTGGACCCTCAGCCATTTTCTTCATTGTTCAAGCTGCTGTGCCTCCACCATTCAGAATTCAGTGGGGGTACCAGGATTAGTCACTCCATGAAAAACCAGTGGATCTGCATGTGGCATAGTAAGCTATTAATTAGCTGATGCTTATAGAGCACTTTGAAGAACAAACATGTTATGTAACTGCTAATTATAATTACCAACCTCAGCCTGCCACCGTTCACAAAGTCTGTGGCTCCAGCTGCAGCTGTTTCCATGGGTTTATGCAAGCTTTGATTTAAGGAGAGAAAAGGCTTTCTCCCTGAGGGCTGTGATCTTTCTGAGAGGAGGCCTCTATGCCCTCCATCAAGATTGACAGCTAAATTCAATTTCCGCAGATAAAGGGGGCGATTTACATGCTGATTAATTCATGGCACAGTGCACATGATCGCTGGGTAGGTAGGTACGAGAGGCTTCTGGAACTGTAGTGAGAGATGCCGATTACCATGGCTCTTGCTCAGCTGCCCTCCCTTCCTTCTTTTTCCTGTTTTTCACCAATTTCTTCACACCTCCCCTTCTGTCCCAAATCTCTCTGTGTATTTTGTATTTACCTCCTTCAATGTTCACTTTTGGGTTTTTTCCCCATCTTCTTTTACATTTCTGCCTAACCTGTGAATGCCTTGTACCCCTGTCCTTTGTTTTCATTCTGTTTACCCATCTTTTTATGCATGAGTGTTTCATTCTAAATAGAATAATTTATCTTCACTTTACGTGAGTTGTTGTTAGTTAAAAATATTTTTGGAGTCCCTATTTCTTTGGATTAATAGGACAGATCTGTGTGTATGTGTATATATATATATACACACACACACACACACACACACATATATATTTAATTTTATTGAAGTATAGTTGATTTACAATGTTGTGTTAATTCTGCTGTACAGCAAAGTGATTCAGTTAGATCTGTATATGTTTTTAATGGAGTGTGAACTCTGGCAAGGTGGTGGGACTTTTTTTTTTTTTTTTTTTCAAGGCCAGTTTAGACTGGAAACTCCAGAGAGCTGAGAATTAGGCAATTACTTTAGTGTCTGGAAAAACCCCAGGTAGAAGCTTGATGTTCAGTGAGTCGGTTTACCTCAAGATCAAAGGGACTGATTCATTCTTGATAAGACTGTCCCTGGCTTTCATTCTGCACAGGTCATTTGGCTTTTTACGTTTAGAATCTGAGTTAATAATGATGAAGTTGACGCTCACTCACTCCAGGCTCTCTAAAGAGCAACATCTCTATGGAAACACAGACTGGCTGCTGGGATCCTTTCTGGGCCCCTCACCCGACTCAGGGACCGAATCCAAATGCCTCCAGGCCTCCTGTTAGCTCCTGCCCCTTCTGTTTTGTTGTTGATCCTCCTCTTCAGCCCAGTGAGTGCTCACTTGCAGCTAGACAGATTTCAGATAGAAGAGAAAGGTCAGCTGGAATAAATGGGCACATTTATGCAAATAGCCACATGGCTGGGATTTGTTTGAATCTGTGCATACTGTTTAGACCGTCAAGCATTATAGCTACCATTGATTGTGCGCCCACTTAAACACCCACGGCTCTGCTAGGAGCCTTGATGCTTGATTTCATTTTGTCCTCAGAAAAACCCTGTGAAGTATTGATATTTTCATTTCATAGATGAGTAATCTGAGACTCAAAAAAGTTACACAACTTTCACAGAGTCTTTCAATGACTAGTAAATGGCAGAGACAGAATTTGAACTCAGGCCTTTAAACCTGGAAAGCCCACGATCTGTCTCCTGCCACTTTCCTAAGCTTGAATTATTTGTAGACCACCCTGACAATGTTTGCCAGAACAAAAGTATTTTTTAATTTAATAAGTTTCTTAAAACAACTTACGTTTAAAACTTAAATTTTTAATTTAAATTTATTGATCAAGGACACAGTAATATATGTGATATCATGAGTTTGATGAACACCTGGGTTTTTTCAAATATACACAAAAATCAATACAAAGCAAACATATAAAAATGTATTCATGTGCCACCAAAAAATCATCCTAAAGTGTATAACGCATTTTAGGAAAGCACTACTTTAAGCCATGCTGCTTCTACCTATTTTATGTGACCCTAATGACTTAAAAAGGAGAAAGGAAGCATAGCAAAACTCTTATAGCCAAACATGCATTTATTCAAAGTTGTCACCTTGGGAAGCCATACCCTCATTTCAGTGATGCTGCTATTATCAAAGTGTGTTGGTTTTGTAATCTATTTGGGAATTGCCTTTGGAGGTAGTTTATGAGTCATATTAGAAGACTGGTCATATCACTTTTGAAATCAGTTACTAGAAATGACATTGAGCTTGACATTCTGTTAAGGTCTCTTGAATTTATTCTGTAGGACCTTTTACTGTTTTCAAAAGTAGAGAAAATGGATATAAAATTGGAAACCAAGAGCGTGCACTAGACTAGGCCCTGCCCACAATGGGACTTCTGAGAGAGTAGTCTGTGCTCACTGTCTCTGTCCCCTCCCACCCTGTTCTCTTCTGAGCTTCCTGAAGGAGAATCAGGCATCCAACACCCCACTTCACTGCCGCTCTCTCTCAAGGTCACTAAAGACCACCTGTCAAATTCTTGTTCTAGGGTCAGTCCTTCTTCCTCTTAACCTTTCCACAACATTTAGCATTGTTGATTATCTATCCATACATTTATCCATCTATTCAACCAGTCTACCAAATGATAAATATTTTAAAAATATCTATGTCCAACCAACTGTATTAGTTTCTGGGGATGGAGAGATAGATAGATCTTGTCTTCGCTGTCATAGAGCTTACATTCAGGAGAGATAGACATTAAATAACTAATTACAAAATTATTTAATTACAAACATGATGAGTACCACAGAGAAATACTGGATGCTAATAGAATACTAAAATACAAAACTTGATATATGTACATTTATACACACACACACGCACGCACCCATGCACCACATGCAGAATCTAAAGCAAAGCAAAGGTACTTTATAACCCACGGAGGCTTTGGTCCCCGAAGTCCAATGCAGAGTTCAGTTGGATGCTGTGGGGGCCTACTTTGTTTAGGCCAGAGAAGCCTAAACGTCCTACAACAGGACAAGGCAGAGACCTACTCTGCCTGCCTCTGTCCAAAGTCAGACCTCAGATCTGATCATGGCACCACGTGCCCTCCACTGGGGAAGAAAGAGCCATATGAGAGAAGAGCAAGAGGTCGAGCCCCCAGTGCTTATGTTCTGCTCCAGGCCCTTCTTGGGTGGGAGTGAGGAGGTTGGGGGGATTGGTGGGAAGGAAGGGAGAGAACGTTCGAGGAAGCAGACACTCCTTCAGATCTTCTCTTTCCTTGACTCTCGAGGCATCACACTCTCCCAGCCAACCTCCGACCTCCTTCTGCATTCCTCTTTCTCCTCTAGTTTCCCCTTTGGTTTCCATGTGTCCCAGTGCCCTGCTATCATGCCACCTGCTCTCTATGTCCTACCTGGGCGTGTCACCTGCACCCAGGGCTTCAACTACCATCTACCCATTGATGACCTTCAAGACTGTTTTTTTCACCCAGGTAGATTAACTCAGACTTAGCACGTTCTAAACACAATTCGTTCGTCTCTTTCTCACAAACCCAGTCTGCTTCCTCCTATATTTCTTATGAGTACAGTAGAAGGCGATCTATTCAGACTCTCAGGCTCAGAGACTGGCAGTCAGCCTAGACTCCTTATCTCGCCTCCTACTGCTTTCCTTCAGAATTGCTCACGGTTTTACATACAGTGCCCTGATTTCATCTTTTCACCTTTTTGCTGAATAACTACTTCAGTGCAAAGGCTCTGGGCTTTGGAGTCTGGCAGGTCTAGCTTTGAATCCTGACTTCACTGCTTACTAGCTGTGTGACCTTTGGCAGGTTACTTAACTTCTCTAAGCCTCAGGCCTGTAAAATGGACACGATAATGTCAAATTCATGGTGTTATTTTGAAGATTAGATGAATGATACATTTAAAGTACTGTACATGCTATCTGGCCCATAGTAACAACTCAATAAATGTTCACTCATTATTGATTTTATGATTGCCTCCTATGACTGCTGGGAAAATGTGATCAAATCTATAAAGACCTATGTATCACTGTTGGATGTATTGTAATCACTGAGTAAAGGGTATCACATTCTTTCCTTGTGACCTCCAGTGTTGCCTTCAAAATACACCAGAGTTATCTTTCTAAAAAAAGAAGTCCCCATCATCTTCCTGCTTTTAGCTCTCCAAGGCTTGTCGGAGTAAGTCTGCGCTTAGTCTAGTGAGCAGGTCTTCCCAAGCCTGATCCCTTCCTCTCTCTGCAACCTCACTTCCCCTCTTTCCTCCTCCCCAGCACGTTACACGTCTCTGTCGCCACTCTGAATCTGCCACACCCTTTACACTTGCAGGCATTGGACCTGCTGTTCTGTCTTCTGTCTTCCTCACTCTTCAGCCATTCAGCCTTGAAGGTCATGCCCCCCACGAAGCCGGCTTCCCCAGGTCTTCCAGTGAGAGTTGGTGGCTTCTTTCTCTATACCCTGTGGTACTTGTGTGCAACTTTGTTCTGATATTTATCAAGTTGTAATTTTTCTGCTTCTATGTTTGCTCCCTCCGCTAGAAGCCAGGACTTCTGATCATCGTCACAGCCCAGTGCCTGGCATGGGAGGATGCTTGGCATTCGATAATCATTCAGTTCAGGGTCACTGGTGAATAAAGTGCCCTGGAGTCAGTTCCAAAGAGAACTTCCAGAAATGTTTTCAGTTTTCGGTACTATTAGCATTAGGGCGTAGCCTCCCAAGTCATCTCTTTTAAAGGGGCAGCATGGATATGGATGTTTAATAGCTGATGCATTTATAACGAAGTCTTTCCAGCTGATTCGTAGACACCTGGAGGGAAAAGCAACCGGACTTTGTTATACTACTCCTTGGGATGAAATAGCTGACATCCCTATAATCAGATCTGGGTCCCTCTGTGCAGAGAGCATGGCACAGCCTGGAGGCAGATAGCATTTTTGAGATGTTATTTGCAGTTGTCATAGTGAATGAGCAAAAAGGAAGAACAAGAAAGGAAACTTTCATGTTTCCTTTCTAATCTCTGCTTGGGTGGCAAAGAGGTCCCAAGTGGGAAGGAAATGTGCTTTACTGGCAACTCAGAGAGAAGGTGGGGGGTGGGATGTTTCCTTTTCCTTCTGGACCAGGGGGTGAGTATCAGAGGGATGTGGGAATGAGCAGAGGAGTCTAGAACTCTAGGGCTTTGAAGGTCAGTGGAGAGGGAAAGGGCCAGGAATATTTGGGGCTTGTTCAAGCTGATAAAAGACTGGTGCCAACATCATCATTATGCTACCCAAGGAGGTGAGTGGATAGGTCTTTGCATCTATCAGGATACCCATGTCCACAACTGGAGTATTTCTTTTATTTCAAATTATCTGTGCTCCAGGGAGAAACACTGATGTAGAGACCCAGGGGTGCTTTAGACAGCCATTGGTGATCCTCAGGTGTCTCTCCAGAAGTTTGCCTGTTTTCCTCTCTCTGCCTCCATTTATTCCCACTTATAGTCAGCTGACCTGGGCTTACCCAAGACCAGGTAATGTGTGACATAGAATCTCGGCAATGCTGCTGAAGGGATGATTTAGTAAAGATATAAAATCTTCCATAGGCAAAGAGAGCAGTAGACTAGGGTCTGTCTAAAGATAGTATTGGTTCTGAGTAGAGGAGGAATTAGTCAACCCTACAGGTGCCTGAGGTGCAGGCTCCCTTTCCCACTTGGAGGCTGAGAAGAGATTTACTAGAAGGGAAGGATGGGAGCTGAGATGAAGAGAGGCGTCTTCTGGGGCGGAGACTTATCTCTCTCAGCCTTCTTGATGGGAGCCTTACCCTGGGTTTCCCAGAAAGCAGGGCCTGAGGCAGAGGGTTCTATTTTTTTCACAGTAGGGCATATGCTATCCCAGGAGGCAGGAGTGAGGGCCAAGGTGAGGAGAGCAGGGAAGGAGGCAGAGCCAGCGTGAGGACGCCTTGTTGCAGTGGCCTCACCGAGTGCAAGTATCGCTCCATCGGTGCGACAGCGCCCTGAGAGGTGTCTGTAGGTCTGCCCTTCAAGGGGAAGAAAGATAAGGGGCAGACTTATCTAGTACCTCCTGTCCCCCAGGAGGTGTTAATGCCCCCCACTTCCAGGTTGCATGCGCTAGGGTGTGCAGCAGGGAAGCCCCAGCATGGGAGACAATGCACGGTCATGGTATCAAAGCCCACACAGGGCTGGAACAAGGAACAGGAGAAGCTGAGAGGTTCTAGAACATCCACAAGGGATGTCTGATTCAATGGGGAAGCTTGAATTTGGGCTGAGGAACATTCCTGTGTGGTGAGGTGATGATTCCCTTCTCCAGAGGTGATGGTTTGGTAACTTCTACCCGCAGGGAGTTTTATTCCTTTTGATGTTGGTGTGAGTGAAATTTTTTTTTTTAATTTCCTTTTTGGATTGTTCCTTGCTAGTGGACAGAAATGCAATTGATTTTTGTACATTGACCTTGTATCCTGCAACCTGGCTGAACTCCTTTCTTAGCTTTGTGTGTGTTTGTGTGTGTGTGTGTTTGTGTGTGTGTGTGTGTGTGTACGTGAATTCCTTAGGATTCTTTATAGACAAGAGTATGTCAACTGCAAGTAAAAATAGTTTTACTTATCTGCAGGGAATTTATTAAATGGATAAAAAGCTAGATCCTTGCCCCCTTCCCATCTGGACAACTTCCTAGGTGGTTTACTAGGTTCATTGGAAACTGTGTTACCTCAGGAACCGAGGCTCTAATACTGGTTCCCACATTGCCAAATATATTACATGAAATACACACAGAATATATAAAAAAAAGCAGAACAACTTGAAGAAATTAGTGGCTTCCTAATAAGTCAGGATTAAATAGCTTCAGTTAAAGGAGCCCTGGAAGTATCCAGGGACCTTGTGGAGCATTTATTTAGTTTACCCTAACGGGTTACTCCTGAGGAATGGTCCCATGTGGTGATGCGTGTCATTTCCCTCTTGGGAACAGCAGTGACCTGGAAATAACGCTCTGGATGGGATGAGGAAGCCGGAAGCTGATCTCACCTGTGCAGCTGCAGGGAAGATTCAGGGCTCAACTCTGGGCCGCTTCCTATCCCACAGGAGTGGAACACCAGTGGCATCCAGTGGCCTGTCAGACCAATCACAGGTTGGAATTCTCACCCACACTTAAGCAGGAATCTTTCCTTTTCCTCCAAATCAGGTAATGGGCCAAGCTCACTCATGGTGAAGTTAAATTGGGTGATTGGCCTGGGGTAGCTTGAATTGCTGATTCGGCTTCTGAATCAGAGCATGAATGGTGATCATCAGAGAGACCAGCTGGGCAGATAAACTAAGTCATGCCCTCTAATGTGGTGGCCATTAGGGTTTTTCCAAAGCCCATCAATGCATTTTGTGAGTGGACTCTCTCTTTTTCTATTTTAGAAATAATTATAGAAATTAATGACGTGTCAGTGTTTAATAACACTTGTGTGAGGTGGCAAATAAACCCAAGAAGAATAAACTCCAAGATCGTATATGTGGTAAGTAAAGTGAGCTCCTTTTTCCTGCTAGGGCAGAAATGGTTACCATGGGAATAAGAGTAGGAGGGTCTTGCTTCCGGAAGTGCTTCTCAATCTAATAGCTTTCCAATCCCATAGTCCTTTAAAAAAGTGAACAGAATTTTTAAGATATCTGGATTATTTTATTTTACATGTTGTGTTTAGTATATTTGTCATCCTCCAGCGTGTATGTGTGTGGGATGTATTTATATTTGGCATCGTCATTATCGCTTGTTTGCAAGCTCTTGTATTTCACTCCCCCAGAACAAGCCTAGAAGCATCTGCTGCCTCGGTGACAGTTGGCAGTGAGCGGGTCTCAGGTTGTGTTGCCTCCATTGATCGCTGGTCATTTGAGTGCAGGATAGCACTCCCTGGAGATACTCCTCATTTTATGTCACTTCTCAGCATTTATGGATTACTGGGCTGATCAGATTTCATCATCAGATACCTGATAGCAGAGGTTTGCCCTATTTATCTCCCCTGGGGTGAGCAGTGCAGTATTAAAGGGAGTAGTAAGAGAGTAGTTTCCAGCACCACAAAAATCTCTCTTGTTTGTTTTAACTGGAGTCACGGTGGGTTCTCTTGTCTTTTCCCCTCACAAAGATATACATAAAAGGACGACGGTTGGACCCCATGGAAACAGTTCATGAGGAGACAGTTAATTTGACCACAGACAACAGGACCCCGGAAGTGTGCCTAGATCTGTACCAGGGCACCAACTACACCATGCACATTTCTACTGCCTCTCCCAGACGCTCTGTGCCAGCCATCATTGGGTTCCAGACAGCTGGTAGGTGGAGGTGAAGTCTCATTTCTTCCTAGAAAATGCTAAGCACAGGATGTGGGGAAATGTGCTTCAGAACCTACTGGTCAGGAGAGTTCATGGTTGCTTTCTGAGATTTGTAGCCGGGGGATTAATTGCTCTAGGGCTCAGAACCAGAGCGGGTCTGGTAGGAGAGATTCCTATCCTATGGTGCCAGGCTGAATGGTCACTGATGTATTGATTCTCAGCTGCGTCCTCTGGTTGACGTGGAAGGTAATAAGGCATTTAAAAGAGGAAAACAGTAGGTGATGATGCAGTCCATTTCAGTTATCCAAGGCAATAGAGGGTAGCCACATGGCTTATCTTTGGTAGGAAACTCAAAAGTCATTCACTCTTGCCTATGGGAAAGGTGGAGCCAGGGATGCTGACCCAGGAGCTGTGCTCCAGGATGGGAACTGACCCTAGGACTGATTGGGGTTGGGGAACTGAGCTGAGAGTGGGCAGGTGGAGAGGGGGAGGCAGCCCTAGGATGCAGGATGGTAGATGTGGGGTGAAAAGAGGAGTGGACAAGAAGGAGCTTCAAGAAGTCATAATAAGCCCCAAGGCACATAGTTATCACATGGATTTTTATATCATCATGACAATTACAGTAAGTTTTTTTTTTTCATAATTCTGGTTGTGAGGTGTCAGGACTAATTAAACTCCTAATAAGCAAACCTTGAAAAGCCACTGGTGTCATTTATTATTTTGGATGAGTTGAGGTAGTTCTCAACTCGCTATTTGATGTCCTAATTAAGAAAACTCAACCTTTAGGTGTTGCTGCCACTAGGAACTGGGAAGTAACATGGATGTGGCAGAAATAATTGAAGCCTGCCAGTCTTAACAATATCAAGCCAACTGTGAAATTATACAAAATAGGTCTCAGGGTACTTGTATATAAATAAAACAAAATGATTTATTTCTAAGTAAATACTAGGTAGGGAAAGATATTGTCAGATTAATATAGTAACTAGAGAAAGTTGTTCAAAGTTAAAAATAAACTACTGTGGATTTATTAGGAATATGTCTTCTTTAAAAGAGTATCCCAGGACTCCGAACTCATCTGTCTCTGTTCAGTCAGAATGACAGCTTACTGTTCAGTGTCAGCTGTTTTTACTAATATCCCCTTCAACCTCTTCAAGTTAATTTCCACTGAGAAAAGCATGGCCTTTTGGGTCAGACATACCTGGATTTGCATCTTAACTCTGCTGCTTAAGAGTTGGGTGACCATGGCTGAGTTTTTTAATGTCGCCAGACCTCCTTCCTCTGTCTGAAATGTTAAGTGGAATTGGATTAAATTTGCAAATTAATCTAGTGAGGATTGGGATTTATATTGAATTATTCCAACTGGGAACAAGGTATGTTTCTACATTTACTCCATATCTACTCAAATTTTGTCTTTGCTGTTTCCTTATGCACTCTTGTGAAGGTCTGTCATTCCCTCCTCTATATCCTGCACATTTAGCCATCTGATTTCATTATTAGCATTATGCTAGTTCTCTTTAAATGAATTGGGAAGTTTTCCATATTTTTTATACCTTGGAAAAGTTTATACCACTTTAGAATTATCCCCTTCCCTTAAAGTTGGACACGTTGCTCTTAATATTATTTAAGTTTCACCCCTTTGGGAGATGATTCTTTGATAACTTTGTCAGTTTCTTCTATGCTTTTGGGGGTCTGTTTATGTTTCTTACATTTTCTTGAGTCAATTTTTATAATTTGTAGTTTCCTAAGAAACGTCCATTTAGCTGTGATTTTAAATATATTGGCAGATATATTGGCAGAATGTCACATGGAATATTTGTTTACAACTCCTCTGGGGTTACAGATTATATAACGCCAGGTTATTTCGATTTGTAGTTTTGTGTTTCTCTCTTTTTAACACTTGATCTGCTTCGCTTGGGTTGTCTGTTTTATTACTGTTGTTTTCCCCCAAAGAGTAATCTCTTGGGTTTTTTCATTGTTTTTCTTTCTCTGGCTTATTAATTTCTCCCCTTATATTTTTTTTTATTATTTCCTTCTCCCTGATTCTCTTAACTTCGTTATATTGTTCTATTACTAAATTCTTGAGTTGAATGCATAGTTCAACTTATTTCCATTATTTTCTGTTTGATAATAAAAGCCTTCAGTGCTTCTTTCTCCCTTCTGGATTTGAGCTTTGGCAGAATTCTTTAGGCATTTATACATGTTCTCTTTATCTTTACTTTCAAGACATGGTATAATTGCTATTCTGATTTTCCCTTGATCGAATAATTATTTATGAGGGTGTTAATATATGTTCTCTTTATTTTTACTTTCGAAGCATTATATACTTGCTATTTTTTATTTATATATTTATTTATTTTTTTGGCTTCATTGGGTCTTTGTTGCTGCATGTGTACTTTCTCTAGTTGTGGCCAGCAGGGGCTACTCTTTGTTGCAGTGCCTAGGCTTCTCATTGCGGTGGCTTCTCTTGCTGTGGAGCATGGGCTCTAGGCGCATGGGCTTCAGTAGTTGTGGCACACAGGGGCTTAGTTGCTCTGCAGCATGTGGGATCTTCCTGGACCAGGGCTTGAACCTGTGTCCACTGCATTGGCAGGCAGATTCTTAACCACTGCACCACCAGGGAAGTCCCTACTTGCTAGCTTGATTTCCTCATTGATTGAAGGATTAATTACGTGTGTTATCAAGTGGTAGGTTTAAAATATTTTTAACATTTACACTTTGTTGTTGATTTCTAGGTTTTTTTTTACATTTTAGTGTTCTTTGTGGGGAATTTATCAACATTTTCTTGGGGCTTACTATTTGGCAAAGTTTTGTGATAATAGGTAGAGTGTTTGCTTGTAAGGTAGGATCTAGTCTTAAATCAGCTCTAGTAGTAAGGTTTTTCAGGACTTCTGTTTTTGTTGTTGTTACTGTTCTTTGCTTACTTGGATTGCCATTCTTCTTAGTTTCTCTTAGAAATTCTAATTGTTTTGTTTCACACATTTTGATGTTATGATATTTATGTTCGTGATTGATATCTTAACTGTAGATTCTAACTTCCACTATTAAGAAGTGGCTCACTTTAGCCTATTTAATTTTTTTTTTGCCCCGATTTTCTTGATTTCTTTGTGCTCTGTTTGCATGATATGCCTTGGCCCCACTTTTGTTCTTCTTAAAAGCTATCTGGATAACATTGCTATAGAGGTACTCTAGGAGACAGCATATGTTGCAAACCTTTTTGAGAAAAATAGTAGTTAAGCAATTTACATTAGTGTTGTTTGTGATATGGTTTTCCTTTCTTCTGTCATCTTAATTTTTTCTCTTTTTTATGCTATGTTGTTATGTCCATTGTTTTCTCTTTTTGGTACACGGATTTTCTTTTTTCAGTGATTCAGACAGTATAGATTTTGCTTTTATTCTATATTACACATTAAAAAACAAAAATAAAAAAATCCTATTTGAATGTGTATTTCTCTTATTGCCTGTGTTGACTGAAATAATGTTAACTTCTCCCCCCGTAAGATAAGGAAGTTAGCATTCTTTACTTCCTTTTATTCCTTCCCCTTTTGCTTCCCTTATGTTATTGGTTTAATACAGCATTTTATTGCCAGATTCTTATTTTTAATTATTTTTAACATGTACTACATTTTTAAAGGATTCATTTTTATATTAATTTATAGCAATATTCATAACAATTATTTAAATAGGTATGTGTTTTAATAGTTTCAGTGTTTACTACCAGTCCTTTCATACCAACGCATCTCTGTCTTTCTCTGTATTTTTATTTCTCTCTCTGCACAGTGATTTCTATCTTCTTACTGAGGAATGGGATACTTTCTGAGCCCAGGATTATCTGAGAATATCCTTTTGTTGTCTTCACAAGTGAATAGGAACTTGATTGAAGATAAAATTCTTGGGCCAAAATCTTTGTTGTCAGAATTCTGGTGGCATTTCACATTGGCTTTGGGAATTTAAAGTTTTGAAAGAGGAATTTGAAGGTGTGATTTAAAAAAAAAATCCTATGTAGACAATCTGATTTTTCAGCCTGGATATCATAGAAGCTTTCTTTATGTGTGAAGTTCAAGACTTTAATCATTTACTCATGCACATGGTAAATGTTTATTGACCACTTACTATGTGTTTGACATTGTTCTAGGCATCAGGAATTCAATAGTGAATGAGACAGGAGTCCTTTCTTTCATGAAATTTCAGTCATGGGTTATATACATGTTAATGTTTTTCACAAAGTTTTCCTAGTACCCTGTGAGATTTTGGATCTTCAAATTTCAATCTGTCTACACATTAGGAATATTTTCTTTCATTAAATCTCTGATTATTGTTTTTGTTTGTTTGTTTTAGCTCTTCAAATACTCCTATGTGGAATTCCTTGTCTGTCTGCATTGGTCTTCTATTTTCTCTTTTTTTATATCCGTGCCTTTTTCCTTTGCCTTCTGTGAGTACTTAGCAAGTTTGTTCTCTATATGCATATATGCATATATGCATTGACATTTCTTTTTTTAAAAGATTAATTAATTAGTTAATTAATTTTTGGTTGCGTTGGGTCCTCATTGCTTCACACAGGCTTCCTCTAGTTGCGGCGAGTGGGAGCTACTCTTTGTTGCGGTGCCTGGGCTTCTCATTGCGGTGGCTTCTCTTGTTGCAGAGCATGGGCTCTAGGTGCGTGGGCTTCAGTAGTTGTGGCACACAGGCTCAGTAGTTGTGGCTCGCGGTCTCTAGAGCTCAGGCTTGTGTAGTTGTGGTACACAGGGGCTTAGTTGCTCCATGGCATGTGGGATCTTCCCGGACCAGGGCTTGAACCTTTGTCCCCTGCATTGGCAGGCGGATTCTTAACCACTGCGCCACCAGGGAAGTCCCTGCACTGACATTTCTGATGCACTTTAAATTCTGTTGTTGCACTTTCATTTCTTTTTGTTTTTTGTCTCTTCTAGTTCCCTTTTTATTTCTGCCTCTCTCAACCAGCTTCCTCTCTGCTATCACATTCTCTTACATCTCATCCTTAATCTGTTTGAATCATCTTTAAAATTTTTTTACTGAAAGTACAGAACAGATGTTGCTGAATTTTACCATTATTTTGCTCACTATTTTTTTCAGCAGTGTTCATTCTTTGCCTTCTAGGCGCGATCTCCCTCTTTTTCTTTGTAAAATCATTTCATGGGCTTCCCCCCTTCTATATTATTTATCCTTGGAAGATAAAAGTTTTATTTAGGTTTGATATTTCCCTCATAATAAAATGGATGGCATTCCCTTTGATCTTACTTTTTATTGGATAATATTGGTATGCTTATCTCAGATCTCATCTTGAAAGATTTACTGCTGGTTGATGATCCAGTATCCTTTGGAGAGCAGCTGTGAGAAAACCTACTGCCCCGAGTTTTATTTCTGAGCACTTTGCTGTCTTGAGTGGTGAAGCTGTAGCTCTTGGGCCAGCTCAGCATTGCCTGGCTTCATTATGGTGCTATAGCCTACAGAGGCAGGAGGGAGCCAAGTCTCTCCTTTTGCCAACCCAGGCTGTCTGTCAGGTGGAACCTCCAGGTCCCTAGGCCTCCCCTTAGAAGTCCTTCCCTGTTACTGATCTCCATTGTGCTAAGGAAAGGCTATTATTATTAGAAGTAGAAATAGTGATAACAGAGTATATAACCCTGGGTGCCTATCAGAATTGCCTGGTGAAGTAAAAAAAAAAAAAAAAAAAAAACCCACAGGTGTCCAAGCTTTACTTTAGATCTGCCATGTCTGAGTGAGGCTGATGTGCATTTAGGATTGGGAACCCCCAGGGTAAATGGCTCCAGCTGGAGCAGTCCTGTGGCCTATCCTTGCTTCCAGCCCCTACCTCTATGGGCACCAGTCCTCCCCTATTCCTTCTTTTGAGATTTTGGAACCCTGCTCCTTTGCTTGGAAGGCATCTTTCTTTACCTAGTCTCTTCCACATTGTGCTAAGCAGAAATATCTTCATGTTTCTGCCTTATGGATGGCAGTCAATCCCTCTTTCCAGCCCAGATGCAAATTTTGACCCATTTTCACTATTCTCAGTCACTTCTGTCAGGGTTGGAGGTGGGAAGTGGGAGCCAGATGCTTTTGTTTTCAGACTATAATGGCTATAAGTGGGAAAATCATATTGAGATGGGAATTCTGCAGACAATACTTCTGCTTTATGCTCTGTTTGTGTACAGACATATACTATATGTGGTATTTCTCACATACATTTATTTGGTATACCTCAAAATCATGTGCGTACATGGGGAAATTTTTGTTTCTGGTGTCCTTATGAAATCTTGAAAATGAAAGCTATGAAGATAACGGAGAGCACATTGTGATAGGTCTTCAAATTCTCTCTCATAACCATATTTTACATTTTCCAGCTATAGCTAACCAAGAATATTTTCTCCCACAGCTAATTGCCTGGTGCTGCCTATGTCAGTGATATTTAAAATGCTGTGGACAATTCCAATTTTGAGTAGAATAATTTATTGTTATAATTATTACTTCTTAGGTAACAAAGACTCCCATGGGAGAAATATAGCTATCTTATAGTAATAAAAAGCTTCTCTCTGTAGACATTTAACTTTTTCTCACTTGTAGAAAATGTACAGACCTGTTTGTTAGGAAATTTGCTTTTCCTTGAAAATTAGCCATGGTACTACTAGACTCTCTGTGGGTTCTTTAATTCATTAGTAACAAATTTTTTCTTCTTCTTCTTCTTTTTTTTCATTTCCTGCATTAAGGAAATAGAACATCGAAGGAATGAATTAGGCTGCAGGAGGCATGAAATGACTTTTTTTCTATATAGCGATGCAAATATATCAGCTCTCTGATTATTTCATTGCCTCATCTGAGTAGCTCTTGAAATACTGTCTGCTGTGAGAATAAACATCTTGCCTGGTCATCTACTTTCTGGTCATCTTCTAGGTTGGAAACACCTGCTCTGAGAGTTCTAATCCCTGACCTTTGACTTTTATTCAGCTTTTTCCTTATTCTCAGACTTTCTGGCTATTGATATACTTACCTTCATGACATTTTACTTATGGACCATCCAAGTGATAGAATGAACTCTCTAAAAATCTCACAGCCTTGTGAGTTTACAACAGTTTTAAAATATGCATTATTTCATTTGATTCAACAGCCTATGATATAAGAAAAGCAAACGTGATTACTTGATTCCACAAATAAGGAAACTGAGGTTCAGAGGGGTTAAGTGAGTTAGCTAAGATCATGCAATTAAGAAGTTGTAGAGCTAGGACTTGAAACCAGATTTGATGCTTCTGCTGTTAAACACTGTTGGCTCTCGGAGTTTCAGTTGTCCTTGGCCATGGTATGTTTTGCTAAGAAGATGTAACCTTTCCCTGTGTTCTTTCTTATCTTTTAGGTGATGATCTCTTAGAAGATGACAGGATTTTCAATATTTCAATACTTAATGAAGCTTGTTTGAAATTGAACAGGCATTCTAGGAAAGTTGGAGCAGAACGAATGTACCAAGTAAGAAGATCTCTTATGCTATTCGTTAATGAATTGTGTCACTTAAAAATTTGGGTGCTCTCCAAGTGGGGATCCAGAGTATTTAAAAACACTAATGGAATGAGCTTCTAGACTGTTTGATTTTTGTTTCTAGAGATGGATATGAGATGGCTGCAAGTGAGGGACTAAATTGAAGGAAGACACTATTGGGTGATTTGCTCTCATTTTCTCTGTCTGGTATTTCACATGTATTATATTTTATTTTGGTTCATTTATAGTTGCAGCTTATTTTGTCAACAAATTCACACTCGGATGTGGGTTTTTAAGAAACTTATTGCAGGGCTCTTGGTCCTCACTTAACTTGAATTTATAAACATCACAAATCTCAAGTAAAATTATAAGTATATTCAGGCAGGAACTGAAATTTATTATTTTTGTATCATTTTTAGTGCCTAGCAAATCATCTGGCAAAGAGTAGACTAAGTAAGTATTAAATTAGAATTAATTCATTAACCATTTACCAAAAGAATATCATGTATTAGGACCTGGAAGTTCTATTCGAACTAATATAAACATACAAGTAAACAGACAACTACAATATGGTGTAATGAGAGCTTTGATAAAAAGTAAATAAATGGAATAGGAGTCTGTATGTATGTGTATATATGTCCAGGTACAATTTAAAAATATATATATTTATTTGGCTGCGCTGAGTCTTAGTTGCAGCATGCAGGATCTAGTTCCCTGACCAGGGATCAAACCTGGGCCCCCTGCACTGGGAGCGCGGAGTCTTAACCACTGGACCACCAGGGAAGTCCCCATGTCCAGGTACAATTTTTTTAACAAGAAGCAAAAACATTGCAGAGTCATAAACAGTAAGTAGGAATTAACCAGATAAAAGATGTTGGATGAGGTGACGAAGGGCAGTGTGGGCAAGTTGAGTAGCTTATTGGATAATTGAGAATGTGGCTTTCTTGGGGAACAGAGAAAGCAAGGGGGAGTAGGAGGAGATGAGGCAAAAATCTGAATAGTGATCATCCCTGTATCCTGTACTTTTAAGCTTGGATCTTATTTTTTATGTCTATATGGAGGCACTGAAGGATTTTAAGCAGGTGAGTGAAATATTCAAATTTTAATATTGGAAAGAACACTGGACCTAGAAATATATTCAGGTACCTAAATAACTTAATATAAAACAAAGATGATTTTTCGAATGGGTACAGAAATAAATGGTTCTGGGACAACTGGTTAACTACTTGGTTAAGAAGATAAATGATTCTCACTTCATGTCCTGCACTAAAATGATTAAAGAGTTCAATTGAAAAAAAAATTGCTATTTTTTAATATGTTAGACAAAGGTTAATTTAAGTAACATGTGAAACACTCTTAACAAATCCATTGGAAGGAAGTGAACATTCAAAGGCAGTTTGAATGTAAAAGAGAATATAGATACTGCCAAAACACACATGAATACACACATGAAAAAAATTTTTAAATCATGAGATACCGTGATTTTTCTGTAAACCTGGAGAAAGTATTACTACACACAGCCGTGGGCCCTTAAAGTGGCATGACTTTTCTGGAATAGTTATTTGTTAGGATCCATAAACTTCCACAAGTATACTATAATTAATTATTCAAACATATACAGAAAGATTAAACTGTTCTCTGAAGCTTTATTTATAATAGGGGAAATTGGAGACAAATGTTCATCAATAGGGATTTGATTAGATAAATAATCATACATTTATTGGATAGAACACTATGCAGACACGAAATACCTTCTGCTTCCCACTGGACAACATTTGTTGCTGTGGACCAATATTCCCATTGAAATGGTCTCTTTTTCTCCTGTTGGTCTGAGCCTTCTCAGTCTCTTTCACAATTTAAATCTGATTACCCCCAAGGTTGTGCCTTCCCTGTTCTCTTGTCATTCTATACCCGTCTTTGGTTGTCTTACCCATTCTCCTGACCTCCTTGACCATCTCCATGCTGAAGACTCCTAAATCGATTTCTTTAGGGCTAATCTGCTCTCTAAGCTCTGGGCCCTGTACCCCACAAAAGGCTCCTGTGCTCCCTTTAGCACTGTGTCTTCACATAGGTGACTCTCCTACCTGCAAAGCCTTTCCCTCCTTTACCTGGATAACTCCTGCTCGTCCTTCAGTGCTCAGCTCAGTCATCTCCCTGGTGGGAGGCCTTCATTGACCTCCTCCCCCAAATGCTGTCCCTGCTCTGAGTTGTTTTTCCTACCCTTACTTTTCACATCACCAACTCACCTGGTTAATGCTAATTTCTCTTTCGGTCCACAATTAAGATGAGGAAGCCTTCCCTGATTCCCCAAAGAGGAGGGTCAGGTGTCCTTCCTGGGTACTCCTCCAGCTTCATGTATTATAAAACTTATCCCTGGGTATTTTATTTGCCTAGATACTTACCTGTGAGTTCCTTGAGGTTAGGGCCTGTATCTTATTTACTATTGTATAACCAACACTGTATACTCTGGCTGGCAAATAATAGGCAGTCTGTCTATTTATACAATGAATTAATGATAGAGAAAAACTTTCTAATATGTTGTTAAGTAAAAGGACTATATTATAAAATTGTACAGACAGTGTGATCCGAAGTTTGTTAACTAGAAAGTAATTTTTTGTTTATAGACTGAACTACATGTAGTTTAGAATGAGACTGACTTTGTATAGAAATGCAGCCTCCATAGTTGTGAGGTTTTTCTCCAGCAGAGGGCAGCAGTCTGAATGCAGAAGTGGTGAAGTCAAACATCTGGATTGGCCCAGGGCTTTTGAGTTTTCAAGAATGGGTGAAATTGAGAACAAAGTGGCAAGGGTGTTGAGGGTATCAGGCAAAGAGAATGGTGGAAGTGATAGACAATGGTATCCGAGATAGGTGGGAAGATGAGGATGGGGGTGTTAAAATATTGGTAGAAAATCTTGAGTGAGGAAATCTTGGGGGATTTCCTGAGAGAGATCAGACTGAGTGGGAATGAGTGGTCCAGAAGAACAAGGAATTGTGAGATCTTGGTGGAGCAGCTCAGAGGATGACAGTCAAGGATGTGGCGGTGGATGTGGGTAGCTGAAGCAGAGTGGAGGAACTTCACAGCACTGAACTCAAGCAACTCTGAGGCCAAGTTTTGATGGCTTACCTATAAGGACCTTTATGTTACCCAAGAGAATGCTAGGAACTGGGGGAGAGAGGAATCTCCCAAATGAGCCAGGGTCTTGGATGTCTGTGGAAGAATGACAGTGATGAGGAAGGGTAGAGGGTGGAATAGCCAATGACACGAGCATCAAAGGAAACACTAAAAACATGTACATCCAGCTAAAACACATTGATTGATCAAGGGCTGATCATATTACTTCTGGGACCTTCACATGTTTTATTATCTTTTTTCTCTTATAAATCCCTATATTATACATACATCTTGAGTTGGCAGTGGTTAGAGCATTATTGGGTTACCAGTGTGTGTGATGACTCTGTGGACCAAGAACTGGTTTACAGAACTCTAATAGGAAGCCTCCAGTGAAGTACCATGACTCAGTTGCTTTGAATGCATAATTTGGGGTAGTCCTCATACAGTGTAAAAAGTCTGTTCCATGAGGCTTGTCTATGGATGCCTTATGAATGAAAAAAAATGAAAAGAATTTTGCCCAGTAACTCCAGTACTGTCTCCTTCACCTGGGAAGGCTCAAGGGGTTACTTTAGAATAGCCTGACATTTTGTCCATCTGAGATGTAGTTATGCATTTTAAGCTTAGGTTGAGAGGGAGGTTGAATAGGGTACGTAGGGTAGCTTTGTAAAGTTCTTGTCCGGTTTAGCCTGCTATTGTATTAAAAATAATTCTGTGTGGGTGAGGACAAGTAGAAGGAACCTTCCTGCGTTCTTTCCATTTTGCTTATAGTCTAGACATCTGCAAGCCAAATGAATTTAATGCATCACTTTCTTTTAATCTCACCACAGTTTAAAGTTCTAGGTCAAAGGCGGTATCTGAATAATTTTTATCACGCAACATCATTTAACTTCACAACGAGGGAACAAACCGCAGTGGTGTGTTTAGATCTGTATCCAGCAACTGAGTACACAGTGAATGTCACCCTCCTGGGATCTCCTGAGCAGCACTCAGTGCAAATAACAATAACAACCGCACCAGCAGGTGGGTGTAGTTGTCTTTCTGTTTGGTATCTCAAGACAACAAGTTAAATATGTGTATTGAACTGTACAACATGGGGCAGAACGATAGCCTCAGAGTCAAGAGACCTGGGTTCTAGTTCTAACAAACTACCAATGTTCTCTGGGGCACAGTGTCCCTGAATCTTACCACCTCTCCCCTTTCCCACTTGGGTTCTGGCTCAGAGACGGTACAGACCAGGAGTGGACTGCTTTACTCAGGAATTCCTAGGAGTGATGGATTGAGAATACTGTAAGGCTTCCTATCTCTCACCTCAAATTTAAGACAGCTGAACCCTAAGGGTAGTCACTATGGGCAACTAGAACTAACTTCCAGGAGATCAGAAATGTGAGCTGCAGTGTGTTGGACATGGGTAGGACAAGGAGGCCTCCTGACGGCGCCGTACGAGCACATTAATCCGTCGCAGAGAACAGTGGCCTAAAGCAGGTCAGGCTCCTTCTCCTGTAGCTTGCAAGGAAGCCCAATAGAGGCGGCTGTGTCAACTCCACAGGCCTCCCTGGTGGGGAGGGATGCAGAAGTCTCTACCATTTCTTCTGTTCTTTCATCAGTTGGGTTGCTTTTTTTTAAAAAAATATTTATTTATTTATTTGGTTGTGCTGGGTCTTAGTTGTGGCTCACGGCCTCCTTAGTTGTGGCATGCGAACTCTTAGTTGCCGCGTGCATGTGGGATCTAGCTCCCTGACCAGGGATGGAACCTGGGCCCCCTGCATTGGGAACGCAGCGTCTTAACCACTGTGCCACCAGGGAAGTCCCTCATCAGTTGGGTTTAACGGACAAATTTATGGGCAACCATTGAAAGAAAACAGTAGAATAAGATAGGTCTCGCTCCTACCTTCCTGAGGCCTTTATCCTGTTCACCGACTGATCTTTGTGGGTCAGTAGTGGGCACGTTGGTCTTTGTACTTGGAAGGCTCTGAAATGCAGTAGACACAGATGAGGGCCACGCAGCACCAGAGGCCGAAAATTCACTCTTTATTGTATTTTTCATCTCAGATTGTGCCTTGTATCAGCAGAGGTTGCACGCTGAAGACCTCCTGACAGCATAAACCTAGCCCCCACATACATTTCTGGCTACAGAATAATGCTCACAACTTGAATATGCATTTCCTCCAATTATTAAATCCTCAGAGAAATTAAAGTCTAAAAATAACACCCACCTCTCCCTGTAAATTAACGTGTAAAGGCACTCAAGTCTCAGGTTCTTTCCTCCCCAGTGCCTTCTCTGCTAAGCCTCCATTAGAGTGGCCTCCCTGAGACAGGGAGTATGTTCTAGCTGTTACATCCTATAAATCTTTTTTTTTTTTTTTTTGTAGTAGATGTTATTTCTTAGGTACCTCCAAAGTTGAATTAATCTTATTCCAAGTTTCATTGTCCCATTTCTCAACATGAGTCCCAGAGATACAAAACTTAGAAAAGCGAAGTTACGTGATAGTTATACAACACTGTGAATGTACTAAATATCACTGAATTGTATACTTTAAAGTGGTTAATTTTATGTTGTGTGAATTTCATCTCACTTAAAAAAGAAAAGCCAATGGCTTAGATACGTTCTTCTTGCACCTGGGCCTCAGTTACCTTCTGAGTGATTCGTACGTGACGTAATGCAAGTAAAATGTTTAGAATGGTGCCTAGTACATAATAATGATGATGACAATACTAGCTTTGTTTATTGAGCACTGAAGATGTCCAGGCATTTTTCAAAGTGCTATCCTTCGGTCAACCCAAACCTACCCAACCTTTTGAGGAAGGCATTATTTTATTCCCGTTTTACAGATTAAGGATCATGAGGCACAGAGAAGTTAAGCAACTTGCCCAAGATCACACACTTAGTGAGATGTACAACTGGGATTTGAATACAGGCATTCTGGCTCCAGGGCCCTCAGTTTTAATCAGTACATCTACTGCTTTTTACTAAATATTTGGTGCTTAAAAAGAAAAAAGGGAGAATTTTGTTCCTAGAACCTAGTGCGTAAGTCTGTCTAGACCCACCTTGCTTTTTTCAACCTTGGACCGTGAGCAAAAACTTCAAATGCCATGGATGTGTACATGCATTCGTTTAATAAGTGTCCATTTCTTATCTACTGTGTGTCCGGCAGGTTCGGATAGCTGACAGTGTAGCAGCAATAAAAGAGACTCAGCTGTCATGGGGTTGGAGTCAGGAGGTTGGAGAGGAGACAGATAAACAAGTAAGGCAATGTGTGCTAGGTGGGGCTAAGTGGTAAGATGAAGAATAAAGCTTGGCAAAGGGAGTGGCACTTGGTGGTCAGGGAAGGCCTCTATTACAGACATGTAAGCACAGGCCTGAAGGGAGTGAGGGGGAACACCAAATGATAGGCATGTCCTTGGCATGTTCTGGGTTCATCAAGGGAGCCAGCGTGGCTGGAGCAGAGTGAGCTGGAGAAAGTGGTGGGAGCTGAGGTCTCTAGCTTGAGTATAACGAGGGGGCCATGGTGTCAAGTTCAGAAAGTGAGACTATTGTTACCTCCTCCTTTGCGGGGTGGACCCCAGATTGTCAGTAGTGCGTGTAATCTAGCGTGTGATGTGACAGCCTCTGTAGGTTACTCAGCTGTCCGAATTCCACCCCCTGTGAGTTTCAACTTACCTTGGGAGATCTCTTCTCTGGAAGTTACTGGATTCAGTCTGACACCAGGCTTCCCATCTGTCGTGGGGGAAGGAAATCTATGCTTCGTGAAAATTTTGGAACTTGGCCAATGGTGGTTCCAGGTCTTTCTTGGTGTCTATCCCAAGTATTTAGAACCTTTTATTTTCATGTCTCCCTTGAGTCCTTCTTCTACCTACCCTCCACCGTTGCTGAAGATCTTGATCCGTGCAGTGAAAGAGCCTCCTTTCTTTGTGAGCAGGACATCCCATATTTATAATAGGAAGCTCTTCAAGTGTAGCGGGGGGGCAGGGGGAGAGATAAATTAGGAGTTTGGGATTAACCTGTACACACTACTGTATATAAGGTAGGTAAACAACAAGGACCTACTGTATAGCACAGGGAACTGTGCTCAATATCTTGTAATAACCTATAATGGGAAAGAATCTCAAAAAGAATAGATATATATGTAAAATTGTATACCTGAATCGAACACTTGAAACTAACACAACGTTGTAAATTAATTATACCACAACAAAAAAAAAGAAGGAGGGAACATACCAAATGGGGAGAAAAGTACTTCAATAAACTCATATTTAACTAAAAAAAAAAAAAAAAAAAAAAAGAAGTGCGTTGTCTTGCATGCCTGCCTCCTTCACACTCCCAGTTTCCTGCTGTTTTCTCGGAATTTCTCTATCCCCAGGAAGATCCTAAGTATTGCTTTAATTCTGAGCAGCGTGGCTTCCTATTATTGAATGCCTTGCTTCTGAGTCCTGCTTCCTGGTTAGGAGGTTTCCTTTGTCTTCCCTGGAGTATCACCCTCAGCTGATCCTTGAGCTGCTGTTGAGTTTCTGGAACCTGTGTTTTCACTGGTCTAATGAGGTCTAGGAAGTCCCCTAGTTTTCGTGGTTTTTCACCCAAGCCCCACTCTTCCTTAGAACTGAATTTCTGAGACTTGAACTGCCTGTGCTTCTTTGATGGGAACTGAAGCACTCTTTCCTGCCACCATTTCTTTTTCTGCGTCGGGAGAGATAATCCTCCAGTGTTCCAGGTCCTTCTAAGTATTCCTACTGCTCCAGCAGGCCAGCTGAGTAGTAAGCTTTCAACCTTCCATGCCAGCTGCTTCTGTTCCTTCTTCCTCCCCAGGCCTGGCTAATACCTTTTGCTCGGTCTTAGTACTTTCCTTCTCTGTATTTCCTTTTTGTTTTCATACGTACATTTTTCTTCTCCTAACATATTACTTTCGATTCTGCCTGTGAGGTCTCTATAGAGCAAGAATGGTGCCACGTTCACCCAGTGTTCAGGTAAATTCTGCCCACCTTCCCTTTTGTTAGGAGGTATTTATTTTTATTCAGTTCAGCCTATAACCTCAGCCCTGATCAAGGGTCATGCTCCCTGGATCCCTGGATCCTCCTTAACATTTCTCTGCTTTTCTGTTCCTTCTTTTCAAGTTCTAAATCCTTGCATTTCCCAGGCAGGCTTCCTTATAGCCTGGGCTATACCCTCTCTTTCATCTGTAAGAACAATGCCACCTTGGAATTCATTTAATGATACCTGAAGAATTCTACACTGATCCTTCTAGTATTTCTCTTTTTAAATATGTCCACATTTTCTGTAACTACATAGCACCACAACTCCAGTTATTAAAGAGTTCTCCATTAATGCCTGCTCTGGGTTCCCTATTTAAAACTGTGAGAGGATCCTTTTTGATAGAATAATACCTGACTCTGGGTACCCTTTTAGGGGAGTCATTTTAGTTTGTTCTCCAAAATAGTCCCTTTATTCTTCTCTTTGATGATTTTCAGCCATTCCCCTGACCTAGTAAGTATTTCTCCTTTTCCTTGTCATAGATTTCTAGCTGGGCTAATATGATTTCAAATTTCCTTCTCCTCCTTGGTGTGCTTTCCTTCACTTTTTTCCATTCTCTCCTAATCTTGTCCCATTTGCAAGATCAAAACCTGTTTTGTAAACTGATTTCATTCCTTGTTCAGAGGTTGGGCAAATCTCATCTTTAGAAACAGAGGGTTCTAGGCATACACCTTTTATGACTCCTTCCCAGCACTTGAGGTTGTAAAATCCCCCTGGATTTTATCCTCTCCACGCAAGAAGAATCCCTGGTGTAGAATCCCCAGTCTGGGGCTCTGTAAAACAGTCCAGAGCAATTTGAGAGCCTGTGATGCTGGGGTGACTCCTGAGCTTGTAGACAAACCATGGATTCAGTCTTTTCTCAGATCTCTTTCTTCTGAACAAGATAAAGAGGGACAGAATTTTGGGCAGCTAATCTCCTGTTGTCTGCTAATGTCAGGCTCCCCCAAATGCTTTCTGAAATCTATCAAAATCTTCCACTAATGCTCTCTTTGTGCTTCTCAAACTTTAGCGAACAAAGAATCAGCTGGAGAGCTTATTAAAGCACAGGTCCTTGGGCTCCATGCTAGAGGTTCAGATTCAGCAGGCCTGGAGTGGAGACCCCAAATTTTCATTTCTAGAAAGTCCCAGGCCTTGCTGATGCTGCCAGTCCATATTTTGAGCAGCACTGCTCTAACCACATAGACCTTAGCTACTTCTGGGCAATTTAAAGCCCTCACTTGAAAGAAAAGACCCGATAAAGAGAAAGACAAAAAAAAAAAAAAGTGATAACCAAAATAATTCAAAGTGCTCATGCCTAAGAAACCTAAGTGTTTTTGCCTGATTTGTGAAGTTTTCCTGGTAATCGAATATCTACCTCATCTATTCTTGCAGTTCCAGCTATAGAGACCAAGAGCCTCCATCTTCCCTGATGGTGCTTTGCTCCCCTGTGGCGGCTCCTCTCTTTATATAAACTCAGAGTCCCAGTCAGTGTATTCACATGTTGCGGGGGGAGAGACTGAATCTTACCCCTCCTTCCTGCAGACTGACAAAGAAGAAGTCAAGTATCAACGTTATGGCCTGAGCAAGTTCCCAGGAACTACCCCCAACACAGTTTCTAGTACTAAACTTTATATTGGAGAATGAGGCTTAGAAATGGCCAAATGGGGTTTTCTACTGCCTCTCCCCCTGGAAGTATGGGCAGTTGGATCTGCACAGGGACCTTGCCTGGTTTACCCACCCAGTCTTAGGCTGAAGATCTGAGGAGAGGGAGTGGACAAAGACAGGTTACTTACCTCTTAGAGACTGGAGATACACATGCCCCTTGTGCCTAAGCGCAGGCAGGTCCCAGAGAGCAAAAATCTGCATCTTTTTTGGGCAGTGACCTGTAATATATGAACTCCACCTACTAGGAAATGTGACCCAAGGAATAGCAGTCTCCTTCTTACCTGTCAGATTACATATTTACTGTTCATTCCTTGAGGATTAGTGAGTAGGGAGTGGAGAGAGGCCAAAATTGTCCTTTCCTTTATAAAAATGAGAAGACAGGTAAATAGCAGCCTTGAACACACATGACCTCTGTAATGTTAGAGGGTTGATCAGGAAAGGTCCATTCTAGTTCTAGGAGTCTGTGTTAGGAAAGCAATTTTAAGTTCCTTCAAATTCATTTATTTCAACATCCAAATTTCTTGACTGATTTATTTACCATCATTATTTCATTTATCTATTCTATTTTGTGTTCTTATTGATATATACAGCTTATTCATATAGTAAGAGTTGACTATTTGTGTCAAATATTTCTCCTGTTTTATCATTTCTTTTAATTCTCTTTATGGTGTTTTTGACATGTAAAGTTTTTAGATTTCTAAATAGTCCAATCTATTGAACTTTTCCTTTGTGATATTACATTAATATTAAATATAGAATTTTTTTTTTTTTTCGGTACGCGGCCTCTCACTGTCGTAGCCTCTCCCGTTGCGGAGCATGGGCTCCGGACGCGCAGGCTCAGTGGCCATGGCTCACGGGCCCAGCCACTCCGCGGCACGTGGGATCTTCCCAGACTGGGGCACAAACCCGTGTCCCTGCATCGGCAGGTGGACTCTCAACCACTGTGCCACCAGGGAAGCCCTAGAATTTTTTTTTTTTTTTTTTTTTTTGCGGTACGCGGGCCTCTCACTGTTGTGGCCTCTCCCGTTGCGGAGCACAGGCTCCGGACACGCAGGCTCAGCGGCCATGGCTCACGGGCCCAGCCGCTCCGCAGCATGTGGGATCTTCCCGGACCGGGGCACGAACCCATGTCCCCTGCATCGGCAAGCGGACTCTCAACCACTGCGCCACCAGGGAAGCCCAGCCCTAGAATTTTTTTTAAACAAAATTTTAAATTTATATCCCATCTTTTTTCTAGGAAGGACTTTAAGTGACCTGCATAGGTATATAAAATAAAAGAAAATAAGTTAAATAGGTAACCTAAAGAAGAATGAAAACAAAGTCAGGGACATAAAAAAAGATGTCAGATAAGGCTAAGAATAGTTCATATCCTTATAACCTATTTACTTGTTCATTAGTGGTTCACACGTTTAGGTTTAAGTTTTCAACCCATCCAGTCAGAAAGGGAGCCATTATATTATCCATAAGGTTACAACAAAGCAGTGTTTTTTGGGAGAAGCACAATTATTTTCAACACCACGATCAGATAGGAATTTCTGATTCTGGGGGGTTTCATAAATAGTTCCATGTATGAGCAGCATTTTATGAGGATTTTATGATGCTGTTTCTTACATCATCCCTCAACATGGCTCATTATATTTGAGGAAAGCACAATTCATTGTGGGGTAGACAAGGAAAGATTCCTTAGAAATGCCTGTGCTCTGCTGACCTGGCTTGATTCAGGGGTAGGATTAGGTTATTTTAGATTATTTGGAGGAATGACTGGAGTCCATGTTTTTCAGGCAATGTTTCCTAAATATTGTTTCTCTCAACTCAGATTTGATAAATGATGGGGCCATTGTGCTTCAGACAGTCCTCTTTCATCCGTACCAAGGGAGCAGTTGGTCTGTGTTGCCAGTTGAATAACAAGAATCTGTGCCTGAAAAGAAGGCTGGCCACCTCGGTTAGAAGGCGGAGCCGAGCCTAGGGAGCTGAGCTAAGGGAATTGTATGAATCTGCTTCTCCATGGTTGAATCCCAGTTCCTCTCCATATAATGTGACCACATACTTTTAGCTTGAAAATCTCATGGTAGTTGTAACTAGATACCAAATTTGTCTTAAGAAAAATTTCAACAAAATAACAGTCAAACTCCCAACTTTAAAGTATGTTATATCCTTCTAAGACAAACTGAAATGTACATCAAGGACAACTAAAGGATAATAAAATGATACCACTATTTATAGAGCTATAGAGGTGTTATAAAAATAGTAACTTTGCTTTCAAAATAGTTGACTTGTAGCCATTCTTTCCAACAATACTTACCCTGCAAAACCAACTGTCTATTTAGGCTGCTCCTAATTAGAGGTTTTAAAACCATATCATTTATGATCAAGAGAATACTGGTTTTTCTGTTCTCTTTAGCAGAGGACTGCATGCATTTAGTTACTTCTAAAATAGTGTTGGTAAATTAAAAAAAAAAATCTAAAGAAGGGACAGACCACTTTTTCCCTCTGTTCCCTGGTAGAACGCCTAACTGATGAGGTGGCTTATGATGGCAGGTTTTCTAACAGTATGCGTAATTTGAGATCTACAGGGACCTAATAAAACTTTCCCCATAACTGATTCCTGTTCACAGAACCGAAGTCCAAAGAAAACATAATAAAGAGTAAATAGTTTAACATTGTTTCTGACATTTTCCCACAAAATGATAAATATTGTAACAGTATTCTGTAGTGGAAAAGTTATGTCTGAAGGCAGCCTGCTTCTCTTATAAACCATCAGCCTGAGAAACTCATACTTGCAGTTGGCCAAGCCAGAAATTGGCATATGTTTTGTATGGAATATCCAATCATCTGTAACACGCCAAAACTGGGGAGAGTAAACAGTTGTTCTTTATAAGATAAGATAATGACATTGTAAGATCCAGCTAGGTAGAACCATACCCATGGGGTATATAAAGATGAATAAGTTATTTGGAATTGAAGCCCATCACTAAATGGGTTTTAAATGGCTCTAGAAGCAATGGGTTCATCTCATTCTTTTCAGGGCCACAATATTCTAATCATGTGTACAGACAAAGAGGCTCCACGACTGTCTTCTAGGCTGAAATCAAAGACTGCTTGCTTCTTAGTGTACTCTATCCAGTAATACAATGCAAAGGAAAGCTAACTACAAGATGTTCTTTTTTATTTCATTTCCTTGTGACTTTTTAATTTGATATAATTTCTTTTTTTAAGAAATTTTTATTGGGGTATAGTTGTTTTACAATGTTGTGTTAGTTTCTACTGTACAGCAAAGTGGAGTTCCCTGTGCTATACAGCAGGTTCTTATTAGTTATCTATTTTATACATATTAGTGTATATATGTCAATTCCACTCTCCCAATTCATCCCACCCCCACCCCCACCCCGCTTTCCCCCCTTGGGTCCATATGTTTGTTCTCTACATCTGTGTCTCTATTTCTGCCTTGCAAACCGGTTCATCTGTACCATTTTTCTAGATTCCACATATACGTGTTAATATACGATATTTGTTTTTCTCTTTCTGACTGACTTCACTCTGCGTGACAGTCTCTAGGTCCATCCATGTCTCTACAAATGACCCAGTTTCATCCCTTTTTATGGCTGAGTAATATTCCATTGTATATATGTACCACATCTTCTTTATCCATTCGTCTGTCAATGGACATTTAGGTTGCTTCCATGACCTAGCTATTGTAAATAGTGCTGCAGTGAACATTGAGGTGCATGTGTCTTTTTGAATTATGGTTTTCTCAGGGTATATGCCCAGTAGTGGGATTGCTGGGTCATATGGTAATTCTATTTTTAGTTTTTTAAGGAACCTCCATACTGTTCTCCATAATGGCTGTATCAATTTACATTCCCGCCAACAGTGCAAGAGGGTTCCCTCTTCTCCGCACCCTCTCCAGAATTTATTGTTCGTAGATTTTCTAATGATGCCCATTCTAACTGGTGTGAGGTGATACCTCATTGTGTTTTTTTTTTTTTTTTTTTTTTGCAGTATGCGGGCCTCTCACTGCTGTGGCCTCCCCCATTGCGGAGCACAGGCTCCAGACGTGCAGGCTCAGCGGCCATGGCTCACGGGCCCAGCCACTCCGCGGCATGCGGGATCTTCCCGGACCGGGGCACGAACCCGTGTCCCCTGCATCGGCAGGCAGACTCTCAACGACTGCGCCACCAGGGAAGCCCCTCATTGTGGTTTTGATTTGCATTTCTCTAATAATTAGTGATGTTGAGTAGCTTTTCATGTGCCTCTTGGCCATCTGTATGTCTTCTTTGGAGAAATGTCTATTTAGGTCTTCTGTCCAGTTTTTGACTGGGTTGTTTGTTTTTTTGAGCTGATAATATATTTTGGAGATTAATCCTTTGTCTGTTGATTCATTTGCAAATATTTTCACCCATTCTGGCTTTTCGTCTTGTTTATAGTTTCCTTTGCTCTGCAAAAGCTTTTAAGTTTCATTCGGTCCCATTCGTTTATTTTTGTTTTTATTTCCATTACTCTAGGAAGTGGGTCAAAAAAGATCTTGCTGTGATTTATGTCAAAGAGTGTTCTTCCTCTGTTTTCCTCTAAGAGTTTTATAGTGTCCAATCTTACATTTAGGTCTTTAACCCATTTTGAGTTTATTTTTGTGTATGGTGTTAGGGAGTGTTCTAATTTCATCCTTTTACATGTATCTGTCCAGTTTTCCCAGCACCACTTATTGAAGAGGCTGTCTTTTCTCCATTGTTTATCCTTGCCTCCTTTGTCATAGATTAGGTGACCATAGGTGCATGGGTTTATCTCTGGGCTTTCTATCCTGTTCCATTGATCTATATTTCTGTTTTTGTGCCAGTACCATATTGTCTTGATTACTGTAGCTTTGTAGTATAGTCTGAAGTCAGGGAGTCTGATTCCTCTAGCTCCGGTTTTTTTTTTTCTCAAGATGGGCTATTCGGGGTCTTTTGTGTCTCCATACAAATTGTAAAAATTTTTGTTCTAGTTCTGTGAAAAATGCCATTGGTAGCTTGATAGGGATTGAATTGAATCTGTAGACTGCTTTGGGTAGTATAGTCATTTTCACAGTGTTGATTCTTCCAATCCAAGAACATGGTATATCTCTCCATCTGTTGGTATCATCTTTAATTTCTTTCATCAGTGTCTTATAGTTTTCTGCATACAGGTTTTTTGTCTCCTTAGGTAGGTTTATTCCTAGGTATTTTATTCTTTTTGTTGCAGTGGTAAATGGGATTGTTTCCTTAATTTCTCCTTCAGAGTTTTCATCCTTAGTGTATAGGAATGCAAGAGATTTCTGTGCATTAATTTTGTATCCTGTTACTTTACCAAATTCATTGATTAGCTCTAGTAGTTTTCTGGTAACATGTTTAGGATTCTCTATGTTTAGTATCATGTCATCTGCAAACAGTGACAGTTTTACTTGATCTTTTCCAATTTGGATTCCTTTTATTTCTTTTTCTTCTCTGATTGCTGTGGCTAAAACTTTCAAAACTATGTTGAATAATAGCGGTGAGATTGGGCAACCTTGTCTTCTTCCTGATCTTAAAGGAAGTGTTTCAGTTTTTCATCATTGAGAATGATGTTGGCTGTGGGTTTGTCATATATGGCCTTTATTATATTGAGGTAGGTTCCCTTATGCCCACTTTCTGGAGAGTTTTTATCATAAATGGGTGTTGAATTTTGTCAAAAGCTTTTTCTGCATCTATTGAGATTATTATATAGTTTTTATCCTTCAGTTTGTTAATGTAGTTTATCACATTGGTTGATTTGCATGTATTGAAGAATCCTTGCATTCCTGGGATAAACCCCACTTGATCATGATGTATGATCCTTTTAATGTGCTGTTGGATTCTGTTTGCTAGTATTTTGTTGAGGATTTTTGCATCTATGTTCATCAGTGATATTGGTCTGTAGTTTTCTTTTTTTGTGACATTTTTGTTTGGTTTTGGTATCAGGGTGATGGTGGCCTTGTAGAATGTGTTTGGGAGTGTTCCTCCATCTGCTGTATTTCGGAAGAGTTTGAGAAATATAGGTATTAGCTCTTCTCTAAATGTTTGATAGAATTCACCTGTGAAGCCATCTGGTCCTGGGCTTTTGTTTGTTGGAAGATTTTAAATCACAGTTTCAATTTCAGTGCTTGTGACTGGTCTGTTCATATTGTCTATTTCTTCCTGGTTCCATCTTGGAAGATTGTACTTTTCTAAGAATTTGTCAGTTTCTTCCAGATTGTCCATTTTATTGGCATAGGGTTGATTGTAGTAGTCTCTCATGATCCTTTGTATTTCTGTAGTGTCAGTTGTTACTTCTCCTTTTTCATTTCTAATTCTGTTGATTTGAGTCTCCTCCCTTTTTTTCTGATGATGAGTCTGGCTAATGGTTTATCAATTTTGTTTATCTTCTCAAAGAACTTGCTTTTAGTTTTATTGAACTTTGGTATTGTTTCATTCATTTCTTTTTCATTTATTTCTGATCTGATCTTTATAATTTCTTTCCTTCTGCTAACTTGGGTTTTTGTTGTTGTTGTTCTTCTTCTTTCTATAATTGCTTTAGGTGTAAGTTTAGGTTGTTTATTTGAGATTTCTCTTGTTTCTTGAGGTAGGATTGTGGGTCATCGTGTTTTCATTGTCATTTGTTTCTAGGTATTTTTTAATTTCCTCTTTGATTTCTTCAGTGATCTCTTGGTTATTGAGTAGCATATTGTTTAGCCTCCATGTGTTTGTATTTTTTACAGCTTTTTTCATGTAATTGATATCTAGTCTCATAGCGTTGTGGGTGGAAAAGATACTTGATACAATTTCAGTTTTCTTAAATTTAACAAGGCTTGATTTGTAACCCAAGATATGATCTATCCTGGAGAATGTTCCATGAGCACTTGAGAAGAAAGTGTATTCTGTTGTTTTTAGATGGAATGTCCAAAAATATCAATTAAGTCTATCTGGTCTACTGTGTCTTTTAAGGCTTGTTTCCTTATTTATTTTCATTTTGGGTGCTCCATCCATTGGTGAAAGTGGGGTGTTATAAAGTCCCCTACTATTATTTTGTTACTGTTGATTTCCCTTTTATGGCTGTTAGCATTTGCCTTATGTATTGAGGTGCTCTTAGGTTGGGTGCATAAATATTTACCATTGTTATATTGTCTTCTTGGATTGATCCCTTGATCATTATGTAGTGTCCTTCTTTGTCTCTTGTAATAGTCTTTATTTTAAAGTCCATTGTGTCTTATATGAGTATTGCTACTCCAGCTTTCTTCTGATTTCCATTTGCACAGAGTATCTTTTTCCATCCCCTCACTTTCAGTCTGTGTGTGTCTCTAGATCTGAAGTGGGTCTCTTGTAAACAACATATATACAGGTCTTATTTTAGTATCCATTTAGCCAGTCTGTGTCTTTTGGTTGCAGCATTTAATCCATTTACATTTAAGGTAATTATTGATATGTATGTTCCTACCAACATTTTCTTAATTGTTTTGGGTTTGTTATTGTAGGTCTTTTCCTTCTCTTGTGTTTCCTGCCTAGAGAAGTTCCTTTAGCATTTGTTGTAAATGGTTTGGTGGTGCTGAATTCTCTTAACTTTTGCTTGTCTGTAAAGGTTTTAATTTCTCCATCAAATCTGAATGAGATCCTTGCTGGGTAGAGTAATCTTGGTTGTAGGTTTTTCCCTCTCATCACTTTAAATATGTCCTGCCACTCCCTTCTGGCTTACAGAGTTTCTGCTGAAAGATCAGCTGTTAACATTATGGGGTTTTCCTTGTATATAATTTGTTGCTTTGCCCTTGCTGCTTTTAATATTTTTTCTTTGAATTTAATTTCTGATACTTTGATAAATTTGTGTCTTGGTGTGCTTTTCCTTGGATTTATCCTGTATGGGACTTTCTGCGCTTCCTGGACTTGATTGACTATTTCCTTTCCCATGTTAGGGAAGTTTTCAACTACAGTCTCTTCAAATATTTTCTCAGACCCTTTCTTTTTCTCTTTTTCTTCTTGGACCCCTATAATTCGAATGTTGGTCCGTTTAATGTTGTCCCAGAGGTCTCTGAGTACTGTTCCTCAATTCTTTTCACTCTTTTTTCTTTATTCTGCTCTGCAGCAGTTTTTTTCCACTATTTTATCTTCCAGGTCACTTATCCATTCTTTTGCCTCAGTTATTCTGCTATTCATTCCTTCTAGAGTGTTTTTAATTTCATTTGCTGTGTTGTTCATCATTGTTTGTTTGCTCTTTAGTTCTTCTAGGCCCTTTTTAAACGTTTCTTGTATTTTCTCCATTCTGTTTCCAAGATTTTGGATCATCTTTACTATCATTACTCTAAATTCTTTTTCAGGTAGACTGCCTATTTCCTCTTCATTTGTTTCATTTGGTTGGTTTTTTTTTTTTTTTTTTTTTTTAATTAGTTTCTGCTTTATAACAAAGTGAATCAGTCATACATATACATCTGTTCCCACATCCCTTCCCTCATGCATCTCCCTCCCTCCCACCCTCCCCATCCCACCCCTCCAGGCGGTCACAAATCACCGAGCTGATCTCCCTGTGCTCTGCGGCTGCTTCCCACTATCTATCTACCTTACGTTTGGTAGTGTATATATGTCCATGCCTCTCTTTCGCTTTGTCACAGCTTACCCTTCCCCCTCCCCATATCCTCAAGTCCATTCTCAAGTAGGTCTGTGTCTTTATTCCCGTTTTGCCCCTAGGTTCTTCATGACATTTTTTTTTTTTAAATTCCGTATATATGTGTTAGCATACGGTATTTGTCTTTCTCTTTCTGACTAACTTCACTCTGTATGACAGACTCTAGGTCTATCCACCTCATTACAAATAGCTCAGTTTCGTTTCTTTTTATGGCTGAGTAATATTCCATTGTATATATGTGCCACATCTTCTTTATCCATTCATCCGATGATGGACACTTAGGTTGTTTCCAGCTCCGGGCTATTGTGAATAGAGCTGCAATGAACATTTTGGTACATGTCTCTTTTTGAATTATGGTTTTCTCAGGGTATATGCCCAGTAGTGGGATTGCTGGGTCATATGGTAGTTCTATTTGTAGTTTTTTAAGGAACCTCCATACCGTTCTCCATAGTGGCTGTACCAATTCACATTCCCACCAGCAGTGCAAGAGTGTTCCCTTTTCTCCACACCCTCTCCAGCATTATTTGGTTGGTTTTTACCTTGCTCCTTCGTCGGCTGCATATTCCTCTGTTTTCTCATTTTGTTTAACCTACTGTGTTTGGGTTCTCCTTTTTGCAGGCTGCAGGTTTGTAGCTCCTGTTATTTTTGTTGTCTGCCCCCATGGGTGAGGGTGGTTCAGTGGCTTGTTCAGGCTTCCTGGTGGAGGGGGCTGGTGCCTGTGTTCTGTTGGGTGGGGCTGGATCTTGTCCTTCTGGTGGGCAGGGCTGCATCTGGTGGTGTGTTTTGGAATGTCTGTGAACTCAGTATGACTTTAGGCAGCCTATCTGCTAATGTGTGGGGTTGTGTTCCTGTCTTGCTAGTTGTTTGGCATGGGGTATCCAGCACTGGAGCTTGCTGGCCTTTGGGTGGGGCTGGGTCTTAGTGCTGAGATGAAGATCTCTGGGAGAGCTCTCGCTGATTGATAGTACATGGGGCAGGGAGGCTTCTTGTGGTCCAATATCCTGGACTCAGCCCTCCCACCTCAGAGGCTCAGGCCCGACACCTGGCCGGAGCACCAAGACCCTGCCAGCCCCATGGCTCAGAAGAAAAGGAAGAAAAAAACAAACAGACAGAACTCTAGGACAAATGGTAAAAGCAAAGCTATACAGACAAAATCACACAAAGAAGCATACACATACACACTCAGAAAAAGAGAAAAAGGATTAAAAAATATATATATATATAAAAGAAGAGAGCAACCAAACCAATAAACAAATCCATCAATAAGTACTAAATACTAAACTAAGATAAACATAAAACCAGAAACAAATTAGATGCAGAAAGCAAACCCCAAGTCTACAGTTGCTCCCAAAGTCCACCACCTCAATTTTGGGAACATTCATTGTCTATTCAGGTATTTTTCAGATGCAGGTTTTATCAAGTTGATTGTGGGGATTTAATCTGCTGCTCCTGAGGCTGCTGGGAGAGATTTCCCTTTCTCTTCTTTGTTCGCACAGCTCCTGGGGTTCAGCTTTGGTTGTGGCCCCGCCTCTGCATGTAGGCCACCCTCAGGAGTCTGTTACCCACCCAGACAGGAGGGTGTTAAGACAGCAGCTGATTAGGTCTCTCTTGCTCACTCAGGCCAGGGGGAGGGAGGGGTACGGTAGTCATAATTGGAATGCGGGGCGAGCCTGAGGTGGCAGAGGCCGGCGTGATGTTGCAACAGCCTGAGGCGTGCCGTGTGTTCTCCCGGGGAAATTGTCCCTGGGTTATGGGACCCTGGCAGTGGCGTGCTGCACAGGATCCCGGGGTGGTGGAATGGGTAGTGACCTGCACTTGCACTCAGGATTCTTGGTGGCAGCAGCAGCAGCCTTAACAGTTCATGCCCATCTCTGGGGTCCGAGCTGATGTCTGTGGCTCATGCCTGTCCCTGGAGCTTGTTTAGGCGGTGCTCTGCCTTCTTTGGGCACTCTGGGAAGGAATCCCTTCTCTTCGCACACCTCGAAACAATGGTCTCTTGCCGCAGGTCTAGTCTTTTTCCCAGACTCCCTCCTGGCTATCTGTGATGCACTAGCTCCCTTCAGGCTGTGTTCACGCAGCCAGCCCCAGTCCTCTCCCTGGGGTCTGACCTCCGAAGCCTGAGCCTCAGCTCCCAGCCCCCACCTGCCCTGGCAGGTGAGCAGACAGACCTCTCGGGCTGGTGAGTGCTGGTTGGCACCGATCCTCTGTGCGGGAATCTCTCCACTTTGCCCTCTGCGCCCCTGTTGCTGCACTCCCCTCCGTGGCTCCAAAGCTTCCCTCCCCCCATGCCCCATCCCCACCAGTGAAGGCGCTCCCTAGTGTGCGGAAACGTTTCCTCCTTCACAGTTCCTTCCCAGAGATAGGGGTCCCATCCCTATTCTTTTGTCTGTATTTTTTCTTTTGCCCTACCCAGGTACGTGGGGAGTTTCTTGCCTTTGGGGAGGTCTGAGGTCTTCTGCCAGCGTTCAGTAGGTGTTCTGAAGGAGTTGTTCCACATGTAGATGTATATTTGATGTATTTATGGGGAGGAAGGTGATCTCCACGTCTTACTCCTCTGCCATCTTGAAGGTCTTCTCCTGGTTTATAAGTTTTTAAATGGCATACTGTAACTTCCATGTATTGCCTATATAACATTCAAACTAGTCTATTCTATTTCCCTTTTTCTTTATTCCTTCTCCTCTCAATTTTTCAGTTGCCTTATTTCTACTTTATCAGAACATATACTGTTTATATTGTATCCTTCCATCTTGCCCCACCTTTATTTTAGTCTTAGATTTACAGTTTAATATATCAGATGCTCACCATCAGTCTTTTTACTGAAGTTTCTTCAGTTACCTCTTGGATGAAGCTCATTTTCTAGTAGGTTCCTTAAGAGTACAGTATTCCCTGAGTTCTTAGATGTTTAAAACTGTTTCTCTATGGTCTTGATACTTGAAAGATAGAATAGTTGGATATAAAAATCTTGATTTACACTTTCTTTGTTTGAATTTCCTTAAAATAACTTCTTTTGTTGCTTTTTTATGTAGCTTTTGAGAAGTCTGGCGCAGCCTAATTCTTTTGCCTTTGGATCTTAATTGTTTATTTCTTTGAGTGGAGATGCTGAGGAGTTTTTCTTTATCTTTGAAGTCTAATAGTTTTACTTAGCTAAATCTTAGGGCTGATTGTTCTGGGTGAGTTTTCTCAGGTATCTGGTGAATCCTTCCAGTATTTATATTCAGGTCTTTTTATTTTTGTAAGGCTATCTTGGATTATAGTTTTAAATATTTATTCTGTTTCCATGTTTTTCTTCTTTAGAGACTTTAATTATACATATGTTGGATCTTCGCCTATATTCCATGTCAACCACTTTATTTATGATCCTTTTTACTTCCTTTTTAATCTCATTTTTATTCTTTTTGGTGGTTTTCTTGTATTTGTTCAATACATTTATATTCTAATCTATCCTTCTTTGGGCACCATGAAATTTAGTCTTTATTTCTGATGTGATTTTGTCTTTTCCTTTGCTTTTTTCCTGAATTCAGTCACTTGTGTTTCATTTCCTTCCTGCTTTTTGTTCATTCTGTTCTTATTTTCGAATTTCTAACTCAAGGTGTTTTCTTTATATTCCAAAGGCTTGTTTGGGCACAAGCCTGGGCACAGTGACGAAGACCCAACACAGCCAAAAAAAACAAAACAAAGCAAAACAAAACCCAGGAAATTAACACTAAAAAACAAAACCAAACAAACAAACAAATATATATATATGAATCATAGATAAACATATAGTAAATAAGAAACATATACAAACCTGTGGTGTTAAAATTTTATAAAGTGTGAGAGATTAGGGGAAAAAAATGTTTAAAAAGGCTCCATGTAGGGCTATAATGAAAAAAGGTTGAGAAATACTGTCATAACTTTATAATAGTTACTGAAACCTGGTTATGTCCTGTTTCAATATTTTTATTTTAACTTTTTTCTTGTTATTCTCATTAATCTCCCCCCCCCAAAATTTAGCAGTAATTGTGTTTTTGTTCATTGAGCATGCCAAGCTGATTCCTGCATGTGGGGTTTTGACCTTGGAGCCCCCTCTGTCTGACCCCTCTTCCTCCACTCTTGATGCTCACTCACTCATCCTTCAGGTCTCTGCTCACATATCACCTCCACAGCGGACCTTCCATAACCATCCTTTCTATTCTTGTATGATGCTTTTCATAGTCTTTACCAGTGCACAAAATTTTATATATATATATATATACATATATATATATATATATATACTTAAAAAATTTTTATTTATTTTATTTGTTTATTTTTGGCCACGTTGCATCTTCACTGCTGTGCGTGGGCTTTCTCTAGTTGCAGTGAGCAGGGCTACTCTTTGTTTCAGCGCACGGGCTTCTCATTGTGCTGTCTTCTCTTATTGCAGTGCATGGGTTTCAGTAGTTGTGGCACATGGGCTTCAGTAGTTGTGGCTCGTGGGCTCTAGAGCACAGGCTCAGTAGTTGTGGTGCATGGGCTTAGTTGCTCCACGGCATATGTTGGATCTTCCTGGACCAGGGGTCTAACCCATGTCCCCTGCATTTGCAGGCGGATTCTTAACCACTGTGCCACCAGGGAAGCCCTATATTTTTAAAATTTATTTTTTCACTTGTTTATTTTCTGCCTTTCTCACTAGAATGAATTCCACTAGGTGCAGGGACTTTGTTTTCTCACCACTTTATCCTTAGCCCCAAAGCATACCTGGCACATGGTGAGAAATTTCTATTCACTGAATAATGTGTAAACTTATCACGTTCCAAGAAAGTCCATTGGAATCACCATTGGAAGTATATTCCACTTACAGGTTAATTGGTGGAGGGTTGATATCTTTTCACGTTTCAAACTTTCCATTCAAGGATGTGGCATTTTCTCTTTATTGTTTTATTTTATGTCCTTCTGGGGGAAAAATATCGTCTTGTAAGTTTTGGACATTTCTAGTTACATTTATTGCTAGGTATCTGAAGTTTGTTCATGGTTTCTTCTCTTGTGAATAGAAATCTTTTAATTTTTCTATTATATTTTATTTGTGGTTTTAGTTTATTTGTGTCAGCAGGCCTGTGTTCATTGTGGGGTCTCAAAGGGAGGATCTGTTTCCTTGCTCTTTCCAGTTTCTAGCCCCTGCCTACATTCCTTGGCTTGTGGCCCCATCCTCCATCTTTAAAGCTCATCAGTTCAACCTTAAGTTCTCTCTGGCCCTGATTTTCTTGTCTCCGTCTTTTAAAGACCCTTGTCACTGCATTGGGCCCATCTGGATAATCCAGGATAATCTCCCTATTGTAATCACATTTGCAAAGTCTTTATGGCATGTAAGGTAACATGGTTACAGATTCCAGGGACTAGGATGTGAACATCTTTGAAGGGACCATTATTCAGCCTACCATACTTGTGCTTACAGATATGTAGAAAACGATAAGTTTTTCTATGTTCTTGTCTTTGGGTGCATTTTGCCAAACTTCTATTATTTTTCTGTCAGTTTCAAACAATTGCATATTTGTTTTTCAGTTTTTTTTAAAATTTACTGTCAGTTGCATAATTTGTTCCCTTTCTTTCTGGTATTTATAGCTCATTTTTTTCCTTGCCTCGTTCTGCATTGTCTAGAATCTCCTGACTAATGCTAAATAATAGCTGTGAAACCATGCATCCTTGGATTGTTCTTAACTTTATTAGAAATTGTTTTACCACTGAGTGTGGTGGTTTCTAATAAACATTCGTTTAAATCAAGGAGTTTTTATCAAATTAAATCCTAGTTTGCTAAGATTTTTAGGCAGGAATGTACATTAGATGTATTAACCATTATGCTTATAAAAGTGACCATATGTTTTTTCTCTTTCAATCTATTAATAGCTTTCCTAGTAATGATCATCTCTGTATTCCTGGAGTAAATCTCCCTTGTTTATACTGTATTGTTCTTTGAATGTACTGCTGACTTCTATTTGTTAATATTTTATTTTTGTATTTATATTAATAAGTGAATTTGGCATAGTGTGTTTAGTAATTTGTTGTGCTGTCCTTGTACACGTTGGACATTGTGGATTATCCAGTCATACTGAGTGAATTGGGAAATTTTCTACCTTTTTGTATGGTCTGGAACTGTTTAAATACTACTGAAGTTATATGCTTTTTGAAAGTTTCATAAATGTGAGTTTCCTTGGGCCACTACTACTTATCTCTAAAACCATCTTCCTTACCTTCCTTAAAGGTTGCTTTATCCTGAATCATCCATACTTTATCCCTTACTCTGTCTTACAGCATTTGAAGAATAGCTTGTGACCTGTGGAACAGGTTTTCTCTGGGCAAAGCTGCCCCATCCATAAAGAGGGGTCACATCTATCAACTAGGCTTCATTCATAGGAGCCTGTTGGTCCAGGGGCTTACACAATAAAGGTTTGGCTCCCATGAGATTTTCTTTTTTTTTCACGTGCTTTGGGAGTTCTTTATCACTTATTAATCATCACAGTGTTCCTATGAAACTTCTTAGCAAGTCTGATGTATTATTTTCAGTTTAAGGACAGGAATCATCATTGAAGGAAATAACCTTTGATACCAGAGTTTTGAATAACCAGTCTTTAAAAAAAATTTTTTTAATTGAAGTATAGTTGAATTACAGTGTTGTTTGAATAACTAGTCTTTATTTTAAAAAGCTTGGGGGATGTGCCTCTGTATTATATGGTACAGTACTGAACTGTCTTTTGGATTCATTACCATGAAATTGAGCAGAGACCACTGAATGCTTCTTTGATCATAAGAGATGAGGAAGACCAAACCGAGAGGGACCACTCCCCCCTTTTCATCATGAAAAGCCTGACTGCTTGAGGTAGCCTTTTTCATTTCCTCAAGGAGTAATTCTCAGTTCTCTGCCAAAATGTTACTCTCAGCTCAGAATTTCAAACTGATGGTTGTTTGTCTAAATGAGGTTGTCCAAGGCCAGGACAATGAGTTGCTGTTTTAGCTTACTAAACCAAGGGAATTTGCAGTGGATCGACTTAAATAATATTTTAGGAAGGATTCTCTGACTGGGTATCTTTTGATCTTAAATCTTTCATCAGGACTGTGTTTATATAAATATAAAAATGGTGTTTCTTGGACTGCTACCACTGATTTCTAAATTAAAATACTGCTGGGCCTCCCTGGTGGCGCAGTGGTTGAGAGTCCGCCTGCCAATGCAGAGGATACGGGTTCGTGCCCCGGTCTGGGAGGATCCCATATGCCGCGGAGCGGCTGGGCCCGTGAGCCATGGCCGCTGAGCCTGCGCATCCGGAGCCTGTGCTCCGCAACGGGAGAGGCCACAACAGTGAGAGGCCCGCGTACGGCAAAAAAAAAAAAAAAAAAAAAAAAAAAAAAAAAATACTGCTGAAGTCATCCTCTGTAAATGCTTATCCTTGGAATATTGTTCAATTAAAAGGTAGTATTTTGGTATAAGGTGTAAGTTGATTTCTCATTCTTTTCCCCTTGCAGTAAAGCAGACCATCAGTAACATTTCAATATTTAATGAAACCTGCTTGAGATGGAGAAGTATGAAGACAGCTGATATAGAGGAGATGTATTTAGTAAGTTACTGAAAGTTACTTTGTTTATAGGTGTTTGTCTTGTGTGGGAGGTTCAAAAAATATCAACAAACCAAAAAAACTACTTATATAGCTGCCATTATCAGTGGAAGATTTATAGTGACAATTGCAGTAAGAAACAAGAAAGTGGGAACTTCTGCTGCATATTTGAAGACAGAGACCTTGGGGATTGATGAGAAAATCATGAGAGGTTCTTTGTGCAACATAGCCTGATGCAGAGCTGATGTTCAGGCAGTGTCATGGAAGGAAGCCAGTGGCTTTTGCAAGTGTGTGTCTCTCCACACCAGTGCCTCTGGTCAGGGTCTGAATGTGTTGCCTGGAGAGTCAAGGGGAACTTCTAAAGCTAGATATGGTTGTGAGTAAGAAAGGTAAAGACCATGGGATGAGCTGCTACTAGGAGCAATTAAGTAGGAAGAAAAGTGCATCTATTGGCCCAGGTGCTGGCATGTTACAGTAAAGTGCAGGGAATGTCAGAAGGGGGCGGGCAGAGGAGAAAAACTCTTCCCAGGTTTTACCAAACCGACTAGGATTACCCTAATGCAGCAGTCCCCAATCTTTTCGGCACCAGGGACCGGTTTCATGGAAGACAATTTTTCGACCGCCAGGGGGCGGGGTGATGGGTCAGGCGGTAATGCGAGCGATGGGGAGCAGCAGACAAAGCTTCACTCCGTCCACCACTCCCCTCGTGCTGTGTGGCCTGGTTCCTAACAGGCTGTGGACTGGTACCAGTCTGCGGTCTGGGGGTTGGGGACCCCTATCCTAATGCACGTTCTGCCCTGGGAGAAGCCTTAGTTCAGATTCTTAATTTTCTTTCTAGGAAGTTGTTCTTTGGTTTTGCTCCTGTGGTTTAGCCAACAGACTTTCACATTGGGCATGTGCCGTTATATGTGTGAGAACAAGAAAGAGAAAGTTGTCGGTGTTGGGGCCTCGAGTTTTTGTGCATTTTGATTTAAAAATATGTTTATGATACTGATAATATTGTAATTACAATATTTATGGTATTAAAACTCTAATATTTGCTTTCTGCTGTATTTCACTTTCTGAAGGAACTTTAGAATCAAGAGTAACAGAGTGTGAGAGAAAGGGTAGATATCCAGGCATTCAGAGCCTTTCAAGCTAGCAATTCACCTGGTGAACTTTTCTATGTTTTAGTTCCACATTTGGGGCCAGAGATGGTATCAGAAGGAATTTGCCCAGGAAATGGTCTTTAATATCACTGCCAGCAGCCAGGCTCCTGAGACGTGTTTGGACCTGAGGCCAGGTACCAACTACAGTGTCAGCATCCAGGCTTTGTCTTCTGAACTTCCTGCGGTCATCTCCCTGACAACACAGATAACAGGTAAATCTTGAATAACAGCATTTGGATGAAGGAAGTCACCGCAGAGCTGTATAGGCTCAAATAAAGAGGCACACTATTACTTTCTATCTTTATATAATGAACTTAAAGAGAAAGAGGAAGAAGGATGTGAAATTGGAGAGGGGAACTAAGGGGACTGCAGCCTGAACTGCAATGTTTTATTTCTTAAAAAGTTACCTGAAACAAAATAGGAACATTGAAGAAATCTGGGTAGTGTGTACCTGAGTGTTGGTTAAATTCCTTCTGGATATTTGAAATATTTAAAATATTTCATACTTAAAAAGAATTTTTCCTATTACTCTTTCTTTCTCAGTAACATATTTAATTCTTATTCTGTTACAAGTACCTTAAGAGTAGGTTAGTCTCAGGGAAAAATGACTGGGAGTCCCACTCTCGTCCCCTAGAAAATCACTTTCCACTCATTTTCTCATGTCTCCTCAAATCTGTGATGCTCACTCCATCCCCCAACACACACACTCTGAGCTAATATTCCGACTATTAGCTTCTTGTTTCTTATTTCACTGAGGAATTAGAAGTAATCAGGTGAGGGGGTGGTGGTGGGATGAGTTGGGAGACTGAGATTGACATATATACACTAATATGTATAAAATAGATAACTAATAAGAACCTGCTGTATAAAAATAAATAAAAATCAATCAATCAATAAATAAAATTTTTAAAAAAAAGGAATCAGGTGAGGACTTTCCACTCCCAAATCTCCCATTGTTGCCTTCATGCAGAACCTATATTTTATCTTCTCTCTTGTCCCCACTCCTAAGGCGAATCCTCCCTCAACCCGTCATCCCTTCTTGCCTCATCCTCAATTCCCTCCAGTAAAGAATTAGTCCCGGGCTTCCCTGGTGGCGCAGTGGTTGAGAGTCCGCCTGCCGATGCAGGGGACACGGGTTCGTGCCCCGGTCCGGGAAGATCCCACATGCCGCGGAGCGGCTGGGCCCGTGAGCCATGGCCGCTGAGACTGCGCGTCCGGAGCCTGTGCTCCGCAGCGGGAGAGGCCACAACAGTGAGAGGCCCGCGTACCGAAAAAAAAAAAAAAAAAAAAAAGAATTAGTCCCGGGCTTCCCTGGCGGCACAGTGGTAGAGAGTCCGCCTGCCGATGCAGGGGACACGGGTTCATGCCCTGGTCCAGGAGGATCCCACATGCCGCGGAGTGGCTGGGCCTGTGAGCCATGGCTGCTGAGCCTGCGCGTCCGGAGCCTGTGCTCCGCAACGGGAAAAGCCACAACAGTGAGAGGCCCGCCTACTGCAAAAAAAAAAAAAAAAAAAAGAATTAGTCCCAACACTGCACAAGCATGTTGTAATATCTCATTTTTAAATGAAAACATAGAAAAGATAAACACACTTCTTTTGATCCCATATTCCCTCCAGCTACTCTGCCTTCTCTCAGCCCCTCTTTACAGTAAAACTCCTTGAAAGAATGTTGTGTAGGCTCCACATCATTACCTCCTCTTCTTTCTTTAACTCTTTCTTTAACTGGTTCCAGTCCAGAGGCATTTGTCCTCAATGCTTTACTGGAAGTGTCTCCATCTTGCAAAACCCACTGCCCAATTTTGTTCTTATATGATTTTCTCTACAGCATTTGGCATTCCATCCTTGAAACACCTTTTCTCTTGGCTTTTGGATCCTTCTACCTTGCTGGCTGTTCCTTCTCAGTTTTTTTTTTCACTAGGTCCATCTATTGGGTTGGCCAAAAATATCGTTCAGGTTTTGCCATAAGAGCTTCCAAAGAACCCAAATGAACTTTTTGGCCAACCGAATACTTTTATTGATGCCCCTCCCCTCGCCTTCTTCTATTCCTTTTTCTTCGTTATTTACTCTTTCTGCCTAGGCGATCTCTACCAGTCTCATGGCTATAAACATTACCTATGTGCTGAGCATTCCCAAATATGTATCCTAGTCCCAATCTCTCCTCTGAGCTCCAGACTCATGTGTCCACCTGCGTCCTAAACATATCCTATTGAACATCTAATAGGCAAACCCAGTAGAACTTTTGATTTCTCACCTCTTCCCTCACCCCCAAATCCATTTCCACCCAGGCTTCTCTATCTCAGTTATTGGCATTCCTATTCACCAACTGCTCAGGCCAGAAAGGAATCATAATTGATTCTATCTCTCCCCCCATTTCTAGTCCATCAGCAAGCTGGCTTGTTTCTGAAATAAACGTTCTGAATCCAACCACTTCTCCCCACCTTTGCCTTTACCACTAGCAACCCAATCCAAGCCAGCAACTTCTTGCTTGGACTCCTGCAATAGCATTCTAACTCTTCTCCCTGTTTTCACAGTTGCCTATCACCTGCTGCCCTAAGTCTTAATCTTCACCATAACTTTAAAAAATCACTCAAAGTGTCATATTGAATGAAGTAAGTCAGACAGAGAAAGTCAAATATCATGATATTGCTTATATGAGGAATCTAAAAAAATGGTACAAATGCACTTATTAACAAAACAGAGTCACAGATGTAAAAAACAAACTCATGGTTACCAGGGGAAAACGAAGGGAGGGATAAATTGGGAGATTGGGATTGACATATACACACTACTATATATAAAATAGATAACTAATAAGGACCTACTGTATAGCACAGGGAGCTCTACTCAATACTCTAATGACCTATATGGGAAAAGAATCTAAAAAAGAGTGGATGTATATATATATATGTATAACTGATTCACTTTGCTGTACAACTGAAACTAACACAACATTATAAATCAACTCTACTCCAATAAAAATTAATTTAAAAATGCATATAAGAACATGTCATCCCCAGCTCAAAACGGTCCTATGAGTTTGCATTAGCGTTCTAACGGAATCCACGTTCCTTACCATGGAACATGGAGTCTGGCCCCTGCCTACCTCATTGACCTCATCTCCCTCTGCCCTCTTTCCTTCTCACTAAGCAGCAGCATCCTTCCTTGTTATTTCTCAAACGGGTCAAACTTGTTCTTGCATCCAGGTCTTTCCATTTGCTGGTTAATCTTCGTGGGACACTCTCTCCACATGGCTTCTTTATAATCACTCAGGTTTCTGCTCAAGTGCCATTACCTAGAGAGCCTCTCCCTGCCCACCCTTTCAAAAATCATCTCCCATTGCCACCCCATCACTCTATCCATTTCCTCTGCTTGAATTTCTTCATAGAACTCATTTTCAGGACTCGTATTTTAAAATTTACTTGTTTATTTTCTTTTCCCCTACTAAAATAGGAACTCTTTGAAGACAGAGACTTTTGTCTGTGTGTTCTCATTGAATCCCCAACACATAAGGACAGTGTGAGCACACATAAGGACAATGATAGCACAACAAAAGAATATTTTTGTAATGAATGCATACGAGGGCTAACCCCCAAATGGCCAGCAGGTGGTATTGGCATTGAAGAAATGCCTGGTTAGTTAATAAAGGCTTTAGACCAAAAAGAATTCACCAACTTTGGGGCTGGAAAGAGATGTTCAATTTGGGCATTTTTTCCCATGGTGATTTATCAAAATGGATAGCTATTCAGTCTCCTACTCTTTGGTCCTTCTCATGTTTTGATGGTTTGCATTGCTGATTCACATTAGCATTTCATATTTTTTGAGCTGGGGAGAGGGTGTTTCATCTCGATGAGACACTTACTTCTACTTTGTTTTGTTTTTGCGGTACACGGGCCTCTCACTGTTGTGGCTTTTCCCATTGCGGAGCACAGGCTCCGGACGCACAGGCTCAGCGGCCATAGCTCACGGGCCCAGCCGCTCCGCGGCATGTGGGATCCTCCCGGACTGGGGCACGAACCCATGTCCGCTGCATTGGCAGACGGACTCTCAACCACTGTGCCACCAGGGAAGCCCTTCTACCTTGTTTTGTACGCTAAATATTGCCCTGTAGCTCAAGCACCCTGTGTCTGTGTTCATGGCCACCAGGGGACACTGTTGAGCTGTTTAAGTTCATTGAAACCATGACTGCATATTTTTCACTCTACTTTAAAGAATTAGCAATTTTTTAAAAGTGTGAAAATTCACATTGTTAAGATCTTATGAAAGAGTAACTAAACAAATAAGAACAAACCCCAAGCCCTCTCTTTAATAAGAGAACCATATACTGATGTGAAGAGGTATGCCTGTTTGCCTAAGATGTGGCTTTGTTTCAGCAAAATTGTGAACTTTTGAATTTTACCAGAAATGTGAGGCAAGGGGTTTGGACGTGGAATACGCAGCAGCTGATTTCCCAGAAGAAAAGTGAATGGAATTTCCCTTCTGAGTGTCTTACATTAAGCTAAATCTTACGGATGGGAACAGGATGAAAATGAGCGCTTTAAATATATTGCTGACCTCAGAGGAGAGTGAAAGCTTTTGGAATGTTGAAGGACAGAGGCAAGTGTTGTAGTGGCAATGGAAGAGGGTGCTGGTGAGAAAGGTGGTGAGATGGAGGGCTATCACAGTGCTTCTGACTCATGGCCCACGTGCTTCCGCAGCAGCCCATTGATGGGAATTCATCAGAATAGTACCACCATTTATACACCCTTATGTAAGAACAAACTTTCATCCTTGATGTAAACCCAAAGGGTCAGAAGAGCTGCCCCACACTGGTTATGCTACTTTCTAGCCAAGTCAAAAAGCTTGTAGGCAAAATTTTCTTCTCATAGAGAGAGGGAGAGAACCAGAGAGGGGAAAGTGGGGGGAGGGAGAGAAAGAGAGAGAGAGAGAGAAAGCAAGTGCCTGCAGGAATGTAAAGATAAACCACTTGTTCCACGCGATGTGGTGATCATTTGTGGTTGAATGTTTATTATGGAACCAAGAATGCTGGAAGAGAAAAGGGAAACGAATATGTAAAGGAAATCATTCCTTCCCAAGTCCACCTTCAACACCAAGGCTGGCAACGTACACAGGAACTTTCCCATCTCTACCTGCATTCGTAATAAGAAAAACAATGTACTTTTTCAGATGTTCAGGAAAGCCACTGAAAACACAGGTATGTCCCAAGCGTTCTCAGGCTATCCCTCTAACAGAGAGGTCCAGTCAGGATAGCTGTAATTCCTCCTACAGGGCTGGGGACCACTGCCCCCTCCTCTGACCCCTCCTCTCTTACTGTTAAGTGTCCTTAGGAAGGACCATGCAGGGCCAGGTGTCTTGATGTTCTTCTGCTGTGAGCTTCTCTTCCACAAACCATCCAAGGACTGTGCACTCCTGTGTCCTCAGTGAGGACCTTGTCTTCTCAGGCTGGTTCCAGGGTACCACACTTATTCCTGCTGTTTCCCCTGGGTAGGAACTGCCCCGGAGGTTAGGAGAGGAGCTGGCCTTCATCCCAACTGTTTTTCTTCCTCCAGGCTCTCTCTAAGTCTTTCACGGACACAGGTTCTTTGACATCTGAGGACCTAATGTTAGGTCAGGCCAGGAGGGAGGCACACATGTCCTTCCATACCTCCATGGGCCACCTGTTCCTCTCATGCCCAGAAATCTCTCAACTACTTTCCAGCTTCAAATCAAAACCTAGCCTCTCAAGGAAATGGCTATATGGGGATGGATATCTCCCCACTCTTCTCACTGAAAACATCTGCATCCCTGCTGAGGCCCCACTGAGACAAGATGGTACACCACAGAGGAAAATGGGCTGGATGTGTTATGTTCCTATATTAATGCTAGCTTTTTACAAAATATGGATGGGAAAGTTTCTTTATATCAGAAGCCTAAAAAACAGTGTTTCTCTGTGTTATAGAAGTGGGGGAAGGGTATACTGCAACTTAACAATTTAATTCAGTGAATACCTATTGATTGGTTATGTACAAAGACCAGTGCCAAGTGCTGAAGGGGAGATAAAGATAAAAAGAAGATTGTTCCTTCTTCCTGGGAAGCCAAGTCTCATAACCTTATTGATGGGGAAGATGCAGCTCACCTTGCGATATCTGATGACTTATGGTGTAAGCTCCATTTGCTCTATTGCCATCAATTTCAATTTATCATGCCTTGAGTGGGGGCTGTGGTCCAGTTGGGGAGATGCTGAGGATTAGAAAAGAACCATTAGGTGTCTTTATTTTTATATATTTATTTATATGTATTAGTTCCTTGCATTTACTTGAAGTTTATAGCATAAGGTTGCGACCTTTGTTTAGATTTGGTGCAGATAAAATTTTCTTTTACTTTTTTTTTTGGTTCATTTAATGGGTTTTAGAGGAATTTTAACACATTTGCACTTCTGTTACCTCCTTCCTCTCATTGATTTTAATAGCTTGCCTACATTAATGGTTTTAATCTTTTGTTATACATATTACACCCCCAGGTTATTTACTCTTTAATTTTCTTGTCAATATTCTTTTTGACATTTAGACATTTTAAGTTTTCATGTAATCAATTCTATTGATTCTTTTATAGTTTCTCCCTCTGGTCATGCCAAGAAAAGCCTTCCCCACCCTGAAAATCAGATCAATAATTTTTATTCTCTACTATTTTCAAATGCTTCTTAATGGTTTTGCTTTTCACATTGAAGGTTAGACCCATTTGGAATTTGTTTAGATGCGTGTATAAGGCTAAATTTACATGGTAATTTTTTTCCCCCAGATGATAAGCCAGTTTCCCCATCACCTTTGGAATGACTGTCCAGGCCACACACTATATTCTCATTTATTTATTTGGGTCTCTTTCTCGATTGTCTAGCTTCTTCCATTGCTTTGCCTGTCCTGTGCTTGTACCTTCCTATTTCAGTTATTGTAAATTTATAATATATTTAATATTTTGTAGGACAAGTCCTGCTTCATTGCTTTTTTCCTGACTCTTCAAAGTTTTCTCAGATGGTAGCCTCCATAATTTCCTTTGTCACTTGCTTCTAGTAGAGAATGGATACTGTTGACGCCTAGGGGTAGTAATGAGTATGTCCCCTCATCTCACATACTCAGGGTGAAAGAACTCCAGCCTAGACACGACCCATTTCTTGCCTTGGGTCTGATTTGGTTTAAATCAGTAATGAAGCCGATGGAAAGGAGAGCAGGTCTGCCATAGACAGCAGGTTGGGGGATGGGAAACAGCACCTTGGAAAATATGGCTGGAAGTTAAGATTATTTAAACTCAAAAATGTGGCGAAGAACCAGCCTGATGAAATCCAGGCTTTCACATTCGAGAGAAAAGGCAGACTGTTTTTAAGGTGGGGAAGGCCTCGAGCAGGCAGAGCAGAAAACAGTCTAGAAGTCACGTGTTGATGGAATCAACTGCATGGTAGTGGCACATTTAGAATGGCAACAATGATGCTGGGACTGACAAGGGGCAGCGTGGTACAGAACAAGCAGACGATGGCCTTCCTGCCCCTGCTGTGGGCCCTCCTTCTCCAAGCCGGGCGAGCACTTTGTTCTGCTGTTCCTGGGGTGGGTGAGAAAGCTGGTGGTTTTAAAAGGTTAGCCAAGAGATTAGAGGACCTAGAATTATTAATCTCAGAGAAGAGCAAACAGAGGAATAACGTGAGCTTAAGGAGAGTTCTCACACAGAAAAGAGTAAACAGTTAATCTCCCTCTGGGCTGAAAACAGGAAATGTGTGATAAAAACCACTTACTTTACTGTGAGGAAAAAACATCATGAATGAAAGGGCATTTCATTGATAGCCTGAAGGGCTGCGTGCAGAGATACAGTAAATCCCCTACATATGAACCTTCAAGTTGTGAGCTTTCAAGGATGAGAACGTGCATTCACATGTCCAATCATGTACGTTAGTTCATGTGTCTGGCATACATTGTCACATGCGTACATCCTCTACAAGTGGTTGTGCTTTTGCGTACTTTACTGTACAGAACTGTATAGAGTACAGTGGTACGGTATCTTTATTTCAAGCCCAGGATGACCAGAAGCAAGTGTAAAAGCCACGGTGATGTAACTGGTACTGCTAAGAAGCGCCAGGAATTGGAGGCCCAGAGAAAGGATGAAGAGAGACAAGAGGAAGAAGAAGTAACTGAAGAACTGAAGAGATTCACAACACAGGAAATGGCCAGGGGATTTCCTTGGTGTGAGGAGGCACTGTTAGTTTTTGAGGCACAGCACCTGCACGTAGAACGGTACACGAAGGTTGCAACAGCTGTTCAGGATGCAATCCAGTGCTTCCATGTCATCTATGATGAAAAAAAAGAGCTACTACCCAGATATCACTGGATCGTTTTTTCAAGAGGGTAGATAGAATTGAATCCAGCAAGGAACCAGGACCTGTGCCATCAACGTCAGGCCTGAGTGAAACTGCACCTTGCCCTCCATCTCCTGTTGCTGACGATCCTTCAGCTCTACCATCTCCCACCTCCTCTCCCTCCTCCAGTCAGTAACTCTTCTTGCCTGTTCACTCGATGCCAGCCCCTGTATGCCAGCTGTTGTACTGTACAACTGTACTTTTCAAGGTACTGTACTGTAAGATTAAAAATGTTTTCTTTATTTTTGGTTTGTTTGTTTTTTATGTATTATTTGTGTGAAAAGTATTATAAACCTATTACAGTACAGTACTATATAGCCGATTGTGTTAGTTGGGTGCCTAGGCTAACTTTATTGGACTTAAGAACAAATTGGACTCAACAGAATCACTCTTGGAACGGAACTTGTTTGTACGCAGGGGACTTACTGTACTCAAATGCTCACATTTCCCTGGGGAACCTGGTGGGGGCTTTTAAAACTGCATTTTCCCCTCTCCCCATTACCGCTGCAGGAAGCTGGCCGTTGTCTTTCTCAGGGGTGTCAGTTATGGAGTCTCTTACTGGACACCTCTTGGAAACAGCATAGACCTTCAACACCATAGCGTGAGGTCTTAACTGTAGGTGGGGGATTGTTCCCTAACAAACCCACGGATTTATGGAAAACCTAATTTGTGTGGCGTATCTGGGTGACTTTGGAAGAAATTCTAGACTTAGCACTGTTTAATAAGAGCTATAGGGGACTCTCACTCATCCACCTGGTCTTAGATGCCTGGGTTTCCCGGTGGTCGCCTTAGGCCCTCGTCTCTTCTCAGATGCATTTCTACCTTCCCCCATGGGCAGCCGTAGCCTCTTCTATTGATGACTGACTCCATATCACGATCACAGTTTGCTCCTAAGCTCTAGACCCGCATTTCTAACTGCCTGCTGGACGATTTCACAAGCACTTCAAACTTAACAGCTCTAGAAGTGAGCTGCGTCTGAACCTTCCCTGCAGACCTTGACGAATGACGTCACCACTGACTCAGTGGCCAAAACCAAAGCCCAGATTCCTTCCCCTCCCTTATCTTCCACCACCTTCTGTTCCGTCTCCGCCCCACGTGTCTCCTCCATCTGCCCCCTCTTCTCCCTTCCGAGGGCCATCACTCGCTTCAGACCTCAGGCACTTCTTACCTAGATTTTGGAGAACCTGTGCTTTTGCTCTTTTCCAATTCATCCTCCAACAGGCGGTCCAAATTGTATTTCTAAAATACACATCTGCTAAGCATCGTTAGGTGGCTTCTCATTATTTCTAGGACCTCAGATCTGACCTATACTCACATGTCTCACTCTATTGCCCACTTCTACCCAGCTGGGACTCAACCTTTCGGACACACTGAACTCCTGCAGTTCTGTCTCAGCCCGCACTCTCTCTCACCTCCTGCCCCTGCGTCTGTTTCTGTATTTGATAGGCTCACCCCCCTGCCCTTGGTGTTCTTCCTCTGCACTCCCACCACCCTCTTGTGGAACTTTCTCGTAGTTCCAAGCACTGCCTGTTTATAAGACTTTCTCCACTATTAGACTCTGAGCTCCTGGAAAGCAGAAACCATGTCTTCCATAGCTGTTTCTCCCAGCCTCACATAGAGGTGCATAGAGGTGGCTAATAAATATTTGTTGAAAGGCAGTGTATGAATAACATATTCAGTAGAGCTTTAAAAATTATCTAGGAAGGTCTAAGTTTTTATTTATTATAATTTGAATTGAGAATTTCCACCCCAAAGCTATTTTCTAATTGGGTAAATAGAGTCTTGAGTGTCTATTTTGGCCTCTTAGTCCTAATTTCACTGTGGCAGGATTCAGAGGAATTTCAGGGGAGGTGGTGTTCATATTTTCTTCTTCTCTTTCCTCCTCCCTCCCTTTATAAATCTCATCCACTTGATAGCACTGTGGAGAAGATTAAATGAGATGAGGCATATATAGGACACATCTATATATGTGTTGTGTGCCCAACACATGTAAGCTGTGTTACTCACAAGGCAGAGTGGCAGCTGGTACATTTATACCATGATTATAACTCCCAGTTAGATGCTAGAACACTGGTGTCAACCAATCAACCAACACTCTCCTCCCTGTGGAATATCTACTTGGGAAATCTGGTTGCTGGGGAGAGCAAGATAAGGGCAGACAGCTGTGCGATTATAAAGGATCTAGAAGTCTAGGGAATTCCCTGGTGGTCCAGAGGTTAGGACTCTGTGCTTTCACTGCCGAGGGCACAGGTTCGATCCCTGGTGGGGGAACTAAGATCCCACAAGCTGCACGGCGCAGCCAAAAAATATATGTATAATAGTAATAATAATAATAATAATAATAATAATAATAAATAAACTGTTCCTAAAGGATCTAGAAGTCTGATAAGCTGGTCTCCCCACCAAATAAGAACCTATTTACCAAGTTAATTGAAATGCCCACAGCATCCACCATCTGTCAGTGCTGGGGCATCATTTTTTTTTTAATTGTAATAAAATATATGCAACATAAAATATACCATTTTAATTACTTTTCAGGACACAATTTATTGGCATTAAGTACATTCACAATGTTGTAAACTGTCACCACTATCTATTTCTAAAATGTTTTCACCCCAGGCAGAAACTCTGTTGACCATTAAGCAATAACTCCCCATTTCCTACACCCCCCCTCAACCCTTGGCAACCTCTAATCTATTTCTGTCTCTATGGATTTACCTGTTCCAGATATTTCATGTAAGTGGAATCATGCAATAGTTGTCCTTCTGTGTCTGGCTTATTTCATTTAGCCTAATGTGTTCAAGATTCATCCATGTCGGAGCATGTGTCTGAATTTGCTCATCTCTTCTTACATGAAAACTTTCCTCTTGATGCCCCATGAGGACCACTTTTTTTTTTCAGTATGCGGGCCTCTCACTGCTGTGGCCTCTCCCGTCGCGGAGCACAGGCTCCAGACGTGCAGGCTCAGCGGCCATGGCTCACGGGCCCAGCCGCTCGGTGGCATGTGGGATCCTCCCGGACTGGGGCACGAACCCATGTCCCCTGCATCGGCAGGCGGACTCCCAACCACTGCACCACCAGGGAAGCCCAGGACCACTTTTTTCATGCTTCTGCTCATTCTGATCATACCCCCTTTCTTCTCTTCAACATGTTTTCAGAGCCTCCCCTTCCGGAAGTAGACTTTTTCACTGTGCACGGAGGGCCTTTACCACGCCTGAGACTGAGGAAAGCCAAGGAGAAAAATGGACCCATCAGGTCAGTAGAGGCCTCTTTTCCATGGCTGCCCAGTGATCTCCATGGAGTGTTTTGAAAACTTTGATTTGAGTGAGGAGGAGACTTCTCTTTAGGTGGCTTCACTGGAGTAGTTGAGTCAGTGCAGTCAGGGCCTCATTTTTTGTTTCCTTGGGTACAGACTGGGCCTTTAATTCCAACTAGCACCCTCCCTAATGAATAGAGAGACTTGTAAAGTACCAGAGACAAACATTTGGGCAGCTGAGCTCGAGAAATTAAATCCGTTCCACTGGTCATTAGATGAGCACTGGTTGGGTGCCCGTGACATGTCAGGCTATCACTTTGCACTCACACCTCCAGGTACATCCTTTAGTGATGGTGGATCAGGAGCATCATTTCATTTACCAAAGACAGAATATATTTTCCTTTATTTAAGGATGATCTTGGGGGTGGCAGTGTAGTGCTTTCTTTTTTATTTATTTATTTATTGAAGTATAGTTGATTTACAATGTTGTTACAATCTCTGCTGTACAGCAGAGTGACTCAGTTATACACATATAGACATTCTTTTTTTAAATATTCTTTACCATTATGGTTTATCACAGGATATTGAATATAGTTCCCTGAGCTATACATTAGGACCTTGTTGTTTATCCATTCTAAAATAATAGTTTGCATCTACCAACCCCAAACTCCCAGTCCATCCCTCTCCCTCCCCCACTCCCATGTGTGTAGTGATTTCTGGAAGAGTCATTTGGATAATTCTTTTAATTCATTCATGTATTGAGATGTGAGCAAGACACTGCATTGTTAACAACTGCTTCTGGGACTCCAGGTGGTATTAGGATGGAATTAATTTGCCTCAGTTGCTGGACTACCTTGTGTGCAATTAAGCTTTTTATTTACAAAGGTCATGGCAGGATTAGGAAAGCAGAATTATTCCCTTTTTAGAGAGGAAGATTGAGGTTTGCCTGGAGAGATGAGTAACTTACTGACAGTAACAAATCAAGGAGATGGCAACAACCTGTTTCCTTGACCTAACTTACACCACCTATGTCTCTCCTGACCCTTCGGTCTAATGACCCTGCTGTACAATCAAGGTAAAATTCGTGAGGTATCACAAAACTATAAAAAAGAAAGCATCGATATTATGTGTCCATTTGTAATGAAACTTGAGCTTTTTGTGTCTATTAGTTTGAGTTCAGTAAGTGCTCAAAAGTCTTTCCAGGCATGGATATGGCCTAAGTTGTTCTGTTTCTTGATTCCTGACAAGTTACTGGAAGGCATTGTAATTCTGTTGCTATAAGGAGAACAGAAGTTGTGATCTCACTGCCTGAGAGAATTTGCAAGACGTACGTGATATTTAGGCCAGATGATTATGTAAGGCAGAAAGAAAAGCCAAATGACAGTCTATCCTTGTGGCTCTGTGCCGGCCAGTGCCTCTAAAACAGGAAGTGGAGATCTGTGAGTCATTCAAGGGAGGGTGGTGGTGAGAAAGAGGGGAGAAGTCCTTCCAGAGCAGTCATGCTCTAAACAGCCACAACTGCTTCCCCAACATCATCGGAGCTAATTACCAGCAGGCAGTTGGGGGGTTTTCTTGGCCCGACTACCTGGTTTGAGCTGGGGGTAGCAGCACCGCCAGTGTGACAGGCCGGAGTCTGCCTTGTACATTGTCAGGGGACAGTGGCTTGGGCACATGGTGGAGCAGGGGCTCTGGGGCCACACTCCCTTCCTTAGCTTGGTGATCTTGGGTGGATGATGCAGCCTGTGGCTGGGCTCTCTTAATGCTAGTGTCTCCCACACTTTCCAGATTACAAGTGTACCTGGGGTGCTTTATCAGCTGTATGAATTCTGAGACTCTACTGGAGATTTTGATTCAGTAGGTCTGGAATGGGGGCTGGGAATTTGTGCAATTATCAAGCAACTCAGGTGATTATGATCATGCTAATTTGGGAGACTGCTTTATGCGTCATGAATGGTGCCTCTACTGGGCAACGTTCAGAACCAAAAGAGTTCAGGTGAGCCTTGAACTTTCACTTGAATATCACCACCTACATGGAAAGATGAGAGGGACTTGAAGATGTACTTATGGACAGCATGGAGTCTGCTGCCTATTTACTTTCTTACCTGTGGCCATGATTCATAGGGATGTCTTCAAGTTCCCAGGAAAGTTTGTTGTTATAAGTGTTCCGTTGTCGGCAGTGGAGGCTTAGTAAATGTTTACTGGTGATGGCAGTGACAACTTATTGCCCAGCAGTCTTTACTTTGTCCCTTTTGTAGAAAGCCCTATGCTGAAAGTGAACCCAGAAACTTTGTGGAAATCAGGGGCCTGAGGACACCTAGGAATTTGGGGAGCCTGGTTGGTGGATAGTTTCCAAATCCAACACCTGCTGTTGGGGAGGACTCCCTTTTCTTAACCTAGTAACTCATGAGCTCTTAGGAAGCAGGAGATAGGGCGTTAGGAATGCGGAGCAGGAAGCGTATACTTATTGGTAAAATAGAATTATGTGTGCTAATGAGTTTTGGAAAGTACCCTAATCGTATTTGGTGCTGATGCATGTTTTTCTTCTTTACTGAAATTTCAACTCAAGAAACATTAGTGAGGAATCAGTCACAGCCAAAGAGCTGTGCAAGGATTTGCAAGGATACAAGAGTAAATCATTCAATAAAGACGCACATGTAGAGAATGGACTTGAGGACACAGGGAGGGGGAAGGGTAAGCTGGGACGAAGTGAGAGAGTGGCATTGACATATACACTACCCAATGTAAAATAGATAGCTAGTGGGAAGCAGCCGCATAGCACAGGGAGATCAGCTCAGTGCTTTGTGACTACCTAGAGGGGTGGGATAGGGAGGGTGGGAAGGAGATGCAAGAGGGAGGAGATATGGGGATATATGTATATGTATAGCTGATTCACTTTGTTATAAAGCAGAAACTAACACACCATTGTAAAGCCATTGTACTCCAATAAAGATGTTAAAAAAAAAGCACCCCTATGAACTTACAAAAAAAAAGAGTAAATCATTCAAATCCCTGCTATCAAGCCTGATAGAAAAAGCAGACATCCCAACACCTACTATACTAGAGGCAGGAGATGAGTCCCAAATAGATGGGAATAAAAAGAAAGGCGTGATTCATTCTCAGAGTTTTTTTAAATTTTTTTAAATATCTTTATTGGAGTATAATTGCTTTACAGTGGTGTGTTAGTTTCTGCTTTATAACAGAGTGAATCAGTTATACATATACATATGTTCCCATATCTCTTCCCTCTTGCATCTCCCTCCCTCCCACCCTCTCTATCCCACCCCTCTAGGTGGTCACAAAGCACCTAGCTGATCTCCCTGTGCTATGCGGCTGCTTCCCACTAGCTATCTACCTTACGTTTGGTAGTGTATATATGTCCATGCCACTCTCTCGCTTTGTCACAGCTTACCCTTCCCCCTCCCCGTGTCCTCAAGTCCATTCTCTAGTAGGTCTCTCAGAGTGTTTTTGTTCTTACACTTCCTTTCACTGACAGATTTTCTATTTGGTGGGATAAATAATACTAAAACACATGACAAAAATGACACCTGATTGCTAGCGTGTTTCTTTGTCCACATCTAGGGAGCATATGAGATTTTCCCTTTCTGGCTCTTTCAGGATATTGTCAGACTAGATGAACTCATGGTGATCTATACTCCATGCTTCTCATTCATTTCACAGGAACTTTGGTATCAGTACGTGAACTGGAGGGAATGTAAATCACATGAGTTCCGTTTTAGGTACTGCATGTGATTGTGTGGAGCCTTTTTGCAGACTTAGTGCATTAACTCTTGTAGGCATTTGGCCTCCATGTGACTACTAAACCCTTTCCACAGCTGGGTTTTATTTGCCCATGTGAAAATCACTGACTAGATCAACTTTAAGACACATATACTCATGCAGCAACTTCTCCCAGCTAAAGAGGATTTACCGGATAGCCATCTGCAGCCAGAACTTGGAGAGATCCCTCACCCAGTGTCATCTGGCATTAACACTGTTGGTTCCAACTGGAGTTCCATGACTGTGGGAGTTGTCAGACCGTAAATCCCACATGGGCAAGGACTTTTATCCAGTGTTGCATCTCCAGTGTCTAGAAAAGTGTTGATCTCATAGCAGGTGCTCAACAAATACGAATAAATGAATGAACGAATCCCCCAAGCAAGGATCTGATAGACATTTTCTTTTCTCTTCCAGTTCATATCAGGTGTTAGTGCTTCCCCTGGCCCTCCAAAGCACATTTGTTTGTGATTCTGAAGAGGCTACCTCATTCTTTAGCAATGCTTCTGGTGCTGATGGATATGTGACGGCAGAACTGCTCGCCAAGGATGTTCCTGATGATGCCATGGAGATATCTATTGGAGACAGGCTGTACTATGGGAAATATTATAATGCACCCTTGAAAATAGGGAATGACTACTGCATTATATTACGAATCACAAGTGAATGGAATAAGGTATATTTCTTTAAAAACTCTTGTGAATTCTATATTTTCCTCTTCATGTGAAATTTAAATATTTGAACATTTGTTTTCCCAATATTTGAGATGAGCACTGCTTGTAAGAACAATAAGAATGTGTTGAATCTTCACTTTATAAAGGATGAGCAGGTGAAACCTTTTTGGAGGTTGATATTCTGAACTTGCTGGGGGACCTGTTTGGACTGAATTAGTTTGGATTCTTCTTCTTAAGCTTCATGAATGCCCTCATCCTATTGCACTGTTGAAGCCTAAGTTGGAGAGGAACATCTAGATCTTTCTGTCACTTCCCCGTACTCCTGCCAGACTGCTGCCTCTCCTCATTCTCCAGGAAGCCAGGAGGAGGGGCAGATTAAGCTCAGCACTATTTTCTGGCTCTATTTTCTGCTTCTGTTATTTCCTTGGCTATTGCGTAAGCCTCACTCTCCTCTCTCCATCCTTTGAAAGGCTATGTTTTTCCAGTGCTGGTTCTTTCTTGAGACATAAAACTATATATTCATTTCAGAATGAATAGATGGGGACTTCCCTGCCAGTCCAGTGGTTAAGACTCTGTGCTTCCAACGCAGGGGGCGCAGGTTTGATCCCTGGTCAGGGAACTGAGATCCTATCTACCATGTAGTGCAGCCAAAAAAAAAAAAAAAAGAATGAATAAATATAATGAGCTGGACAAGCAGAATAGCAAGAGCTGGATGGGTCAGTCAGGGGTGGAAGATCTAGAAGAAGCATTGTGATGGTTGCCTTAGGAGGACTCAAGGTTTGGTATCAATTCATATCGGTTGGTAATGGAAACTAGAAAAAATAATATTAATAGAAATATCTCTTGACTGATGAATTTGAGCCATCGTGTAAGGTTCATCACATATTTAAAACTGAAACATGCAATTAAATTCTGTATAGGACTCAAGTCAATGCGCCATTATCATGCTTGATATAAAACTAAGAATATTTCCAAGTAGCAAAAAGTTCTGGTGGTGTTTTTGTGGCAATTATGTAGGGATTAAGAATTGGAAGACTAAAGTCCAGAATATATTGCCCTGAATTTGTTCCACAGGTGTTTATGACTTAGACAAGGCCTCCTTGCTGGTAAATTACCTGGAGATCCTGACTTGGTGTTTCTAGCCATAGACAACACTGGCAGTACCATACGTGTGCAACTTAGAGATTGCTCAGAGAGCTTCTGTCTCAGACTGAGACTTTGGTCTGGGAGGGTGTATTAGTTATCTTGGGCTGCCATTTCAAAATGCCATAGACTGCGTGGCTTAAACAACAGACGTTTATTTCTCATAGTTCTGGAGACGGGGAAGTCCAAGATTAAGGTGCAGGCTGCTTTGGTTCCCTGGGGAGGACCCTCTTCCTGGCTTGCAGACAGCTGCCTTCTTGCTGTGTCCTCATGTGGTGGGGACTGAGTGAGCTCTGATCAGTCTTCCTCATCTTATGGACCCTGATCCCATCATGTGGGCCCTACCCTCATGACCTCATCTAAACCTAATTACATTCCAAAGGCCCTGTCTCCAAATAACATCACATTGGGGGTTAGGGCTTCAATATGAATCAATATCAATTTGGGGCACAGAGGGAATGAAGTGGGAGGTTACAATAAGAGTTCTAGTTTATAGGGAACTTTCCTGTATTGATGCCTCTTTTTCATACAGCTAAGTGGAACACGTCCTTGTTCTTTGAAATCATTTATATTTGGACTCACATATTTGAATTGCTATTACTTCCCCTGTGGGTTTCAAATATATTAGTGTTGCAGTCATATTAAAATCAGTAGTGATTTATTTATTTATTTTTCTTTTTAAAACAGCTTTACTGAGATGCGATTCATATAATTCTAAAGTGTACAATTCAGTGGTTTTTAATATGTTTACAAGATGGTGGTAATGCAACGATCACCATCTAATACTCAGACATTTAGCAGTGATTATTTTTAATATTTATTTTTAATTGTGGTAAAGTACACATAAAATTTACCATTTAACAATTTTTTTTTAGTTTCTGCTTTATAACAAAGTGAATCAGTTATACATATACATCTGTTCCTATATCCCTTCCCTCTTGCATCTCCCTCCCTCCCACCCTCCCTATCCCACCCCTCCAGTCGGTCACAAAGCACCAAGCTGATCTCCCTGTGCTCTGCGGCTGCTTCCCACTAGCTATCTACCTTACGTTTGGTAGTGTATATATGTCCATACCTCTCTCTCGCTTTGTCACAGCTTACCCTTCCCCCTCCCCATATCCTCAAGTCCATTCTCAAGTAGGTCTGTGTCTTTATTCCTGTTTTACCCCTAGGTTCTTCATGACATTTTTTTTCTTAAATTCCATATATATGTGTTAGCATACGGTATTTGTTTTTCTCTTTCTGACTTACTTCACTCTGTATGACAGACTATCCACCTCATTACAAGTAGCTCAATTTTGTTTCTTTTTATGGCTGAGTAATATTCCGTTGTATATATGTGCCACATCTTCTTTATCATTCATCGGATGATGGACACTTAGGTTGTTTCCATCTCCGGGCTGTTGTAAATAGAGCTGCAATGAACATTTTGGTACATGACTCTTTTTGAATTATGGTTTTCTCAGGGTATATGCCCAGTAGTGGGATTGCTGGGTCATATGGTAGTTCTATTTTTAGTTTTTTAAGGAACCTCCATACTGTTCTCCATAGTGACTGTACCAATTCACATTCCCACCAGCAGTGCAAGAGGGTTCCCTTTTCTCCACACCCTCTCCAGGATTTATTGTTTCTAGATTTTTTGATGATGGCCATTCTGACCCGTGTGAGGTGATACCTCATTGTAGTTTTGATTTGCATTTCTCTAATTATTAGTAATGTTGAGCATCCTTTCATGTGTTTGTTGGCAATCTGTATATCTTCTTTGGAGAAATGGCTATTTAGGTCTTCTGCCCATTTTTGGATTGGGTTGTTTGTTTTTTGATATTGAGCTGCATGAGCTGCTTGTAAATTATGGAGATTAATCCTTTGTCAGTTGTTTCATTTGCAAATATTTTCTCCCATTCTGAGGGTTGTCTTTTCATCTTGTTTATGTTTTCTTTTGCTATGCAAAAGCTTTTAAGTTTCATTAGGTCCCATTTGTTTATTTCTGTTTTTATTTCCATTTCTCTAGGAGGTGGGTCAAAAAGGACCTTGCTGTGATTTATGTCATACAGTGTTCTGCCTATGTTTTCCTCTAAGAGTCTCATAGTGTCTGACCTTACATTTAGGTCTGTAATCCACTTTGAGTTTATTTTTGTGTATGGTATTAGGAAGTGTTCTAATTTCATTCTTTTACATGTAGCTGTCCTGTTTTCCCAGCACCACTTATTGAAGAGGCTGTCTTTTCTCCATTGTATATTCTTGCCTCCTTTATCAAAAATAAGGTGACCATATGTGCATGGGTTTATCTCTGGGCTTTCTATCCTGTTCCATTGAGCTATATTTGTTTCTGTGCCAGTACCATACTGTCTTGATTACTGTAGCTTTGTAGTATAGTCTAAAGTCAGGGAGCCTGATTCCTCTAGCTCCGTTTTTCTTTTTCAAGATTGCTTTGGCTATTCTGGGTTTTTTTGTGTTTCCATACAAATTTTGAAATTTTTTGTTCTAGTTCTGTGAAAAATGCCATTGGTAGTTTGATAGGGATTGCGTTGAATCTGTAGATTGCTTTGGGTAGTATAGTCATTTTCACAATGTTGATTCTTCCAATCCAAGAACATGGTATATCTCTCTATCTGTTTGTATCATCTTTAATTTCTTTCCTCAGTGTCTTATACTTTTCTGCATACAGGTCTTTTGTCTCCTTAGGTAGGTTTATTCCTAGGTATTTTATTCTTTTTGTTGCAGTGGTAAATGGGAGTGTTTCCTTAATTTCTCCTTCAGATTTTTCATCATTAGTGTATAGGAATTGCATGTTATCTTTTATTAAATGCACCTGATGCACTAAGCATCAAGGCAAAATTTAGTCACATTCAAAACCTTGTGGCCATTTTAAGCTTTTCCCAGAATTTATCAGTGTAAATATAGTTTTTCAATTTTTAATAAAATAAACCAAGAATGACTAAGGTTGTCACTTGAAAGAGAATTACTTAATGAAGTTGAAGGGATCTTTCTCTAACCTCTACTATTTGGTTTCCTTTGGGAAATTTTTTGCTGACTTTTATCATAGATCAACAGTAATCCTAGCATCCCTAACAGACAAATGTGCCTGTAATATCAGCAGGGGAGAAGAAGAGAAGGTATTTCATTCCAATGAGTTTGTGGGTTGCTTCTACCATGGATGAGCTTTCATACATGTTCCTTTAGCTTTCTTTCTGGTTCTTGGCTATGTTTTGGGTAACTGAGTTTGCCTGGTAAATATCATCTAGAGAAGTGAAGTATTCGTATATACTAGGCCGTCTCATAGCCTTGCACATAACATGCATCACTACTTCTTGCTGAACCTGGATGTGACCCCAGAATCCTTTTCAACATACTGTAGCTCTCCAGGCAGTCAGTGCCAGTTGCTGAGAGCTGGCAAGGGGAATGGAACTTACCACCATCCCTGCTCTTTCCTCATAGCATGTGCTTCCTGAGATCCATTGGAAAGCTTTAGGGTCATCCATTCCTAGGGTCACTTCTGTCTCTGCTGCCCACGCCAGTCCCTTTGAACACTTGGTGATCATAAGGCTAAATTGTAAGATGTTAGAGCTAGAAGAGATTTTAAAGATCGTGTGGTCCAAAATAAGAGATAAAACCCTGCAACTTGGAGGGCTAAAGTGTGTTATTTAAACTGACATCACATGCCACCCAATTATATGTGTTGCTGTGTTTTCCTTTATAGGTGAGAAGAAGCTCCTGTGCAGTTTGGGCTCAGGTAAAAGGTAAAACCATTTTCTGCCTAAGACTGTTCTCCTTATTTCTCCTCTGTCCACTCTGCAGCATCAAGTATATGTTAATGAGATTTCTTTTTAAATTGTCACAGGTGACAAAAACGCATCTCAGACTAGCCTACAAAAAAACATAGCTGAAAAGGATGAGGGGTAGGAACTTATGGAATTAGAACCAGAGTGGCATCACCAGGCCTCCAGAAACTGGGACTTGGGACTCAATACCATAAGTAGGACTGTCCCTTTCTATCTGTCTCTATCTCCTCTCTAAGTGTGAGTTGGCCTCATTTTCTTCTACTATAAGCTATGTGGTGTTGGGGTGGGGGGGAACCAGCTGCCCCAGCTTAGCCACTTCAGTGGGAACAGACAGTTTTTCAATTCAGGGAGTCTCTTCTCCTAGCTAAGTGACTATCCATTGGATGAATCACTATTAAGAGGAGATAGGGTAGTGTGATTAGCCTACTTTGGGTTTGGGGCTTACTGGTATGGCTCTTTGGGGGCAGATCAATGTGATCAGCAACCTCACCAGGGTTGCATTGAGAGGGGGACATGATCCCCATCAGGAGGAAGCACAGAAAACCATGTTGGCAGACCAAAACAAAGAGCCACAAGCAGTCCACTACTTTCAACCATTTGGCTACTTAGCATGTGCACACACATACACATACACTATTTAGAAAAACACCCTCCATTAAGAAAGTGAAATTATCCTCCATACAACCAAAAATGGAACCCAAGTAGAAGACAGCTCAAAGGTGGGTCTCTTACTGAATCCAACTCCAAGACCAGGGTTCCTGGGGATGATCCGTCCCTCTTGATCTAATTAATCTAGATGTGCTTCTCATGATCTGTTAGCAATCTATGATTAAATGGCAAACTTAATCATTCTCAAACCACAGTATATAATATGAAAGGGAAGGGTGGATAATCACAATAAGTACGTTCATTTAGAAAGGAAGAAAAGATAAAGAACCGTGCAGTGGCCAGGGGGCCGATAACAAGGACCACATCCTGCTGGACAGGAAAAGCAAGCATCTCCTGTCCTGGCAGCAGAATGGGTCGCTTGGTCAGTTAGTTTTGGCTGCCTCGGGCTCTGCCTGATGGGAGAGAAGCCTTGTCCCTTTCCTCCAGAGCCTTCCCTAAGAGATGCAGAGAGAAGGAGCCCCACTGAGTGCCTACAACTTAAACCTTCTGCTTCATGGGGGCAGTTATCTGGGTGGCGGAGTTGCCTTAGGGATTGAGCAATCACAGGTCCTTGTTTGCCAGGCTGGGATTTCCCTGGCAGTACATTTCTTTAAACCAGCAGGCAGCCAGCCACTGGATTTGATTCATAAGAATTCCATTAGTTTGTAGCTAATACCAGAAATCTTGTCAAGTTTATGACCTTTTGAGTCTGGAACTTTTCCTTGTGGTTCATGAATCCTAGCAACAGCCTGAGGAATTCTGCTTTTAGCCCAGAGTATCGGTTTAACTCCTTACATCCTGTCCCTCACCTAAGAGCATCATAAAACAATAGGCTGGGGTGCTTCCAGGAGGGTTCCAGTGGATGGTGCCTTACAATTGGGGGATTTGTTACCCTGTCTGTAGAGGGTACCTAGCAGGAAATGTTTGGGAGGAAGCTGGAGAAATAAGCTTCCTTCGTTTTCTGCTTATCCCCTAATCTCATTTCCCATGTATTTATCTCTTCAACAAGGGTAGGGTACATGGATTTTCAACTGGGCAAGGCACATTACCTGACTGTCAGCCATCTTGGATTGTACATTGCCAGGCAGCAAGGGCCTCTCTCTCTTTTTTCAATTTTCTTGAGAAAATAATTTACATATAACGTTGTGTGAGTTTAAGGTGTACAATGTGATGATTTGATTCACTTACTTATTGCAAAATGACTACCGCAGTAAGGTTAGTTAATACCTCCATTACCTCACATAATCACCGTATATATATGTAATTTATGTATATAGGTATACGTATATATTTATATATATAATTTGTGTATATGTATGTGTGAATATTTAAGAACTACTCTCCTAATATCTTTCAAGTGTGCAATACAGTACTGTTAACTACAGTCAACATGCTGTACATTAGAATATGTCCCAGAACTTAATTATCTTACAACTGGAAGTTTGTACCCTTTGACCATCATCTCCCCGTTTCCCCTACCCCCTAGCCCCTGGCAACCACCGTTCTATTCTCTATGTCTACGAATTCAGCTTTTTTAGATTCCATGTATAAGTGAGATCATTCCATATTTGTCTTTCTCTGTCTGACTTATTTCACTTAGCATCATAAGTGAGGGCCTCTTTTTTTGTTTTTTATTTTTTTGCATTTTCTCTCTGTATATTTTTAACATCTTTATTGGAGTATAATTGCTTTACAATGGTGTGTTAGTTTCTGCTGTATAACACAGTGAATCAGCTATACATATACATATATCCCCATATCCCCTCCCTCTTGCATCTCCCTCCCACCCTCCCTCTCCCACCCCTCTAGGCGGTCACAAAGCACCGAGCTGATCTCCCTGTGCTATGCGGCTGCTTCCCACTAGGTATCTATTTTACATTTGGTAGTGTAGATATGTCCATGAGTGAGGGCCTCTCTTAACAAAGATGTGCGCTCTTACATTTCTGCGTGCAGATAGACTAAGCCCCTTTCTTAGAATTGAATGATGGCCACGAGAAACAATCATGCATTCCAACATTTGGAAATTTTTCTGCCAATCCATTCCCTGGAGACTTAAGGGTGGGATGGAGTTCCTACAGGAAAAGAGGTGCTTTTACCAGAAGAACGGAGATGTGCAAGCATCATGGACAGGCACAGATACAATAGCTTCCAGAATCCGCTGCTTTCAGCAGCTGTTCAGTGTGATTAACAAACTCAAACTGGGTAGAAGAAATGGCCAAAGAGCTGGCTACAGTCATTCTACTGTGATTAAGTTAACAGGAAGGATTTTGCTTTGGAAATATCTAAGTGGCTTTTGGCAATGCTTTTTTCCCCTCATGTTGAAAGAGAATCTGAACCTTTGAATTCAAGCTACTGGAAAGAGCTGAGATAATAGAAAACCCAGTTACGTTGAAATTTTGAAGGCAGCTCTAGCAGATATACATCTACATACGGAATGGGTTGTGCGCTCACCTGGCAGTCTCCTTTTGCAAAAATTTTGGAGCCTGCCATTTCAGAAAGTAATTTGGAGAGAACTAGGATCCAAATAAGTCCTCAGTTTGTTTCAGTTCACTCATGCCAAGCAACAGCCCCATTCTTGCCCTTGCCCTCTGATGAATTATGCTATTTACCTTTTGCACGTTGCCCCTAAAAGAGCTTTGTGATGACTATCAGGGAGCCAGCAGTCGGTTTGATGGGAAGTGCAGAGGCCTGGGCTTCTTTGCCCGAGTCCTGCTACTAATCAGCTGAGTGTCTTGGAAATTATATGTAACTTGGCTGGTTCACTGTTGCCTTCCTCCAAGATCTCTGCGATCCCTTCCAGCCACAAAGTACTATGATTCTGTGCTTTCTTGAGTCACAGAGCAAGGTCATTTGATATATGTGAGATGATGATAAACTGTAATCAGGGAACATCCTTTAGTCATAGGCATGAAAGCTCTGAGTCATTAGTGACTACTCCTCTTTCTCATTTAGCCCACATTTTGCACTTGGGCAGACCTCTCTGACTGTCATTTCTGTGTTTACTCCCTGAGCAGAGGCCTTTGGATGACTGGCCAAGCCTCTTTCTCATCTCCCATCACAGTTTTCAGGTTTCCCTCTTCACTCAAGCCTACACTACCACCTGACATGTTCCCTCCACAGTTCTCCAGTATTTCTTTTTCTGGTTTCCAAGGCCTCAGTTGGACACCAATGTACCCTTCTGATTGCATCTCTCATTCTTCTCCATTCAAACCGATGTGTCAGCTCTTCTCTGGATATGGCCCTTTCTTTCTCTCCTTAATGTCTTGCTCATACGATTATGTACTTACCTCCACCTGGATTGCCCTATAACCTTCCTGTAATTTCTGTTTATTACAACCCCTCCTGTTCTTCAAGATTAAAATCAAATGCCATCTCCTCCTTGACACTTTTTTAAATTTCCTCAACAGGGCAGGATCTCTCTCCCTCCCTCTCTTTAGCCATTCTGCCATACTTTCGAGTCACTGGTATACTTGTTTTTTCTTACTAGATTTCATACGCTTGAGAGAGAGCATTTGAAGGGCTGGAGCAGTGCCTGGCACACAGTAGGTGCTCAGTCAGAATTTATTGAATTGAGTTGAATGATTACTGGGGAACCAACAGTACAGTCTGGTGAGAAAAGAAGCATAGTGGGTGCAATACTTATCAAATAAGCCAGAGAAGATTAATATCAAGGTATAAGCCTAGTGTGTACATTATCTATGAATATACTATGTGCATGCATGTATACACATATACACTCACACTCATTTTATTTTATTTTTTGAACATCTTTATTGGAGTATAATTGCTTTACAATGTTGTGTTAGTTTCTGCTGTATAACAAAGTGAATCAGCTATATGTGAGCATATATCCCCATATCCCCTCTGTCTTGTGTCTCCCTCCTACCTCCTTATCCCACCCCTCTAGGTGGTCACAAAGCACTGAGCTGATCTCCCTGTGCTATGCGGCTGCTTCCCACTAGCTAGCTATTTTACATTTGGTAGTGTATATATGTCCATGCCACTCTCTCACTTTGTCCCAGCTTACCCTTCCCACTCCCCGTGTCCTCAAGTCCATTCTCTATGTCTGCGTCTTTATTCATGTCCTGCACCTAGGTTCTTCAGAACCTTTTTTTTTTTTTTAGATTCCATATATATGTGTTAGCATACGGTATTTGTTTGTCTCTTTCTGACTTACTTCACTCTGTATGACAGACTCTAGATCCATCCACCTCACTACAAATAACTCAGTTTCGTTTCTTTTTATGGCTGAGTAATATTCCATTGTATATATGTGCCACATCTTCTTTATCCATTCATCGGTCGATGGACACTTAGGTTGCTTCCATGTCCTCGCTATTGTAAACAGATCTGCAATGAACATGGTGGTACGTGACTCTTTTTGAATTATGGTTTTCTCAGGGTATATGCCCAGTAGTGGGATTGCCGGGTCATATGGTAGTTCTATTTTTAGTTTTTTAAGGAACCTCCATACTGTTCTCCATAATGGCTGTATCAATTTACATTCCCACCAACAGTGCAAGAGGGTTCCCTTTTCTCCACACCCTCTCCAGCATTTATTGTTTGTAGATTTTTTTTTTTTTTTTTTTTTTGCGGTATGCGGGCCTCTCACTGTTGTGGCTTCTCCCGTTGCGGAGCACAGGCTCTGGACGCGCAGGATCAACGGCCGTGGCTCACGGGCCTAGCCGCTCCGCGGCATGTGGGATCTTCCCGGACCAGGGATCGAACCCGTGTCCCTTGCATTGGCAGGCGGATTCTTAACCACTGAGCCACCAGGGAAGTCCCTCTAGAAAGTCTCTTGACAACATTTTCTGAGGTAATGATTTGCCAGGCTCTTTAGCAAGAGATATGTTCCATGGCTGCTTTTGCTGGTGCCAGCTCTCCTGTAGAGTCTCCAGTAGACTCAAACTGCTCTCAACCTAGTTGTAGAGATCTGCGCAGTGCTGATCAGTAGAAGTCTCTGCAGTGATGGAAAGATTTAAACGCTGTGTTGTCCGGTATGGTAGCCACTCACCACTTGTGGCTACTGGGCACTTGAAATGTGCACTTAAAATAGTATGACTGAGAAACTGAATTTTAAATCTAATTTAATTTAAATTAATTTAGATTTAGATAGCCACCTTGTGGCTAGCGGCTGCTGTATTAGACAGCACAGAATTGATGATGAAAAAGTTAAGCAGCTTGAACTGTTCTCAAATGTGCTACATTCACTGCCAGGGAAATAAGTCATCTATATTTTGAGGGTCTCAAGTCCAGGGGCTATTTTTCCTCTTAAGCCCCTCTCCCCTTATGGTAACAGATGTTTGCTTTTGCTGTTTTCAGCTCTCCAATGGCAGTGTTGGATTACCCAGGGGGAGCACTAAGCATATGCCTGGTGCATTGGTAAAAGGAGGGTACAGACAAATGAAATACAGTTGGCCCTCCATATCTTCGGGTTCCACATTCATGGATTCAACCAACCATGGATTGAAAATATTCAGAAAAAATAATTCCAAAAAGTTCCAAAAAGCAAAATTTGAATTTGCTGCACACTGGCAACTCTTTACCTAGGATTTATTGAATATGTTGTATTTACAGCTATATACATAGCATTTATGTTGTTTTAGGTATTATAAATAATCTAGAGATGATTTAAAGTATACAGTAGGTTATAAGCAAATACTACACCATTTTATATCAGGGACTCAAGCATCTGAGGATTTTGGTATCCAAGGGGGGCCCTGGAACCAATCCCCCATGGATACCAAGGGATGACTGTAATTTGATATTCCAACAATGACAACTGCAACAAATCATCTGGAAAAATTTGGAATTGATTGCACTCCCTTAAACTTATTCCATGACTTGGTGGTATTTTTATTTTTAATTCTATACATGCAAAGTCAGCCCCCCAAGATCTTCTCAATGTCTGGTGGCACCATTGTACAGATTTTTGTTCTTCCAAAGAGGAATTTGAGCAACCACAGCCCGAGGCCCCATAATCATCAGCCTGTGGAGGAAAGATCTGGGCCAGCACCCCTGACTTCTGGGGGAGAACATGACCCACTCTGCTGCAGAAAGAGCTGGATTCAGATCTGCACTGGGAAAGCATGGTGCTGTGGTCAAAAGCAAAGACCCTGGAGCCAGGCAGCTTGGGTTTGAATCCTGGCTCTGTCATTTACTAGCTCGGTGACCTTGGGCAAGTTTCTTAACCACTCCATGTCTGGATTCATCATCTATAAAGTGGGAATAATAATAGTACCCAGTGTAATAATACCTGGTGCCATTATTACGGTACCCAGTGGGTGGTTAGGAGAGGTTTTAGAACGGTGTCTGGCACATAGTAAGTGCTAAGTAAGTGTTTGCAAGTTAAAATGAGATCTTTAGTTTAGAACATGACGCCCTGACTTAGTCACTTGGCCCAAATGTACAACTCAAATGTGCGTGTTTTTCAGTTAACAGCCAGGGATCTCCCTGGAGTTGACATGCAATACACCCCTGAATAGAACATATGAATGTCTTTCAAAGAGCTTTTACATCAATTTTCTTATTTTATCTTCACGGCAACCTGCTGAACAGAGCAGGGAGGTACTACTTTTCTTCCTGTAGGGGAAATGACAGATGACTCTACCCAACAGAGAGGATTTGTTTGCTATGTTTGTTTTTCTTTTAAAGATTTATTTATTTATTTTATTAATATTTTTATTATTATTATTATTTTGGGCTGCATCGGGTCTTAGTTGCAGCACGTGGGATCTTTGTTGAGGCGCGAGGGATCTTTTGTCGTGGCATGCGGGCTCTTCATTGTGGTGCTCGGGTTTCTCTCTATTTGTGGCAGCAGGTTTTCTCTTCTCTAGGTGTGGCACGCAGGCTCCAGAGCGCATGGGCTCTGTAGTTTGTGGCATGCAGGCTCTAGTGGAGGCGAGCAACCTTAATAGTTGTGGCTTGCGGACTTAGTTGCCCAGCAGCATGTGGGATCTTAGTTCCCCGACCAGGGATCAAACCCGCGTCCCCCAGTGGCAGATTCTTTACCACTGGAGCACGAGGGAAGTCCCTGTTTGCTATATTTGATTACTGGAGCTATCATTTTTGGAGCAAAAGTCCAAATGACATCAGAATGACATCTTCCTCGACGCAAAGGAAAACTGCCGGTAAAAATCGATCAAGTGTAATTGACTTGAGAGAGGACCAACACACACAACACAGGATGCTTTATGTGTGTGCCCAACAAATCAGCTTTTATCCCTTGTAACTTGAATGTGGCCAGGTTTTACGCTTCCTTTTCAAAAATGTCGTGGAACGGTTTTTCCTGATGCCCTGTTCTCAGGGCCAACTGAGGGGGCACAGAGGAACTCTGGGCATTCTTGGGATGGTTTGTTAAATGGGGCCAACCTCTGGTTAAAACAGAGCGAGGACAGGTGGATGTGCACCTCCGGGGAGGGCCGTGATTCTGTGCTCTGTGGGTTCAGCGTGTGGTTTTGTCCCGCAGATTCATCGCTCACGCTGCAGCAGATGGTAGGCGTTGGGCTAGGCTCCCTGGCTGTTGTGATTGTCCTCGCATTCCTCTCCTTCTCAGCAGTGTGGTATGTGCGACTGTCATTTTTGAGGAATGAGTGGAATGGAGGGAGGGTGGGGCTGGAGTCAGGAAGAATAGCTGGGATTGAGGAGGGTCAGAGGGGGAGTGCAGGAGGTTGTCCCAGGCTCAGCAGGTGAAAGGCATGGGTAACTCTGCACCTCAGGAGGGAGGGGCATGCCCTCCAGTCCCAGGAAGAGAGCAGGGTCAGTGATGGCGCCCTGAACACTCACAGAGTGGTGGCTCATCTCCTGTACCGCTTCCCGTGCACACGGGGGTGCACCGCAGGAAAACCTAAGTGTCAGTGAACTCTCTTTTCCTCCACCATGTCTAGATTGCCAATGCTGCGTGAAGACGATGCACTGCTGCTGGGGCAGATGTTATGACAGCTTCTCAAGTGTCTGCACAAAGGCCCTGTGTGTGTGTGGGCCTGCAATCCCATTCCTGGATTCAAGACAGTGACTATCTCTTTGGAATCCCCCAAAAGGAGGACGCTCGGGAATCGTTGATGTCTTCCCTGCTACACGACCAGTTCTGTGTCTCTGAACTTGAGAACCTTGATGTACAATGTAATATTGACCACAGGCTACAGGTCACATGGACTGGCCTGTGTTCTCCTCTGAGTGATGCCTGAGAGTCAGCTCCTCTAGGCACTGAATGCAAGAGACTGTCTGCCTCTTCCTTTATAGCATCTCTGTCATTAATTCAGAATCCATTCTTTTACAATAAGTAATGAGATAGACTTAAGTGTGGGCTAGAATTTGACTTTATGAAGGAGGTCATTGCAAAGGCTAGAGATCATTGACATAGGCAAATACGGTAAACACTTAAGAAGCCCTTTTCCGACAATTGGTTGACACACTAATTAGAAAGTATGCTAGCCTGGCCACCCCAGTAAGTTCCCTGCAATGTCTGTTAGGCAGTGTTGCTTTGATACAGTTCCTTTTGTCTTCTATGTATTCAAAAGCCATAAGTCTTCATTCCAGTAAAAATATTCTGTTAAGTTAGACAGTTCTCTTCCACATGAATGTTTAGAACAGCCTTGGCAAATTTTTTTTTCCACTGAACATTTCCTAAAAATGCTCTGTGCCTCCTTTTAGACTTGGGGGTGGTGTGGTAACAATGGGTTGCAACACTATGAAGCCCACGGCCAGAGTCCTGTGTTTACAGGGGAGGGGAACAACGCCGGTGACACGATCACCCCTTTTATCTACAACATCAGTAACTATGAGTGTTACTTTATCATGAACCATTTCCCAGACCTACTGTCAGTATGCTGAATTTACAGATGGAGTGGATTCGATTTGACTTTTAAAGCCCGAATCAGTGTTCTTGAACTTTCCTCCCTAACCAACAGTGTAACTCCAAGGCTCAGCAAGGAACAAAGGGAGAAGAAGGACGGAGGCTTGTGGCTTCTCTAAGTGACCGTGGTGTCCTCCTCTGCCTTCTCCCTCCCTCTCCAGGCCTAGAGAATAGAAAGCATGGCGGGGGTGGGCAGTGATATTGCCCAACTCGGGGTGCAGCATATATGAACGTGGTCCTAGAATTGGGCAACACCACAGTGTTGAGGAAAAGGGACAGTCTTTCCCACATGGTGGGCTGGTGTGTTCTCCACCGGGTCACTGGGCACCTGTGAGGGACACATCTGAGCAGCCTGGGCTTGTAGGCAGATGAGGAGACATGAGCAATGATAGGAACAGGTGGCAACTCTCTATGAAGCTGCTCCCCCAGGGGGATCTGACCCAAAGCATATCCTCTCAACTGGGAAGAGTCAGAGAGAGGGAAGTGATACCCTGATGCTTGAGTTTTCAAGGCCAGCTGTCAGCCCTGGCCCCAGCCAGTACTGGGCAGTATTAGGAATAATTGTCCTTTGTCTTCTGAGGTGTCGTCTCAGACTACAACTTAGGATCAACATGTAGAACACTTCCTGCTCTCATTCAGGTGAACTGTAGAGTAGAACTCTCAATAGACTAATACAAATAGCTTCCGACTTTTAATTTTTATGTGCAACAATTCAAACTCATACAGTTTTCACAGCTCTTGAATTAAATTTGGAATCTTTACAAATTATTTGGTTAGTATTAGGTAGGGTCTCTGATGAGTAAGGATTTTCCTCCAAGCCTCCTCTAACCAAAGAGAGAATCTGAGTTTCTCCCCCTTATTATTATTTTTTACCAGTTCTGTAAATACCATATGTTTCTGTAGTCCCCCTAATTTCAAGTTCTAGAATTAACTGCCAAAGAAGCTACATTTGTCCACATGGGAACTTAGCATAATTGTCATTGAAAAGAAGAAGTCCTATTTGCTTGGTGTGAGAAGTTTCTCGTTAAGAAAACTGACTAAATATGAAGTAAAATGTACTTCTGGGTACAGTGCAGAAATGTAAAAGCAGTTCATGAAAGAATACTGAAATAACAAAACCATAGATTTTGTCCCTTCCTCTAAATGTTCCAAACGATAGCACAGAGTTGTTCAGTGTTAATACTTAACAGAAGTAGGTGCTGAGCATTTGCAAGAAGGATGTGCCATTTTCCTGCAGTTCTTTTCTGATCATTTTCTCATGCACATGAAGGCAGCCTTAAGTTCTCTGAATTCGCCTGGTAGCTTAACCACAATACCGTCCCTTTTCTTCCCAAGTGGATTCCTGGTTAAGGCGGAGAGAGCATCTCAGAAGACCAAGAGTGGGTCTTTCTAGAAGCATGCAGGGTCCTTCTGTTGATGGACTGATCAGGTAGCATTCAGAGTTGGGTTATGAGTGCCACTAAATCTAGATCCTCAGATAGTGATGGAAGAAAGATCTTTTCCTTATTAACTGTCTTGGGGACAGTGTGTAGAGGCGAGTGCCAAGATCCAGTCTTGAGCTCCCTTCTAGACTAGGAATCAAAATGGAGGGTTGCCCAGATATGGAGCAGATTGTTCCCTGGCTGAATTTTTTATTTTTTTATTTTGGTGCCCATAGTTTTTATTTATCTCCACCATAGTTTTTGTTTATATATGTTCTTTCATTCCATCCTCACAGCAGTTCTGTGTGGTGGGAAGGTTAGGAGTTATCATTTTCCCATTTTAGAGTGGAGAGATGGGTTCAGACAGAGAAGTAACTTCAATTGTGGAGCCAGATATTCTGCCTGCAAGTCCAGTTCTCATTCCTGGGACTTGACAGGACATTTGGGTTCCTGGGAGAGTTAGGCCTTTATATTCTGAACTGTATATATATATATATATATGTATATATATATATATATATATATATGTATATATTTGTATATATATATATACGCATTGCTTTTACTATTATAGCACCTGTGTCTTTTTATACTTATCTTTTCACTGTGATATACCTTTCCCCATCACTTCTAGAAGGACCACAAGCAACCAAAATAGATGAAGGTTAACTAGGGAAAATATTTAATAGCCTATCCATGACCCCAGACCTAAAATTGCAGCTGGGCCCTTAAGATTAAGACCAGAGCAAAAGTCATTACCTTGAAATTCCATAGTGGATTGGAATAAAGTTAGTATTTAAATTGATTTTAAAGGAGGTAAAAAAGAATTCTCAAGGCTCCCTTTTTTTGCTAATCTCATATTCCAATTTCCTAACCCTTTAATTTTTCCATTCCCTTCATCAGAGAGAAAACCAGTGGGTAGTAGATGTCAATCAAATGGTGTTTTAAGGACCATTTGCCTCCCACAGCCGTCGTTGGTTAAACTCAAGTGCCTGATTTTGAGAGGAAAGTGCGTGTGGATTTTTCTGTGTCCATTTGTGGGCAGGTGATGCAGTGAGGCAAATCAATTTAAAAAAGTGTATGTCCATTGTTTCAGAAAGAGAGAGAATGAATGAGTCATTCTGGTGACGTGTGTGTGTCTCTGTGTATGTGCGTGTGTGTATCCATATCCATACTTTTTTGGCATAACTCAGGGTTACCAAAATGGGGTCAAACTAGGCATGTGGTTTGTAACATGCATTGGACACATTTTTCATGTCAATCATGATGGCATTAAAAGTTGGTACCATAATTTATTTAACAAATACTCTGTTGAGTATTGTGCATTTAGAGTATTTCCAGATGTTTACTATTCTTATATATGTCTGTGTAATTGTATGCAGTTATCACTTACGCTAAATTCCTAGACTTGAAGTTGTTGGAATGAAAACTATATACATTGTAGATTTACTACATATTGTCAGAGGAATCTCAGAAAGTTTATACCAATTTATGCTCTCACCAGCAGGAAGCCTCAACATACCTGGGCATCGTTGATATTCTTAATCTTGATTAATCTGGTAGGTGAAAAATGACCTTTCAGTGTTTTGTTTGCATTTCTCTGACTAATTTGCATGTTGATTGGTCATTTGTAATTCTGTTGTGGTGATGTGCCTTTTTTCTCATTAGTTGGCTTGTCTTATATTGATTTGAAAAAGTTCTTTGTATTATAGTAATTTTCACTTTTAGCTGTCACACGTGTTGTAAACAAATTTTCTACTTTATTATTTCCCTTTTGACCTGTTTGTGTCATGCATTGCCACACAAAAACTTTAAATTTGTGTAGTCAAATATATCAGTCTTTTTCCTTATGTATTTTGCCTTTGGTACCATGCTTAGAAGGACCTTCCAATCTCAAGGTAATAACTATAATTCAGCAGTTAAAAAAAACATTTAAATCTTTAATCCATCTGAAACATTTTAGTATAAGGAGTGAGGTCGGGAGGGGTCTTTTTTTGTTCTTGCTAAATGGTTTAGCCAGTTGTTCTATGAATATTCCTTGACTGTTATTTTTTTCCCCTCGTGATTTGACTCGTATACTGAATCATATACTAGAGTCTATTTCTGAACTTTCTCTTTTGTTCTGCTGATTTATTTCTGTGCCAATACCACCTGCTATAAGTTTAAAATAGGGTTTTTTTTAGTACCAACTAAAAGTAAGTTACCACCCTTTTTCTGTTAATTCTCAGAGTATTCTCAGGTTTTATTATATATTTATTCATGTATACATATTTATTATATGTAAACTAAAGAATTATTTGGTCAAGTTCCCCCTAAAATCTTCATATTTTTCTTGGGGATGTATTAAATAAAGAGTGCTCTTATCCCAGAACATAATATGTGTCTCCATTTAATGTTGTGTGTGTTCCTGTCTAGCGTGTTCTAATTTTCAACTTACAAGTTTATTCATACTTATTTTTGGTTGTGTGTGTCTAGATATTTTACATCTTGTTATCCTGAACCCTTATGTCACTACCTCTGATCCTGCCCCTGAAAGTGCATCCCACAGCCTCTTACTGCTGGCATTGTTAGAGTTCTATTGCCCTGGCAATCTGCCTTTTTTTGGGAAAAGTCACATCAAGATGGCTCCTCCAACTCAGTTACTTTCCTGGGTATCTACTTGACTCATGGAAACTCACAGACCCTTGCCATGCCAAATGAGGGATTGCCCCACCATCACAGATCACTCCAGCCACAGACTTTAGTTTTCTTACCCATTAGACCCTTTGGCCTCCATCAGTGGAAGTGTAGCTTCTACTACCTTCCAATGTGGTTCCCACTTTTTTGTCCTGATGCTGGCCTGACAGCCTCAGCTTCTTGACCCCTGGGTTTCTTATCCTTGGAGTCAGGTACCAGGCCTCTGTGTCCTCTTAAGTTTTAGGGGACACAAAGTCTCTGAGTGGAGGTCCCCTTGAAGCTCCTCTTTCCTGACTTGCACTGAGGAAGGTCCCCTTACCTCCTACCGTTATGGTGGGGGATAGAAAATGCAGAGAATGCCAACAGCTTTCCCTAAAGAACTACTTTCTTTTGGCCTTTTCAGTTTTAAACCCCTTTATAGCCTGGGTATTGGGCTAAGGATCACAAGACCATTTGGAAATCCTTATTTTAGAATATGGGAGTGTTTGCAACCTATTATTTTCAATTTTTTGGAACATTGGTTGAAACAAAAAGCGTCCAATTTGAGGCCAAATGATAGGAAAATACAGTTCACAGAAAAAGAAATGCAAATGGCTCCCAAATGTAAGAAAAGATGCTCAACCTTTCTTTTAAGAAAAGTGCAAGTTAGTGAGGTTTCATTTCTCACCCGTCAATGAGAAAGCCAGAGATTTAACAACACAGTCTCTTTTGAGGCTGTGGAGAAATAGGAACTCAAACGTTGTTAGTGGGAGTACAGAATGGTACAACCTTTATGGAAGGAAATCTGGCAATATTTACATTGCCTTTGTCTTTAACCTAGCAATCCCACCTCTGGGACCTATCCTATGGATTCACCTGCACATGTTCCAAATGACACATGAACAGGGTTATTCATTATGACGTGGCTTATGATAACAAAAGCTTAGAAACCACCCAAATGCCTCTCAGGAGGAAATTAGTTACATGAACTATGATACTTCTATGTACACAATGGAATACCCTGAGTTGTAAAAAAGGAATGAGGAAGGACTCTATGCATTGATATGGGGAGATCTTTAAGCTGTATTGTTTTAATGAGGAAAACACGATGGAGAATAGTGTATATCATATGCTATCTTTTATGTAAGAAAGAGAGGGAATGAGAATATTTATTCAATTTTACATAAAGAAACACAGGAATGATAGCAATGAGTTGATGTAAATGGTTACAAATGGAGCAAGAAAGAATGGGGTGGAGGTGGACAGGGTGAGAGTGAGTCTTTTAAGTGTTTATCTTCTTTTTTTTTTTTATTTTTTTTATTTTGTGTGGTATGCGGGCCTCTCATTGTTGTGGCCTCTCCCGCTGCGGAGCACAGGCTCCGGACGCGCCCACTCAGTGGCCATGGCTCACGGGCCCAGCCGCTCCACGGCATGTGGGATCCTCCCAGACCAGGGCATGAACCCGTGTCCCCCGCATCAGCAGGCGGATTCTCAACCACTGCGCCACCAGGGAAGCCCTGTTTTGTTTTTAAACATGTAAGTATATTACTATTCAAAAACATAAAAACAAAATTTCATAAGAAAGTGTTCCATTTAATATCCTATTACATATGTGTCAAATAAAAATATGATGGGTACTGCTTAGTTTCCTTCTAAACCCAAGACACTTAGATTTGGATAAGTTTTGTTTAATTTTCCATCACAAAATTGGTGGGGCATCCAGTGCTGTCTTTTAAGATTTCTGAAAATTCCATGAGGGGTTAAAGGTGGATGTGTTATATTCCCATGATCAACTCTAGGGCCTACTTTCTGCTTCCTATGAATTAATTTTGCTGATGGATCATCTCATCCTCCTATGTGGGGTCCCTGTTCCCTCCTGCATTGACTCACCTGTGGAACTCAGCTCCTTTTCATGATTTCCATCCAAAGTTTCACTAAGGACTTGGGGCATTTAGATAACGTGAATGGACAGTGTATTAGTTTCCTACTGATGCTGTAACAAATTGCCACACACTTGGTAGCTTTCAACCACACAAATTTATTATTTTACAGTTCTGGAAGTTGGAAGTCTGCCGTGAGTCTCACTGGGCTAAAGTCAAAGTGTTGGCTGAGCTGTGTTCCTTCTGGAAGCTCGAGGGAGAATGCATTTGTTTGCCATTTCTAGCTTTTAGGGGCTGCCTATATTCCTTGACTGTGGCCTTTCCTCCATCTTCAAAGCCAACAGTGTGCCATCTTTGAATCTCTCTCTGACTCTGACTCTCCTGTCCACCCCTGCCCCCACTTCATTTATAGGAGATTACAGTGGGCGTCCCTGGATAATCCAGGATAATCTCCCATCTCAAGATCCTTAATCACATCTACAAAGTTCCTTTTACCATGGAAGATAACTTATCCACAGGCTCTGGGATTAATACGTGGACATTTTGGTGGCCGTTTTTCTGCCTATAACACGAGAGTATTATATTTTAGATACGCAAATAATTAAAAGTGGATGTTAGTTATCTTTGTTCTTCGAAGTTTCCTTCCTTTCCCATCCCTTCCTGTCTTCATTCTTTATCAAATCCCCTAAATTCCTGAAATGCAGAACAACTCATCTATGTCTTTCTTTTTTTTAACCAAAGTAATTTACCAAAGTAATTTTTTAAACAAAAATAGTTTCATCCTTAAAAAATTCTGTTGCCAGCTGTTAACTTAAACTTTATATTTTTGAAAAACTTCTGAAAATTTCCCAAAGTTTCGAATGTTGAATGCATTCTTCCTTGTTTCACAGTGCTGATTCAGATTTCTTAAAAATTTTTTGTGACTCTTTGGTAATGTGATTTTGGGGGACAACTAGAAACTAGTAGATGAAATATTTGAGAGAGAATTATAGCAAAGGCTATATATGCTTTTTTATTTTTTTATTGCTGTGTAACAACTTACCACAAACGTAATGGCTTAAACTAGTACACATTTATTATCCTCCAGTTTTTATGGGTCAGGAATCCAGGTTTGGTTTAGTTGGTTTCTCTGCTCAGGGTATCACAAGTCTGCAAGGAAGGTGTTGGTTAGGTTGCATCTTCATCAAGAAGCTCGACTGGGGAAGATTCCCTTTCCATGCTTATTCATATTGTTGGCAGAATCCATTTCCTTGTGGTCGTATGGCTGAAGGTCCCAACTTTTTGCTGGCTGTCAGCTGGAAGCTGTCCTCAGGTCCTAGATGCCAGTCATAGCTCCTAGAGGGCCATTTGTAGTTGTTTGCCAGGTGGGCTTCCTACACAGACGGCCCAATTCATCAAGTCAGCAAGGACAATCTCTGAATACAGGGAGGGCCCAGTTCCTCTTTTAAAGGGCTTTCATATGACTAAGTCAGGCCCACCCAGGATAATCTACCTTCCAGTGAAGAGTGACCCTTAGAACCTGAAAGAGGGCTCAGCTCCAAGAACCAGAGGGAACTCGGGTGGTCTTGGGATGATCACTGTGAATTGAGATCTCACAGAGATGAACACCAGATGATGCAGACACTGATGCTTTGCTGTGCTGGGATGGTCAGGGACAACCATGAGGCTCTCCACCATGCTGCTTTCTGGCCAAAGAGGGGCAGAGCCCAGGAAAGGGGAATTGTTATCACAAGACCTAGGAAGGGGCAGCAGATGGGCAGTGCATCTCTTGCACTGAACAATGAAGACAGTGTCTTGGTCCTGGTCAGAGAGTATAAATGTCCATACTGCATGTGGCCCTGTAAGGGAGATGGTGCACAGGGCTGCCAGACTCAAAGACTCCAGCCTGTCTGCAGCTTGCTGCCAAGGGCACAAAACAGCTGAGTCTGACTTGACTGCCTGTGATCAGCATTCATGAGCATTTTTACTGGATTTCTTGTAGAAAATTAACACATAGCTATCTGGTCTGAATATCAGTCAGAGTCTGTGCATCTGGAACAGCTCACTGGATTAGACGGAGGCTGAAGGAACTCCACAAAGGTAAAAGGACCAGCCCCCATACTGACCTCGTGAGACTGCATCTCAGTGTCCAGCTATAACACACCTCTGGTGTCAGCCCCTTTCCTCCACTTCCCCTCCTCTCTGTGGCCACTCCTCTGACTTCCTCTCCCTCAACATGCAGGCTGCTGCTGCAGACCCCTGCAGACCTCTGTAAAGAGATCACTCAGATGGGGGTGGAGCTAGAACAGAGCTGGAAGCTACACTGGAGATACAGCTGGGAGGGCATGTGAGTTTCACTGTGAGCCAGACATGGAAAGACCAAGGCTTGTCACTGGATGAGACAGAAGAAACAGAGACCTGCTTCTGGACGGCAGGAGGCTGTCTGCTTTCCTGGAGGGACACACAGTGCCGGACAGACTTGGGGAGTTGCCTGTGTGTCTCGGAGTGCTGCCTATGTGCATTGGAGGGATACTTGTGTTTATTCTACACTTGACCTGGGACTGTGGTCTGTATTGATTGTATTGCACTCATAGCTTTCCAAGGTTGGCTGGCCAGCTCATCAGTCTCAGCTTCTGCCTGCAAGTGAGCTGCCAACTGGCCCTTTATTGTCCACCCAGCTTTAGTCAGCTTCGTCACCCAGGTCATTGCTCTTAATTCCTGGGCCTTCACCAGTTTCCCAAGAATAAATTGTTTGGACTACTTCTAGTCTGCTGCTGTGTATTAGCCTGCATTTTTTGAAACTCTGATGAAGTTTCCAAACTGACTTACCTTTTTTTGCTATATGACTCCTGCTTTGCATAATTGTTTGCTTCATCAACCACCATTCTGGTAAACTGAAAGAAAAAGAAATTGTTAGAACTGAGCAACAGGGAAAACAACTTATTTTGAACCGATGCTTTCTGAGTGGAATGAGAGCCTGAGACTTGAGCCTGAAGGAGAGGCTGCACAGCTATGCTGAACTTTTAGGCATTTCAACTGAGAAGCTCCAAAATTCTCTGATCTTAGTGAATTCCTATCTAATTCTGAAGAGATTCCCCGGGAACCCCACTCTGAGGGTGGTGATAGGCCACTAGAATCATTTAAATCTGTGTTTATAAGATTTATAATGAACACTTACAGTGAAAAGAAAGCTTTAAAAAAAATCCATAGCACACAGGGATGAGATATGACACCCAGTGAAAGAAATCATAGCTTAAGTTAGCCTGAGTTATACTGTGTTTTGGAAATGCTCTGAACTCAATACTTATGCCATGTACTCTAAGACCAAAGTATGTAGATCTTTTTATTATTATTATTCTCAGGAGTAAGCTTGCTGAATCACCACAGGCTTTTTGGTTTTTTAACTACCAGTTTGCTGAATGTCACTGTCCATTTGGCTTGGAATTGCTCTAGGTCCACCCTAGAGCCCACCTTTTGAGCCTGTCATTTGGCAAAGTGCATTATTGGTGGTCCTTCCTGCTAAGTATAGAGCTTGGTAGCGATTTCAAATTAGTGGGGAATGATTGATTATTAGGGAAGTGTGGGAATCAATGTCTAACCACTTGGGGAACCATTGTTTGCAATAAATATGAATAACAACAAAGGGAAGCCTCTTGCACTGTTGGTGGGAGTGTAAATTGATGCAGCCACTATGGAGAACAGTATGGAGGTTCCTTAAAAAACTAAAAGTAGAACTACCATATGACCCAGCAATCCCACGACTGGGCATATACCCTGAGAAAACCATAATTCAAAAAGACACATGCACCCCAGTATTCACTGCAGCACTATTAACAATTGCCAGGACATGAAAGCAACATAAATGTCCATCAACAGAGGAATGGCTAAAGAAGACGTGGTACATATATACAATGGAATATTCCTCAGCCATAAAAAGGAACGAAATTGAGTTATTTGTAGAGACGTGGATGGGCCTAGAGATTTTGTCATATTTAGTGAAGTAAGTCAGAAAGATAAAAACAAATATCGTATATTATCACATATATGTGGAATCTAGAAAATGGTATAGGTGAACTTATTTGCAAAGCAGAAATAGAGACACAGATGTAGAAGACAAATGTATGAATACTAAGGGGGAAAGGAGCAGGTGGGATGAACTGGGAGATTGGGATTGACATATATACACTATTGATGCTATGTATAAAATAGATAACTAATGAGAACCTACTGTATAGCTCAGGGAATTCTACTCAGTGCTCTGTGGTGACCTAAATGGGAAGGAAATCCAACAAAGAGGGGATATATGTACACGTATAGCTGATTCACTTTGCTGTACAGTAGAAACTAACACAACATTGTAAAGCAACCATACTCCAATAAAAATTAGTTTAAAAAAAGAATAAAAGCTGTTTAAAATCAATTTAAAAAATGAGTTAATAGGCTTACTATATAATAGTCTTACACATCAATAACAAAAACTGTAAGATCCTCCTGCAAGGGGAAAAGGATGATCAGACAATTCACAAGTTCTGCTGTTATTTTTCTCTGGAAGTCACTCCTATATTTTAATTTTTCTTGCACCAGCAAAAATGAAGCAAGAAATGAAGAACATAACATGGGAGTAGGAAGCCAGGTGGACATCAGACAGCTGATCAAAATGTTCACTGTCCAAAGGCTAGGTGTGATTTCCATCCTAGCTTACACAGCCTGTGTCTTCGACCTTTCTATTCCCAGATAACACTTTTCTTTTCTTGCCTAATACTACTCTTCTCTAATTGATAGCTTCCAATGGATCATATCTGTCTGAGGCGTGTTTCTTAAACCCTAAGGAGGATTTTATGTGTGTCCTCTATCTGGAGTATAGCCAGGAAACTTCCCAGTACTCTTTCAAAGAAATGAGACTGGAAGTGTGAAATCTAGTCCCGTCCTGTTAGTTTAGCATTCATTGTGAGCAGACTGGACTCTTGCCCAGCTGAAAGAAGCTGACGTCATCTGCTTTCATTTGACCCTGAATTTCCCCTCTGATTGAGACATCAGTCCAACCTTCATTTCATAACACCCAGCAAATATTTTACTGAATGCCTTCAGTGATGGAGTTTCTACACTACAAGCAGAATGACAAGCAGAAAGACAAGAGGGAAGGGGTGCAAAGAAGAAGAAGAGGAAAGGGGGTAGCAAAGGTTACTCAGGTGGAGTTTGAGCTAGACCTTGAAGGATTAGGAGGGTTTTATCAGGCAGAGAAGACTAGGAGGGAAATTCCAGTAATGGAAGGGGGGAGGGGTATAAGAATATGAACAGAGGCAGGAAATTTCAGAAGAGACATTAAAGATCACATTAGAGGGATGGACCAACGTAAGAGAGACATTACCAAAGTAAAAATGAAGGAGTTGATGGTGCATTGGATTGGCTGGGTGCTGGAGGGATGCAGGGAGGTCCCTATGGGAAGGAAGATATGCTTATTAAGCCTTTGAAAATAACATTTAGAAAGAACATCTGCTACACAATTTGTGACTCTAATGAGACTTTTTTCCCCCAAACATACTAGATATTCATTTAAATATACTTCTTCGAAGTAGTTACTTTGAAAAACTAAATAAACACTTATTCCAGTGATGCTATTAGTGTTTGAAAAGTCTTTAGAAATCCCCTTTGGGAATTGCCTTCAGAATTTGTTTATGAGCCACCAAAGAACCTCAAGTAGTTTTATTACCTCACGGTTTTCTGTTTCTGTTTCTCTACATACGGTGAAAACATTATATATGCATATAAAACATGTATCATTAAAACTGAACCAGTTGGACATTTCTTTAATTTTTTTATTGTAGTATAGTTGATTTGCAATGTTGTGTTAATTTCTACTGTACAGCAAAGTGATTCAGTTACATATACATCCTTTTTAAAAAAATTAATTTATTTTATTTATTTTTGGCTGTGCTGGGTCTCCGTTGCTGCGCCGGGGCTTTCTCTAGTTGCCACGAGCGGGGGCTAGTCTTCGTTGCGGTGTGCGGGCTTCTCATTGCAGTGGCTTCTGTTGTGGAGCACGGGCTCTAGGTGCACGGGCTTCAGTAGTTGTGGCTCGCGGGCTCTAGAGCACAGGCTCAGTAGTGGTAGCGCACAGGCTTAGTTGTTCTGCGGCATGTGGGATCTTCCCGGACCAGGGCTCGAACCCGTGTCCCCTGCATTGGCAGGCGGACTCTTAACCACTGCTCCATCAGGGAAGCCCTATACATTCTTTTTTAATATTCTTTTCCATTAAGGTTCATCACAGGATATTGAATATAGTTCCCTGTGCTATACAGTAGGACCTAGTTGTTTACCATTGTATATATAAAATATTTTGCATCTGCTAACCCCAACTTCCCACTCCATCCCTCCTTCACCCTCCCTCCCCCTTGGCAACCACAAATCTGTTCTCTATGGACATTTCTTTTACAAGCTAGAACATGTGGGGGGGACTTCTCTGGCAGTCCAGGGGCCATGTGTTCAATCTCTGGTCAGGATCCCATATGCCACTTGGCATGGCCAAAAAACAAAAACAAAAACACTAGAACATGTGGCAAATGGCTTTTACCTATTTCCAAAAATTGAATACAATCTGAAAAACATTTCACTTATGGACTCAGAACACCCCCAAAAAATGTGCTTCAGGCTCTGATGGCAACCTTCAAAGGGGGATTCCAGCAGTATTGAGCCTCCACAAAATTGAAGTCATGTGGACCTCCACAAGTGACCTCCACAGGTGAGTGTTGCCACAGGGACCTTGTCCCACGATTAGATACATTCTGGGGAATTTCTGTCCTGGTGGCTGGACAAGTTGTCATATGACAGTTTATGGTCCATGTTGGCTTCCTATGCAGTCACTCATGATTAGAGGCCCCCTTCCCCAAGTCCCCCGTGAAGACCTTGCCAAACCTGGGAAGGGAAGGGGGTTTCCTAAAACCATTGGGGACTAAGACCACCTAACGGCAGAATCTGAGGAGGACTGGACTTCAGCTCACTGTCCATTCTGGCTTCATTTCACAAAAGCAGAGCCCTTCTGCAGAGGGAAGAAAGCCTTTCCAGTGACTGGAATTGGGAAATAGGCTGCGGTGTTCCTCTAGGCACTGAATCCACTCTGGGGCAGACAGGACACGTCCTGTCCACAACCACATTCCAGGGCAATGTTCTGGATCCAGAAAGAATGCAAAGCTTAGAAACAGCTGAACAGTATTCCTGGAAGGTACACATCGCAAACAGGCAGTTGTGATTCCTCAATAAATTGCCCAAAGGGCATGAGTGTGTGTGTATTGTACATGTGTGCATATTTATGTTGCCTGTTGTGTGTACACACGTGTTATTGTCTGATGCATGTGTGTGGTATGTTCACGTGTGTGTATAGTGTGTATGGTACATGTGTGCATATGTGTGTTGTCTGTGCACACGTGTGTATTGTGTGGTGCATGTGTATGTGCTATGTTCATGTGGTGTGTGTGTATGGTTCATGGCTGCATGTGTGTGTTGTCTGTGCACATGTGTGTATTGTGTTGTGTATGTGTGTATGGTATGTTCACATGGTGTGTGTGTGTGTGTGTGTGTGTGTGTGTGTGTGTGTGTGTGTGTGTGTGTGTGTGTGTGTGTGTGTGTGTGTGTGTGTGTGTGTGTGTGTGTGTGTGTGTGTGTGTGTGAAGGACGCTGGGACGATCCTGGCAGGAGTGAGTGATAGGAACTGCCATTGGTCATCCCTCTCCCTTCATCTTCAGAGTCTGTGGAAACAGGTCAGTAGAGACAGGAGAAAACTTCTATCAGCTGAAGAACCAATACTTTTTCCCTTGGGAGGAATAATGATGTCTTCTCAACGACTACACAACTCTTTTCATACCAGAGTAGCAGCAAGTTGTCTGTCATTTGTATTGCACATATTTTCCCACATTTGTCCTTTGTCTTTCAACTTTATTTATAGGGCTCTTGTCTGTTTTTGCCATTGGAAAGTTTTCACTGTTACATAGTTGAGGTTATTAACCTTTTGTTTGTGATCACCGGCTGTCATGACATGTTCAGATAGACTTTCCACCCACAATTATAAAAATATTTGTCTAGTCTCTCTCCTAGTTCTTATGTAATTTTGGTTTTTACTTTAAAACATTTGCTGTATTTGGAATTTATTTTGTGTAATGAATGAAACAAGAACCCACATTTTATTTAAAACATTTCACACCAACCTGTATTTTTCTTTCACACTATTCACTGCGGTTAAAATAGCACAATTATTTATGTGATTATCTTTTTCCAATCATCATTGATTTGAGATAGCACATTTTTTTCATACAATACTTTGAAATATGCTTGTTTCTACAAATATCATGTTGGGATTTTGACCAGAAAAGGGATTTTCTAGATTATTTTGGAAGAATTTATATTAGAATATTTCTGTGCACTCACAGGGGATGCCTTTTCACTTAGTCATATATTATCTTCTATTTCTTGGTAATTTTCTCTTTTTTTCACATAATTCAAATTTATTTGTATAATTTTATGTTTTGTACTTTTCTTTTTTCTTTTTTTTTTTTTTTGTGGTACACGGGCCTCTCACTGTTGTGGCCTCTTCCGTTGCGGAGCACAGGCTCCAGACGCGCAGGCTCAGTGGCCATGGCTCATGGGCCCAGCCACTCCGTGGCATGTGGGATCTTCCCAGACCGGGACATGAACTCGTGTCCCCTGCATCAGCAGGCGGACTCTCAACCACTGCACCACCAGGGAAGCTCTATGTTTTGTACTTTTTAAATGGATTAAATTTGGGTTATATTTCTTATACATTATAAGACTTTTGATTTTTGAATATTAATATTATATGATCAAAACCTTCTCAACTCTCTTTTACTCTTTTAATTTTCAGTAATTTTCTGCTGAATCTTAGGCTTTCTATTATCTGCAAATGATGATAATTTTGTCTTCTTCATTCCAATAGTTAAACCTCTTATTTTGTTCTTTCATCTAATTGCAATGTCTATCACATAAAAGCAATGTCATATTATAGAAATTATAAGTGCTTAATCGCTAAGCTTGATATTGGCTTTTGGTATAAGATATGTTTTGATAGTAAGGAAATTATTCACCTAATCCCATTTTACCAAGAACATTTATCAAGAATGGACATTAAATTTTATGAATGTTTTATTGAAATCTACCATGGGATTATATGCTTTTCCCCCTTTGGTCAACATTAATATAAATTTTCAAACATTTAGCCACCTTTGCATTCTTGTAATACACAGTCATAGTCATGGTAAACTGTTATTTAAATCTGCTCCCAGATTCTATTTGTTAATATTGGGTTGGCCAAAAAATGCCTTTGATTTTTAAGTAAAAATAAAAGACACATTTTTCATTTTCACCAACAACTTTATTGAACAATCTTTTCACCATTTTGTTCCACTACTTTCTGCCATTTTTCAGGCAACTTCATAAATCCATCTTCCCAAAAGTTTTTATCTTTTTGAGCAAAGAACTCTTCCACGTGCCTTTTACAGTCTTCCATGGAATTGAAATTTTTTCCATTAAGAGAATTTTGTAAAGACCAAAATAAATGGAAATCCGAAGGTGCAATGTCTGGTGAATACAGCGGGTGCATCAGAACTTCCCAGCCAAGCTTTAACAGTTTTTGCCTGGTCATCAAAGAAACATGGGGTCTTGCATTATCCTGATGGAAGATTATGTGTTTTCTGTTGACTAATTCCGGACGCTTTTCATCGAGTGCTGCTTTCAGTTGTGAGCAGTACTTGTTGGAATTAATCATTTGGTTTTCCGGAAGGAGCTCATAATAGAGGACTCCCTTCCAATCCCACCATATAAACAACATCACCTTCTTTGCATGAAGACCGGCCTTTGGTGTGGTTGGTGGTAGTTTATTTCACTTGCCCCACAATGTCTTCCCTTCCACATTATTGTACAGTATCCACTTTTCTTTGCCCGTCACAATTTGTTTTAAAACGGAACGTTTTTGTTACGTTTCAGTAGAGAATTGCATGTGGAAATAAGGTCAAGAAGGTTTGTTTCGCTTAGCTTACATGGCACCCAAACATCAAAGCGATGAACATAACCAAGCTGGTGCAAAGGGTTTTCAACGCTTGATTTGGATATTTTGAGGATGTCGGCTATCTCCCGCATGGTATAATGTTGATTGTTCTCAATATCTCAATTTGATTGCTATCAACTTCAACTGGTCTACCCTACTGTGGAGTATCATCCAGTGAGAAATCTCCAGCACAAAACTTTGCAAACCACTTTTGACATGTTTGATCAGTCATAGCACCTTCTCCATACACTGCACAAATATTTTTTTGCATTTTTGGTTGTGTTTTTACCTTTCTTGAAATAATAAAGCATAATATGCCGAGAATGTTGCTTGTTTTCTTCCATTTTCAATATTAAAATGGCTACACCAAAATTCACCAATTTCGATAAGTCTTTTTTTAAAATGCACGCTGATATATCAGCTGTCACATACAATCTAACAAAATTGTTTCAAATGAAGTTAAAGACAACTAAGTGCTGTTAGGCCATTTTACAGAAAAAACCGAACGAACCTTTTAGTCAACCCAATACTTTATCTGAGAACTTTTAAAAAATCAATTTTGATATCTCTGGTTTTCTCTCCTGCGTAACCTATTCAAAGCAGCAGTATGTTGGTATTTGTTAATTGGCAAGAATTCCTTCTTTCTCTAGCCAAGGACATTTAATATATGCTACTTCAGCTATGTAGATAGATAGTAATTATGCATCTCTTCCCATCTAGTTTTCCAAATATGTCAGCATAGGATTATTCAATGTTCTCCGGGATTGTGAAGTAGTCCTTGCCTCTAGACACTGCGCCAATCTGATAGGAAATGATGACAGAGAAAAAATGATGTGCTTGGCAGGCAAGTATCTCTTGCAACACTGGGTCCCTTAGCAATCAACAATGGGCCAATGGGCCCCAGTGGGAGTGTTTCTTATTCTTCCAGCAGCTAATCCATGCCCTCAGGACTCATGCTGGTGGGAACCTTCAGAACTGACTCCACTTACAGTCAGTAACACCGCACTGCGGTCACGAGCTAGAAACTGCTGTCAGGTCATGCAAATCAGTTTGTTCCAAACGGCATTATAAAGGCTGTGTTCTTCAGGGTGTATAGTGTTGAGGCCTTTCCCAGCTACAGCCCACTTAAAGCATTAATACTTTTCCTTGCTTTTGGTTCATTTTCGTTCCTGCTTGTGTTGGTGTAGGGTTTAGGGTTAACATGTACTTCTGCCATGATTTTTTTTTAAATAAATATATTTATTTTATGTTTGGTTCCATTGGGTCTTCTTTGCTGCGTGAGGCTTTTCTCTGCTTGCTGTGCGCGGGGGCTATTCTTCGTTGCGGCACGTGGGCTTCTCATTGTGGTGGCTTCTCGTTGCAGAGCATGAGCTGTAGGCGCGCGGGCTTCAGTAGTTGTGGCACAAGGGCTCTAGGCGCGCAGGCTCAGTAGTTGTGGCGCACGGGCTTCGTTGCTCCGCGGCATGTGGGATCTTCCCGGGCCAGGGCTCGAACCTGTGTTCCTTGCATTGGCAGGCAGATTCTTAACCAGTGTGCCACCAGGGAAGACCCCATATGGCTTTTTTAGCAGCTGAAAAAAAATTTTTTTAATCAAATAGAATTTTTAGCAATGAAACACATAAATATTTTTAGAAAGACCTTTCTCAGTAGATGGGTTAAACAGAACATTAAATACAGCTGAAGAGAAAATTAGCAAACCAGGAAGGCAAATCTAAAGCGCAGACAGAAAAAGATGTGTAAAATATAAAGAGGGATTGAGATACGGAGGTGGAATGTGAAGGTCTGAAATACATATAATCAGAGTTTCAGAAGAGAGAATAAAGAGAATGGAGGAGAAGTAATATTAGAAAATTTTGAGATTTATAAAGGTGTTTATAAAGTCCTAGGTATAACTGAATCACTTTGCTGTACACCTGAAACTAACATAAAGTTGTAAGTCTACTATACTCCAATATAAAATGAAAATTAAATTAAAAAAATAATAAAATGAAGTAAAGATGAGGGTCCCTGTATTTGGGAATGTGAAAAGCTATTAGAAAGGCCATGAATTGATGGAGGAATCTGGGGCAGAAGGAAAGACTGTGAAAATAGTACTGAAATAATGAATGTCCCAAAGGCCAGTACCTGAGGGCACTGAAGATGGGGCATTCGAGGTTCAAAGGAGTTTGGATTATGGAAATGGTGGTGGCAGCAGAGATTAAGGAGAAAGCAAGCATGAGCTGATATGCTGATGGGAGATGGTACGTCTCCAAGGGAATCTGGAAATTTTAAAAAGAAACCAATAGTTTATACTCAGTGTATTTTTAGTTTTTCACTGGATATAGGGCACTAGGGTAACCAAGAGAGAGCAACAGGACTTCAGAAGGAGAGTAGTCCCAGCTGAGGAATCAGAGTGAAGATTCAGAATATTGCATGTCTAAATGAATCCACATAGTTGTTTTTTTTCTGAAATCACCCTATTTATTAATTTACCTGCGTTATTTCTCATATCAGACCATGAGCCCCGAGGCAGAGCCCAGTTCGCTGCTCCATCTACTCACGTGATAGCACCTGACTGTGCTTGGCCCCAAATCCCAGAATACCCAAGGGACTGGAATCTTGGGATTAGTTTAGTAAATATTTCCTACAAATACTTTAAAAAATTTCCATTAAAAGGACAGGCAGGGGACTTCCCTGGTGGCGCAGTGGTTAAGAGTCACCTGCCAATGCAGGGGACATGGGTTCGAGCCCTGGTCTGGGAAGATCCCACATGCCACAGAGCAACTAAACCCGTGTGCCACAACTACTGAGCCTGAGCTCTAGACCCCGTGTGCCACAACTACTGAGCCCGTGTGCCTAGAGCCCGTGCTCCACAACAAGAGAAGCCACCACAATGAGAAGCCCGTGCACCGCAACAAAGAGTAGCCCCTGCTCGCTGCAACTAGAGAAAGCCCGTGCATAGCAACAAAGACCCAACGCAGCCAAAAATAAAAATAAAATAAATAAATTTATAGAAAAAAAAAAAAAAAGGACAGGCAGGGGACTTCCCTGGTGGTGCAGTGGTTAAGAATCTGCCTGCCAATGCAGGGGACATGGGTTCGATCCCTGGTCTGGGAGGATCCCACATGCTGCAGAGCAGCTAAACCCATGTGTCACAACTACTGAGCCTGCGCTCTAGAGCCCATGAGCCACAACTACTAAGCCCACATGCCACAACTATTGAAGCCCGTGTGCCTAGAGCCCGTGCTCCACAACAAGAGAAGCCACCGCAATGAAAAACCCGCGCACCGCAAGAATAGCCCCTGCTCGCAGCAACTAGAGAAAGCCCAAACGCAGCAACCAAGACCAAATGCAACCAATAAATAACTGAATAAAAAAAATTTTTTTAAAAAAGGACAGGCAGCTGGCAACTCCAGCCCCCTGCCCTGTCTACCCCAGTGGCCCCACCACATGTCTTTTATTAAAGCCAAAACATTTCAGCTGTGTTTATATGAGCTTTACATAACAGATAGTGACAGGGGTATTTCTCTGGGTCTCTTAGTTTATAAATAGGATAAGGCTAGAGAGATGATCACCATCTATTAAATGCTTATCTTGTGCTAGGCGTGGAGTTATGCACTTTATGAACAACGTATGGTGTGGGTATCTAAGTTATCATCGTCATAATTATTATCCCTACTTTAAAGATGATAAAACTGAGGTTTAGAAGCAGTTAAATCATTATCCAAGGTCACCTACCAGTACCTAGCAGAGTTAGAATTCTAACCCAGATCTTTGTACTTCAAATTTTTAAGCTTGGGGACTTCCCTAGCAGTCCAGTGGTTAAGACTCGGTGCTTCCACTGCAGGGGGCATGGGTTCCATCCCTGGTCAGGGGACTAAGATCCTGCATGCCTCGGGTGCGGCCAAAATTTTTTTTTTTTTAATCTTAAGCTTGGAAATTCTTTGTGTGCACACAATTACGTAAAAGCAAAAATCTCTCATTATTAGAGGATTCTCTGGGTGAGTTAAAAGATCACAAAAAGACTGACCCCTGGAAATAAAATTCAAACACAAGCAAATATTTCATTTTGCTTCTCAGCTGTCAGGGTGACACCTTAGTGTTCTATTTTTTCAAATTTCAATATGACTCATTTTTTTCCCAGTAAATATAATTTTAGTTTTGGAAACTCTGGTTTTAAGGTGGGTGTGAATATGTGTTTTTTCTAGGTGCTAGTGTTTCAAAACAATTTGTTGTACAATTAATTTTTAAATGTCTCTTGGCAGCTGCTTTAAACAACATTCTAGCCACTGGGTGAGTTGAAAAATAAATGAGTTTGCTTCCTAGGAAACTACAAAATGAATGACTCCTTTCTTGTTCTTGGTAATTAAATTTCTCACATTCAACTCCATATGAGAAGTAGCTTCTCTTTCATTTCCTGTGATATTTAAACCTTTTTTTTTCCCTGCACAGTGACCAAAGCACCCCATTATGCAAACACTCTGATTCCTGCCCATGTTAAACCCCCCTTGGAAAACACCCCCATTCAAGGTATCAATAGCATTTCCTTTGAAGGACATTCTAAGTAAAGTGGCTTGCAGAGACTATATTCTGTCCCATGACACAATCTTGGTCATCTGTCTCTAATATTTCTTCACACTAGACCTTGCCAAAGCTCACGTCCCAGTTTCAGAAAACAACATTACATTGTCAGCTGATTCCAAGGCCCCAGATTAGTGGTTCACAAGCTTTACTGCACATTGTAGTCATCTGGGAAGCTTTAAAAAAATACTGACACAAGTCTCACGTGACTCTGATTTAATCGGTCTGGAGTGCCACCTGGGCATTGAGATTTTTTTTTTTTTTTAAGGGCCTCAGGTAACTCTACTGTGCAGCTGAGTTTGGAAACCACTGCCCAGAGCCCCAGGGTGCAGGTTTAGCCACAATCCTGTTTGGAACAGAATAAAAGGGAACAGGCAAATGTTAGGTAAAACCATTCCTACTACCTTGGTTATCAGGAAGCAGAGAGTCCCTGTGGTGCCTCCTTCCATCAGCTTCCTCCCCCAGTGTTGGTCCTCAGAATCGTACTTAACTTTATCATTGCTTTCACCAATAGGGAGGATATAACTGATTTTATTTTATTGTATTTATGTATTCATTCATTCATTCATTCATTTATTCTTTTAATGTAGGGCTTAATGTTGAATTGAGACCACGGCAAACCTTAATGTGGAAATACACATTATACAGAGCCTGAAGCTAAGTAACACCATTTTCTGATAATCACATTATTTTAGTTTTTTGGGGAAGAAGTTTAGGGATGTTTATAACTCTTTGGTAGATGTGGATCCTCAGCCAGCCATTAGCCTCCTTCCACTGATTCCTTTATTCTGGGCCACAAACGTGCAAATCTTCCCTGGGCTTTAAAACATTTTCCTTTTCCCTGCTCTCCGCTCAACCCACCGTACCACCTTCTTCCATCCTCCCACTGCTAAATTCTTCAAGAGTAATATCTGTACTTTTCATTCTTTCCTGGACACCACCATAGCTAACTTCAATCTCCATATCTCCATGGAAACTGCACTCACAAAGGTGATCAGTGGTTTTGGGACCAAAATCCAAATCCAGTAGCTTCTCACTCTTCATTTTGCCTAACCTGTTATTTAACACCATTTAAAATTCTCTGAAGCAATGGTAATAAAAACAATATGTACAAGACATAAGAATCTATACATAGATCCGAGAAGCATAATTAAGTCCAGAAATAACCTTGAGTACTCGTGAGTAATTAACATAGGACAAAGGTGGCCTTTAAATTAAGTGGGGGGCTTCCCTGGTGGTGCAGTGGTTAAGAATCCTCCTGCCAATGCAGGGGACACGGGTTTGAGCCCTGGTCCGGGAAGATCCCACATGCCGCAGAGCAACTAAGCCTGGGCTCCACAACTACTGAGCCTGCGCTCTAGAGCCTGCAAGCCACAACTACTGAAGCCCACGAGACACAACTACTGAAACCCACGCACCTAGAGGCCGTGCTCCACAACAAGAGAAGCCACTGCAGTGAGAAGCCCGTGCACAACAACGAAGAGTAGCTCCCGCTCACTGCAACTAGAGAAAGCCTGAGCGCAGCAATGGAGACCCAATGCAGCCAAAAATAAATAAATAAAATAAATAAATTTATTAAAAATTAATTAACTAAGTGGGAAAAGCACCCATCTATTTAATTACTGGCTGTGCATCATGAAGAAAATGAAATTGGACCTCTTCCTGACACATCACATACGGTAAGTATATCTCTGATGGATATATGCTTTAAATGTGAAAAAAAGAAGAAAATTTGAAGACCGTATACATGAACTTAGAAAAGGGGAGAATTCTTAAGCAAATCAGAAAGCCCAGAATTTATAAAAGAAAGCACAGATGTGCTTGGCTACATCAAAATTTTGTTTCATATATTGAAAAACACCGAAACCAAAGTCAAAATCAAAGTCATAAATGACAGGTTGGAAAAAAATATTAGTAATACATATAATAGAGATGTAATGCCCTAATATACAAAGAGCTCCTACAAATTAATAGAAAAATACCCCAAGAAGACAAATTTTAAGTGGGTAAGGACATGAACAGGAAATTTATAGAAAAACAAATGCAAATGACCAATAAATGTGGAAGACAGAGTAATACAAATTAAGGCAATTATGAGATATCATTTTTCACTTAGGTTGGCAAAACATTAAAGCATCAATGATATGGTAGGAACGTGAGTTGCTGCAGTCTTTAGGAATGGAATCCAGCTTTATCCATTACAACTAAAAACATATTTATCTTTGGCTTTGAAATCTCACATTTGGGAATCCACCTCCAAGAAATAAGGACACTGGTATGTAAGTATTTATGTGTGTACAAGGATCTTTGCTGCAGCTTCAATTGTGCTAAATGTCAGAGGGGAGAGGCATGGGGTCTGTCAGTTAGACTTGGGGGGCTGGGCCCTGAAACAAATCTTACAGACAACATATCCTTCATAATTGATTTTCATCTTATTATTTATTATTCAGTTCCTCCTTTCCTTGCTTCTTTTTCTGTTATTGCAGGTTTGATTTGTCACATGGTAAAAATACTTAAAAATCTTTTTAAGTAAAAGTTTCCAGCAATTTTTATTTTATACTTGCTGATGTCATGTTATTTGATACATAAAAGATAACGGCTACTAAATATTAATTATAAATTATGTACCTTTTTACAATTTGATTCCTTTTTTGAATTCTATTTTATCTAAAATAATAACTACTTTTTATTATATTTTTGTCACGTTTTCCTGGTGGCGCAGTGGTTAAGAATCCACCTGCTAATGCAGGGGATACGGATTCAATCCCAGGTTCGGGAAGATCCCACATGCCGCGGAGCAACTAAGCCCGTGCGCCACAACTACTGAGCCTGCGCTCTAGAGCTTGTGCTCCGCAACAAGAGAAGCCACCGCAATGAGAAGCCCACTCACCAGAACGAAGAGTAGCCCCCGCTCGCCGCAACTAGAGAAAGCCCGCGTGCAGCAACGAAGACCCAACACAGCCAAAGATAAACAAATTAAACAAACAAATAAATAAATAAATAACTGTAGTCTCCACTTGCATTTAGTTTGCATTTGCGTCTGATTTCTTTGTCCATCTTTTTACTATTCTGTGTCACTTTTAGGTTTTGGGTGTCATAGATCAATTTTAAATTCTGCTTATGGTTTCCTCTAAGATTTTTGGAAGCAGTCATTAAGCTACAATTCCCTGTTTGTCAACGATGGGGTTTAAGGAGGGAAATGTGCTTTCCTTATTGAACATGAGGAATTTAGAAAACATCTGCTGCTCCCTGTTCTTGCCAGAGCACTTGGAACACTGTAAATCTGGGTGGATCCTGAATGTAGCAGTGGACCTTGTTTTTATACAAGCGGGTGTTTTGTATTAACCTATGAGATGGAAGGAGGCAGGAAATTAGGATATTTGGCCTCATGATCTCTCATTCCAGGGGGAACCATCTCTACTGCTGTCAATCTCACCTCTCACTGCCCGCTGCGGTTCTGTCAAAGGAAGCAGGATGAGGGTTAGGAGCATGAGGTCTGGGGTCTCTCCACCAAGGTTTGCATCCTGAGTTCATCACTTACTAGTTGGGTGGTCTTGGGTGATTAACTTAACACATTCAGCTTCCTAATCTGGAAAAAAAAAAAAAAGGCTGGCAACAGCAGAATTCTGGATTCTATGGGGTGGTTTTGAGGATTAAATTACATAATCCATAATGCTGGCACATACTAAATGTTCATGAAATGTTAGCTGCTATTATTATTTTTATCATCATCATCCGTAAAAGGGGATTGATAAGGGGATTGATGACCTTTAAAGATCATTTCTACCAGAGCTCGACAAAGTGGCATAATAATGGTTGCTCTCTCTTCGCCTAGAATTTTCTGCTCAGAGTTTTCCCACGGACCAAACACATGCTGGCTTGTAATGGGATACTCACAGATCTATTAATGAAGAGTAAATTTACTATCACGGAGCAGTAACTGAGACTTTCTTCAGGTGACTCACTTCTCTAACATAACTTAAGGGGCAAGTCCTTACTACCTTCAGAAAGAAAGGTTCCACTCAGAGCCCTCTTTTCCTTAAACTCTCTTTAGCTCTTCTTCCCACTTCCTCTGAAGTCCTCACTGTTCTTAGTTCCCACTTCAGTTTTCTTGGAAAGCTCAACCTCATTGCAGGGGAGATAGCAGCTGTAGACTCCGGGATCTTCAAACATCGCCTGGATGCTAGTGCCAACATCCTCTGCTCATGCTTTGTCAGTTTCAAAGGGAGGAGGGAGTCTAGCCTATCAGTGCAGTAGATGGTGAGTTCTCCTCTTCTGGATTACTTTTCCCTCCAACGATAGCTATGGCCGATTCAGTCTCACAAGTTCGCTCAGCATCAAGCATATTTCATCATCCAGCTCAGGGAGTGACAAAATTTTTAATAAAACAATCATATATTGAATTGTTACATATACTGGGATCTAAGCTAATTCCTTCTTTTCTATGTATTTCTGTTAAATCTTGTATGTATGACTCTGATTTTGTTCCTGTGGTTTTATAATATATTTTAGTAGACAACAGAGCTAGTTTCCCCTTTGGTGCTTTAATTTTTCAAAATTGTTTAGCGATTTGTGGCAGAATTTCATGTTGATTTCTCCTATCCCCATCCAAATCCTCCATCGCCTCTTCGTTAGAGGCTGGAGAAGTGAACACTCAAGGCCTCCACCCCCAACCTCCTTTGTTGCCCCAGTTTGACAGAGGATACAGTTCTAGCCAATTAGGCTGAAGTGAGGTCTACGAGGGGAGTTTCTGGGAAAGCTTTTATTTTACCGCAGAAAGGAGGGCTGTTGCCTCTCCTTTCTGCCTCTTCCTGTCTTGAAAGCAGATGTGTGGCAGCCGTCTTGAACTTAAGAATCATTTTGTCAAGTTAAAAAAAAAAAGTAAAGCCAGGGGAATTTATACAGCTCTATAATAGGGCTATATTTTAAAATGTCCTTTCTCTAGAGCTGTGGGGGAAATTAGGCAAATATTGGTTCAGCTCCTGAGAGTGAGTTTCATTAATTAATCCATTTAATAAGGCCTGGTTGAGTCTTTCCTGTTTTGACCTATGTGAGCATAAAAAATGAACTTATTGCCAAAGGTTGATGGGTGTACAGATAAGGAGCGAGAACTCAACCTGGATGATGGTTTCCACTTGACACAATGACGTTCAAGTCTGGGCAGTAGAACCCTGCCTTCTGTGGACTCTTTACAAGAGTGATTTCCCAGCAAACTGCTTGCGTTTCCTGGGCTTGGATGTCTACCGGATCCCTACCCTCCGAGGATGACCTTTCCTATCTCAAATTGCCTTGCGTAGAGAACATTCTTTTCCAGTAAGTCTGGATGTCTTACTGGGGAGCAGGTGGCTGCAGGAAGTGTGCTTGAAGCCAGTTCTGCTACCACAGGGGTCTGAGATAGGCCAAGTGGATGACGATGACATGGACACATGTGTGCTTTGAAATCAGGAGGGAAGAGACCACTTTAGGCTTGGGGATTGGAGACAATTTCAGAACCAAAGTGGCATGTGACCTCTCCTTCTTGGAATTATGACTAAAGTTCCACAGACCTGGAGCAATTCACCCAAAGTAGAAACAAAAACTTTTGCGGGGAAAGTGGAAATTGGATGGTGTTTGTTCTTTATACCACAGATATCGTAGAACTTCCTGAAGTGGGCGACTGTAGGACCAGTGGTTTGTTCAAAGTGATTGCTAAGTTGCTTCCAAGCCAAGACCTTGAGTCATCTTCAGTGGAGCCTGGTGTCCTGGGGAAGTCCAGGAAATCACATACTTCTCCTCTTTGTCACCAGGATCCTGACCTCCCTTCAGAGGTTTTCTGAGGGCACCCAAGACCAGTACCCACTGAGGTCTGGAGGGACAGCCTGATCTTTTAAGCTTGGAATGTAGAGGCCTGAACTTGCTCCTGGGCTAGAAAGCTCTGGTCCTAGACAGAATAATTTATTTAGGTATTCGTCTTTGTTTCCTTTGTACCTTACTCAGCATTCCAGCAGGTAACCAAGTCTTTGTGCTCCCTTGCCGCAGGGCCTAAAGAAGAAGCAGTCTGCAGGCCACCTCCCTTCCTGACTTCTCCTTTGTCCTGAAGGATTGAGCATACAATGCTAAGGAAGGGAGCTGTAGAGTGGCTTGAAGGATACAGTTCCTGGCTGTGAAAGAGCAAAGATTTTTTCCCAAGGGAAGAAATGGATGTCTGCAGTTTTTGTAAGTAATGGGCTCTGTGGCCCATCCTCCACAGAACCCCAGGAAGATGACATTTCCATGTTAAGTATAGGAAGGTCTTGCGGACTCTGGCTACCGAGGCTCTCGGCCCTGGCAAAGATTTCCATGGGGCAACTGGGTCACCCAACTTTAACGATCTGTGTAAGCTTGATCTACAGGCATCTTGGTGGAAACCATGTAGAGAAGGGGTTGCACCATAGGTCAAAGTTGGCCCACCATGTTTTTGTATGACCTATAAGCTAACAACATTTTTTATATTTTTAAATATTTGAAAACTATCAAAAGAAGAAGAATATTATGACATATAAAATGATATGGAATTCAAATTTCAGTGTCCATAATTAAAGTCTTATTGGAACACAACAAAGCTCATTCATTTACCTATTGTCTATGGCTCTTTTCAATCAACAGTGGCAAAGTTGAGTAGTTGTGACACAGTCCTGTCTGGCCTGCAAAACCTGAAATATTTACTCTCTGGTCCTTTACAGAAAAAGTTGGTGGCCCCTGAGGCACACCTATGCCCAGAGATGCTCTTGAATGTTTTGCTTCATGTCATGACTCCTGGTCATTAGCTCTGGGAGTGCGGATGGGACTGGGAGGCGGGGAGGGAAGAGAACCTTCTCAATCTCTGAAATTTAATTTCCCGACAGCTGAATGCAATAGGGCTCAGTGTCACCCCTACAGTAATTTTATGTAAAGTAGATAAACAGTATGATCTTTCTCGCACGTTCAGGTTTGTGTTACAAATTCATTCTTATCTCATAGGCCTTCCTGGCTTTTGTTTCACAGATCCTGTTTTGGAAGTAACACTCATAGGTCTCTTCCATCTCTGCACATCCAAATCCTACCATCAGATTGTAACTTAAATGTTCACCTTCCTCTCCATCCCTGGAAGTCTAACTTTGTTTATTCAGCTTGCACGTTCACCTAATAACATTTTTCAGAACAATCATACTTTCAAATATCCTGATTGCTTTTCCTCAGACAGCTGGACCATTTCTCCCAAATTAAAGTTTTGTTGTGATTTCTCCATCCTGTAAATCCTCATTGGACTCTGATACACATGATCGCATTCTGGTAATTTGTGTACATTTCTTGTGAGTTTCCTGAGTTCAGGGACTGAGTCTAAGCCTGCTAAGTCATGCTGGAAAACAATTGGCTCAACCAAGTTCAAATTCTGGTTCCAAAGCTAGCTGTATGACCACGAACATTAACATCTATGGGCCTCCGTTTCATCAGCTGAAAACTTCCATTAATGCTCTCTGTGCCTAGAGATGTAAGAACTAAATGAGATAGTGCCTTGAAAGTGCTTTTTAGGAATCAGTTGTCCCAGTACCCTTTGCAGTCCAACCCAGAGCCTAGGGCACAGAAGGCCCCCCAAATTGCTGAAACTCTGTTTGTGGCAGTCACACTGGGGGCAAGATGAGACCCTGGCTTTGGAAACGAGCACTTTGCCCCAGCCTTTCCTCTTTCTCCTGAGGGTTGTGACTAGTCCTGAGAACCAGTAGCATTCCCTTTGACCCCCACCTTGGTCCTCACAGTTGCATCACCACCACATGATCATAGCTATGGTGGGACCATCCAAGAAGAGAGGAGGGGAGAGTTTGAACTGGACCAGGTGGGACTGTAAATGCCAGGGTAAGAAGGAGGCCTGGAGGGGCTTCCAGCAGAGGCAGATGAGCAGAGCTGACAAATGCTTCAGCAGATGCTATGGGCAGATGTGCAGCCGCCCCTCAGCCCTTTCTGAATGCTCCACCCTCGGGCATCCAGTCACCAGTGCCACAGCTGATAAGGTGACTTTACCAGAGGAGATGTAACAATTCCCTCTCTGCTCCTGCGAGGCCCTGGCTTTCGTGCAATCTCGTTAGGAACGGAGCCAACTCTCCTGGAGAGGCCAAACAAATCTCAGGATGTACATCCTTCAGAGACAGTATAATTCATGATTCAAAATCCTCCAGATTTATTTATTTTAAATAACTGAGATATTGTATGTACTTCCTCCTGCGAAACATGCTCTGTGCATTTAAAACCGAGCCCCCCTAGAACCGAGATCCTCTGCTGAGTTTATGAGAACCTCTCTATCCAAAAAGTTATTACCTTTCTTGTCCAACACCTGTTCCCCTCAAGATTGAGGAGTATCAAAAAAAGTGGGGGATTGAAATCGAGCAGGACCCCTCAGGGCCCTCCTGGGTCCAAAAGTCTTTCTGTGTCCCCCGTTTCTTATTTGTAGGAAAAAGGCTTTCAGCCTCCTAGACCGTCCCTGAGTTCCAAAGGGCAGATTCAAACATCTACTAATTAGAGGAGTGAGGGAATGCAGAAACAAAGGAAAGGCAGTCAAGAGACAACAGTGCAATTGCTGGATCATATGGTAGTTCTATTTTTAGATTTTTAAGTAACCTCCATACTGTTCTCTCTAATGGCTGTATCAATTTACATTCTCACCAGCAGTGCAAGAGGGTTCCCTTTTCTCCACACCCTCTCCAGCATTTATTGTTTGTAGATTTTTTGATGATGGCCATGCTGACTGGTGTGAGGTGATACCTCATTGTAGTTTTGATTTGCATTTCTCTAATAATTAGCGGTGTTGAGCATCCTTTCATGTGTCTGTTGGCACTATTTACAATAGCCAGGACATGGAAGCAACCTAAGTGTCCATCAACAGATGAATGGATAAAGATGTGGCACATATATACAATGGAATATTACTCAGCCATAAAAAGTAACGAAATTGAGTTATTTGTAGTGAGGTGGATGGACCTAGAGTCTGTCATACAGAGTGAAGTAAGTCAGAAAGGGAGAAACAAATACCGTATGCTAACACATATATATGGAATCTTAAAAAAAAAAAAAAGGTTCTGATGAACCTAGGGGCAGGACAGGAATAAAGACACAGACGTAGAGAATGGACTTGAGGACATGGGGAAGGGTAAGGGTAAGCTGGGACGAAGTGAGAGCGTGGCATTGACATATGTACACTACCAAATGTAAAATAGATAGCTAGTGGGAAGCAGCGGCATCACATGGGGAGATCAGCTCAGTACTTTGTGACCATCTAGAGGGGTGGGATAGGGAGGGTGGGAGGGAGACACAAGAAGGAGGGGATATGGGGATATATGTTTACATATAGCTGATTCACTTTGTTATACAGCAGAAACTAACACACCATGTAAAGCAATTATACTCCAGTAAAGATGTTATTTAAAAACAAACAAAAAAACAAAACAGAAAAACAATAGTGCAGCATGAAGCAGGATCCCAGTTTCTCCTCAAGGGGTCTATATATGTAACAATCTGATACAAATCTCTGAGTTCTTCTGTAAGAACTAAGGCCCCCACCCAAGTGAAGGATGGTAACTTTAGGCTGAGCACAAGCACGTGGACCACAGACTGGCTGGAACCAGAAGGCTGATGATTAAGATTATTGGAACACCACTCTTACCTCCCCACCAACCAATCAGAGGAAGGTCACACACCCTGTAGACCTCCCCCCAAATTTTGCCTATAAAAACTCTTCCCCAAAAACCACTGGAGAGTTCAGGCTTTTTCTGAGCATGAGCCACCGGTTTTCCTTGCTTGGCATCTGCAATAAATTTTTCTCTGATCCACACTCTGACTTTAGGTTTGTTTGGCCTACTGTGCGCCAGGCACCTGAACTTGGATTCGACAACACACTTCCTTTGATCGCCTCCTTTGTAGGCTTAGATGGTCCACTTCTGTGAGCCCACTCCATCGAGGGATGTCCCCTCTGTCAGACAGGGTGGGAATCCAAGTTTGGGAGACAGGAATCCTGCTTTCTGGCTTTTTCTCTAATCCATCTTTTCCACTCTTTACTGTCTCTTTACACAAATTGAGCCTCTCACAGAGGGGCTTTGTCTGCCTGTAGGACAGCTGTGAGAGAGTCCCTGAGGGGGTGGTTGACAGTAACCAGACTAGCTCTGCACCAATTACTTGTCTAAGACCACACTCGGAAGTCCTTTTGATGGGAAGACAGGCCAGTCCTGGGAGGAGCCTTCCACTTGCTGTTTTCTGCTCCCCCATAGTCACGGCCAGGGATCTCCCTGCTTCTAGGTCTGTTTGACAGACTGTGTGTCTGGGTCTTCTCTGCAGACTCTCACGGCTGGGGCACATCCACTCTTGGAGGCTCTGTGTCCTGGCTCTGTCCTTTGCCTTCTGAGGGGCCATAATATGTGGTTATCCTGTCTACTGCATCTTAAATTTCTCTCCTCTGGGAGACTCCCATCAACATGAAAACATGCTCTTTTATTTCATGCCCCCAAACAAAGCAAAAGCCCTGAAACAACCCTCCTTAGACCCCATGCTCCCCCTTTAGCTGCAACTCACTTTCTCTTCTCTCCGTTATGGCAAAACTTCTCGAGAATATTGATTACCCTTGCTGTCTCCACCTCCTCACCTCTGTTCCACCTGCAGCCCACAGCGATCTGGTTTCTAGCTGAGGCATCTATTAGAACTGCTCTTGTGAAGCTGGCTTATTCAGTCCTCAGCTGATTTGATCTCTGTTGACTCCTTTGGTCTCCTTGAAACATGCTTTCCTTTGGCCTCTGTGACATCTCACAGTCCTGGATTTTTCTCTTACTTCTGTGACCATTTTTTCTTAGTCTCCTTTATCAACAACTACTCCATCCAGTTTCTTTGGTTGGAGTTCCTCAGGGTTCTGTCTTAGACCCTCTTCTCATCCTATACTCATTTCTCAAGAAATTGCATCCACTTCTTTGGCTTTAAATACCATGAGAGAGCTCACATCTTATAGCAGAACAGCCCCGCTGCAGTATCTGAGCAGTTGGCTTTGATGTGGAAGGTCAGGTTGGGTCAGGAGAGGCCCAGAGAAGAGAGAAACTGGGGTTTCAATCCATAGAACCACTGAAGAAGCAACCCAGTGAAATATCTTTCCTCATCTGAGAAAGTCACTCACTGGGGGCAGTCAAGGTGGGCTAGACTGTGATGGGGCCGGTGAGCCTGGGGACCCTTGATTGGCCTGGGGCCTCTCAGACAGATGGGTTAACCTTAGCTCTTAAAGATATATTATCTGTATGATTCCATTTCTATGAAATATCCAGAATAGGCAAATCCTATTCTGTAGAGACAGAAAGCAAATTAGTGGCTGCCAGGGTGTAGGGGGAGGGGAGACAGGGAGTGACTACATAATGGGTATGAGATTTCCTTTTTGGGTGATAAAAGTGTTCTACCACTAGACAATGGTGATGGTTGCACAACAGTATGAATGTACTAAATGTCACTAACAGTAGAAAAAATATATATTTTGGATTGACCCCAGGAGAAGAACCACTTTAGCTGAACCAACCACCTAGACCAGGGATGAATTCAAGCGCAGCTGTGACAAGTAGGTAAGGAACTGTACACTGGAACTGATTCTTCCCACCAAAATGACTGAAAATGACAACTTGCCCTCAGATAGCTTACAGAATGTGCTATTCTATAACACAGCTGGGGGATTTCTAACCATATTAATTCACAGTGAACCACAGGTGTGTAGTGTGACAGTAGGATACAGGTCTAAAGTTGAAAGATACACTTTTTTTTTCCAAGTCTATATTTCTGTGACTATGATGAAGTCAGATCTGATGGTTCAGTGGAGCATTCTGGTAGCGTGATCTGAGGTTGGGGAAGGAAGCTGGTTTGAACTATTTAAGGCCTTAAAAGCTGGCAGGACTCTGTAACCATTTGGAGAAGTCTAGAATTATACCCTTGACAAGTGAAGTGAGTGAACACTGTCCTGTGCTGGTCCTTTATGATACTGCCTTATTGTATTTCTCACAACAACCCTATGAAGGGACACAGTGGACCCAAGATTTGAACCAAGTATATCTACCTCCAGAATCTAGTAAATCCTTCTGAGCCTGTGAGCCTCTTGGAGTCCCTGAGTCAGAAAATGAGGAATTGTCTGGGGGAGGGAGCTGCTGGTGCCCCAGTGGTTCTGCCTAAGGTTGCTGAGCCAGCTTCCATCATGGCATATCTCTTACTGTGCCTACAGCCTGTGTAGACCGGGAGACATGGCCTACACACTCGTCTTGGCTGTGACCTTGACTTTTCTCTACTCTGCTAACAAAATGTGAGAGAACCATCACTGCTCAGTGAAACTTCTAGAGTTTGCTTGCTTGTCAATTTCCCCCCACACTTGCCATGTCCTCTTCATTTCCTGACTTGTAAACAATCAAGAGGAGAGCAGGTGACTGCCGGGTATGCTAACCAGATAACTCTGCTGTGCTCAGCACATCCTGTTATTGTGAACCTCAAGTCCTGCTTTGGCATCTACTGTCCTATTTTCTCTCCTTTTTCTAGCCTGCAGTTAGGGGAGTGATTGGATTTATAGAGATTGACATTCATATTTTTCACTGGGGGAATCAACATGGTGTACTTGGAAGATCGTGAGCCTTGGGACTGGTGTTGGATTCAAATTCCAGTTCTAATACTAAACCTCGTTTTCCCACTTTACCTGGAAATAAAAATATTGAACTCAGAATCCTTTCTATTTATTTATTTTTAAAATTTCTTTTATTGAAGCATAGTTGATTTACAATGTTGGGTTAATTTCTGCTGAACAGCAAAGTGATTCAGTTATACATATATATATTATATATACATTCTTTTTCATATTCTTTTCCATTATGGTTTATCAGAGGATATTGAATATAGTTCTCTGTAGTATACAGTAGGATCTTGTTGTTTGTCCATTCTATATATAATAGTTTGCATCCACTAATCCCAAACTCCCAGTCCTTCCCTCCCCCATCTCTCTCCCCCTTGGCAACCACAAGTCTGTTCTCTGTGTCTGTGAGCCTGTTTCTGTTTTGTAGATAGATTCATTTCTGTCATATTTTAGACTCCACATGTAAGTGATATCATATGGTATTTGTCTTTCTCTGTCTGACTTCACTTACTTCACTTAGTATGATAATCTCTAGGTCCATCCATGTTGTTGCAAATGGCATCTTTTCATTCTTTTTTATGGCTGAGTAGTATTCCATTGTACACATGTACCACATCTTGCTTATCCATTCATCTGTCGATGGATGTTTAGGTTTCTTTCATGTCTTGTGCTCCTATGAACATGGGGATACATATACCTTTCCAGAATCCTTTTTGAGGGCTGCATGAAATAATGGAAAAGGACCTAGCTCTTTTCCTGACTTTTAGTAGGCACTCAAGAAATTCTAGTTCTTTCCCTTCCCCAACCCCCCTCTCAAGTATTTCAGTTTTAGCATTAAATCCAGATGAAGTCTTTGACCATGACACTGTCTCCATATGCTGTGGTGCTCAGAGTGAACAGGATGGGATAAATCACTGAGAATGTGGGATTCAGGTGGACACAGCAGGGAGGCAGCCCCTGCCTCTCCCTCAGTGAGGGAAGCAGGGAGGCTGCAAGATTCTGAAGGACATTCTGCCTTTTCCCTCTTCTCTTCCAAAGCTCACTCCTGGCCCAGAATCCTCAGCCTGGGTCCCCATTGGCACAAGTTACTCTACAGGCCTTGCCCCTCTTGAACCACGACTGAGAGTGGTGGGGCCCAGGCTTAGGAGAAATGATAAAATACGTGCTTTGTCTCTGGTGCAGCTAATATCCTGAATTTGGTCCTTTCTCTCCTTCGAGTTAGCTTTCCTCACAGTGTCCTTATCTCTCCTCTCCATCTTCCCCTCCACGCACATGTATCCCAAACCTCAGCTTCCAGAAGGTATGTGGGTCAGGCCACGTCCCTCCAGGGGCAGCCTCGGTCCTACCATAACATATTACAACATGGTTGCCCAAGAAATGCCCAGCAGAGCAATGAAGAACGTCACCTTGGTACTTGCATATTGGTACAATGTTTCTGTTTCCTCCTTTCCTTCTTTCTATGTCAGCCACGTAAATTATAACACCCAGAATAATAATATCAGGTATCATATATTAAGCATATGATATGTTTTCAGAACTATTCTATGTTTTTTATTTACATGTATTTAGTCACCAGCAGCAACTCTATGAATTAAGAACGATTATTATTCCCATTTTACAAATAAAGAAATGGAGGCACAGAAAGGTTAAGTCTCTCATCCAAGGTCATACAATTAGTGGTAAACCAAGAATCAAACCCTGGAAATTTAACTCTTACCTCTTGGGCTTTTAACATCATGCTATTGCAGAATAGGACATAACATGACTTTTAGTGTTAAGGTCTGAAATTTGGGTCATGACTCAAAGGTCAGTAGTTACTGGGATGCAATCAGTATCTTTTGGCTGAAACTCGTTATTTGCAAATTTCTATAATCAGAGCATGTGTGTTGAGATATACATTGGTGCAGCCATCTCTGGAAAATATAATTTGCCCTAACATCTTTGAGGATGTTATAAAAATTAGGATCTTTATATAAAATATTAAAATTTATTCTACTAATAAAAAGTAAAGTTTAACCACAAAATTTCCTTCTTACGGGTTCCACTTACACCTTCAAAACATCCCCTATCTAGTGGATGGAGGTAGCCCCAAAGCCATAGTCTCTATATACAGAGAAATTAAAAAGACTACATAAAAACTTTCTGTTTCAAACTTACATATTCTTCCAGGTAAAGAATGTATTCCAATCTCTTAGTTGATACTTAAAAACCCAGAGGGGGGAAAATTAGTTTCAGCCATAAGATGTAGAGAGAGAAGTCAGACACTTTTGGGTGTCCCCATGTGTAGGTGAGGTAGCACTAATGATGAGCATGACTGTTTTGTTTTCCTCACACTGTCCTGGATTCTGCTGGGCTGGACCTGCACTCCCTGAATATGGCTGCCCCCATCTTCTGGTGATTACTGCCTGGCAGCCTGCCAAGAGCATTTCTGGTGACATTCCTGTGCAACCTACAAACTCTCATTATAGCACAGGCTCTGTGATGACATGGACCCAAGCAAAGATGGGGGCTCCAAAGTTATTTCTCCCCATTGAGATAACTGTGATCGAGCACATATCCTCATTTTGTTTACTGGAGAAAGAGACTGATTAACGGGCAGGAATGTTGAAACACGAAACACTGTCATTAGAAAAAAATCAGTTCTAGCCACAAAGGTAGTGAAAGTCAGTTTGAACGTATAATGCAATATGGTTGAAAGAAGAATACAATATTAGTCCATGATTATTGAGCACTTTGCACAGTGTATTTTATTTAATTTTCACAACAAGCCCTATAAACTGGGTGTTAAAATTATCTCCATTTTTAATACTACTCAGCCATAAAAAAGAATGAAATAATGTTATTTGCAGCAACATGGATGGACCTAGAGATGATCATACTAAGTGAAGTAGGTCAGACAAAGACAAATACCATATGATATCACTTGTATGTGGAATCTAAAATATAATACAAATGAACTTATTAATGAAATAGAAACAGATTCACAGGCATAGAAAACAAACTATGGTTACCAAAGGGGAAAGGGGGTGGGGAAGGGATAAATCAGGCATTTGGGATTAGCAGATACAAACTACTATGTATAAAATAGATAAACAACAAGGTCCTACTGTATAGCACAGGGAACTATCTTCAGTATCCTGTTATAAACCATTATGGAAAAGAACATGAAAAAGAATGTATATACATATAACTGAACCACTTTGCTGGACACCAGAAAATACAGTGACAGCACTGAGTCCTAACCACTGGATGACCAGGGAATTCCCGATAAAAAATTAATTTAAAAAATTATTTCCATTTTCCATGGATGGGGCAACTGAGGCTTTGAAGGTTGAAATAACTTGCCCACAGTCTCACAGATGGTCAGTGATGGAGCTGGAATGCAAATCCAGACTGTCTAATGTTTATATTCTTAATCCCTAAGCAACACTTCTGAGCCCTCCACACCTGCTGTTACTCTTCTGTAGCTTGGATGAGTTAATGATATCACCTCCCAACTGGTCACCCAGACTCAGGAGTCATCCTTCACCAGGCCCTCTCCATTTCCTTCACAGCCACTATTTGTTTAACAGGTTTATTGAAGCTCTGCCATGTGCCAGGTAGTACAGATACAATGGGGTACAAGGCAGTAAAGATTCCTGCCCATGTGAAACAGGGAAATGCCAGGCTGGGGAGCCTCTTGCAGCCATGTTTCCTGTTGTGTGACAGAAATCCAGAGCAAAGTAAGCTGACATTCAGAAAGAACCAAAAGTGAGAGATGGTCCAGGTACAGTGTCCAGGATTTGGTTTCCAGATGTTTCTGAGGCCAACTGCACCCTGCTTTTGCTGCATTTATTTTAGCTTTTTGATAATTTCCACTTTCTGCTTCAGATGGTTAGAATTGTGTTTCTGTGACTTGCAACTCAACTATTCTTGAACGATACAACCCCAAACAAAAAGACATCTACAAACTCGCCCCCAGAGATAAACCATTTTCACATTGTGGTGTGTATACTCACAGTGGCATCTCTTAGAGCATCTGCCCAGCTCTCAGAGAGTCTTGGCTATGGCCCCTGATTCACAGGGAAAGACCACCAGTTGCCATGTCAATGTTACTTGGCCAAAGTTTATTAATCCAAACGGTCACTCCTGGTCCAAGTTGGGCCAATCAGAAACTTTCTTCTTAAAATTTTACATTTGGACTATAAAGACACAGCCTAGGTGGGAATGATTTTATCAAAGCTGTAGAGGAAGAAGTTCTTCAAATCCAGCCATCAAGAAGGTATACTAGTGGTGTTCTTGTTCCACATCCAACCATGTTTGGAGGGTACAACTCCCAATTTCATGAGATATTCTAGCGTTTTCTCAGTAAATTCCTCCCCTTTTTTCTTTCTTTTCTTAGGTTGGTCTAGGTCAGCCTTAGTGTCTTGCAAGCAGAAGAACTTTAACTCATAAATTCTTCCAGACTTTTTTTATGTGTGTGTGCAAATATAATATAATATAGTATACTATAATAAAAACTAAAAACAGTATCAAACTCTATAAACTGTTTTGTAATGTGTCACGATATATGTAACATGAGCATTTTTTTTAAACTTTATTTAATTCATTTATTTTTGGCTGTGTTGGGTCTTTGTTGCTGCACACGGGCTTTCTCTAGTTGTGGTGAGCAGGGGCTACTCTTCGTTGTGGTGCGTGGGCTTCTCATTGCGGTGGCTTCTCTTGTTGCAGAGCACAGGTTCTAGGCGCACGGGCTTCAGTAGTTGTGGCACGTGGGCTCAGTAGTTGTGGCACACAGGATCAGTTGCTCTGTGGCATGTGGGATCTTCCCGGACCAGGGCTCGAACCCGTGTCCCCTGCATTGGCAGGTGGATTCTTAACCACTGCGCCACCAGGGAAGCCCTATCATGAGCATTTTACAAAGACAATAAATATTTATTTTTAGCACTATATCGTTGTGTATATATATATATATATATATATATATATATATATATACCATTATTTATTTAACCTAGTTTTATTTTTGGTCATTAGAGAATTTAACATTTTCCTCTATTAAAAATTCTGCTCCTTTCTTAGGATAGATAAATCCCTGAAAATCACATTTCTGGACAAAATAAATGGATTTGTAAAGACTTTTAATTTATACTGTATAGTTTCTTCAGAAAATGTGTGCCAATTTATATTTTTATCTTTGATGAATAAGAGCAATTTCCTCATGAACAATAGCATTAGGCATTAAAATTATTTGGTATCTTTGTCAATGTAGTAAACAAAACGATAATCCTTGTTTTAATTTGCATTTCTTTGATAGTTCTAATCTTGAATATTTTTTTCCTCCCAAATTAATGGCCATTTGTATAACTTCATTTATAAATTATCTATTTAGGTCTTTTATCCATTTTTCTGTTGGAATTTTCATTTTTTGGTTTTAATTTGTAAGAAATCTTTATATATAATATAATATGCACACATATATGTTTTTCAAACTACATTTGGTGTTTGAAAAAATATTTGTGTTGCAAATATTTTCCCAGTTTCATGTTTGCCTTTTATTTATGCTTTGTTATTGTTTTATTGTTGTTGCTTTACAGCTATGTTTATGTTACTGTTATGTAACTGTTAGCTTTATTACTCTTTTCCTTTGTGGTTCCTGATTTTTGTGCCATGCTTCTAAAGGCTTTGCACATGCCAAGATTATATGAATATTTGCCTGTATAAGCTACTATGATTTTTTTTTACATTTAAATCTATATTTTATCTAAATGCATTTTGACGTAAAGCAAGGATCAATTATTTCCCCCTAAATATTTGGCCAGCTTATATTTTTCCCCAAATGGTTAACCTTATCAATTGTAGAATAATCCCTCCTTTCAGTGATATGAAATACACCTTTATCATGAATTTAAGCCACATTGTACTATGGTCTGTTTCAGGAATTTCCATCTCCAAGTGCAGCCTCTGATTTTGCTCTCATGACACCAGACTCAAGTCTTCTTTGCACTTGTCCTTAAAGAAGAATCCAATCCATTAATGATCAATGCTGATTTTACTAAATATTTTCTAGGAGAGACAGAGGAGTGGGTTTCCATCAAGTTCCAACATACAAGCAAATAAATAAGCCCCCAGTCCCACTTGGGCTGAGCTTCTCTATGCTTCCCCACTCAGGGTCTGAGTCCTGACAGGGTTTTCAGATATTTGTTTTCTAGGTAAAGATCAGTTCTCCAGCTTTGCAGGCCCTCTTGCCCAAGGGCCTTGGTGATCAAGAAATCTGGGTGCTCGTGGGGAGGAATCAGGGTGTTATGTTGCCCTTATTTACATCCTTGTGGGATTACTGGGCTCTAGAGGTATGCTCCCCTCCTCGGTTGGGACAACTGGACCTTCTGACAATGATAGGTCTTCAAGTCCACAGCAGCCCACTGTCAGCTGCAGGCCAGTCTGGAGAGACCAAAGAAGACTGTTGCAGATGAAGGACTGTTGCATTTGAAAGGTGAATGTCATGACTGCTGTAGAACAGATTCCAGGCACCTGTTGTCCTATATCATTGCCAAATGGACATCTCCCTGCACCACTATCATAACAAGTTTTGCTCTTTGTAAAATACTTCCACATATGCTATCTTATTTCCTCCTAAAAATTCTGTAAGTGGTGATTGTCTCCAATTTATAGAAACAATAACATTGGAAGTTATATAACTATAAGTTAGAAAAGGTGGAACTAGATCAGAAATTTAACTGATAAGTCTGATGCAAAATTGTTTAACTTTCCCCCATGGAACATGTATTATCCTTGCCTCACCCTCACCCTCAATTTACTTTCTCCTATAACAAAGTTTTTTTTTGTTTTTTATAAATTTATTTATTTTATTTATTTTTGGCCACGTTGGGTCTTCGTTGCTGCACACGGGATTTCTCTAGTTGTGGCGAACCGGGGCTACACTCCGTTGTGGTGCGAGGGCTTCTCATTGTGGTGGCTTCTCTTGTTACAGAGCACAGGCTCTATGCATGCGGGCTTCAGTAGTTGTGGCACGTGGGCTCAGTAGTGGTGGCTCGTGGGCTTTAGAGCACAGGCTCAGTAGTTGTGGCGCACGGGTTTAGTTGCTCCGTGTAATGTGGGATCTTCCTGGACTAGGGCTCGAACCTGTGTCCCCTGCATTGACAGGTGGATTCTCAACCGCTGTGCCACCAGGGAAGCATATAACACATTTTTTAGTTCAGTGTTTTCCAGGTCAAACCCTGGGCTCTGTGCCCTCTGGTCTCCAAGTTTTCCAAGCTTATTTTTCAGTTAGGCTTTCTGATCGGGCTAAAAGTGGGGCTGCAGTTTAGCTTGAAAAGAGACAAAGTCAAGCTTACTTGAAAGGAACAGGCATTGTGCCCTGAGGTCTGCAGTGTAAACTGAACTTCTTGCATTTTTAGATAGAAAAAGGGGTCAATGCTGTCCAGCCTGAATTGTCAACCAGTGGCCCTGTTCTAAGGGAATTTTCCTACTTCAGGGCTGCTGAAGTTAGGAGTGAAGCTCTGGGGTGCACAGGGGGTGCAATGGGTGAAAAGGAGCTTGGCAGACGAGAGAATTGTCTATTTCAGTGGTATCTTCATATTCATTAGGACACAGCAGTTTATGGTATTCATTAATGATTTTGAAATCTTCATATCAGTAATTAAATCCTTTTAGACTCCAGATAAATGTAATTATTTGTGTTGCCTTATTGTGTTTTTTAATAACTAGATTTGCCAGAGATTCATCTCATTGTTTTTTGTTTTCCCAAAGAAACAGCTCTTGGATTTACTTATCTGTTCTATCCAATTTTGTTTCCTAATTAATTAGTTTCCACCTTTGTCTTTATTCTTTTGATCTTCTTGATTTCTTTGGGGCAGATTTTATTTAAATCCCTGTCATTAAATGTTCACCCTTTATCATTATTCTTTGTTTAGTAATAAAAGCATTATTAAATGAAAGCAACCATTTATTTTTATAAGTTCTATTTTATAAATAGCTTGCAACAGTAAGTTGATGTTGGGGAGTGCTGAAGTCTTCTCTAGTTTCCAAATGGTGGATATCAAAAACCCAGATGGAATGTTGACGACACTTGCCAATATTATCTACATCTGAAATTGCAGAAATGCATAAATCATTTTCACCCAGCCAATTTATACTTCCCCTTAGAGGTTTGTGCAGAGCTGTATATAAGAAATACTAGGGAATTCCCTGGTTATCCAGTGGTTGGGACTCCGTGCTTCACTGCTACCCCCAGGTTCAATCCCTGGTTGGGGAATTAAGATCCCGCAAGCTGCAAGGTGTGGCCAAAAAACAAAAAACAAAAAACACCACCACAACAAAAACACACACACTAATCAAATGGGAATCAAAGCACCTTCTTATTAATAGCTGAGACAGTTCATGTAATGTTCAGAGAGAAGCTCTGGAGAAGCTTGAATGGGGTCAAGCCTAACAGAGGTCCTGCTCTAAATCTTGGGACCAAATATTCAGGCCTCCGGCTGCAAGAGCTGGCTGGACTCTGAGAGATGCCCTGATTATTGCCACCTGGGCATCAGGGATCCCCAGGCACACAGAACTGGAAGAGGATGAGGAAGTGAGCAGAGATGCTGTAAAGCCACCTGGCTTGGGGGAAGAGTGTGAGGCAGGAAGCAAGTGGGCAGAGAAGCATGTGGCATGGGGAGAAACAGCTAAAAGTTCCCTCACTACATATAGTAGAGAGCTTAACTTTGAGTCATCGTTTTGTTATTCATGTCTACTTAACACTTTGTGATCAGAGAATATGGTCCCAAAAAGTTCTGGGCTCAGAATTTAATGAAGTTTCCTTGCTGGGCTCTTTCTCTGTGCAACTGTTTCTTTGACATTTAAAAAGAAACAATTTTATATGCATTTCAATATGTCTACTAATTCAAGCTTATTATACGTATTAGTCAACACTTTAATAAATGTATTTATTGTTCATTTAGTGACAGAGCAATAGGAACTCACAAACATATTGCTACAATTGTGTATTTAGAAAATTACATGACAAGCTTTAATATTTCTTCATTCATCTTTTACCTCTTATTCATATAAAATGATTCTCTTTGTCTTGTTGAAGACTTAAGCCTTGGATTCCACTTTTCTGCTTTCTGCTATGAGTATTGCCAGGCCTTCTTCTTTTTTTTTTAATTGAAGTAAAATTAACTTACAATATTATATTAGTTTTAGGTGTGCAGCATCATGATTCAATATTTTTATACATTACAAAATGATCACCACCGTAAGTCTAGTTACCCTCTGTCACTGTACAAAGGTATTACAATATATTGACTATTTTTCCCATGGGGTACATTACTTGCCAGACCTTTTTGTATTTGTTTGATGTATCTTTGCCTGTGTTTTAAACTTTCCTAAGTATTTTGCATTAACTGTGTTTTAATCTGAAACCTTTGTGCTATGTCTGTCACATTATTTTATATTTTTTTGATTTAAAAAAATATTTATATGTGTTTTCATTACTTTCTTCTCTCCCTCCTTCCCTCTCCCTTCCCTTCTTCTTACCTCCTCTTCCATTCCTTTCTCCTTCCTTCCTTGCATCCTTCCTTCCTCCCTCCCTCCCTTCTTTCCTCCTCTCTCCCTCTCCTCCCACCTTTCACTAACTGTAAATATACACTTCAATAGTTTTTAGTAAATTTGTAGAGCTGTGCAGCCCTGACCACAATCCAGTTTTAGAACTTTCTTATCATCCTCAGGCAACCAACGATATGTTTTCTGTCTATAAATTGGCCTTTTCTGTGAAATTCACTCAAGTGAAATCGTACACTGGGCAGTCTTTTGTGTCTGGCTTTTTTTCACTTAGCATAATGTTTTTGAAGTATTTTGTGTATCATTATTTCATTCCTTTGTTGCTGACTAGTATTCCATGATGTGGATATACCACATTTTTTCTTCCACTCACCAGTTGGTGGACCAGTTTGGGGCTATTACGAGTAATGCTTCTACGAGTGTAATTCCCATGTAATTATTCCTGTGAACATGTTTTCATTTTTCTTGAGTAGGTTCTCAGGAGTGAAATCTATGGTAAGATTTATGGTAAGTTTCTGTTTGACTCTATTTTTTGTTTGTAAAAATACAGGTAGAACAATAGATAATTTTTCCCAGCTATGTCTGGCCTTTCTATTTCTCTCCTTTTCCTTTTTTTTCCAAATCGAGAAAAGTATTCTTTATGTAGTTGAATATATCCGTACAGAGTTGTTGCTTTAATTTAGACTCTTGGGAGTGTGCGACCCAGGGCTTTAGTTTTAATTTAATTGAGATAATTCATATAACATAAAATTCACTATTTTAAAGTGTATAGTTCCATGGTTTTTAGAATATTCACTACATTGTGCAACCATTGTACTACCTAATTCCAGAATACTTCCATCACCCCCCAAAAAGGCCCCCTACCTATTAGCCATTAGTCCCAATTCCTCTCTCAGCCCATCCCCTGAGAACTGCTTGTCTACTTTCTGTATGTATGGATTTGCCTATTCCAGAAATTTCATAAATATGGAATCATACAATATGTGGCCTTATGTGTCTGGCTTCTGTCAATTAGCCTAATACGTTTGGCTTTTTAAAAAAACACCCTATATCACTTTGCATTCCTATCAGCAGACTATGAGGGTTCCAGTTTCTTTGGATAGTGTTGTTTTTTGGAGTTTTTTGTTTTGTTTTGTTTTGTTTTGTTTTGTCTTCTGGCCACACCACACGGCTTGTGGGATTTTAGTTCCCTGACCAGGGATCGAATCCAGGCCCTTGGCAGTGAGGGCCTGGAGGCCTAACCCCTGGACTGCCAGGGAAGTCCCTGGATAGTGTTTTATTGATGACCACTCTTGTTATCATTATGAAATTGAAACAGAAGTGATGCTGTCCTTCTGAGTTGTGTCCATATGGGTGGGGAGTGTGAACAACGAGCTGGGGGAAGGAGACATCCTAAGTTGATGCTGAGTGTTCTGGGCTTTCTGGAGACTCAGGAACACTGCAATCTCATTTCTTCAGGAAATGCTTCCTCCCACGTTCTGGACTGAAGTGGGGAAAGAAATGGGACACTGGCTAATTTAGGACTTTTAAAAAGGCAATGTGAAATAACATCAAACACTCTCTGGGGTGCCTTTCTCTTTCTTTTCTTTTTTCCTCTTCTTTTTTCTTTTCTCCTTTCTTCCTTCCTTCCTTCCTCTCTCTCTTCCTCCCTCCCTCCCTTCCTCCCTTTCTCTCTTCCTCTTTCTTTCTTTTCCTTTCTTTCTCTCCCTTCCTTCCTCCCTCTCTCTCTCTCCCATCTCTCTCTCCCTCTCTCTTCCTTTCTTTCATTCTTTCCTTCTTTCTTTCTTTCTTCCTTTCTTCCTTCCTTTCTTTCTTTCTTTCTTACTTTCTTTCTTTCTCTCTTTCTTTCTTCCTTCCTTCCTTCCATCCTTCCTTCCTTCCTCCCTTCTTTTCTTTTCTTTTCTTTTTTCTTTTCTTTTCTTTCTTTCTTCCTTTCTTTCTTTCTTTCTCTCTCCCTTTCTCCCTTTCTCTCTCTCTTTCTTTCTTCCTTTCTTTCTTCCTTCCTTCCTTCCTTCCTTCCTTTCTTTCTTTCTTTCTCTCTTTCTTCCTTTCTTCCTTCCTTCCTTCCATCCTTCCTTCCTTCCTTCTATTCTTTTCTTTTCTTTCTTTCTTCCTTTCTTTCTTTCTTTCTCTCTCCCTTTCTCCCGTTCTCTCTCTCTCTCTCTTTCTTCCTTTCTTTCTTTCTTCCTTCCTTCCTTCCTTTCTTTCTTTCTTTCTTCTTTCTTTCTTTCTTTCTTTCTTTCTTTCTTTCTTTCTTTCTTTCTTTCTTTCTTTTTTTCTTCTTTCTTTCTTCTTTCTTTTCTCCTGGAAGGAATGAATGGTGTTTCCAACTAAGTTTGCAAAAGTGACTTACTTGATTATAAGAACTAGTCTGGAGGCAGAACACCTGCAATTCTGAGAACTGCAGCTCACCACTGCTTCATGGCTGTGGTGGAACCAGTCCTGCCATGCACACCTCAGGAGAATTGAGGCAGCACACAGGTGCAAGAAGAATTCTGAGTTAGCAGCCGGATTTGGTTTGGGGGCTGGTTTCTTTGGGCACCTTGGGAAGTTACTTCACTCAATGTCATTGCTGCTAAAGTAAGTTATGATAGGTGCTGGAAAAACAAATATGACACAGCAGAGGGAGGAAGGGTATTAAAACTGTGGTTTGTTACAGGAAAACAGAAAAACAAACAAAAAATATTATGCCAAAATTTATTTCTTAAGTCTTCTGTTTTGGGCCCTAGAGCACAGACAATTTGGATGGGTTTCCTTACAGGTTGAAAGAACAAATATCTCTGATGCAAAAACACAGTGTCAATATCCCTTCTCCCAGTGACAAAACTCACATCCCTTTCTCAGCTCTAGGCTATTGCCTATCAGCTATTGAGGGTGTATTTCCGGAGGATGGTCCAGGGCTGGCCCTTCTTCTATCAGTTTCCCTTTCTTACATATTCTGTAGGCTTAGGCAGACAAAGCAGTTTGAGAATAGGCTCAATAACCCAATGCAAATAACAATACATGGGTTAAAAATAATTATTCAGAAGGCTAATTTCTCAGTGAAAGAAGGAGGTTTGCCCTTTCTCTAATTACTGTATTTTAAATTCAATCAACTCCCACATGTTTGGGTAAATTTATATATGCATTTTGAAAGTTTGCATCTCTCCAGGAATTTTATGGGGACTTTCCCCCTAATCATCATACATAATGATTTTCAGAAACATTTATATATGTGTGAAGAAAAAAAGATCAGCTTTTAAGTTCTAAGTTGGGCAATTTTTAATTGTGTTCTGATGGCTTGCTGTCTTGAACATCAGTACTTTAGCATCTCCCAAGTCATCTGTTTCAGGGATTCATATCATTAAAGGTGGCTAATGGCATCTTGTTCAATTTCTATTTCTTTAATCAATATTCTTCCCTGTGGCTAATGGTATCTGGTTTGATTTTTATTTTTTAAATCTGTATTCTTTCCTGCAATATGGAACATTTGAGAGCTTTTAGGAGCACATGGAGTGAACATTCACAATATTTAGTGGAAATCAGATGAATGCTCTGGTGAGTGGATTGTCTAAAGTGTTTATTACTTGGTTAAACAGCTGTTTTTATTATTTATCACCTGTATTATTTGATTTATCCTCACAACTGATTGCTGATTAAGGCAAAGTGGGGACTTCCCTGGTGGCACAGTGGTTAAGAATCCGCCTGCCAATGCAGGGGACACAGGTTCGAGCCCTGGTCCGGGAAGATCCCACATGCTGCAGAGCAACTAAGCCCGTGCACCACAACAACTGAGCCTGTGCTCTGGAGCCCGTGAACCACAACTACTGAGTCCACGTGCCATACCTACCAAAGCCTGCACGCCTAGAGCCCATGTTCTGCAAGAAAAGAAGCAACCTCAATGAGAAGACTGCACACCGCAACGAAGAGTAGCCTGCGCTCACCACAACTAGAGAAAGCTGATGCGCAGCAACAAAGACCCAATACAGCCAAAAGAAAAAAAAGGCAAAGCATAAGAGACCCTGACATTGAAATATATGCCACAAACTAGTGAAGGATATAAAATAATAATTCTGCAAATTTGCCTCAAACTGATCTTCATTCTATCATGTAGCATTCACCCAATCCAAATTCTCATATAACATAACAACGAGTCCCTTGTACTTGAAAAATTAAGACGTAAAAAAAAATAATGGGCTTCCCTGGTGGCGCAGTGGTTGAGAGTCCGCCTGCCGATGCAGGGGACACGGGTTCGTGTCCTGGCCTGGGAGAATTCCACATGCCGCGGAGAGGCTGGGTCCGTGAGCCATGGCCACTGAGCCTGCGCGTCCAGAGCCTGTGCTCTGCAAGGGGAGAGGCCACAGCAGTGAGAGGCCCACATACCACACACACACAAAAAAAAATAGTGACATTCATGTCCCATTTAGCTTTTTTATTTATTGGGAATAAAGAGTATCTACACCTAGACTGTTTTATATTCAGAGAAAGTCTCCAGTTAGCTGCCTGGAACTTTCTTTCTAATCTTGTTATCCAGAAATAAAATGCAAAAATTAAAACAGTAAACCCATGGATTTTAAATTAATTAATTAATTTATTTATTTATTTATTTTTGGCTGTGTTGGGTCTTTGTTGCTGCGCATGGGCTTTCTCTAGTTGCGGCAAGTGGGGGCTACTCTTTGTTGTGGTGCGGGGGCTTCGTTGTGGTGCACTCTAGGTGTGTGGGCTTTAGTAGTTGTGGCATGCAGGCTCAGTAGTTGTGACTCACGGGCTTAGTTGCTCCGCGGCATGTGGGATCTTCCCAGACCAGGGCTCAAACCTGTGTCCCGTGCATTGGCAGGCAGATTCTTAAGCACTGAGCCACCAGGTAAGTCTCAACCCATGGATTTTTAATGTTCAAAAATTTTTTTAATTTCAAACAGTTATGAAAATGTTTTTTTTTCTATTTGTGATGGCACATGCACCCTTGATTTCATTCTTCATTGTAGTATATGCTTGATCCCCAAACCAAACTCAACATAACATGTCATTTAAATTTTTTGTTTAAAATTAGTGTTTTTCACATAATTAATTTAAAGAAAATTAGACTGTGCCATTTGTTAGATAAGAAAAAGTAGAGTTTTGCCTTTATATTGATATAGTATGAAAGTTATCAGAGTACCTTAAAATGAACTTACAGTATACTGATATTGATCTAAAATAAAATATTTTAAAATTAAAATTGCTTCTTTATTATATACTATACAAAAATGATGACTTTTTTTTTTTTTTTTTTTTTTTTTTTTTTTTTGCGGTAGGCGGGCCTCTCACTGCTGTGGCCTTTCCCCTTGCAGAGCACAGGCTCCGGATGCGCAGGCTCAGCAGCCATGGCTCACGGGCCCAGCCGCTCTGCGGCATGTGGGATCTTCCCAGACCGGGGCACGAACCCGTGTCCCCTGCATCGGCAGGCGGACTCTCAACCACTGCGCCACCAGGGAAGCCCAAATGATGACTTTTTTAACTCCTAAGAAATGGGACAAATGTATGAGTAATTAATAGAATGCATTAAATGAAATTTATAACTTTACAAACATATATGTAAAGCTATAAATATATATGAAACTACATAGATTTGTAGATAGAAAGATGTAGACCTAAAGGAAATACTTTTGACTGGAAATCACTTGTGAATATGTATTTTATGTTTGATGGGGGAAAATGGAACAGAAGGGGAGATGAGTGAAATACTGTCAGACAAAATCCTTAGTTATATCACAGAACCATTAGTCCACATGTCTCCTTTCAGAAAATTTACCTCTTTTCCAGGTGGTTCCCCCCACTTCCCCAAGAGTTTGGGACATGAGCCTCTGTCCCAAATCCCCCACTCTTTTTTTCCAAGACTAACTCTTATTTGAGAAGTTAAGAGTTTGGTGGTAGGTAATAACTTCTTCAGACCTTTCAAGGGTCAAGAGAATAGGCCTGAATATTGGTTGGTTTTCCGTCTGTCTCACACTAGCTTTTTCTTTCTTCCATCACCTTCCGGAGGCTGAGTCACATGAGCAAGCAGGCCAAATGTTCTCAGAGTCAGACAAGCCACTAATATGCGTTGCATAACCAGAAAGTAAACAGCTGTGTTTGACATACAGGCAAGAGTGTCCAACATTGGCATGGAACTTGGGCTGGTTTCCTGACATGAATCTCTTCACGTACTTCTTGACCCTCAGATTGATTTTTCTTTCCCCAGTCTCTGGGTTCTACAGTTTGGGAGTTAGCTTCCTGCTTACATTTGCTTAGAATAAATAGCTGTTCACAAAGCAGTCAGTATGCAAGTATCTAGTTCATCCCGTAATCCACAGTCCTGTGTCAGTCCCCAGACATCTGGTACAAGAGAGGAAACAGGGCTTCCCTGGTGGCGCAGTGGTTGATAGTCCTCCTGCCAATGCAGGGGACACAGGTTCGTGCCCCAGTCTGGGAACATCGCACATGCCGCGGAGCGGCTGGGCCCGTGAGCCATGGCTGCTGAGCCTGCGTGTCCGGAGCCTGTGCTCCGCAACGGGAGAGGCCACAACAGTGAGAGGCCCACGTACTGTAAAAAAAAAAAAAAAAAAGAGAGAGAGGAAACAGATGCAACCTCAATCTAGGTTCTGTGAGCTCAGAGTCCATCATTTCAGTTCCTCTCTGGTTTCCTGAGACAGCCTTCTCCATGCTTCTACTACCAAGTATGCCTCAACTTTTGCATGGCTAGCTCTAAGCTTTCTTTATGGGTGCAGTGAACCTTGAGCTGTTAACTGTTCCTATAAGCAATGCAAAAAGAAGAATTGTTCCTAAAAGCAATTCAGTTTCCTAAGGTCTTAGAAACATGTCCCTTTCAAAACTGATCAGTACTTTCTAAAACTTTCCTAAGAAGTTTCATCTTTTCTTTTCTTTTTTTTTTTTTTTGCGGTATGCGGGCCTCTCACTGCTGTGGCCTCTCCCATTGCAGAGCACAGGCTCCAGACGCGCAGGCTCAGCGGCTGTGGCCCACGGGCCCAGCAGCTCCGCGGCATGTGGGATCTTCCCGGACCGGGGCACGAACCCCCGTCCCCTGCATCGGCAGGTGGACTCCCAACCACCGCGCCACCAGGGAAGCCCATATTTTCTAATCCACAGTCTTGCTGCATGTATAATGGTCCCCTGCTGGTGAAAAATCATGAAAGTGTCAATTTGGTGTGGTACTGAGGTCCCTTTGCCTTGCTAGCTGGCTCTTGTAGGGCCCATGAAAGAATGCCTTTATCTAGCTACTTGGAAGGTGTATTATAGTCAAGGAGAGAAATAAAGAAGGACTCAAGAAAGGGAACATGATGGAAGCACTGAAAATCACTTAGTATATACAATAAGGACACATAGTTCCACAGTGACTGCAAAAGCCAAAGATTATTCTTGGAATTGATTGTTTGGTTAAACATGTATGACAATAACCTGAGTATAAAACCTATACTTGCCTATTTTACATTTTTAATATTATAATCTCTATGCTAAACTGTAGGGTCTGTGAGAGAAGAGAGTTTTATTTCTCTACCATTGTGTCATCTGTGTCCTATACATGCTAGGTTCTCAGTAACCAAAATTGGACAGTGAGGAAAAAAACATGTGGGCTAGTCAAAATTTTTAAAAATTTTTCATCATGCAGAGAAATAAATGTAAATACTAATAGAATTAGAAACATTGATTTATTTTCCAAAACACTATCAAAATTCTGTCATAAATCTTCAAGCTAAATATCCAAAGATAGAAGTCAAAGAAAAAAAAGGAGCATAAGAAAAAATGTAAAACACAAAATTTGAGATGAGAAACCAAATTTATCAGTCATAAAAATAATGAGTGAACTTGTCCTATTAAAAGACAAAGACTTCCATATTAATTTTAAAGGTCTGTTGTTTATTTGTATTTAATGTCTGATAAATAAATTTTACTTGTATAAAATAGGCCATTCAAAAATAGCTATTATTATAACATCAGAAGCCATGAACATAGTCAAAGAGTTTTGGAGGTGTTGAAATTTAAAAATCTCTATGAGTAACACAATCATTTAAGTTACATCCAAAAAAGATTGAAAGTATGAGGATAGAAAGGTATCACAGTCATGTACTTTTGGAAATACTACCTTCACCTCTAAGCACCTTTTGGGTGATAGCTATTTTATATGCACCAGAAATTCATAATAAATATTAAATTACCCCCAAAGACGCAGATGAAACATTCACACAAGCATAAATGTAATTTTATGTAAGGTTAAAAACCTATTTTAAAATGCTTCCAAATATGCAGAGCTATAGACTAATGCATTGTACCCTCTGAGTTGAGGGTAGAAATATAAGTAGGGGTAGGGTCATGAAAGAACTTATAAATAAACTATGTTAGATTTTTCTTAAATGCAATGGGAGCTATGTAAAAGTTTTAAGTATAGGAAAAGGCATAATTAGATTTGCCATTTAGAAGGATCACTCTATTAGTCACAGCAAGAATGAAGGAGCTTGGGACTTCCTTGGTGGTCCAGTGGTTAAGAATCTGCCTTCCAATGCAGGGGACGTGGGTTCGATCCCTGGTTGGGGAACTAAGATACCACACGCAGGGGGGCAACTAAGCCTGTGGGCCACAACAACTGAGCCTGGGTGCTCTAGAGCCCATGAGCCACAAGTAGAGAGAAGCCCGCATGCCGCAACAAAGATCCCGAGTGTCGCAACTAAGACCCAATGCAGCCAAATAAATAAATAAATACTAAAAAAAAAAAAAAAAGAATGAAGGAGCTCTAGAAGTATCATAGAAGCCAGTTAAGAAGCTAAGACAAGCATCCAGGACAGCCTGCTGAAGGTGATGGCACTGGAGAAGTAGAGAGGTAAATACATTTGAGAGGTATTTAGAAAGTAGAATGGATAAGACTTGGTGATTGATTGTGTGGGTGAACATGGCAGGGTGTATTTCCAAAGATGGCTACAATAATATTTCCCATCCAGATCAAGAGATGGAGGCTTTCTCCCCACTCTCTGGGTGAGCCCAGAGACTACTCCCTCTAACCAGTAGAGCATGCACGAAGTAACACTGTGTCATTTCCAGTGCTCAACCAGCCTGGTATCTTCCACTTCCTGTCTCTTAGAACTCCAGGTAAGAAGTGTGACTACCCAGAGAACAAGCTGTGAGAAGCCCAAGGCCTTGGAGAGGCCCTGGAGGATTATATGGCATGTGAAGAGAAAGAGATAGAGGAGTACTGACGTGTCCCACACTGTGAGTGAAGAAAACATCTTGAAAGTAGATCCCCACCCCAGATATCCCAGGGGATACCACATAGCTCATAGCCAAGCCCTTCATGAATTCCTGACCCACAAAATCGTGAGTCAAATAAATTGCTGTTTTTAGTCCCTGTGCTTTGAGAGTCATTTGTTATGCAACAATGGATAACCAGAACAGTGAGGGAGAGGGAAAAGCATAATAGGAACTCCAGGTTTATGAATTTTGTGATGATGCCTTTCTTGGAGATGGAAGATGGTTGGGAAGATGATGAATTCAGCTGATTTCAATTCATCAACGAGAAACCGTTGTAGAGTTCCCATAGATACATAAATAGTTGGTACAGTGGGCAGGGTGAGACCAGAACAACACAGAATCTCTCCAGGAAACCAACATTTCAGGGAGAGGAAAAGGAAGAGCTTGGTAAGAAGGTCATGAAGGAGAGACGCCAGACGAGTGGAGATTCAGAAACCAAGTTCAGAAAAGGGTCTCAAGAAAGAAAGAAAGGTGAATAATGTCACAGGCTGAAGAGCATTTAAGTCTTATATGGACCCAAAGTGCCCAATGGATTAGCAAGAGGAGCTTAGGGAAGGGATAGGAGAGAAGAGTAGGCTGCAGTTCCTTCAGGAATGGGAGTGAGGTAAGGACACGAGGCGGGGAGTGCAGAGACTATTTAAGACCAATTTGACTATAGAAGAGGAAAAAGAAGGGGGGATAGGTCTTGAAATGACAGAGGTTGATTGAATGATGCTTTTCTTTTTTTTCTTAAGATGAGGGAGACAAACCTTTTTCCTTTAACAAAAAGAATACTTGCGGCAGTTCTGTCTGCCATTGTTCAACTGTCCTCTGGCTTCTTGCGCTGCTGTGAGAGGTCCTAATGTCTCCAGCCCTAAGCCTTCCTTGGGTAGGAATCATTTTGCTTCTTCTTGGCTTCCCCCTGCAGCCTCCCCACCTTCCTGCTATCTCTGATCTTTTCTGTCTGCTTTCCATTTAAAAAAAATAGCACTGTATAGCATAGGGAACTATACCCAATATTTTGTAATAACCTATAACGGAAAAGCACCTGAAAAAAAAAGATATATATATATATATATATATAATTGACTCACTTTTCTCTACACTTGAAACTAACACAACATTGTACATGAATTATACTTTAATTTTTTAAAAATTGAAAAACAAAAACAGCTGCTAAAGTGTGAAGTGTAATCTGAAAAAGAATATATATATGTATGTATATATATATAAAACTGAATCACTGTGCTATACATCTGAAACTAACACATTGTAAATCACCTATACCTCAATAAAAAATAAAAAATTAATTAATTAATTACTTTAAAAAAATGTTATAGGGCTTCCCTGGTGGCGCAGTGGTTGAGAGTCCGCCTGCCGATGCAGGGGACACGGGTTCGTGCCCCTATCCCGGAAGATCCCACATGCCGCGCAGCGGCTGGGCCCGCGAGCCATGGCCGTGGAGCCTGTGTGTCCGGAGCCTGTGCTCCGCAACGGGAGAGGCCACAGCAGTGAGAGGCCCGCGTACAGCAAAAAAAAAAAAAAAAAAAAAAAAAAAAAAAAAATGTTATAAAATTTTTAAAAAGTAGTACTGACTCTAAGTCTACTGTTATTTCCTCCACAATTCTCTTTGTCTTTGTTGGTTTATGCCTTTTGAAGAACGTTCCTTTCACTGTCATTTTAGGGGGTTTTTAAGGAAGAGAGATAAATATGTGTTCCATTTGCCTTGTTTCATTGGAATCCTTTGCCTGCCCGTGGAATACTAAAAACACCTCTTATTTGGCCAGGAAGAAAATAATCATACATTCCTCAAAGCAAAAATCTTACAGGTCATGTTGTCCAACAGCAATGGAAAAGGAGAAATGAAAATAGGGATATGAGACATGGTGGATTTTGCCATCAGGTTTAATGTGACTCAGCTGTGACCCAGAAAAGAGGTGCAGTGGTTTTGGTGTGAACAAGGAATTTTTTTTCCTCACAGTCATGTGCTACTGGCAGCTGACAAATGGCAACTGTCAATGTGGGGACAGTTGGTGGCAATGAGGAAGCAGGCTTGAGCCAGATGGTCCTTCCTTCCTGGTCTTGTGTCATCCCCTTCCTGAACTGGAGAGCCTAGCCAGCCTCAGACTGGGATGGCATCCCTCTTGCTGAGCATGAGATCCTCAGGACTTCCTAAACAGCCTTAGGAAGACTGAAGTCCAACCAGGAGGAGGTAGGGACAAGGGGGCAATGTAGGAAGAAGATGGGGGTGAGAATGGGGTAGGAGATGGGTGATGGCAGCTGGAGTTTGCCTCTCTTGTGCTTGAGGCTGAAAGGCCTGATTAGAAGTGACATCTCTCAAGTATCCTAAAAGTTGGCAGAAATCATTTTAGGGTCAGAACTGCCTGAATATTCTGAGGGTTTCTGGCCTCCACTCCAGAAGGCGGAAAGGCTGCAATAAAGTTTGCCAAGGGACAGGGAGACATTATTCTGAGCAGGGCCTTTTTCATGTGCTGTGTAGGTGAGCGCTTCTGCTGTGCCTTCCATTGTGAAGGGACTTGAGTTTGTATAGATAAGGGATTCATTGCTGCTGGACAGAGAAGCCTCAGTTTTATATATATATATATATATATATATATATATATATATATATATATATATATATATATATATACACACACATGCACACACACATATACACATATATATATTCTCTTTAAGATTCTTTTCCATTATAGGTTATTACAAGATATTGAATATAGTTCCCTGTGCTATATAATAGGTCCTTGTTGTTTACCTATTTTGTATATAGTAGTGTGTATATGTTAATCCCAAACTCCTAATTTATCTCTCCCTGCACCCACTATCCCCTTTGGTAACCATAAGTTTGTTTTCTATGTCTTGGCAGTCTTGCTTTTAAAGGCTCAGTCCCACAAAATCTTGATGGGAATTATAAGATTAAATCTCTCCTAATACAATAGAGATGCAAGTTAAAGACTGGGCTTCCTTTAAAAAGTTCTTTTAGCATGTGGATTCTGCTTCTTTGAACATGAGTTCATACCTCCTTGGATTTGAGATTCATAAATGTTGGCTGTGTTTTCCCAGAACTCCTGTCATGGGGATATTACGCAGAATGAAGCTTTGCAGGACTCCAGGCAACACAGGCAGAAAAAGTGAAAGGAAAGCCAAGAGTGAGGACAACGCCCACGAGACTGTCATGGGTTCCATCCTCAAATGACAGGGATCACATGCTTCCCCACATGTGGGTCAGTGGGAACATCTCATAGGCCCTTCACATTCCTCCCACTTGGGGCTGAGCCTGCAGGATGAGTCTTGGGAGAGAAACATGAAGAGCCTAAAATTGCCCCTCCTATGAATACAGGGACCCTTGGCTGGAAATTAGACTTCTCTTCAGGCTCTGTGGTGGTCCCTTGGCGTTTCTGGGTACTAGCTTTTGTCTGAGCTGGCAGCTGAGCTATTAGCCTTGCTTCTCTCTTTAGAGGGATACCTAGCATTCGGGAGTAATGGAGCCTATAAAAGGAATTTCTGAGGGAGGGGGAAGGGAATTTCTGTGTTTGAGGGTTTTAGTGGAGTGGGTGGGTGTTGTCTTTTATTATGAGCAGCTGTGTTGTATAGAGGTTAAATCACCAACCTTGGAACCAGACTTCCTGGGCTCAGAGCCTGGCTCTGTTCCTAACTAGCTTTGTGACCTTGGGCAAGTTACTTAATCTCTCTGTGTACCTATTTCCTTATCTATGAAATAGTGATAATAATAATGCCACTCTCAATGGATTGATGTGAATATTAAATTACTAATATATGTAAAATACACAAAATAGTGCTTACAAACACCAAAAAAAAAAAAAAAAAAAAGTTTGCTATTACTCTCCGCGCCCTCTTCGGCTGCAGTTGCATGACTGCCACTAGAGGGCGTTGTTAGCCTTAGGGGCGTGGCGGTTCTCCCTCAATAGTAGGCACAGAACCCCGGGAGTGGGGAGCCCAGCCCCGAAGTAGGCCCTGCTCTACCCCTCATCTGAGTAAGAAGGATCCGTTATTGTTGGAGATACAACCAACCAGAGCCCAGGAAAAGGACAGGGTGAGGCCCGGCCACAGAAAGACCTCACAATTCAGAGGTGTCACGGCAAGCGTGAGCTGCAGCTTGGGAAAAATAGGGACCCCGGGGCCCAACAAGGATAACCATTAAACCTTCGCTTTAGAGAGAGTGCTGTGCCTTTATCCCAGGCTGATTTCTGGAGCCAGCAGAGAAAGGGGGTCAGCAGGAAGGCCCTGTGTGTTCAGTGTGGGGAAAGAGAGCACTGATGCTTGAATCCCGCATGAGGGCGCGTGGAGAGCCTAAATATCTAAGGGGTCAAGTGGAGAATTGAAATGAGATACGAAGCCGGGGTCTGAAGGTGAGAACAGAGCCATCAGGTTCAGGAGGAATGTTCGGGAAGGAGCATTTATAAAAGGCCTGCCTCCAGAGCCCTGGGTAGGAGGCCAGCTCGCAGGACCATTGGGGCTCCCTCCTCTGGTTCCTGCTCCCCCTGTGTGTGACCCACGGTGAACGCCTGCGTGTAGTGGGCCCACATCAACTGTCTCTCTTTGGGGGAAGCCACCCTGCAGCCTGAAGGGTCCTGGACCAGTGCTCCTTCTCTTCTTACCACCTCATTCGTTGCACCCTCTGCAGAAATCTATCTGGTTCACGCCTGATTGCTCTAGATGTTTAGTGGTTTCCACAGCCCGTTTCTCCCATCCCAATGAGTTTTCATTAATGTTTGTCTCCCGGACTGACTTGGCCTCACCCTGGCATTCTTGCACCCTGCAATCCCCCAGTATCTGTAGCCTCCTCCATGCATGCGTATGTGTGAGTATGAGGCAGGGAGATGAGATGAGAGACATCACCCGAACTGGGACTGAGATGGAACATTCCGCTCACCAAGTGGTGGGGCCCTGAGCAAACTGATTTTATTTATAGAAACAAAGAAATGTGACATTTCTTACATCGGAGTGTTCTTACATCTCATCAGCCACACTGGTTTCCAAAAACTGCCCGTGTTCAGAAGGGGGCACTTTGTGGTCTAATTGGCAATGCCCTTATAGAAGGTTCCCACTGCCCCCAGATATCTGCCCCACCACCTCATCTGTGTCTGGCATTTTTGTCATTAATATTCTTCCTATATTGGGGATATTTCCTTAGTAAGAGGAAGCCTTTACCACCCATTACTTAATGTGCACAGCAACCTGCAAAGAGCTGGACCAAGAGCAGCCCTAACTGGGGAATTCTGCCCTTTGTAGTTTCTTCTCTGTGTCTGGTAAAACAGCTACACCAGGGGCCAGTTGCCTGTATACTTTCTCAACTGTTGCTCAAGGCACATGGTGCAGTGGTGTGCAGCCTCCTTCCTGGTCCCCTGCCTTCCCTGTGCCCCAGAGTCTGCTGTTATCACGCAAGCTGCTTCTGACAGCTGTTGATCCGCAGTGGCAGAGACGACGCAGGCACAGAGGCTCCACGGGTCCCCCAGCCCACCTGTGCTTCCTGGCCTCTCTCTTCCATATAAGGGGGAGTGGGACACATTTCCCAAGTTGCCTCTTTGTTTTTTCTTGGATAGTTTACCCCCTTTTCAGGTAGCGGAATTGTGAGCTGCCTATTGGAAACTTCCTTCCAATAGTTTTCTCTCTGTCTACATGGTCAGGCCAGAAATCTCAGCATCATTTCTGATTCCTCCCTTCTCTTCATCTTCCACATCCAGTCTGTCAGCCAGGCCTGTCAGTTCTATCTTCATAAGGCATCTCAAACCACAGTGAGCATACCTTACTTTTGTAACCAGAAAAATATAAACTTGTTATGTGTGCATGTCTGTGCATATGCACACCTGTGGGCATGTGCATAGGGGGTAGTTTATATGTTGGCAATTTTTTTTTTTTTTTTGGCCAAGCCACACATCATGCAGGATCTTAGTTCCCTGAACAGGGATCGAACCTGTGTCCTCTGCAGTGGTAGTGTGGAGTCCTAACCACTGGGCCACCAGGGAATTCCCATTCCAGTTTTAGATAAAAAGATTTGGCACAGTTAAAGCAATCTTCGTACAGGCCCATAAGTGGGAGGGCAGAGTTCTGCCAGGTGGTGTTAATCTCAGGTAACCTGGTGGTTTCCTTACAGGCAGAGTGGCTCAGGTAGTGATGAACAGAGGCCAGTCAGGGGGCAAGAGACTGATGGATGGTGAGGAGCTGTTCTTGGGTCTGTAGCTCAAGGATTTTTCTCCAAAGGCTGGGGTAATACTGAGGGCACAAGCAGGTGCCCTGGTATTGTAAGTGTCAGATGCCAGATTCCAGTTGGGATGAACATATTCCCCACTGGCTGGGAATTAGGGAAACCAGATGGCTGCCTCAGGTTCCACACAGATGTTGGTTTCCCATCCCTAGAGAGAGCTCACTAATGGTTAGACCTAAAAGGAAACCCTTGTGTAGATCTCCCCTCCTTCTCCAACTCTCTCAGCTTTATGAAAGGACACGGAAATGGTAATAAGAATGTAGGGCTTTGGAGCCTCATTTCCTGGGTTGGAATTTCTAGCTCTACCACATATTGGTTAGTGACTTTCAGCAAATTACCTAAACTTTCTAAGCCTGTTTTTTCATTTGGAAGATGAGGAAATAATAGTACATGCCTTGTGAAACTGTCATGAGCATCAAATGAAATAATGAAGATGGCATGTTTGATATAATGCCTTGTCAAACAAAATAGATGCTCAACACCTTTTAGCTCTGATTATCGCCTCAGCAAGGATATGGGTGTGGCAAAACATTGGTCGCTCCAGATCCTGAGTAACAAAGGAGAGGAAAGTGTTCTAAGGTGGTACAATGGTACCTATGACAGCAAAGGACCTTCCCTGGTGCCCCCTCAATTATGGCATCATCATGGTGGTGGGAAATCGTGCCCCAGGAGGAGGCAGGGATGCAGAAAGAGTAGCATCCCAGAGGCCTAAAGCTGCTCAGACTTTGCCCCCATCCCAGCCTTCAGGGCACCCCAAGTTTGCTATGCACCAGAAATAGGGAAGTACACATTTCCAGAAAAATCATAGTGAAAGAAAATCAGCCTCAAGAAGTTGATGGTGGTTGGCTAAAATTAACTTTTGCCCCAAAAGAGAGACACGTGGCCAGAAGACAGAGGAGCAGTAAGAGTTTGCTGCCCAGAGCTCGGGGCCTAGTTCTTTCACCTTGACTCCCAACTGCCCAAAGGGGTTCAGGGTTCATCTTCATGGGGTGGAGAGGAAACGGCGAAATATCCACACCTGGGCTCACCACGCTGGGACTACTCAGAGGACAGGGAATTGGCTTTGTCAGTCTGGGACCTGGTCAACCTGAGTCACTTTAGCTGCCCACCTGGCAGAGAAAACAGGCAGGAAGAGAAACCGATCAGGGAAGCGGAGGAAGAAGTTCGTGCACTGTGGTTGGTGATACTGTTGGTTTTGCACCAATAACCAGCTGCATTTATGAGGTGTCCACCTTTTGATAGCCTCAGCACAAGCCACATGTCCCGTTAATGGGGTGAGGGGCTTGCCTAAGGTCAGTACGGAGTCAGGGTTATGACCTGTGGACCGGCTCTTTTACCAGTGGTGCCCACAAGGGGAAACCCCAGCAGTCCTCCCTCCTGCTTGACCCTTGGTGGCTTCTCAATTCCTAGCCGGGTGCCCAAGCTCCCTGTCCTTCCTATGCTGTGGATGCTCCCTCACCCACTTCCCAACTCCATCAGACTTCACCACCACTCACCCTGTGCCTTACTTAGAGCTTGATTGTAGGGGGAAGTCTCCCCAGCTTCCTCTTCCAGAAGGCCAGCACATAGACCCTCTTCCGTTTAATGCATGTATTGCTCCACGTGAAAGAACAATAGGATCACAAAACCAACACACCTAAGAGAGTTACAGAACTGCTCATTTTTCTATAATTCAAAAAGATACATGCACCCTTATGTTCATAGCAGTACCATTTACAATAGCCAAGACATGAAAACAACCTAAACGTCCATTGACAGATGAATGGATAAAGAAGATGTGGTGTATACACAAGGGAATACTACTCAGCCATAAGAAAAGAATGAAATAATGCCATTTGCAGCAACATGGATAGACCTAGAGATGATCATACTAGGTGAAGTAAGTCAGAAAGAGAAAGACAAATATCATATGATATCACTTATACCTGGATTCTAAAATATGACACAAATGAACTTATCTACGAGACAGATACAGATTCACAGACATAGAGAACAGACCTGTGCTTGCCAAAGGGGAGGGGGTTGGGTAGGGATGAATTGGGAGTTTGGGATTAACAGATACAAACTATCATATATAGAATGGATAAACAACAAGGTTCTACTGTATAGCACAGGAGACTTTCTTCAGTATCCTATAATAAACCATAATGGAAAAGAACATGAAAAAGAATATATATACATATAACTGGACCACTTTGCTGGACACCAGAAATGAACACAGCATTGTAAATCAACTATACTTCAAAAAAATAAATTAAAAAAAAAATTGGTATACAGCCCAAAAAACAAAAGCAAAAAACTGATCCTTTTTACCACTCTGGTCCCCGATCTGCATTCGTTGATTCCTTCATTCATGTATCCATTCAATGAGCATTTATTGAGCACCTGCTGTGTACCAGGGAGTGGCCGAGGCACGGAGGATTCGGCAGTGAACAGGTCGGACACAGAGCTGCCTCTGCTCTCGTGCTGTTCCTGGCTCCCCTGAGCCAATCCTGGGAACTGGGGGTTGAGGGCGGGGGTGGGTTGTTGTGCGTCTGATGTCCAGGTCCTGTGAACAAGCTCACTGGGGGCTCTGCTCTCAAAGCCTGCATTTAGGCCAGAGGCACGACTAGACAGGCTGAGCTGCTGGGCTGGAGCAGCTAGAAGCAGTGAGGCCATGGCTGTGCTGGTTTAGTCCTGGCGGCTGAGGGAAGCCACAGGTCTGAGCCAAAGGGGTAGTGGCCTGGGTCAGGTCTAAGGGCTGCAAAGTGAGCCCGGGAATTAGGGAGAGGTCCGGAGGGAGAGTACAGGGGAGGGGCCTGCTAGTGGGTCAGGATTAGAGGAAGGCAGGGGTTCTGGGAGCTGGTGGAGCGGCAGGAAATGGGCTGTTTCTTGATGGTCACGACAGCAACAGTGATACTGGCCGTCAAGCGTGTGAAGGGCTTCCTGTGTCTGTGCCAGGCACCAAGCTAAGCGCCTTGATATCTGCGGTCCCATGTTAAGTGGGGCCGGCCAGGACAACTGCTCTGAAGCGTAGAAAGGAATTCACCACACCTCCCCTTCCTAGACCGCAGCCAAAAGTTAAGACAAAGTGAGCCATCCGTCCTCCATCCCGTCTCCCTTCAAGCTCTTCCTAGAGTCTACCTCTATGCAGGAAAATGACACTTTGTCAGACGTAAAGATGAAATGAAGGCAGAGTAACAGTCTCCTCACCCCAAGTGGACAACTAGCATCTCACCCCTTTACTAAGCCTTTGTATATTCCAGGGGTGACCCTCTTTGGGCGTCACCTTGCCAAAGGACACAGATCCAAGTGCCTCAGGCCAGGCAGGTAATGCAAGCGAGTGTGTGTGAAGAAACACTGACCCCAGTCCTCAGAGCAAGAAAAAGAAACCGAAAAGGCATGGGGGCTGAGGCCTTCTGGAGGGTGTTTCCCTTCGAAGCATGAAACCCAGTGGCCAGATCTTCTGTGTTTTTTCCAACGGAAGATAGCAATCCAGATTTAAGTAGGAAATCTCTAAGCGGTTAAATGTTGACAATAAATACAAAAATTAAAACAGACAAGCAATGCCTCTCTGGGACTTGTATTATACAAAGCAAATAAAACACAGCTGAGAGCTCTCCGATGGCCACTCTGCCCTGCAACTTATAGGCGATATCAAAACTGAATTCAGAGTCCTTAGAACTTCTTCCCCAAACATGTTAAATCCTCCCACAGGAAAGGTAGTACTTTTAGGCATTGTGTGAGTACTACTGTTTCCAAAACTCGAAAGCAGGTTCACAGTTCCATTACCTGCTGAATCAGGGAAGGGGGAAAGGGAGAGGTAAGAGCACACAAGGGGAGGGGAGAAGATGAAAGAATTGGGGGCTGGTGGAAGGGGCGCCACTGTGTTCTGGGCCTGCCTATGCCGTGGATATCTTATCTCGTTTAATCCTCACAGCTTGTGTGGTAGGTACTCTTCCTACATTCCTGAAGTGAAAATTTCCTAAGGTCACTCAGGGTCAGAGCCTATGGGAAGGAGTCCTTGCTCTTTCCAGTATATTCTGTGGAACTGACTGTTGGGTATCCGGGTCCGTGGCCTCAGGGTAGCTGACGCAGCCAAGCTCTTGCTCTGTGTGCCCCACTGGCCTCGCTCAGTGCTACGGCGTTAAAGCACACACTAGTGCCAGGCAGCTGGGGCTGAAGGCATGGAAAAAGCAGAGGGATTATCCACAGTCCCTGCTGCATCCTTGCTTCACCCACAAGCATCCCTCACATGCATCTATCAAATACTTGCTTTCTGGGACTTCCCTGGTGGTCCAGTGGTTAAGGTTCTGTGCTTCCACTGCAGGGGATGTGGGTTCGATCCCTGGTAGGGAACTAAGGTCCTGCATGCCACACAGAGCAGCCAAAACAAATAAATTAATTTCAGAAAGTAATAATAATACTTGCTTTCTGCTCTGCACTGTTCTTAGAAGACTGAGACAAGCTAGAAGCAACTGAAGCTCCAATTTCTCCCTGCAGAGAGCGTTCAGTTTAATAAGGCAGACCCAGGGCTGCCAGAAAACATTGGGTTGAGGACATGTCTAGAGCAACTTGTGTCCAAGTGCAAGGTGAGATGGCTCAGATTTGCCCTGCCATGAAGACAGAATTGGAGGAAGCTTACTCAGAGCTGGGGGAAGCCCTGTGAGTACCAGTGCTGGACTTCCTCTCCAGGAAAGAGACCTGGAGGAGGGAGCCATGGGCAGGAGCTGCTCATTGAGTCCCATTCAAATCTACACATCTGAAACACTGTTCAGTATTAAAGTAACAAAATATATATGTAATACAATGGGCATGAACCTCAAAGACATTATGTTAAGTGAAAGAAACCAGACACAAAAATCACTTATTGAATGATTCCATCGATACAAAATGTCCAGAAAAGGCCAATCCATAGATACAGAAAGTAGGTTAGTGGTTGCCTGGGGATTAACTGTAAATGGGCGTGAGAGATCTTATTGGGGTGATAGAAATGTTTAAAACTGGATTGTGCTGTTGGTTACACAACTTGGTAAAATTGCTGGTGAATTTTACAGTATCTAAACTTGTTTACGCATGCGCGCGCACACACACACACACACACACACACGCCATGGAGAAGTCAGAAATATTGCACCTTTGATACAAGGCCAAAGAGGAAATTAACCTGACACAGAGCATCTGTTTCCCAGAGGTGCTACTTTCTCATCAAACCTGATTGGTCCGAACGACAGTTCGTAACCTCAAATTCACAGAAATGGTTTGGGGTAAAGATGTTGGAAGAAGGATGGTGAGTTTGGTTATACCCTACGTGATTACAGGCAGGACTTGCAGGAAGGAAGCTGACCAACCTCAGACTGACTGGGGAAAATAGCCCCGTCCATGAACACATTGCACTGGAGCCCTCCCTGGGCTTGCAACCCTCTGTAGGTGGCTGACGGCGCTTTCAACAGAGGAAAGAGTTGGGACTTTACCATTTTCACAACGATTCAGTGAAGAAGGCAGAGGTAAGTTTGGGAATAAAAGAGTTAAATCTTTCCTTGGAAGAGAGAAATAAGGAAGCCAAAGGGGGGTGGAGGGAGAGGAGGAGGCGTGGTGAAAAGAAATAAGATTCTGGATGATTTTAGCTTTCACTCACTTACTAGGTATGTGACCTTTCTGTCATGTAAAATGAAAATGTCTCTTAACCTCTCTAAGCCTCATTTTTCTCATCTGTAGTCAAATCTATCTCAGAGGATTATTTCGAGGCTTAAATGAGATCATACACATCAAGCACTTAGTGTGATATCTCATAGATGGGTGCTTCATTCATTTACTTTGACCAGCTAATTTTTTTTTTTTTTGAGCATATGCTACGTGTTAGGCACGTACATGTAGTGACATCAGCAGATACATAAACAAATAACATAATTTCTTAGGGATAAGTGCTCTGAAAAAAGTGAAAAAATAATGGAATAGAGAGTAGCTGAGTGGGGTTGGGGGGGGGCAGGGGATGGATGATTTTAAATAGCGAAGGCAGAGATGAGACATCAGAGCAAAAATCTAAATAATGAGAAGGACCCGACTATGCAAGGCTCTCGGAGGAATATTCCAGACAGAGAGAACAGCAAGTACAAAGGGCCCAAAATAAGATGGAGTTTGGTCAGAGCCAGGACTAGGGTGGGTGAGTGAAGCCATCACTCTAAGGGTCAAGCAAATGCAGGATTAGAGCCTGTCTTTATTTTACATGTTGATATTTTGTTCATCATGAATTTGGGGTGGGGGGGCATTGATTTTGATTTTTTAAAAGTTTTGCATTAACATAGTATTTATTGTGATGACTAAGTTTTTTGGCACTTAAAAGCTTTTGCGCAGCAAAGGAAACCATAAACAAGACCAAAAGACAACCCTCAGAATGGGAGAAAATATTTGCTAATAAAGCAACTGACAAAGGATTAATCTCCAAAATTTACAAGCAGCTCATGCAGCTCAATAACAAAAAAACAAACAACCCAATCCAAAAATGGGCAGAAGACCTACATAGACATTTCTCCAAAGAAGATGTACAGACTGCCAACAAACACAGGAAAGAATGCTGAACATCATTAATCATTAGAGAAATGCAAATCAAAACTACAATGAGATATCATCTCACACCAGTCAGAATGGCCAGCATCAAAAAATCTAGAAACAATAAATGCTGGAGAGGGTGTGGAGAAAAGGGAACACTCCTGCACTGCTGGTGGGAATGTGAATTGATACAGCCAGTATGGAGAACAGTATGGAGGTTCCTTAAAAAACTACAAATAGAACTACCATATGACCCAGCAATCCCACTACTAGGCATATACTCTGAGAAAACCATAATTCAAAAAGAGTCATGTACCAAAATGTTCATTGCAGCTCTATTTACAATAGCCAGGAGATGGAAACAACCTAAGTGTCCATCATCCGATGAATGGATAAAGAAGATGTGGCACATATATACAACGGAATGTTACTCAGCCATAGAAAGAAATGAAATTGAGATATTTGTAGTGAGGTGGATGGATCTAGAGTCTGTCATACAAAGTGAAGTAAGTCAGAAAGGGAAAGACAAATACCGTATGCTAACACATATATATGGAATTTAAGGGAAAAAATGTCATGAAGAACCTAGGGGTAAGACAGGAAGAAAGACACAGACCTACTAGAGAATGGACTTGAGGATATGGAGAGGGGGAAGGGTAAGCTGTGACAAAGTGAGAGAGTGACATGGACATGTATACACTACCAAACGTAAAATAGATAGCTAGTGGGAAGCAGCTGCATAGCACAGGGAGATCAGCTCGGTGCTTTGTGACCACCTAGAGGGGTGGGATAGGGAGGGAGGGAGGGAGACGCAAGAGGGAAGGGATATGGGAACATATGTATATGTATAACTGATTCACTTTGTTATAAAGCAGAAACTAACACACCATTGTAAAGCAATTATACTCCAATAAAGATGTAAAAAAAAAAGTTTTGCAGGCTTCCCTGGTGGCGCAGTGTTTGGGAGTCCGCCTGCCGATGCAGGGGACACGGGTTCGTGCCCCGGTCCGGGAAGATCCCACATGCCGCGGAGTGGCTGGGCCCATGAGCCATGGCCGCTGAGCCTGTGCGTCCGGAGCCTGCGCTCCGCAACGGGAGAGGCCACAGCAGTGAGAGGCCCGCAAACCGCTAAAAAAAAATAAAAATAAAAAAATTTTGCATTAACATAGTATTTATTGTGATGACTAGGTTTTTTGGCACCCCTTACATTTTTCACAAGATGAATGCCTCACTGTGATTTGAGCATGAGGTTAGGGTTATTGCAAAACAATCTAATAAAAAATCTCTCTCAGTTTTCCTGTTTTGGGAAAACTCAAGAGCCCAGATTATATTCAGAAGCGTTTGCCAGATTATGCTCAGGTGCCCTGAGATTCCAAGTCCTCCAGCTGCCCCTTTCCCCACTCCTCTGAGGGCACATGTGTTGAGGAGATGCATCAGAGTATCCTCCAGATCCCTCCAGGTTGGGAGAAAGCTCTGGGGCCCCTCCAGCCAGTCTCACCAGGGCCCAGCCCTATGCTACGGTCACCACTCTTCTCCAAGCCCCAGGTGACCTCCCTATTCTACAGAGTTCTCCTGAGAATAAGAAAATAAGTGTAAACTGCAAAGCTCTAACAAACCCTCATCTGCTGGCTCTTCCAACACCTCAGGCCTCTCTGATAACCACTGGAAGAAAACCCTTCCTTCCCCTAGTCTGCCAACCCCTCAGGAGGACCAGCCTGGGGTGGTCATAAAATTGTGGTCCCCAAGGTAGCTTTGCTTTTTCAGGTTTACAGAGCCTTCTGTTGGAGATCTTAGGTCACATCTCATTTTTGCCAGTTGCTTCTTGCCTCATTTACTTTCTCTTGTAGCGATTGGAGAGAAGCAGCTTTCTGGCCTCTTACTTTGCAGTAAATTTCAGGGCTCCTAGGAGCCTTTATGCAAGTAGGCCCCCAGTGGCCTACTGAGATACCTTACCCTCCTCCCCCCTTCCTCTCTCCCTCCCTTGCTTCCTCTCTCTCTTCCTTAACAGATAGATAGATATATATATATATAGTTTTTTTTTTTTTTTTTGCGGTACGCGGCCCTCTCACTGTTGTGGCCTCTCCCGTTGCAGAGCACAGGCTCCGGACGCGCAGGCCCAGCAGCCATGGCTCACGGGCCCAGCCGCTCCGCGGCATGTAGGATCCTCCCGGACCGGGGCACGAACCCGTGTCCCCTACATCGGCAGGTGGACTCTCAACCACTGCGCCACCAGGGAAGCCCAACAAGTATATTTTTTGATTACCTATATGCATATCACCATACTGGGGACACAGTGATGAATAAGACAGACATGGCCCCCTCCCATACTGAGCTCTCAATCTGGTCGGAGAGACTGATGAAGCAATTACAATATAGTTGTCATGATGAGGGAGGTGTGGGGTGCTGTAAATATTCATAGATGGGATGGAAAAATCTCGAGCCTCTGTTCTTTTAAAATATGAGAATGAAGTTCAGAGAAGGAAAAAGTAGTGTCCTCAGTCACGTGATCCCAGAACTCTGGTTCTCTCCTTTCCAGACTCATACTCTTTCAGTCCTTTTACTGAATAATAAAGATCTCACTTTGGGGCCCAGAAAATCTCTAAAGGGGAAGGAAGTCGAGGTGTGTGACATAAAGCCAAGGGATTCACTGGGAAGCATTCAGCAGATGGCAGGCTGCCTTCCCTGCACATCTGGCTGGCGCAGCCCTGGGCTCACTCTTACTCCACTGCCGCTGGGATGGTCCGTCTGCAGGAGAGAGAATCCTAGTCCTGGCTGGGGCCTTAATGCATCTTCTTACTTTTTCTTTTCATGTTTCCTGTGCCAACTCCACTTTTATGTGTAACACTTAGTCTGCACAGTATTGGTTTTCTAGAAGTTGCTCCCATTTCATGCAGAGACCAGAAGTCTGTGACAGGCACTAAAAAATAAGCAAGGAGTGTGTCCATATTAAGTCAAATAAGGACTTCCCTGGTGGTCTCGTGGTTAAGAATCTGCCTTCCAATGCAGGGAACGCAGGTTCGATCCCTGGTCGGGGAACTAGGATCCCACATGCCACAGGACAACTAAGCTGAGCCGCAACTACTGAGCCCACACACCTCTGGAGGCCACACGCCACACCTAGAGAGAAGCCTGAGTGCCAAGCTGGCGAGGAACCTGTGCACCACAATGAAGAGCCTGGGCGCTGCAATGAAAGATCCTGCATGCTGCAACTGAGACCCTGACGCAGCCAAAAATAAATTAATTAATTAATTTAAAAAAAAGAGTCAAATAATTTCTTAAACTCCTCAATCTGGCCATTCTCACGTGGGACTTGCCCTAACCTCTGAAGGATAGCTTTCTTGGGTGTCAAGAAAGACCTGAGATGTTTTGTCATTTCTGCCTCAATACCTTCTATTTCTGTGGGCTTATTACACAATGGCACCCCAGAGGCTGTGGATACATAAAGGCATGACTCAACAGTTGACCTTCCACTTAACCTTGTCTTGAATGGTCTAATCTTAAGCAGCTCCCCTCTCCCCATAGCAGTTGTTAACAGGGCTTTCAGCCTGAGGTTGGGCATGTAGGTCTAGAAAAAGGCACTGACTAGGAAAAGATAAAGGACTTTCTTCTCCCACACCCAGAAGATGGACATGGCTGCCAAGGGAAAGAGGCCAAGAAATGTACTCCCCAGAGGCAAGGTTATTTAAAGCTTCCCAGAACCTTTCTGAGCTAGAATAGTCTTTGTCCTCAAAATGTTTAGTCAGAGGTGAAAGCTGAGAGCAGGTGGCTGGCTGCTTGGAAATCAAGACGATCTGGAAATACAGGCAGAACTTTTTGACTTTGGAGTCACTTTTGATTTCCTCATCACCTCAGGCTCTCTAGGGTGGCCTGGTGATTTCTCAGCACTCCTCTGAACTGACTCAATCTTGCATTCCTAATGGCACAGAAGTCTGGCAAGTAAACAGAGCCACTTGCTTGGCTGGGTTTGAGGGACCATCAAACAGACATAGAGGTCAGAGTTCAGCCACGCTGTACAGAATCTTCTCTCACTTGTACCAGGGAAACATAAAAATTTCATTCTGTTATGACAGTTTGAGCAATTAACATTCCTGAAGGAAAATTTAAATGCAAAGTGTACCTGCCAACGATGGTCCCCTAAGGGGAGGAATGTGGGAAAATCGAACCTCTTAACAAACAACTTGTGTGAAGAGTTTTATTCCTAAGAAATCAACACTTAATATATTGTTTTGGTAAAATAATGTCCCACAAAGCAGTACTTATTAATCCTGACTGTACATTGGAATCATCTGGGGCAGGGGTGGGGATTTGAAAAATGCTGACATCTGGGTCCCATTCCAGAGATGATGACTTAAATGCTCAGGGATAGGGTGGGGCATCAGTACAGTTGTCCCTTGGTATCCACAGGGGGTTGGATCCAGTATCTTCCTCCAATACCAAATTCCATGGATGCTCAAGTCCCATAGATAAAATGGCATAGTGTTTGCATATAACCTATGCACACCCTCTCGTCTCTAGATTGCTTATAATACCTAAGGTAAGTTCTACGTAAAGATTTGTAAATGCAATGTAAACACTATGTAAATAGTTGCCAGCAAATTCAGTTTTGCTTTCTGGAAACTGCTGGAATTTTTTTTTGAATTTTATTTTATTTATTTTTTTATACAGCGGGTTCTTATTAGTTATCTATTTTATACATATTGGTGTATACATGTCAATCCCAATCTCCCAGTTCATCCCACCCCCCCCACACACACACACTGCTTTCCCCCCTTGGTGTCCCTACGTTTGTTCTCTACATCTGTGTCTTTATTCCTGCCCTGCAAACCAGTTCATCTGTACCATTTTTCTAAGTTCCACATATATGCATTAATATACGATATCTGTTTTTCCCTTTCTGACTTATTCACTCTGTATGACAGTCTCTAGATTCACCCATGTCTCTACAAATGACCCAATTTCATTCCTTTTTATGACTGAGTAATATTCCATTGTATATATGTACCACATCTTCTTTGTCCAGTCATCTGTCGATGGGTATTTAGGTTGCTTCCATGACCTGGCTATTGTAAGTAGTGCTGCAGTGAACATTGGGGTGCATGTGTCTTTCTGAATTATGCTTTTCTCTGGGTATATGCCCAGTAGTGGGATTGCTGGGTCATATGGTAATTCTATTTTTAGGTTTTTTAAATTTATTTTTTTTAATTTATTTATTTATTTTGCGGTACGTGGGCCTCTCACTGTTGTGGCCTCTCCCGTTGCAGAGCACAGGCTCTGGACGCACAGGCTCAGCGGCCATGGCTCACGGGCCTAGCCGCTCCGCGGCATGTGGGATCTTCCCAGACCGGGGCACGAACCCGTGTCCCCTACATTGGCAGGCGGACTCTCAACCACTGCGCCACCAGAGAAGCCCTAGCCACATTTTATAGATTAGAAAACCTAATCATATCTAATTTGCTCTGCTTAAAAATGGACCATTCAAAGAACTGACAGAGACTTTGAAATTTTGTTTATTCCTTCTCTCTCTCCACTAGTTTCTGGGAGGTAAATTGAGAAATATAGAGATTCATTTCTTCAAAGATATCAATGATGCCAGTTCTTTTGAAAGACAAACACAGATAAAGTCAGTGAAGTTTTAGATAACTGCAAGATGACAGCTGGGGTCACCCTCCTCACAGGATTTATTGCAATCTAAAATCCCCATTTGAGGGAGTTTCCTGGCGGTCCAGTGGTGAGGACCCCGCGCTTCCACTGCAAGGGGCACGGGTTCAATCCCTGATTGGGGGAACTAAGATCCTGCATGCGGCACGGCCAAAAAAAAGAAAAATCCCAATTTCATAACTTGTAGAAATCAATGACTTTCTTCAAATTTTTGCAAGTGTTCGGGGAACCAACCTGCTCATGGTAACCTCTGCTCTAAGACCATGTTTCTGCTGAATCTGTTTAGATTATAGACCATCCCATGACAACACATAGACCTAGACATGAACACAGCTACTTTCCTCCCCTCCCCACCCCCTACAAACATGCTCTTCATTTGAGGAGCTGAGGACACCGAGAACTTGGAGAAACAGTGGAGCTTACGTCAAAACAATACTAACAGGGGGCTTCCCTAGTGGCGCAGTGGTTGAGAGTCCGCCTGCTGATGCAGGGGACACGGGTTTGTGCCCCGGTCTGGGAGGATTCCACATGCCGCGGAGCGGCTGGGCCCGTGAGCCATGGCCGCTGAACCTGCGCGGCCGAGCCCGTGCTCCGCAACGGGAGAGGCCACACAGTGAGAGGCCCACGTACCGCAAAAAAACCCCCCAAAACAAAAAACAATACTAACAACCCAGCTTTGAATATCAGGTATCCTCTTAAAAGTCCATTTAGCTCTCCCACCCCTGGGGATTTTACTGTATCACTAGCCTCTGACTTTCCTCTGTTCTTGTATTGTTTCTGTCCTCTCCTCTTAGAAGTCTAAAATAATTTCTTTTGTTCTTATAAAGCCTTGGAACTCTCTCTTTACACTTCAGGACCAGGCCATCCAACATGCGAAGCAACGTTATCTATTTAAATGGACTCTGAAATATTTTTTAAAACAAAGAGTGCTCCTGCCCTAAGATAAATTTTGGGACCACTTGTTGAGATGATTTAAAATATCTGTTGTAAATAGTGCTGCAATATATACACTACCAAATGTAAAATAGATAAGTAGTGGGAAGCAGCAGCATAGCACGGGGAGACCAGCTCTGTGCTTTGTGACCATCTAGAGGGGTGGGATGGGGAGGGTGGGAGGGAGGCTCAAGAGGGAGGGGATATGGGGATATATGTATGCATATGGCTGATTCACTTTGTTGTACAACAGAAACTAACACAGTATTGTGAAGCAATTATACTCCAACAATGATCTATAAAAAAAATAAAATAAAATATCTATATAAGGCTTTCCCCCTCTGTTACATTAAAATAAAAATTTGATAACTTTGGACAAATTTATACCTCTTGAGTCACAGCATGGGTTCCTTTGCCCTGCTCTAGGTAGCCTTCCCCACAGGCAAGAGAAAAAAATTCTGGGTTTTCTTGTTTGGCGCAAATCCATTGTGCTCCATTCAGGTCAGCATTATGACAAGACCTAGCAAATGGGGGCCTAAGTGGAAGGAGAGAGCAGTGGAAGATTTTATGTAACTTATCCAATTTTTGATTTCCTGTATTCATAAAGCTAAAATTTTATATATATTCAATAATTAAGTATAACATACTACAATGCAATATAATATAGTATGATTTTGAATATTAGTGTTCTGAAAATAGATATAGCTAGAAGAGCTATGTTAATGAGACTGATAGAAAAGTCCTATGTCTATACATTATTCAGTGTATTATACACACTATATATATATAAACACTCTTCAGAATATTCTGTAGACAGGAAAGATTTGGATAATAGAAAAATGACATTGGAAAAGTCGACTAGCCATGGGGGGTAGAATATAAATTTGGAGTCCCTTTGGACTTTCTAGAAGAATATATAGATGAACATTTATATAATCTGAAGGCAAGAAAATCTTTTCTAATCATGGAATTAAAGACACCAGAATAGCTTTGACTGCCACATCAAAGCAATGCTCAAGGGGCCTGACTGAGCCTGCAAAGGAATGGGGACAATCTAAAAGCTGAAGGCGTGCCCACAGGACCATGTGGGCCCCAACAAGATCAGATTCCAGAGGAAGGGAGTTGAGACAAAATTCACGAACACCAGCCCCTCAAGACTCCTGCATGTATGTGTGCACGTGGGCACTCACACACATACGCACACACACACCATTGAAAGGCTGAACATAGGACATCACTGTCCATTTTTAAGAACTAGAGCCAGAATCTACAGGGAATCCAAAGACACAGGAGGGGAGTAAAGGAGGAACCACACCCATGATTGAGAATCAAACAGAAGACTTGGAGAAAATTTCCCAGGAAGCAGCAGGGGCTTTCAGACAACACCTGCTTTGTACTTTTCACAGAAAAGAAAGAGCATGTGACCTCTGTGAAAAAAAAAATGAGATAAAAGATGTGGTAATAAATCAATTGAATGAGATAAAACAAGGATGCTAGAAGAGCTAAGAAAAGAAAGCAAGGACAAAAGAGCCTGTTAGAACGAATACATTATCACATGGAAATAGCAAACAGAGCATAATTTATGCAGTAGCTGACTTTATGTGTGATGTGATGAACGAGCTTAAGAAAATCACGTAAACTTCAGATGAAAACACAAAGAAATAAAAGCAGTTAGAAGGGCTTCCCTGGTGGCTCACTGGTTGAGAGTCTGCCTGCCGATGCAGGGGACATGGGTTCGTGCCCCAGTCTGGGAAGATCCCACGGAGGATCTTCGTGAGCCATAGGCCCGTGAGCCATAGCCACTGAGCCTGTGCGTCGAGAGCCTGTGCTCCGTCCGCAACAGGAGAGGCCACAACAGTGAGAGGCCCGCGTACCACAAAAAAAAAAAAAAAAAAAAAAAGCAGTCAGAAGAAGAAGGAAGAGAGTCAGTGAAGAGCTAGAATATCCTTTTGACTGATGCTGTTGGGTGTTGGCTCCATGGTGGTTCTCAACCCCCTTCTCCCTTGCTCTATATATGTGATGAAAAAGCAAAATACTCAATAGCTCAGCCTCTTCAGGAAGATATACCTCTTCTGACTTGAAAACATGTTGAAACTACTTTAAGTGAGAGAAGAAAATTGCAGAACTGTACAGAAAAAAAATTGTTATGTGACACACACACACACACTTATACCACTATGGGTTGGATTCCACTCCTCACCCCCCAGCCTTTGCCCCCCAATTAATATGTTAAAGCCTAATCCCCAGTATTTCAGGATGTGACTGTATTTGGAGATAAGGTCTTTAAAGAGGTGATTAAGGTTAAATGAAGTCATTATGGTGGGACTCTAATCCCATTTGACTAGTGTCTTTATAGGAAAAGGAATTTAGGACACAGACACACACAGGGAAGACCATGTGAAGACACAGGGAGAAGATGGCCATCTACAAGCCAAGGAGAGAGGCCTCAGAAGAAACTAACCCTGTTGACACCTTGACCTCAGACTTCTGGCCTCCAGAATTGTGAGAAAATAAATTTCTGTTGTTTAAGTTACCTAGTCTATGGTATTTTGTTATGGCAGCCCTAGCAAATTAATACAGCGTGTGGGTAATAACATAAAACTGGAAGAGAATCTATCAAACTTTTGTTGAGATTATTTCTGAAGGGGTGGTTCTATAAGGGAATTGTAACTATACAATTCATTTTATACGTTTTTGTTTGAGTATATTGCACTATGCACAATTTCTTCCTTAATGGAAGTAAGGAATTTTTTAAAAATTAGGTAGGATACAAGAAAGGAAAAAAGCTAAAACACATAGTGACTCACATGTCTCTGAACATGGCCACATGTTTCCCTGTGAGTTGTCAACAGTGCAGCTCACACAAGTACATCTTGTTGCTTACACAGTTCACTGTGTCAAGGTGATAAAAGCCCAGATCACTGGTTAAGAGGTACCCACCTAGTACTGATAGGTGTATCAGTCAAGAATTTTCCACCTGTTCTTACAAAGGTGACATTGCAAGCATTCTAATGATTCAAAATATGGCTGGTTCCATATGGCTGTTTTGCTATCAACCCTCAATATCACAGGAAGTGCAAGCAAAGGCAGTTTTATGGCTCCAGGATCAAATTGTAGTCTCCAATTAGTCACACATCTCACCTGGCCTGCTCCACTTGTTTACATACTTGTCTGTTCTCTGCTAATACTTACATTTGCGACCCCAGTGTAAATAGACTGAGCATGCAAGGGGGTAGGGGCTTATGGAGTGAGGCCCTCTTCTTCTTTCTCTCCCTGACCTGTGCTTTGAGCAAAACCAAAGGAGTGGTGCCTACGACCAGCTATGGAAAAACTCAGTATTATCTACTTAGTATAGTTTGGTCTGGGGGGCAAGAATGGAGGGTGGGAGGTGTTTACTGCAGGGGGTTGAGGAAAGAACCTGGATTTTTTTTCTCCTAACATGGACTGAGTACTTACTATATGTGAGTCTACTCTGTTAAATTCATTTCATTTATTATTTCATTTAAGCATCGCAACAACTCTGTGAGGTAGATTCTGTTAGAATCTCCGTTTTTATAAATGGGGCAGCTGAGCCTGAAGGAGGTTAAGAGTTGGTCAAATCTCTCAGCTAGTTGAGGTAGAGGCAGGATTTGAACCCATGTTGGCCGGCTCAAAAGCCGATGTTTTCTTAATCACTGCACCTTGTATAAGAAGGCTTGCCATCAAGTTCTAGTGCAGCTACTTGCTAGATGAATGATTTTGACAAACCCCTTCCTGTCTCTGAACCTAATTTTCCTCCTTGGTAGAGAGGGGGCTTCACCTAGGTACCCTCCAAGGACCCTCTAACTTAGCCATGCCAGGCTCGGCCCCATGCCATCGTTTTGGTGAGTGGTCTGTATGGAAGACCACCAACAGATGAGCCCTTGCCTTCGGCCCAGTATTTGGCTTAGGTTTGAGAAGGCACCTATCTCCGGAGTATAGATATTGTTGCCAGGGAAGATGGGGTGTCTTCTCTGCAAGATCAAGGGCTATGACCCACTCCTAGCCAGGCTGGATTGCAGGATCTTGGGGAGTTTTAGGACCCTGCCTACCTCCTCTTCCCTCCCCATCCCTACTTCTGCCTCTACTCTCTCTCTACTGCTGGCTTCTCAGCACTGTCCTGCCCCTCAGCTGATGCCTAAAGATTGACAGCTGCATTTCCAAACCAGTTAGATATGTCCCAGACCCACCTGCAACTAGAGGTATTGGGACCAAAGAATCTGTGAAGAGTAAAGCCCTTCTTAAAGGGCCATTTTCTAATGCAACTTCCCATCCTAGACCAGACTCCATAAATAAGATGACTGTCATTCCCAGCCTACCTGACACTTCTCAGCTTAACACAACCGAGTAAGCCATGCTTTTTGTTTGTTTGTTTTCTGGCCGCTTGCCGGATCTTAGTTTCCTGACCAGGGATCGAACCCTTGCCCTTGGCAGTGAAAGCACGGGAGTCCTAACCACTGGACTACCAGGGAATTCCCAAGCTGTGCTTTCTCTAAAAGCCACTTTCTAAACAGTACTCCATGGCAGGCCTTCCTTGGAAAAAGAGTTGTAGTTGGTTTTCTTTAAGATTTTCCCACGCCAGCATCACTCCCATCTGCATTCTCTCCCATGCATGCCAAAAACTACCTGGGAAGGTAATAGAATAGAGGGGATTATAGTTGATATTTCCTGAATCCAGACATCTGCGTGCAGCACTTTAGGACGAGAGAAGTCCCAGGGATAAGGAAGAAGGACAGAGTGCATTTGTTTCAAGTCCATGCTGGGGGCAGTGGCAGAGAGGCTAAGACGCTGTAGAAGCCAGCAGGGCAGAGGTCACTGAACTTCCCATGCTCAGGGGTCACCTGGATGGACTCCCTCGGGGTTCAAATGGGAAACTGAGGCTCGGAGAAGGGAAGGTATCTGTGAATCAGTGACAACCCTGGATTCCTGAATGTCATTTCAAGGTCATTTTCACTGTGGCCCTCGTTGCATGTGAAAATTGCCACCTCCTCCTCATCTCCGACTGCACAGCTTAGAAGAGGCCAGTGCTGGTGGATCTGGGTAAGGTTGTGTTTTCAGCCCTGATCTCTGGGGCCTTTCAGAATCCAAGTGACACCTTCTTCACTTGGCGCTTTTAAATTTAGAACTTTTCTTTTTTTCCTTTGGCCGCATCACAAGGCATATGGGATCTTAGTTCCCCGACCAGGGATTGAACCCGCGCCCCCTGCAGTGGAAGCGTGGAGTCTTAACCACTGGACCACCAGAGAAGTCCCTAATTCAGAACTTGTGTTTAAAAAAAAAAAATTGAGAGCTATCAGAACTTAGATGACAACCTATACAACTTAGTCAAATTACTGAACACCAACTTTCTCTCTCTCTTTTTAAAAAAAGGTAGGGGTTATTATACATTTTTTTTCAAAGTACTGACCTTACTGGGGGCGTGGGGGAGAGCTAGACTGGGAGTTTGGGATTGACATGTACAGACTGCTATATTTAAAATAGATAACGAACAAGGACCTACTGTATAGCACAGGGAACTCTGCTCAATATTCCATAATAACCTAAATGGGAAAACAATTTGAAAAAGAATAGATACATGTATATGTATAACTGAATCACTTTGCTGTACACCTGAAACTAACATAACATTGTTAATCAACTATACTCCAATAATAAAAAAAAAAATTACATGACTTGACTTCTTACTCACCAAACTTTCAAGACTCTCATTGATTACAGCTGAAAGGCCAAGTCCTGTTTGCTGACTTTACAACCCTCCAAGGTCTGGCCACGTCCACATTTCTAGTCTTATCTCCCACTCTGCCACCCACTACGCAATGTTTTGTCCAAGCTAAACTTTATTCTTTTTCATGGATATGCCCAGCTTTATCACACCTCTTTGCTCACGTGATAGCCTCCCCTGCCTGAAATGCTACATCTCTAAATCACTCCCATTTTCCAGATCTAGCTGTGAAGTCCTCTTCTTTGAGGCCTCTCTTCAAACTGGGAGCGACCTCTCTGCCCACGTCTGAGTTCCCACTGTAAGTTCTCAATTTTTTTTCTTTTCTTTTTTGGCCGCGGGGCATGTGGGATCTTAGTTCCCTGACCAGGGATTGAACCCATGCCCCCTGAAGTGGAAGCATGGAGTCTTAACCACTGGACCACCAGGCAAGTCCCTCAATTCTTTTCTTAAAGCATCTATCATTTTCTACCTCACCGCAAAGTCATCTGGTAATCTCCCAACTGGACTGTGGACTATGAGGCAGGACTCATGTCACATGAAGCAGCTTTGATTGTCCACAGCACCTAGGATGTATCAGTGAGTAATAAACAGAGGGTACATGAGTACAGAGCATGAGTAATCAACTGAGTGAATACAGTTCCAGAGACTCTGAGGCATGAAACCAAAGAATGGGACACAGAGATGGAAGGGAGCAGAGCTACCCAAGGGGTAATTTATGGTGGGGTGGACATTGATGACCCTCAGGCTAGAGGCTCAATGGAGGGCATGCAGAGAAGGACAAAAAAAGGAGAAAGAAATGAAGGAACTGTGGGCTGCCCACCCAACTGCAGGGAAGGAAAGGGCCAGATATGGCTCCCTCTCCACCCTCTCCTGAAATTCTCATTCGTGTAAGACCCGAGTGTGTGGCAAAGTCCTTACTTTGCTTTGCTGATAGTTTCATGGTAGGTGCTAGGGGAGAGGAAGCGGTTAGAGAAGCAAGGGTGGAGAAGCAATGCTAATCAAAAAGTGAAGTGAAATTTACGAGAATCATGAGACCCAATCACGCCCTAATGGGGTCATTGCCTCAGGGGTATTAGGAAGCAAAATGCACTTTTACTGTCATAAGGTAGGGTGTGTGTTTTTTTTCCCCCTCTGAAAGAAATAACTGGGATGAGGTGAGACTTCTGCTCTCAAGGGCTGGGACACTGACATTGTAGGGAAAGGTGGTTCCAGGTAGATGAGATGGTCAAGTTTGGAAACTTGTCAGATGTAGCACTCAGTGATATGGAGACACCTTGAGAAAAGGGGCTGTGTGTGCGTGTGTCACGTAAAGATAGAGCTGTGCAGCTGGAGGGCTCCCACATCGGATGTGACAACAGCTGAGCATAACGCTGTAGAGGGGAGCACTATGCCCCCCATCAGGCTCTGGTGAGAGGGCAGGTCTTGAGAGTCAAAGCACTTTTTTCAGTGGCCAAGGTCCTCTGGGTTTCTAGAACACCATACATCGGTGCAAGTGCTGTCTAATCCCCATCATGTTTTTGCTGATGGATTAGAACAGCACAGAGCTGCGGACCTGGCAAGTATTGGAATTTCTAGCCGCTCTAAGGGAAGACGGCCAGGGAGAAGGAGGTCTGGAATGGGTCACTGTATGAGTTTTCTATGGCTGCTGTGACAAATTACCACCAACTTGGTGGCTTAAAAATACCAAGTTATTATCTTACTATTCTGGAGGTCAGAAATCGGAAATGGGTTTCACTGGGCTAAAATCTGTGTCAGAAGGGCTATTTTCCTTCTGAAGTCTCTAGAAGAGAATCTGTTTCCTTGCCTTTTTTCAGCTTCCGGGGCCACCTGCTTCCTTGGCTTGTGGTCCCTTCCTCCATCTTCAAAGCCATCAATATAGCATCCTTAAATCTTTTCTGCCTCTCTCTTCTACGCTTAAAGGACCTTAGTAATTACTTTAGGCTCATCTGCATAATCCAGGATAATGTCTTGGATTTTAAGACCTGCTGTTTAGCAACTTTAATTCCCCATGCAACCTTAATTTCTCCTTGCCATACAATATAACATGTTTACATGTAACATAACATATCCCCCCTAATCCAGGGATTAGAATGTGGACCTCTTTGGTGGGGGGTGGAGAGGGAGCTTCTCCTAACTATCACAGTGAACAAAGACTATCTGCCATAGAAAAATGGAGAAAGTATCCTTACCCTTACTTTCCTTCTATCATTCTCATCAAGTAAAAAGATCTTTGGATTCAAAAGAGAAGAATCAACACTGTTTGGACTCAAAGCTCAAGATAAGTGAAGAGGCAGTATGAGCTCTGGGCTCCTGGATCAGGATGGAATTCACCCCAAGATACTAAGAGAATTTAAGAATTAGATTTCCAAATTGCTCATGGAGAGTTCTGAGGATTTATGGGGGCTAGTAAAAGAGTTAGAACACTAGAAATGGACAAAACCAAGTAACAATTTTTTAAAGGGAGAAGATAGATTCTCTACACTGTAGGTGAATGAGTTCACATTGCTTCTGGAAATAATTTTGAAAGAAGTATGGAAAAGAATGTTTCAAAGCATCTAGAAGAGTTCATCACAATTATGAAACAACATGGGTTCATTGAGAACAAAACATATCAGACAAATCTTATTTCCTCCACTGACATAGTTTCTCCATGGTGGATCTAGACGGAAGATAGACATCATGCATCAGCAGACTGTAAATATGTCACAGAGTTTTGTTTGGTTCACCTGTACATCATCAGTGGTGTGCTGGAGTTGGCTCATGCTGGCTCACGAGAGCTATTTGTGCACATTTCTTCCCAACAACATGTTCAGTGGCATCACATTTATAGTTTGGAAGCTGCCATGTTGGAAGTAGTCACACCACAGAAATCAGCAAATACTACAAACCGTGTTTCCCCCACCCGACCCCCTGGGCTGTTGGTTGTTAAACAGTTACCAGCACAACATTGCCTGTACTGCAAGTATCTAGCACAATGCCAAGACAAAGCTTGTGCTGCATAACTGTTGGCTGAAGCAATAAATAACCTGAATAAGAAACTTGTCACAGTGTCCCATAACATGACTGTGGTCAAGAAAGAGACATCTTAACTCGTTGCCAGTGCAACAAGTATCAAAATGTGAAGAGAGGGCTTCTCTGGTGGCGCAGTGGTTGAGAGTCCACCTGCCGATGCAGGGGACACGGGTTCGTGCCCCGGTCCGGGAAGATCCCACATGTCGCGGAGCAGCTGGGCCCGTGAGCCATGGCCGCTGAGCCTGCACGTCCGGAGCCTGTGCTCCGCAATGGGAGAGGCCAAAAAAAACAAACAAAAAAACCAAACAAAACAAAAGGTGAAGAGAAAGAAAGAAAAAGAAAGAAAGGAAGGAAGGAAGAAAGAAAGAGAAAGAGAGAGAGAGGGAGGGAGGGAGGGAGGAAGGAAGGAAGGAAGGAAAAAGAATCTACGTGAAGTTGGAGAGAATTTTCTAAGAGTGGAATAAAATGCTCTGTCCTTTGTCCTGTGAGTCTTGAGCAATCTTTGTACCATCAGGAGAGAATGAGTATGTTGTACGTTACAAAGAAATCTTCACCCACAAATGAACTTATCTATGAAATAGAAACAGACTCATAGAACTGACTTGTGGTTGCCTAGTGGGAGGAGGTGTGGGGGAGGGAGGGACTGGGAGTTTGGGGTTAGCAGGTGCAAACTATTGTATATAGTATGGATAAACAACAATCTCCTACTGTATAGCACAAGGAACTATAGTCAATATGCTGTGATAAACCATGATGGAAAAGAATATAAAAAGGAATGTATATATATATATATATATATGTATAACTGAATCACTTTGCTGTACAGCAGAAATTCACACAACATTGTAAATCAACTATACTTCAATAAAAATGTCTATTTCTTATTAAAAAAAAAGAAGTCTTTGCCATCTGGAAGGATGAGCTGAACCTAGTGAGATGAAATTTCAGAGGCAAATATAAAGTCCTGTTGTTGGAATAAGTGAAAACTAAAATCATAAAACAAATCATGCATGTACAGGACGGGGTGGTGGTGGGAAAATATAGCTTAGCAGCATGAGATGTGAAGAGTGAGTCTCAATTCTCCAAACTGGTTGTATGATGACTAAAGCACTGTGTCCACATCCAGGTACCACATAGCTGAGCATTCAGAGAAGAGTGACTAGAGTGATGGGAGATATAAAACTTGTCACGTGAGGTGTGATAGAAGGAATTTGGAGGTTTTCATTGGAGAAGAAAAGACTCAAAGGAATATAATGTTGACACCAAATATTTGGATGACTATTACAGAGACAGGGCCATCACACTGCTCAACTCCAGGGGGCACCATTTACATTGTAGTCTACGTGAACTGCAGCTCCCGGAGCTGTGCGGCGCGTGTCTACACAACCAGAGTGCTACTCCTGCACGTGGGCAAGTGGTTGCTATTCCACATAGCAGAAGTCCCTGAGATTGTATTTCAGCTCAGTTTCAACAAGAACCTCAAAACTTCTTGGATAGATTCAAAGCAGAAGTTGGAAGGTCACATGTCTTGGAGGTACAATAAGTGATTCTGGCAACAGAAAATCAGAAGAGTTTTATTGGATGACCTTTAATATTTTTCCAATTCTGAAATTCACTAATGCAAAAGATGGGAACTATCATTTATAGAGCTTCTCTTTGTGCTAGGCATTGTGTTAGATACTCTGTATACCTGATTTAATTTAATCTTCAAAACCTCCCTACAAAGTGGATACTATTATCCTTAATTTGCAGATGAAGAAACTGAGACTCAGATGAATTATTTGTCCATAGTCATCCAATTACTATGTAGCTTAGCCAGTATTTTAATCTGGGATTATAGGACTCCTTGTTTCTTCCTGGACCACTGGGGGTTGGCAGGAAAGCTAACCACTTCACCCTCTCTAGGACTAACTGGGTAACTGGGTGACCAGTGTCAATATCAATATTACAGTCAGGGGACTTGTGGAAAGAAGTTCACAGGAGAGAACATGGAGCCATAGCTGCGGGTTCTGTTGACTGGCCAGTGGTGCCCATGTCTTGTAGGAAAGATTTTATATGTTGCCAGAGTCCATTTTGCTGGATCACACTCTTACTTCGCTCCTTCCCTTGTGCTGTCAACATCAATTCATAATGCCCCGAAGAGAATGAAGATGCTCACAGAAACACAGTCCGTGACGGACTCTACCTCTTTGGATTAAATGATGTGAGTCAGGAGTCTCTTTATCCTGCCTCTTCACCTAAGACACTGAAACCCAGGTCTTGATGGTGACTCTGTAGGCTCATAAGTCAGCCCCAGGATTGCCTGCCTGGAGCCACTGACAGCCTGGAGCAAGTCATTGGGAGCTATCAGGCAGCTGATAAACTGGGAAGTGTGATCTTTTTTTCCTTTAGTTTTATTTATTTTATGTATTTTTATTTTTGGCTGCATTGGGTCTTCGTTGCCTCGCGTGGGCTTTCTCTAGTTGTGGTGGCGAACGGGGGCTACTCTTCATTGTGGTGGGCGGACTTCTCATCACGGTGGCTTCTCTTGTTGTAGAGCACAGGCTCTAGGTGTGTGGGATTCAGTAGTTGTGGCACATGAGCTCAGTAGTTGTGGCTCATGAGCTCTAGAGCTCGGGCTCAGTAGTTGTGGCGCACGGGCTTAGTTGCTCCGCGGCGTGTGGGATCTTCCCGGACCAGGGCTTGAACCCATGTCCCCTGCATTGGCAGGCAGATTCTTAACCACTGCACCACCAGGGAAGCCCGGGAAGTGTGATCTTTGACTCATCCATCCATTACACAAGTAATCGGCACTGTAGCGCTTGGGTGTGCACCATGTGTCACCACATGCCAGAGCCACACCTTTCCATTGCTGGATTAGCTGGCCTGGCTGGCTCTTGAAGCACTGGGAAGATGTTTGTTGACTTGGAAGAGTCAATGCCTTTTCTATTACCTAATGAGCCATATCAAGACTGCCATTCCTACCTGCTAGCAATTCAGTGTGAGAATTTGGCTGTGGGCTGATGTTGTTTTGTGCGATTCCCTTGAATTTCTCTGGAGCCACCCAGTTGACATGTATTCACACCTAGGATTAAAGTCTACTTATTATCAGAGAGTAAAAACCTGTCCTCACAATGAACACAGCTAAAATGACAGTCAGGGACGGACTCATCTCTCATTTCCTTTTAGGCTCTCAAAGGCACAGTTTATTTTTGGACTTGCTGTTTTTCCATCTGAATTATCTCCCTGCCATCCGGGCACTCTAAACCCCATCATCATTTTGTTCCCACCCTTACCCCTTCCCAAATTTTTTCCAAGTCAGTAATTTCACCACAGGATCGTAAAACTTGTCACTGCAGATAAGGAAATAAAGCAGAAGAGGGTTCATCTTACATAAAAGAGCTAGTGAAATGCTCTTGACACCCAATTACCATGTTCCCTGAAATGAAGAACTGTTGTAATGTGTGTCAGGAATGATGGGAATGAAATTGGTAAAAGGCAGTGCCTATCTTTATTTTTCTAGAAGGCTCTAATGTTGCCTTGGAAGTCACCAAGCCCAGAACTTTATGAATAAAGGCTAAATGAAATGGTGAGAATGCCTGAAGGGGGACTATGGTATACACTGGGTAACAACCCATGGTGGGTTCTGACCCCCAGCTCTTCAGACGATTCCAGGGATGACCCTAAAGCAGAGGGGCAGTTTGGGTCTAATTCTTTGTAGGCAGCGCCTGCTTCCCCAACTCACACCGTGTGCCCTGCACTGGGAGATCTGCCTCTTTCTATAGGATCTGTTTGCTATACACCATCTTTCTGCACAAGCTGAAGGTACTGTGGGTTTTTTTGTTTGTTTTTTGACTTTTTGTTTTTGTTTTTGGTTGTGCCACGCAGCTTGTAGGACCTTAGTTCCCCGACCAGGGATCAAATCCGTGCCCCCTGCAGTGGCAGCACGGAGTCCTAACCACTGGTCTGCCAGGGAATTCTCTTGAAGGTACTATGATGCTGAGTCTGGCAATAGCTGAGTGAGGCCGGCACTCTGAATCTCTAACCCTGGGACTCTTAGGATGCAGTCTGCTGGAATCCTTCTCTTCTATTAGTTGTATTCATTACAGATTGTGGTGCTATAAAGGGGTTTTAAATGCTCTCTGGACAAAAGAGTTCCTTCCTCCTTGAGGTCAGAACTGAAAATGACTTCTCCATTTGCACAAGGCTCTGGCATCTCCTGTGCACCATTACTAAATGCCTCTACAGCCATAGTAAGTTGAGATATTGCTTTTTAATCCCCCTTTGCCCAATAGCTCTTATTGCATGGTCACAGTTCTCTCTTCCTCTGGCAAATAAATGCTGGAGAGGGTGTGGAGAAAAGGGAACCCTCCTACGCTGTTGGTGGGAATGTAACTTGGCGCAGCCACTATGGAGAACAGCATGGAAGTTCCTTAAAAACCTAAAAATAGAGTTACCATATGATCCAGCAATCCCGCTCCTAGGCATATACCCAGAGAAAACCATAATTCAAAAAGATACATGCACCTCAATGTTCATTGCAACACTATTTACAATAGCCAGGACATGGAAGCAACACAAATGTCCATCAACAGAGGAATGGATAAAGAAGATGTTGTACATATATGCAATGGAATATTACTCAGCCATAAAAAGAATGAAATAACATCATTTGCAGCAACATGGATGGACCTAGAGATTGTCATACTGAGTGAAGTAAGTCAGACACAGAAAAACATATGATATCACTTATATGTGGAATCTAAAAAAAGGGTACAAATGAACTTAGTTACAAAACAGAAGTAGAGTCACAGATGTAGAAGACAAACTTATGGTTAACAGGGGATAGGGATAAATTGGGAGACTGGGATCGACATATACACACTACTATATATATAATCTGTAACTAGGGCTTCCCTGGTGGTGCAGTGGTTGGGAGTCCGCCTGCCGATACAGGGGACACGGGTTCGTGCCCTGGTCCGGGAGGATCCCACATGCCGCAGAGCGGCTGGGCCCGTGAGCCATGGCCGCTGAGCCTGTGCGTCCGGAGCCTGTGCTCTGCTACGGGAGGGGCCACAACGGTGAGAGGCCCACATACAGCCAAAAAAAAAAAAAAATCTGTAACTAATAAGAACCTGCTGTATAGCACAGGGAACTCTACTCAATACTCTGTAATGACTTATGTGGGAAAAGAATCTAAAAAAAGAGTGGATGTATGTATATGTATAACTGATTCATTTTGCTGTACACCTGAAACTAACACAACATTGTAAATCAATTATTCTCCAATAAAAATTTAAAAAAAAAGAAAGACAGAAAGGCAGAAGAATTGGTGAATAGTTTGAGTTCTCCAACTGCCATCTGTAAGAGAGGTCAATGAGGTGCTGTCTATGTCATTATACTGGAGAAATCAGAGGAAGGTTTGATGGAGGGAGATGTCACCTTGCCTATATCCATTCTCCATCCAGACAGGCTGTGGGCTACAACACTGGTCATCTCATATCATGACTGCAGAGAATTCCAAAGACTGCTTATTCCTCATGAGAGCCATCCTTAATGGATACTCCCTGAAAGAAAGAGATTCAACATAAAGTTTGCTACATGTAGGAGTATACCTATAGACTAAATCCCTCAAGTGGAACCATTAGGTCAAAAGGCATGTGATCTGTAATTTTCATACCCAAATTGTACCAATTTATACTCCCACCAAAAGTCTATGAGAGTGCTTGTTTTCCTGTGCCTTTGTAAATAAAAAGGGCTTTTAAACTGTCAATTTTATAGGTGAGAAAATTAAATAAAGTTTGCACCTAATGGTGAAAATTCATGTTTTTATCACCAGAGACTCTTTGGGAGAAGGAGACCTGGATTTTGAAGATGCTTCCTAAGGGTTTACTCATACCACCCAGGGTCAAGGGGATGGAAGAGGAGAGAAGAGTGGCAGAGAGCCAAAAAAGGGGTGAGGAGGGTGAGGAAGTAAGGTAGCAGTCGGGGCAAATCAGAGCGAAGCTAGAGGTTACATTTCTGAGCTAATATGGGGGCATTCCTGCTCTCTCCCCACTCAACTTACCTCCTTCCATCCAACACAAACATTTCCACCCAGCAGCTCCACTTCCTGTAAATAGGGAGTTTATGCTCTGGGCATTTAAGCATTTTGACTGCTCATGCCGTGTTAGGACCTTAGGACAGACGCTAGACACGGATGCAACGACTGCCCAAGAAATCCCTGCTTAGAGTGTCAGGGAAAAAAAGGAGCTGGTGAGGCTATACCTGAAGGTTTCTAAAGCTGTATCATTGATTATTTGAGATGGAAGAAGTGACCACAGGGAGCTCTGGCTTAATCAGAAGACCTCAGAGGGGATAAAACTATTGGATCAAAAATTATAATACTAATTTATATGGTTTGTACAGGTGCTGTTGCCAGTATAAAAGCTAGTGGGTTAGCCCCTTTGGGTTGTAAGGTACAAAGGGGTTCATCTAGACTACCCTGAGTGTTGGTAGTTTATGAAGTTATACGTTTTAAGAAAGGGTGGGGGCTTCCCTGGTGGCGCAGTGGTTGAGAGTCCGCCTGCCGATGCAGGGGACACGGGTTCGTGCCCCGGTCCGTGAAGATCCCACATGCCGCGGAGCAGCTGGGCCCGTGAGCCATGGCCACTGAGCCTGCGCGTCCGGAGCCTGTGCTCCGCAACGGGAAAGGCCACAACAGTGAGAGGCCCGCATACCGCAAAAAAAAAGGGTGGTATCTTGACCATACAGCCAGATCTCTGGTGAATCTATACACAGCACAATAGCTAGCCACCCCAGGGCCCGGAACACAGTTTGGTAATTGGAGGGTAGTATAGGATCCTACGTGGGTCTGACAACTGGGTGACCTCTACCCCTCCCTCAGCAGCAGGAGGAGCTGATTGCTACCCTAGAGCTTCACCATCATTTGAATCCGGCTCTTCCATCTTTTCTTCTACTGTCCACAGCCCTACCTAAAAAATGCCCTTTATTCTCCACCTGACCTCACAGCCTCTGTTCACTCATGGTTTCAGCTCATGCCTCTTGCTGCCTATTCTCTGTGCCTTTTGCCCCTCCATTCAACTGTTCAATGTCCAATGTCTCATATTCAGAAATCCTCAAAAGACAGAATCTCATTGATTCAATTGGTCACTGGAGTGTCTACTGCCCAATTTAGAGAGTAGCATATAACCTGGCTACCCTTGCATCAGAGACCCATTCAGGGATGGCCAGGCTAGAGGGGTCACCAGTGTGAGCATGGGACCTAAAAACGAGAAAGCTTTAGAAGGGGCTCATGAGTATGGGGCTGAAGTCATTAGACTTCTTTAGGACGACCTGACTAAAAGTCTGAGTTTGTATCCCAGCTTCCATATGATGGTAACTGTTTCCCTTATGACCTTGACAGACAGGCCTGTCAGGTATGCAGGTATTTATTGTACATTATCTCTAAGGTTCTTCCTTGACTGGAGATTCCATCAGTCCCCAACTAACACACCTACTCGTCCAGGCTACTAGTCCTACCTCTTATATGATTGCAGCACTTACCGACTATTCTAGATAAGACAAAGACCACTTTCTCTCTTTCCTCCTCAGAAGGGATTATATGGTTGCATCAGCCGATGATCCGTGACTCAGGATGTTGCTATGTAGGAGGCACAGCGCTGAGAGGGACAAATGCGTGCTCCCCTACCCTTACACCATCACAGAGAAGAGGAGAAAGTATGGGCAGATATGTCCAGCTCCTCTGTGCTTCCTGCAGGGAGGAAGATTGATTAACCAGAAGAGTGAGAATGTGGAAATCCTCTTTTGGAGCAGCCTACTGTCAGCAAACGCAGGTTCTCTGCGTTCAGGCAGTGAACTTACCAGGGCTCTGCCCCTCATAGAGGGAGGACTAAAATGCAGGGGATAAATAGTAGGAAGTCTCGGAGGTGAAGCTACGGTCTCCTTTATCAGCCAGAAAGCTAGTATTTTGCTCTTGGACTGTGTAATGCCTATGATGAAATCTCAGTGGCTTTGGGAGCTGGCTTAGGAGGGAGGAGCATGGGTAATGAGCACTACCTCTTTCCAAATACGCTGCCATCCCTAGGCCTCGATGCTGAGAAAGCCTATGCCACACCAGCTCTGAGTACAGGATATGGTGATTTGCCTTAAGGGTCCCCAAGCAACATGAGGAAAGAAGGACATCCTGCAGGAATACTGGCCTCCAACCAGGGAGTCCCAGGGGCATGACTCTATCCAGAAAGATGCTCCATCCCTCATCTTCCTTTGTGGCTTAATGTATTGAAAAAACGCACTGGTTTTGGAGTCAGAGGATTTGAACTCAAACTTCAGCTCGGCTGGTTACTAGTTGCATAATTGCATGCAGGTGAGTCTACTTCTGAGACTCAGTTTCTCCATCTTTAAAATGGGCCTTGTAATACCTACCTCAGAGAGTCCTTGTGAAGATTTCATTCAAGAGAAAACAAGCAGGAACCATGTTTGTAAACTCTGCAGATGGGAGTGGTTGCCATCAATCCTGAGGACTCTCCTTACCCACTCTCCTCCCTCTGCTTTTCCTATTAGGTCCCCGTGGTCCCAGGCAGGAGGTGAAAAAGACACAGTCGTTCTCTCCATGACTGTAGCATTTCTAAGTTTCCCATGAGTCCCTTAATATAGAGCAAAAGAAGAACAGGGGCCTCAACCAGGCCAACTGGGGCTAGATTAGCCTGGCAGGTGGGAATTCTGAAAACAGTGGGGAATCCACTTGTGACTCTTATCATCTGTAAAATGAATATAATCATGCCAACCTCATAAGATTCTTGGAATAAATAGGCTCATGGGGCTTCCCTGGTGGCGCAGTGGTTGAGAGTCCACCTGCTGATGCAGGGGACGCGGGTTCGTGCCCCGGTCCGGGAGGATCCCACATGCCGTGGAGTGGCTGGGCCCGTGAGCCATGGCCGCTGAGCCTGCGCTTCCGGAGCCTGTGCTCCGCAGCGGGAGAGGCCACAGCAGTGAGAGGCCTGTGTACCGCAAAAAAAAAAAAAAAAAAAAGGAATAAATAGGCTCATGGATCTGGCGTGTGATTAGATCATCAAATGTTACTTCTCTTCTTTCCATCAAACACTGAGTAAGACACTACTCTTCAGAAATGTTTCCTATAGAAGGAACATGCTCTGCATAAGTGCAACTTTTGAGGACCTTGCAACAAAGGAAGTTAGGGAATGTCAAAGCCAACCTTCAATCCACACAGAGAAGATACTCTCATGTGACATCTAGACAGATTTGAGTTTGATCATTCTTTCATTCAAATACCAGAAAAAATGATTAGCAGTGAATTTTTTTTTTTTTTTTCATTTTGTGGTACGCGGGCCTCTCACTGTTGTGGCCTCTCCCGTTGCGGAGCACAGGCTCCGGATGCGCAGGCCAGGCAGCCATGGCTCATGGGCCCAGCTGCTCCGCGGCATGTGGGATCCTCCCAGACCGGGGCACGAACCCACGTCCCCTGTATCGGCAGATGGACTCCCAACCACTGGGCCACCAGGGAAGCCCAGCAGTGACTTTTAAGAGATTAAAAATTGTGATTAGAAAGTCACGTGAGTTCTTTGCCGACAGTCAAACCAGGAATGAGACTGCAAGCCATCTCTGTTATCTCGGATCTAGACCCCTGATCTAGTCTAAGCCTCAGTGTCCCAACACAGACTAGAGTGAAGGTCTCTTCACTGGCCTTGTTGTGACCTTAACTTAACTTGTCTCAAGTCTTTCCTTTATATAGCTTCCCTACTGCTACCAGTTTAATTCTCCCAATGTAATTGTCAGTTCCCTGCTCAGAAACCTGAACCAATTCCACAATCACACTTTCTAGATTTTCCTTCCATTCCTTCTTTTCATGTATCTTTCAACCCTTTCAATGGAACTAGTCCCTATATGGATCAGGCAGAGTCACCAGTTGCAAGCAACAGAAACTGTCTCTGGATATTGGGCAGTTTGCAGACCAAAAGAATCAGCCACAGTTCCACATTTCCAGGGACCCAAAACCATACCACAGAACTGGTTTTATGAGAAAATCACCTAAGTTGTTTCCCCTGAGCACTAACCAAATACTATGGTTTCTCTGCTGCCACTTCTGTGTGAGAAATTCGATTTTATTGCAAACACGACTGCTGCCAGTATCTGTGACATCTCTTTACCAAGAATTCAGTCTTGAGGGCTCTGAGAGTCAGTTATTTGTTACTTTATTGACAGAAAAAGCCATGCAGTACTGCTTCCTTACGTTGGGCACTTTGAAATCTATGTCTACATGGATAAGCCTTATTGGTGGAGTCTGGGTTACTTACATTTTATGCCACAGTTGCCAGAAAAGCTGGGAAAGAGAGTTTTTTGGGCTTTCACCTTGGGGATGTTAAGTGGGACTTAGAAGGTGGTAAATTTCCAAAATATACAAAGGATGCTCAAAAATTTACTGGGCAGCTAGAAAATGTGACAAATATCTACAGTATAGTCAATCTTTTGTTTGCCCAGCCAACAAAGCATATACCATTTTTGTATTCTTAAGCTTACGAATAACAACTTACCTGCCTGAGATAACGCAACTATCCCTCAAATGAAAACAGGCTTATCCTCTGTCCAAAAAAGGAGTCAAGTCAAGTTCTCATCACTTAGGGAATCCAGCTTCAAGCCCAGGATCTCTGTGTGATGTATATTCTTACTCTAGTTCCATCTGGGTTCTATCTTTATATCCTCTAACCTATGCATTATATTGTAAAGATAGCCACTGTCACCACACCCTCCATATAAATTAGTAGGGGAGTAGAAAAGAAGGAAAAGAATAATTAGTTATAACACATCAGGGAATAATTACAAGTACACATTATATCCCCCCCTCACCACAACTGGTCAAATGGTCAGAGTTGGTATTTATATGTCTTCTTTCCTCCATCATCTACCTCATGCTCCTTTGCCCTCAGTTAGCATGTTGGCTGGTGGCTTCTATACATGCTATGGTGACCTAAATCTTTATTTGCCTGTATTTGGTTTCCGCAGTTTTCACTTAAATTTTACTGGACAAAGAAGTACTGGGAGGTATAAGGTATATCCTGGACTTCAGACGTACTCTTCCCTGCCTCTGTTCTATAACAGCAACTCTATTTCTCCTTGATTATCAGGATAAATCACTCCCATCAACACCATAACCCCTTGCTCTTCAAGTAATATAAGAAGCCCCAAATGGCCAAGTAACTGTTTCAGCTTTCACTTCAGTGGCATCCTTTTTGTGTCCCTGGTGGACAGATTTCTTGATTGTTTATGAAGACTTCTAAACTAGCAGAGATCCTGGTTGTGAAAATTAGCATCACATTTTTTTCTAAGTGTGTTATTAGATGTAATAGTGAAAGATGCTACACCCACCATTTCTAACCCTTGGCTACAGAACCTATGTATGTGGGCTATAGAAGAAATAGCACCACAGGTTCAGAGCATGTACTGCAGCCCAAATTCTCAAGGTCTTGTCTTTAGCCCTTGCCATAACTGAGTCTTCAATAAACAATTTCACTTGTCTTTAAGGCTGGCTGCTTCTGGGTGACTGGGACACATGGTGAGACACCTGAATCCCATGAACACCAGCCCATTTTCTTCTTAAATAAGTTTCTTGGTCAGAACCAATAGAGTCTGTGATACCTGGAAAAAGCATGGAGAGAAGGGAAGACAAATTAAAACCCAGAAAAAATGTCTCTCCAGGGAGGACTATCCTCTGTAATGGAAGGAGTCCAATGAAATTAACCTGCCACCAGGTAGCCTACTGGTCCCCCTGCATTATATCATCTTATCAGGGGCTTTGGTTTGGTTTTACTGCTAGTAAGTGAGCATTCAGTAATAGCAGTAGCCAAGCCAGCCTTGATGAGGGGAATCCATGTTCTTGAGGTGTGCAAAATCTTCATTCTTCGCACCATGACCCCCTCTGCAGTGGAGGCTTCTGGTGAGTATTCACATGGGACACAGCCTCACACTCTCACATATCTTGTGAGGTTCTTCAACAAACTTCTTCCATTAACTTTTTGCCATCAATATGTTTTAGTCATTCCAACTTCTTGAACATCTGGCCAAACCATTAGCCATTTCCCATGAATCTACATTGTACGTTCCCCACGAATCTACACTATAGATCCATGCTGAGGCTACCTTACTTTACAGGCAAAGTTCTGCCTATTAGAGGATTTCTCTCTCTCACTTAAGGATGGTCTTTCAGGGCTAACCTTAAGGGGGGATAAAGGCTTAGCATTCTACTTCCTTCTGATGCCAGAACATCACAGAGTCATCTGCATTAGGCCAACTAGTTATAAAAAACTCTGCATGGATCATAGGTATGTGTTAAGGAAGAGGTGGCAGTGTGACGAGTAGAGGCACACTGAGAATTTGAGTTATCTGAATTTTTAATTTGTGCCTTCAGGACATTTTGATGGGGTGTTATTAAGTATGCTTGGCCTTATGTCTTGGTGGATCAGATAACTTCCAGTCCACAATGGACAGTCCATATTGTATGAACTCTTGGTGTTCACTGACAGGAATCCAATCACCATGTACCAGTAACAAGCCAAGACTGCTTCTCCAAAGGAAAATAGTTACTTGCCAAAGAGTGTTTGGCTTTTCTCCAAAACCCAGGGGACTCTGTTGTGGTTCTCCAGTTGAGGTTTACTACAGGTGCCATATAGCATCCTGTATCTACACACACACACCTCAAACACCACTGGATCTGCAGGAATCCTAAGTGCTGAGTGTTAAAAACAGCTGTGGAGTATTTTCCTTGCTCTGGGTCCTGCTCAATCCTGAAAGCAGTAAAGGGGTCAACAGCATGCTTAATTGTGGTATATAGTGCCTCTAAAATCTAAAGAAGTAATGCGTTTCTTTCTTCTTCCTTTCTCTCTCTCTTTTTTTTTATTGAAGTATAGTTGATTTACGATGTTTCAGGTGTACAGCAAAGTGATTCAGCTATCTATCTATCTATCTATCTATTCTTTTTCAGGTTGTTTTCCATTATAGGTTATCATAAGATATTGAATATAGTTCCCTGTCCTCTAAGTAGGTCCTTGTTGTTTATCTATTTTATATACAGTAGTGTGTATCTGCTAATCCCAAATTCCTAATTTATCCCTACACCCCTTCATCCCACATGTGCTTCTTTCTTTTTTTTTTTTAAGGAAGATTTGATAGGAAGTTTATTTTATTTTATTATTTTTTTTGCGGCGGTACGCGGGCCTCTCACTGTTGTGGCTTCTCCCGTTGCGGAGCACAGGCTCCGGACGCGCAGGCTCAACGGCCATGGCTCACAGGCCCAGCCACTCCGCGGCACGTGGGATCTTCCTGGACCAGGGCACGAACCCGCGTCCCTTGCATCGGCAGGCGGACTCTCAACCACTGCGCCACCAGGGAAGCCCTGTGCTTCTTTCTTAATGGTAGAAGTTACAAGGTACACTCACTCATCTTTTACTTTGAGGGTGAGATCCCAATTCCTGAACTTTATGAGGGATTTATACTTTAATGAGGTGGCAGCCCCTTATCTTTTCAGGGGATACATCTCTCACTTTAGGCACAGATGTGTCCTTTTTTAAAATTTACTTTTATGATTTATTTTTATAATTTAGTTTTTTATTTTTGGCTGCATTAGGTCTTCATTGCTGTGCCCGGGCTTTCTCTAGTTGTGGCGAGTGGGGGCTACTTTTCATTGTGGTGTGCAGGCTTCTCATTGTGGTGGCTTCTGTTGTGTAGCATGGGCTCTAGGCGCACGGGCTTCAGTAGTTGTGGCACATGGGCTCAGTAGTTGTGGCTCGCGGGCACTAGAGCGCAGGCTCAGTATTTGTGGCACACAGGCTTAGTTTCTCTGCGGCATGTGGGATCTTCCTGGACCAGGGATCAGACCTGTGTCCCCTGCATTGGCAGGCGGATTCTTAACCACTGGACCACCAGAGAAGTCCCAAGGCACAAATGTACCATAGCCAAAGTATCTAAAGCACCTGCTACATCCTGGTCTCCAAGTCTTATTAGTTCGATGTCATCAACATAATGAGTCAACATCACGTCCTGTGAAATAGGGAGAAAGTCAAGCATGGACTAAATTTCGGCACAGATGCAGAGTTGACGTAATCCCAAGGCAAAACAGTGGAGGTGGACGGCTCTGCCTGCCAGGTGAAAGCAAATTACAACTAATGCTTTCTTCTTATTTGAATGGACAGAACAGTTACTGCATCCATAGTTGCATACCAGATGTTAGGAACTGTGCTGGTTTACTCCAGCAAAGAGACCACATCTGAAACAGCAGTTACAATTTGAGTCACTACCTAATTAAGCCTTTAATAATCCTCTGCAACCAGCAAGGGAACTGTACTCAATATTTTGTAATAACCTATAAGGGAAAAGAATCTGAAAAAACTAGATGTATACGTTTGTATAACTGAATCACTTTGCTGTGCACCTAAAACTAACACAACATTGTAAATCAACTATACTTCAATTTTTTAAAAAATCACAATAAAAAAGTAATCCTCTGTATTTCTTTGAGATCTATCTGACAACTGCATAGACAACAGATATGTTAAAAAGGGATATGGGGCTTCCCTGGTGGCGCAGTGGCTGAGAATCTGCCTGCCAATGCAGGTGACCCAGGTTCGAGCCCCGGTCTGGGAAGATCCCACATGCCGCGGAGCAACTAGCCCGGTGAGCCACAATTACTGAGCCTGTGTGTCTGGAGCCTGTGCTCCACAACAGGAGAGGCCGCGATAGTGAGAGGCCCGCGCACTGCGATGAGGAGTGGCCCCCACTTGCCACAACTAGTGAAAGCCCTCGCACAGAAACGAAGAGCCAACACAGCAAAAATAAACAAACAAACAAATAAATAAATAAAATTAAAAGTGATATGAAAGGAACCATAACCCCTGCAACTCTCAGCTCTTTTTTGATTTGACTACACATGCATTTCTGAGAATCTTCCAGGAATGAGACATTTTTTGGCTTGTTCTCATGGTGAGGAGGGGAAGATCTAAAGCTATGCTGTCCAATACCATAGCTACTAGCCACATGAGCACTTGAAATGTGGTGAGTCTGTAATGAGATGTTCTGTAAGTGCAAAATATGCACCCTGTTTTGAAGACTTAGTACAAAAATAAGTATATTAATAAGTTGTGTATGGATTATATGTTGAAATGATAGTATTTTGGATGTATCAGGTGAAATAAAATGTCCTATTAAACTTAATGTTACCTGTTTCTTCTTCTCTTTTAAAAATATGGCCACTAGAAAATTTAAGATTAGATTTGTGGCTCACATTATATTTCTATGGGGCAGTACTGCTTGAAGGCTTCATTTGCTTTTCTTACTGTAATAGCCCTCTTGACAGAGGTTAGGAAACAAATCTGGAAATTATGCCAATGGCTGAATTTATTTATTCCAGCTATATGGTCACCATAAGATGAGTTTGGGGTCTCATAGGGCCCATTGTGAGACAGATTAAAATTAAAGCATTTATAATCTGATCACCATAAGGCTGCCACTGACTGGTAATCCATAGTGGCATTCTAGTTTCCCATTATTTCAAAGCCAAAGGTTGGGATATTTTCTTTCCCTAAGTGTACATTTACCCTGATCAATAGTTGTCTTTTAGAGAAGAGGAGGAGGAAGAGGCACATATAACCTGTCAAGTTATCAGAGTCTTTTGTCAGGGGTATGCAACCTTCCTTTCATTTAAGGGGCTCAGAGTTTCTGAAATAAGTCAGGCCTGGGAATTGAATGAGGAGGTGGGATTCTCTATTGCAGCAGCCCAAGTAAGGTCTCTTTCCACCAGACTGGGTTTTTTTTTGCGGAGGGGTGGAGGGTGGAGGAGTGGTTCATAAATCAAGTGAAACCTTGTGGTTGGCTGCCTATGTTTCACTTCTGGATCTTCTGTTTAATTAATTGGCTACAATTAAAGAGTCAGACCAATCAGATTACCACTGTAGCACCTTTGCCAATTATGATAATTATACACACCATGCCTCGGAGTGTTAAGTCTGATGTTTGGCCTTGCTTAAGTGTCCTGCCCTCATCCTATTACCATTGTCGGAATCAAGGAGACAATTTCAGCACAACTAGCTCCTCCCATCTGCATCCTTGGCCTACATGTGCTTTTCAAAGTTTCTAGGTCTTCTGAACCAATGTATTTTTCAATGGTTTGGTGATATGAGTACAGGGGGCTCCATATATGGGTTCTGCATCCACGGATACAGAGGGCCAACTGTACTATGCCATTTTATATAAGGGATTTGAGCATCTGCGGATTTTGGTACCCACAGGGCCTGGGGAGGTGGGGGTGGGGGCGTCCTGGAAGCCATCCCCCCTCGGATACTGAGGGATGACTGTATATTCTTGATCTTTATTGCGAGGAGGGCTGAATCACCCATGGTAAATCCATTCCCAGATTCCTGTCTTCCTAAGTCTTTTTATTCATCCCTCTTTATTATATTCAGGAATTTCTGACTTCTTGGCTTTATGTGGTGTTGTCCATCTTTGAGTCAGTTTGAAGTCTGCCAACTGAGGAAAAACAGCTAGACTCACTCCAGCTGCTGGAGCTACCATTTTCATCCAACATCTCTGGAAAGAATATGAGATTGAAAAATGTAGCCTAATCTTTGTTTATGTCTCTCTTTCCTTGGCCAAGCCCTTCATCTCGCATACATTCTCCAGGGTTTTGCTGATAAATTAGGAGAGACTTAAAGTCTTTTTATATCTTAGCCTTATTCCGGGTTCTAGGTCCCTGGGCACAGGCTAGGCTATAATTCTCATTGTAAGTCTGGAGACAATCAGAGATGGTAAAAGGATGGGGCATGGAGAGAACTGTCTCCCTTTTGCAAGGTAAATCCCTATAGCAAGATCTCTGTGGGCTCCCAGACAGGAGAGGAGGAGGAAGAGGGGAAGGGGGAGGGGGAGGGGAGGGGGGAGGGGAAGGCGAGGGGGAAAGCAAGGGGGAGATAGTTGGGGGAAGGAGGAACTGGACCTGCAGCCAAGAGAGGCTCAGTGGGGATTGGGGATACTCTGAGTCACATGAATTCCCCCAGGTCAATTCTTGGCACCTACTTCTTTCTAGTCAGTGCCATAACTTTTGCCCTAGACCTGATGAAGCTCTGAATTTAACGAAGGTTTGAATTTAACATGCTGTAGAATCAAACTTTGACTATTAGGAAGCAGCAGGGAATGCCAAGTTGGTCATCATATTCAAGAGTGAGTAGGAGACTGGATGGGGAGATATAGCCAGTAGCACTGAGAGCCAGTCATACGTAGAACCAATAGGAGAATGATGTCCAGGAGAGCTCAGGTAAAGGTGGGAAGTCAGATGAAATGGCTGTGATCCTGACATGGACTTGTCTTGGGTGTCAGCCTCCTGGGACCTTTGGAGCGGGGGGTCAGACCCTCATAAAGGCAGACTTAGGGTTGGTATGAAACGAAGATGGATTCTCATTGCAGAAACTAGGTAGCTTACAAGTGGTACATTCCCATCTGACCTGTACAAAAGGAAAAAACAAAAGTTTCCACCCACACTTAGGTCACAGGGGTAGATAGGATTTCTGTAAATAAACAGGATTCCTCACTGGGATTAGAGCAACAACTTTCCTGCTGGCTTCTCTACCTTCAAGTTCATTCTCTCTACAGGCTTATTCATCTCCACACAGCGGCCATGGATATCTTTCTTTTTGATGTGGACCATTTTTAAAGTCTTTATTGAATTTGTTAAAACATTGCTTCTGTTCTACGTTTTGGCTTTTTGGCTGCAAGGCATGTGGAATCCTAGCTCCCCAGCCACGGATCAAACCCACACCTCCTGGGGTGGAGAAGGAGAAGTCTTAACCACTGGACCACCAGGGAAGTCCCAGGGATATCTTTCTAACACACAAAACCTTTAATGGATCCACTCTGCCTTCAGGATAAAGCCCAAACTCTAACTAGGCTCTCAAGGCTCAGCAGGCTGCATCCTTGCCGACCTCTCCATCCTCATCTCATTGTCCCCACCTCCATCCTTACCCCTATTCTCAGCCCTACAGCTTTTCACTGAAAGCTGACACTGAACTTCTTACAGGACTCTGGAGCAGATGGGGAGAAATGTTCTTTAAAAATGCACAGCCTTCTAATGAGGGTGGATGCTGTCAATGGAAAGACCATAATCACAAATTTTCTGCTAGGCCTTTTCATTACTAAAGGAGAAATTGTTCCTTTTGTTCAGCTGAGCATCTTGATGGACTTTGGATGTGCACAGGTGAGCCTGGAGCTAAGTCTGAAATCTGTAGCTAATTTGGCCTGTGTGAAGAGTGAGATGAATATGGGTAAGGAGAAAAAAAAGACGAGGAGCTGAGAAGGTAAAGAAAGGAGACAGCTAGGTTAAAGAGAGAGAGACAGAGACAGAGACAGAGACAGAGAGAGAGAGAGAGAGAGATACTACTGCTAGTAAGAAATCCTCGGTGAAAGAGCAAAGGACTTTTTGGGCTTCCCTGGTGGCTCAACAGTGAAGAATCCGCCTGCCAATGCAGGGGACATGGGGTCGAGACCTGGTCCAGGAAGATCCCACATGCTGTGGCGCAACTAAGCCCATGCGTCACAACTACTGAGCCTACGCTCTAGAGCCCGTGAGCCACAACTACTGAAGCCCACTCACTTAGAGCCCGTGCTCTGCAACAAGAGAAGCCACAGCAATGAGAAGCCTGCACACCGCAAGGAAGAGTAGCCCCAACTCGCTGTAACTAGAGAAAGCCCGTGCACAGCAAGGAAGACCCAACGCAGCCAAAAATACATAAATAAGAAAAGAACAAAGGACTTTTCGTGTCTAAGGAGCAAGTTCAAGTTGTTTTTTGTGCACTGCACCCCCTCCTTCAAGACTCATAAACCTAAATAAAACTTTGAACCATTTTTACTTCTCCATTTTCTTCTTTCACATCCCTACTCCTAGGTTTTGAGAGAAAAGAATTTTAGCTAAGGCTATTGAAATTTCCCCTAGATTAGGTCTTATGTTATTCAAAAATTCTTATTATTCCATGTCACACTAGCACTGTCCATTTAGATTATGACTAATACAAGGTTCATTAATCACCACCATTTTCCTGTATTTTTTGTCATCTTCCATGCAGAGGTTTTTGTTTGGGGTTATTTTCTTGAGAACTTTCTTGACAAATTTCTTCAGAGTACAGGGGTGTAAATTTTCCAAGGCATTGTGTGTTTAAAAATGCCTTCTTTTTGCTCTCATATAATGATTTGACTGGATATAAGATTTTCAGATCATAATCCATTTTTCCCCCAAATAGTCTATAGATATCATACCTTTGTCTCTCAAGAGCCTCCAGTATTGCTGATAGTCCAATTATGGTCTCTCTCTCTTTTTTTTTCAATAACTTGTTCTTTCTGGCTGATGAGGGTTAAATTAATCCTTGAAGCTCAGAACATTCACCGGGATACTTCTTTGTGTGTGTGTCTTTTCATTAAACCCACCTGAGACCAGGGGAGTCCTTTAAATGTAAATAATCAAGTCTTTCTTTAGTTTTCTTCTATCTTCTCCTTTCTCCTTCTGGAACTCCTATTATTAGACTACTAAGTCTCTGCCTAATTGGTCTTCTATGTGTTGTATTTGTGCATTTTTCTTAGTAGTTAGTACGCTTTGTTTTCTTTTGCTTCGGGTTATTGGGACAACCCCCTACACCCACCCCAAATACTAATTTAGTTTTCAGAAACTATCATTCTCTTTCATTTCTGCGTTGAATTTCTCAATTTAGAAATCGTGCTCCTTAGTTGCATAATTTCATTTTTTATGCTCTAATTCTATCTTCTTGAAAGTTCTCATTATGGTTTTTCCCTCATTATGTTTTAATTGAATTTCGCTTCTGTGTCTCCCATGCATTCTGCCTCTATTGCCCACGTATTCTGGCCATTCAGTTTGGGCTCTTCCCTAAAAATGACATGTTCCCTTTGTTTGTAGTCCATTTGCCTGATCAGTTGGCAACTCGGCTGATGGAATCCCTCAAGCAGAGTGGACTGATTGCCACTGTAACATGGGCCAGCAGTACTGGGACAGGAAGCCAGGACTTTTCAGTTTAGGATTTAGGTTGTGGGGAGAGGTCATTGTTCTCAGATATAAGAAAGCTAAACCTCCCTTCTAGCGCTCCTGGCATCAGTGGAATCACCTCCGTTTCCCCCAGAGATGGTTACAGCAAGGAAGAGGAGGTAAGGCAGCCAGATCTGGATCCTCACCCCTAGGTGTCAAACAATAAGCTCTTAGCTGTGTCTGGACTCTTCATTTGATGCCTGACTTGTCCTAGATGGGGGGGACTGAGATGAGGAGCGACTGCACAGGTTGTCATTTTCCCAGAATTCCCTAAGGATGGGCAAAGGCAGCACTTCTGGCCCAAATCAGTGGGACTCTGAAGGCCAGAGACTGCTTCCTACATTCCCTTGGCAGCTCTGGTTCAACCTCATTAGATACAGCAATGGTACTCCTCCACCACATTTTTCCCCCTGGGCTGGTCCATGAAAACAAAGTAAAAAATTTAAATTCCAGTTACACTGGTGATAAGTTCAAAATGGCAGTTTCTCAGAATCAGGGACATAGAGAATAGACTGGTGGTCGCTGAGGGGGAGGGTTTGGGAGAGGGATGGATTGGGAGTTTGGGATTAGCATATGCAAACTGGTATATATAGAATGGATAAATAACAAGATCCTAGTGTATAGCACAGGGAACTATAATCAATATCCTTTGATTAAACCATAATGGAAAAGAATATGAAAAAATGTGTATATATGCATAACTGAGTCAAGCAGTAATTAACACAGCATTGTAAATCAACTATACTTCAGTTTTTAAAAAAGACAAAAAATACTGCAGTTTCTAAGGAAAAGATGATTTTTTGCTGTACGCGGGCCTTTCACTGTTGTGGCCTCTCCCGTTGCGGAGCACAGGCTCCGGACGCGCAGGCTCAGCGGCCATGGCTCACGGGCCCAGCCGCTACGCGGCATGTGGGATCTTCCCAGACCAGGGCACGAACCTGTGTTCCCTGCATTGGCAGGCGGACTCTCAACCACTGCGCCATCAGGGAAGCCCAGGAAAAGATGTTTGAATGGAAAACTTTGTTAACTTTTCAACTAGTTTTCCTTTGTTTCTCTTTCGTTACCAGAACTCTTGCTGGCCAATCAACATCTGCGGTTTCGAATGGCCCGCCTTGCAGACTCCTGGGTGTCGTGGCAACCTCTGAGGACTACACTCCTACTGGGCCACAGTCTGCTTCCTGATCACAATTCCAACGTGTGGAGGGGGAGGTTTCTTCCCACGCTGCCCAGCAATGCTCGGGACACCAGCAAGGTGTCCAAAAATTCAACTCAATTCTGATGCTATCTACCTGGAGATAGCATCAGATCCCACAGGTTAAGGGCTCAGTCCTATGATATTGCCCAGCCCCCTCTTCAGACACCAATTGCAAGTCCAGGTTGTCACCTGTGCTTCTGACCTACTGGCTATAGATGGGAGGCTCTCATGACCCCCTCCTTGGGTTCATTAATTTACTAGAACAGCTCATAGAACTCAGAGAAACATTTTACTTACTTGATTACTAGCTTATTAGAAAAGGATGTAACTCAGGAACAGGCAGATGGAAGAGACGCATAGGGCAAGGTATGGGGAAGGGGTGTGGAGCTTCCATGCCCTCTCCAGGCCTGCCATTCTCTCCAGATCTCTATGTGTTCATCCACCAGGAAAGTCTTCAAACTCTGTCCTTTTGGGTTTTTATAGAGGCTTCAATACAAAGACACGATTGATTACATCATTGTCTATTGGTAATTGATTCAACCTCCAGCCCCTCTCCCAACCCCAGATGTCGGGGTGGGAGGGGTGGAGCTAAAAGTGCCAACCCTCTAATCACAGGGTTGGTTCTCCTGGCAGCCAGTCCCCATCTTAGATGTGGTCCAAAAGTCACCTCATTCACATAACAAAAGACACCTTCATGGCTCTCATCCCTTAGGGAATGCTAAGGGTTTTAGGAGCTTTGTGCCAGGAATGGGGATGAAGACCAAATATACGTTTCTTATCATAAACCACAATATCACAGCCACTTCACTTAAAGATGGATGAAATGAGGTCCTAAGAGCAGAGTTTCAACCTTCCTCTGCCCAAGGCCACCACCCTCCTCTGCTCCACTGGCCTTGACTTCCATAAAGTGCATTCCCCAGTGATAGACCTCACTGCAATGTTCCCCAAAGTGTACTGGAAGGTGCCCACATCAGACTCTCAGGAGAGCTTATACAGGCTGAGAGTTCTCGACTTCATCTCAGGGGAGTAGGGCCCTGTGGTTGGCATTTTAAATAAGTTTTATTCATACTACAGTCTGGGAACCATGGAAGCTATAAAGCCTTGTGGAAAAAAAATTCCCTTTCAGATGGCCAGTTCTAGCCCTGCACAGTCACTGCTCTGAGTGCCCCAAGTCAGCAAACACCTGGGAAACTGCCTCTGAATTATACAAAACCAGTTGTCCATTAAAAGAATGATAGCTGGGAACATTCCAGCTGGGTAAAATTCCTTGAGTGTTGCCCACGTCGTGGGTGCAACTCATTCCAAAGAGTATGTACAATGCCCTGCCGTAAATACCAGGTTCTCTCAGCCTTGGGATTTCGTGGACTATTCTCGCAGGAATGCAGGCCTGTGTCCAGAAGTCTTGTAACTGCCTGCCATGCCTTGCAGCTCAGTCTATTGGTGCTAACATTCTGGACAGTATTATGTGGGCTACACTAGCACTATTTATAATCATTCAAATTAATCAGATTGATTTTCTCCTTGAATGCTAGAATATTCACTCTGAACCATCAAGGGCTGAGGGTCAGCTGTCCTAGAAAAGCTCATGCAACCCTCTCCATTAGATTGTGAACAATTCTCTTCCTCGAGCCTTGAAGGGAAGAAGAGCTACTTTGTCGACTGGACAGCGAAACTTTCGTTTTTACTTAGCAACCACAGCCTAACACTGGAGATCCTTATGATACTAACACAAAGTTTTTATTGAGAATGTGCCTTTGCATATGCATTATCTCCTTTAATTCTCAGATCAGCCTGAAAAGGAGGTAACGCTGGTGTCCACCGAGGCACAGAGAGGTACAGGGAGCAAGTGGTGATGCCGACAAGTGGATGCAAGCAGTCTGGCTCCACAGTCTGCATTCCTAACTGTTGTGTAATTAGCTATAGGCATAAGATTCGTGATCAAGGCATATTTATCCTTATTTGTTCATTAATTCCTTCAATATAGTGGACTTCGTGTCAGGTCGTAACCTGGGTGCTTGGGACACAAAGTCGGATATTACTGACCCTCCCTGCTGTGACATTCCCAATCGAATGATGAAGAGAAACAACTGAAAGGTCAATTAAAATAATGAGCGTTAAGTGAGGGGTGAGGTTATGGAGGCACAGACACAAGGTGGGGGGTGGGGGGCGGTACCTAACCCATAGTTAGATAAGTCATGGAGGAGTTAGTTGGCTTCTGAGTCCCAAGGTCAGGGTGGGGGGTTAGTTAGAGGAACTGGGGGACCCTGATGAGGAAGCAGAGCAGAACAAAGGCCCAGAGCAGGAAAGGGCAGATGTCAGGGAAGCTACAGGAAGCTTACTACCGGGAGAGTTTATATGAATGGGCTAGGCAAGTGGCAAGGGACAAGACTGGAGGGATTGGCAGGGACCTAACTTAAATGGCCTCTGCATGAGAAAAGCTTGAGCTTTATCCTGAAGGTCACACCAAGCCATTCAAGCTTTTTAAGAGGAAGAGTAACTAGGTCGGTCAGCTTTTCTTCATATTAAAAGGATACTGGTGTCACGGGAGGGATGGCCTTGCCTGTCACTCAGCTCTCAGATCACAGAGGCCCAAGTTCAATTGGCACAGGGGCCGCAAACCTCCTGGACAACAGCATATTTGGCCAGAAAGAGTTTGTAAAGAATTATGAAAATGCTATGTGCATCTCTATGGTGTAACTGACTAAAACTGACTTTTAAAAAAATGTAGAAAGTATGAACTGATTATTACCAATGAAATAAACTGAAAATGTTATTGAAGTGCCAGGCCCCTAAAGTTTTAAGGATAAATTCTTTCAAGCTTTCAAGGAACAGATAATTCCTAGCTAAATAAATTTTTTTTCTAGAGCTTAGATTAAAAAAGAAAAAAAAAAGGCCAATTGACTTCATAGTTAGCATAACCTCACTCTACAGCCTAGAAAATATTTCATAAAATACTAGCAAATAAAGTTCAGAAATGTATTGGAAAAACAGTACCCAAAAGCTTTAAGTAAGCCTTATTTCAGAAGTGTAAATATATGTAGACTCTGAAAATAACGTTACTTCAGAACTGAAAGGGTTTTGTGCTAAAAGAGGGAGGGAAATAACATTTGGGAAAACTGATCTTTGATCTGGATGCCTGCGTGGGCCATTTAGTTGCACAAATGTTAATCAATTATTTCCATGCCTACCCCATCTTGCCTTGGGGAAATATCCTAAAGGCAAAGATTTTAGCAGTGTGCTCTGGTTGGCAATGTAAATTGTTTCATATGGTTAAAAAGAAAAGAGGTGTGTAATAAGCAATAGGAAAGCCTTAAGACTCTCAGGTAAATAAGACTAAGAAATGGAAGAAATTTCAGTGGCTAAAAATCATACATAAAGAATACTCAATCATAACCAGTCACTTAAAAATCTATAATTTAGACGATGAGGTACAATATTTTCATCTGTCAAATTTTAAAAGATGTAGAAAATGGCGATCCCGAGTTCTAGCAAGGATGCCAAGTAACGAGCAGTTACACACACCCTCTCTTGAAACATTTCGGCAATACGTGTCAGCACACTGGAAGGAAATAATACGTTAACGGTGACTTTTATTTTTTCTTTATTTAAAAAATTGAGATATAATTCCCATGCCAATAGTATGATTTGCCTTTTACCGTAAGATTTGCCTTTTAAAATGTACAATTCAGAGGTGTTTTTTGTTTGTTTGTTTTGTTGTTGTGCAACAATCACCACTATCTAATTGCAAAACATTTCCATCATTCCAAAAAGAAACCCTGAATCTGTTAGGAGTCCTCTTTCCTCCCATCCTCCAGCCTCTGGCAGCTACTAATCTACTTCCTGTCCCCATGGATTTGCCTACTCTGGACATTGCATACAAAGGGAATCATACAGTATGTAGCCTTTTGTATCTGACTTCTTTTACTTAGCATAATGCTTCCAAGGTTGTGTTGTGGCATGTATCAATACTTCACTGTTGCAATTTCCAAATATCTGTGCCCATAGCTTTCATTTCTTCCTCACATGCTCCTTAAATCCCGGTAATCTGATTTCTGCTCCTTCCACTCTACTGAACAGCCATGTTTTTTGTTTTTGGGGGGTTTTTTGGCCGTGCCACGCAGCTTGCAGGACCTTAGTTCCCCAACCAGGGATTGAACCCAGGCCCTCAGTATTGAAATCATGGAGTCCTAACCACGGGACCGCCAGGGAATTCCCAGAGCAGCCATTCTTAAAACTTTTTTTGGCACAACGGTTACTCTCAGGGTCAGGAGCGATTTCTGGCTCTATCTGAGCATCCCACCCTTTTCTCTTTCCCTGAAGAGAGTATAATGTAAAACAAGACAGACCATCCATAAAGAAGCTATGTTCTCACATGCTGACACTTCACCTATCATTATGCGGCGATTCACAATGGCCTGAAATCCAACAACATCGGTGCCCCTGCAGGAAGTACGTCTGCTCCTGAACTCACCAGCCATCATTCCTTTTCATCCATGACCCCACTGACCATTTCCTTCTTGAAACCTCTCTAAGGCACCCTTGGTACTCCTTTCACTACTTCTTCTTTGAAAGGGGAGAGGAGCTAACCATCACTTTATACGCATTAGCTCCCCATTTCCACACGGTTAATAAACGTAGGCTCAGAAAGATTAAGTAAACTGCCCCAAATCCCATAGCTACCAAAAGGCTGTCTGACTCCACATTGGCAGCCTCTTTCCCTGGATGCTTTTCTCCCATTGTATGTCTAAGTCGGTCCCCAAGATTCTCGTTCATTGACACTCTATCTGTGGTTATCAGTCATTGTCTTCAACTATCATGTCTATGGAAAGGACTCCCAAGTCTCCACTTCCAAGCCTACTCTTTGCCGTGCTCCAGAGCAGCCTGTCAATGGTCTGCAGAATTCTCTAACATCCTGCCTATGTTCCTTCCACTGGCCTGGTGTTGGTCAGCCATGAGGGAAGATGACAGAGGTTCCAGGGCTGATGAGAAGGGTAAGAAAACAGTGAAAACAAGGTTGCAATGGGAGGTGTGGAGGCAGCAGCGGGGGCAGAACAGATATTTCCAGTCCTGGTATAAAGAAATGATATCCTTAAATTGTTTAATTACAAGTCCATGCTGTTAGCACACGTCTTAATGATGAATCGACTAAACAGCAAAGCACATGACACTACCCAGTCTCTTCCAATCTCTCCCAGGACAGGGCAGGGGTCGTGTAAAGTGTTTAGCACGTTTTGGTTCTTAGGCAAGTAGCTGCTTAAGAAACTGTTAAAGTTATACATTTTTGTTTTTAGAAAATGTGGAGATAGTGATTCTAAGCTATCTTGCAGATATTAGTATTTTTAAGGCAAATTACTCAAACGCATTCCTTGCAGCTCTGCAGGGATAACTGCTCACCATTTTGCAATGTTTGTTTCTTTTCCAACCAAAAGAAGTTGGTATAGTCATAAACTATAACTTGAAATGAATAAATAATCCAAACACTATATCCTACTAAACACGAGAAGGAAATGTCTTAACTATTTTCATAAACATGAAGTCTTGTGGTATGTGCTAATCTTATCTATCAAATAATATATGTAAAGCATTTACCTTAAACTAGCTTTATAATTATTCTTGTTTGGCAGGTTTGAATCTGGTTCTCTAGAACAATTTAAGAGCTGGAATATAGATGGTTATTGAAATTATGGATTTTTAAAAAAATTTTAAGGTTTATATACTGAGTTTTAAAACTGTTGTAGACAGAATTTTAAACAACAGGATCTAATGGAGTGACCGATGATGCTGGGACCTGATAGATGCAGGGGCTACTCCCAGCTCAGCTGACAACTGTCCACCTACCCTTTGTGACCACAGCTTTCACAGTGGGTGTCTCAGCTTTTTACTCTAAAATAAGGGCAAGGGCTTTTCAAAGTTTGCCTAGCTATAAAACTCTAAGACTTACACCAACTTTTTGTCCATCGTTTCTTAAACGTTAGGGTTAGAAGTATACTTTACAAACCAGGAGGAATGAGCTTCTTTACTGGGTCAAGGTGCTAGGAGTGGGGCCCATGGCAGGCCACAGCCAAACCCCTTCTAGAGTCTTTCTCCCCTGGGACGGGCTCTCCAGTTAAGAGCATTCTTCTCTCACAGGCTGGTGGTAAAACAGGCCTGGGGGTGCCTCTTAGCTTGGGAGGAGCCTGACCCTGGACAGTGTGTGGGATGACACGTAGTCTGTTTCTCTGTTAGATGTCCAGCAGCAAAGTCATTCCTTTCTTTTCCTTGGATCTGCCTTTCCTCGCCATTGGGGTGGTAAGATCTCAAAGGCTGAGTTCAGGTTGTAAGCGCAGGCGAGAGGGGACTAAAGGACCACTGAGTCTTTTCTAAATGTTACAGTGGGCCAGGGCTTCTCAAATCTGCTTGCACAGAACAAAGAGCAGTGCTCAGGCTCCACCCAGAATAATTAAACCAGACTCTGCAGGCAGGGCCCAGGCATCTGTGTTTTTTTTTTTTAAGTTGTACTGGTGATTCTAACATGCAACCAATACAGAAAAGCCTGAGTTTAAGTCATACGTCTCACCTGTAGCACAGGTAAAGGGAAGATTTCAAAATTAACACTACAGAATTCTTCAAATAATTCTGCTGTGAATGGTGGAACATGTTAGATTATTTTAAAAAATACAAAATAAAAGACAAGAAACAAAAATACATTATTGCTAATGTTTTGATTGTATTCAAATTTTTATTTTTTGAACAAAAAACTTAAGACAATGATTTTAAATAATAAACATGGTATATTCTAGACACTTGGTGTTTTTTTTTAGATGGTTTATTAAATTTGGACTCCTACAGTTCTGCTGTGATGCTTTCTTCATCATTATAATAACATTTATATTATTTCTTGCCATTTTATCATCGCTCTAAACTTGCTAAACAAAGAATCACTCTGTCTGGTTAAGTGAAGCTTCACTGGAAGGAAATACTCCACTACCACATTAAAAACACACATATACAGAACAGTCATTTTTTATATTTACAAACACAAGAAGTCTGTCCAGCCATTTGGGTTTTGTTGTTACACTGCCCATACCGAGATCAGCAAAAAGCTAAGGAATAAGCAAGATTTCACTTCAGCAGTGCAAAGGATGGCATCAACCAAACTTCGTTAAACAAACCAACAAATTACAAACACGGTCAGCAAAATTCAGCTTGCGTGATACTGACTTAAAAAAATAAACAGAGTGGGTCACAACTAGACTGGTTTTCGCTATGCAACTTTCCTCAGGGAACAATACTCTCCCCATTTCACGTAGAAAGGAATACGCATCAAAGCCTTTGTTCATGAAGAAAATGCCCTTCAAACAAATTCATCATAAGGCAAAAAAATGAAAAAACTGAATGAAGCAGTTTGGCCCAGAGAAAGCTTGTATATACTGTGTATACTCAGTATACACACATTTACAGATATACTGCAATTTAAACCATGTATATACTCATTAGACAATTAAATGAAATTGGCTCAGTGAAAAAGTGTTCATTTTTTATAAATATGTAGTTATTGCTAATATGTGACACATTATGCTTTGACATGGAAATTGCAGTAACTTAGAGTTTGAAGCTGCCATATTGCCAGTGTCAGCCCTGCAGCAGGCATTCATATGGACAACATGCCATCCAATCCTGAAGAAAGAGCAAAACGTTCACTACAAAAAAAAAAAAAAAAGAAAAGAAAAAAGAAAAACGAAAGGCTTATGCACTGTCCCTTACATTTCTGCCTATTCTTTTTTTTTCTTTTAAACAAAAACAAGTCCAGCTCACCACAAGTTAAGCACAACCTGACAAGCGAGTTTAGCGGCACGATGGGGAGAGAAGAGTGAAATACAGCATGCATTTACAACCAGAACTGCTCTAGTCTATTTTGTCATAAAACTGGAATACAAAAATCCAATTTAAATAAGACTAGACTAACAGTAATAGTAAATTAAAAAACAAAACAAAACAAAACACACACACACACATAGACTTAGCTGGATACTGATTAATTTTAAGAGTAAAACTCATCCTGTCCCCTCTTAATACTCTACTGCAATTTATTGATGGCTAGAATATTTATTTACTTAAAAAAGATATTAAATACCTGTATCATGAAATTACATTCTTTTTTAACAATAAGACAGACCGTGTAAGAAAATAGCTCATGTGTGAAATGTGTCTGAAATGCATTTTTCCTCACAACTATCAAAACATCCATTCACACTAAAACAAACCCCCCACCCCACCCCCTGCAAAAAGTTAAGGAAAGATGGGATGGGTCAGGTGAGGAGCAGGGAAGGAAAGACTTACCAGCACAGTGATTAACAATGGTTCAAGACAGAACCAACAAGAGTTGGTCAAAAAGATGCCTTCAAGACATGGCTACAATTAAAAACCAAACTCAACCACTTTTGGTTCGTTGCGGTGAGACCGAAAAAATATTTCTCACAGGTTCATATAAATACTAGACTCCAGCTCTTTTGTTATTATTATTTTTAAAGTTTTTCCATTTGTTTTTGCAAGGCCTAGCTACCATATTACAGTTTATATTTCCTCTGCAACGACTACAAGAGGTAGGCATAAAGCATGAAAAAGTTTCTCAGTTAGTACCTCACTGCAGGCAGTTCACTGCATTAATACCTTTCACTTTAGACATGAAAAGGGATTGCACCTTCTGGTCTTTTCGAGTCCCCCAAACAAAGCTGTTGCCATCCTGTACATATTCTAAATGAGTGTACTCACCAATAAGAAACTTTCTCTACTGAAGGATACTGTCATAGTGTTTGTTGCAGAACATTCATATATATATAGATAGACTTATTTATTTTTAAAAAGTAAACAAACAAACAACAAAAACCGAACCCAGGTTCCTAGAACCAATTCTCTTGATTCTCTACTTCCACAAAATAAAGTATAACCATTTGGCCAAGACTACAGATGTGGTTTTTTTTTTTTTCTTTCCTTTTCACAGATGCAAGTGCCATGCAAAATAAATTAGAGAACAGATACCAAAACATACATGTGATAAAACTACTGAAGGTAGATTTTTTAAAAGCATTTATATAAACATAATTTATAATCCTCTTTTTTTCCTTATGTACAGTCACAAAGCTGTAGTTAGACATCTAGGATTTCCTCGGCTGTGCCTCCACAGCGTAGTCTGTAGCGACCAGTTCTCCAGCTTATCGTTGGGTCCCATAATGCCGACAAAAAAATGTATATTGTCATGGATTCACGGATGAACCAAGCTACTGCATAATCAAGTTTTGAAAAACACAGTGTGCCACCCTAGGAATTAAAAGAATAAATTATGTACTGTCAGACTAAAGACACAGTTTAAAAAATGAAATTCTTCAATTTCACTCTTAAATACACTATATAAAGTCAAGTCTGCTTCTTAAGATAATTCAACTGTCATGCTATATTGGTTAAGGAAATGTTAATTAGGAAGAAAAGCAGCATTAAAATAACTGTTATCCTAACATATTCTTAGTTTGAAGACTTGTTGATTTGCTTAACATCATTGTTTTTTTTTTTTTTTGGAGCCTTAATAAAGGTGATTGTACAACCAGCTGAAAGTTGAAAATCAAGTTCCATTTTGTGTCCACGTTCCACTAAGGAAAGTAATGCTTAAACCTGATTTTAACCTTCACTGGGAGGCTGAAGAATGGCTCAGATAGATTTTCTTCAACTTCTTCTAAATCAAAAGTGTTTTAGTTCTACCAAATGACTGCCAACTTTCCCAAGCCTATCCACATACCTGGACACCCCTGAGTTGAATGTAGTCAAATATAAACCATGCCAGGCAATGACACATGAAAAATACCATAATATCCCATCTGAATACATGGTGGGCTGCCCATCCAATAATTAAACTGGCAACAAAGCATTCTGAAATTGGCTCGCAAATTATTGTTGCAGGAAGCATGTTAATTCGCAATTTGGTCCACCTTAAACAAACAAACAAAAAGGGATTTTCTTTAAACAACAGCCTGGTTACAAGACTAATCAATTTTTCTCAAAATGATCAGCATTTTATCCTGTTATATAAAAGCCTTTTATATAAACTTTAAAGAGTATTTAATGAATCTCTTTTCTATTTTTATTTAGTATCTCAAAGAAAAAAGTCTATCAATTCACTTGTATGGCCTATACTCTGATGAATAAAGATCATAAAATTCAAAGGGTAGAAAGTTAGAAAATAGAGATTGGCATAAAAAAATTCAAAGTCTCAACATCTCTTTTTTGGAAGCTTTCAGTGTTACATAGGAAAGAAAATATATTTAGACGTTAAATTTATTTTAATAAGGAAGTTAACCTCTCTTTTCTGGAAATAAACAAAACCTGACTTTTAATTTTGTTGTTAAAACCAAGTTAAAACCATGTAAAAATTACTCTCCCTTCCCCTTTTCTTTTAATAAAGTATAAAAAGAAGAAATCCAGCTGATTTACCTGATCATTCTGGATTGAAACTGAGAAATTGAATACGAGCCAGAGTTTTGCATTGCAACTTGAGTGGACATTGCAAACCTCCAACCTCTGAAAATTAAGACAATTATAAAATGAGCTATGATGATGAACACATGCAAGCATGACTGATTATACATTTATTCATCCCTATAAAGAATAAGAAGCATTATTTACAGTAGTCAAGATATGGAAGTACACACACACACACACACACACACACACACACACACTAGAATATAACTCAGTCATAAAAAAAGAATGAAATCCTGTTATTTGAAACAATGTGCATGGACCTAGAGGGTATTATGCTTAGTGAAATAAGTGAGACAGAGAAAGACAAATACTTAGTGAAATAAGTGAGACAGAGAAAGACAAATAGTCTCTTATCACTTATATGTGGAATCTAAAGAATAAAACAAATGAATGACTAAACAAAAAAGAAAAAACTCACAGACTTAGAGAACTAGTGGTTACCAGTGGGGAGATGGAAGGGGCAAGGAGCAAGATAGGGGAAGAGGATGAAGAGATAGAAACTACTTTGTATAAAATAGGCAACAAGGATATACTGCACAGCACAGGGAAATACAGCCATTACTTTGCTGTAACTTTAAATGGAGTATAATCTATAAAAATACTGAATCACTATGTTGTACACCTAAAACTATATAATACTGTAAATCAACTATATTTTAATTAAAAAAAAAAGTGAGCAACTGCCAGTGTTCAGGGTGAGCCTCGTCCCAGGATAGCACCCTACGTAGGGTATATCATATTTATACACAATTTAGTCATTACAGAGGCCCATGAGAGTACCACCTAAGAAATGGAGGGAACAACCCCTCAGTTCACAGTTTAATAAACTTAAAATACAGACATTCTGAAAGTACTAAATGGAGTGGGTCCTGTATTTAATAGTTTAGTCTCTGAACACTATTAATCAAAAAAGGGGGGGGGGGCAGGGTGTGAAACCAAAAGTGGTATTCTGTATCTCATGAGAAACGCTATGAAACCATGGACCACATTAACACCATCAGGAGAGAAGTTTAAAAACGTACTTCAATTTTTAAGATCACATCTTTAGTAAATTATCAGACAAGGAAACGACCCCCTTTAAAAAAGCAAATGAGTGTCACTGTGTGATAGGGAAATGTTATTAAGCCAATCATGTGAATCATTAGGTGGCTTCTTAGCAAAGTATCAAATAATCTACTGAGAAATTTCAAAATTTGAAATCATATTCTTTAAATTTTCACCTACTGGCTTATGACTGCACTGACATTTTTAATTCTTCTAAAACACATAAAAATTTACATAATAATGAAAATTTATAATCACACAGAAGCTTCAATTTAATAACTTCAAACCACCCAGCTGTTCTTTTTAGGGTTTAAATGTATTTATTTTTAAATTGAAGTATAGTATAACATTAATTTACAATGTTGTGTTAGTTTCAAGTGTACAGCAAAGTGATTCAGTGTGTATGTATCTGTATGCTATACAGTAGGTCCTTGTTGTTTACTTGTTTTATATAGTGTATATATGTTAACCCCAAACTCCTGAATTATCTCCCTCCACCCTTCCTATCCTCACTGGTAAACATAAGTTTGGTTTCTGTGTCTGTGAATTTATTTCTGTTTTGTAAATAAGTTCATTTGTATCGTTTTTTTAGATTCCATCTATAAGTGATATTATATGACATTTGTCTTTCCCTGTCTGACTTCACTTAATATAATCTCTACGTCCATCCATGTTGCTGCAAATGACATTATTTCATTGTTTTTTATGACTGAGTAATATTCCATTGTATATTCAGACCACATCTTCTTTATCTATTTATCTGTAGATGTGCATTCATGTTGCTTCCACGTCTTGGCTATTGCAAATAGTGCTGCTGTGAACATTGGGGTGCATGTATCTTCAAATTAGAGTTTTCTCCAGATATATACCCAGGAGTGGGATTGCAGGATCATATGGTAACTCTATTTTTAGTTTTTTTAAGGAAACTCCATACTGCTCTAGAAACCACATTAATTTGAAGAATGTAGAGAAATTAGAACATTTATTTGCTTCATTAGTGCATAACTGAATAATTAATAGGAATTACAGTCTAAAAGTACTAAACTATTCTGTACTCACTAGCAAAAAATAAAATAAAATAGCTCTTAATCCATGGGTTTAACAAACAGAATAAACCAACAGAAGTTAGGAACCAAAAATGTAACAGCCTAATTTAATTTAGTTTTCTTACCGGTCAGCTATTGCTTTGGCCATAAAGTAATCTTCAGCAATGTATTGAGCAAAAGCTATAAGCCCTCCTGCTTGATCTAACACATCCTTTCTCATTAAACAAGACATTCCCGTCACACATTTGAAACCAGTGACATTGGCAGAGATATAGGACCTTGGATGAGAGGTTCCAAAATACACCTGCCAAAACAAAGCCAAAAACATATGTATACAATTAGAATTTTATGTTAAAAGTATGATGTTTATAAATTCTTTTTCCTAATGAATTTCAGTATGATTGGGTGAATATTCTATTATTCTTACATAAATTACCTGAATAAAAAGTGGTACAAAGTAATATTTACATATAGCAAGCAGTCAATAATTTCTTATGTGATTGCCTACACTTGTTATTATCACCATTACAAAGAAGTATTTACTTCTAGGAGGGAAAAGTATATTTTATTCTCAAATAAATACTGTCTTCTCTAAAACTCTAAGATTTAAAGATCTACTGAAGTAAAACTTAATTTGGATTTGAATCAGATAGGTAAAAAATATCATTCACTTCATATAAAATATTAATATTTAATGTGTTGTTTTCAGAATGTTCATGTAGATATACACATACCTACATATATAGGTATACGTATGTACACGTATATGTGTATATGTATGCATGTGGCTACACACATGCACGCATTCATACACATAATATTTATAGGTACATCAACCAATAGAGCAATCCTATTTCTTAATTCTTTTTCTTGTGTCCTTTTATATAGCTAGCTATTTCCTGCCGGAGTCACTGAGCTTCCCAACTTCCCCATTTTTCAATGTATTTTTCATAAATAGGGTGGATACTAATATTCTGTCTTCCATTTTACTGCCCTTTTCCTAGATGTGCTTTGAAGTCATGAGAAATGCAAACTACTAAATTAACGGTAGAATTAAATGGTCATCACCCAACTTATCAGATATAAAACCTATTTATTATTTACATCTTAGATATGCTGCCTTTTGTAATTAGTCATCTCTCTGTATCCTAGGGGAATTGGTTCCAGGAACCCTGTACCAAAATCCACCAATGCTATTTGCGTATTATCTACACCTGTCAGATTACTTATAATATCTAATACAATGTAAATGTTATGTAAAGAGTTGTAAATACAATGTAAATGCTATGTAAACAGTTGCTGGTGCAAGGCAAATTCACATTTTGCTTTTTGTAACTTTCCAGAATTTTTTTTTCCGAATATTTTCGACCTACTGTTGGTTGAAGCCACAGATGTAGAACCCACAGACTTAATACAGTTAACTTCAGGTAGTTCATCCCAACTCTCAGCATAGTCTCAAGCTTCTGCGAGATTAGGGATCTGATAACAAGAATATTATTTAATACTTTTTTTTTTTTGTGGCACGCGGGCCTCTCACTGCTGTGGCCTCTCCCGCCGCGGAGCACAGGCTCTGGACGCACAGGCCCAGCGGCCATGGCCCACGGGCCCAGCCGCTCCGCGGCATGTGGGATCCTCCCGGACCGGGGCACGAACCTGTGTCCCCTGCATCAGCAGGCGGACTCCCAACCACTGCGCCACCAGGGAAGCCCAAGAATATTATTTATAACCATTGCACTTACCTGTTCTAGTGTGGCGGCAAAGCCCTGTCTGTCTGCTACATACGGCAGCCCGTGAACCAGGCCTACTTTCTCTGTCATTTGGTTAACCATGTCCGTGAGTGTGTCTGGAATCACTAGGATGCAAAAGAAAAAAAGGTGCAGAGGGAGAGAGGAAAAAATTTCCTTTTAGTAAAATGCCCACTAATGTAAAATATAATTTATGAGTTATTAAATTCTTAATAAATGTTTTTCTTTGTATGTGGGTCTAATCTCAATCACCTTTCTGAGTAGAATACAAAATTTCAAAGAGGTTAACTTATGGTAGTGAATTTATTCTGGACACTTGCAGGCTGGTACATACCTAATATGTAGCAGGGGCAGGATGTACCTTGAAAATGTTAACAGTCCATTTCTGAACCTCCCAACTGGAATAACGGACAATATGTCCTAGTACAAAAGGTACAGGAGCAGAGGTCAAAGGGGCTCAGCGTTCACTATGACTCCTCCATTCCAACCATAGGGAATGAGCCTCCTCTTTCTGGGGGTATGAGATATTCTCTCTCAAAACTGCTAATTGGAACTGAATGAGAATATACTTGACAGAGATTGATACACTGAAAACATAGCAAATATATATGATAGTAAATAATTTAAGGTAGCAAATGTGAAAAATGAATGTAATCTCTGACCATGAATTGATAGATTTGTAATGATCTAATTAAGCAGGAGTGCCACACTTACTATTAATTTTCAAATTTGCACATTTCAAGCCGATAAAATTTAAATCATTTTCCCATTTTTTTTTTTTTTTTTTTTTTTTTTGCGGTATGTGGGCCTCTCACTGTTGTGGCCTCTCCCGTTGCGGAGCACAGGCTCCGGACGCACAGGCCCAGCGGCCATGGCTCACGGGCCCAGCCGCTCCGCGGCATGTGGGATCCTCCCGGACCGGGGCACGAACCCGTGTCCCCTGCATCGGCAGGCGGACTCTCAACCACTGCGCCACCAGGGAAGCCCATTTTCCCATTTTTAAATAGCAAAAATCTCATATCATTTTATACGACTTCATTTTTATTTCCTTCAAGTATTTAAGAACTAAATCTACTGTATAAAAGTGTATTTGGACTTTAAATACAGGTAGTCTGGGTAGTGGTTCTCAACTGCTGCCCTGTAGGGGACATTTGGCAATGTCCAGAGACAGTTCTGGCTGTCACAACCAACAGCGGCTACTACTGCATCTAGTGGGTAGGGGCCAGGGATGCTGCTAACCATCCTGCAGCACAGCCCTGACAACAAAGAATTACCCAGCCCAAAAGTGTTGAGGTTGAAAAACTTGAGGTAATTAGAATATAATAGAATATTACAGAACACCAAAATTATTATAAGTATATATGTTTAAAAATGCAAAAATACAAATTATAATTTCAATATATTGATATTGAAATTATAATTTCAATATAATTGAAAACATTATTATTAAAATAATTCCTGATAAAATCAGCTAGGTAAAAAGCCATGAATGTATTCTAATAAATGTATGTAATTCTAGTGAAATATGCACCTATTAATTTCTGTCTCTTTGCATGAGACAGTACATTGCGCATGCCACAAACAGATTAAAGTAAAAGATGTCACATGAATAAGGGAAAACTTACACCTAGAAAAATCTCATAGACTATATAACGGACCACGACTTTTTTTTTTTTTTTTTGGCTGCATTGGGTCTTTGTTGCGGCACGCGGGCTTTTCTCTAGTTGCAGCAAGCGGGGGCTACTCCTTGTTGCGGTGTGCAGGCCTCTTACTGTGGTGGCTTCTCCTGTTGTGGAGCACGCACTCTAGGCGCACGAGCTTCAGTAGTTGTGGCGCACGGGCTTAGTTGCTCCGCGGCATGTGGGATCTTCCCGGACCAGGGCTTGAACCCGTGTCCCCTGCATTGGCAGGCAGATTCTTAACCACTGCGCATTCAGGGAAGTCCCGACTATTTTTTTTTTTAATAGTTGGAATTTTCTCTTCAAAATGAAAACATTTTCATACACGTAACATTCTAGGTTAGTATAAAAAACATAAAAATCTTAGTAAGTATAACTTGACATATTACCATGAAATAATGATAAATGAATTACTTTATTAGGCAAACAAATAGGATTGATAAATGTATTCTCAGACTGCTCTTGGCATTTTATCATTGAATGAATAGTTCTGCAAAATAAATAAGAAAAACCTCACCTCTTATTCCACTATCACAAATCCATATAAGATCATACTTTGCAACTTCATATCCTGGCATTAAATTGTTAATTTTAGGATTAATGCCAACCTTTTTGCCACCTAAAAATTTTAAAGTACAGCAGTGAACAATTCATGCAGTATTGGAAATATTTTCTATTATACATATACATAGTAGAGAGAAGTAAAAAGTACTTGCAGATTTAATAATTTAAACAAACATACTTTAACATTATGTTTCTCTTGAGACACAGATGTAGAGAACAAACGTATGGACACCAAGGGGGGAAAGTGGCATGGGGTGGTGGTGGACACTGGTGGTGGGATGAATTGGGAGATTGGGATTGACATGTATACACTAATATGGATAACTAATAAGAACCTGCTGTATAAAAAAATAAATAAAATAAAATTCAAAAATTCAAAAAAAAGAAAATAGTAGGTGAAACCACCATACTTTTAAAAAAAGCCAAAAAACCCATTGTTTCTTATTATTCATAATAATATATTTAGAAAAAAATTGTTCATTCTCAAAAAGAAAATTACAGCATTAATCTTTGAAAATTCATTAGTTTCAGTTTTTTAATTCTTAAGTGCTTGCATTAATAGTAAACATTAATCAATATTTAATAGCAAATATACCTCTAATTAGTCTTTAGAATAAGCCTGTAGGCTTTTGGAAAAATATTCTTTTTGCAATATTACAAAAATGAATTCTATCCCTCATTCCCAATTATAATCAATGAGATACAGAAAAGGCCATAGATTGAAAATATTAAAGAAACAAAAATAACAGACTCATGTCTGACTGATGAGTAAAACATAATTTGGGGTAATTCTGTTAATCCCAGATATGAAAAAAAAACTTTGTGTCTTTATAACTTAAGTCTTCTCAAAAGGACAGAAACACCTTTCACTGTATCTAACCAACATGCATAAAGCAAACATGCTAATAACTTAATGGGTGTCTAGCACCCTAATCTATAGTTTAATGCAAAGAAGATTACTGATATTTAATATATTAAAGCAAAAAGGTTATTGTAGAATTTGTTACTTACCTATAAACAATCTAGCATCAACATTTGGATATTTTCCAAGAAGCTTCTTACACACATCAATGGCTGGATCATCATGATCTTGGACACAGAGGAGTACTTCATACTAGTCAAAGAACACATTTTATGTAAATTAACCTCTTTTCCAAAGATAACCACTTATTATTAGCATTTACTGATGGATCAAAAAGCATTAAGAAAAACAAGCAATTGTACAAAGTTTAAAAGTTAAGAGAGTATTCATAATGGATGCAGACACTTAAAGGATTATCAAGTGCTGCTTTAACCGAGAGCAGCTTCTCCAGAAGGGGCCTGTTTGCAAGCCAAAGACAGAATGAAGAGATCGGCAGGGCCCACAGCTGAAGTCTTGCCATTGCCAGATAGGCGTGGCCTAATAATTCAACTGGATTCCCAGCTTCTCCATGGCCTTCATCACTGAAGATTTACTAGATGCTCACAGGGTGCCTAGCAGTGTAAAAGCAACACAGAAAGCAACCAAAATGAACACACCCTTCGTTCTCTAGCAGCTTTGTCTCTGAACTTAATATCATTTCATCAAGGTGCTAAAAATTACATATTGAATACCACTATGATAAATTAAAAGAGGTTTCCCAAACTCTTCACAAGGACAAAGTGAGATTAGATTTTTTGTTGTATAATAGTTTTCTGAAGTAAAATAGAATCTGATTTGATTAAAAATGTATCCTGAAAAGCACACTTAGCCTTTTAACTATGAAAACACCCAGGATTTTATTTTGCCCAGACCCACGTTTACTCTTTTTTTTTTTTTTAATTTATTTATTTTATTTTTTTGGCTGCATTGGGTCTTCGTTGCTGTGCACGGGCTTTCTCTAGTTGCGGCAGGCTGGGGCTACTCTTTGTTGCGGTGCGCGGGCTTCTCATTGCAGTGGCTTCTCTTGTTTTGGAGCACGGGCTCTAGGCCTGTGGGCTTCAGCAGTTGTGGTGCTCGGGCTTAGTTGCTCCACAGCATGTGGGATCTTCCCAGACCAGGGCTCGAACCTGTGTCCCCTGCATTGGCAGGCGGATTCTTAACCACTGCGCCATGGGGAAGCCCTATGTTTACTCTCTGATAGTACACTAAGGAAGACATTTCTTAGCACTTGGCTGGCTGTGTCAAAATTACCCTCAGGCAGTTTTTTTTAAAAAGAGGATACTGGGCCCCACTCTTAAACTTCTGAATCAGAGTATCTGAGGGGATTCTGACATGTAACCAAGTTTATAAAATCTTGAGCTCTAAGATACCATTTAGTAAACTACTAAATTTTTAAAAAGTGTTTGCTTTCACACATAAAGACGCTACTCTATTATTTTGTGGGCTATGTATTCTAAGCAGTAATTTTTCTCAAAAGTGGTGATAAATTCATGCTGACTCAATAGCAAATTTCCTACCAAACGTTCTTTCTAAGACAGATTGAACATTTTTAAGCAAAGGAGGAAGGTTATTATGTCCATGAGAAAATAACAAAGCTATGTGTTCTAAAAAATACAAAAAGTTGAGGACACAATTTTTTAGGTGTCTAACATACAGGGACTAAAGCTAAGGTAATGGGAAGGCCTGTTTGATTTACTTCCGTCGATAAGCATACACAAGTAAAAAGTGGAAATAAAACGTGTACAGTGCCTTGAGCACAATAATTACTGTTCACCTAATATATTGATATGTCAGCAAAAAGTGGCAGCATAGAATTTAGTGGTTGAGCACATAAGGACCAGGACTAAGGTAAATAAAGAAAGTTTAGCTAACAAGGTGAGATTTTTTTTTTCAAGTGAAGAAAAAGTTTTCTCAATAATTAAGTAGAGACCTGGATGGACCTAAGAGTCGGTCATACAGAGTGAAGTAAGTCAGAAAGAGAAAAACAAATATCGTATATTAACGCATATATGTGGACTCTGGAAAAATGGTACAGATGAACCTATTTGCAGGGCAGGAACAGAGATGCAGATGTAGAGAAGGGACGTGTGGACACAAGGTTGGGGTAGGATGAATTGGGAGATTGGGATTGATATGTATACACTACCATGTGTAAAACAGATAGCTTGTGGGAAGCTGCTGTATAGCGCAGGGAGCTCAGCTTGGTGCTCTGTGAGTGGGATGGGCGGGATGGGGGGGAGGGAGGTCCAAGAGAAAGGGGATATATGTATACATATAGCTGATTCACTTTGTTGTAAAGCAACTATACCCCAATTAAAAAAAAAAAAAGTAAAAGGGAAAAGCAATGTATATTTCCCTCATACTTTCTACCTATAGTTATTACATATTCTATCCAATATCTACCTCTCATGATGACTGACCAAAATTGCCACCTTAGAGGTACTGAAATAATTAAGCAACTTTACAGCCACTGGTCTCCAGAGATCAGATAAAAATCTGAGAATGGGATGGACACCATTCCTGCCACACCCTGAAACTTCTTCAAGGGTTGACTCTTAAGTCCCATAAAAAGTCAGCCATCCTCCCTACCAAAATGTTTGCTTGAGCCAACAAGAGGCAGACCTTAACGATGAAGATTAGAAAGGTTAAGTGACTTTCCAAAGGGTGTAAGTAACAATGAGCTTTCCTACTATAGTGAGTTGCTCAGTCAGGCTTGCTCTAAAGAGTTCATTGTTTTTCCAAACATAGCGTAGTTTTATGCTTTTATAATGTATACTGTTTTACAGGTGTAAGTAAATATAGTGAAAGAATATGTTTATAAGTAATACAATTCCATAAAATATTATTAAAAATCTACTCTTGGCTTTTTCCTCAGCAAGAGAAACTCTGTAATATATAGTACTAGACATGTACTCAATGGGAAGAAAAAGGCTATACTAGGTTGTAGCAAAAACTTTTTCAGAAGTATATGGTGTTAGTATAAGTAAGGGAGGTATAGTTTACCTTTATCCAAATGCAAGATTTAAAGTTTTTGTTTTTATTGATTACACCTCTTAAACTTAATTTCAAATGAAAAACAAATACCTCCTGATTAGCCAGAGCGCAGATGAAACTCAATTCACTTTATCTAAAAAATGTTCAGACTCTTATTAAAGATACCTCTTTCCCTTAGATGTTTCTGATATTAAAAATTATACCAAATTGGAGGTAGTATTCCAAGTGTTTTCTAAAGTATTAGATTTTAACCAAGAATCTTCATTTTTCAGCTAGAATCTCTGTTTGATCAACATTCAATTTGCTAGGAATTTCTGTACTTAAATAGTTAAATCACTCCCACTACACTGCAATTGGTAAAACATAAGATATTAAGTTGATTAAAAGTATTTTTTGTTTTTTTTTTGCGGTACGCGGCCCTCTCACTGTTGTGGCCTCTCTCCTGTTGCGGAGCACAGGCTCCGGACGTGCAGGCTCAGCCACCACGGCTCACGGGCCCAGCCGCTCCGTGGCATGTGGGATCTTCCCAGACCGGGGCATGAACCCGTGTCCCCTGCATCGGCAGGTGGACTCTCAACTACTGCGCCACCAGGGAAGCCCTAGGGTAAATTTTGAGTGAAAGATAGATGCTTCCTTTGAGTGAAAGGAAGATATTTTGTAAGAAAACTGCTCTGAATTCAACGTTTTGATAAGTTATATCAAAAACTTACTTTCAAGAACTAGGTAGTTTACATGGTTTTTCAAATTTATTTGGTAAAACACTAATCCTTCAGACGTAGTAGTTTTATTACATGTATTGTGCCGATCTTTCAATAATTGAACATATTTTCAATCTTTTTAAATTCTTTATTGTCATCAGTGACAATAAAGAATCCAAGTATGGCACTGGACTTATAACATTTTAAACCTGTTCTATATTTGCAAAAAAGAAAAGAAAATCACAATTATTATAACCTCACTCTGTTAATAACTCTGATCACTCATTTTAAAATTCTTCATATGGCCAGAATTTACTAAAGTAAAGCCATCAAGACACTTTAGATGCAGATTACTGAATCCTCCTACTATGGCTGAATTTCTGCCTAAATGCCTTCTTCTATGCTGCTGTCAAATGAGTACTCGATTTTGTGAAAAATGAATTGTATTCATTTTTTTTTATTCTTATATTTTTTCCAAGAATTTTTTCCCCCAAGGAATAAATATCAATATAAGGTGGATTTACAAGATATTTAAAGCATAGATATCTTTCAGGGCACTTAGTATAATAACAGTCTCACCAAAATTTAAACCGAGAAATTCAGAACAAGTGTCAGTAATAAATCTTCTTGCACATGTCTAAAATTAAATGAAATTTTAGAATTTCAATATGTTACATACATATTTCCAAATGGCCTATAAGGTTCCAAATCAAATAACAGAGGAAAGAGTTACATCCAGAACAAAAACGTTTCCATACTTTTATAAAACAATGTTCACGTTTGACAAATGGAGAATATTAAAGTGTGCTGGGCCTGGCAGTTACACAAATGTTCATTTCATGACTACATGCCTCCTTGATGACACAAACAACTCGTGTTCACACTCAGATTTGTGAGATTTCAGTGGTTTAACTTCAGTCTCCTGTAGAATTGCCATTGCTTTTGGTCTTTTAAAAAGCAAATACAGTGCAGTGAGATCAACATTTCCCTTTAGATTGCAGGTACTTTGCACTTTTGCTCTGCTTTCTAAATGTTCTTTTTACGCAGCTAACGATTCTTTTGTAATTAGAAAATAAAATTATGAACTAAAAAAGAATGAAAACAATCTCTTGCATGTAATGTTATTCATTTTTGTAATGTGTCAAAACAGCTTTCTCCTCAACCAAATAAATGTCTTAATGACATAACTTAATTGGAAAAAGAACTAAGTGAAAAACTAGAGCTCTGGAGATAATTCCAAACTGTATAAAAAAAAACTTCATTCAGAAGAAGAAATCAATTATTGATTCATCCCAAATGTTCAGAGTTAATGGATACATATGTTCCTGGGGTTATTTTAAGAAACTGTTTAAACCCACACTAACTTCCAAAACCATTTTAAATTCCATGACTATTATCTCACAAGAGCAGCAACATAAAAATTCCGTAACTAAGTTTTTTTTTTTTTTTTTTTTTTTTCTTTTTGCGGTATGCGGGCCTCTCACTGTTGTGGCCTCTCCCGTTGCGGAGCACAGGCTCCGGATGCGCAGGCCCATCGGCCATGACTCACGGGCCCAGCCGCTCCGCGGCATATGGGATCCTCCCAGACCGGGGCACGAACCCGTATCCCCTGCATCGGCAGGCGGACTCTCAACCACTGCGCCACCAGGGAGGCCCCGTAACTAAGTTTTAAGAGTGGTTGAATAGGGAAAGGGGAAAGGGTTGGATGATGGTTAAAAAACTGAAATTTGTGAGATTAAGTTTCACAAGGATAAATGCATATGGTTCCACACTACGCTCTGAAATTTATTCATAATCAATGAAAATATTCTTTCATTCACAAAAATAAATTCTCCTTTACATTTACTTATATAAGGTGAGGCTTGAAAAACTTCCATTTTTCTTATTGCAAAGCTTATTTTACAATTAATTTTGTTTGTCTCATCCTTCCTGAATCATCAAAGGCCACTTTTTGCATTTTTAGTTTGAAAAAAAAATCAAGTACCAATCTTATTTTTTCTAATTATATATTTAATTTATTGAAGATAATGCATGCATATGATTCAGATCTCTAAAATTATTAAATATATATACACACACAAAGTAGAAGAAATACATAATTTTCTGCTACAAATTAGCTTCAAATGCCTAGACTCCAAAACTCCAAAAGCAATAATATAGCAACACTAAAAAATAACTGAATGATACTCATGTCTACATACTGAATAAGAGCTGAATTAAGGCTACCACGTCCGTGTCTTCTGTTTCTTAAAAGAAAAGAAATAACAGCGTGAAAACCAGTCACCATGAGAAGTGTGGTGTGTAGATGTCATCTTCTTTCTCACTACTTGGGCGACATTGTTCTTCTAAAGAAATAGGAAGGAAAGAGTCTCCGACTGAAAAAATTATGGAAAAACTGAGGCAATGATGGTAAAAACTGAGGAAAGTGAGTAGAGACCACAGAGGGAAAATTAAACTGGACTGAAAATCAAGCAGGTAGAAATTCAGACATATTTTCACAAGTAATCTACCACTGCTAGGACCTGCTTTCAAAAGCAGCTTCTCAAATAGGCAATTGAAAAAGTTGCCATAAAACTAAACACAAAAATTAAGGAATATTAAGTTTTCCTAAGAAACTAAAGGGAAGAAATAAAAAGAATATTCCCATCTCAAGAAAATTGAAGTCTCCAAGGAAGGAAGTACATTGAGTTTAGAGATAAACAGATTATATAGATAAAAGATATAAGCAATACAATTAGGTATTAAAACCCAGAAAAATCAAGACATCAAAAATTCGGTGTTTTTTTTTTAACATCTTTACTGAAGTATAATTGCTTTACAATGGTGTGTTAGTTTCTGCTGTATAACAAAGTGAATCAGTTATACATCTACATATGTCCCCATATCTCTTCCCTCTTGCATCTCCCTCCCTCCCACCCTCCCTATCCCAGCCCTCTAGGTGGTCACAAAGCACCGAGCTGATCTCCCTGTGAAAAATCCGGTATTGATGAAGCTCCACCTTACCACTAATTCTAACCCCAAAAGTCAGATTCTCAAGGGGATTTATCATTAGTTCTAGCTGTCCTGCATCCCATTTCTGACCACTGAATATTGTTTTCTCACTTTCACTGCGACTCTCATGGAACAAGACTTTCATACTCAAACTACCGGGCACTTAACACTGTCTGCGTTCCAGGAGCTTTATTCAGGGATTTCTAATTCAGGTTGACATATAGGTAGTTAGAAAAGGAATTTATACCCCTTCCTCAACCCCGTTTCTGTCCTGTGATCACAACCACAACCACAACTACTACTACTACTATTACTACTACTACTACTACTAGAGCATAAATATGAGGAAGCCAACACCATCATGCATTTTTAATACCTTCACCTGATACAGTGTCAAAATTTCTCTCTAAGTGTTTATTATAAGAAAAAAAAAGTATGGTCTAGCCCATTCCTATGAGTACAACACTGTTCTTACCTTGGGATAATCCAATTCAAAGAATGTTTCCAAGTTGTTGATTAGGTTAGGATCTATTCCTTTCAGTGGTTTCAGAAGAGACACCCCTGGGAGCTTGCTATATGGTTGTTTGTCTGTTGCCTTCTTGTTTAGGTGTAATCGGCTGAAAAGCAAATGATACATATATTAACATACATTTCTGGAGAATATATTAGGGCCAAATCTATATGAAGTATGTATCAAGCTACCAATAAATTACTGAATTCTTTTTTTAATTGGCATCTTTCGAAAGGGGTCTCTGAAAATGAAAGAAAGTAGAACCAGGTAAGCTTCCAGTTGAGGAAAACCAGAACTAAGCAGAATGAATGTTGCAGTGAAGGCTGAAGCTTAAGACTGCTGTTTAGTGCTGTACTCTCAGAACCCAGAACAGTGCTAGGCCTGGAGCAGGCATTCAATAAATATCAGCTGAAGTAACAAATGACAGTGTTAGCCCACACATTAACTGACCTTCCTCCCAAATCGCCATCAAGGTGGCCAAGGAACTATAAACATAGCAGGGAAAAAAAAAAAAAAACAACCCTATTTGCACCAGAAAAATACGGAAGAGTAACCAGAAAAATCTGAGAACTTTCTATAACAAACAGTCCACACAACCACTGACTGAAAGAACTACCAAGCCAGCCTGCATGGCAAGCAAGAAAATGGGATAACTATCAGAACTCCCAATGTTCACAATCTCAGAATGGCAGGGATGGAATGGAGGGAAATTGAAGGTAAGAAAAAAAATCTCAATGATGACAGAAATGCCTATTAAGGACACTAGAAGATATACCAGTGTCACCAAATCACAGATAAGTTGGCCAAGGTTCTCAGCACTGCTCCATCCCATGGGGAATGAAGCACAGGGCTCCTAATGGGGGAAGCCATGCCAATTAGAGAAGAGAGAATGTGCTCCAGTTCATGTCAGGTTGTCACGATAAAGAGAGGAGACGCTCTTCAGCAGAGTGCTGAAGTTTCTAAAGGAAGTCACCAAGGGCGTCTTCCCTCCTTTTCATTAGCAAGTCTCCAAGCACTCAACAGTAATTAGAAGCTGGAACAATCACGGGGCCAACTGCAGGATATTTTAAGACACAATTCTTCCACATCTCTGAAATCAATGGCATCTTAGAGTTGCTGGCAGCCAGATGGCGGCCCGGACTTAATAGCATGAAAACCAACCCTTCTAGAAGATCAAGAAAACGCCAGTTATCAATGCATAGTGAAATATACTATTCATCTGGAAGTACACGAGTACCATCATCCACAGAAGTTAGCCACAGGCTCACTCCCCTAATTAAGGCAGGGGTGTGCTGCAGCAAACATCTCATGTTTCAGATAAGGTCATAAGCAGGGGTCCCCAACCCCCCCCCGCCCTCCCCCCATCCCCGTCCGAGGCCCGTTAGGAACCAGGCGGCACAGCAGGAGGTGAGCAATGGGCAAGTAAAGCTTCATCCCGCGGCTCCCCATCGCTCGCATTACAGCCTGAACCATCCCCTCCCCCACCCACGATCCATGGCATAATTGTCTCCCACCCGTCCCTGATGTCAGAAAGGTTGGGGACAGCTGCCAGAATGCATCTTTACGGAAAGAAAAGCAGGTTAGTACCTACAGTGGAAAAAAATTTAAACCAACAAAAAATTTAAAGAACAGTGTGGTCTCAATTTTTCATCCATAACATCAAACGCCAGAAAATAATGAGCACCATCTACAGCAGTGCTGTTCAGTGTGGCAGTGGTCCACAAGTTGCTTTTTACTGGCCAGTGATGAAAAGAAATGGAGAGAAAGCATTTAGAAACCTTTATAGCAGTTTGACATTGCCATGCCATCCAAGCATATGGTCAGTCATTTATTTTCACTGTAGTTTACCAAAGTATCAATCCATGACAGATTGGAAAACTTTTAAAGAACTGATCCTTTGCCACAGATAGTTTGGAAAATATTGATCTACAGAGTTCATCTAGAGGGCTGGAAAGAGGTAAAACCATGATCTAAAATTTATATAACCACAAATATGACAACTACTCCATTTCTAACAAAATAGTAGACTAGATGTCCGGAGAAATCCACCCAGTACAGAACATCTAGATTGCCAGAAGGAAATGTTTATATTATATATTTAATTGGTTGAAACAGTTATGTATCCACATGGTTCAAATCACTAAAAATATTAACAGGTTCATATAAAAAAGTCTCCCTGTCACTCCTGTCCCCCATCTGTCTTGTTGCCATCACCACCTCCCCAGCATTATTAGTTTCTTACTTATCTTTCCAGAGATTTTAAAAAATGTATATTCAAGCCAAAACATACACACACGAAATTCTTACATAATATTTACAATTTTCTCTCCTCCTTCTTAATACAAGCACACCAAAAGCATGTTTTTAAATATATGACTAAACTGTTAGAAATAAAAGGAAAGCGTCCCAAGTCAGAAATGAGGAGAAACCCCTGAGTGAGTAGTGCTGGAGACAATACTTGCACTGGGATCATCTGTTGGTCCCTAGTGACCTAGAAATGGTGACAAGCCTGAGACAGGAATGATAGTAAATCTGTCTGAAGAACATTGAATAAATATGGAATCTCTTACAGGCAAAGTAGAAAACTTCTGGACCACAGAGGGAAGATGGGGATGCCGCCTATCTTGGATTCAGTCCGAAGCAAAATGGAACAAAAGCAAAAAGGCTCCCTGGAGAACACCTAACCACGTGGGTTTGGAACCCAGAATGCAAACTATAGGTGTTGCTTGAACAAAACCTAAGAGATGGAACAAGAGAGACCACCATATGTGACCACGAATATATGAAAAGAACTACACAACGTCTAGAAATGAAAATGGCGGTCACTGACATCAGAAGCTCAATAGACAGGTCATAGAGAAGTTGCATACCCACAGTCCAAAAGACAACTGGAGAACTGGAATCTAGATTTGAAGAAATTATCCAGAATGCAGCACAGAGAGAATGAGAGGCAACGACATTGAAATCATGAAAGGGGTTGAGACATGGAGGCTAGAATAAGAAGTCTAAAATCACAGTAATTTTAATCTACTGGTCCCATTGTATGCTCATTAAGTGCTATTAAACTGTAACAAAACATGCATGTGAGGTGATGACCAATTATGGAAAAACCTAGCCCACTAACACACTGCATTTGGCGAGGCTTTAGATGAAAAACAATGTTAATTTAAACTGTGCTAAACAGTGTAGCGTTGATCCTGTTTTTTCCTTCTTCCCTTTGTCTTCATTAAGACATTTTACTTTAAATGCTAATATAGATATACCTCCTATCCTTTCATATCAAGAATGCAGCATTTTATCAAAGATAGGCTGACCTGCCAAACAACAATGAAGTCCTCTCCAGGTTTACAGTGAAGCAAATTGATGATAAGTACTATATCTGAAATTTCTACTCAAAATCATCATAAGCGCAACTGTATCACAGGACCTTTAAAAAAATTCTCATTTGTGCCTCCTCCCAATATCTGTCTATCTATGTATCTAGTCCTCTCCCTTCCCCCCCACCTCTCTAACATACAAACACACACACAATTTTCCCTCCACACCCCAAGGGGTCATCTTGTAGTTTGCCCCCTAGCATACAAGTATCTTACTTTGGAGAGTATTGTTTTGACTTATGTAATACAACTGACATAGCCCCTTGCTACAAATTACTTGAAATGCTTATCAAAAAAAAAAAAGAATATCCATTAAGTCAACATGCGCACGCACACACACACAATCACATAGCACTCTGCTGTGCACACAGTGGTGCTCCATGACTACTCAGCGTTCCCTTATTGAACAAATCTATTTTGAGCCCAAATGTACACTAGGCATTATCCTATGCACTGGTGATACCATGATGAACAGACGGACTCCATACTGTCAAGGAGCTGTGGTTTAACGGGGGAGGTGCCCACATACAGAAGCTCTTCTTTTAAAACTCCTAGAGAGGCCAACAGAGCCAAGCTCTAGAGCAAGAATACCTACCTGAACTCTGCCTGCCACACACAGAAATGATGCCGATGGGAACCTTGGCCATGGCCAGTGTGTTGTAAACTAATTTGTAGTTTTCAAATTATGAACAACAGCCCATTTGCCTGGAATCTCAAAAGTGGCTTGAATGGTGAAGTCCCCCAAGTGGGCCAGTTTCATGAATGGCTCTGACAGGGTCTTGCAAGGTCTCCTGGTTTCAAAGCAGTTTTTATTTAAGTATCTCAGGTCAGGGTTTCTGCATTACCTAGGTGGCATGAACGTGAGCTTACTGCCCTGACACCTTGCACAGGATTTCCTGTGGGTGCCCGTTTCCAACCCTAGCTTGATCAGGTAACTTGCTTTCTTGTAGGATCCTGGGTACAGCACTTTCTCCGTTTCAGCTGCTATACTGGGAATCCACCTCTACCTTCCCATCGTGCATTTGGCTTGAAGCCTTGACCTTTTTGTAGGGGAGCCAGGGAGTACTTTTTCTTGATACGTAACACATATAGTAAAGTCACATGTAAGTACACAGCTCAATGAATTTTCTCAAAGTGAAATACTCATGGAACCAGTATCCAGCTCAAGAAACAGAGTCTCACCAGAACCCCAGAAGCTCATGAGTGTGCCCTTCTACTAACTACCCTCTCCTCAAGGTAACCACATCCTGACTTCAAACACCATAGACTAATTTTGCTGGTTCTAAAATTTATCTAAATGGAGCCCCGGAGCACATACTCTTTTGTGTCTGGCTTCTTTTACTTTACACCATGCTTGTAACCGCCATCCTTGTTGGTACAGTTATAGTTCATTCAGTCTCACAACTGCATAGTATTCCTTGTATTAATATACCACACTTTATCTACTTTCTGTTGATGGACTACTGGGTTGTTTCCAGCTTCCGGTTATTACAAATAGTCTGAGACTTTGTCTCTGACTTTACATAAGTATAAAAACCCCTGGCTTCCCCTTTCTCACGCCTCAGGACTTCAACTTTTGGACAATATGAAGAAGCAGGAACTGGATGTACTCTCCCACCTGAAACAAACAAACAAACAAAAAAAGCAGACAAAAAATAGGAAATGTTTTTAAAGATACTGAATATCAGGTAAAGAAGTGATTCCTAAGACATGAAAAACGAATGAGGTGAGTCCTCCAATTGCCTCAGCTTACTGTTCTGAGACAATTTCCAGGCCAGGAGACTCCTGTTTTTTTTTTAAATGTTTAGTATACAAAACGCCCACAGGCAGAAATCACAACGTACTGGACCATTCCAGAGCCTCAGAATCTGCATTTTTACAAACATCTCTAATGATTCTGATGCAGGCTAGCAGTGAACCACACTTGAAGACACACTACAGTAGGCTGTCAAGTCTCTAGGGTCCAACACAATAGTATGTTCACAATTTTTAAAAATGTTAAATAAATGAAGAGTAAAAAATGGTTGGCTAAATAGAGCTGGAAGGTATGGTTAGTCTAGAGATGAAAACATGGGAGTCACCCACAGTTTGGTAAATACATAAGCTCTCCCAGGGGGAGCATGCCATTAGCAGGTGGCCACAAATCAATATACTAATATTACAGAACCAGTAATGCATGAGGGAGACCAAGAGTGAGTGACCAGGAGAGTAGAAAGAGAGCCAGGAAGAAAGTGAAGTCACAGAGGGTTTATTTGGCTGGGCTGTTTTCTTTTTGACAGGGTTCAAGAAAGAAAAACATTGAATGCTGTCGAGAGCACAAGATAAGAACTGAAATGTCCACTGGATTGAAATGTCCACAGAACTGAAATGTCCACTAGAATGTGTGAACACTGGTGACCTCAGAGTACTCTGGGCAAGGGGCAGGTAGATAAAAATGGTTAAGAAGCAAATGAATGAGAGGTGAGCTGTGATAACAGTGAATAAACACTGGTTTCTCCTGAAACCTGACAGTGAAAAAGAGCCAAAGAGTAACTAGATGGAGAAGGGTTTTTCAGTTTAATTTTTAATTATTTTTAGCTTTTAATCCTTGAGTATATATGGTCAGGGGAAAGAGCTAGTCAAAAGGTAAATAGAGAAAAAATAAAAATAATTAATGGCATGATAGGATCCACAGTGCGAAGTAGGAGTAAAGGTAATGTGACAAGGATGAAGGTAAAATGGTGAAGATGTAGAAGAGGTGCTGCCAGTCATGGGTGTCAGGGCTATAAACAGAAACAAAGTATTGCCAGATACCAGCGTAGGCTTAGCTGAGATTTGAGACCATGAATGTGTAGTAATACCAACCCACGTGGCTGTGTGATTACCTCTGCAAGATTCTGAAAGTTGAGAAGCTGTAAATTATGAGATGGATACAGGATAACAGGGCAGACTGATATGAGGGAAGGCAAGGGGCAAGATAACGAAGTGATGAATTGTAATGGAGAATTAAGTGAAACCAAGAGGTAAGCAGGTAGAGGCCATACCTGTCGATAAATTGCCTAGAGCAGCTGCTCTCAGCCTTGACTGTACATGAAAATCACCTGGGGAGGGTTTTTTTTGTGAAAATTCCTGATGCCCAGACCAAATAAATCTGAATCTCCTGAATTGAGACCCAGGCAGCAGCATGCTTTAAAAAAAAAAAAAAAAAAAAAACCTCCCCGGTGACTCCAAAGTGCAAAGTTGAGACCCACGGACCTAGGAAGGCTAGATTAACAGAAGAGGGCTGAGATGGAAACTCTCAGAAAGATCAGCAGTTATGGGATGGACGGAAAACAAGGAGCCTGTAAGGAGCCATACAAGTGGCACGAGAATGGGGAAGAGTTGTAGAAGAGAGAAAGTAGGGGCTCTCTCCCTAGTGATCTAAATGTTGCCAGTTATCAGAAACTTAAGATTCATAGCAACTGGAGAAATTCCCATACAGATTACCCTATCCCTATGGACTACTTCTGGGGTTATTTTTAGGTTATCACTGGCAGTGTATATAGCATACTGGTTTAAGAGCCAGGGCTGGAGGGCAACTGCCTGGATTTCTGTACCAGCTTCACAGCTAACTAGTTGTGTATCCTTGGGCAAGGTACTTCTTTATCTCAAGTTGTTGTTGTTGTTGTTGTTTAAAGAGTGAATAACAGTACCTACCTCATAAAGTATTGATAGTTGTGAGAAACAGATGAGATCAAGCCACAAAGTAAACATTCAGTGATAGCTATCACTGGTAATTTTTTTTCAAAAACTGCTAATTTTAAGGACATTTTCCACTAAATGTAACTCCTCTGAATTATCATAGTTCTGATAAGAGATTTAGAGATATCAAACATTGATGCGACATATAAACAAAAAGGAAGGACTGGAAATTCATAGATTTAAAGATTATTTCATATATATTTAAAGATTAGACCATTATGTTGGTTTTCTTTTTTTTAAACATCTTTATTGGAGTATAATTGCTTTACAATGCCGTTAGTGTCTGCTGTATAACAAAGTGAATCAGCTATACATATACATATATCCCCATAGCCCCTCCCTCTTGTGCCTCCCTCTCACCCTCCCTATCCCACCCCTCTAGGTGGTCACAAAGCTTGGTTTTCTTTTTAAACATAAAGTCAACTCTTATGTATTAAGAAAGATTAAAGGGGGAAAAGGGAATCATCAAAAGTCTCAAATCATGGTTAAAACAGAATAAGTCAAAACATGGGATAAAACATTTAATGTCAAGTTTAAATTATATCCAATATTTAAGCTAAAATTGTATTCAAGGTTTAAATTACACTCAAAATTTAGGAACCAATTTAAAGTTCTATAGGTGTCATCTAAAAGTATAAAAACAATGCAAGTATGAGAGTGAGAAGCATTAAATGTCACAAATTATTATTGCCCCAAAATGACCTGTTACTGTTTTCTTAGGTGAGCTCTCCTTAAGACTATTAAATGGGTTCTCAGTTGGGCAGAGGTACTGCACAGTCCTGGCTTCTCAAAATCCCTCTATCCTCAGAGCCTGGCTCAAAGTGTTGGATTCTGTAGCCACATGAATCCCCCCCTTCCCTTGGTTCTGCTCGAGGGAGAGACTGTCACCCTCAGAGCTGAGAGGCAGAGGCAAGATAATTGCCCAATGCAGCAAGTACCATGTACAAAGCAACTACTGGTTACTATGTAATCCAATCAATACCACCGTCTTTCATGAAGATATTTTCAGGCATTCCAACGTGGACTGTATTCTGTTTTGTTGACCATTAAATCACCACGCCTAACACAGTCCCCAAAGCAAAGACTACAATGCAGCCTTCCTCCCGGGGGTCCAGGCCTGAGAGAAAGCCCCTCCCCGCAGCCCCTAATACCCGGCAAGCTCTCAGTCAGTGGCAGCATGTCCAGGCACCAGGACCAGCAGATCCAGAGTCTGGGATTTTAATACTTTTCTTAGTTCTCTTGAAACAGAATCTCCCCTCCTAACATGTATGTCCATTTGATTTTCAGAAATTTGATTTTATTACATTTTCAGGAACACATTAGGTAAAAGAGGAATGAACCTCTTATATACTAGCCAATGGTTTTGATTGGCTTCATTTTTGAAGAATAAAATGATCCTGAAACTCAGGGAGCAATTGGGGAAGACAAGAAAGCAGGGTAAATTTTCAATACGTGTCATTTTCCAAAGGAATTATTTCTAAAGTACACTTGAAATTGAGAGCTGCAGTCAAAAGAAAAAAAGAAAATCGAATTCATGTAATTAAGCCATGTCACTGTCAAAGACAGGGAGGGGCAGATGCTCACAGCACACTGCTGCAGGGCTGTACCTGCCAGCTGCAAGGACAGGGAACAGAAGGGTAGGTACCATCTGAGGTGCTTTCTCAGAGTAAGAGTCACTTCAGTCTAAAAGGTCACGAGAGATGAATCACGGGCAAGAAAGACAGGCCTTCAGGGTCCTGCTTTCCGTTGCGAGCTAGAAGGACATCTATTCAGGGAACACTTCAAAGAACTCCAAGGGATGGTAAGGAGTATTCAGGAATATTCTGCTGGACTTTATGGCTGCTTTGGCTTGATGAACCTTCATTGCCTCTCTGCATAAGGGTTTCCAACTTGTGAGCTGATAGGATGGCCTTGTTCTTCCTGGTTGATTTTTATTTCCTAACATCTCAGTCTCTAAAATTGTTACTGTCCTTTCCGTCATTTTAGTTAATTGTTTTATCTTTCAAATCTTTTAGTCTCCTCTCTGCCCCTACTCACCAGTTTATTTAATGGTTTGCACCATTTTAAAATGACTTATTGTACAGTTTTGTATTCGGATTGAGTTCTGAGTGGGAGGGGGGCCTGGAATGAAGGGAAACTTCTGGGAGAGGGCTGGCTGTGCTCGTCCCCTTCTGTCAGCCCCTTGCAGCAACCTTAAGACAGCGCTACACCTCCCAGAAGTGAGGCACAAGAATCTTCCTAGAAGCTTCTAAGGGAGAATATGGATTCCTTGAGGGCAAAGGTTCACCTTGCTGAACAGTCCCAGACTGTGCTGTGCAATTGAGCTGAACCAACTTACCTGACATTGGGAGTTTTCTCCTCTGCTCCATGCTATCAAGGTTGTTAATATTTCATGTAAAATTAAGTTGATTGCTTGATCAGCAGATCCCCTACTTCATATAGTCCATGCCAGCAATTCCCAATGATAAAAGGGTTCTGTTGTTGTTGTTAGCTACGATTGTGCCCTGGAAGGCTGTTACTTTGTTTAATAATCAGTATGTGTCATGACTAATGTTATCTCCATATAGCACCTATCTTGTCAAAAATGGTACTGCAGCAAAACGAGCTTCATCAGCAACACAAAGCATACCTGGTGCAACATTAACTTTGTAGACACAAGATTCCCCAGAGGACACAGAACAACCAATAGTGAGTTAGCTTTATAGGAAAACACAAACTAGTTCCAATGGACAACGGACTTGTACACTACAAAACACAAAAGATTCCGTCACCATAAAAAACAAAGAGGAGATCTTTATTAATTTTGCTCCCCCTCCCTCCCCAAAAAACTCCACTCACTCACCCTTTGGTGACAAGAGTCAGCTTTAGTGTATGGGAAATAAGTAGATCAAGGTATTTTGCTAACAGCAACTAATGGCTTTGCATTTCCCAAAGGGCAGATCTAAGTGTAAAGATTATGATGGCACGACAGGTATTCCCTTTGGAAAACCTTGGGGGGAAAATTCAAATCTAACAAATGATTTGTGGGTGAACATGTTATTGATACGGCCCTGTTTCTATCTGAACCACGATTAGTTAGAAATAGTGAGATAAAGATTCCATTTGGTCCAAGTAATTTCATTGGAGACCATGGCCACTGAATGCATCCCAAATTCTGTCCATCTACCTCAAATCACAATGGCCAAACGACACTAAGTTAATGAGTGAGCAAGAATCCCACCATTACCACTGGAAAAAATTCAAAGATCATTCATTCGACATGCAATAATTGAGTGCCAAGTAGCAATGAAGATACAATAGTAAGACACCTCCTTAAGGCAAGGATATACAATGGAGAAAAGACAGTCTCTTCAATAAATGGTGCTGGGAAAACTGGACAGATACATGTAAAAGAATGAAATTAGAACACTCCCTAACACCATACACAAAAATAAACTCAAAATGGATTAAAGACCTAAATGTAAGACTGGACACTATAAAACTCTTAGAGGAAAACATAGGAAGAACACTCTCTGACATAAATCACAGCAAGATATTTTTTGACCCACCTCGTAGAGTAATAGAAATAAAAACAAAAATAAACAAATGGGACCTAATGAAACTTAAAAGCTTTTGCACAGCAAAGGAAACTATAAACAAGAAGAAAAGACAACCCTCAGAATGGGAGAAAACATTTGCAAAAGAATCTACAGACAGTGGATTAATCTCCAAATATATAAACAGCTCATGCAGCTCAATATTAAAAAAACAAACAACCCAATTCAAAAATGAGCAGAAGACCTAAATAGACATTTCTCCAAAGAAGACATACAGATTGCCAAGAAGCACATGAAAAGCTGCTCAACATCACTAATTATTAGAGAAATACAAATTAAAACTACAGTGAGGTATCACCTCACACTGGTTAGAATGGGCATCATCAGAAAATCTGCAAATAAATGCTGGAGAGGGTGTGGAGAAAAGGGAGCCCTCTTGCACTGTTGGTGGGAATGTAAGTTGATTCAGCAGCTATGGAGAACAGTATGGAGGCTCCTTAAAAAACTAAAAATAGAATTACCATATGACCCAGCAATCCCACTACTGGGCATATACCCAGACAAAACCATAATTCAAAAAGACACATGCTGTGACTTCCCTGGTGGCACAGTGGTTAAGAATCCGCCTGCCAATGCAGGCGACATGGGTTTGAGCCTTGGTCCAGGAAGATCCCACATGCTGCAGAGCAACTAAGCCCTTGCACCACAACTACTGAGCCTGTGCTCTAGAGCCCGCGTGCCACAACTACTGAAGCCCGCGCACCTAGAGCCCATGCTCTGCAACAAGAGAAGCCACCGCAATGAGAAGCCCATGCACCGCAACAAAGAGTAGCTCCCACTCGCCACAACTAGAGAAAGCCTGCGCACAGCAACAAAGACCCAACGCAGCCAAAAATAAATAAATTAATTAAAAAAAAAAAGACACATGCACCCCAATGTTCACTGCAGCACTATTTACAATAGCTAGGTCATGGAAGCAACCTAAATGTCCATTGACAGACGAATGGATAAAGCAGATGTGGTACCTATATACAATGGAATATTACTCAGCCATAAAAAGGGATGAAACTGGGTCATTTGTAGAGACATGGATGGATCTAGAGACTGTCATACAGAGTGAAGTAAGTCAGAAAGAGAAAAACAAATATCGTATATTAACGCATATATGTGGAATGTAGAAAAATGGTGCAGATGAACCAGTTTGCAAGGCAGAAATAGAGACACAGATGTAGAGAAAAAACATAGATACCAAGGGGGGAGACTGAGGGCAGGTGGTGGTGGTGGTATGAATTGGGAGATTGGGATTGACATATATACATTAATGTGTATAAAATAGATAACTAATAAGAATATGCTGTATAAAAAATAAATAAACATGTAAAAAAAAAAAGACACCTCCTTACCCTCAAAAGCTTATAATCTAAGTGGGGAAAGAGACAACGGAACACCTATTTGTTTAGATGGGTAAATTCAAGATACTGTGGAAGGACATAAGAGGGGGTGCCAGTTCCAATAAAGAGCTAAAAGTCGACAATGACTTGAATGAGTAGGAGTTAGTAAAACAAAAAGGAAGGAGGGGAGGGAAGGAGGGAGAGAAGGGGAAAAAAAGGAAGGAAAGAGAATTCTAAAGAAAATTACATTGCATATTCAAGGGAAGGCCAGTAATTCAGTGTTGCTGGAGAAACAGGCACAGGGGATGGCTCAGCTCCTACAGAACTATACATGTCTTGTTAAGGAATCTGAATTTTAAACTGAAGGCAGTGGGGAACCATGGTAAGATTTTAAGCACATGATCCAAGATTACTGCACCAGAAAGATTAGGTTACAATAAGAAAAATAAAGTAGATAAGGAGCAAAGCTGTAGGTAAAGATACCAGAGAGTAGAGAGAGTTCAATAATCTAGGGCAGAGATAACATGTACTGAACTAATAATGTAGGTAGGAAAAGGGAGGAATGATGAATCAAGAGAATCATCACTAAATATTAAAACTGAATTACGATTTCCTTTTTGCTTTTTAAGCTATCACAATATAGTCCAATTCTGTATCTACCCCAGGCTCAGGTTCAAGGGGCTCAATTGCCTTATTCGTGCACCCAAAAGTGGTTCTGGTAGCAATGACCCTGACTGATGAACATCTGTCCAAAGTCCAAGTGCATCCTCAGGAATAAACCCAGAAAATAAGCTCTCAATTTACATTCTACTAAGGCTCAGAACATCAATATATTAATGAATTTAAGGCAAAAAAATCATATTACCTAAAAATAATATTTGAAATGCTAAAATTCACATTAAAAACACAATTACTTTCTAACAGGAAGTTTATCACAGTTATCCTGATACAGTGAGTATTTAAACTCCATTCAAAAGCTGTGCAGGGCTTCCCTGTTGGCGCAGTGGTTGAGAGTCCGCCTGCCGATGCAAGGGACACAGGTTCGTGCCCCAGTCCGGGAAGATCCCACATGCCGCGGAGCGGCTGGGCCCGTGAACCATGGCCGCTGAGCCTGCACGTCCGGAGCCTGTGCTCCGCAACGGGAGAGGCCACAACAGTGAGAGGCCCGCGTACCGCAAAAAAAAAAAAAAAAAAAAACACCAAAAAACAAACAAATAAAAGCTGTGCAGCAGGTATAAAAGTTGTTATACTAGAAAAATTAGGAAAGGCACAATTAACTTGAGAAAAAATCTTCAGGAAAAGCACCTCTGCTTTAGTAGAGGGCAGTTAATATTTATGGATACAAGAAGTATTTCCACCGTACCCTGGCACCTCCAGTCAATTAATAGAAAAGATAAAGCCTATCACTAAACATTAGGATACCATGTGTAGAGGGGAAAAAATGATAAATCCAAGGAGGGAGAGGGATGGGGGAGTGAGAGGAGAAAAAAGCAAGGTGTCTTGCTTAGATACTCTTATCTAGCAGTATGGCTCCTAACAGCTAAACAGGGAAGAAAACAGCAGCCCCCAAGCTATCAAACCACACTAGCTCTCAAAAAAGGAAAATAATCCATAAAGATCACTTAACCAACTCCGCCTACAGAGGATATAATCATTAGTTTTTGTTGTTGTTTGTTTTGTTTTGTTTTAGGAAAAAATAATCTTCAAAATAAGAGCCCTGAATTTCAAATGCTCTAATCTGAATGTTATCTTTAACATTATAGGGGAATTCCCTGGTGGTCCAGTGGCTAGGAGTTGGCGCTTTCACTACCACGGGGCCGGGGTTCAATCCCTGGTCAGGGAACTAAGATCCCGCGAGCCATGGGGGGGCGAGGGGGAGACATTATAGGCAAAATCCCACAAATGTCTGCCGTCTAAAATATGTTATGAAATGATTAGGCATCAGTCGATACTAAATCTGGAAAGGAGCAAAGCAGTAGGTAGAGATACCAGTGAGCAGAAAATATTGAAAATAATGGTTCTCTAGTTTATAAATCATCTCAATTTTTAAAATTGTAGGCATATAGGAACTGTAAGATATTTATGAAATTGGAGCAAAAAATTTCATTGAACAATTGTTCACTGTATTAATCACATTCAGCTCCATTTTTAAAATACAGGCCAATACTTAGCTCTTTATCTCATTTTAAGAAGTTACAATACAATAGAACATTGAATCTAAATTAACTAGATACCATTATACACTGTATTTAATTTTTAAAAAATAACCACTGGTTTTAAAAAAGAATGTTTTATCGTTTTTCTCAGCAATTTCACTACAATGTTTGTATTACTAAAACATTTTTAAACATTAGTAGCTCACAGATTATGCTCCTTAATCTGACGACCAGATATGGAGACATATAAGGTTTTGAAAATAGGCTCCATTTCCACCAGTTGCAGGCACAAGGTTTTAGGAGAGAACCAATATATGATTATTTTATTTATACTTTACCTCACTTAAAATGATTTGAGAGGACACAGAACACCTGTTCAGAAACTATATTCTTCAATAAAATACAGAATGCTTAGCACAATATTTTAACCAAAATATCATTGCCAATGTTCTTTAACCTTGCTTGTCAAAATGTGGAGATTATCAAATTTGCAATTTTAAATACAGAAGAGAAAAGGAGAGGACAAAACCTTAGGGCTCTGCTTGAAAACAACTCACTAAATTGAGAAGTATCTTTACTTCAATAAGAAAGGAATCAAATCAAACATGTAAATAATTTTGATGGTGGGATGAGATGAAAAGAACTTAATTTTTTTAAAGGCAAGATTTAATTTATACATAAATTAAGCTGTTGATTTACTTTATGTTCAGTTATCCATTTCAGAAAGAGAAGATTCCTACTCATCTGTTATAAAAAAATTGCACTTTCTCTATTCTATTTTCACATAACTTTTCTGAATCCTGTTACTGTCAATATAAAAGGTAACTTTATGGGGCATTGGAAAAGAAATACAAAGACTCTTTACAGTATCTTAACTAAGCTAAAGTTTGTACTAGTCTCAAAAACTAGAAGTATTTTAAGTAAAAAAGTATTTAAGAAAATTCTGCAGTTTATCATGAAGCACAAAATAATTTAAAACTATTCTGGAGTTGTCACAGTCTAAGAGTATAAACATTCCCAGATGGTTATTTGAAGTATTAAGCTACATCACCAGTGTGAAAGAAGTGTGACTTTATCATTATGTATACATCATAGAGGGAAGGGGATCCATCATGGTCCTATGTTGAAAGAAGTCAACTTTCTTCAAATCAAGCTGTGAATTTAACAATTCCAATTTAAATACAAGATTACTTAGTGTCTGAAAAAAAAAAAGGTTCTAAAGTTCATTTTTAAATAAAAATGTATAAAAAGTTAAAAATTTGCAAAAGAATAAGGAGGGGCTGGCCTCGCCAGTAATATGGTAATAAAGGTAATAATACTTCATTCATTAAAATAGTGGATACTGGTACACTTTGTAAGGGTAAAGTGTAAAAAAAGAATCTAAGAAAACTCAAAATACTAAAAGAAAAACAGATACTTACTATATAATAGTTGGGGGAAATGGAGAAGATAAAAAATTTTACCAGTCAGGAAAAAAAAAAAAAGACTTGACTACCTAAAACACACAGGTACACACTTTTTCTCCATGCTAAATACATGTACAAAGTTGAAAGACAAAAAAAACCAAAACCAAAACAAAACAAAAAACAACAACCTGGGCAAAAACTGCAACATATCACAGAAGAACAATCTTCCGATTAAAAAGATTAACACAGCAATACACTGCAGCACAGGCAAAAGATTGAGTATGAAATTTACAACTAAATGTAACTAGTATTAAATATATGAAAAACATTCAGTGGAACTAGTAATTAAAGAAATGAAAATAAAAAACAGAAAACAGTAAAAAGCCTGATACTTAGTAAGGGGAAATGGGGACCATCATACAATGTTACAAGGACTATGAATAGATACAACCTTTCTATAGAGCAATATGTAATAAAGTTTAAAATGTGCACCACTTCTGGCCCAATAATTCCTCTTTCAGAATGTAAACTAAGGAGATCATCTCTCAAAGATGTAAGCATATGAATTCATCACCATATTGTTTGTAATCTTGACAAATTGAAAATAACCTAAATGCCCATCAATAATAACAATGAATACATATTAGTACCTCATAAACAAAAATGTCATGCATCTATTAAAAATGATGGAGAGATCATAGATTTCTTTTTTTAAATTAATTATTTCTTTATTTTTTGGCTGCGTTGCTCTTTGTTGCAGTGCACGGGCTTCTCACTGAGGTGGCTTGTTGTGGAGCACGGGCTGTAGGTGAGTGAGCTTCAGTAGCTGTGGCATGCGGGCTCAGTAGTTGTGGCTCGCGGGGTCTAGAGCGCAAGCTCAGTATTTGTGGCACGTGGGCTTAGTTGCTCCGTGGCATGTGGGATCTTCCCCGACTAGGGATCGACCCCATGTCCCCTGCATTGGCAGGCGGATTCTTAACTACTGTGCCACCAGGGAAGTCCCTCATACATTTACTGACATGAGAAAATTACTCAAGACATTTTACATGGACGCTCCATGTGAGCAGGGGCCCTGCATGTATTGTTCTTCAATCTTATTTCCAGCACCTAGAACAGTGCCTTGTATATACAAAAGAGCTTCCCAGAAAGTATTTATTAAATAGATGAATTTTGAGGCTGGTGAAAGAACAACCATAATATGGCCCATTTCTCTCTCCCTCCTTACCTCCCTCCCTTCCTTTCCCTCCCACCGGAGAAATATAATTGGAAGGATAGTCACAAAAGGTTGACAGGTAATGGAGTTTTGGTGTGTGTGTTGAACTTTCTTCTTTCTTCCTCTCTGTACTGTCTAAATGCTCTATATAGTAAGCATGTTTTATTTTTATGATTGGAAAAAGTGACAAAATTGTTTTTTAAGAACTCATATATTTAAAATGAACTCCAGAATGTCAGTGCCTACAGCTCACAAACTCCAAAACCTAAGATCAACAGTGTCCAAGAAGCATTTTTCTTTCATCTTCAAAGAAATATCAGTATGCCTTGTACAATGTAGCATCTTTCTCCAGTACCAGGAAATGCCACACTACACTAATAAAATGCAGCATGTCCAAAAGGAAAAAGCACACTTTTTCTGTAGTGCAAAGGAAAAAAAAACTATAAGTAATTAATTTCTTAAAGTTCTCCCCTCTCTTCTACTAACATATACCTTATTCTAATGGGTGGTAAACATCACTATGCACCATCATCTTTTTGGGGGTCTAAAAATCCAGTGAATCCAAGAGTAATGCACTCTATGCCAATTCTTTCATATCCTCATGAAGGATAAAGACATTTTAAAGACATCTGAACAACTGAAATATCAAAAGTAGCTACAGACTCTATGTCATATTCATCCATTACCCGGTTTTATTTTATTCATAGTCTTTATCACTATCTGAAATAACCTTATTTGGAATTTTATTATCTGTCTCTCCCTTCTGGAATGTAAGATCTTTGAGGACAGGAATTCTGTCGTGCTCGCCACTGTGTCCCCAGTGAAAGGCATCTAATGAAAAGGTGTGTGTGGGGGGGCACATCTAAACAAGATAATAAATAAGGAATTGGGAAAAAAAAAAGGAAAGAAAACCACACTGAAATGTACAAGCTGACATGACTGAAGACTACAACGCCAGCTCAGACATTTGGTGGACATTTTTCAAGGTGGACAGGTGCTTCACACCTATCTAAGGACACACAGCTCTTCCAGGAAGAAGAAAATCCACAGGGAGGTCTCCAGGTGGCTGTGTGCAGCTCACCGAAGAGTGGAAACGATCATCACCATAATAGAAACGTGGCCCAGGTCGAGGGAAAAACACAAAACAAAACACAATACACCATACATCTTGGCCCAGATGAAAAATCACACGAATCCCCAACACAATCAAACCAAGCAAGCAACCTTCCGCCTGACACGTAAAAAGAGCATAGTCTCCTTTCTCCTGGCTGTGCAGTCGCCTGAAGCCCAGCCATCCCCTCACTCGCCACTTTTCTCTTCCAATGAACCCCCCGCCCCAGCTGATGCACAGGGAGAGGGAATGGGAGGAAGAGTCTGAGAATTGGCTTTCTCCACCCCCATCCGATCCCAATCCCCTCCAAAGCGAAATTCCTCCCACCCTCGCCTGTCCCCAGGCCTCGACCCCCGCCACGGGCTCCTCTAGCTGCCCCTCACTCACGTGTAGATGATGGCCATGAAATGCATCAGCCACAGCACCAAGAAGAGGACGAACCCGAAGACGGCCATTCCCTCCAGGGCCAGGTCCAGCAGCGCCATCCCCCGGCCTGGCCCGCTCCGGCCGCCGCAGCGGACAGCGCTCCCGCAGGAGGACAGGGTGGGCGCCCGGCGCGGGGTCGCAGAAGTGGAGAGAAAGGTGGCGAGAGGAAGGGGCGGAGGGGGGTGGGGGCGGAAGGGGCGGGCAGGGCCTGCGCGCCCCCGCCCGCGCGCACTCGCTCGCGCGCTGGCCTGGGCGCGCTCGCGGATGCAGGCGTTGCGGTGGCCGGACTCAGTGGGCAGGGCGGCCGTGGCCCCGCTCTCCGACTCGTCTCTCCACCCCCTCGCGGACGCCGGCCGGACCCCACACGCCTGCGCCTCCGCCGCCGCCTCCCTGCCGCCTCGCCGCCGGGCTCCGGGCAGCGAAGCTCCGTTCCCTGCTTTGCAGCCGCAACTCCCCGTACTAATCGAAACCGCCGGCTTGCGCCCAGACTCCCCGGCGCACCCAGCCCCGCCCCGCCCCAGCCCTCCGGAACCGCGCCCCCCCCACCCGCCTCCGAGGGGCGGTGCGCGCCGCTCCTCTCCGCCCACCCTGCCGCCCTCGCGCCCGTGGCGTCACTGTCGTGAGCGCGCCCCTGGGAGACTTCTCCAGCTGGACGTCGGCAGGGTTTTTCCCCACCTCCGGGCTCAGGCCTCCGCCCACCTCTCAGTGACCGGCGGAGGCTACCCGGGCGGCCAGCACTGCAGCCCTGGGCCGGCCTCCGTCGGCGGAGCGGGTCCCTGTATCCAACTCGGAGGACACTTTCCCTTTGTCCGGTTCAGGTGTTCTAGGGCGCCCCAGGAAAAGACCCGGGGTTCCAGGCAGCCCCCGAGTTGTCTTCGCAGTCCAACTTCCAACGCTGTGTTCGCAGCCGCTGCGCCGGGCATTACTCGGAGCGGCTCAGGCCCTCCTCCAAGACACGTTCCTGGGCGCCAGGGTGTCCCATTGCCTTCCTCCCTCGCTGGTTCTAATGCTGTGGAGTCTTGGATCACAACGCACCGAGAGTAAAATAATCTCCTTGTGCTTCGCAGATCTCTAAGCACCTTAGAGGCAGCGTGTAACATAAAAGAAATTCTCAAACTCAGAATGTAAAGAATCAGTTAATACTGACGTCCTCAAAGACTACTCCTGCCCAATACTGTAGCCATAGGTGGGTATTGAGCGCTTGAAATGTGGCTGGTAGGAATTGAGATGTATTGCGAATGTAAATCATACACCTGATACCGAAGACCACCTCATTTATTTTATATTGATTACATGTTGAAACAATATTTTGATATACTAAGTTAAATTATTAAAATTATTTCACTGTCTTTGCTGTTGTTCTACTTTTTAAATTTGGTTAGCTACTAGAAAATTTTAAATTACACAGGGGGATAGCACTGCTCTAAAATGGAAAGAAATGGCATTTTGGATAGTAAGGTAACTTAGTGTTTATCTTAATTTTAAATCAGTCCAGGGAGATGGGTTAATCTAGTACTAAATGTTTCTGTTTGTTTCTTCAGCCTAGATGAGTTTATATTGTTTCTCTATTGTTTTATGTTTAGACGATGTTTATTCAAGTGATTTCCTTTTAAATAATCCATGACCTCCCTTGAGAGATTTCAGAATGGAATTCAATTTTGAAAAGAAGTTGTTTATTTTATTATTTATTACAGCTAATATTGATCGAATGAGCTACCTCAATCTATAAGTAAATGATAAACTACAATCAGAAAAGAGTTTAAATTAATGTCTATACTGAGAACCAATCCTGGATTTGCTATACCCTTTGTTTTACCCGGTTAAAGTCAGTAAGAAAGAACAGGGCTTAGAAACCAAACTTCCACTGTTGAGAGTTACTGGTTGATAAATTAAAGTTATAGCCCAATAGTATATTAGCATGGAAATAACACTACAAGTGGAAATTTTAAAACATCACTATTTTAGTTAATCAATTCTAAGACATACTTTTTAAAAAACATTTCATTTTAACATTTCTGAAATGGAAATGCATCTCACAGTCAACGGCATCTTACAACTAATTGGTAGATTTTTTTTCTTAATCGTATATAAAATAATACTGCATTCAATTAATGTACTCTAAGATTTGATGAACTACATCAATTGGTCAATTTAAGCATTTTGTTGTATTCTACATTTCTCCAAATGGTTTTTGGAACCTTACAACAAAGGATTTTATACAGTATGATCAATGACTTGGAAAAGGAGGCCAAAGAAAGTTGAAAGAACCCGATATTCTTAACAGTTAACAGAACTCCTCTGATTGAGTATAATCAGTACATAATAGATCAGCTATGTTGTACTTGAGCCTAGTTAAACGTGGTCTGTCCAAACCTGGTTGATGAGTTTAAAGTAGCAGCTTTAGAATGTGCAATCCTAACATTCTATAGATATAGAATATTCTATAGATATAGATATAGATGTATTCTATAGATATGGTAAAAGTGTAAATTTTTTCCATGTAGCCCAGCAGCATAGGAGTCTAGCAAAGACCCTGTCCACCAATCTCACTTTTGGCGGCTAACATTATTTTGGCTGTTTGTCTAAAGGGCTCTCCTCAAATTCTACCAAGTTCAGGGCCTCTGACTTTTTCCAGTGGCAATCTAGTAATATTAGTATATATTAGAATTCATACATTTTAAGAAGCAATGTTTTTAGAGGTAAACAAAAGCCAAATTTGACTGTCATTTAGTGGCCCTAGATAGTTTAGTTATAAAACCTTAACCAGAAAAGGATGCAGAATGTCTGGTTCAAACCAAGTAGTTGGAACACATTTTCGGTTTGAACCAAATCCAAGCCAAAATAATTGTAGCTGATTCCAACTGAAACTGAAATGAAATTATATTGGTTCTAGTCACATGTCCCAGAAAAGACAAGAGTGGAGGCTTGGAGAACACAGATACATAAGTTACCTCAGAGAAATGAAACAAACTTTGGCAAGTTGATACTCTGTTACACCGTGCCCCAAATGCCTATATATAAAAGTTAGTTTTACATTTTTTAAAGTTGTAATATTTTCAATAATCAGGATTCTTTTTTTAAAGATGTATTTATTTTATTTTTTAATTAATTAATTAATTAATATTTGCCTGCATTGGGTCTTCCTTGTGCTGTGCACGGGCGTTCTCTAGTTGCGGCGAGCTGGGGCTACTCTTCATTGCGGTGCGCGGGCTTCTCATTGTGGTCAGTGGCTTCTCTTGTTGCGGAGTATGGGCTCTAGGCACACGGGCTTCAGTAGTTGTGGTTCGTGGGCTCAGTAGTTGTGGCTCGTGGTCTCTAGGGCGCAGGCTCAGTAGTTGTGGTGCATGGGCTTAGCTGCTCTGTGGCATGTGGAATCTTCCTGGACTAGGGATCGAACCCCCATCCCCTGTGTTGGCAGGCAGATTCTTAACCACTGTGCCACCAGGGAAGTCTAATAATCAGGATTCTTGATTTGGATTGCATCTAAGAAAAACATCATCTTTAGTGAGATTTCTAGAAAAATCAAGTTTAAAATGTGACACAAAGCCTATGTACAGAAAAAAGACTAAAATAAATTACACCAGACAATTATGAGTACTTATCTTTGAGGAATGAAACGTGTTGATTTTTTAAAATCTACCTGTTTATATTGTTGACTTTCTATAATGAGCATTACTGTTTCCATGAAGAAAAATGACCATTTTCTATTTTACAAATGAGTTATAAATGATGAAAAATCATGTAGAAATTTTTCATAATTTAAAAATAATTACAAGTGATACAGTCACTTTGGAAGATAGTTTGGCATTTACTTACAAAACTAAACATACTCTTACCATACAATCCAGTGTCGCACTCCTTGCTGTTTAGCCAAATGAATTGAAAACACATCCATACAAAAACCTGCACACGGATGTTTATAGCAGCTTTATTCCTAATTGCCAAAACTTGGAAGCAACCAAGATGTCCTTCTGTACATGAATGGATAAATCCATTGTCTGGTACATCCAGACAATGGAATATTATTCAATGCTAAGAAGAAATTAATTATCAAGTCATGAAAGACATGGAGGAAACTTAAAGGCATATTCCTAAGTAAAAGAAGCCAATCTGAAAAGGCTACATACTGTATGATTCCAATTATATGACATTCTGGAAAAGGCAAAACTATGGAGACAGTAAAAATGTCAGTGGTTGCCAGAAGGGAGAGAGGGAGGGGTGAACAGGCAGGCCACAGAGAATTTTTAGGGCAGTAAAACTATTCTGTATGATACTATTCAATATAATGGTAGATACAAGTACTATACATTTGTCCAAAACCATAGAATGTACAACATCAAGAGTGAGCCCTAATGTAAACTATGGACTTTGGGTGACTGTGATGTGTCAATGTAGGTTCATCAACAGTAAAAAATATACCACCCTGGGGCAGGATGTTGACAGTGGGGGAAGCTGTGCGTGTGTTGGGCAGGGAGTATATGGGAACTGTATTTTCTGCTCAGTTTTACTGTGAACCTAAAACTGCTTTAAAAATAGTCTATTTTTTTTAAAAAAATTAGTGCTCCATTTGAAGTACTGGAAATGTTATAAGCGTCTGAATTAGTGAGATAAAGTAGTTTGTCATCAGATACCAGGGCTTTCCACCTTCTAGGCACTCAAATATTTGTTGAACAGGTGAATTAGTTTATTTAAACTGATCTACACTGAGAGAAGTCACTAGAAAAATTGTTCAACTTTCTCCTTTGTTTGCAAATACTTTAAATATGATTTTTTTCTCTGTGGAAAACAAATACACATTAATTATTCATAACCCTCCTTCAAATTACAAAATTAGACCACAGAGTTACAGTGAGTAAAAGTAACTATATATTAGTTCACCTAATCACAACCTGAAGACCTGCTCCAAAGCCCATGATCTACTTGACAGAGTCAACAGCATCATTTTTATGTCAATATTGGACACACAGTTGAGCCTTGAACAACAGGGCTCCACTTATATGCAGATTTTTTTTCAGTAAATACTACTACAATACTACGTGATCTGAGGTTGGTTGAATGTGGTTAATGTGTTATTTTTAAAAGATAGGTATATTGTAAATTTTCAGCCCTTATAAAAACTTTTTTAAAATGTAAAAAGTGATCCTCCAGAAATGGGGTAAATTTGAAGTTTCAAAAACAAAGTTAGAATCAATTGATCTGAAATTTGTTGTGCTAATGCCCAAAGAAGCAATTTAATTCTTGTCCTTTTTTTCCCCTAAGCATGTTAGAAATTAGTAGAAAAATGCCTTATCTACTTATCAGTTCAGGTGCTTAACCTACAGTGTTTTGTTTTGTTTTTTGCGGTACATGGGCCTCTCACCGCTGTGGCCTCTCCTGCTGCGGAGCCTGTGCTCCGGACACGCAGGCCCAGCGGCCATGGCCCACGGGCCCAGCCGCTCCATGGCACGTGGGATCCTCCCGGACGGGGGCACGAACCCACGCCCCCCGCATCGTTAGGCGGACTCCCAACCACCGTGCCACCAGGGAAGCCCTACAGTGGTTTTTTTACCCATTAAATGGTAACTTTGTAAAGGCCTTCAGATCCTGAGATACTATATCACTATGAATAGACTTCAAATGTACAAAGGTTCTAGGCAAATTGTCAGTTCAAGACCTGATCTTGATAAACCACTGGTATGTGTTTGTACGTATAGGTGTGGTCCAGGGGAGTGCCTAGAGTTTACTAGAGTTCGTTTCATTCTCAGCTGTTTTGCTAGCTCATATCCAAATGACTAATTAAAATGTTTTACCTCATACTCATTTCTTTTCAAATTTCATACTTGATTTTGTTTTAATCCATGGTGTGCTAGGTTGAAGCACTGATGTTCATTCCTAAAGGAAGCTAAATTCTAAAGATTTCCAAATGTGTCCCATGTAAGTATCAATTATTTTCTTTTTCAAAATGTTTTTGAAATTGCTTTCTTTTTAGATAGATATTCATGGCTCAATTCAATTTATTTATTAAAGTTTATAATGTCCAAACTTTCACCTAGGCTCTGCGTGTGTGTGTGTGTGTGTGTGTGTGTGTGTAAACAAACTTGGTAGATTTACTGGAGAATGAGAGAGAGACAGAGACAGAGACTGAGACTAATACAGTCCTCCCTTGGTATCAGTGGGTGATTATTTCCAGGACACCCTCAGACATCAAAATCCACAAATGCTCAAGTCCCTTATATAAAATGACATAGTATTTGCATATAACCTAAGCACTATAGGTATGTATTATATAAGCATATAATCCTATATACTTGAAATCATCTCTAGATTATTTATAATATCTAATACAATGTAAATGCTATGTAAATAGTTGCCAGGATATACAGCAAATTCAAGTTCTACTTTTTGGAACTTTCTAGAATTTTTTTCAAATATTTTCTCTTCTGGGTTTGAATTCCAGTTGGTCGAATCCATGGACTCAGAACCCACGGTTATGGAGGGCCAACTGTATTTACTGAACACAAGAACATAAGTTATGTGCCAGGCAAATTTTAAAATATTAACTTGACTTTCACAAATGTCATGAAATATATAATTGGAAGCCAAAAAGATAAAGTTATGCATCTGATAAGGATGGAGCTGGAGTTTGGACCCAGGTCTGTTAGACTCCAAAGCCAATGCTCCTTATATTAAAATGCACAATATTAAGTTAATTTAAACAATGTATAGTAGATAATCAATCCTCAAAGTTCAGATCACGAAGTAGATTTTGGTTTAGCATTATTTAGTTTGATAACCAATACTCTGTAGAAGGCAATTTCAACATCTGAGACATAGGAAAGTGTATTTAGAATAGACCATATATTTCACGCTAAGATGCACTAAACATCTTACTCTTTACCACATCTTTTACTTCAATTAAGAGGAATTTCACGAAATATACAGTCATTTCAGAACAATTCATCTAAGAGAGTAAACAAGTAGAAGAATTTAAAAGATCAGAAAAATGACAATAAAATCTGTTTTTTATTGTATTATTTCATAGTATTAACAAGAATATAATTAAATGTGAGTTTAACTTTTACTAAGGAACAAAGGCTGTGGAGATAACCTACATCTTTGGAGTTTAGGATCTCTTCAAAATACTTTCTATCTGAAGAAAGCTTTGTTTGAGGATACAGTGTAGACTATCAGTTAAGCACATACATACATTGTGAATGTCAAACTGGCTGGGTTTGAATTCCAGTTCTACCATTTACCACCTATATGACCTGTGTTGTGAGGACTAAAGTTAACATATATAAAATATTCAGAACAGTTGCAGACATGTGTAAATTTTTTGAAACTTTTATTATTATTCCTTAACAGAGAGCATTCCTTCATTCTAATTTCATCTAGATCACTAACTTATTTTCTCAATTTCTTCCTTTACTGTTTTTACCTATGAAAAATAAAATTAACTATACTTAAAAGGATTTTTTTAAAGCAAATCGGTCTCTCTGTAGCAGAAGCATCAACACTCAACAATTTTTGCTTATAACACAAACCAGGATATCCTTTAGATCTCATCTTTTTGCTAACATAACTGGTTTATTCAGTCAGAAACAAATGCAATTAGATGATAATTGTATAGAATAGGAATAATATCATAAAATAGTGAAGAGCAAACCAAGGTACTTTTATTCCATAAGAAAAATAAATTTCAGGCCTTGAAATAAAATATTCTATACAAGCAAAGCATAAGATTTAAAAGGTATTTAGATACACATGGAGTCTTCTGACATGTAAGAAACAATGATATTGAGTAAGTGTTAATATTATTTTTGGTAATAAATACCTTAAAAATACTTAGAATAAAATGCATCAGGATATCAGGATTAACAGAAAGCAGTTTTCAGAGTCTAGTTTACATGACAATATTTTTTTTTAGCTCTGAATTGGTTAAAAAAAAAAAAAGGAACATCTGCATGAATGAGACCAAACTAACAATGAATTTGTGAAGATGAGCCCTCCACCCAGTCTAATAATTTAATTGTTCAGAAATCATATCAGATTATTTTTAAGGCTTTATTTCATTGTAGGTATAAATTTGAAGCATTATCTCAAATATGAAGAAGCATGAAACAGTCCACTGGACAATTCAGAGTAACAGAAACAACTCTTGGGGGTTTTCTATATTAAGCTCATCCTTAAATTCAATTGCCCATTTTAATTATTTTGAGGTAATTTGGGCTTGGGAGGCATCACTAATGGTTAGTTGCTACAATGGAAAATATTGAGCAAAATAAGTTGAACAGACTGTTAAAATGACAAAGCAAACAAATGAATGGCTTTCCTATCCAGTTATTTCTTTCCTTTATTCCTCAGCAAATATCAAAAGAAACTATGTTCCAGGAGCACACTGTTCTCATGCTTTGGATACAAAGTTAAAAATGATATAATCCTTTTTCAGGAGATGTTCCCAGTTGGCTATGGAAGATAAACACAAGAACAGATCATTGTAATGCAATGTTATTGAGTATTGATAAAGAGGGATGAGGAGAATTGTGTGGGAGTTATGAATAACCATTTTAACCACTTTTATTTAGAAAAGTCTAGAAAGACTTCATGGAGAAGTCCTAGGTCCTGAAGAAAGAGTAAGAGTGAGAGGAAACCAGAATGTTTCCTTTGGTTACTTTTTGAATCTAAACAACTGAACAGTCTGAGGGAGGATGATGGGAGGTAGCCAGAAAACAGTCCAAATGGACACAACTTGAAAAACAGCTGACCTTAGTTAACTGCTAAATTGATTGATATATGATTGAAAATCCAATTATCTTGAGTGTGACCAATGAAACTGGAACACTTTTCAGAAAGAGAAAGGGCACCATTAACAATCAAGCTAGGAAAACTGGTGTAAACTGAGACTGTCATAGGCAAATTAACCATATGGTCACACACTACTTAAAGATTATTGAAAGGACGCAGGAGTCCCGCAAGGCTCAATCAGGGCTCTTGCTCCATTTTTCTGAGATAGTCTTGGCTCTCTCCTTCTCTGTGTGTCACTTTTGTCTTCAAGCTGACTTCTCTCATGGTTGGAAGATGGCTGCTAACCTGTACCTCATGGTTTTCCCTTTACATGCAGAAAAAGAGAAAACGTATGTTATTCACAACCACCTAACAAAAACCTGGGCTTTCTCCCCACCCCCGCCAGCCCCCACCCCACCAATTGGAATACCCTTGATGCCACTTGTGTACTGACTTAAGGTATGGCAAGGAAAACTGGAATGGTCAAATCAGGACCCAATGAAGCTTCTAGTAAGGATAATCACACTCAAACTGCATGGCAGCTATGTAATTGGATGGGGAAAATTAGAATTGGAGAGCTAACCATAATACCCACTACACTGAGTTTTCATGAAACAATGGGAAATTTCTAGGAAGTTTTAAATATGGAAGATCCCAGTTAAACTCCTTCAGCTTTTTGTTTCTACTAACAGCTTTATTGAGACGTAGTCATACCATAAAATTCACTCTTTTAAAGTATATAATTCAGTGACTTTTTGTATATTCAGAGTTGTGCAACCATGACCACCTAACTTCAGAGCACTTTCATCACTGCAAAAAGAAACCCCATACCCATTATCAGTCATTCCCCATTTCCCCTTCCTCCTAGTTCATTGCAACCACTAATGTAATTTCTGTCTATAGATTTGCCTATCCTGGACATTTAATAAAAATGGAATTATATAGGGGCAGAGTCAAGGTGGCAGACTAGGAGGATGCAGAATTCATGTCTCTGCACAAATGCACCTACCAGGCACCAGTGGGGGACCACGGACACCTAAGGGGACAGAAGGAACCCCCAGCAACTGGTTTGCAGGACCATGGTTTCCAGGCAGGAGGTTGGGCCTGAGCTCCTGTGGTGAGAGCTCCTAGTCCAAATCACTGGACTAACAGAGAACCTCAGACCCCAGGGAATATTAATCGGAGTGAGCCCTCCCAGAGGTCCTAATGTCAGCACCAAGATTGGGCTCATCCAACTGCCTGCAAACTCCAGTGCTGGACGTCTCAGGCCAAATAACCAGTAAGACAGGAATACAGCCTCACCCATCAAAAAAAAAAAAAAAGAAAGAAACCACAAAAAAATATGTTACAGACAAAGGAGCAAGGTAAAAACCTACAAGACCAAATACGTGAAGATGAAATAGGCAACCTACCAGAAAAAGAATTCAGAGTATGATAGTAAAGATGAGCCAAAATCTCGGAAACAGAATGGAGAAAATACAAGAAACATTTAACAAGGATCTAGAAAAACTAAAGAGCAAACAAACAGTGATGAACAACACAATCACTGAAATTAAAAGTACTCTAGAAGGAATCAACAGCAGAATAACTGAGGCAGAAGAACGGATAAGTGAGCTGGAAGATAAAATGGTGTAAATAACTGCCAGGGAGCAGAATAAAGAAAAAAGAATGAAAAGAATTGAGAACTGTCTCAGAGACCTCTGGGACAACATTAAACACACAAACATTCAAATTATAGGGGTCCTGAAGAAGAAGAGAAAAAAGAAAGGGTCTGAGAAAATACTTGAAGAGATTATAGTTGAAAACTTCCCCAACATGGGAAAGGAAATAATCAAGTCCAGGAAGTGCAGAGTCCCATACAGGATGAATCCAAGGAGAAACATGCCGAGACACAGATTAATCAAACTAACAAAAATTAAACACAAAGAAAAAATATTAAAAGCATCAACAGAAAAGCAACAAAAAACATACAAGGGAATCCCCATAAGGTTAACAGCTAATCATTCAGCAGAAACTCTGCAAGCCAGAAGGGAGTGGCAGAACATATTTAAAGTGATGAAAGGGAAGAAACTACAACCGAGATTACCCAGCAAGGATCTCATTCAGATTCGACAGAGAAATTAAAACCTTCACAGACAAGCAAAAGTTAAGAGAATTCAGTACCACCAAACCAGCTTTACAACAAATGCTAAAGGAACTTCTCCAGGCAGAAACACAAGGGAAGGAAAAGACCTGCAATAACAAACCCAAAACAATTTTAAAAAATGGTAATAGGAACATACATATTGATAATTACCTCAAACGTAAATGGATTAAATGCTCCAACCAAAACATTAAATGCTCCAACCAAAATGAATGGATACAAAAACAAGACCCATCTCTCTACAAGAGACCCACTTCAGACCTAGGGACACATGGACTGAAAGTGAGGGGATGGAAAAAGATATTCCATGCAAATGGAAATCAGAAGAAAGCTGGAGTAGCAATTCTCATATCAGACAAAATAGACTTTAAAATAAAGACTGTTACAGGCAACAAAGAAGGACACTACATAATGATCAAGAGATCAATCCAAGAAGAAGATATAACAATGGTAAATATTTATGCACCCAACATAGGAGCACCTCAATACATAAGGCAAATGCTAACAGCCATAAAAGGGGAAATCGACAGTAACACAATCATAGTAGGGGACTTTAACACCCCACTTTCACCAATGGCCAGATCATCCAAAATAAAAATAAATAAGGAAACACAAGCTTTAAATGACACATGAAACAAGATGGACTTAATTGATATTTATAGGACATTCCATCCAAAAACATCAGAATACACTTTCTTCTCAAGTGCTCATGGAACATTCTCCAGGATAGACCATATCTTGGGTCACAAATCAAGCCTTGGTAAGTTTAAGAAAATTGAAATCATATCAAGTATCCTCTCTGACAACAATGCTATGAGACTAGATATCAATTACAGAAAAAAATGCAAAAAATACAAACACATGGAGGCTAAACAACACGCTACTAAATAACTAAGAGGGCACTGAAGAAATCAGAGAGGAAATCAGAAAATACCTAGAAACAAATGACAATGCAACGCAAAATGACACGATGACGCAAAACTTATGGGATGCAGCAAAAGCAGTTCTAAGAGGGAAGTTTATAGCAATAAAATCTACCTCAAGAAACAAGAAACATCTCAAATAAACAACCTAACCTTACACCTAAAGCAATTAGAGAAAGAAGAACAAAAAAACGCCAGAGTTAGCAGAAGGAAAGAAATCATAAAGATCAGATCAGAAATAAATGAAAAAGAAATGAAGGAAACAATAGCAAAGATAAATAAGACTAAAAGCTGGTTCTTTGAGAAGATAAACAAAATTGATAAACCATTAGCTAGACTCATCAAGAAAAAAAGGGATAAGACTCAAATCAACAGAATTAGAAATGAAAAAGGAGAAGTAACAACTGACACTGCAGAAATACAAAGGATCATGAGAGATTACTACAAGCAACTATATGCCAATAAAATGGACAACCTGGAAGAAATGGACAAATTCTTAGAAAAGTACAACCTTCCGAGACTGAACCAGGAAGAAACAGAAAATATGAACAGACAAATCACAAGCACTGAAATTGAAACTGTGATTAAAAATCTTCCAACAAACAAAAGACCAGGATCAGGCGGCTTCACAGGCGAATTTATCAAACATTTAGAGAAGAGCTACACCTATCCTTCTCAAACTCTTCCAAAATATAGCAGAGGGAGGAACACTTCCAAACTCATTCTAAGAGGCCACCATCACCCTGATACCAAAACCAGACAAAGATGTCATAAAAAAAGAAAACTACAGGCCAATATCACTGATGAACATAGATGCAAAAATCCTCAACAAAATAATAGCAAGCAGAATCCAAAAGCACATTACATGGTTCATACACCATGATCAAGTGGGGTTTATCCAAGGAATGGAAGGATTCTTCAATATATGCAAATCAATCAATGTGATAAACCACATTAACAAATTGAAGGAGAAAAACCATGTGATCATCTCAATAGATGCAGAAAAAGCTTTTGACAAAATTCAACCCCCATTTATGATAAAAACTTTCCAGAAAGTAGGCATAGAGGGAACCTACCTCAACATAATAAAGGCCATATATGAGAAACCCACAGCCAACATCGTCTCAATGGTGAAAAACTGAAACGTTTTCCTCTAAGATCAGGTACAAGACAAGGTTGTCCACTCTCACCACTATTATTCAACATAGTTTTGGAAGTTTTGGCCACAGCAATCAGAGAAGAAAAAGAAATAAAAGGAATAAAAATTGGAAAAGAAGAAGTAAAGCTGTCACTGTTTGCAGATGACATGATACTATACATAGAGAATCCTAAACATGCTATCAGAAAACTACTAGAGCTAATCAATGAATTTGGTAAACTAGCAGAATTCAAAATTAATGCACAGAAATCTCTTGCATTCTTATACACTAATGATGAAAAATCTGAAAGAGAAATTAAGGAAATACTCCCATTTACCACTGCAACAAAAAGAATAAGATACCTAGGAATAAACCTACCTAAGGAGACAAAAGACCTGTATGCAGAAAAGTATAAGACACTGATGAAAGAAATTAAAGATGATACAAACAGATGGAGAGATATACCATGTTCTTGGATTGGAAGAATCAACATTGTAATAATGACGATACTACCCAAAGCAATCTATTGATTCAATGCAATCCCTATAAAACTACCAATGGCATTTTTCACAGAACTAGAACAAAAAATTTCACAATTTGTATGGAAACACAAAAGACCCCGAATAGCCAAAGCAGTCTTGAGAAAGAAAAACAGAGCTGGAGGAATCAGGCTCCTGGACTTGAGACCATACTACAAAGCTACAGTAATCAAGACAGTATGGTACTGGCACAAAAACAGAAATATACATCAATGGAACAGGATAGAAAGCCCAGAGATAAACCGATGCACATATGGTCACCTTATTTTTGATAAAGGAGGCAAGAATATACAATGGAGAAAAGACAGCCTCTTCTATAAGTGGTGCTGGGAAAACTGGACAGCTACATGTAAAAGAAGGAAATTAGAACATTCCCTAACACCATACATAAAAATAAACTCAAAATGGATTAAAGACCTAAATGTAAGGCCAGACACTATAAAACTCTTAGAGGAAAACATAGGCAGAACGCTCTCTGACATAAATCACAGCAAGGTCCTTTTTGACCCACCTCCTAGAAAAATGGAAATAAAAACAAAAATAAACGAATGGGACCTAATGAAACTTATAAGTTTTGCACAGCAAAGGAAACCATAAAGAAGATGAAAAGACAACCCACAGAATGGGAGAAAATATTTGCAAACAAAGCAACTGACAAAGGATTAATCTCCAAAATTTACAAGCAGCTTATGCAGCTCAATAGCAAAAAAACAAAGAGCCCAATCCAAAAATGGGCAGAAGACCTAAATAGACATTTCTCCAAAGAAGATTTACAGATTGCCAACAAACACATGAAAGGATGCTCAACATCAATAATCATTAGAGAAATGCAAATCAAATCTACAGTGAGGTGTCACCTCACATGGGTCAGAATGGCCATCATCAAAATATCTACAAACAATAAATGCTGGAGAGGGTATGGAGAAAAGGGAACTCTCTTGCACTGTTGGTGGGAATATAAATTGATACAGACACTATGGAGAACAGTATGGAGATTCCTTAAAAAACCAAAAATAGAACTACCATATGACCCAGCAATCCCACTACTGGGCATATACCCTGAGAAAACAATAATGCAAAAAGAGTCATGTAGGGCTTCCCTGGTGGCGCAGTGGTTGAGAGTCCGCCTGCCGATGCAGGGGACATGGGTTCGTGCCCCGGTCTGGGAGGATCCCACGTGCCGCGGAGCAGCTGGGCCCGTGAGGCATGGCCACTGAGCCTGCGCGTCCGGAGCCTGTGCTCCGCAACGGGAGAGGCCACAACAGTGAGAGGCCCACATACCGCAAAAAAAAAAAAAAAAAAAAAGTCATGTACCACAGTGTTCATTGCAGCTCTATTTACAATAGCCAGGACATGGAAGCAACCTAAGTGTCCATCGACAGATGAATGGATAAAGAAGATGTGGCACATATATACAATGGAATATTACTCAGCCATAAAAAGAAACGAAACTGAGTTATTTGTAGTGGATGGACGTAGAGACTGTCATACAGAGTGAAGTAAGTCAGAAAGAGAAAAGTACTATAGGCTATCACATATATATGGAATCTAAAAAAAAAAAAGAATAAAGACGCGGACATAGAGAATGGACTTGAGGACACGGGGAGTGGGAAGGGTAAGCTGGGACGAAGTGAGAGAGTGGCATGGACATATATACACACTACCAAATGTAAAATAGATAGCTAGTGGGAAGCAGCCACATAGCACAGGGAGATCAGCTCGGTGTTTTGTGACCACCTAAAGGGGTGGGATAGGGAGAGTGGGAGGGAGACACAAGAGGGAGGAGATATGGTGATACATGTATATGTATAGCTGATTCACTTTGTTATACAGCAGAAACTAACACACCATTGTAAAGCAATTATACTCCAATAAAGATGTTAAAAATGTTTAAATATATATATATATATATATATATATGTTAAAATATTTATTTATTTCATTTATTAGGCTGCATCAGGTCTTAGTTGCTCACACAGGATCTCCATTGCAGCATGCGGGATCTTCTTGTTGTGATGTATGGGCTTCTCTAGTTGCAGCGTGTGGGCTTCTCTCTAGTTGTGGCGCATGGGCTCAGTAGTTGCGGCACGTGGGCTCTCTAGTTGTGGTGCTCGGGCTCTAGAGTACACAGGCTTAGTAGTTGCGATGTGCAGGCTTAGTTGCCCCGTGGCATGTGGGATCTTAGTTCCCCAACCAGAGATCAAACCTACGTCCCCTGCATCAGAGGGCAGATTCTCAACCACTGGACCACCAGGGAAGTCCCTGCTTATTTATATTTTGAAATAATTGATTTGGATCTTTTCCTTTTGTGGATGTACATATGAAATTTTACCAGCCAAAATACTATTTCAAAGATAAACAAATCTCAGTTCCTTATAAGCAGAAGCTAAAAAGAAAGTCATCTTGAGAGTGTCTGAAGGTCATTCTGAAGCATATAAACTTTTTAAAGGGCTATCAGATATAGTTATGCTCAAGGTGGTCTAGTATTAATGTCATTAATATTAATCCTCCATAGACAGTAAAAACTAATTGTGATTTTTAATAGGAGCTCCAACTCAGTCGTACTAAAAAATCTTTATGCTGGTTCAATGTCAGCTTTGTGATCACTTTTGAGCCCTGAAATGGAAAAGTCTAAAGAAATGTGCTGCTCCAATTGGAGCTTATTACCAAGTCCCTAGAGCTGCTGATATTTTTATCATTCAAGCAGTTTTCAGTGTTATAATAGTAATTACAACCTTTGGGTCCCACACAGTGTATTTCCAAGGAGTGCAGTAAAGCGGAACCAGTATTTATCTCTAGGATATCACTGATTCTCTGTTACTAGCTCCTTTGTTTCTGAAGTCCCCAGCAAACTTGTTTCATTCTGACAGGGTGTGAATAACAAAGGCTGTTCCAAAATTATAAGTGATGATTTGAAATTAAGTTGCTTCTCACTGGAACAAGTCTATCTAGTATGTTCTGTGGCAGGCTATGCTCTGGAGAGGAGAAATGAAAGAGAGAACATCCTGAAGGGTAAAAGGATGTGCTCCCCTGAAAGGGGAACTGAATGACACAGTGACCATCCAGGCCACACACATTAAACCTGGTTAGGTATATGCGTATGCCACCTGGTTTTCACTTACAATAAAAAAAAAAAGAAGACATGTAGAGTATATTGCTTGCTTAAACATTGACTAAATTAACGAAGACCAAAACTTACTATACTCCCCAACCAAAGAAGGAATATTTGTATACTCATGAGGGGTTTACTTTCGATATGAGGAAAGAATTGCATCATGTGATCATACATAGAATACATGACCTTTAAGCCTGTGAAATTATTTTTATCATTATAGCAGCAGCATGACTCATAAAGTTACATGTTTCTCTTTTTGCTTCTTTTTTTATTGTTTAGGTCTCAGCTTAAATATTACCTCTTCAATGAGGCCTGCTTAGACCATCAAGTCTAAAGTCACTTGGTTTTAATTTTCTGCCAAGTACTTATTATATCTGATTTTTTAAACTTATCACTTTACCTCTATACTTTTGGTCTCCCCCACTTTAGAATGAAAGCACTATTTCGTGAATGCAGGAACCCTGTCTGTCTACTGCTACAGCCTCAACACCTAAAATTATGCTCGACATGCCATAAATATTTATTGACTAGAAGAATGAATTAATGGATATGCATGGCTGAGTTGCTTTACTGTGTACCTGAACCTATCACAACATTGTTAATAGGCTATACTCCAATATAAAATAAAAAGTTAATAAAAACAAACAATAAATAAAAGTAATCAGTTAACCTTAAAAAACAAAAGAAAGGGGCCTCCCTGGTGGCGCAGTGGTTGAGAGTCCGCCTGCCGATGCAGGGGATACGGGTTCGTGCCCCGGTCTGGGAGGATCCCATATGCCGCGGAGCGGCTGGGCCCGTGAGCCATGGCCGCTGGGCCTGCGCGTCCGGAGCCTGTGCTCCGCAACGGGAGAGGCCACAGCAGTGAGAGGCCCACATACCGCAAAAAGAAAAAAAAAAAAAAAAGAAAGAATTAATAAATGAGCATTGAAAAATTAGCAAACTTCCCATTTTATTATGTAAACCTAACACAATCCTCACACCAAAACCAGAATTAGCACATATAGAAATACTGGCCAGAATAAATTTATTAATGAAAATAGGTGTGAAAATTCTAAATAAAACACTAGAATAACAAAACCGCAAATTAACAGAATTTAATACCACCATGACCAAGTTGGGTTTCTCTCAAGGTTTTGGTACTTTTTTTACTTTAAAAAAGTATTATCAAAGTAAACAAAGATGTGATTTAATTCTTCATAATAGGATAGAAGCACAGAAAATTAAAAGTGAATGTCTTTTATAAATTCTTACTCCCAAATCTCATCCCACTTTCTATGTTTGCTCCATTACCCCTACCCCTCGACTTCCCAACTTCGGCCAGATACACTGATATTGCCAAGGTTAATAACATTTTATCCCTTTCATTTATCATAAATAATACTTCTATGCTCTGTGGCAAAAGGGAAGATTGGTTCAACACAAAATCAGAGTGCTAGACAGTGGTCAGATCATTCAGGGCATAAATAACTTTTAGTCTAAATTTTAATATAGATCTGAAAGTTCTAGTCAATGTTGCAAGATGAAAAATAGATATAAAAGGTATAACTCTGAAAAAGGATCAGAGAAATTTTAAATCATTTGTTAAAACTACATGTGAAGGTACAAATCACATACTTAGTAGTTCAATCATATTTATGTTATCAAAATCTTCTAACCTTATTTATTTTCTGTCTACTTAATGTTACCAACTGGTAGTGTTGCGTGAAAATTCCTGATATACTTTTTGTTTCTTTCCATTTCATTTTGTATTTCTAATAGTCTTTATTTACGCATTTTGTACAGTTACATAGAACATGAAGTTCTAATGATCCCATTTGAATACAAAAATGTCTTGCATTTATTATTTAACAGTGGAGATATTTTTGTCTTATTTACTTCAATTTTTTATCTACTACATAGTGTTCTAGTATATGCGTGACTCATACTTTATTTTAACCAGTCACCCATCAATCAAGGGCATATATTGGACCTTTGCCCTTGCTGTTCTGTTTGCCTGAAATGTTCTACTCTCAGTTATCTGTGTGATTGACTCACTTCCTTCAGACTTCTGGTCAAATGCCATTTTACTAAGGATGCATTTTCTGGCTGCTGCCCACTAAGATAGTGTGCATGTGCACACGTATGTGAGCACACACATACACACACACTGTTATTCTTTAGTTCCGTTTTCAAACATACATATACACACAGTAGAAACACTTTTATCCAATGAAGTCAAGACTATCAATGGTGGTTTAATCAAAAAAGTAATAAAATAGGAAATAATAAAAAATTATATATTTTTGAACATATTTTAACAATTTAATTTTAACTTAAAATCTTTTCTCTGGGTGTGAGTTTATTTATTAGTGTTTTATGTTGCTTTTCTTGAATAAACTACATACAAAGTGCATTTTCCATGCTTTTCATTTAAAGCAAGCCTGTAATTTTTAAAACATTATTTATGCCTCAGTAAATGAAGTGAAGACTTAAATAATTTTGAAGCAATCTCATCACAAAATCCTTCTTGATATTTCAGTTTCCCCCCAAAGATTTTTAGTTGTTTCTCCCACAGCTAATTTGATAGCTTTTTTTTTTTAAAGAAGTCAACTTTATCAAGTCTTTCCAAAGCATTCACATAAGTGATGGCTTCTTTTGCACTCAGTTTTTAATTAGTTTATATAACATTTAATTACTTAAATATATTAATACCCACAATTGGCATAAAAAGGCTTAAAATAAATACAACTGACTTTTGGTAAGCATGAAACTCATCTGGTAGAAGCCGTCATGTGGATGCCATAAGTATTCATTGTGTGTTTTACAAGAAGAGTGAAGAGTGTTGGTTAATCTTATGAGTCAGTTAAGTGGCTGTTTGGTTAAGAAAGCATCTATTTTGAGTGGAGGTATGTGTTTATGTGTGTATATGTTAGTATATGCAGAGAAACTTTCTGGTTGAAAATTCAAGAAATTGCTAACAATAGTTGCCTCTGAGGAGGATGACTGGAGTAAGATTTGGGAGAGGGAATGACATCTCATTGTACTGTTGAATTTTTTGCCACATGCATATATGACTTTTCTCATTAAAAATACTTTGAGAAATTATCTGTGTTTGTCACATTTCAGACTACTGTTTTTGCTTGTTAGGCATTCCTTCTACCTCTTCTGGCGAAAGATCCTGAATCTCTTGCCTCTGGACCAGGTGAGGCAAATCAGAGTACCATCCCCTATGGACAGTGATTGGTAGAGGGAAGAGCACATGACCAAGGCCAATAATGACTAGGCTAATCAGGTTCTTCCTGGTGTTTTTTTCTTAACCGAAGCATCTTTCTGGTGAAGAAGCTGTAAGAAGAGAGTTCTGTTCCCACTTAGGAGGTAGAAAGCCTCAAAAGACCATTACTCCCGTTCTAACTACACAAAAAAGCCAGATAATAGACAAAATCTTAATTTTTTGGGGTCTATCACAGAGCTCAAGTCATAAGGCAATGAAGTAAACTGAATTCCAAAGAGTGACAAGCTACTCCAAAGAGAGATGGAACTCACAAACTCTCTCACCTGTGGAAGATCATGGGAGAAAAAGGTTACCAAAATAAAAACAGGTAAGAAGAAACTGGCTAAAATGTTAACAAATTCTTGAGGGCCAAGTGTGATCTAGTATCATTTTGAAATGACTAGAATCCCCAGACACAAGAAAAGTTTGCACTCACTAGCAAACTCTATTCCTCGGCCTCCACTGGGTACTCACAAGAAAGACTGGGGGCAGGATAGGAAAGTTGTGAGAGGCTCCCCACGGGAGGTACAGGCATGAAGAAAGTGATCAGCTGCTACTGGGGGTCAGGCACAAAATCCCACCCAATTTCCCAGACCCTTCTCTCAAAGGAAACAAAAGCCTTAAGCCACTGGGCAGGGACAGCAAAATTTTACTCCCAGAGCCAGGCAAAATTCTGTGGCCTGTGGGATAGGAGTAGAAGCAAAACCAATCTAGCACCAAGTAACAAGTAATATCCATCTACTATTGGTAGCAGGGGGCAAGAGTGTGGCGAGAAACCCCATCTGTGGCGCAAGTATACAGGAATTGCTGACTCGCACAGAAACGAAGACCCAACACAGCCAAAAATAAATAAATAAAAATTAAAACAAACAAACAAACAACTTTTAGAAGCCAATTTAGATATTCTTGTTTTAAAGAGTCTTTTTGGTGGCCCTCCCCATTTCCTGATTCAGGGGACTCCTCCTCTCCTGGCCGTTCTGCCCACGCAGAACCCAGTCTCCTATCTTCCCCCCACATTCCCTCTTTTTCCTCTCCCATTACAATCAACTGTTCTCTCATGTCCTACTGCCACTCCATCTTCTCCAGATAAACAAATTCCTCTCTTTGACTGAGGTAGCAAGGCTGGTCCTGTTAGCCTGGCCTTCAACTGACACACATGCTTTTTGGGTCCCATCTTCTACTCTAAGCAGTTTTGAGGCATTTTTCCCTGCTTAAGTTTCCTCTCTTAGAAATTTGGGTGCCAGTTGTTAGTTGAATATTTTCCCCACCTTAGTACAAACTTTCCCCAGGGTTAGAGGTGGGCTTGGAACAAACAGGATAGACTTGCTTTCCTCATCCATGCCAGCTCAGCTACCAGACTGCTTCTTCCCCTCTGTGCTTGCTCTACTGTGAACTATGGAGAAGAGGGAGGAAAGGGAAGGAATAGTTGCGGTAGGGCTGTTAAGAAAGGCACTCAGGGGAAGTCAGTGATTGTGACTTGAGAAAGAAAAAACTAAAACTACAAAAAAGAATCAGAAAGTACGGTGCTCCCCCTGCTGCATGCGACCCCCTTTCTTTCCCTCTCACTTCTTTCTCACGCAGGATTTGTGGTCCTGAAATCTGCAATCTGGTGCCCTTGGGTTCGGGTGGGTTCTAGTCTGATCCTTACTTTCATTAAAATGTTGATATTTTGTTCATCATGACTTTTTTCATATTAATTTTTTAAATAACAACTTTATTAAAACATAATTCACATACCATAAAATTCATCCTTTTAAAGTGTACAATTCAGTGGTTTTTCAGTATATTTACATTTGTGTAACCATCATCACTATCTAATTTTAGAACATGTTCACCACCCAAAGCATTCATTTTAATTTTTAAAATATTACTTCGAATATTATTTATCTTGATTACTGAGTTTTTTGACCCCCTCCATAAATTCTGCCCAAGATGACCAAGGAAAGCACTTCATTCATCTGACCCTAGTCTTGGCCCTGCTAGGCTCCACTGATAGATGAAATTTGGGGCGTCTCTTATCTTTAGTGACTCTACTGGACAAAGGTACTCGTCAGCGTAGCAGGCAAAGGTAAAAGCATCTGTTGAGGAAGGAAATGGGAATCATGTTCACTGATTGCTTGCTCTGGGCCTTGCGTTTAGTATATGCATGCTACTTAATTTTTATAACTATGCACAGTAGTCATTACTGTACTGTACACATACAGATGGGGAAGCTGAGACTCAGAGAGTTTGAGAAACTTGCCCAGGGTCACACAGTTAAAGATGGAGCCAAGATTTTCAGAGAGATCTATTTGATTCTAGATTATGAGTTCTCTCCCGTTGTTCTTCTTTTTAATCAGTAAGCAGAATAAACATGAGATCAAAGAAGGCAGAAAGGAAATAAGAGATAAATTCAAGGGGTTCAGAAAATTATTTTCTGTAAGGTCTGTTTTGGGAAGGCAAAAAGGGTGGGTTAGTTCCTATTTCTTCTAAGCAATAGGTTTCCTAAGCACACAGCTTCATAATTTGGGAAGACCAATGTTTGTCTTCTTAGGACAAAGGTTGATGCAGAAAAATGCTTTCTACATCACCTGATATTTTTAGTCCATTATCCATTATGAATGTGTATTTCACAAGTCTTATAAAGGTCATGATTGTTCATCTTCCTGTTTTCATTGAAACTCATGTAGCATGTTTATTATTTCCCCAAGTCCCACATTATGTTGTAGTAGATCTTCATCTTTTTCTAATTAATTTCATAAAGAATGCTTATTTAGTTCAGATGCTATGTTCATGGTTGTACAGATGGAGCTAAATAAAGATAGACCCACCTACAAAAGGTTAAAGTCTTAAATGGGTGGTTCAGAGAACCTCAAGCTGGCAAAAAATACGATCATAATGCCGTTTCACATTGAGCAGGATTCTAACCCTTTCTGGGTCTTAGATTCCTCTTCTCTAAAATAAGAGAGGACTGGACCAGAGGAGTATTTCTCAATTAGAGGAAAAAACAGTAACATCCAAGTTATCTAAGGAGCACTGAACCACTCTCTCATCCCCACACTCTCAATCAAGGTCTAATATTCTGTTAGCTATTACCCCTTCCCCCATTATCCTAAATGAGAACCACTAGCTAGCGTATCTCTGATCTAAACATTCTTCGGGTCTACAAATTTCTAGGACAGAGGTGAATAAAATATTAATACTGTATATAAACAAAGAGGCTGGTATGTAGCCTCAGAGATGTGGCTCAGACTCAGGGATGCTAAGAGGGTGAACACACAAAACCTCAGGGTGGGAAACTCCCTTGGTGGTCCAGTGGTTAAGAATCCGCCTTCCAATGCAGGGGATGCGGGTCTGATCCCCGGTCAGGGAACTAAGATCCCACATGCAATGGGGCAACTAAGCCCGCGTGCCACAACTACTGAGCCCACAAGCCACAACTAGAGAGAAGCCCATGTGCTGCAAATAAGAGCCTGCGCACCGCAACGAAAGATCCCGCGTGCTGCAACTAAGACCCGACGCAACCAAATAAATAAATAAATAAATAAATAAATATTAAAAGAAAAACCCTCAAGGTGAACATTCTTGGGTATACCCTTTTCACCTGAGTTCCAAGAGAGCACGTTGAAGGCCATGCCCAGGGCATAACTGAGGAAGCATTGTGTTGGAATCTCACTGCCCACTTGTGTCTTAGGCGTGACTAACCCAAAGGGCGGGGACTGAAGGTCTTCTTTTATTCATATTCAACCTGCTCTGAGCCAGCACTCAGTGTATCTTCCCGGTACCTGGCGACAATGGAAACAGGATAAGCAGATCAGACAGAAAAACTGCATAATGGTGACTTGGTGTTCCTTCTTGTAGGGCCTTACTGTTACATAGGACCTACAGCACACACATACTAACCATACATACACACGTGTCATAAACATGTGTACACTGGTCTATATGCCAACACAGTAGAGCTCCATCCAGTACATATACTCTGTCCTGATACACACACACACACACACACACACAACTACATCCAATCCCACACCTCTAAATATCCTGTCACGTACATCCAACATACTTTGTCCCTACCACTTTACCCTACACCGTACACTTGGCTACCACCATTTTCCTGTACACACACAAACATGCTCACAATCAGTCCATTCACACTTTTTCCTCTTTTATGTTACACAATTAGGGGCCCACACCATACTCACCTCCACCCACATACAGACCTTAACCACATATACATCTACAACCTTTACTCTACCATCCTATCCACATCACATACTTGGCTTCCACCAATCATCCTTATTTTTGCATGCACACACACACACACACACACACACAGCCTCTACTCAGCCTTCACATCTGACACACACGTCCCAAGCCATCCCATACTCCCTATCCTGGCCCCAGGGACATCACATGGCTTGCCCCCGCTCTCCTTTAGCTCTTTCTCTCCCTCCTCCTGACCCACCTGCCCGCCAGCACCAGAGGCACTGCTCAGATATGCACAGTAACTCTACCCCAAATATCCTGTCCTTTCCCTCACACATTACAACATTAAAAGAATTGGGAGATAAATAAGGATTCCAGGGTTATTGGGGGGAATGGTTATGCTTACTACACCTACAGATACTTTTTTCTTCCATGTTGAGGGACTAGCTTGGGGTTCCATTAGTGACTGTAATTTTGGGTAACACATAACATTTCCCCCATGGACATATAGTCAGTTACCACACATTTTCAATTATTACACTGTGATCTTTTTGAAAAAGGCCAAGGAAAGCCTGGCCACATTATAGACACAGAAACACATAAATCAAAGATAAACTGAAAAATTAAGGGCTTTTTACTTTCTATTGACAGGAACTACTTCCTTATCTTTATGCCCTACAAGATCTGAAACCAAAAGTAGTTGGCACATCATTAATATGTTCATGCAACTGTTATACCTGCTAGGTCTCAGAAGAGGATTCAGTAACATAGGCAACTTTCAAGCTTGAAAAAAAAAGTGTGTGTGGAGAGAGTGCATTAGCATCCTTGAATCTTAGGGTTAGAAGTAGTCTCATAATTAATTCTCACTGCAGTCCAGAAATTCTGTCTGTGGCAGCAGCTCCTTACCAGGTGAGAACTCGGCTTCCTCCTGAACAGCTGAGCAGCTCTTGACTTCTCAACACTACCACTTTGACCTCTGATAGTAGGGAACTTTGGGCCGTGTTGAAGTAAAAACGATTTTCCTAAATGTTAACGCTGTTGGCCATAGTCCTCCCCTCTGGAATAAAAGAGAACGCTCTGTTCCATCTAATCTAGCAAACAGTCTGCAGGAAATTTATTCTTTAACTCATTCAACAAATATTTATTGAACTCCACTGGGTGCCATGCACTATAGTAGCATGGGGAACTATGCTGGGGAAATAATGGTGAGAAAATGAGTCACCATCTCTGTTGTAAAATCTAATAAGCATGACTTCTCTGGGAGTACTTGGCAATGAAATTGCGAAAGAGAACCTGAATAAATGTAAAGAATTAGTAATGTGACTTGGGAAAGATAGGTGATTGTTCAATTAAACAGGATTCTCCACAAGAGGCTTGTTCTGGAGTGACACAGAGACAATAATACCATTCCTCTAGGTATGCTTCTGTCAAGCATGGGAGGAAGTATGTGAGGAATCTTAAGAGGAGGTAATTTGACATTCCTTGAGAAGTGAGCAGTCTGAAGAGTTATTTGAAATATTTTCTAAGGGAAAGTGTTAGAAACCCAAGTATCACCAGCAGAAAAATTTAGATGCGCAAAGAGATAGCTGTAGGCATAAGACAAATTAAGACGGGAAAAACATAGGGAGACAAAAGAAAAAGAGATTGGGCAAAAAGGAAGGATGAGGATCAAAAGGAAGGATGCAGAGAGATCAAGAGGGAAAGATGGAGAGAGACCTCAGTGATATCAGTTTTAAAAGTCATGTGACCTTGTTTTAAGATTTATCACTTCCTGCCTCTGAATGCAAAATGAAGCTAATAGCCAGTCCTTAAATAACCTCACCTCTCTGGTGAGTATAATAATTGGACTTATGGGCCACATCAGATAAAAATCAGGATTTCCTGCAGCTAATCCAAACTGACGTGGAACTGTTTGAGGTTTGGATTCTACTTGATACAAGTGGTGATATTCCTCTCTTATGAAAAATGGAATTAACAACTTTCTGATTTGAATGAAATACTGCCAGGAAAATCATCTGAGAATAACTGAGAAATTATTCCCGTGACTACTCCTATTAATAACCATTGCCCTCAGTGAAAGTTAAAGGGATAAAAAATTTCCTTTCCTCTCCTGTATTTGGTAGTAAGGCACTTCTGATTAAATTATAAAGAATCATATTTTATTCTTGTCAGTTTTTTAAGGATTCTGCCAAGAAGAGGATTAAAATTAAGAGCTAATTTTATTTTTACTGCAACGCCATCATCAGAATAGGTGAGCAGGACTCCCCTTTATCCACATTCACACATGCTCAGCCATGCCACTCATTTCCAACTTCATGTGCTCTCACTCTTCCATGGTGTGGCCCATGATGTCCTTCTGTTTGGAATGCCTTTTCTCCTTTGCCTGCTTGGCTAATTGCTTCTCATCTTTTAAAGGATGAGTTCAAGCATCACCTCCCTAGAAATATTTCCTAATCACTCAGTTGAATTAAGGAATATAGATGTCCTACTTGGGCTCCTGGATGTAGTAACAAAGTCTCTTTTTCCTCTACTAGACAGAGTATTAAGGCAGGAACTGATTATTGTTCATCACTAAATCCTCAATAATTAATATAGGACATGGAACATTGTGGGTGCTCAGTAAATGTTTATATAAAAGGAGGAGAGGGAAGAAGAGAAGAGAGGAAGAAGAAAGGGAAGGAGATAGGAATAGATTATAAAATCTCATCCTATGGAATGGCTTTTATAGTATAGTACCTGAAAAGAGTAGGTGACCTTTAAAAGACTCTTGTAGTCTTAGCATTCTAGCCTGTCTTTTCATTGACAGGTTTTCACCTATCTGAATTCTGTGCGATGACCTATGATTCAAAGAGAAGACAGATGACCATTTGGCAGAGCTGCCCTGAAGATAGTCAAGTACACTGATGAACGTCATCCTGTGAGTTCAAGGAAATCTTCAAGTTTCTGATGAATGTTCAAGTGCACTTTGTGATGATATTGATAACCAGTGTGTTATAATGAAAAAAGAATTTGTTGATTAGTTTCAAGCAATAGAAGATAAATTTTAAATATGTAATGAAGTAGTTGAGGCTGAGAGAACAATTATCCATCAGAGGAATAAAGCACAACTTTATCTGAGTGAATCTGGAATATAATAAACTTCTGAGGAGTAGTTTCAACCAGAGGCCAAAGACATGCTACCTAAGAGCTCATCAGCATTTCTCAGCCTCTGCTTCTTTCTAGCACATACTATGTTAGCAGATGTACTCTAAAGGGGAGGTTGACACATCTGTACATTAGTGCATATTAGTGCATTTTGACTCCCAGAGAAATAGTAAAGTTATTTTTTATCAAGAGTTTTGGGAGCCTTTCTTCTAATAAATATGGCTGCACACTGTCCCTAAGTGATTCCTTAATTATAGAAAAATATAAAATTCCCAACAAGGACCCAGAGTCACACTGTCATTTCCTGCTCTGTCATAAGACTAGGTAATTTTTTTCTGGATTCCATTTCTGGAGATTGAGATGAAATTCAGAGTTGTAACGTGGGTTTTCAATACCACTGAAATATCTTTAAAATCAATGCATTAATATGCCCAAAACTTAAAAGCCCTTTGGAGGAGAAAACCCTATGAAAAGAAATACTCAGGGACCACCCCCTCCATCCAAGTTCATGCACAGTTACATGCCTTTGATGTATCAGAGTAAGGAAGAAATTTGAATGTCTCGGACTGACCTCTCTCCTAAACATACTACATGTTTGCATCTCCAAACTTCCTACTTTACATTTATACTGGAATAGCCCATCAAACTGTGAATTTAAAAAACTAAAATCTCACTTCCTAATTCCTGTTCCTAAAAATATTTCCCCTTTTCTGACTTACTTCTATCAATGGTGTCCCTGAAGAAATGCTCAAAGAGGATGTTTCCCAGGTGAAGCAAAGGCCTAGTGAACAAGGACCTACCTGGTCTAGAAGCTTCTGAGATGCAAGTAGAGAGGGAGACAATAATGAAACTGAGAGTTAACTGATGGAGTAAGGCCCATGAGGAGGTGGAGAGGGATAAAATTCACAGCACAGGTAGCTTCGGCTTTAGATTAGCTTTTGTTCAGAGGATTAGCTTTGGACCAGGGGAAGGAGGAAAGGATGTGAACAGATGAAGGTAATTTTGCATACTGGAGATGAGGAACAGAACCTTAAGTAATTACTCTTTAATACTTTCTATTTTCTCTGTAAGTTATCAAATGAGGTCATCTTGTAAGAGTGAAGAAATAGGGTGGGACACAGAAGCAGTAGAGGTTTGAAAAGAATAGAGAAGTCTGAAATAACTGCTATGGGGAAACAGAAAAGAGAGCTGACCAGTGACGTGTCAAGGAAGTCCCAGCTGTTTTTCCATGTAGGTTAGGTAAAAGGTTAAGGGGACAAAAGAAAAGACACTTCTGTCAACACAGTAATTGATCTGAAGGGCTAAGAATTTACGTTGGATAGGAAAGAGACAAATAGACTGGAAGAAAATGGAAGAATCAAGTACTAGGAGGTCTTGTTAGGACCAAAGAGGTCTAGAAGGAGCAAGGCGTGAGAGAAATGGAAGATTGAAGCCACAGAGTAAGATACTAGAGTTTTAAGATTCTGGAGGTAGAGTAGTTTGGGGCAACTGACGAGATCCAAGATTTGTTTGTGAATGGGGGTGACTAAAGTTACATGGAGGTAATGGGGTTGAGAAGGTCAAGAAGCTGTTGGATAGGTCATCCATATGGACATGGTGGTCACCCATGGTGATTGTGGGACTGGAGGTGGATCAGGGGTCAGAGGTAAATGTGGGGAAGGGACACAAGAAAGATGGTAGTTTGAGTCATGGAAGGGAGCTGTGATATAGGGAGCCTGAAATTCAACAGAGGAAAATTACTTACTTGAGGTTATAGGAGTAATGGTCTGTAAATGACATTGGGATGTAAGAATGCTGCTCTTTCTTCTGGGTCTTGCGGTAGATGGAGTATGGAAAGGGCAGTAGGGGAAATAGTGTCCTTAGGGGAGAACCTATGTCATTTACAATAGGAGGAAAATGTCAAAGATGTAGAGGACCTTAGTTATTATGGTCCGGGGTGGGAGTGAGGGGAAAGTGGGAAGCTGATCTTGGAAGTGGGAGTACAGTATGAAAGACCACATCCTCCAGCAAACTTTTCCCCTCATTCCCCTTATCCCTCATTCTCTGCACTTCTAAAAATGAATGTCTTCAAGTACAGAAACTGAATGGCATTCCTCAGCATTCAGATTGTCTGAGTCATTGTAGAATGCTGCCTTCCAAGTATCCTCCTAGATTCTGATGAGGTTACATACTGCCCTGAGTTCAGACTTCCTGAATATCCAAGCTTTCCTCAGCTGGCCCAGCAAGTTGAGAATGATGAAGGGTAGGTAGTCAGTGCATGCTCTGACTGAAAGAAGCCTTAGTAATCCCAACACGTCCTGATTCCTGCTTTTTTTTTTTTTTTATGGCAGGGTAAATGCCAGAGGAACACTTACCAGCAGATTCTCTGCTGTATCCTTTCTAAGGACTCAGGCCTTCAGCACCAAAAGCAAGCACACTCTTAGGATTTAGGCATGAGCTCATAGCCAGGGGTAGCTCTTTTGCCTTTTCTTCTGCAAAATCCTCTCCATCAGGTACTCCAAGTCCAGGTGAAGCCATTTGGTCACTGACACAAGTTGCATATACTGTTCACAGCAGCAGACTGAAGTAAAGGCCATGGGCTAGAAATTCCAGAAGATGGTTGGGCCATGAACATCAAACTAACAGTGCCAAGATGGCTGGTGATCAGGAATTCACAGACATTCTGACATTACTGGACTTAGATGTCCCAGCTGGCAGAGAGGGGAACTTGAGCTCTCTTATATGATCAGGCAGGAGATCTATAGGCAGAAAACTGCCTTTCACGTTGAATATCTTCTGTCTGCTCTTATGGTCCTTCCTCCCAGTTACAATGGTCTGTCTCAAGATAAGGTTTCTTATCTTGAGGACCTGAGGCTGGGTATATCTCGGAACCAGATGGTGCAAGTTCTAGGTACTGGCTCCTCTCCACCTACCCTGTTCTACTGCAGTTAACTGGGCCATTCTCAACTTTGTTCTAGGATATGACAACTTACCATGTGGAGAAATCATTATTAATAATAATAGACATTTATGAGAACTTATTATGTATCAGACACTTTAAGTATATAAATAGACTCATTTAATCACCTCAATAACCTAATCAGGTTGGCCTTATTGGCCCCAGTTTTTAGATAAGGAAACAGAATTTAACTATACCCAAGATCACAAAGCTAGTAAGTAAGCAGTTGACTCATTCTTCAAAATCAAACAGTCTGAATATGGAGGCCTTGCTCTTAACCAGTACGTTATACCAACTTGCTTATTTTATAGAGAAAACATACAGATGACCAAAAGACTCCTGAAAAGATGCTCAACATCCCTAATCATTAGAGAAATGCAAACCAAAACCACAATGAGATATCATCTCACACCTGTCAGAATGGCCATCGTCAAAAATACCACAAATAACAAATGTTGGAGAGGGTGTGGAGGAAAGAGAACCCTTGTACACTGTTGGTGGGAATGTAAATTGGTGCAGCCACTGTGGAAAACAGTATGGAGGTTCTTCAAACAACTAAAAAAGAACTGTCATATGATCCAACAATTCCACTCCTGGGTATATATCTGAAGAAAATAAAAACACTAATTCGAAAAGATACATGCACCCCAGTGTTCATAGCAACATTATTTACAATAGCCAAGACATGGAAGCAACCTAAGTGTCCATCAACAGATGAATGGATAAAGAAGATGTGGAATACATACATATATATATATAATGGATACTGCTCAGCCATAAAAAGGATGAAATTTTGCCATTTTTATCAACATGGACAAACTTGGAGGGGATTATGCTTAGTGAAATAAGTCAGTCAGAGAAAGACTAATACTGAATGTTATCGCTTATATGTGGAATCTAAAAAATAAAACAAACTAGTGAGTATAACAAAAAAGAAACAGACTCACACATATAGAAAACAAACTAGTGGTTACTGGTGGGGAGAGGGAAGTGGAGAGGGGCAAGACAGGGGTAGGGGGTTAAGAGGTACAAAATACTATGTGTAAAATAAAGGATAGGCCTTCCCTGGTGGCCCAATGGTTAAGACTCCGCTCTTCCAATGCAGGGGGCACAGGTTCAATCCCTGGTCGGGGAACTAAGATCCCACATGCTATGCGGCGTGGCCAAATAAAAGGGTATATTGTACAGCAAAGAGAGTATAGCCAATGCCAATGTTTTATAACTATAAATGGAGTACAGTCTTTTAAAAATTGTGAATCACTATGTTGTGCACCTGAAATTTATATAATATTGTAAATCAACTATACCTCAAAAAAGAGAGGTAGGGACAGTGTGTGGTTGCTGCAGATTGTACATTTCACTAAAAGAGAACTCTCCACAGATGGAATGGGTGCCTAAGTGAGGGGGTAAAATTCCTCAAGCTCGGTATCAGGGACACCACAATGGGGCTTCAAATCATGGATGGATGGTAGGAGACAGTCAATTTAACAGAGAGTGCTGAGGTTGAAACTTAGGTGAACCTTCCAATGCCATTTGAGTGGACCCATTGGATGCTAAGCTCTTCCATACACACACATGTAGGATTATCACATCCAACAAAACTGGGGACACCCATCACTTCAGAGTGAACAATATGTTCTTTCATTCTAATGAGACATCTCTTCCGATGAAACACATACTGAAAAAATCGCAGGGGTGAGATTTCAAGCCACAAATAACCAAGTGCATACCTGTTTCATGCCTGCATTTGTGTCATTAGCCAGTCAACCCAGGGTGCAAAATTGTTCATTGTCTTTACTGACAAGTGCACCCTGGTGGGGGGCAGGGAGGATAGAGGGGAAGGAGAGGAAAGGAAGTGATCATGTATCAGCCAGGTCCAGTGCTACCTGCTTTTTAGACAAAATTTCATTGAATCCTCACAGAAACTCCATTACATAAACATTATTATCTCCACCTTACAGATTAGGACACTGGGAATCAGTCACATAACTAATAAGGGGTGGAACCGGGACTTCAAAGCTGCTGGGTTTTTACTGTAGCATTCTGCATACTCATGTACAGGTGGGAGGGATGGCAACTTCCACAAGGGCTTAATGAACAAAAGGAGAAGCTGAAGCTGAAGTCAGTAAGTAATGTTTGGTATGCCGAGAGCTATTATATCCTTGATTCACTTGGCCTGAACTGAATACGGAGAGAAGCCAGGGCTCTCCGCCTTTCAACCATATCTTCCCTCTTGTCCTAGATGCAGCCTCCGCAGGGCTTGCTGCCAGTTCACCTTTCTGCTTCCAATCTCTGGAAGCCAAACTGGGTATAACCGCAGCCTGACAGAACTAAATAAAGACCCAATCCTCTTATTGTACAGACCAAGAGACTGAAGCCCAGAGAGGGGTAAGGACTTATTCAAGAGCAGGCAAGAGTTAGCATCAAAGCCACTACTGGAACCTGGACCTTTTTTCCGGACAGGTTTTTTTAGGTAACAACAAGGCTGGCCCTGGAAAATTAGCGATTCTATGCCACATCTCCTTAAATCCTGTGTTCAAGTCTAATTGTATCTTTCTGGGGATTTACCATATGAAAATGTCAGTGAGGATGAAGAGGATACATTGTATTTACGTTCAGGAGACATATTTATTTGGGAGATAAACATCAATAGGACTAATATGAAGAGTGACTGGGTAGAAACCAAGGGATCCATTATGAAGTCCAAACCCCAAGTAAGAAATGTATCAGGACCTTCAGAAAAACCCTGGCCCTCCGTTGTTTCAAAGAAGGGGACCTGGTGTAGATGGACAGTGATATTCACTCTGTACCTTGCTCTGTAAAGCCTGTGCTTTTCCACATAGTCTGTGTTCCCATTCTGGTTTATAACTCCCTGACCTTCCCATCACAGGATTACAATCAGAAAACATGGATCTGCTTCTTTGGGGAGAATGAGAAAAATGTGCCCATCTTCTGGGTCCCTAGCCTCGTGTCTCAGTGAGCAGAACATGGGCTAGATTTCTGCCCTGACTTACCTCCTCCAGGCACTCCTCTACATAGCCCAAGTTGCACAATCATACTGGGCAGTGGCTCTTTCTGTCCCTCCTCCAAAGAGCCCATCCGTGTACTTACAATTGCCCACAGAACCTTACCAACCAAGTGTGGGTGTAGGACAGGGTGTTACTCAGGCAGATGCAACTCTGATGGGAATTACTCAGTTTTAACTGAACTTTGTTCTACTTATTGATGAGTTAAGAGTCTGACAAAAACCCACTTCAGCTCCTGATGTTGGGATTTTTTAGATTTTCCTAAATTGGAAGTTGGCATATGATTCTTAGCACCTTCTTACTGAAGTAGTATCTGGCACACATAGCTCATATGATGTCTGGTGAGTGAAGGAAAGAAAATGGGAAGGAGGAAAAGAGGGAGGGAGGGAAGAGCAGGGATGGAGAATCTTCTGTGACAAAGATCATGTCTATGTGATGAAGGATATAGAATTCCCGGATCAACCTTGGGCCATGCTGTATCCAGATGGCTGATGTATGATTAATTGGGTTGAATGGTATGTCTAGGTGACAATGACCTGCATATGCCTCTCTCCCTACCCCTAGTCTGCAGGTCTGCAATTGCCAGACAAAGCTTGAGTGGATGTGTTCAGCACCTGAGAGATAGGAACACATCACTTAATAATATGCTTTCTGTGCATGATACTTTGCTTGACTAGTGAGCACTTACGGCTTCCTGAAAAGTGGGTTCCTCCCAAACACCATGGGTTGCTCTAAACCACAGCCATCAACTACTGAATGGAGAGAATTTCTAGAGTCAGGGTTACCAGAGCTAATGATGAGATACCTGGAAAACCCCTTTTGGGGGCAGAATGATATGCTGAGAGAGTACAGAGGAGAGACTCTTTATAGCAGGGAGAAGCCATGCCAAGGGGATCAGCCCTGAGGGAAATGGGCAGTGGCATTGTTGACATGCCATTCTGGGGAAATCAGGGTGTTCACTCTTCACAAAGAAAGCTCCAGTGCTTTGCCTTATGGGATGATGAAATGAGTTCTTGCTCATCTCATTATTGGCACTATAATAAACATTATTTGCAGTAACAACACCAACGTCAGCAAGTAGCTATTGGGTGCCTACTCTGTAAAACTGTCAGCAGGATCTCTGGGCTTAGCTTCTGAAAGCCTTGCTCTTCTTAAAAACCCTTATACAGAGAGCCTTAATATTAGTAATATTGTCAATTTAAGATTAGTAATATTGTCAATTTAAGATTTAGAGATTAGGGCTTCCCTAGTGGTGCAGTGGTTGAGAGTCCGCCTGCCGAAGCAGGGGACACGGGTTCATGCCCCAGTCCGGGAAGATCCCACATGCCGCGGAGCGGCTGGGCCCGTGAGCCATGGCCGCTGAGCCTGCGCGTCCGGAGCCTGTGCTCCGCAACGGGAGAGGCCACAACACTGAGAGGCCCACGTACCGCAAAAAAAAAAAAAAAAAAAAATCATCAACATATATCATCTATACTCTTTATTGGTGACTGTATGGGTAGAGATGTAAATGTCCCATTTCAGAAGTTGGTTTTGTTTGTTTGTTTGTTTTAATTTATTTGGCTGTGCCGTGTCTTAGTTGCAGCACGCGGGATCTTCGTTTTGGCATGCAGGATCTTTTTTTTTTTTTTAGTTGCGGCATGCAGAATCTTTAGTTGTGGCATACAGGATCTGGTTCCCTGACCACAGATTGAACCCGGGCCCCCGGCATTGAGAGCGTGGAGTCTTAGCCACTGGACCACCAGGAAAGTCTCGCATTTCAGAAGTTTTTGACAAAAGGAAACCATGTAAGGGTCAGTCTCTTTCAACAAGTGCCAGTTCACAAGAAATAAATGTTTCTGATGTTGTACAGACATTTAGATATCTCTCCATGAATGTCCTTCTAGTTAAATAAAATCTTAACTAGATTTTAACTCAGGATGCTGAAAGGAAATGCAAATTAACTTCATCATCTTCATAATAAATATTAGGTCTTTGCCATTCTTATAATGTCTCCTTTGGCTTCGGTGAATCCTACCAGGCTCTTTGCTTCCAAACTTCTCCATGCTTATAGAACACAGGTCATAAAAACGGGGACTATTTTTCCCAAACAGAAAGAAGCACACAATCTTCTTAAAGTTAATGGGCACCCATGTGACTGTCCCGTATCATGTGATATCAGAACGGCTAATTACTCACTGGCCTTCAGACAATGTTCTCCTAGCACTAATTGGTGTCATCTGAAGGCTCACAGGGTATCCAACACAGGAGGAACATTATGTGCCAGCACCCTGCTGGTGCTTGTGCACCCCTGATCTCACCTATTTCCACAACAACCCTAAGAGTATTTTACACTTGAAGAAACTTAATATTAGAGTTTAAGAACCTTCCTTCTATGACCACGTAGCTATAAAGTGACAGAACCAGGACTCAGACTCAGACCTCTATGACACCAAGCCCAGGATTTTCCTGAGATGATATATGAAAAGTATTCAGAACAGTCTCTGATTCACAGCAAGTTTCATTTAATATTGGCAATTCTTTAAGTCATTATGAGACATTCCAGTGTTTCTCAAAAGAGCACTCCCTCTTTCTTCTGAAAATGATGCCCATATGCCAATCATGGGGAAATGGTTGAAGATGACTTTCTTCCCAGATCTCATTCATACCAGGAACTTGAGAACAGATACTGTCCAATTTATAAGTAAGGACAGCCTATTTCCCACTTTAAAAGCCAGTTTTTAGAAGTCGTTTGAGATTATATCTTCCTCCTATATTTTGCCCTCCCTCTGACCTTTCCGTCAGATGTGAAGTTGCTGACATTTTCTTGAAGTCCCCAGGGGACACTGGGCAGGCTGTCATAGGTTGACCTCTTTCTTTAACCTTATGAAGACATGATCACATCTTGTGACTTGCGTGGTGTGTGCCTCTAAAGCATTTAGCACAGATACACAAATTTATGAATAAGGCAGACTTGTTCGCTCTTTGCTTGGGGGAGATACGAAAAGCCATGTGAGCGGCACATAAAAAAGACTCGAGTACTTTCACCACAAAAAAGACACGATAATTATGGGGCATGATAGATGTGTTAGCTACCGCCCCAGTGATAATCACATTGCGTCATATAAGTGTATCAAATCAACATGATGTATACCTTAAACGTACAAAATGTTAGACGTCAGTTGTACCTCAATTAAAAGAAGAATCAAGAGGACTTTATTGATCTATAAGCTACTCTGCATAAAACTTCAATTTCTAATTAACATTCTAACACTGCTGATTTTTTACACACCAGAAAGGGGGCATAGAGTTCCTCCTCTAAAGGAAAATATGAAATACGGACTTATCTTTTACATAAATGATGTACTCTCCAGCAGCCATATGGATAGCCACTCTGGAGTTCCCCCAAAACTACACCTGTTTTGCTGCTAAGTGTAGCTAGCCATTGAAGTTCAAGTACGTGTGAAACTAGTTTAATTTTTACGTTGAATTCAGCTCATATTCTAATGGATACGAATAAAAAAAGTAGCTGGGGTTATAGGAGGAGCCATTAGGAATCTCTAAGGAAATGAGGGCGGAAAATGAGAAAGTAGATGCAGGGAGAGAAACTCTCCAGAACTCCCTTTTCCTCCACTTGGAAAATCCTGAGTATGTTTACACAAAATGTAGTTTATAATTAGGGTGACAATACTCCCTGGTTTGCCTGGGATAGCCTCCATTTGTTCTTGCTGCCCTGGCATGATTATTAGTTTTCTTCTTTAATTCTTAGAAGTATCAGGTTTAGAGAATAAATTATATGGTCACTTTATTTATAATCTAATCTCCAAAGTTCTGGTTTCATGCCTATATAGTATTTTTCAACTATCAAGGATTAGATTTCAGCAAGTCAAAATTTTTATTTATGTTTAACCTTCCTTACACACAAGTGAGTATAGAAATGTTGGCACCATTCAAAGAAGGTTTGACAAACATTCCAGAATTAGTTGAATTAACAGAAGTTAAATAGCTTTAGCAGAACTTTTGAGATCATGTACTGTCTTTTAATACAAAATGGTTTGTTTTCTTAGATTGTCATATGAAATCCAAAGTCAGATTCTGTACAGGGTTATTTAGAACTGTCTTTTTTTTTTTTCTTTTTGGTCATGCCTTCTGCCTTCACACCTGATTGGTTGAGGTAGGATAGTATAAGAGTGGGGAATAGTCCTATTCTGTAAAATAGATATGTCTGCTGGGATAGAGCGGTATTGGATCGAAGCCCAGCCAGACACCGTAGCTCAGAAACAAAAAAAAAGTAAGTAGTAGTAGACAGACCACTTCAACATCCTTATTGGACCAGGCCTACCTGCCTGGCATCAGCTCGTTATTGTTAGGTAGTCCTCACAAGACAGTTAGTTAAATCTTTCAGCATTCACACTTTAACCTAAAGTACTTTTACCAAACAGCCAGATCAAATTACTTTGGACTAAGAGGAACCTCTGCACATATCAAAACTCATGGGGTGGGCTTCCCTGGTGGCGCATTGGTTGAGAGTCCGCCTGCCGATGCAGGGGACACAGGTTCATGCCCCCGTCCAGGAGGATCCCACATGCTGCAGAGTGGTAGGCCCGTGGGCCATGGCTGCTGAGCCTGTGCGTCCGGAGCCTGTGCTCCGCAATGGGAGAGGCCACAACAGTGAGAGGCCCGCATACCACCAAAAAAAAAAAAAAGAAAAGAAAAAAAGAAAAAAAATTTAAGAAAAAGAGGAATAAGAGACAAAAACATAGGGGGGAAAAGATGCAAGAAGAGAAGATAGGCAATAAAAGCCTCAATAAAATTTAAGGGTTTAAGAAAGTTGCTCTTAGGACTTCCCTGGTGGTGCAGTAGTTAAGAATCTGCCTGCCGGGCTTCCCTGGTGGCGCAGTGGTTGAGGGTCCGCCTGCCGATGCAGGGGACACAGGTTTGTGCCCCGGTCGGGAGGATCCCACATGCCGCGGAGCGGCTGGGCCCGTGAGCCATGGCCGCTGAGCCTGCGCGTCCGGAGCCTGTGCTCCACAACGGGAGAGGCCCACGTACCACAAAAATAAATAAATAAATAAATAAATAAAAATAAAAACAATTGATGGATAAATCAGTGACTGATCAATTACACCTCACAGGTTGAAGTCAGAAGACTCGTGTTCTAGACCTACCTATGTAATTTTGGGCAAATCGCTTAACCTCACTGGACCATGAAGTATTGTAACTGAGCAGGACCTTATGGGGCCTTCCTTCCCAGGACAGACTTCTCCCCCTTATCCTCTGCTTTAACTCCTCTCTGAAGTACCTACATAACAGGATCTGATGCATATTTCCTGAGTTGTTTTACAGATGGTAAAACCACCACCAAATGGAAGAAATTAACTACTTGATGATGATAAGCACGTAGCCCCCAGACCTACTGGCACCTAAGGATTGATAATGTTCGCCCCTGTCACATGCCCTGTTACCTCACTATCAACCAGTCAGAGAATTGTGCACGAGCTGATCACATACCCGGGATGTCCCTCCCTCACCTTGCCTTTTAAAATGCCTTGCTGAAACCCATTGGGGGAGTTCTGGCTTTTTGGAGCACTAGCTGTCTTGAACTCCTTCCTTGGTGCCCTGCAGTAAATGCTGCACCTTCCTTTACCACAACCTGGTGTCAGTAGATTGGCTTTACTGCATAAGGGTGAGTGGACCCAAGTTTGGTTCAGTAACAGTATGAAAGGTGTTAGGGTAAATGTTACCCAGGGAAATGTTAAAGTGTAGAGTTGGCTTTTTCATTTTTCCTAAGGAAATGGACACTCAAGCATAACGGTTTATTCCAGCCTTTGTTTTCTTTGGTGGGTACAGAGTCAAATATAAGCATGGATAAAGTTTTCATCCTGGCCAGAAACTTCACTTATGTGAATTTTCAATGTGTGTGAAAGATCTGATAAACATGTGAGGTATGAGATGGCTCATAATTAGAAAAATGTTGAGGGGTTGGACATGTGGAACAGAGAAAAGTGATAGTGTGTATAGAGACAAATGTTGCAAAAATAAGCTACAATAACATTTGGCTTCTTTATGTGAAAAAAAAAAAGTAAACTCCGTGACTATGAAATGTTAGATTTCTCTTCTATACTTGAGAAAATTTCTTTACATGCTGATGCTAAAACAGCTCTTTTCTAGCACTATTATCTAGGTTAATTAGATTAAATATGTTGTGCTAAAATGTTTGCTCTCAATCTATTTATGTGAAATAGTCCCTTACTGATCAAAAGATAGTATGTGAGGCTACACCCATAAATTAGCAAATAAGACAATAAGCTACTTATGCAACACATTTGCGCAATATTATTTCATTTTATATATCCAGATTTTCTCCATTATCAGTTTCAGACTAATCTGCAATTCTGTTTCAAGATGATTATCTGCCATATTCATGCCCTGCTCCCTTTGGCTGATCTGTGTGTGTGTGTGTGTGTGTGTGTAAAATATTTCATACACATTAGTGCTCTTGCAAAAACATCAAAAACCTAAAAATACCAAAAAAATTTTTTTTGATAGCTATTATTTCAAAATGACCTAGTGCCAGATTTTAAGTAAATTAAATATTCATTTCAGAGCTTATTCTAGATAAAGCGTTGTGCTAGTTACAAAGTATATAATTAAGACATGGTCCATGGTCTACCATCTCAGTCTAGTGGAGGAAGCAGACACAAACAAAACAATTATAATGCAAAGCATGAAAATTTCCCAAAATGGGATGTTGACAAAAACTCTAAGAGTGCTGAAAAGGTAACAACTAATTCTAAAAGTATCAGTGGGAGGAGGAAACATTTGAACTGAACCTTATAGAATAAATAGAGTTTCAACATGTGATAAGAAAACAAAATAAAACAGCAGGAACAAAGACTTGGAAGTGGGAGGATCTGGGAGATGTTCAGAAAATGGCCAGTAGTTCAGGGTTCCAAAGTAAATGGGGTTGAGTGAGTAGTTGTTCCTTGGTAAGGATTTCAGATTTTATCCTGTATGTGAGAGAAAGATGAAAGAATGTGCAGCAGAATGATATTCTCAGTTAGTTGTTTTAGAAATATCGTCCTGGCAGCAGTGTATAGAATTGTCTGAAGAGATGAAAAACAACCTCAGATAAGGATTTGTGAGCTTCTTAAAAGTAAAGATTTGTTTTCCTTATTTTTGCATCGTCAGTGCTTCATATTGTGCCTGGCACAAAGTATGTTCTCAAAAACACTGAACATTATTACTATGGCCTCGACAGCACAGCATGTAAATATAACAATGAAGCTTAACATCATCACGGGAGATTTCCCCAAATGTGTGGAATTAATCTGGACAGAAAGGGAGCTTTCCCCCCTTCTTTTATGGCTCCTCAACTTAGTTATATTCAAGTGTATCTAAACATTTATTTCCAACTAGATTCAAAATAATAATGGTGCAAATAATGGTGAATTAAAACTTATGGGGAAAAGTAATTGTCCTAAGATTCTCTTTAAATACATAATTTTAGAAATTATGCAGAAACATTACTGAGAAAAAATACAGATGATTTAGATATGATAAAATTCACTGTAGATATATAAAGAAACTTTTAGAAATTTCCAAAGATAAGCAAGGAGAAAATATTCGCAAAACATAGAGCAGACCAAGAACAAATATTCCTTTTAAAGAGTGTATGGCCTAGCTAAAAGCATGGGTTCTGAACCAGACTGTCTGGGTTTGCAATTCTGTCTCATACTTTCTAGCTTAACACTACTTAAATTAGATACTTAAGTTCTCAATGTCCCAGTTTTCTTATCTGTAAACTGGAGTTTGTAATATGGTATCTAGTTTACAAAGAATGGCAAAGTGTTTATAATAGTGTTTGTCACATAGTAAATGCTCAATAAAAGTTAGCTGTTTTTAAATTATTATTCTTAATGTGGCAGAGACTTACTATGTATGTCCCCCAGATCTGTTCTCTCCTTCCTATTTTGGTAATAGAATCTCCAAGTTGTAACTATGCACGTGACTGTCCAGAATAAAACCTGAATCTTCTAACCTTTTTTACAGAGAGGACTGACCATGTGACTAGGGCTTGGCCAATGAGAGGTAAGCAGAAGTGTCATGTGGAAGCTTACGGGAACCTTCCTTAAGAGACAGCTAGATACTTACCAGATTCTCAAAATTAAATAGAATGAAATTGATCAGGGTCAGTGAGAATGCAGAGCAACAGGAACTCTCAAACGTTGCTGGTGGGAATGTAAACTGGTATAATCATTTTGGAAAACAATTTGGCATTCTTGAATTAAATGTAAAAATATGCACATTTCTCAATAATCAAGAAATTCATTCCAAAATTTATATTCTAGAGAATGGTATATGTGTACTAAGATACATGTACAAGGATATTGACAGCAGCATTATTTGTAATTGCCCCAAACTAATAATCCAAAGATCCATCAATAACAGAATGGATAAACAAGTTGACCTATATTTATATGAAGGGAGTAATTCAACACTGAAATTGAATTAACATATATACATACAACAACATCCACTGAATGGAAGAAGCAAGAACCAAACTAACACAAACAGCAGGATTCAAAAACAGGCAAAACTATATCATTTAGAAATGCATACTTGGGTGAAACTTTAAAGAAAAGCAAGGCAATGATTACCATAAAGTCAGGATTACAGTAATCTCTAGATCTAGGAGGAGACTTCCTCTAGGGAGAGTTATGATTAGAAAAGGAAACGGAGAGCTCCTGAAATTCTTGTAATGCTGTTTCTGAGTAGATTTGCATGGATGTTTCTTTAAAATAATTTTTAAACTATACATTATCTTGTGGACTTTGCTACATGAACATTGTATTTCACAATTTTAATTACAGATTATATAAAGGAACATTGTGCTCTTGGTCTCTCCTCTTTTTCATTCCTTCCTCCATCCTGATGCTGTCATCTGACACCATGAAAACAAGGATCACAACCTAGGAATATCAGAGTAATGAGCTGGAAGGTAAGTCCCTGAGGACTTTGTGAGGACAGCTGCCGTATCAGTTTTGAACCTTTTACCTCTACGCTTCATTTACATGAAAGAGGAATAAATTTTATATTATTTTGGAATTTTCTGTTTTTTACACAGCCAAACTTGATATTAACTAACATACCTATATTCAAGATCTTCAAAAAGACAACCTACTCAATAGAAAAATTGCCTGATCTCATACACACACACAAACACAATCCCTGGGCAATTAGTTCCTGGAAGAAGAAATCCAAAGGGCTCATAAACTTCTAAAAAGTGCTTAATCTCAGCAGCAATCAGAGAAATGCAAATTAAAACAAGATAGTATTTTTCACGTATCAGATCAGCAAAAATATTTAAAGAGCAATATATTCATTTCTGTTGAGTATTCAGGAAAATGGTTCCTCTCAGGCACTGTTAACATAAAATGCATAAATTTGGGGGAGGTAAATTGGCAGTATCTATTAAATCTGAAATGCTCTCACTTATGTGAGTCAGCAAAAAAACACAAATATATACCATAGAAATAACAGCAATAATATTCAAGGCCATATGTCCAAGAATTCTTACTGCAGTATTATTTTCAAGGTAAAAAAACTGGAAACAATCTGTTAAAATCCATCAGTAGTAGAAAGTTTGGATAAATTATGGCACATCCTTACTATGAAATATGTGGCTGTTTAAAAATGAGTTAAATCTGTATGTCTTGATCTGGAAGGTTGCTCAGGATGTATTGTTTAGTGAGGGAAAAAAGTGACCCATTTTTATATAATTGGCCAAACTATTTTGTGCATGCATACCTGTATAAATTTGTATGAACATGCAGGAAAGTGTGAAAAGATACACCCCAGATTGTTAACATCATCTACCTGGGAGTTGGGGTGGTAACAGAGATTACTTTTTCTGTATCCATCTTGGGATGGTTTTACTGGTTAGGATGAGTATAACTACTTCGTGTTACTTTTGTAATTTTTGCAAAATTAAATTAAAATTGGTTTAATAAAAGGTATACATCCAAGAACACAGAATAATTAATGTACCTCAATGCCAGATAAACACCTTTACAACTGATTCTTGCTAAACATAAAATCCGTTATCGCTGTAGCAAACTGCACAAACCTCTACAACGTAGAATGAAGTAGGTAACTTACTGTGGCTTAACCACTGAGTTTCATAATTAGAATTTCGTTAATAATTAACTTGAAAGAAATCCACGTGTTAGTAAAATAAATAAGTCTAGGTTACTTCTTGCAATCCTCTGGGAAGGAATCAAAGGCCAAGCTATGTCAGGAAGGCAGGAGTTAGGAAATGGAAAGAAAGAGACAAGTCTCCTTCCTTCTCGGGTGGATCTAGGGACTCCTAAATGAGTCTGTCGGTGAAAGGGCGGCTGTGATCAAGGTATACAATTTGCATTTCCCCAGTCTAACTCGTCCTTTTCCTGCCCCTCCTCGAAGGTTCTTCTGCCAAGGCACGACCATCACCTAGCCAAACCTGTCTGGAGTCACGTTTGCCTCCTCCCTTTTGTTTTCCTTTGCCCCTGAATCTGGCTGCTAAATCCTCTCATCTGCCCTCTGGCACGCCTCTGCCCTTGTCCTCATCTGGTCCCTCCGCATTCGGCGCAGCCACACCAAAGAATTTCAGACTCCTGTGGCCGTCGCGACTTTTCACACCAGCTCCTCCGAGCTTCCCGCCACCATCCCCACGGTAACCGTCCACCCTGTGCCGCGAAGGTTTGCTCACCCGTGAGAACCTCGGCGCTGACCACATCACGTGCTCGGGCCGTCTCCTGCCTGGGCGTCCCAGGATGTGGGCTACCGCAGACGGAAGTGCCCTCATCCCGAGGGGCGGGGCAAGAGGGCGGGGTGGGGTGACGCCTGGCCCGGCTGGCCAATGAAAGCACTGAGCTTAAGGTCAGAGGTCACGTGCCCAGTGGGCGGGAATTTTCTCCTGGGAAGAGCGAGAGGACGCGATTTCACCTCTGGTAAAAACACTGAAGGCTGGAGAGAGGAGGGAGGTAAGGTGTTCTTGAGCTGAGGGGAAGAAAAGGTCGGGCTGGGGCTAGAGTATGGCGGCTCCGAAATCTCTAGAAAACAGATTAGTGAGGCCCGGCTGATGTGGTTCTGTGGGGACAAGACCCCAGAACCAGAGCCCACCTAACCTAATTGGGCAAGAATAGAGGGTGTGAAGGGAACAGAAAGGCCAATAGGATTTCTAGCCACTAATTAGGTTGCATAGATTAAACAATCTGAGAATATCCGTGAACCTTACCTCCTCTGCGATTTGACAATGGTGAAAGTGTGGTTTTTGTGAAAGGAAGTGAGGAAGGGAAGAAATCTCCCGATGCCTGAGGCTGGTGGAAGGAGATGGGAAGTCTGCAATCCACACTCACCTCTGTGTGATCTTAAGTGACCTTGGGAATAATATTCCATTTTATATTTGTATGCTGTAAATAGATACAATTTTTATTGTATCTATTCTGCCTCAATAAAGCTGGGTTTAAAAAATCTTGGGAAACCTAACTTCTCTAGCATTGTGCATAAGAGCCTGACCTAATGATTTGTATGCATTTCTATTCTGACCCAACAGAGTCCTGTCAGGAGGTAGCACAGGAGCAATAAAATTTTTAGGAATATGTAAGGAAAACTATTTCAGGAATTGCTGCAATTCAGAAGTTGATTATTTTAAGATACCTTCTCTCTAACCATGATTTTGCTTGTTTTCCCCCTTGTCTTGGATTTTAGAAGTAAGGCCAGTTTCTCTCTCTTCCTGTCCACCCACCGCTATGAGATGGATTCAAATATCTGTAATGCAATGAAATACAGTTGACAGATGAAAGAAATTTTATGAATGTATATGATGTCCGGTATCTTATTTAAGTACTAGACATTTAGCATGAATTTAAATGATTAACTTCAATACAACAGTAATTATTGTTTAAGGTAGTTGATGAGAGTGATGAATCCAAAGCTGATAGAATATTAGGCTTCACAAGAAAGGAAAATTTAAGATAAACGCTGACAATAAACTGAATGGATTTACTAGGTAGAGTTGGTTGATTTTTAACTTTTTCTACTATCGGGCACATTCAGATAATTTTTCCTGAAAGTGCAATATCAAGAAGTAGAAATTCTAGAATCAATATTTGCTTCAAAGATCAGTGATACTCTGTATGGAAAAGGTATGGAAGTACAATGATTGGAAATATTTCCAGAGAAGTAATCACCAGTTAGAAGATGCTTATGCTGGCATTAAGTAAGAGTGAAAGAGGGCACCAACACTATGTGTTCCCCACATTTGTTGATATCACAGAATCTAACAGCATTAAAAAGTTTTCATATAACTTATTGGGTTTGTTTTCATTGGAATGCTTATTATAATATCCAAAATGTCTTCTGATTCATTAGTGAAATAAAATAATTGTGCTCTATATTAAGAAGTTTGCACTTAGATTTTTAACCCAGTAATCGAGTAGTTAAGAATGTTCACTTGATGATAACTGAAAATAGGAATAGATTCATAGCCAATTAATGTAAATGAGATCTTCAGTTCTTCTGGAGAGCAATTTTACTATTTGGAAATAGGTAAACCTCAAACAGATTTTAAATGATAATGAAACTAAGGCAAGACCATTTGGATTAAAATGTATATTTCATTCACTGAAAGCTTACTGACAAACTACTACTGTATGAAAACTTCTAGTTTATATCTGAATTCCCAAAAACATTTTAAATGATTGATCAAAATGCTAAGAACTTTCTGATAAACTGGACTGTGTCCTAGAGTAAATATTCTAAGCTGTAATTCCTCTGATTCTCACGTAAATGAGAACCATTTTGGACTCATTCAGCATTCAAAATTTATTGAGACAATCTGGGACTAGCAGATGCAAACTATTATATATAGGATGGATAAACACCAAGGTCCTATTGTATAGCACAGGGAGCTATATTCAGTATCCTATGATAAACCATAATGGAAAAGAAAAAAAAATTTACTTTGTTAGGTGAATTTGTTGATTTACTGATAATGACCCAATGACCTAAAAATAATATACCATAGTTGCTTTATTCCAAATGAGCTAGTAGGGAATTCTAACTCAGGCTTTTTATTTTCTAAGAGAGTGGAATTTTCCAAATCCTACTCCACTGCTTCAGCACAGTTTTGCCCTTGGTTATTCGATTTCGAGACCACTTAGGAAATAGTTATCCTGAGAAAATCACTCTATCAGTCTTGTGAACCCCAGCCTCTTTTGCAACAAAATGATCACATTAAATATATTGCAATCCACCAACTAGGAGTTGTATGGATAAAATAGTGTGAAAAATATATGAACAATTTTATACCAATATATATTATTTTCATATTAGATTTAAATCACAGTAATGTTATTTTCATAGTTAAATTTTTTTTTTTTTTTTTTTTTTTTTTTTTTTTTTTTCTTTTTGCGGTATGCGGGCCTCTCACTGTTGTGGCCTCTCCCGTTGCGGAGCACAGGCTCCGGACGCGCAGGCCCAGAGGCCATGGCTCACGGGCCCAGCCGCTCCGCGGCATATGGGATCCTCCCAGACCGGGGCACGAACCCGTATCCCCTGCATCGGCAGGCGGACTCTCAACCACTGCGCCACCAGGGAGGCCCCATAGTTAAATTTTTATCATTCAGAGTCTTTTTAAAAATGAATGAACCAATGTTTTGTGATTAAGGATGGTTTTCTGCTCCTGGCTTTGCTGTTTTACCAACATTTACTTTTAATTTTTATATTTCCAGACGTTGAAATTTGTACTGCTTCCAAAGAAAGAAGACATGTTTCCAGCATTCAAATATTGCGCCATAGACTATTCATATGAGGTAGAGTGTTACTGGATCACTACCTGTTTACTAAAAATTATGATATAAAAGTGTTATCTACATTCACTATATGATTATGATTATTTTTCTGTAGTCCTTAGAGTAATCCTTAGTCTAATTACTTTGAAATTCATTTAAAATTACTTTCCACTTTTAATATACTTTAAAAATGCTACTTTGGGAAGGAAATTATTGACAATTTAACATGAATTTGAAGCTGTCAGCAGGAAAAAATATAGAAACTCTTGACAGGTTTGGACTGCTTTTATGAATGATCTTGAGTGATCTTGAGAGGAGTGGGGAAAAAGCAATCCCAGTTATCTTTATGATAAAATGACAATAACAGTATGTATTGGCCACTTACTATGGGCCGGATACTTCGCTCTTTTGATGGATTATATCATTTGATCTCTTGCTCTTTTGATGGATTATGTCATTTTGATGATCATAACTACTCCATGAGGAAGATACTATTATCTTATCAGGTTTTACAGTTTTACAGGTTAGAAAAATGGTGTCTAGAGAAATTAAATAGCTTGTACATAGCTGAAATTCAAACCAGGCACATTGTTAAGAAACTAATTAAGGACTTCCCTGGCAGTCTAGTGGTTAAGACTCTGTGCTCCCAATACAGGGGACATGGGTTCGATCCTGGTGGGGGAACTAAGATATTGCATGTCGTGCAGCAAAAAAAAAAGAAAGAAAAAAGAAACTAATTAGAATAGTTGTCACACAACAGTTCATAGTTCTTATGATCTTAATTAACAAGTTAAATTTTGGTTTTCTTTATAACCTTGACCCCCATCTATCAGGAAAAAAATTGCTCCACTATAACTAAAACTGTGTTATATTTTATAGGAAATAAAAAAGGTATATAAGTATCTTCAGGTTTTCTTATTCCCTCATAACCGAGGAAGGCAAATGTATCATTATAACACATATGTGATAGGGAATCAGAGGTCATTGTTACACAAATATTTATGAATGTATTATCCACTTGCAAAATTAGTCTATACTCAAACATCCTCAAACTTTTGAGGATATTTGAATCCTCACTGCTGGTATCTTAGTTTCTTGCCATGATACAATACAAATATACTAATCAATGGCAAATCTTGCAAAAGATACTGGGTTTTGTAAAGTTCATGAAAACAGTGTTGAAGAACCACTCAAATAACAGGTAAAGCTATTATCAGACGAAGATTTTACAAAATTAGACCAGATTACAGACAAGAGAAAGAGAATGGTTTGAATATCAAAGGAGTCAGAGATGCCTTGGGAAAATTTGATTAAATCCTCAAATATTTTCTAGAAATATTTATGATCAAAGGTGAAGTAATGACTAGTATCATGAATATCATCATATAATACAGTTTTGAGGGAAATAATGACAAAAAATCAGTTATAAATATAAGCTAACTATGAACAAAATTTCATTAAATATAAATTTTAATTTTTATAACTTTATTTCATTTTTTAGACAAAGTTCTAATCAAGCTTTTCTTTCCTTTTTACTATGAATCTTTGGTCCTTATTTTATATAAATTACTTTAACTGAGCTTTTCTTTGTACCGTCTATTCTTAGATAATGAAGACCTCTTATTTAATATGTTATTATACCTTCAGCAAACATAAAACTCTTGAGAAGTAATGCAAGAAACTATCATTTGTCCAAATACATAGAATAATGAATTCTGTGGGAAGTTAAGAGTCACTGAGGGACGGCTTCATAGAGGAAATATTGCTTAAGATGAGCCTTGAAAGATGAATAGAATTTTGATAGCTAGAGAAGAGTATCAGGGCATTTTTCAGAGGCACAGTGTAGACCACAGTGTTGATGAGGAAGTGACCACTAAATGTTAACGGGGTAGTAATTGATCTATTTAAAGACGACAGTTAGTATTAAAGAGTAATGGGGGCTTCCCTGGTGGCGCAGTGGTTGAGAGCCCACCTGCAGATGCAGGGGACACGGGTTCGTGCCCCAATCCGGGAAGATCCCACATGCGGTGGAGCGGCTGGGCCCGTGAGCCATGGCCGCTGAGCTTGCGCGTCCGGAGCCCGGGCCTCCCAACGGGAGAGGCCACAACGGTGAGAGGCCCGCGTACTGCAAAAAATATATATATAAAGAAATAAAAAGGGGAATACTTTATAGCCATTAAAAATTTAAAAAAAAAAAGAGTAATGGGAAATAAAGCAGGAAACTAAAAGCAGACCCAAGTATAGAGAATTTTGATTTATAAGCTTACTTAACTGATTTAACATCCTTTTAAGGTTTAATTATTAGATTTTTTTAAAAATTAGTAACATATTTGCTGGATGTCACAAGTGAAACTGTGCAAAGATGTAGAAAACAAAAGTTAAGATAGCCATATTATACTGTTAAGTGAAAAACAGCACATTGCTAAATGGTATATAAATGATGTGATCCCATTTTTTTTTGTCACATGCACACACACACACACACACATTTTAGCCTAATCTAGAAAAGAAAGTATCTAGGAAAATACACCAAACTATTACTGATATGACTAGGAACCTTGACTTTCTCAGTTATGTGGTTCTGTGTTAGATATTTTATAGTAAGCATGTATTACCTTTAAATAAAAATAATATAAATTTGAAAGAATAGAAAATTTTAATATTCTGAATATTGACAGATAAGTATTTTAAATCCACTATATATTAAAAGATTTTATAATCTTGCTTTCTTACATAGAATGTAGTTAGAAAGAAGTTTTGCAGAGATGCTTTATTGCTTCGAATCCCTTCATGTTTATATCAAGATGAAAATGATCCTGCAAGAGTTACTGATAATAAATATAGGAGGCCATGGACAAGAGGTATGTTTTAATTTTATTTTTTAAAAATCTATTTTTAAAAATATTTCAGAGCTTAGCATAATATATTATTAAGAAAATGCAGTGATTTTCTCATTATATAAAAGTGTATTCATATCACAATTCCAAGAAGTTTACAAATTAATATTTTTATGACAGAATTTAGGTGACAAAGTAAGGAATTGGAAAGCTTATACTAGATATGAATAGAACAAATAAAAGATATGTAGGTGATGAAGTTTTAAAATATTCTAACATTGTAACGTTTGTTGTACTATAATAGGATCTTGTTCAACTGTAGGAAGGCTACTTTAAGTTGTAATAATACACTGAATATAAAACTATTTTTAAATGTATATGTACAAATACCATCTTTTGCTTTTATCATGTCATAGACTTAAGAAAGACTAGCCTCCCTGGAGGATACAAGTCAGTTAACAACATTTATTTACTCTGTATTCTGTATAGGCACCATTACAGGTGCTAAGAACAGTTACTAATAAGACATAGAAATAGTCCCTGCCTTCAGTGGGTTTTCAGACAGGTAAGGAGGATGCAACAATAAAACCATTAAATATGTAAACTAATATTTGGTATTGATAAATGTATAGAGAAGATACATAGTGTAATGTTATATGAAATTTCAGGAGTAGGGAATGCTATTTCCTAAGATGGTTAGGGTAGGACTACAATGAAGAGGTGGACATTTGAGTTGAGATGTGAGTAATAAGACGGCAGCAGCCATAAAAAGATATAGGGGAGAAGCCTTTCAAGCAAATGCAAAGTTCCTGACTCAGGAATAAAGTTGATGTATGTAAGGACCAGAAAATTAGGCCATCGTGACTACTTAATGAAAAAGGGGAGATCTGACAAGTAGGCAGGTTCTGAAAGATATGAGGCTTTGAAGGCCATAAGATGGAGTTTGTTTGTTTGTTTGTTTGTTTATATTATGGCTGATATGGTAAGTCGTTGGACAGTTTTAAGAAAATGTGGCATAACCTGATTTTTGCATTAGAAAAACCATTCTGGTTGTTTGGAGGTTGGAAGGGGTAAGGATTGGGAGGCAAGGGTAGAGGCGAGAAAATCAATCAGGAAGCTACTGTATGCTTCAGAATCTAGACTACTAGGTGAATCTATACTTTACATAAAAGATGGTACCTTAGACTAGGCTTATAGTAATAAAGATGTGAGAAGTGGTTGAGATTGGGATTATTTTAGAGGTCCAGCCAACAGTGAGAGGGTTAAAAAAAAAAAAGAAGAATAAAGAGTTTCTTCTAGGTTTTTGACCTGAGCAACTGGGTGGATGGCAGTGCTATTTCCTAAGATGGGGAAAGGCTTGTGGGGAAGCCAATTCATGGCTGGAGTCAATAGCTCTGCTTTGGCCAGGTTAAAATGACTATTAGGCATCTAAGTGGAGACATCAAGAGGCAATTGGTTGTATTAATCTTGAGCACAGCTGGAGTTTCAAATTGGGGTCATTGATATGTAGACTGCACATTAATTTGTAGAATTGTATGAAGTCACTGAGGGCATGAGTATAGATAGAGCAGAGAACCTAGGACAAAGCGGTAGAACACCCCAACCATTAAAAGGCTGATATAGAAGGTGAAACCAGCTAAGAGGACAAGTGAGGTAGAAAAACCAGAAGAGTGTGGTGTTGTAGAAGTCTAATGAAGAAAGTGTTTCAAGAAGTAAGAAGTGGTCAAAAGCATTGGTCCCTGTTAAAGTGTCAAGTAAGATGAGAATAGTGTATTGACCATTAGCTTAACTAAATGTAGATCATTGATGACCTTGGTAAGAGCGGTTCCACTGGAATATTGTGTATGAAAGCCTGATCAGAGTACGTTGACAAGAGAATGTGAAGTGGGATGTGAGATGGTAGTTGTAAACAACTCTTTTGAAGAATTTTGCTATGACGGTAAATAGAAAAATAGAGGTGCGTTAGCTGAAGGGAGAAATGGGGTAAAGCTTTTATTTTTTTAGATGTGCGAATTAAAAAAATATATGTGTGATAAGGAAAGAGACTATAAAATGTTTGTCTGCCAATGGAAATAATCTTGGTAAAAAGAAAGAAAATGATGATGCAGGAAATAAAAAGGATAACTTAGTAAAAGAGGATAGTATCAAGAGCACAATGGGAGGAGTTGGTATTAGAAGCCAGGATGGTTCTTCCACTATGATAGGGTAGGAAGGCAGGGTTTGTAGGTATTTATGGTAGTGAGATGTTAGAATTGGTGGTAGAAGATGAGGTCGTTCTTTTCTATTTATACTAATTTTTTGTGTGGAGGCAAGGACATAGAGAGTGGGTAGGGGGATGAGTATCAAAAATTTGAGGGGGGGGTAGTGTCAAATAGTTTTCCTGAAGAATGAGAAAGTCAATTTTATTAAGAAGGATATTAAGATGAATTACCATTATCATCTGTCAGTGTTGGATGCCCATTTAAAAGTTATGGTCAAAATCTCAAGTGAACTTATTCAGAATGGCTGGGGTTTTTTTTTTCCCAAATAATTTTCAGCTGTTCTAGTGTACATATACAAAGTGAAGAGTAGGGGGTTTCCTAAGTTGGTATAAGGGAAAGAGAGGCAAGGGAATTAAGAGTCTTTGTAAGGAAGTGATTATGAGGCTGGCCGTGGAACCTAAGCTGTATGAGAAAGGAAGTGAGGACATGAGGGAGGATGAATATATTGTAAAAAATGGAAGGGTCAGTGGATTGAAGGTCTCAGTCAGGTTATAGAAATAAGGTAAAGAGTAGCTTTCATCAAATGCTTCTCTAAAACTATAGAAGGAAAAAATGAGTTATCCTATTTCTTTTCCTTTTCTTCTTTTTAAAAATAATAATAACAATAACACCAAAATTTATTAGGCATTTACACCATGTCAGGCACCATTCTAAGCAATTTACATGTCTTATCACATTTAATCTTTACAACACTATGAAAAGGCCATTATTGTTCCTAATTTGTAGATAAGGAAACTGAGGTAGAAAGAGGTTAAGAGATTTACCCAAGATCATACAGTTAATAAGTAGCAGTATAAGTATCTAGGCAGGGTGATTCCAGAACCTGTATTCTTTTTTTTTTTTTTTTTTTTTTTTGCGGTATGCGGGCCTCTCACTGCTGTGGCCTCTCCCGTTGTGGAGCACAGGCTCCGGACGCACAGGCTCAGCGGCCATGGCTCACGGGCCCAGCCGCTCCGCGGCATGTGGGATCTTCCCGGACTGGGGCATGAACCCGTGTCCCCTGCATCGGCAGGCAGACTCTCAACCACTGCGCCACCAGTGAAGCCCCAGAACCTGTACTCTTAACCACTAAACTTTTATATTTTCAGTGAGACACAGACTCAGATGTTCAGTTACTTGTTCAAGGTAACAAGAATAGTAAGAGCTAACACTTAGGTAGAATACAGGTCCTTTGCCTCTTCACTCAGTAGCTGCTTCTGACACTAGCATATGACGTGGTCCCTCTCCTTAAGGAACGGAGGGTCTAATTTGGGAGACAAGCTATAGATACACATAAAATTTTAAACTATGACTGTATATGATTAAGTACTGAAGTGAGTGCCACTGACAATATTATGGCCCTTCAAGGGGAATGTATCAGAGTGAGCTGGAATGGTAAATAAAGGCTTTATGAGAAGTTACATGAGCTGTTGAACAGGATTATCTGGGATGGTAGTGCTGTATAAGCAAAAGAGAGGCTGTAAAAATGAGGATGCTCTGTTCAGGTGATATTGTTCTGACTGTGGTAGAAAGGGTTTTTTTTTTTTTTTTAAGTGGGGGTTGTAATAATGAGAATGATTATTTAAGTATTTGGAATCTGGTATAACTTGAAAAAATTACATTTGTGAACAAATAAAGATAACACCATAATGTAAAAGGTGAATGTTTGGCTTCCTTGTATTAAGTTTAAAAGAAAATTCCAGAAGCTAACATTTACCATTCTCCTTTCTAGTTTCAGCTGTTTCAGTTAGGGAAATGACAGAAATCTCAGTCTTGGATCATTGGAAATCAAGTCTCTTTGTGGAGGAGTTCCCTGAGAAGTATGTATCCTTAATCCCAAATTTCCCCTTTACATCTAGAAGATGAATAGTAAATTCTCCAGACACCTAAGAGAGAAGATCCTTTCCTTTATATCCTCACAGGTTTTCTTCTTTTATCCAAAAAACAAGCCCTAGTCTGAACCACAAAGGAGGGGTTAATCGAAATGATTTACAGCCTCTTTTTTATCTTTCCCTCATTTATCACATATTAACAGTTTTTTATGCATTTGTATTGCAAAAGACAGAAATAAAGCCAAGACGCTATTATGCTTTTAACAATAAGTAAACTTTTGGTGGAAAGTGTCTGTAAAAAATCCTTTATATTAAAATCAGTCTTTTTATCCCTGTAGTAGAAATGCAAATTAAGGCTATTTTCTAACATACTTTGTCAAAACGTTATTTATTATTAGTTCAGTCATTCATCAGATATTTATTGGATACCATTCTGTATGCTGGATACAGGATAAAAAATGAATAAGATAGTCTCTATTCTCAAAGAACACAAGAAAATAGGGAATAGAGATTTATAAATAAATAATTACAATAGAATGTGGGAAGTACAATGCCAGAGATAGGAACACAGAGCATAATATGAGGAAGAACATCTAACCCATTCTATGATGTTCAGGTAGACATAAAGTAGAGATTTTAGAGCAAATGTAAATAATTTACTCTGCTGCTTCACTTCATGCAAAGAGTACTGATCAGACCCAGGAAGGATTTAGTTATTGTTCAGATTTCCAGTTTTAGTAATTTAAGTTTTCCTTAGTTACTCTTGAAAGAAACAAATAACCAACTTAAATGTGTCCAGCCTCTAAATACAGAGAAGCCCAATTTACTATTTCTGTCATCTAGGAATTTAAAAATCAGGTTAGGAAGATATTATATGAGCAGAAAAAATTAACAATGTTAAGAATTAAATGATAATATAAAATGACCATCAAAAGGTCTATCACAAGGTATAAGGTCAATGCAAAGTATCTATCACATGACTAAACTCTAGAGCAGGGAGGAAGCAGAAAAGTGTAGTAAAAAGAGCTCTAAACTATGAAATAAAAGATGTGGACTTGATTTGAAAAGTCAAGTACTGACTCCTCAACAACTCCTTTTCTCTCTCTGATCCTCACTTTCTGTATCAGTATAATGATGATGAGTCAGTGTTTCTCAAACTTTAATGTACATATGAATCACTGAGGATCTTATTAAAAATGGAGATTCTGATTCAGTCAGTCTGTGTTGGGACCTGAGATTCTGCACTTCTAATATGCTCTGAAGTGTGCTGAAGCTGCTGGTCCAGGAGCCTACTTTGAGTTACAAGATACAAGATGCTCTCTAAAATTTCTTTTCACCCTAAGAGTTAGATTGGTAGGGCTGTGCCTTTATAAGCAGAAGAGATCAGCTTCACAAAGAAGTAGGAACTGAGCTTGAGCTGGACAAAGGAGAAACTAACTTGAGAGAAAGCATTTCAGGCAAAGGAAACAGCCCGTCTGAATAGAGGCAAAAATGTGCAATAATTACTCAACAAAGGCAATGATCAGGCTCAAACAAAAGATTCCTGTATGAGTGAAATGCGAGGCCCTGAAGGAATGGGCACCCCATCATATCTGACCCTCCATTTTGCAGTACCAAGATCATGTTCATGGCAAAGAAGGTGGAATCTGTGGCACCACCTAGAATAAAATTTATGTTTCTCTGCCTCCCTGTAGCCACGTGACTGAGCTCTTCCCAAAGCATATAATCAAAAGACGCTTATGCAATTTCTGAGGAATGTCCTTAAAAGGGAGTGGTGTGTCTTTCTCCTCACTTTTCTCCTTCCTGATGTTATTGATAGAATACAGATGTAACAATTGGTTCCAGCAACCACCTTGGAGTATACAGGATAAGAACTAAATCTACCAATGGCAGAGTGGAACAAAAGAAGCCTCAGTCCCTGATGAATTGTGAAACTGTCTCACTAGCCATGACCTTCTAGCCTGGAGACTTTTTGTTTGTGTTTTAGCCATCATTAATTTCAAGTTTGTCTCATGAAGTGAAATTTAATTTTTAATAGCCTTTACTTTTTAGATCAGTTTTTGGTTCACAGCAAAATTGAGCAGAAGGTTTAGAGATTTCCCACATCAAAATTTAATTTTAAATTCGGGAGCTTTGTTACCTAATGGAAATTAAGAATAAACATTCTGATCATTTAGCACTACGTAGATTTCCTAAACCTTGCTTTTCCTCTCTTTCTCACCTCTGTTTCTTCTTCCTGTTTTGTTACTTAGTATTGATTCTAAGACCTCAGTTTTTTTACTTTTATTAATTTGCTGGTATACTGTTTTAACATATATAGGCATTTTCTGCCACGTGTCCTGAAAAACCTTATGTTCTTCAAAACTGCACACTAAAAATAACAGGGCATACAGGAAAATTAGCTTCTGTAGTCACAGCTATGCAACTTGCAATAGAGCACTAATAAAAATAATAACTATTCTAATTTGTTTTTAAAAAAGACCACCAGCATACTTGAAAAGACATGCTAAATTCCTAACAAATAAATACATATTAGGGTAAATATAGAAATTTGAAAAAAATGAAGATATCTTAATGGACAGGCTAAAGGAGGAGTTGAGGCTACTGAATTATGGAGACAAGGGCAAAATGCAAAAAGATCATGGAGAACCATGCAGTAAGCTTCCTAGCTTCCAGGACAGAGCTCATGGCCAACTAGAGCAGGAGGAAGAACATATAACAACATTCTCTATTCCTCTGTGGCTTGCTGCATTCAGATGAATGCAGTTGAATACAGGACATTGCACATATATTTAGTTCATGTACACCTCATAATAACTATGTGAGATGGGTATTACAATCCCAACATTACATGTAAGAAACTAAGACTCAGATTAAGTCAATTGCCCACAGACATGTAGCTAGTCAATAGTTGGAGTGAGGATTCAAACCCTCAAACCCTAGTCTGTATGACTTCACACCCTATACTCTGGTTTGGTTTATATAACATCTTTATTGAGATAATTCATATCCATATAACTCCCATTTAAAATGTCCAACTCTGGGACTTCCCTAGTGGTCCAGTGGTTAAGACTTTGCCCTCCAATGCAGGGGGTGCAGGTTCGATCCCTGGTTGGGCAGCTAAGATCCCACATGCCTTGCAGCCAAAAAAACAAAACATAAAAGAGAAGCAATATTGTAACAAATTCAATAAAGACTTAAAAAATGGTCCACATCAAAAAATCTTTAAAAATTTTTTTTTAATTTAAAAAATAAAGTGTCCAGCTCAACAGTTTTTATTATATTCACAGGGTTGTACAACCATCACTACAATCAATTTTAGAGCATTTTCATCAACACAAAAGAAATTCTGTACCTATTAGCAATCACTCCCTATTCTTTCCCCCTTACCCTGGACGGACAACCACTAGTCTTCTTTCTGCCTCTCCAGATTTGCCTATTCTGTACATTTCTTTTAAATGGAATCTAACTAAAATCATATACCAATCCCAGCAGGGTGGGTGGTGGTGGTGATTTCCCCACACCATGAAGCAATGCTCTAACACCAGCTGGGTGTCTTACAATTCAACTCAATTCTGACACTATCAACCTGGAGATAGCATCAGATCCCACAGGTTAAGGGTTTAGTTCTATAAGACTGCCCTCGCACCGCACACTTTAGATGCCGTTTGCAAGGTTATCACCTGTGCTTCTGACTGACCATCTATAGATTGGAGGTTCCAACAACCCCCTCTTTGGGTTCAATCAACTTGCTAGATAGACTCATAGAATTACAGAAACATTTTACTTACTGGATTACCAGTTTACTACAAAAGGGAACAGTCAGATAGAAGAGATACATAGGGCAAGGCATGGGGAAAGGGCATGGAGCTTCCATACTCTCTCCCATCACCCCACTTTCCCAGCACCTCCATGTGTTCACCAACCTGGAAACTCTCTTAACCCTGTCCTTTTGGGTCTTTAGGAAGGCTTCATTACATAGGCATGATTGATTACATCACTGGTCATTGGCAGTTGATTCAACCTCCAGCCTCTCCCCTCCCTGGAGGTCAGAGGGGTGGAACTGAAAGTTCCAGTCTTCTAGTCACATGATTATTTCTTGTGGCAACCAGTCCCCATCCTTAGGTGCTTTCCAAAAGTCACCTTATTCACATAACCAAAGATAACTTTATCGCTCTCATCACTTAGGAAATTCCAATGGCTTTAGGAGATCTGTGCCAGAAACGGATATGAAGACCAAATATATATCTCATGTTATAAATCACAGTATCACACATACAATATGTGATCTTTTGTGACTGGCTTCTTTCACTTAGCATAATGTTTTTAAGTTTCATCTATTTGGTAGTATGTATCAACCCTTTTTTTTTTGGCCACATGGCATGAGGGATCTTAGTTCCCTGACCAGGGATCAAACCCTTGCCCCCTGCAGTGGAAGCATGGAGTCCTAACTACTGGACTGCCAGGGAATTCCCAGCACTTCATTTTTTATGACCAAATAATATTCCATTTTATGGATATACCACATTTTATTTATCCATTCATCAGTTGATGAATATTTTTCCCCCCTTCTGGCTATTATGAGTAATGATGCTATAAACATTTGTGGACAAGTTTTTGTGCAGACATATGATTTTATTTCTCTAATGGTGGAATTGCTGGATCATATGGTAACTTTGTGTTTAACTGTTTGAGGAATTGCCAGACTGTTTTCCAAGCAGCTGTATCATTTTACATTCCCACCAGCAGTATATGAAGTTACAATTTATTTATATCTTGTCAATACTTGTTATCATCTGTCTTTTTGATTATAGACATCCTGGTGGGTGGCTCATTGCATGTCATTGTAGTTTTGATTTGCATTTCCCTGATGGCTAATGATGTTGAGCATCTTTTCATGTAATTATTGGCTTTTAGTATATCTTCCTTGCAGAAATGTCTATTCAAGTCCTTTGCCATTTTTAAATTGTGTTATGTGCCTTTTTATTATTGAGTTTTAAGAGTTCTTTATGTATTCTAGATACAAGTCCCTTATTAGATATGTGATTTGAAAATATTTTCTCCTGTGGATTGTCTTTTCACTTCCTTGGTGGTATCCTTTGAAGCACAAAATTTTTAGATTTTGATGCAGTTCGATTTATCTACTTTTTCTTTTGTTATTTGTGCTTTTGGTGTCATATCTAAGAAGCCTTTACCTAAACCAAAATCACAAGGATTTACTCCTATATTTTCTTCTAAGAGTTTGCCTGTGATTTTTTTTTAAGACATAAATCAGATCATGAAATGTCTCAGTTATTGGTGGTTTATCCATTTCATCAGTGGTACTCAATTCCAGTCACCCTGACCTTTCTGCTTTTCTTAGAGACTATGCCAACCTTGCTCCCCTATTTTAAGCCTCTGTATGGCTTACTCCCTACCATTATTCAGGTAGCTGTAGCTCCTCAGAAGGCCATTTACTAACTACACTCTCTAAAATATACCTTTTGTCAACCCTCTGGCTGTTAATTGATGTTCTAATATCTCTTTTTATTTCACTCATAACAGTTTTTCACCACCTGACATTATGTTATTTACTTATTTATATGTTTGTCTATTGTCCCATTAGCAGGTAAACTTCATGAGGGTAAGAACTTTGTTTTGTTCACCATTCCACTCCCAGTGCCTAAAGAGGTGTTAGCACATTGTAGACACTCAATAAATATTTCATTTAAGTTAAGGAATTAGTGAACTGCAGTGGATGAATTTACTCAAAAAGAATGATATGGAAAGAAAGCAAAGACAATGTAGACTGGAAGCCTGGGAAACATCAGCACTACAAGTTAGGCAGAGGGAGTGGCACCAATGAACAAAGAACAGATAATATTGGACAAGGAGGAGATCCAGGAAATACTGCTCTTTACAGTTCACTTATATCTAGGGAAAGAGAATTGATGGGGTTTTCTCAAAACTATAGTACCAAGGATTTTTATAAAGTACTGACTCTGTCAGTAATATTTATTTTTTTAAAAAGCAGTTATATAGGGCTTCCCTGGTGGCGCAGTGGTTGGGAGTCCGCCTGCCGATGCAGGGGACACGGGTTCGTGCCCTGGTCCGGGAAGATCCCACATGCCGCGGAGCGGCTGGGCCTGTGAGCCATGGCCGCTGAGCCTGCGCGTCCGGAGCCTGTGCTCCGCAACGGGAGAGGCCACAACAGTGAGAGGCCTGTGTACCGGAAAAAAAAAAAAAAAAAAAAAACAGTTATCTAAGCACTAAATTTAGAAGTCTATAAAGATCCACATAGGAATCACTGTTCTTTTGAGTAATATGGACCTGGGTGAGTTGAAATATTTTTTCTTGTACCTTGTATTTTCTTAAAGAGTAAAGCAGAAACTTTAGAGATTTTTCTATATATGATTTGGGTATGACATGTTCATTATTTTTCTCTAATTACATTGGGGAATTATATTGATTTTGGTTCTTTCAGTCTGTACAGAGAATTATTAAGGCTAACATATTTTAGGATATCATAAAAAATGTATATCAGAATGTGTAGCTAAATTGCCAATAATATATTTATCTGTTGCAAAAATCCATGGAAAGATCTCTTGTAAGTCCAAATACCCCAATGATTAGACAATGGCAGATATACCTGGATCAATCAGGAAACAGGCAAGGTACAGTCAGGGTCAAGGGAGTAAAAAAAAAAGTTCCCAGGACTAACAACTGCTGGAAATTGTTACCACCCTAAGCTTGAAGGAGCAGTAACCAAAACAGTAAGAACTGCAACTATGGGAGAGAGGCTGTCTGATAAAAGATGTAACTGTTGGTAGAAGAATGCAGCCACTTCTCCAAACTGTGGCCCAGGAGGGAAAGATTTGGAAAGAATAATATTTCAACCTGTTTGTTTTCCCACCTTTGATCTCCTGCCAATGCTTCCACTGGTTGAGCGCAACCAGAAGACAGAGCAAGGGAGCCTAGCTGGTTCACAGAGATCAGTCTCCAAGGTTGTAGAACAGAATGTAAAATGTTGGATAATGACATGGAAAAGCAGACATTCAATATCCAGCACAAGGGCATTTTGGCAATACATGGCAAAGTCTAAAAATCTATGTATCTTTAACCTCATCATTTCCATTTTTAGGAACTGCATTTTGAGAAAACGATTAGACAGGTGCACAAAGATATTCCTTGCATTGTTGCTCATAATAGCAAACAATTACAAGTTTAAATTTCCAAAACTAGGGAACTGGTTGAATAAATTATTATTTACCAATACAATGGGTTCTTGTTCATCCACTCAAAAATGAAGTCAATGTACATTGATTGACATATAAATGTGCTCATGCTTCATTGTTTAGCAGAAGAAGAACAGGTTACAGAATACTATGTACTTGAATCCACTTTTATTTTAAAATATTCCAAAATAATTGAGAAAATACAAAATTTTAAAATTCATCTCTTGAGTGGTGGAGCTATGGGTAATTTTTCTCTGGATCTGTTGGAATTTGATAATTTTCTACAGTGAACATATACTACTTGTTAATAAAGATGTTTTAAAATAGGACATACACAAAATCAGTAATTTTCTAATGTCACAGGAAAACAGTTACAGGAATGGTGACCGAGCTTAGCTGTGAATCTGAGGAAATTGTTCCAAGTTCAAACCCAGACTCCCAAACTGAAGTAGAAGAAGCCAGCTTATATACCCATAAGGACTACAATGAAGTCTTTACACTTGTCAACTGCTTAGAAAAATATCCATTACGTCAAGAACAGAAGCAAGGTAAAACATTTGTTATTCCCATTGTTATAAAACATTTCTTACTAATATACAAATTTTCATTTCGGTGATTTTTTTTCTTTTATTGGATTTAAAAATTTTTTATTTTGCTAAGGGTATTCACTCACAAAATTGTAATTCTAAGTTTCACATTAGTGAAATATTTTCTTTCATATTAATCCCCTTTTTGTAAATGTAGTTGTTTTTGGAGTTTAAGTGTGCTGAGCTTCAGAATAGCCTCAGAGGTTTGATCATATGTTGCTCACAACATATTGCTATGATATTAGCATCTGTGTACAGATCTGATGACACAGCAGTCTGGTGTAACATTAAATTAGCAGATTATTAAGTGATAGTTATATTTTATTTTCCCAAATATGCTAAAGATTTTCAATCTTATCTAATTTATATGAAACCATAATTCAAAGTGGAGATAGAAGAGTTGCAGTATTAGGTCAAGAAGTTCACTCTGTTTTTACAAATTTACAGTAAGTAATGATTAAAGATACATTTTATCCAAACTATATTCCAAATCTCTCATCTTACTAGAGGGTGATAAATTTTTCCAACTGTGTAAAAACTTGCTGAGAACTACCTTTCTTGTATGTATAACAACCTATTCCCTTTTTATATTGAAAAACTTATGTCTCCATTATATAATTGCTACTATCATTTAAGATATGCTTTAGCTTGAACATGAAAAATAATTTGGTTTTTTTAGTGCTGTTTTTATGTAGATACATAAATGGTGTATAAAATTTTTAGTGTTGGTAGATATGTGTGTGATATAGAGAGAGTTAAATCCCTCTTATAGTTTGAGAAGATAGAGATTGCATTAAAGACTAAACTTGAGAGTATGCTATAATAGGAAGAGCCTGAATTTGGAGTCAGAAGATTTGATCATAGTCTAAATCTACTCTTAAAAAGTGGTACAATTTTGACAGTTATTAAAAAGTTTGTGGTTTTCAGTTTTCTTCTATAATTTCTTTCTTTTAATTCATTCTTTTAACTTCTTATAAACAATTTTGTAGGGATCAAATTATATATACGTACATGTAAAGATATGATTTGTAAAAAATAACAGGCTACCCAACCACAGCTGTTATTATATTAATGTGGCAAGCTAGAAGCATCTATTGGCAAATTTCGTAGTATCTGTCATCAGCTAGAACCAGAAGCTTCTTTAACTATTATACACCGAATGAAAATATGCTTGAGTTTCCCAAATACATATGAATTGTCCATATCCTATATCTCCTTAAGGGTCCTGTGTCATTTGACATCACTTTATAAATTTAAATTTGCAATTCCATTTATTTTCCTTGCAGTTATATTGATTGCTACCAGATTTATAGATACTTTGGTCTCACTGTCTAAATTGAAAGGAATGTATTATACTTTGAGGTTCAATTGATACTGTAAATTTGCTCTGTCTTATAAGAAATATAGTTATTACTAAATTATAAGTTAATTCCAAACATATTTCTTTAAGACATAAAAACAGTGGGTATTTTTTAATTGTTTGTTGGTTTGTTGATATGTACTAATTTTTCTATAATATTCACATATTATTTGTCAATAAATGTAACCATTTTTATGAATATCCTTTTAGACATCCCAGGAATATATAAACAAATACAAATTTTTAATTTTTTAAAATTGTACATGTACATAGTTTAGAGAGTCAAATAGTTATTCAATGTTTATAATAAAAAGCAGCAGCCCCCTATCTTCATCAAGCACCCACATGTATTTTAGCTTTACAGAGGTATAACTGACAAATAAAATTGTAATGTATTTAAAGTGTACAATGTAATGATTTGATATGCGTATACATTATGAGAGGATTCCCACCATCAAGTTAATTAACACATCCATCACCTCACATATTTACCTTATTTTTTCTTCTTTTTTTTTTTTGGTGGGAACACTTAAGTTCTACTCTCTTAGCAAATTTAAACACTACAGTATTATCACCTATAATCACCATGTTATATATTAGATTCTCAGACCTTATTTACTTATAACTGCAAGTTTGTACCCTTTACCAACCTCTCTCTATTTCCCCCACACCCCAGTTCCAGCCCCTGGCAACCACCATTCTACTCTCTGTTTCCATGAGTTTGGCTTTTTATTTTTTAATTAAAAAATTTTTTTAGATTCTGTATATAAGTGATACCATGTGGTAGTTTTGGTTGTTCTCTAACTTATTTCACTTAGCATAATGCCCTCCAGTTTCATTCATGTTGCAAATGGAAGGATTTCCTTTTTCAAGGCTGAACAATATTCCCTGTGTGTGTGTGTGTGTGTGTGTGTGTGTGTGTGTGTGTGTCACATTTTCTTTACCCATTCATCTCTCAACAGACACTTAGGTTGTTGGCTATTGTGAATAATGCTGCAGTGGACGTGGGAAGACTGTCTTCGAGATAATGATTTCATTAGACATCTGTTTCTCCCTTTACAACATTTATATCTTTTTTGGTACTACTGTGGTGGCTAGGATCTCCAGTACATTGTTCAACAGAAGCAGTAATAGTTGCCATCCTTGTCTTGTTTTGATAGTAAAGGAAATACTTTGTTTCACCATTAAAAATGATGTAAATATTATTTCAATATTTACATCACTTTCAACGGCGAAACATTAGAAAAACTTACATACTTTATTGGGTTGAGGAAGCTTCTTCTATTCTGAGTTTGCTAAGAGCTTTTGATCATGAATGAGGACTGAATTTTATCAGTCCTCATTCATTTAAAATTTTATTAATGAATTTTATGTTTTCCTACATCTTATGTACATAGAATGTCCCTTTACTAAAAACTTATAATCCTATAATCTAAACAAAATTGTTTTACTATTGTGATCTTATTGTCTTATAGTATTTTTAAATGTTAACAGTATTTTGGGAACATTTCACCATATATTTAAGTTTTCTTCCAAATCATGGCTTTTAATGACTGCAGCTTTTAATCTTATTCGTGTATTATAGATTTCCCAATTAATGTTGTTTTTAATTTAAAGTACGTTCCTAAATGTATTGTTGACCTGAAATAAATAGATTGCCAGATATTTCTCCTGCAAAGATGGGTTTATTTGGGATCAGCAGAGAATTGCAATTCCAGGTCTGCAACCATGGTGAGCCACATGTAAGTCCTTGCCCAGCAACGGGGGAACTCTTTTATAGAGGGGAAAAGGAAGTTGGGAGGGCTATAGTAAACAAAGAGTCTATGGCTTTTCATTGGCTGAGTCCTTGCCAGGAAAGAAGAGGCGTCTTCCTTCTGTTGGGCTCTGCTATCATAGCAGAGCATGAGAGCTTCCCCTGATCATCTCCCAACTCTATTTAATGAGGTTTCTGTTTCTTAATTTTTTGCATTATGTTTCCACTTCCAATTATTTCCTTAGAGTGAATTTCTGGAAATGAAATTATTGATGTAAGCATTTTTTGGCTATATGTCCACTAGCATGGTATGAGAATACCCTATTCATGCCAGCCTTATCATCATTACTATTGATGTTGTAATACATTTATCTAATGTGATGGGCAAAAAATTATATTTTTACTTGCATTTTTTAAATTACTGGTGTTTAGTGTTCATTTGCATATTTTTATGTTGTGAGATGGTTCTCTTCTTTGTCTCTTTTTCTATTCTTATATTTTATCTTTATGTATCAAAGATATCAATAACCCCAAATATATTTAATTTGAACCTAACCAGTCCTGTCAATGTTTCCTTTATGATTTCTTTCATTGTTTTTAATACTGAGAAAATTCTTCCTTGGATTAAATAAATATTTATTCATATTTTGTTTGAGGTTTTCTTCAAGATTTTAGCATATGTTTAAAAGTAAAAATAAAAAATTTTTTTCCTAAATGTTTTGGCAGTTGTCCCAATATTTTTATGAAATACTCTTTCCTTTCCCCACTGATTAGAAATGCCACTTACATCATATGCCAAATCCTCATCCACATTACTGTTTGTTTCTGGATTTTCTATTATGCTCTATTGATTTACCTATTATTGTGTCAGTATCATACAGTTTTAACTACTTAATACACTAGTGTAACATGTATTAATAGTCTCCTCATTTTTTTCCTACTCTCACGTCTATATTCTTCCAGACTTACTTTGTAATCAGTTTTCCAAGTTCCAAGATAGACCACTTGAGATATCGAAATGTTATTGGTACCTTTTAGAATTTTTACCAGAGATAGTCTTTTTAGCCAGGAAAACGGTTTATCTTGCCTTGTCTTCAAGTTTATTGATTGATTGATTGATTGATAATGCTCCTCAGTAACATTTTATGGTTTCCTCCATATACTTTCTGCACATTTTTGTTATGTTTATTCCTCAATATTTGCATATTTGTGGCCATGATGAATGAGTTTTTTCATTAATTTTTTACTAGGTTTATATACATATATTTGATAACCATTGATTTTATAATTTTTATCAGACACTTTAGTGAACTCAGTTGTTTTCATTTCGTTATCTTGGGTTTTCTAAGTAGACAAAAGTATCTTCTGCAAAGAACAACCCTATCTTCTTTCCTGTCAGTAGACCTCTTTCCTTCTGCTTTTTTTCATAGTTAACTAGCCAAAATTTTGTTTCCTCGTGACAATTTAACACTCCTCTACAATAGAGGAAAACAGTCTCCTCATATCTGTGTTGGTACATATAATAGTGGTAATAAGGTAAGAAATCCAGGGTATGATGGATTTCTTAGAATATAAGGAAATAACACCCCTGGTAAAACCTTTGATAGTTATAAAGAACATTAGTTGTGGTGTGATGCTGCCCTCAAGTGGCTCCAACAGAAAAAGGTGGTTACAGTGTTCATTGCAGCACTATTTACAATAGCCAGGACATGGAAGCAACCTAAGTGTCCACCGACAGATGAATGGATAAAGATGTGGCGTATATATACAGTAGAATATTGCTCAGCCATAAAGAGAAATCGAGTTATTTGTAGTGAGGTGGATGGACCTAGAGTCTGTCATACAGAGTGAAGTAAGTCAGAAAGAGAAAAACAAATACTGTATGCTAACACATATGTATGGAATCTAAAAAGAAAAAAAATGGTTCTGAAGAACCTAGGAGCTGGACAGGAATAAAGATGCAGACGTAGAGAATGGACTTGAGGACATGGGGAGGGGGAAGGGTAAGCTGGGACGAAGTGAGAGAGTGGCATGGACATATATATACTACCAAATGTAAAATAGATAGCTAGTGGGAAGCAGCCACATAGCACAGGGAGATCAGCTCGGTGCTTTGTGTCTACCTAGAGGGGTGGGAAAGGGAGGGTGGGAGGGAGACACAAGAGGGAGGGGATATGGGGATATATGTATATGTATAGCTGATTCACTTTGTGATACAGCAGAAACTAACACAATTGTAAAGCAATTATACTCCAATAAAGATGTTAAAAAAAAAAAGGTGGTTAGAAAACAAGACCTCATAACTGATATGAGACATCCTCATGGACTCCCAGAAATACCAGGATGAGCCTGTAGGAAGGAAAGACGGCTAGAGGAGCTGTGTTTGAAAGTGGAAGGTGGAGATGGGGATATAAATGAATGCTGTTTGGGTTTTTACTGTTAACATGACTTCATTAGTACTTACAGAATGGATTTACGAACAAACCATCTTTAAATCGTCTCAGCTAAACCCTGCTTAGACATGGAACTGATTCTGGCTAGCTTTCTGCAGTGTGTCATGCATGGGAAGCTCTTGGCCACAGGATTGTCAAGAACTTAACAGGTTCCAATAAACAGATAAATAATCTCTTAGGAGGCTAGTTTACACAATAAGTTCTCTTTTGGTATTTTAAGTTAGCACTAGGCAAAGAGATGGTCCCTGCCTCTCTACTCTACACCACATATTTATTAAGCACATGTATACCAGTGATGTAGCTGGTCATGGGAGACATCACTTCATGCTATCCTCTCATACAATTCTAAAATTACTTAACTGAAAGGCCACTGCCCAAAACAAGAGACCATTGCTTCCCCTTCAAGGTGGCTTTTGCTTTGGGGAGCTTGGTTTTCTGAGTAATTCCTCATCTGAGCTTATATTTTCCTCTTTCTTTTTCCACTCAGAGATTATTGAGGAATGGGAGTAGGTTTTATGTTCCCTCCTGGGCCTAGAAACTGCTAAAGCACTGATAGTGTTAGCTAAGATTCTAAAGTGACCCAAACACGATAGGGTGGGGATAGAGAGGAGAAACCTATTCCAACAATTAACTGTTAGCAGTCATGTTTCCTAATATGTAAGCTGTGTCACACTTCTCTAGTAGATACTTCACTACACAGCTTCCATTGTAATTAATTTTGTAACAAACATGTTTGAACAACCTTAGCGTGCTAGAATCAGAGTTGGTCTCATTTATAGGCTTTTTAGACCATCTCCATTCCCTACATGTCAGTCTCTGGGGATGAATTGGAGACCTTAAGAGATAAAATCTTACAGAGAAGAAAACACTAGGGTCAGCAAAAGTCAAATGCTTTTATTTCTTTACAGTCTTGCTGAGGCTAACCCTGGCTATTTTGAGGCATAAGACCACAAGATATTTTCCTCCATTGATTACATTAATTTTGTTGGAAAAAAATATGAGCCTTTACAACTCTTTCAGGACATTTGGTTACTACTCAGTGTACTAAATAATGTTAAATTTTATTGAGCTTCTGCCTACATACCAGTACTATGCTACATGATTTATTTGCACAGTACAATGAAGAACTAAAGAATTTAAAATGTGTTTGACTATTATGTATAAAATAAGCTATAACAATATATTGTACAACACAGGGAATATAGCCAATACTTTATAATAACTATAAATAGAGGATAACCTTTAAAAATTATGAATCACTATATTGTACACCTGTAACTTATATAATATTGTACATCATCTATACTTTAAATCAATCAATCAATCAATCAATTTTTAAAATGCGTTTGAAAACCCCGACTCTATCAATGGCTGACTACAGTAACTATCTAGATCCTTTTGTATAACTTTTAGATTCTTCTTCTTCTTTTATATTTCTTATTTATTTTCAGATTTGTCTATTGATGATGAAGAAATAATTTTTGTAAATTATTTGATGACCTATAGAAATCAGCTACCAACTTCGCATACTTTGTTGAGTCGGCTAAAACTATTTTTGGTAAAGGATCCCCTGTTAGATTTCAAAGGACAGATCTTCACAGAAGCTGATTTTTTCAGGTACTTAATTGCCCAGTGTTGTGAATATTTTTAGGAGAAGAAAATATTCTTTGTATGCTCACAAGTCTAGATGTTATCAATCATAGTATTTTATCATTGTTTACCTCAACTCTAATTTTAATCACTATGTATTTTGATTAACTTCATTTGGTATGTACCTTGCTTTTAGTAAACACTAATTTAATGTTTTATTTTTTGTTAAGGGAGTGTTCCTCTTTTCAAGGAGATATGAAAGGTTTTGTGGAGGATTTTTACATGGATAAAGAGAACTTTTGTCAGGAGACGCTAGAAGATACAGTAGGTTTAAATGAAGCTGTAATATTTGCTTTCAGTAATTTTTAAATAAAAGTTAGTAAATCACACTTTTACAAGATTTAGTAATATACATTGGCCATCTACTATTGTCAAGTTAAAAAGACTTAATAACGGGTTGAACATGTATCAATTAAGGAGTCAAATTTACTTCAGAGACAGCGGTCTAAACCTTGGCTACACATTGGAAGTACTTGATAAATTTTAATAAAATTCTGAAGCCTGGATCCTACTCAGATATATTCTGATTTAATTGGTCTAGTGTACAGCCCAGGTACAGGGAATTTTTTAATAATTTTCATCAATATACCTGGTATAGGACATTAAGTGGTCATATATATATTGGTCTTAAGGCGTTTAAAGGTTGTTTTTTTTTACTAAAAACTTTAACACACATGGTAATAATATTAATTCACCTATTAGCCCCTTTTCTCCAGTCTCCCTCTTCCTCCCCTGTTAATTCTGAGAGTTATGCACATACAGTCTCACTTGTTGAAGAATCCAGTTCTGTAGGAATGAAAGAGAAATAAATTCTGTGGAATGCAGTAAAGATCCATTCCATTGCATCTGCTCTTTTTACTTCTCCATTCACCAGCTCTCATTTGCTGCAATGATTGTTTCTAATTTAGAATTTTGAAAATTTGTTATTAACATAAAAGAAGATACTTCTGCATCTAGGGATATTGTATGTCACTAATGTAATCAGTGGCCATGAAGGATATTACTCAGAGAGAACATTGCTTGTAGTATAATTTTTTGGCTGCTACACTTACTTTTTTTTTTTTTTTTTTTTTTGCGGTATGCGGGCCTCGCGCTGTTGTGGCCTCTCCCGTTGCGGAGCACAGGCTCTGGACGCGCAGGCTCAACGGCCATGGCTCACGGGCCCAGCCGCTCCGCGGCATGTGGGATCTTCCCGGACCGGGGCACGAACCCGTGTCCCCTGCATCGGCAGGCGGGCTCTCAACCACTGCGCCACCAGGGAAGCCCCTACACTTACTTTTTAAATAAAATGTATACTGAGCATTAAAGTTTTTGAGTGTGGGTTTAGTTTAAAGTTTGGTACACCAATTAAGCAAATGTATCTATTTATGAACTCAGAAATATTTATTTGGAAAACCTCACTAAAAACTAGTTTTACCTATATGTTATTTCAGGCATCAATTTTGCCTGAGTGTGAATTCTTAATATCTACAAGCCTCGAACAAGAAGTTGATATTCCATCACTCTCAGAACTGAAGGAGTCATTAAACTTAATGCCAGAAATAATAAATTATGTAGATGAAAATGAAAAGCTTTTCAAAAGAGGTGAGAGTTAAATTTAAAATCTATTACTTGTTAGAACTACTTAATAATACTTGTTATAAAAATTCTTGTTCATTAAACTTTTTTCTGAACCTTCAGATTTTTAAAGTGTCCTGTAAGTTTACACAACGAAATCTCAAAATTATTATTGATAAGACACTTTTCTCATTGTCTCCTCTTTATACACTTGCAAGCTTAAAATGTCTCTGAAATTAATTTAATCATTTCAAGATAATTATAAAAATAGAGCTAAAACACATATGACTGTATTAATTTTTTTGAGTTATTTTCTTACACATAGTGACAAAGCACTAACAACTTCTATGCTGACTTTAGAAACTCAGAGTAAGGTTATGATTCATGGAATCAGATGACTGGTAGAGTCATAACCTAGAATTTAGATGGTTTCTTCCCAGTTAGACTAGTAAATATTGTTGAAGTCTTTTAATATAATTTGAACCCAAATATTTACCTGTTGTCTCATACATTCCAGTTGAAATAATCGAAGATAAATAATATTAGGGAGGAGTGAAGGGGGATTTGTGATATCCATTGAGAATAGGGATGCTTGCCATCAACAGACTTGAAGGAATTCTTGCAGACAAGACTAAATCAAGGGGATTACTGATGAGCCTACAAGTCAAGCAAGGTAATGAAAAGCCAACCGAAGTAAATAGATCAAACTTACACCAGAACTTGAAAATCTAGCAGAGCTCAAAACTGCAGGTGGCCCATGGGCTTGTTAGAAGGACACAAATCTATGCATGGTAATGGAAAAGGACAGGTGAATGTACTGAATGACTGTGGTGCTACACTCCCAGCCTTCACTTGGCCCTGATGGTGTACTAAATGGTGTACTCAGAATCATTGCCACTGAAGAATGAACAAGATTACAGAAAAACTAATATCATAGTACTTTTGCTGGTAGTAGGCGTTTTCCTTTTTTTTTTTTCCCAGATCTTACTATCAAGCATGGAATTGACATTGAGGATATAAAATGCAGCTCCACAGAAACTCTGGCCATTCAAAGTCAGTGTGAACCGGAGTACAAGGAACCAGGTAGAAATTTTGAATAAATCATGGAGCTTATCAGGGGATACCTATATATGATGTAAAAGTACAATACATTCCATATAAAGTCTACTATGAGACAGTTTTCATGTTTAAAATTTGATTATTGCAAGCCAAGTTGTTCTTTTATCTATCCCTTTACATTTGTTACTATCATTAACATCCTTCTAGCATCAAAAGAGGAGAGTTACAAAGATTGAGGAAGAGGAATGGAGGAAATAGCATTAATATTAAAAATAGAAATCTTGTAATTTTATAGCTCAGTTAAAAAGAACTTTATATTTTACCTCAATATTAGCAGTCTTGCTGACCCTTGTTATACTTTCGTAAATTTAACTTTTTAATCCCCAAAGCAATCCCATCATTATTGTTACTATCACTATCCTACCAAATTTGGAATCTCAGAATCATCTCTTGTTCCAGTGTAATGCCAGATTGTATTGCTCCCTAACTATGTTGATGATGCTGTTATTTAGTTACATTTATATCTGATCATATTAATCATCTATTTGGAAGTATACTGCTTTATTTATGAAAGTGACAGAAACACACTGACAACTTATGATAAATGAGGATTAGTTTTTCAAGCCCACCTTATAAAAGATATAACTCTGTGCTAGGCCACCTAGACTCCATACTTTTTAAGGTGAAAAATTACTGTCTATTAATACTATTTGTTTAACATCACCAGTATTTAGTATGGAGGTAAAAATAGTACTACCTCTTAAGTACTGAAAACATAAGTTGTCAGAATTGAAAACATTATTACACATAAAGTCTTAGAATTTATCTTATATAGTAAACAATAAAGCTTAGTTGCCAATGTATTTTTTAAAAATCACTAGTGTCATAGTTGAGACACCATGTGGTATATGTGTAATCCTTTATATGGATGGAAATTTAAAACTGTTATTTTGTGTTTCAAATAACCCAAATTTCTTTTGATTGAAAATTTCTGTTGTAACACAATGATCAAACATAATAGTTGCTTACAAAAAGTTATGAATTATACATAATTTTATTCAATGTTTATGTAACATGATTTTTTAAATTTTTATATATTCTAGTAGAGTTAGAAATGCCATTAACTCATCTACACCTAACAAACCAACATTCTTCAGTGAATTCATTATGTGCAGAACTCCAGAAATTTCCATCTTCTTCTGCTTGTAAAATGTAAGTAAAGATTAAATCTAGAACTCAAATTGCAATTCAGAAGAAGCAGTCTTGGGGCTTTGGTGGCGCAGTGGTTGAGAGTCCGCCTGCCGATGCAGTGGACACGGGTTCGTGCCCCGGTCTGGGAAGATCCCACATGCCGCGGAGCGGCTAGGCCCGTGAGCCATGGCTGCTGAGCCCGCACGTCCAGAGCCTGTGCTCCTCAACGGGAGAAGCCACAACAGTGAGAGGCCTGCATACCACAAAAAAAAAAAAAAAAAAAAGAAGAAGAAGAAGCAATCTTTAATTAAATTTCCCCATATAAAGTCAATTTCCCAGATAGCTCTGTGAAAAAAATGTAAGAGGTTAAATTGGTGTTCATAGTAAGCAACTGAAGGGAATATATGAATATATATGTACATAGTTGTTTTTATATGCATAGAATATCTCTAGAAGGGCACACAAAAATCAGGTACTGTTGGTTGAGCCCAGAAGGGAACTGGGTAACCTGGCAATATAGGAGCTAGTAAGTGATCAAGCTAGGCTCTTTTATACTTTTAGTATTTTGAATGTGAATATATTACCATTAAATATAAACAACTTGAAAATTTTAATTTTAAATTTAAAATTTAAACAATCTGCTTAGAACATTGCCAGTGGATGCTTACCAGTGACACTGCCTCTATTGTCACTCACTACCATGAAATATACAGTGTAGCAGTATATTGGTTTGTTAGGGCTGCCATAACAAATACCATAGACTGGCTGGCTTAAACAACAGAAATTTATTTCTTCACAGTCTAGACGCTGGAAGTCCAAGATCAAGATATCAGCAGGATTGGATTCTTTCTGAGGCCTCTCTCCTTGGCTTGTAGATAGTTGTCTTCTCCCTTTGTCTTTTTTTTTTTATTTTTTTTTATTTATTTTTTTTTTTGCGGTAGGCGGGCCTCTCACTGTTGTGGCCTCTCCCCTTGCAGAGCACAGGCTCCGGATGCGCAGGCTCAGCAGCCATGGCTCACGGGCCTAGCCGCTCCGCGGCATGTGGGATCTTCCCAGACCGGGGCACGAACCCGTGTCCCCTGCATCGGCAGGCGGACTCTCAACCACTGCGCCACCAGGGAAGCCCTGTCTTTTTTTTTTTAAACTTGCTTTTTAATTAATTAATTAATTTATTTATTTATTTATTTTTGGCTGTGTTGGGTCTTCGTTTCTGTGCGAGGGCTTTCTCTAGTTGCGGCAAGCAGGGGCCACTCTTTCTTTTTTTTTTTTTCTTTTTTTTTTTTGCGGTACACGGGCCTCTCACCGTTGTGGCCTTTCCCCGTTGTGGCCTCTCCCACTGCGGAGCACAGGCTCCAGATGCGCAGGCTCAGTGGCCATGGCTCACGGGCCCAGCCGCGGCGCGGCATGTGGGATCTTCCCGGACCCGGGCACGAACCCGCGTCCCCTGCATTGGCAGACGGACTCGCAACCACTGCGCCACCAGGGAAGTCCAGGGGCCACTCTTCATTGCGGTGCACGGGCCTCTCACTATCGCGGCTTCTCTCGTTGTGGAGCATGGGCTGTAGGCGCACAGGCTTCACTAGTTGTGGCACACGGGCTTAGTTGCTCCGTGGCATGTGGGATCTGCCCGGACCAGCGCTCGAACCCATGTCCCCTGCATTGGCAGGCCGATTCTCAACCACTGTGCCACCAGGGAAGCCCCTCCCTTTGTCTTCATGTGGTCTTTCCTCCATGCACGTCTATGTCCTAATCCCCTCTTCTTAAAAGGATACCAGTTATTTGGATTAGAGCCTACCCTAATCACCCCATTTTAACTTAATTACCTCTTTAAAGGCCCTAGCTCCAAATACAGTCATTCTAAGGTACAGGGAGTTAGGGCTTCAACATATGAATTTTGGGGAGGACAAATTCAGCCCATAATAAGTAGTTAAAAGCCCTGAACTAGAGCCAGATTGCCTGGCTGTGTCATTTACTAGCTTTGTGATCTTAATTGCCCTGTGCCTCAGTTTCCTTATCTGTAATACTGGGATAATAATTTGTACATACCTCATAGGGTTGTTTTGGGGTCTTCCCATGTCCCCTGCATCAGCAGGCAGACTCTCAACCACTGCGCCACCAGGGAAGCCCTGACGTGCTTTTGAGTGTAGAAAATACTTAGAAAAATACTTTTCTTGAAACTTTATTATGCAAAAAGACAATATAATTAATAAATTAAACTTTAACTCTGCTTTTTCAGTAGTTTGCTTATTGCTGAAGAATCAGCTAACAAATACTGTATGGTGTGGCAATCAGAAAGCTGCAGAAGCTGTTTGAATCCATTTTTGTTTAGAGGTAAAGGTTAATTGATTTTGAATGCTAAATAGAAAGTATAGATAAAAGGTACAATCAGTAGAAATGTATTGTCAGTATTATTATTATTATTATTATTGAAAATACTGTCATTATAAAAAGCACCATTCCAAAATTAGGATTTCAAAATTTATAATCCTAATTTTGGGTTGAGGCTTGTAATGCAGTTAATAATATTAAGTAGTTGTGCTACTTCAGTTCCTCCATACAATATTCTGTGTCCCTACTTAGGCTAAAAAGTAATGAAGCGGAAAGTTCTGTGTCAAAATATTTAAAATGATAGTCATCATAAAAACCTGATAAAATATATCATCTTGTTTAAGCTCATTATAATGAATTGGAATTTCTGATTTAATAAATCTTACATTAACTCTTCAAAATATTGTCGAATGTATTAATTTAGTAATTACTAAAATGGTCAAACAAAATAATAGTTCCATCTCCTACTAAATAGTAGAATAATTTTAACTTCATGATATTTCTGTAAGTTGAAATAAACCTTTATGTGACTTCTATTGCTATAATATTTTGGACTTTTACAAATATTAGCATCTTGAAGATGAAATACTAGACTAACTTTATTTTACTTTTTTTCTAATTTGTAAAAATCTATTTTGTAAGAAATTTCCAGTGTGGTTCTGTTTATTGTGTTTTTTTTATCTTTTTTGCCCTGTGGACTGTTTCTCACTATTTGTTTTTTGGTTTGTTGTGGTTTTTTAAGTGCCAAGAACTGAAGAGCCCAACAGTCTATATCCAGTTGTAGATTTTAAAAAGATATTTTCTATTGAAGAAGGAAGCCTTGTGGTTAATCCTGAAAATGCAGAGTGGTGGAAACAAGCAGGACTAAATCTGATAATGACAGAAACTTTGGAACATCTAAGTACATATCTGTATCATAATAATCTATCTTCTGATGCTAGTAAGCTGGAGACATTTTTGCCTACTAATGTGCTTCAATTAGAATGTAAGTATGTAATAGTAAATATCATTTGTGTAAACATTTTCAGAATGAGATGTTAGATACTGGCTTTCCACTAGGTTATTGGGAAAATAAAACTAAATTCCAACATTCAATATAGCTCTGGCTCCGCCAGAATATATAACTTTGACCTTCGCTAAGCCTCATTTTCTTGCTTGAAAAAATGAGGAAGTTTGACTAGCTAATCATTAAATCTCTTTCTGTCCTAAAATTCTATAGTTTCAGCTTTAAATGTCTAGCCATTTTCAATTAGTGTCTTTGTTTTCTTTTATAAATGATTAATTTCTAGCCCATTTTCTGTTTACATCAGCCTAGATACAAACCAGCACTGTTATTTTTCAACCTGACAGCTGAGCTTTAAGTGTTCAATCATATCTAGTAATCTCTCTTCAACAATAGAAAATCTTCCTTTGTTACCAAAAAGTTTACTCATTAAGGGTTTTTTACTTGTATAATTTAAGAAGACAAAAATGGCTTTTTTTTTTTTTTTTTTTTTTGCGGTACGCAGGCCTCTCACTGTTGTGGCCTCTCCCGTTGCGGAGCACAGGCTCCAGACACGCAGGCTCAGTGGCCATGGCTCACGGGCCCAGCCGCTCCACGGCATGTGGGATCTTCCCGGACAGGGACATGAACCCATGTCCCCTGCATCGGCAGGCAGACTCTCAACCACTGCGCCACCAGGGAAGCCCTGTATGTAAGTTTTTGACCCTTAGAATAACTGTAGGTATGATAGCTCCAAGGCTATGACTTGTTGTTAGACTATTGACAATAGTCTGGAATTCTTTCTTTGCTCAGTAACCTGAGCTCCAGTAGTAGGAAAAAGAGGTGCTGAGTTTTTATCCTTTAAAAAATTACTTTGTTCAGACCAAAAATTGATTTTAAAAGCAGTAAACAAAGTACTCAAAAGGATCAAATTATATTAATAAGAACCCAGAACTAAAGGTTATCTTAATACCCTAGTAGAACATTCATTTAGGCATGAAAGTCATTGGATATTTTCATTTTCTGTTTTCAGCACGGCTAGAACATAAAAGATGTTCCTCACCTATTAAACTTATTGAGATATCTACAAATGATCATTTATCACCTTCACAAAAGACTCCACCTCTGGCAAAAGAAGTAACAGACTCATATTTTTCTGATGAATATGTCGCTGTTGAAAGACCACGAAAAGAAGAAAAACCAAAGAATGACCTAGAACTAGGTTGTAGAATAATCCGAACTAAAGAGAATAAAGATTACTTGGAACTTGACAGCACAGTACCATCTACTGAATCATCTTCCTCTTCCAAAATTGAAGAAGCATCTTTTAAACATGATAAAAAACAGGAGAATAATTTGGACCTTTTGAATGACTTTATTATGCTGCGAAATAAGTATAAGACTTGTACCTCAAAGACTGAAGTCACAGACAATGATGGAAAAGATGGTGAGTAATTTAATATTTTGGTGTAGGTATGATAGCTTCAAGGACTAAATGTATAATTTATTATAGAAGGTAAAGAAATAAAGCTCTTCAGATAAAACACATTATTCTTCAAAGTCAAAGTCATTTATTCATGACACATTATATACGGAGATAGATATGGGATATACAGATATAGATGTAGATATGTATTTTCCAAAAAATTTAAAAGTGCATTTGAACTTTTAAGAAAAGCCGCTATTTGTAAAAACTCACTTTCTACAACTTGGTCATACAGATTCATAACATTTCTAACTTTTGCTGATCATTCTGCCATTCTTTTTTCTCTTTCAGCTCACAGTTCTACCTCCATATTTTAACTTGTATTTTAATGTGTACTTAAGAACCTTTTGCCTGTTTGATTGCCTATTACTCTTTTTAACTTTATCAAAGAGTTTCTGTTTGAGTTGTAACTGTTTTACATTCATCGCTTATAAACATATCAAAGTAGTATAATGCATCATATCATTTCACTTCTGGTAAAAAAAAAATTCTAGTATTCTAAAATGTGTTTGACACAGATTACCCAAATGAAATAAGTTCAAAAATATTTATCTGTGGGGCTTCCCTGGTGGTGCAGTGGTTGAGAGTCCGCCTGCCGATGCAGGGGACACAAGTTCGTGCCCTGGTCCGGGAAGATCCCACATGCCGCGGAGCGGCTGGGCCCGTGAGCCATGGCTGCTGAGCCTGTGTGTCCAGAGCCTGTGCTCCGCAACGGGAGAAGCCACAACAGTGAGAGGCCCGCATACCACACACACACACACACACACACACACACACAAAAAAAAATATATATATATATATATATATATATTTGTGAGAGTTAGAGTATACTTAGGTCTTACTGTCCTATGTATTGATACTGTTAATGTACACAAGGTCTTGCCCCTGAATAAACTGTAAAACAAGACAAGAAGTAAAATATATACCAAAAATTAGTTTGAGAGTCCGATGAGCTTGCTAACTAAACACCAGAATTGGGCAGAGTACCTACCCAGACCCAGACTATGCTGGACTGGGCCAGGATTCCCCATGGTTGGGGAGCTGCTTGGGAAAAAGTCATGACATAGAAAAGCAGAAAAGAATGCTTGTTCTTTGTGTGCAGCATGATATGACAGCCTTTTATAGTTCTATATAAAGTTATATTACTTTGTCCATCAGTGCATTTTCACAATGAAAAATTCAACAAAAATTCAGAAAAGTATTTAAAGATCTCAGAATTTTGTGACCCTTTATGTTTATATATATTAGTCATAAAGTTTCTTTTTATGTAATTGTTTGACCACATTATAACTTACCTTGTTAGGTGACAATTCTATATGTAACAGATCTTTCTAACCAATTTGCACCATAATTCAGAGCATAATTTCTACATGAAAGAATGAGCAAAATATAAAGATTTATCTTATGAATGTGATGCATAAATAGGAATTTTAAAAAGATTTGTTGTTTTCAGGTTTGTGAATGTTTTCAGATTCTATTCATATTTGAGGCCAAAAAAACAACAAAAAAAAGGAAACCAATCCAAAATTAGCACTGACATCCTTTTCTGGTTGTCATACTTGTGATGATGTCTTGTAACAAGGTATATTGGCAACAGAAAATGAGAGAAAGCAACAAGAAAGGAGAAAAAGATAAAAATAATATTTTCTTATTTTAAAAGTTAGCCATTAATTAAACAATTAAAGGAATACTGATGTTAGGTGGGAAAGCTCTGTACTCCTGATGTTTCCTCAATCATATGTTCCTGGCCTCTTTGCCCTTTAATGTGTTTCCCCCAGAGGAACTGGAATTAATTATCTGTATTGTAAATTTGAAAAAGAATAAATTGGGCATAAGCTTGCAGGAATGAGCTGCCTCACAAGTAACAGGCATTCTCCTCTGCTTCTCTATGTTATGAATCTTTCCCAAGCAGTTCCCCAATAGTGCAGAATCCTGGCCCAGTCCAGTATAGTCTGGGGCAGGGTAGGGAACTCTAATTCTGTTGTTTAATTAACAAGCTCTTTTGACTCTCAAACTAAGCTCCTTTCTCCAACTTAGTTTTTATTAGTAACAGAGGTAATATTTTGATATATATTTTACTTCTTGTTGATACAGGGGTGAGAAAGAATGCTACAACTTATTAGGTCCCCTCAAAAACTCCAATAATTTGTAGTATTTAATCATAGCTATTTAAATTACTTATAGTTAATAAAAAGTATACTTGAAAATAATAAAAAGCTAGTTTAGGATATTTTACTCTTTTTTTTTTTCACTGTGTATTTAAAGCTCATATATTCAAATGTTTCAAGATGGCAATGTTTTTCTAAAATTATCTTGTAATCATATTATTAATGGATAACATTGCAATCTAGTTAATATAACTCTAATCATAAATAAATTATATATATATATATATTTTAATCCTCTACAATACTTACAAACGAAGGAAGAAAACTACAGTTATTGAACATTGTGTGCCAGGCACTAAATCACATATCAGAGATTAACATGATAACGTTGCTGACCTTGAGAAGCTTACAGTGTAATAGAGTGGACCAGACATGCAGATAATTTCCATACAACATTGTCAGTGCCAGGAGACTATGCTGAGTGCTGAGGAAACAAAAAGGAGAGGCACTTTGCTGGCCTGGAAGTAGAGTGGGCAGTTTTATAAGGCTTCCTGTAGAAAATGCCTGAGAGCTAAAGGGTAAGTAGTTAGAAATGACCTTATTAAGAAAGGATGGAGACAGGTAGGGTTTGGGGCATAGGAGAGAATTAGTAACAGAGGAAGGGTCTGTGGACAGTCACAGAGAAATGAAGTAGAACAGTATGTGCCTTTTAGGTGTCAGGAATCATCCTTGGTGTTTATAACACCTTATAACAATATTCCAAGTAGGTATATTAATCAATATTTTGCATATGAGGAAACTGAGGCTAGTGTCAGAACTGGGATTGAAACACTGATCTGATGCCAAAGTTCCTTCCTTTATTACCATTCAGCTTCCTACCCAGCACAATAAGTCCATTGACCTGAATAGTTGCTCAATTTAATACTGATGCATTTCAAAGAATTTTAACAATTAGGATCATATTACAAGAGAGCATTTTAATCAACATTAAGTTTCCCTGAACAATGCAAATTAATATTTTTATTAGAACTTCAAGACAAAGAAGAATGTTCTTTAACTCTTCAAGAAGAAAATCCTATTGTTTGTACTAATAAAACACTAGAGAAAGCAAATCAGGAGAGGAGAGCAGATAATGTCATTGAAATTCAAGCATCAGGTATGCATTATGCTTTTTAAATACATTCAAATTAAGTAAATTTGAAAGCCCTTTCCTGGGTATCTAGGACACACCTTATTTTCCATGTAATTTTCTTCACTTGTTTCAGATATTTCTTCATTCCAGTCCTACTTTCAGGTTATTTCCAAACCTGGAGTGCCTTATTCACTGCCTCTGCCCCTCCCTCCCCATCGCCCTATTCCAGTCCACTAAGTGTTATTTCTTCCTTCATTTAAACTGCTGCTTCCCTACATGCATCAGAGAACAGCAAACTGCAACTCCTCACTCAGACTTTTCTTCCCAGTCTGGAAAAATGAACTGTTGATGGTTGCTCTCTCTGTTCTCTCACCCTCCATCAAGGTGGTGTAAATAAGTTATTATTGATTCCTATACCAATTAAAATTATTTGTTCTGCTGTAAAGAAAAATATTCTTTACATTGACCCCTAAAGAACAGCCTGCTTAAGAACATCATGCTCACTATTAAAATCGATAAGGAAATATGACACTAGTTCTTGAATATCACTTCATTCTTTTGGCTAAATTTCATTTATGACCTTTAGATGACAATGCAGATCTTTAAATATTGATATTCTAGTGAAAACTAAAAACAATTTGTCATTGTTATAAATGTGTTCATCTTAAGCTTGTAAGCTAATAGTGGAGGGAAAATAAAAAAATTATGTGATTCTCTTCCGCATACTTTCCCTGCCAAATTAGTCACTGAATAAATCCTTTCAAATAAACAAAATAACCATAAAATTATATTAATTCTACAGAGGGTTTTTTTGTTTTGTTTTTACTAGTTTATTTAGAATAAATATCCTAAAATAAGCCTCTATAGAATCTAATGATTTTTTTTTTTTTTTTTTTTTTTTTTTTTTTGCTGTACGCGGGCCTCTCACTGCTGTGGCCTCTCCCGTTGCGGAGCACAGGCTCCGGACACACAGGCTCCGCGGCCACGGCTCGCGGGCCCAGCCGCTGCGCGGCATGTGGGATCTTCCGGGATAGGGGCACGAACCCGTGTCCCCTGCATCGGCAGGCGGACTCTCAACCACTGCGCCACCAGGGAAGCCCATGATTTTTAACTCAGAAAAGAATTTGGATAGAGTTCAGGTTTCCATGAAGTAACATGTATGATTGATTTATCAAAAAGAACATACCATCCTTATAAAAACACTGCCTTTAATGCTTTTATTTTTGCAGATAGCCAGTGCCAAGCATACTGTCTCCTAGAAGCAGCAGCTTCTCCTATCTTAAAAAAACTTGTATGCCTCTGTACTCTTCCTGCTGCTAACTGGAAATTTGACACTGTCGTTTTTGACCAAACAAGATTCCTCTTAAAAGAACAAGAAAAACTGATAAGTGATGCTATTCACCAAGGTGAGTACAAATAAAAGTCACATTATTTTAAAGGATATAAATTTATGGATTATTAGAAAATGCAGAAATTAGTCATAGATGGAGGCATAACTGTAATTCAGCATATGGCACCCATAGACCAATGCTGGAATATCAGCTAAGCAAGGATAAAAAGGTAAGAAATACAAGTGTTGTCTGCTTTTCATGTTTGCTTTATGTCACTTTGATTTTATGAAGACCTACATTAATATCTGTTTTCACTAACTGAAAGAAATCAAAGAGGATTTTCATTTTTATGAAAAAAAAAAGGTATTTGCTTCTTTACTCCATTTCAGCTTACAAAAGGTTTCATAGGAACTCTCTATTTTCAGATAGTGGGGGAAACCTGTGTCATCTGGCATTGCTCCTCAGTAAAGCTCCTAGTTGACATATATATTACTTGACAGATTCCTATTGGAGAAACCAAATTAACCCTATTATTGTTAGCATCTGAACCACTTAGGTCCCGCCCAAAAAGGTGGGGGAGGTCAAAAAGTAAATTGATTAAAGCCAATTCTGGACTTTTGCTTCTGGCCAAAATGGAGTAACAGGGATTGAATTTACCCTCCTTCCAGAAATAACAACAACAAACAAACAAAAAGACAAAGACAAAATAGATGAAACCAGTTTTTAAGATCCTAGACATCAGGCAACGAAGCACAATGATTCCTGAGAGATGGGAAACAAGTGAGGTGAGCCCTACCATTGCCCTAGCTTAGTGCCTTGAAAGAAATGCCAGGCCATGGCACAGGGAGAGGTACCAGAGGCAGAGCTCAGTGGACAATCTGAGTTGAAGAAGCAGAGCTAAGAGTCCAGGGAGACCAAGGCAGCTAAAGTTCAAAGGATAGAAGGTTAGGGGCTTCCCTGGTGGCACAGTGGTTAAGAATGTGCCTGCCAATGCAGGGGACATGGGTTTGAGCCCTGGTCTGGGAAGATCCCACATGCCGCGGAACAACTAAACCCGTGTGCCACAACTACTGAGCCTGAGCTCTAGAGCCTGCAAGCCACAACTACTGTGCCCACGAGCCACAACTACTGAGCTACATTAGCTACAACTAATGAAGCCTGTGCACCTAGAGCCCGTGCTCTGCAACAAGGGAAGCCACTGCGATGAGAAGCCTGCACACCGCAGTGAAGAGTAGCCCCTGCTCGCCACAACTAGAGAAAGCTCATGCACAGAAATGAAGACCCAATGCAGCCAAAAATAAATAAAATAAATAAAATTTTTTAAAAAGGATAGAAGGTTAGAGAGCAGAGAGCTTCACAAGGAGAGTCCTAGAAATTTGCAGAGAGTCTTCCTGAAGTATTCAGCAGAGTACTGATCAAAGAGTATATGTGAGGACAATAGCCAAAACATAGAAACAACCTAAATGCCCACTGACAGATGAATGGATAAAGAAGATGTGGTACATATATACAATCAAATACTACTCAGCCATAAAAGAGAATGAAATAACGCCATTTGCAGCAACATGGATGGACCTAGAGATTATCATACTAAGTAAAGTAAGTCAGACAGAGAAAGACAAACACCATATGATATCACTTATATGTGGAATCTAAAATATAACACAAATGAACTTATCTATGAAACAAAAACAGACTCACAGACATAGAGAACAGACTTGTGGCTGCCAAGGGGGTGGGGTGGGGGAAGGATGGATTAGGAATTTGGGATTAGCAGATGCAAACTATAGTATAGAGAATGGGTAAACAACAAGGTCCTAATGTATAGCACAGGAAACTATATTCAATATCCTGTGATAAACCATAATGGAAAAGAATATGGAAAAAAAAAAGAACAGCCATCTCAAAAGAAAATAAATGTATATGTGAGGAACTAACCTACCAGAGGTCGGGAAACAAACCATCTGAAAGGATTAGAGGGAATAGTACTCTGAATTCACACGGGGCAGGAAATAATGTCTGTTCCCACCAGCCAGACTAGAAAAACTCATAATTCATGGAGTATTGATCACCATACTTAGAGAAGTCTTGTCTCCGTAGTGGGGAATAGTTATCCCTAGATTTAGCACTGCTCTGGACCTGCCTAAAAAAATCATAAAAGCAAGACTCAAAGTTATCATACTATTTCCAAGGAACTTAACTGCATCCCAGAACAAAGCTTAAGACTATTTATATGAATACAAAAATATTTAGCACTAACAAGGTAAAATTCACAATGTTTGACATCTGATCAAAGATTGTCAAGCATAACAAGAGACAGGAAAACACAGCCCATAAGGAGAATAATCAATCAAAACAAACTCAGAGCTGACAAAGATGTTAGTATTATCAGAGAGGACACTGACACTTATTATAACTGTATTCCATACCTTCAATAAGCTAGAGACATAAAAGAGATGCAAATCGTAGTTTTAGAGAATAAACTACAATGCATGAGATGAAAAATACACTGGATGGAGTTAATGGCAGATTAAATATTGCAGAAGAAAAGGCTAGCTAACTTGTAAGCATAGCAACAGAAACTATCTAAAATAAAACCCAGGTGGATAAAAGAATAAAAAAGAAGGAAAGAAAAGAGCATAGTGGGCTGTGAGACAACTTCAAATAGCCTTATATACTAGCATTAGAGTTCTCAAAGGAGAGGCAAAAGGGGGTAAACAGATAAAATATTTGAAGAGATAATGACTGAAATCTTACCAAACTCAGTGAAAACTACAAACCCACAGATCCAAGAAACTCAATGAACCCTAAGCACAAGAAGCATAATAAAGCTACACCAAGGCATATTATAATCAAGTTGCTCAAAACCAGTGATAAAGAGAAAATTGTGGGAGCAGCCAGAAGGAAAAAAATATATGCTGCAAAAGAGAAACAATGACAAGGTTGATGTCAAATTTCTTGTCAGAAATAGTGCAAGTGATGTTGAGCATTCTTTCATGTGTTAGAAGAAATGCAAATCAAAACTACAATGAGATATCTCACACCGGTCAGAATGGCCATCATCAAAAAATCTAGAAACAATAAATGCTGGAGAGGGTGTGGAGAAAAGGGAACACTCTTGCACTGCTGGTGGGAATGTGAATTGGTACAGCCACTATGGAGAACAGTATGGAGGTTCCTTAAAAAACTACAAATAGAACTACCATATGACCCAGCAATCCCACTACTAGGCATATACCCTGAGAAAACCATAATTCAAAAAGAGTCATGTACCAAAATGTTCATTGCAGCTCTATGTACAATAGCCAGGAGATAGAAGCAGTCTAAGTGTCCATCAACAGATGAATGGATAAAGACGGAATTTTAATGGAATATTACTCAGCCATAAAAAGAAACAAAACTGAGTTATTTGTAGTGAGGTGGATGGACCTAGAGTCTGTCATACAGAGTGAAGTGAGTCAGAAAGAGAAAGACAAATACCACATGCTAACACATATATATGGAATCTAAGAAAAAAAATGTCATGAAGAACTTAGGGGTAAGACGGGAATAAAGACACAGACCTACTAGAGAATGGACTTGAGGATATGGGGAGGGGGAAGGGTAAGCTGTGACAAAGTGAGAGAGTGGCATGGACATATATACACTACCAAACGTAAGGTAGATAGATAGTGGGAAGCAGCTGCATAGCACAGGGAGATGAGCTCAGTGCTTTGTGACCACGTAGAGGGGTGGGATAGGGAGGGTGGGAGGGAGGGAGACGCAAGAGGGAAGGGATACGGGAACAGATGTATATGTATAACTGATTCACTTTGTTATAAAGCATAAACTAACACACCATTGTAAAGCAATTATACTCCAATAAAGATGTTAAAAAAATAAAAATTAAAAAATAAAAAAAAATAAAGAAATAGTGCAAGTGAAAAGACAGTGGAATAACATCTTTAAAATACCTGAAAGAAAAAAACACCAACCTATTCTGTACTAGGCAAAAATACATTACAAAAACAAAGGGGAAATAGAGACGTTTTCAGACATACAAAAGCTGAAAGAATTCATCAGCTGCGGATCTGCACTGTAAGAAATGTTCTCCTAAAGACAGAGGAAAATGATACCAAATTTGGTTTCTCTGCTCTCTTCTCTTCCCTTCCTGGTCATGATTGACTTGTTTACACAAGTCCTTCCAGGGGCTGGAGATACTACCCATAACTGGTTTTTCTGTTGCTCCTTGATTCCCAGTGACCACTGATTATTTGCTTTGATCTTCATTGCTTAAATCAATAGTTTTCATACTTTTTAAAAAACATCTTTATTGGAGTATAATTGCTTTACAATGGTGTGTTAGTTTCTGCTTTATAACAAAGTGTATCAGCTATACATATACTTTTTAGCAGAACTCTTTGTTCAATAAATATTACATGGCATCCCACTATATAAAACAGAGAGAAGTAGAGCTTCTCTGGTTATATTAGGCCTGGAATCCGGTCTTCTTGGCCCCACTTTTGCATGCAGTAAAATCCCATGTATCATCTTCAATAAGCTCTGGAACTACATGGAACGTATTAATTAGATAATTGTCTTGTCCCTATAAGTACCTCTTTTGTTTGAGTCATATCTTTGGACAAATATTCCCAGGTGTCTACCTCCATTTCAATGTATTGCTTTACGTTATGATCCTCCGCCTTTATCTAAACCAGTTGGCAAGTTATGAGTTTAATTTTCTTCTTGTTTCATAACTGGGAATCACTGTCCTTCTTCCCACCAAGGGTAGAAATAATTGAACATTCTTTGGAAGCAGCAAAGTATGAAATCTAAGGTTAGCTGTAGGGGTTGGAATGCCATCTCCATCATTTATGCACAAATTGACCTTGGGCAGTTACCTAACCTCGTTAAGACTGTTTTCTCATCCATAAAGTCAAGATCATAGTAAACTTGTTCGATAGGGTTATTGTTATAGATTCAATAAAATAAACAGATTATATACAGCTTGGCACATAGTAAGCACTCAATAATAAATGTTACCTATTATTATTAAGCATTCTGATATATATTCTAAAACTCTAATGTATATTCTGTCTTTAAATATGTTTTTGCTTACCTAGGTAAAAATGTTGAAAGAGAAATGACATTCAAGTATGCTGCCCTCTTACACCTTTTGGTAACAATTAGAGATGTCCTTTTAACATGTAGCTTGGACACAGCATTGGGTTGGTGTGAAAATTTTTTATTTCCCCTTTTCTTCCTATTGAAATATTTTGTCTGAAATAATGTTTACTTTTCTAAAAAAGATGTACTTTGTAAGAAATTATGTAGTTTTTTTCCTGCATTAAACATTATATATTTATTGACATAATTATAATGGAATATGTATTTTATTCTCCTTATATTCATTAAAAGAAATTTTCTGTAACAACAATCATCACCTAGAAAAATAGGTGTAGGATTCTCTATTCTAGGCCTGAATTACAGACTCCTAATGGCCTTAAGGGATTTGACTGTGTAATCATTATTATGCACTGCATTTTTTAAAAACATCTTTATTGGAGTATAATTGCTTTACAATGGTGTGTTAGTTTCTGCTGTATAACAAAGTGAATCAGCTATACATATACATATATCCCCATATCTCCTCCCTCTTGTGTCTCCCTCCCACCCTCCCTATCCCACCATTCTAGGTGGTCACAAAGCACCGAGCTGATCTCCCTTTGCTATGTGGCTGCTTCCCACTAGTTATCTATTTTACATTTGGTGGTATATATATGTCCATGACACTCTCTCAGTTTGTCCCAGCTTACCCTTCCCCCTCCCCGTGTCCTCAAGTCCATTCTCTACATCTGCATCTTTATTCCTGTCCTGCCCCTAGGTTCATCAGAACCTTTTTTTCTTTCTTAGATTCCATATATATATGTTAGCATACAGTATTTGTTTTTCTCTTTCTGACTTACTTCACTCTGTGTGACAGTCTCTAGGTCCATCTACCTCACTACAAATAACTCAATTTAGTTTCTTTTTATTATTCACTGCTTTTTAATGTAAGATGACACTTTGACATATACATTTTAGGTCCTCATTGAATATCTGTGTCTTTGAATCTTTGCTAGATGCAATATAGCTATATAGCAAGATCTTCTGCAATTTCTTTTTTAGTTGTGCATGTAAGTTAGGATATGAATTACTTGAGTATTAAAAATCAAACTATTTTGAATGTATTGAAAATTTTTAAGATTTTGGAAATTTTTTCTAAACTATTAAAATCCTTAAAGTGTCTATCTTACTGCATTACTGTTTTAGGCCCCTTATTGCAGGTTGTTTACACTTGTTTAGTAATGGTATATTTTTAGGATTATGTTTTATAATTTAAAGTTTCTAGAACCTATTATATACAAAGTGAAAATAATTTTTCTCTGATCTGTGACCCAGACATTTTCTCTTATCTGTGACTCAGACAAATATTATTTCTCTAATCCAAGGTTTCGATAAGTACTGGGCAGCAGCGAGTTACAATTGTACTTCCTCTACATCCCTGGGAGTTGTAATATTTGGCCAAGTATTATAGCAGTATTATCTGGCCAGGTATTGTAACTAAGTTACAGCTACCTTTAGAAAGCCCAACATGGTGCTTTTCCTTTCTTCTCCAATTAAAACATTTGAGTGCTGATGCTGGATCAAGTTGTCTTGTCTCCATTCCCAGACAACTAGAGCCCTAGTTTACAGTATCTGTCGCTAGTATAATGGTGTAGTGTCACATGCTTCTGTGTAGTCACCTGTCTTCATTATAATTTTCAGCTGCCATAGAAGATTGTCAGTCCTACCAACAACTAAGCTAACTATAAAAGCTTAATAGTAAGGCAGAATATCAGAATCTAGAATATTTGGACTCCCAGGCAGAGTACAGTTGTGACTCACTCGTGCTCAATACTTATCAAAATCTTGAATTAGAGAACTAATATTTATGGAGGATTGCTTAAAGTATATTCACCTTTAAGTACTCTATATCTTACCCTAGGATTAAGTGAGACCACTGAGAGCTATATACTTGAACTGAATTGTTTCTGTTCCTCAGAAATGCCTTTACTAAATCAAACTTTGGCATTACTATTTGGCTACCTTGAGGAATACTTATAAAAGTAAAATCCTTGTTGGAAAACATAACTTCTTAAACCCTAGGTACCAAGCCATAATGAGTAACCTTGCTACCTTGGACATTTTTAGTAGAAGGCTTTCTCACTCCTCTAAACCTCTCAAAATCAAAGAGCAAGTTAGGTTGTCCTCCTTCTTTCTCTGTGAATAGTGACAGAGGAAGAAAGGTCCATGTGGGTCTGGCTGCCTACCCTGGACCCAGAATTTTGTATTTTCTCCCAGCTTCCAATTTGCTTCTTCTCCCAAACTAGCAAGGTAATTAGTTTCAAGGTTAAAAGTATAGAGTTTCACTTCTGGGCTTTAACCCAGAAATAAATGCAGTATTGTGTAATGGGTACTGTAGTAGAGATACATAGTCATGGCACAAAGGATGGTGACTGTTACCCTTTCAAGCTGAATTTTTTAAAAATAAGTAGGAGTTTGCCAAGTACATAAAGTATGAAAGGGTATTTTAGGCAGAATTAAGAGCCCAGAAGAATGACTTAGTGGGTGTATGGCAAACAGTTCCATGTGGCTAAATTGAAGAGTACAAGGTGGAAAGCAAAGAGAGCTAAGCCTGAAGAAGTAAGAAAGAGCCAAATCATGAAAAGCCTTTTAAGCTACACAAAAGAGTTCAGTCACTACTCTGTAAATGATAGGGAACCATTGAAACAGGGAAGCTACTGGATTAGGTTTGTCTTTCAGAAGGTTACGTCTAATGGCAGTATGGAGAAATCAGTGGGAAGTTTGGAGATTAGTAAGCAGAAAGAACATAAGTCAGTCTCTAAATTGCCCATTATTCTAGCTGTATTAATATAAAATTAGAATTAATATGTATATAGTATAAAAATATGAACATGAACATTAAATTTTTGATTTATTATTGTATTTATTGTTCATTGAATATTGATATTCAATGTCAAGACATTCAATATCAATATTCAAGATATTCATTGAATACCTGATCTACATAAGTTACTCTGCCAGGTGTTCTACTTCAGTAATTCACAAAATTCACTGTGCAGTAGAATCACTGGGAGAAGTTTCACACATAGGAATCCCTGGGATTCAATCTAGATTTCTTGAATTTGAACCTTCAAGGATAGGTCTCAGGATCCTATGTTTAAAATTGCTCTTAGTGAGTCTGAATTTAGGCACTGCTGTTTTAGCAGCTACATAAATTAATTATGCTTAAATATCATGGATTATGAGAGCTTATAGACTAGTAAGGTTGTTAAATCATATACATAAATAACCAGAAATCAGGTGCAAAGCTGTATCGATAGCATACCAAGAAAATCTCAGTGAAATGCATTACCACAGGACTTGCATGTAAGTGTAGATTCTAGGGTTTAGGAAGAAGGCAATAGCATTTAACAAGCCAGAAGGCAGGAAAGGATGAGAAATATTCAGAGAATGTGTAGAGTATATCCAGTTATATTGGTATTATGTAGCTTAAAAATAGACATTTGCTACATATTTCTCAGCTTCACTTAAATTTAAGGTTTTCATTAGTTGCTATCTTTGATCAATCAGAAAAGTAGTAAAGGGAAATTTAACTGTCTCTGCTATGACCCTTATTTCCTTTTAGGTTTTTACCATGCAGTTTCTACAAGAACAAAAAGACGTGCTTTTTTTCCCCACTTTTTTTTAAACAGGATATTTGTCAAATGCAAAAGATATCTACAAAAGCATTTTAGGCTCCTATTTGGATGACATTTGGCGACAGCTGAAGATTGTACAGTTTATTAGGGAAAAAAAGCCTGAAACCAACTACAAGTTACAAGAATTGCAATGTCAGATACTAAATTGGATGCAAAGTGGACAGCAAATTAAGGTAAGTACTGAAATAAAGCAGATAACAGCAATCAGCTTATATAATAATTGGATGTAAGATAAATTTTTGCATTTAATTTGGAATTATGAAATAGTATAGTATATACTATTTGGTCCCTTGACAGTTTTCTCCTTAAGTAAGTTAAAAGGACAGAATCAGACCCAGAGAAAGGATCATTGCCATCATTATTTATATGCCTTGAATTTTTTAAATACTTTACTTTTTTTTTTTTTTTTTTTGCGGTACGCGGGCCTCTCACTGCTGTGGCCTCTCCCGTTGCGGAGCACAGGCTCCGGACGCACAGGCTCAACGACCATGGCTCACGGGCCTAGCCGCTCCGCGGCATGTGGAATCTTCCCGGACCGGGGCACGAATCCATGTCCCCTGCATAAGCAGGCAGACTCTCAACCACTGTGCCACCAGGGAAGCCCTTTAATTTGTATTATACATAGTTTTCTGTGGATTAATCCTTTAAATCTCAAAAATTTTGTTTTCTACTTGTAACTTCATGAACACATACCCAACAATAGAACTACAATAATTAATTTTTAGATATTGAGCCAGAATCTCATCTTACATAATTCTAAAAAAAAAAAAAGCACTTGTTTATTCCTTGGATTATGTTGGAAATTTTTTGCCCACTCTACCTCAAGCATTGAACAAAATTTGCATAAGTAAAGATTTAAGAGAAAATACTTTAAAAAATATTTTCAAGCAGAAAAGCATCTCAAAATCTTTACACTAAATCTGGAAACAAATTTGGCCTTTTTCTTCGTTTTCCTCTCTGTCCCTGCTGGGGATATTTTTATCCCCAACTCTGTGGTTACTTGGGTAACTTGCCTAAGTCATTAAAACAAATTAAATCAATCAGTAAGAAATTTAAAATTGGGGAGTGATGTCAGCATTATGGCAGGAAGAGATGCTCTCTCGGCTCTCCCCTTCAATCTGCAACCAGGAAAACATCCACAACTCAACAAAGGGGCCTTTGCCTAACACCAGGACACTGGAGAGTTCCACCCATCTGTACATGTAAAGATAGGTGGAATGGAACCCATAGAAGAGGCAGAACTGGAGGATCAGCATAGGCAGTGCCTGCAATTTTGGCCCCTGGGCTGCAGCAGCTGAACCCCAGTCCAGAGAACCCAGTAGCAGCGAGGGTGGAATCCCACATGACCCCGGCCTCCCACTTGCACTGGTACCCACAGCCACAGATAGCTGAGCAGCCGTGGCACGAGGCCTGCGACCCTGTCCCTCCAGCTCAGAGCCACCCACAGCTCTGGCGCCCCCCCTCCATCAGCAGTGGGTGAGCTCAGAAACCCAAGAGCACCAGAAAAGGAATGGCACAAATGACCCCAGTTCCTCCTCCCGGCCTTCCTGCTCCTCCTGCAGTGGCAGAGCCTGTGACTCAAGGATCCCAAATGAGGCCACCATCCTAGTACTCAGGCAGTGACATCAGTAACACCAGAAACAGCAAGGCACCAACAACCCCACAGGCACAAGCAGTGACAACAAATGCTTTGGGTGACCCCTTTGACATAGACACGGAGGGTAAAAAGTGCCAATACTCAAAACACAACCAGAGGCAGCGCAGGTAAGAGAAAACAATGTGCTGTAGTGACACCTACTGGAAAATAAGAGAAAGGCTTCTATTTACAATGGAGGAAAGACAGCCTCTTCAGTAAGTGGTGCTGGGAAAACTGGACAGCTACATGCTAAAGAATGAAACTAGAACATTTCCTAACACCATACACAAAAATAAATTCAGAATAGATTAAAGACCTAAATGTAAGGCCGGACACTGTAAAATTCTTAGAGGAAAACATAGGCAGGACACCCTTTGACATAAATCTTAGCAAGATCTTTTTTGATCCACCTCCTAGACTAATGAAAATAAAAACAAAAATAAACAAATGGGATCTAGTTAAACTTAAAAGCTTTTACGCGGCAAAGGAAACCATAAACAAAACAAAAAGACAACCCTTAAAATGGGAGAAAATATTTGCAAATGAAGCAGCTGACAAGAGATTAATCTCCAAAATATACAAATAGCTCATGCAACTCAATATCAAAAAAACAATCCAAACAAAAAATGGGCAGAAGATATAAATAGACATTTCTCCAAAGAAGACATACAGATGGCCAAAAAGCACATGAAAAGATGTTCAACATCACTAATTAGGGACTTCCCTGGTAGTCCAGTGGTAAAGAATCCACCTTACAATGCAGGGGACACAGGTTCAAAGCCTGGTCAGGGAACTAAGATCCCACATGCCGCGGGGCAGCTAAGCCCGCGTGCCACAACTACCGAGCTCACACGACTCAACTAGAGAGCCTGCAGGCCCCAAATTACAGACCCCATGCACTCTGGAACCCGTGCGCCACAACTAGAGAAGAGAAAACTAGCGAGAAACCCATGCGCTGCAACAAAGAGCCCGAAGTACCACAACTAAGACCCAATGCAGCCAAAAATAAATTAAATAAATAAATAAGTCTTTTAAGAAATCACTAATTATTAGAGAAATGCAAATCAAAACTACAATGAGGTATCACCTCACATGGGTCAGAATGGCCATGATCAAAAGATCTACAAACAGTAAATGCTGGAGAGGGTGTGGAGAAAAGGGAACCCTCCTACACTGTTGGTGGGAATATAAAGGAGTACAGCCACTATGGAGAACAGTATGGAGTTTCCTTAAAAAACTAAAAACAGAACTACCATACGACCCAGCAATTCCACTCCTGGGCATATACCGAGAGAAAACCATAATTCGAAAAGATACATGCATCCCAGTGTTCATTGCAATGCTATTTACAGTAGCCAGGACATGGAAGCAATCTAAATGTCCATCAACAGAGGAATGGATAAAAAAGATGTGGCACATATATACAATGGAATATTACTCAGCCATAAAAAAGAACAAAATAATGCCATTTGCAGCAACATGGATGGACCTAGAGACTGTCGTTCTGAGTGAAGTAAGTCAGACACAGAAAGACAAATATATGATACCACTGATATGTGGAATCTAAAAAAGGGGTATAAATGAACTTAGTTACAAAACAGAAATAGAGTCACAGATGTAGAAAACAAACATGGTTAACAGGGGATAAGGGAGGAGGGATAAATTGGAAGATTGGGATTGACATATACTCACTACTATATATAAAATAGGCAACTAATAATAACCTACTGTATAGCACAGGGAACTCTACTCAATATGCTGTAATGGCCTATATGTGAAAAGAATCTAAAAAAAGAATGGATATATGTATATGTCTAACTGATTCACTTTGCTGTATAACTGAAGCTAATACAACATTGTAAATCAACTATACCTCAATGAAAATTTTTAAAAAAGAAAGAAAGAAAGGAATAGAAAAGATGGTGTGGAATTTGGAGCATGGCCAGGCCAGGAGTGCAATTTCTCTGGAATCCTCTGCCCCAGTCCCAGAGGATGCATTAGGTTTAATGCAGAAAAACGACTGACAAATTACTAGGTCACTGAGTGTGAAATTTATATTTTTTGCTCCTTGCTTTCACCCAGCCAATAATTGTATCGACCTAAACAGTAAAGATATTGCTATTGTCTTTATTGCAGCACCTCTGAAAAGGGAACTGCTGTGTCTCAGTAAATTTTTTTTGCTGGATAAATCTTTTCCTTGTGATAAATAAATCTCCTAAGAGGGTCTTATGTTTTTTTTTAAAAAAGAGAAAGGCTTCTAATTTATAACTTGTTGGTTCATTAAAATCAAGTAGAAAAAATTATTTTTACCTGAAGAAGAAAGATGTTCACTGCTTCAGATGTGTCAGCTGAGGAACAACTTATCCAGCACCATGAAGAACCACAGCAACACTGTATCACAAAAACAAAATGACAATTCAGTGGAAATAAAACTTAAAGTCATGGAATATTGCAATCTAACTGATAGAGAATTCAAAATAGCTGTCATGAAGAAACAACAAGCTACAAGAAAACTCAGAAAGGCAGTTCGATGAGCTCAGGAATAAAATTAATGAACAGAAGGAATACTTTACCAAAGAGACTGAAACTAAAGAAGAACCAAACAGAAATTCTGAAGCTGAAGAGCTCAATAAATGAGATTGAGAATTCATTAGAAAGCACTGGAAATAGAGAAGACCATATGGAAGAAAGAATTATTGAGCTCAAATTTAGAAATCTAGAGATGGTACAGGTAGAAGAGGAAAAAGAATTAAGATATAAAAAAGGGGGAAATTTTATGAGCATTATCTGACTCTTTTAGGAAGGGCAACATTAGGGTAATGGTTATCCCAGAAGAAGAATAAACAGAGAAGGTAGCAGAGAGTTTGGTTAAAGAAATAACAGCTGAGGACTTCCCAAACCTGGGGAAGGAACTGGATATACAAGTCTATGAAGCTAAGAGAACACCTAATCACCTCAATGCAAAAAGATCTTCTCCAAGACACTGTCAAAAGTCAATGAAAGGGCTTCCCTGATGGCACAGTGGTTGAGAGTCCTCCTGCCGATGCAGGGGACGCGGGTTCATGCCCTGGTCTGGGAAAATCCCACATGCCGTGGCGCGGCTAGGCCCGTGAGCCATGGCCACTGAGCCTGCACGTCCGGAGACTGTGCTCCGCAACGGGAGAGGCCACAACAGTGAGAGGCCTGCATACCGCAAAAAAAAAAAAAAAAAAAAAAAAGTCAATGAAAAAGAATTTTAAATGCAGTCAGTGAAAAAAGGATGCAACCTACAAAGGAATCCCTATTAGCAGATCAGCAGATTTCTCAGCAGAAACTCAACAGGCCAGGAGGGAGTGGAATGACATTCTCAAAATACTGAAAGATAAAAACTGTCATCCAAGAATACTCTGTCCAACAAAGTTATCATTCAGATACGAAGGAGAAATAAGGGCTTTCCCAGACAAACAAAAGCTGAGGGATTTTTATCAACACTAGACCTGCCTTATAAGAAATGTTGAAAGGAGCTCTGCTGCCAGAAAAAAAAGGCAAAAGTACACAAAACTTTAAGGTGATAAATAGATGAACAGAATCAGAAAATTGCAACTCTGTATCAGAATAGGTTTTTAAATATTTTATTACAACATAAAGGTTAAAGGGATAAATATCAGGAAAAAAACAATAGCCACTTCAATTTGGTAACAAATGCAATATAAAAAGGGATAATTTGAGACAATAAAAACATAAAAGGGGAAGAGGAAAAGAAGGCAACCCATATAGGCAAATGAAGATAAGATGCTATCAGCAGAAAAAGGACTACTTTATCTATGATACATTTCATATGTATCTATGATACCTCTTGGTAACCACCAAGCATAAATCTAGAACAGAGACACAAAACAAAAAAAAGAGGAAACAGAAAAACATCATAGAAAACTACCAAACCAAAATGGCAGACCGAAACACAGGAAAAAGAAACAATGGAGATATAGAACAACCAGAAAACAAAAGATAGAATGGCAGTACTCAATACTCATCTATCAATAATCACCCTAAGTGTAAATGGATTGGATTCACCAATCAAAAGACACAAAGTGGCTGGATGGATTAAAAGAACAAGAGCCAACTATATGCTGCCTCTGGGAGACTCACTTCTGCTCTAAAGACAGACTTCAAAGTGAAGTGATAGAAGATGATACTCCAAGCAAACAACAGCCAAAAGAAAGCAGATGTAGCCATACTCATATCAGACAAAATACACGTTAAGCCAAAAAAAGGTAACAAGAGACAAGGAAGGACATTATATTCTGATAAAGGGGATAATTCATCAAAAACACATAATAGCAAAACAAACAACAAAAAAAGACATAATAGTTAGTAATATCTATGCCCCTAACATAGGAGCACCAAAATATATAAAGCAATTATTAACAGACCTAAAGGGAGAAATTGGTGCAGCACAATAATAGGAGGGGACTTTAACACCCCACTTACATTAATAAATAGATCATCCAGACAGAAAGTCAACAAGGAAACAGTGGTCTTAAATGAAACATTAAACCGGATGGATTTGATAGATTGGTACAGGACATTCCATCCAAATGCAGCAAAATACACATTCTTCTCAAGCACACATGGAACTTTCTCAGGGATAAACCGTATGTTGGGACACAAAACAAGTCTCAATAAATTTAAGAAGATTGAAATCATATCAAGCATCTTTTCCGACCACAACACTATGAGACTATAAGAAGATAGCTGAAAACATCACAGATATGTGGAGACTGAACAACATGCTACTGAGCAACTATTGGGTCAATGAAGAAGTCAAAGGAGAATTTTTTAAATACCTTAAGACAAATGAAAATGAAAATACGATATACCAAAATCTATGGGATGCAGCAAAAGCAGTACTAAGAGGGAAGTTTATATCAATACAAGCCTATCTCAAGAAACAAGAAAAGTCTCAAATAAATCATCTAACCTTACACCTAAAGGAACTAGAAAAAAAAACAAATGAAGCCCAAAGTCAGTAGAAGGAAGGAAATAATAAAGATCAGAGCAAAAGTAAATAAAATACAGACTAAAAAGACAATAGAAGAGATCAGCGAAACTAAGAGTTCATTCTTTGAAAAGGTAAACAAAAATGACAAACCTTTAACCAGACTCACTAAGGAAAAAAAAGAGAAGGCTCTGATAAATAAAATTAGAAAATAAAGGAGAAAAATAACAATGGATACCACAAAAATACAAAGATTGTAAGAGAATATTCTGAATAGTTAGTAACCAACAAAGACAACCTAGAAGAAATGAAGAAATTCTTAGAATCATGCAACCTTCCAAGACTGAATTATGAAGAAATGGAAAAATTGAATAGACAGATTTCTAGTAAAGAGATTAAAACAGTAATGAAAAAAAAACCTCCTAAAAAACAAAAGCCCAGAATCAGATGGCTTCACAAGTGAATTCTACTGAACATTCAAAGAAGAATTAATATCCATCCTTCTCAAACTCTTCCAAAATATTGAAGAGGAGGGAACACTTTCTAACTCATTTTACAAGGCCAGCATTATCCTGATACCAAGTCCAGACAAAAACAATACAAAAAATATACATTACTGACCAATATCTCTGATGAATACAGATGCAAAAATCCTGAACAAAATATTAGCAAACCAAATACAATACATTAAAAGGTTCATATAGCATTATCAAGTAGGATTTATTCCAGGGATGCAAAGATGGTTCAATATTCTCAAACCAATCAGTGTAATACACCTTAGCAAAATGAAAGATAAAAAACATATGATCATCTCAATATATGCAGAAAAAGCATTTGACTAGATGCAACACCTATTTATGATAAAAAAAACTCTCAGTGAAATGGGTGTAGAAGGAGTGTATCTCAGCATGATAGAGGCCATATATGACAAACCCACAGCTAACATCATACTCAATGGTGAAAAGCTGAAAACTGTCCCTCTAAAATCAGGAACAAGACAAGGATGCTTACTCTCACCACTCTTATTCAATATAGTATTAGAAATTATAGCCAGAGCAATTAGGTAGAAAAAGTAATAAAATGCATCCAGATTGGAAAGGAAAAAGTAAAACTGTCACTGTTGCAGGTGACATGATTTTATGTGTAGAAAACCCTAAAGACTACACCAAAAAACTATGAGAAATGACAAAACAAATACAGTAAAGTTGCAGGGTAAAAAATCAACATATAAAAATCTATTGCATTTCTATATTCTAAAAATGAGCTAGCAGGGCCTCCCTGGTGGCACAGTGGTTGAGAGTCTGCCTGCCGATGCAGGGGACACGGGTTCGTGCCCCGGTCCGGGAGGATCCCACATGCCGCGGAGTGGCTGGGCCCGTGAGCCATGGCCACTGGGCCTGCGCGTCCGGAGCCTGTGCTCCGCAACGGAAGAGGCCACAACAATGAGAGGCCCGCGTACTGCAAAAAATAATAATAATAATAAAAATAAAAATGAGCTAGCAGAAAGAGAAATTAAGAAAACAATCCCATTTACAGTCACAACAAAAAGAACAAAAAATACCTAGGAATAAATTTAACCAAGGAGGTGAAAGACGTGTACACTGAAAACCATAAGATATTGTTGAGGGAAATTAAAGATGCAAATAAATGGAAAGATATTCCATGCTCATGGATTGGAAGAATTAACATTGTTGAAATGTCCATATTACCTAAAACATTCTACATATTCAATGCAATCCCTACCAAAATCCCAAGGACATTTTTCCACAGAAATAGAACAAAAAATCCTAAAATTTATATGGAACCACAAGAGACCATAACTAGCCAAAGCAATCCTCAGAAAAAAGAACAAAGCTGGAGGCACCACAGTCCCTGATTTCAAACTATATTACAAAGCTATAGTAATCAAAAGAACATGGTATTGGCAGAAAAACAGATGTATAGATTAGTGGAACAGAATTGAGAGCCCAGAAATAAACCCACACATATATGGACAATTAATTTACAACAAAGGAACAAAGAAGAAACAATAGAGAAAGGATAGTCTCTTCAATAAATGGTGTTGGGACAACTGGACAGCCACATACAAAAAAAAAAAAAAAATAGACCACTGTCTCACACCGTACACAAAAATCAACTCAAAATGGATTAAGGATTGGAATGTAAGACCTGAAATGATAAAACATAGGCAGTACACTCTTTGACATCATTCTGAGCAATATCTTTCTGGCTATGTCTCCTCAGGCAAGGGAAACAAAAGCAAAAATAAACAAATGGGACTACATCAAACTAAAAAGCTTCTGCACAGCAAAGAAAATTATCATCAAAATGAAAAGACAACTTATTGAATAGGAGAATATATTTGTAAATTATTATATTCAATAAGGTGTTAATATCCAAAATATATAAAGAACTCATACTACTCAACAACAACTACAAAAAAATTTTAAAATGGGCAGAAGAGCTTCATAGACATTTTCCCAAAAAAGGCATACAGATGGCCAATAGGCACATGAAGAGATGTTCAACATCACTAATTGTTAGGGAAATGCAAATCAAAACCACAATGAGATATCACATCACACCTATCATAATGGCTATTATCAAAAAGGCAAGAAATAATAAATATTGGTGAGGATTTGGAGAAAAGGGAACCCTCAAACACTGTTGGTGGGAACGTAAGTTGGTGCAGCCACTATGGAAAACAGTATAGGGATGCCTCAAAAAATTAAGAATGGAACTCCCATATGCACCATCTACCCCACTTCCAGGTATTTGACCAAAGAATACAAAAACACTAGTTTGAAAAGATACACCCTTATGTTCATTGCAGCATTATTTACAATAGCCAAGATACGGAAACAACCTATGGTTGATTTGTTATCTCCACCCTGCACACCCCCAAAACTGTAATGGTAAGTAGGAAAGTATAACAGCAAATCATTGGTTTTCTCCAGCAATTCAAACCTGCCTGGGTTAAATTTAACACTTACAGTACAGGCAGAGACAACTTATATATAGTCACCTATATTGGAATTCTTGAGGAATACTAGGAATGCCCTACTCCAAAAAATACTTTCCTCATTAATATTTGATCTTACCAGAATTTATTCCTTTGAGTTCAAGCACTGATATCTTTTGCAACACAAATATTTACTTTGCCACCTTATTGTCATTAGTTTCATGCAACCAATTAAGTTTGTTATTTTTGTCACTGTAGCAAAAGAATATGAAAAAGAATAATCATTCAGATATACATGTATATGAAATTCTTATTTTTGAACAGGTGCTGATTATAATAAGAATGGATTCAAATGGTGAAAAACATTTACTCATTAAAATCCTTAACAAAATAGAAGGTAGGGAGTTTTAAATTATGCTTCATTTGATAACAAATGCTTGAACATTGTTCAATGTTAATGCTTTAACATTAAGTTTTTAATCCATTTTATTATTTTACATAATAAATTCAGAATTTCCAGGCTTATATACATACAACATACATACACACCAGAAACAGTGCCCATGGCTCAAACTTTCTGATTCCCTGGACTTAGAAAAATAATCCTTGTTCACAGATCTTTAATTCATTTTTATGGTAGTGAAATATATGACACACCTAAAAATATATATGAACAAAATATTGAAAAAAACTTTTTATATTACTCTTTTTTCCAACAGGTTTGACCCTGACTGTCTTACATTCAAACAAAAAAGATTTTCTGGAATCCAAAGGTGTTTTAAATGGGTAAAAACTTATTTGTTCATCTATGGGGAGGAGACATACCAGTTCCACAGGAAAAGTGCAGTTTCTCCTAGAACTTAACTTTTTAAACAGTTTTTTTAAACCAATTTTTAAAATTGTATTTATTTACTTATTTGGCTACCTCAGGTCTTAGTTGCGGCACATGGGATCTTCGTTGCGACATGCGGGTCTTTTTGTTGAGGCACGTGGACTTCTCTAGTTGCAGTATGTGGGCACCAGAGCGCACAAGCTCAGTAGTTGCAGTGCGCGGCCTTAGTTGCCCTGCGGCATGTGGAATCCTAGTTCCCCGACCAGGGATTGAACTGATGTCCCCTGCATTGGAAGGCAGATTCTTAACCACTGGACCACCAGGGAAGCCCCAAAAAAGGTTTAATAAAACTTGAAATTAATGTCTCCACCCTCTTCCTGAAAAATGCTTTAACTAAGTTTATTGCCTTGTGTATTAAGTATTATTGTCATCCAGAATTTTAGTTCAATCTTTCTTTAATATCTCCAAATTATCATTGTTATTGTTAGTGTCAGTACAAATAGTACCTATTTAGAATTACACTTGTTTCTTTTTTACCAGTGTTTTTGCTCAGCATTGCTTCTTATATTTTCTTCATTCCTTTTGAGTTTCCTTCTTCTTGTAGTACATCACTTAGAAATTCTTTCAGTGAGAGCCTACTAATAATAAATTTAGTGTTGACTTGTCTAAAAATGTTTTCATTTTGCCTTATTTTATGTAGAAGTTATTTCTAGATAGAAAGCAGCAGTAGAGAATTTTAATTATAGTAAATTCTATGTTATATGAAATTCGAAGATGGGAAAGATAAACTTATGATATTTAAGTACCCACCTTTTTGTTGTTAAATCACTTATGAAGCCCACTGAGGAAAAAAAAAAGCCATTTCAAAGTCGTCAGGTAGGGACTTCCCTGGTGGCACAGTGGTTAAGAATCCGCCTGCCAATGCAGGGGGCATGGGTTCAAGCCCTGGTCTGGGAAGATCCCACATGCTGTGGAGCAACTAAGCCTGTGCCCCACAACTACTGAGCCTGCACTCTAGAGCCCACGAGCCACAACTACTGAGCCTGTGTGCCACACCTACTGAAGCCTGTGCACCTAGAGCCCATGCACCACAACAAGAGGAGCCACCGCAATGAGAAGCCTGCGCACTGCAACGAAGAGTAGCCTCCGCTCGCCACAACTAGAGAAAGCCCGCATGCAGCAATGAAGACCCAATACAGCCAAAATAAATAAATAAATAAATAAATAAATAAATAACAAAGTAATCAGGTAATATTCTACTATATAGATTCTCAAAGATTAAAATCTCACATTTATAAGAAAATGAGGTTGATTTCTCATGGTGATTTGTGTATTACTGATAAGACTCAGGTAATAAAATAGGGTCCCTTGCATATGAGGATGTGAAATAGTCCACAGTTTTTTTATATCCTGTTTTTTTTTTTTTAAGTATGACCATCAAAAAGAAAGATAAAAAGAGGTTAGCACAATTGGAAAACAAGTCAACAGAAAATACGCCAGTGTCCTTCCAAGATAAGTAGGCATAGATTAGAGAAGAATAAAATAGCCAAAACAGTCATCTTTTAGCATTCCAAGTGTATAATGACACAAGACTAATTCTATTTTCTTGTCTTTCTTTTGTATTCAGTACAAGTTTCTGTGCAGTTGTACACAATCAATATATTGGAGCAGATTTCCCGTGGAGTAATTTCTCATTTGTGGTGGAATACAATTTTGTAGAAAACTCTTGTTGGGCTGAACATTGCGAAAAATTGAATATTCCTTACTTGGCCTTTAAAGTGATTCTTCCAGACACAGTTTTAAAGAGTAAGGATATAAACTAAAATTCCTTTTTTGTTCCATTAGAGTGAAAATTTTCTGCTTTCTATTTCTGATCTATGGAAAGAATAACCTATAGCATTAGAAGACTTGAGTTCAAGCACTAACCTCACCACCAACTGTGTGACCTTGAGCAAGGCCTTTAACTATCTCTTGCCTCATATTCCTCTTTTGTAAAATAGCCTTTACTGATTCTATTTGTCTTCATCCCTTTAGCTTCTAAATTTTACTTATAATAGCACAATTAAAAATTATATCTAATCTTAATCTGACTTTTATGCAACAATATTTTTATTGAATTTTAAGGAAAAATATGTCATAGTATGTTGACTGACACAGAGAACTTTTAATACACAACAAAAAATTATGCACAAATGCTTGGCAAAGAGTCTAAACCACTTTGCATAGCATTTGGTTTCTTTGTATTTCTCAGTAACACTTCACATGACTAAGGTTGTGAATTCTCAGATCCATTAAATTAAAAAGCCTGTATATTTTTAGTCCCAGTGCATCTCTCATTCAAAACTTGCCGTAAGTCACCTTCCATCCACCTCAAGTATGAGTAGGAAGTTTGAATTCTGAGGCACTCCAACTCAATTCTAAAAATACAGTAACCATAATTATTACTTTGGAATCTTTGATACAGAGATTTAAGCATTAACTTCATTAAATAATTAAAACATGGGTTCAAGAAAGGATAAAAGGTAAACATTCATCTTTAAACTGAATTTATTCAACCAATTCCTTATTTGGGTCATTTATAATGCTTCAATTTTCTACTATTATACCACAAGATTTATAGTAGTTTATATATCTTTATGTACTTGTTCTAAGAAGTAAAAATTCCAGGGTAAAATGAACTGCTGGTTCAAAGGTATACACACATTTATATATTGCCAATAGCTTTCCAGAAATTCTATCCCAATTTATATTTATGCGGAAAGTGTGAGAGAATCCTTTCCCTCATATTTTTACTATGAGTAGGTATTATTAATCTTTTAAATTTTTGAAAGGATTAGAGGCAAATAATATTTTATAGTTGTGTTAATTTGCATTTCTTTGATTATCCGTATCATTTCATAAGTGAATTGATCTTGTGTAGCCATTCTTTTATAAATTGCCTGTTTATGTCCTTTGTCCACTTATTTGTTGAGGTATATGATCTTTTTCCTATTGATCTGTAGCATTCCCTATGGATTATTGTGCATAATTTTAAATTTTGATGTAAATCAGTATATATATTTACACAGGAAATGTCCAATGTGTACTAATTGAATAAAGCAGATATTGACATTCAGGTAGAGTATGATCCTGTTTTTTCTTTTCCTTATTTTTTCAAGTGAATGTACATGTGTAAGTATAGACAACCAAACATATAGAAAAAAGTGTGGAAGTATGTGTTAAACTCTGTTTTTAGTATATAGTAGTTTTAATAAATTCTATTAACTATTATTTCTAGGAGTAGAATAACATGATTTTTATTTTATTCTTCAGACCTTTATTCTGAATTCATATTTTTACAATGAATATGTTTTATTTTTATACTACTCCTTGAGCATACACCTGTTATTCTCATGTTTAGTAAAAAGAGAAAGAACCGAGGGATGAGAAAAAAGAGAAATATTTATAAATTTTTTCATATTTAGGAAGCACCTTGCTGGATAGTTTTGGTGGTTTTCTTTTGGAAATTCAGATTCCATATGTGTTTTTTGCATCTGAAGGACTTCTTAATACTCCAGAAATACTTCAGTTGTTAGAAACCAAGTAAGTTATTGATTTCATAACTTAGGAAAGATATATATACCCTAATTGGCTAAAATTATGCTATATATGTGGCACTATTTCTTTCTGATTCAAGCCTGGAATTATATCACATAGGAATAGTTTTCCATAGAGTTTATGTCAACTTATACTTCCCTCCCTATAGTACACCATCATAATTATTGAATATTGTCTTTTTTTGGTTATATATCAATTTTGTGGAGAAAAAATAGTTAATTATTATTTCAATTCATTTTTAATTGCATTTCTTTTGTTACCAGCAAATATGAGGATTTTATGTGGGGGGGGGGTTCTGTGGATTACATGGTCATGTCTTTGGGTCATTGATAGTATTGAGAATGAGTATTCTTTTTTTTTTTTTTTTTTTTTTTGCGGTACGCGGGCCTCTCATTGCTGTGGCCTCTCCCGTTGCGGAGCACAGGCTCCGGACGCGCAGGCTCAGCAGCCATGGCTCACGGGCCCAGCCGCTCCGCAGCATGTGGGATCTTCCCAGACCGGGGCACGAACTCATGTCCCCTGCATTGGCAGGCGGACTCTCAACCACTGCTCCACCAGGGAAGCCCGAGAATGAGTATTCTTATTTAGAGGACTTTAAATACTGACTAGGAAACAAGATTATGAAGTTCTAAATGAATTCTCAAGTTTTTAGACCTTTAGTTCTAACATCATACCAACACGGAGCATTTTTAAATGATCTAAAACACTATCATAGCATACAAGTTGTCACAGGAAGGTTAGACATTGGGCTATATATCAAGGAAGGATAATTATGCTGTGACCTTCGTTAAAATGCAGATCTATTTTCCACACTTTTGTTTTTATATCTTAAGGCTGTGGGGCATTCACAGAAAACTGTGAGCTTATAAAAGATAGTTTAAATCTAGACAACTTTTCAGGAGAAAAAAGAAAATTCTGATAAATGCAGAATGTTTTAGTCTCATAACACAATGTTTTAATTTCATGAATTATTACTTATGGAGCCAGAATAAATTGGTCAAGACATTTATAATAGGGGAATTCCCTGGCAGTCCAGTGGTTAGGACTCCATACTCTCACTGCCGGGGGCCCACGTTCAGTCCCTGGTGGGGGAACTAAAATCCCACAAGCCACGTGGGTGCGGGCAAAAAAAAAACCCCCCCAAAACAAACAAAAGACATTTATAATAGTATCATGTACAGTAATATTTAGCAAAATACCTAAGGCAACACATCTCAACTAATTTGTCTTAAACTGAATAATTCATAATTTCATTCCTCAAATTTATTAAGTAGAATAAATTGAGGTATGAAACTTGAACAGTAGTTCAAACAATTTAATATGCAGGAGGACAATACAGTTTTTCTTAAAGAATTTTTCTTAGCCATCTGTCACCCCAAAATATTATATTTTACAGGTATAATATCACATTGGTGGAGAGATGCTGCAGTGAGTCATTGAAACTCTTTGGAGGTACAGAACATTATGTAGTGGTGACAATTGATGAGGACACCACCATAATTTTGCAGGTAAAACTATACAATAAAAAATATAAATCAAATATATTAAAATACATGCGTAACCATGTAATCTATTAGCTTTAGAGAGCTCAACTATAATCTACTCATGATTTCTTCCAAAACTTTGCAAATGAACCATAAATGCTAAAATCATCACCCTGGAAAATGGCTATTACCAAGCTTTTTCAATGCCTTGTAATTTTTAACATACTTTAAGGAGATAGAGCAAATATAGTATCTTTAATATTATGTATTGACCTTTTTAAAATACATTTATAGAATAATTATAGTGTTGAAAACTTTAAAAATCAAATTCTAGCCACTGTGTTTCTTAAAAGGAGGTAACATATTAATCTGTAATTGGTAATAAGGGATTTCCTCTAAAGTAAGTGGGGATTGCCTATAAATTAGTCAGTTTTTAAAAAGAGAGAGAAAATCTCTTCAAAAATCCATATATTTTAGAATTTAAGATGTATGAATCTCCCTGATATGTTTGCCTAATTGGAGTACAATTTACAAAGAAATTAATTTAATAGTGTGGGAGTGGAGAGCAGAAAGCAGTTTGATGGTATGGAGTATAAATTAATGGCATGTATTATGGTAAGGTAGAAGTCTGATTTGATAAGCAAATGTTAATACTATAAGAATTATATGATGGAAACAAAAAAGCTCTGTTAGAAAGATTCTTATGGAATATTGTCTTGCATATTTAAGGTTATTAAATAACAGTTATTTGTGGGAGGGAAATCCTGTTTGGGAAAACTGTTTTAATCCATGCTTACATAACTTACTGTTAGAATAAAATTCTTCTTGAATTATTCACTCTATCAAAAATTAATATTGTTAAAGGAAAAAAGGGATTCTAGATCATTAGAAAGACATTCCTATAAGTCCATTAACTGCTGGTTTTTCATCTTCCTTAAGTAAGCATTAAGTGCAGATTATCCCATGGGTTTTTGTCCTTAATCCCTGTCTGCAAAGAACTTTGCCCAGATAGGAGCACTCTGTAGACTGCTTGCTTCATGTCTAGGACTTTGGGAGATTCATGAACCCCCCTTGCTGAGGCTATCATTAACCGTTTGACAACTACTGTAGCTTTCCCCCTACTACTTCCAGTGTGACTTTAATTTTTCCATAAAATGGGAACCCATACCCATGCTTCTTCTCAAGTTATAATTTATATATCATAGATTCTAGAAATATGGCAACAATAATTTTGTAACAACTGGTCAACCTAGTGAATCTTTTTATTTTATTTATTTTCTGGTAGGACCTAGAAGAATTAAACTGTGAGAAGGCATCAGACAATATCATTATGAGACTGATGGCATTATCATTCCAGTACAGCTATTGTTGGATAATTTTATATGCCAAAAAACCATTAAAGTCAGAGTAAGTAAACACGTCTCCATCCAAAGTCACATATATATCTTTTAAGTTATTCCATCTTCTTCTTCGAATAAAAGTAGCTATGTAAATTTTCCTCTTGCTCATCTAGTTTGCTTTAAGTAAGGGATTCTCAAGGTGAAGGCATGCCCATAGGAAAACAAATTGGAATTTTGGAGATGATATATTTCCCCTGGATAGTCATTGCAAATCATGCTCCTCCCTCTATATCTCACTAAGAATTGCTGCTGTGAGTGTTTCATTTTTTATTAATTTTTAATTCTGGACTCGTCTGTTTAAAAATGTCATTCTTAAATCACTTCTCTCTAAAATTTTGTTAGATATACCAACTAACTAGCATCTTACTATACTTTCTTTCACTGATGTGCATAACTGAAAAATTGCCCCCCAAATCCACGCCAAGACACTGGCTCAAATTATCATTATATGTCTCTCCTTTCCCTCATTCTAAATTTTATGAACGTACTGCCTTCACTTTCTCCTTTTATTCTTTGCAATCTGGCTTTTCTCTCTATCTCTATACTGATCTCTATCTCTCAGATGTCACTCATCATTTGTGACTTTCTTATGATCATATCCAAAAATATTTTTATCTTTCACTGCTTTGAAGTATTGTCAGTGCTTTCTGCCTTGAAACTCTTCAGTTCCATGGCACTTCAATGTTTTTGATCTTCTACCTCTCTACTTCTTCTCTGTCTTTACCTCTTCTTCTTCCTTGTCCCAGTCTCCAGATAGATATGAAATCTCTTTTTTTCTTCTATTTTGTCCATTAAAAATATCATCCTCTCCCATAGCTTCAGTTATCATCTTTCTGCATATAATTATTATATTTCTATCTGCAGCTGCAGTCTCTCTTTGAATTTCCTGACATAATATCTCTAATTTTCTATATAATATTTCCACTCTGATATTCCACAGGCTCTCAAAGTTAACATAGTATGAGTTCATTTTATTCTCTATTCCCTCCAAAACTGTATCTCCTCTTTTCTGCCCTTTAGCTATTTATGACCATTGCCTTTCTTTTAGTCATCAAGACTGGAAAACAAATCCTATAGATTCAACCACTGGACTTTCATCTCTCTCCTCGCTCCATTTATATTACCAACATCTTAGTTCAGTTTCTCATTATTTTATGTGGACTATTATAACAAATGGTTTTCCCACCTCCAGATGACTCTCAACATTACTCTCCATAATCTGTCATACACTCAATTAATATTCCTAAAACCAGGTTCTTATTATTTCACTCTGATAAAACACCTTCACTGACTTCCCCATTATTTACTGAATATATACAGACTACTCACCCTAATATTCAAAGTCTTTGCCATATAATCCTAACCTATATTTTCAGGCTTACTTTTCACTGCTTTCCATTTCAATCAAAAGTTATGCTCATTGGCTTACAAACATCCTCCTTGCTTTCCTACTTCTACTTTTGCTCATTACAGTTCTCTCTTCCTATGATATTCCTTCCTTCCTACAGCTATTCCATCTGGTGAAATTTTGCTTATTTTTCAGGACCTATCTACTTTTTCTATTCAACCTTTCTTCAGTATCCCCCACTCATGCATATAAACAGATATTTAGTTGTAACCTTTCCAACCCTCGAACTCCTTAGCTCCCTGTTTTTTCCTCATCTTTGATATTATCGTATTTTGTTTTGTATTATCATTTTGGGGCACTTGCCCTACAGCAATGACCACATTGCTTTCATACGATAGATGCTTGGTAAATACTCCTTGGCTGAATGAATGAATCTTCCCAACTAAATTGCACACTAGTCTTATTCACTTTTTTAATCTCTACAATACTACATTACACATACCACATCATAGTAGAAGTTTCAAAAATATTCTTTAGTTATTAGATAAGGTACCGGTATCTTATCTTATTTAACATTACATTATCTGTGTGATTTTTTTCCTTTATTGACTTTCTTGTTTGACTCCATTTTTGTTTATCTTACTGTACCAAGCTCTTTGTATAAAATTATTATTATCATGTGAGGATAAGTGTAAGTTAGAATGTAAGAATACAAACAGCTTGGTTCTTATTCCTTCCTCTATTAACAATAACCTCTAGTAGTCACTTAACATAGTTTTTCCTTTCTACCAGAACTGAAAAATTAAAATAATTATACAGTTCTAACAGGGGGATGGGAAAGCTGGGACAAAGTGAGAGAGTAGCCTTGACATATATACACTACCAAATGTAAAATTGATGACTAGTGGGAAGCTGCTGCATAGCACAGGGAGATCAGCTCGGTGCTTTGTGACCACCTAGAGGGATGGGATAGGGAGGGTGGGAGGGAGGCTCAAGAGGGAGGGGATATGGGGATATATGTATACTTATAGCTGATTCACTTTGTTGTACAACAGAAACTAACACAACATTGTAAAGCAATTATACTCCAATAAAGATATTTTAAAAATTATTCAGGTCTAAAATCTTCATTTTGAAGATTAATAAAGGCTGTAAAGCATTTTAAGCTTTATCAAGAACTTGGAAGTATTCTGGATAAATAATTGATGTGAAATTTTTTAAAGTTGTTTTTAGATTGGTATCCACCTAGAGGTGCAATTGAAGTACAAGAGATAATAAGAGGAGATTTACACTTATTTTTATCCAGATGTTCATGAAAAAAATTAATTATGTAACACTCTGAGATTGTTTTGTGTTCAGGATAGAATTATCATTTATTCACAATAATATATTATAAAATGTAATTCTTTTCAGACTTCTAGGTATCTCGGTTTCATATTTTTAGATCATTGGAACATTTTAAAAGTATCTTAATCAACTGACCAAATGAGGAGAATTGAAAATACAAAATAAAAATTTTTAATTACTTTAGTTGTTCATGCCATTAGTTCCTGTTTGAGGAAATGTGTCAGGAGTGCCCAAGACAACCCCCAAGTTGATGATTTGTTAGGAGTATTCACAGCGCTGAAAATATTCTTATACTCAAAGCAAATTCAGCAAAGGGAGAAAGGGCATGGATCAAAGTCCAGAGGAAACTAGGAGGAAGCTTCCAAGAGTCCTCTACTAGGAGAGTCACACAGAACATGCTTAACTTCCCCAGCAACGAGTTGTGATAACGTTTGTAAAATGTTGTCTACCAGGGAAACTTGTCAGACACTTAGTGCCCAGGGCTTTTATTAAGAGCTAGTCACGAATCAAAACTCTAGATTCCAAAAAGAAAGCAGGTGTTCAATAGAAACCACATTATTTGAACAAACAGTTTAGGCACAGTGTCTCTCTTATCAGCCACTCTTTTGAAAAGAGCTTACCTGAGAAAGAAGCCAACAGAGGAAAGAAGAGCAAAGAGATTAAGAGAACCATTGTCTCAGTGACATTGTTTGAGTCCCTGGGTCCAAAAGTGTCTTCTCCTGGACCCCTTAGTGATATAAGCCAATAAATTTCTTTTTCGTTGCTTGGAGTACTTAAAGTGGATAAAGATAGTAGAAATATCCACCCACAGCTCGAGTCACATCTGATGTGCTTAATAACTATAGACAGGAAAATAGCAGTGTTTTTTAAAATTACTGAGATATAACTGAAATATAAGATTGTGTACCTTCAAGGAGTACACTCTGTTGATTTGATACATTTATATACTGTAATATAATTACCACCTTAGTATTAGTTAACACCTCTATCACGTCATATAATGATCATTTAAAAGAGTGTTTTTTCTAACAGTTCAGGGAAAAGACCCAGGGAGGATTCTAGTTATCCTGGCTCTGGTCATATGTTCATATCTGAACCTGATACCTTGGCCAGGTAGTTGGCTAGGCTTCAGTCACATAGCCATCCCTGGGGCTAGTAAGGGGATGAGTTAAACTTTTCTACACACACACACACGCACACTCAGCATCTCCTAGATTTAACGGTACTATTGAAGAATGGAGGTGGAACTGTTGTTACAAAAGAGTGCTGAGTGGACAAAAAAAACGAGTCTGCCACACAAGCATTGTTTTAGCTAGGTTATTCTAAAAACTTTATAAAACGTGAAAAATAAAATGAATTTTAGTAAGTATAGTCAGACATCAAATGAGTAGAATATAATAATATAATTTTTTTTAGGTACTATCTTACAGAAAAGACACTTCATCACCTAGCTTTGATTTATGCAGCTTTGGTTTCATCTGGGCTAAAGTCAGAAGAACTGGATGTAAAGGTATTCTTTTTCTATATGTTTGTTTGTATTTTTCATAAACCAAAATTTATGAAATCTGAAACTCAACTGCCCAGTGAGAAGAAACATTAAATGGGTAAACTAAAAAACACTTAAAAGCCATATAAAGAACAGTTTCAAATTAACAAATATTCTTTCCACTTAAATTTCTGCTCTAAAAGCCTTTAATGAATTTAAATTCATATTTTATCTCTTCATTACTACTTAGATTTTTTGAAACAGGTCAGGATATGAATAAAAATAAATATCCCTTGATCAAAAATGTTCACTTATGAGAGACATACTGTTTTTATCTGCTGTAAAATGGAAATCTTATGACATATGAATAGAGCAATATCTTGGTGATCTCTAATCAGTCTCCTTTCTTGCCTTTTTTTCAATGTCCCTCTCTGAAGTTTATGTATTTCCCCAAAATTCAGGGCTCAGTCCTCTACTATTATCACTTTATATTCTTTCCTTGATAAACTCAGACATTCCCACAAATTTAGCTTTCATTTTTAGGAAAATCCTTAAAATTTTTCTAACTTTTCTTAAGGTCTGCACCTATATTCTAGAATTCTACTGGAAATCCCCACATGAATATCCCACAGGTACCTCAAATTCTGCATATCCAAAACACAACTTCTCATCCTCCCCCAAACTTGATGTTGACCTACAACAAGTAGACTGCCAGTTATTTCTGCAGCAAAAATGGGTTTATACGGGATCAACAAAGAATTGCAACTCAGGGCCTGCAACCATGGCAAGCCATATGCAAGTCCGGGCACAACAAGGTGAGGTGAAATCTTTTAAAGAGGGGAAAAGGAAGTTGGGAGGGGTATAGTAAACAAAGAGTCCATTGGAGGAGTTGAGAGTTCGAAGTATAGTAGCTTTTTATTGGCTGAGTTGTGACAGCCTCTTATTGGCTGAGCTCTTGCTAGGAAAGAAGAGGAAGTCTTTCTTCCTACTGAATTGTACTATCATGGTAGGGCATGAGAGCTCCTCCTGCTGGTCTCCCAACTCTATTTTAATTAAGGTTTCTGTTAGTATTTTACACCTAGTTTATGGCATCACTATTCTAATCTAATCAGTAGCTAAATCTTCCTTTTAACTCTGCAGTGTCTCTAGAGTGTGCCTCTCCTTTCTACTCCCATTGCTATTTCCCTAAATTCAGGCCTTCACCTCTCACTTGGCGTTCTAAGGTAAATTCCTAATTAATCTCTTCATTTCTACTCTTTTCCCACTCCCTTGCATCATGTATATTGACACCAATTACATTTCTGAAATACAGCTGTGAATATTTCACTCCCTAGACTGTAAGCATAAAAGAAAGGGAACATGCTTTTCATTTTTGTCTTCCTAGCACCAAGCACAGAGCCTACATAGTAGGCTCTTTATAAATATTTGTTGTTGAATTGAATTTTTGTGCTCAAAAGACCTTCTGTAGGTTCCTACTTCATCAAAATAGAGTTAACCTCAGGTGGATTCAAACTCCTCCATGATTTGACCCCTAGTAATCCTTCCTTTAACATCATTTTACTCACCTTTTCCTGAATATGCCCCCACCTCTCAGCCATCTGATTCTGTCCTGTCTTCCCCCAGAAATACTATTCCCCATCCCCTTACTGCCAGTCTTCATAGTTCTGACTTTTTCTACCCAGCTCAAATACCACCTCCTTTAAAAAATTTGCATCAGTTATACTCTCTCAAGATGAATCTCTCCTCCCATCCTCCTAATAATGCTTGATACCTTTATTATAATATGAGGTCTTTGTTCATATATCCTCCACCCTGGATGGTGAGAACTAGGCCCTTTTCTTCGTAAAACCTATAGCATCTAGCACAGTGTTTTGTACATAGTAAAAATATTCAACAAACATCTACTAAATAGAATTCAGTGAAAGCAGAACCTGTTAAGAAAATCAACAAATGATCTATTTGAAATAGAATCCAGATAATTTTGATCCTGTGATGCATGTTAAACATAGAAGTAAAATTCTTAGAAAAGTTATCTAAATAAATATAAATTTGTCTCATTTATTCATTCAAGTGAGGTTTTACCCCTTAATCAGCCTCTTTTCTCTTCAGCTAATAGAAAGCAGTCATATACAAAATATGCTTTAGAAAATCATTTAAAAAATCTATACATGGTGTATCTGATACCAGAAAGTGACCCTATTCAGGTACAGTGACATGATCCACAGAGGATATGTTCCAAGGAAGGCATTTGGAGATGAAATAGGAGGTACTGCTCAGGCACAGTCTATTCCAAATGAAAGTCTGTTCCCACCTGGATCAAACTACTCCAAAAGCTTTTCAAGTTTACATAATAATCTTAAAAGTATGTCCATTTTTCCATGGAATTTGAGAAACAAGATGACTAATTTGCTCTAATTCTTGTATCAATGTATCACCAATACTCAAGCCTCCCATTCTCCTAACTTGATGACCTTATGACATTAAAGGGGGTTCCCTAGACTTGTATTATTTTAGAATACATTTAGTAATATGGCTTTTGGCCTCTTAGGCCAAAAAAATCCATCAGGTTGGATTATTTTTTTATTTCCAAGCATCTGGAGAGCCTAGCCATAAAGGGAATATTAAGAAATTTAAGTACATTTTCTTAAACTAAAAGAAAATACAGCTAGTAGTGTCATGCCATATTTTACTCTAGTATAAAAAAATTCTATAAATTTCTTATGAATTCTCTTTGCAGAAAAATGCATAGATACACACATATGCAAAGTTTTGAAAACAATGTTAGCAGGGGTTCTTGAATCTCCCAAAGTCTAGCCATGAGCTCCAGAATCCTTACCCTTAAATTAAGGTAATATTCATTACCATTATAAAATTATGCCCTTTAAAATAAAATTTATATTTAAATAAAAGTCTCAAACATCCAAAACTTTTAATAAAATAAATTTGGAATCAAACAGTGTGTTTCTGTGTACTCTATATATTTAATATAAAAAGAAAATCCTTCTTTAGCATACATATACCCCCAGGTATATGCTAGCAGTTTTGTATTTGTTATTCTTGTGGAAGAAAAAAAAGTCATAATTATTTTGTGAGGTTTGTACAGTCTTTGTTTCTTAAATTTCCACTACAGGACAGAATATTCATATTTTTAAGATGTGATTGTTTAGGGCAGTGTTCTCTATCCACATTAAACTGCTAACCCATGAACTATCTTTCCTTCAACCAAAGCCAAAAGAAGAAGAAGAAGATAAAAATAGAAATGAAAGGGGAAGGAAAAAGCTGGCATTTCAGAAGAGAGAAGGGCATGGAGGAAAACACAAGAGACAGACAGGAAGTAGGGGATATTAAGAAATTCTTTTTAGAGTTAAGTTTAACACACACACACATCACACATTTTTGGCAGGGGTATCTTACCATCAAGTAAGCCAAAACTGGATGAACAATTCCAAGAATACTCTAAATCAGAACATATTCTTCTTTTTGAATACAGCATCAAATTAATCTGTAAATATCCTTATTTTTCAACTTTGTTTTTGAAAAATCTTGCACTATTGTTTAATTCTTATTTTTATTTGAGAACTATTAAGTTTAACCTAGAAAAAGCAAAATATTAATTATTGCTAGTGACATCCAAATTGCTTTTTTTCTAATACAGATGAAATAAAACACCAAATATGTTTAAAAGGTTTTATTAATAAATGCCAAATGGAAGTGAAGAATAACAATTTAGTTCCAAAAATTAGAAACTACAAGAATATCATATTTAAAGAAGGAAAGTAAATTGTTCATCCTCACAAATAAAACATCCTGGATTTCACATAGAATAAATTAGTAAATTATATCTAAAATAGTGTACAAAGATTAGAATCTTCTGGGTTTTTTTTTCCTCCTAATTGCAAACAATTTTTGAGTGATATATTTTGTTTCCTAGTATTTCCTATAATCTAACATAAGAAATATATTTTAGCTTAAAATTGCCCCAGGAGTGGAAGAGACTGCACTGCTAATTCGACAAATTGCTGACCACAATTTAATGACCTCGAAGAGGGATCCTCATGAATGGTTGGATAAATCCTGGCTTGAAGTTTCACCATCTAAGGTTTATTTCCTAATATATAAATTAGATATTTGCAAAGCAAATATATATACATGTACTTGAATTCTTTTTCTGGTACCATTTTCTTGTTCTATCATGCTTGCATGAGCATATGTAACAATAGCCATAATGCACAGCACTTATTTAGACAGTTTTCCAGAATTATGAGTATCTTTCAATCTCATAGAACTGTTTTTTTTATAAATTTATTTACTTTTGGCTGTGTTGGGTCTTCATCGCTGCATGCGGGCTTTCTCTAGTTGCAGCGAGTGGGGGCTACTTTTCGTTGTGGCACACAGGCTTCTCATTGCAATGGCTTCTCTTTGTGGCGGAGCATGGGCTCTAGGCACGCAGGCTTCAGTAGTTGTCGCTCACAGGCTTAGTTGCTCCGTGGCATGTGGGATCTTCCCAGACCAGGGCTCGAACCCCTGTCCCCTGCATTGGCAGGCGGATTCTTCCAAGAACCTTTATTTGGTCACACTGAAATCTGATTTCAATATAATTTTCAAATGTCACAAAATAGTCTTTTCCCCCCCAACCATTTAAAAATGTAAAAACCATCCTTAGCTCTTGGCCTGTTAAAAGGTAAACAGTTACATTAAAATCCTGAAGTTGATTTGAGGGCAGGCGGATTCTTAACCACTGCACTACCAGGGAAGTCCCTCACAGAACTATTTTAATGGGATCTTTTATAATGAACTTTCAAATCTAACTTATTATAAGGTGATCTAATGGCTTCAATGTCTAATATTTTTAAAATATAATAATTTTTCTAATTCCTACATTTCAGCATTCAAAAATAGTAGGTATATTATGAGAATAGCAAAATTCTATCATTCTGTGATTTGTCAGTAACTCAATTATATAATTGAAAGTAGAGTTATGAAATAGTTATAAGATTAAATAGTTAATTTTTAGAAATTCCTTTTGTTTAAGCATAAATATTTCCAGGCTTTCATACCAACCTAGTGTTTCTGTTACCTTTATTTTTTTATTTTATTTATTTATTTTTTTTTTGTGGTACGTGGGCCTCTCACTGTTGTGGCCTCTCCCGTTGCGGAACGCAGGCTCAGCGGCCATGGCTCACGGGCCCAGCCGCTCCGCGGCATGTGGGATCTTCCCGGACCGGGGCATGAACCCGTGTCCCCTGCATCGGCAGGCGGACTCTGAACCACTGCGCCACCAGGGAAGCCCATTACCTTTATTTTTAATGTATTCAAATCCTGAAGCCATGAGAAAAGAATGATGAAGATCATTATGTACTAACTTGGAATGACCTTCAAAATATATTAAGTGAAATATGAAAGTTGCAGTGCAGAGCATGCAGTACACTACCATTGTGTAAAACAAGGGGAAATTAATATTTATATGTATTTGTTTGTAAATGAATAAAATATCTCTGGAAAGATACCAAGAAATTATAACATTGATTATCTCTAGAGAGAACTGAGGTAATGGAGTAGGAATGAGACTTTTCACTGTATACCTTTTAGTGCCTTTTGAATTTTACCTACGGAAAAAATAAAATTTTAAAACAAATAAATAAAATAGTCATATATATTAAATCATAGAACTTTTACATGCCTAACAGAACATAGCACTATCAACAAGTATGGGTATAATTAATTATGACATATATGTATGTATGTGCAATTTCCTTCCTACAAAGGCACGTCCAATCTACTCACATGTCTGTCGTTTGATAAACTAAAAGAGGGTGCAAAAAGCCAGTGTAACCCAGAAAAAAAAAAAAAAGAAATTTGGTAATAAAGGTGGCTGCTACATTTCTAGACATTTATGAGATCTCTCTGAAAATGTATATTTTTAGACTGTTAGGGTCAGTTCTGGTTGATAGTAATTCTTCCTGTACTTTTCACAATAAGCCTTTCCTGAAATTATAACATCTGTTAGATATCATAAACATAGTTCATTTAACCAAACCATGATAGTATATGGTCTACAAAGGGAGAGCTAAAGAAATCTTGAGCTATATAACTAAGTCCCCTAAAACAGCGGTCCCCAACCTTTTTGGCACCAGGGGCCGGTTTCGTGGAAGACAGTTTTTCCACGGACTTGGGTGGGGCGGGATGGTTCAGGCAGTAATGCGAGCGATGGGGAGCGGCAGATGAAGCTTCGCTCGCTGGCCCTCTGCCACCTCCTGCTGTGCGGGCGGGGGGCTGGGGAACCCTGCCCTGAAAGGTAGAAGAGCTGTCATTAGATAAAACGATCGCCATTTGAAGGAAATGGACTGTAATGAGTCTCTTTGGATGAGTGATTAGACTGAATGAACTTTAAGATCCTTCCCAATTCTGGGTGTATGAATCTTAACTGACAAACAAGTTTCCTTCCTCCTAGCCATACTTTTTCCCCCCAAGCATCTCAAATTGAGTGGTAGGTGCAACAACAAAAATTTTAATCTGCTGGAGTGAGTAGAGTAAGAAAAAAACCACTGGCTGATTATTCCTTACACTTTTTTCTAGGAAGAAATGTACTTACTTGATTTTCCAAGTGTTAATCCATTGGTGGCTCAGCTCATGTTAAATAAAGGACCTTCACTGAACTGGATACTATTAGCAACTCTTTGTCAACTTCGGGAACTCCTACCTGAAGTTCCAGAAAAAGTGTTAAAGGTTAGCTATTTGAGATCCATATTCTTCTGAGTTTATTTCCTTTGCATTTGAGTATCTATTTTTACCATAAGGGTTTTCAAAATGAAGTTATCCAAGTTTGTTTTGGACTTCACAGAGCAAAGAAATGATTTACTTAAACTAAATTTCATACAGAATTCTCACTGGTCGTCAATCACATTATATATTTTAAAGCTATCTTATATAGATAAATCTGTACAGATCATTTATCACACTTCAAATCATTTTGAAGTGTTATACTGCCCACAGATATTCAATTACACACTCTATTCATATGTGTTTACATTCTCTCTTCCAAATAATCCTGAAGCCCTTCTTTATAGTAGTAGCTAAAGAGAACTTTAGCCTTATCAGTAAGTTTCTTTAATTTTTATGAAGGAAATGGTATTCATGTAAATTGTGTAGCTAAAACTTTTATTTTAAATGATTAGAAAATAGATGCAAATTACAGTAAGTTTTTCTTTTAATGGAGCCTAATTAAGTTATGTTCTCACTACATGGATCAATATAATACCTTTGGATGGACTACTTATTTATATTTTTCCTTATTTCCATTTAGATAAGTGTCATCACTTATATTTACTTGACTGATGTTTATGTTGTATTTTTATTATATTAATTAATTTTTTAATTTTTTTAGCATTTTTGTGACATCACTTCCTTATTCAAGATTAGTCCTTCTGTAACAAAATCACCTCAAATTTCATCACCTCAGGAAAATAGGAATCAAACTAGTGCCTTTACTTCTCAGACTTCAGCTTCTGGCTCTTCAGATTCTGTCATTCAAGAACATAATGAATATTACCAATATTCAGACTTAGGAGAGACAGTGCATGAAGACACAAACACCGCTTCAAATTATAACTCTTCCCTTATGAAACTAGAAGAAATGCCATGCATTTTACCACCTGTGACTTCTTACAATCAGACCAGCTACTGGAAAGAGTCCAGTTGTAACCCTAACATAGTGCAGAATAATTCTTTCCTGACTAATATAGAAGCAAGGAATGTGTCTGGTAGTTCCTTTCTGAACCAGAATGATTCAGAGTCAGATGTCTTTTCTTTGGGTCTAACAGCAATGAATTGTGAAACCATGATATCACCAATTGACACTCAGAAGAGAGTTACCCCTAACTTTATAAATTATCAGAAAAAGGGAACACATGAAGCAAAAGGACCTACAAATAAAGAATTGTCTGCCCCTGTCTTTTCACTAGAGGGTTCTCAATCTCTTCATTGGAACTTTAAGAGAAATGTATGGCAACAACAGAATCACTCATTCAACTTACAATATGGTGCAGAGCAGAATACATGTGACAGATGGTACTCTCAGAAAGGTAATTTATTCACTAATCAGCAAAAATGTCTGTCGGATGAGTTAGAAGGCTTCATATGTGAAAGTTCAAATGCTGAGACTAAAAAGACTTTCTGGAAAGAATCACCATCCGTCCCCAGTTTGGATTTATTTTGTGCTTCTGATTCTAATGTAAGTCAAAACGAATTCAACAGTCTTTATTTCTACCAAAGAGCTGGAAAATGTATAGGACAGAAAAGGCACTCTGTATCTTCATCTAACCCAGGAGACAAGAAATCATTAACAGGTAATACTGTCTATAGTTGATAAAACTACTCTCTAATGTAATTTTAAAAGATAGACTCATCTCCAAGTTAAAAAAATTTTTTGTTTTAATTACTACACTTAAGAATCTTCAATAACTTTGGCATCAAAGAAAGTCAAAATTCTAATTATAGACTTTTAAGAAAATAAAGGCAAAGAAAATAGGTCAAATTCTCATAACTTTAGATGAACTAAGCATTTAACTTAAGAAGTTACAAGTAAAAACATGGAACAAATCTAAGTCAAGCAGAAGACTAAGATTAACAAAGATTAAATAAAGAAATTAGTGAATTAGAAAAGTAGCCTCTCTGTCAAGCAGGGATATTTAATGAGCTAACATTTATTAAGAACTTATTATATTTTCTTTATGTGGATTTTTTAATTTTGACAATCCTATTAAATAGATACTACTGTTGGCTCTCTATTTTACAGTTGATGTTTCTGAACATTTAGTCATATCAATTTTTTAAAAGAACAATTTTATTTTCTCACTTCTGGTAATTATACCTTTTATTTCTGTGTTATTTCTTATTGCCTTGGCCTAAGCATTTATAACAAAATATTAAGTTCTGATGCTCATACAAAGGTGGCCTTACTATGATGGGGAAAAAACAAAAAGAAAGGAGAAGCTGGAAGCTTCAAAACTCCTCTTTTGCCCAGGCCATTTTGTGAGGCCAAAAGGGGACCAGAAAATCTTATATTCTTTGTTTTATTAAAAGAGAAACACTCGGGGCTTCCCTGGTGGCGCAATGGTTGAGAGTCCGCCTGCCGATGCAGGGGACACGGGTTCGTGCCCGGTCCGGGAAGATCCCACATGCCATCCCACATGCCGCGGAGTGGCTGGGCCCGTGAGCCATGGCCGCTGAGCCTGCGCGTCCGGAGCCTGTGCTCCACAACGGGAGAGGCCACAACAGTGAGAGGCCCGCGTACCGCAAAAAAAAAAAAAAAAAGAGGAACACTCAAACTATATAAGTCCCAGACTCACAAAACTTGGATTTGGTCCCACTTAATAGTCATAATTTGTTTTGTTCCTGATTTTAAGGGAAAATATTCTATCCCTAGTTTTGTAAAACTTTTGTGAGGAGTAGATGCTGAATTTTATTCAAACTCTTTTTGGTCCCTATTGGGGAAAATCAAACATGTTCTCTCTGTTGACATTAATGTAAATGTTTACAGGTTTACTAATAATCATTTTTGTCATTTCTGTGATAAACCTAATTGGCTTTTTTTTAATATCTTTATTGGAGTATAATTGCTTTATAATGTTATGTTACAGTTTCTGCTGTACAACAAAGTGAATCAGCTGTATGTATACATATATCCCCATATCCCCCTAATTGGCTTTTAAGGAATGATTTTTTACAATATGCTATTAAATATGGTTGCTAATATTTATTTGATTTTCATATCTACATTCATAATGAAATTAATTTATTGTGCTCTATTTGTACTCCGTAACAGTCTGACATGAAGGTGATTCTGGCTTCATAAATGAACTGGATGAAAATTTCATCTTTTTTCCACCCTGGAACAAATTAAGCATGTGAATTACTATATATTTTTTTAACATAGGGCATCCATATGTATGAGATAACCCATTTTTTCAATGAGAAGATCTCAGAAATTATTTTTTAATAAATTTTAGTATTTAAGGTTTTAGGGATATAGATGGAATAGTCAATGTCTACCTATATTTTAATTCATTAATTTAGTTATAAATATATTTTAAAATCATATATAAATAATGTTGATTTAAAAATATTGCTTTTTTCCACTTTGCAATTATTTTTATAAAATAACTTAAACAGAACAAGAATAAATTTTTTTTTTTTTTTGCGGTACACAGGCCTCTCACTATTGTGGCCTCTCCTGTCGAGGAGCACAGGCTCCGGACGTGCAGGCTCAGCAGCCATGGCTCATGGGCCTAGCTGCTCCGCGGCATGTGGGATCTTTCCGGACCGGGGCACGAACCCATGTTCCCTGCATCGGCAGGTGGACTCTCAACCACTGCGCCACCAGGGAAGCCCTAACAAGAATCTTTGATGCTAGTATCTTCATTATCACTACGGCAACTTTTGACTTTTTTACTGTGGTTTTCCATAGCACATCATTACCTCCAAATATGCTGTTTAAGATGTAACACTTTTTGAATTCATATTGATGCAACCCTGGAAAATTTGTCCAGAGCCATTGGTATAACCTCAAGATAATTTTCCGTTTGTTCTGAATGTATATTTGTGGTCTCTATGATAAAATTATTGATTTCATTTCCTTTTTTTTTTTTTTTTTTGCGGTACGCGGGCCTCTCACTGTTATGGCCTCTCCCTTTGCGAAGCACAGGCTCCGGACGCGCAGGCTCAGCAGCCATGGGTCACGGGCCTAGCCGCTCCGCGACATGTGGGATCTTCGCGGACCGGGGCACGAACCCACGTCCCCTGCATCGGCAGGTGGACTCTCAACCACTGCGCCACCAGGGAGGCCCTGCATTGCCTTTTGAATTTGCTTATAATGGCACCCAACTCTTGCCATTGAGATTATATGGCCAGGAATAATTACTACTGTTTAAAATATTTCAGCCTCCCTTTTTATTGATTTAATGAATCACTCTCTATAAGTATCCAAATCTAGAATAGTTCAGGTAATGTGTCATATATAATACAATCATAAAAGATGAGTCTATACATGATCACTACCTATCATATATCAGAGCTCAGGATAAATTTCACAACATTACAGATATGCGTTAAGAAACAGGCTTAATGAAGGAAAACTTAAAAACAAGAGTCTTAAATCCAGGGAGATTTAATTGTTTGTACAAGGCATGAGCATACAAATACAAATACATGTATCTAACACTAATCAGTATTGGGCCTTTAAGAACAAGCACATAGGGCTTCCCTGATGGCGCAGTGGTTGAACGTCCGCCTGCCGATGCAGGGGACGCGGCTTCGTGCCCCGGTCCGGGAGGATCCCGCATGCCGCGGGGTGGCTGGGCCCGTGAGTCATGGCCGCTGGGCCTGCGCGTCCGGAGCCTGTGCTCCACAACGGGAGAGGCCCCAACAGTGAGAGGCCGGCATACCGCAAAAAAAAAAAAAAAAAAGAACAAGCACATATATGCTAAAAAAATGTAATTTTTAATAATTATTTTATCTCAGTTTGGAAATTTTAACACTTTGTAAATACATGATGAAGAGACAGGATCCACTTGAACAGCTGGAAAAAAATACCTACACGTATTATTATCAGAAATAAAATGGTTTTCCTTTTCCTCCTTTCAACAGATTTCACGTGCTCACAGCTACCACCATTCAAAAAACAACGTCTAGTGTATGAAAAAGTCCCTGGTAGACGTGATGGACAAACTCGTCTGAGGTTTTTTTGAAAGAAAGGATAGTGCTGCATGCCACATTTCATTCTTTTTTATGATAAACCAGTAATAAAATGATTTAGGTTTGCTCATATATCAACAAAAATGCAATTGTTCTTTGATGTTCTCGGTGTTTCTACATTAAATTTTCATAATATATATCTTGCCTTATATCTTTGTAAGTAAAGTATTCTAATTAACATAATATTGTTATAATCCAAATAGCTCCCAGATTCACTTAAACATGAAAAGCCTTTTTTTTTTTTAAGAGAAATAGAAAACCTTGCCAGATGTATATCAAAGGGTTGTTTGTTGTCTCCTGAAGGGCCTGCTGCCTCCACCTTTCCTCCAGCAAAAGCCTTTGAAATGAGCCTCCATCTCAGTCTGACCCTCTGAGTCCAGAAGTGAAGATCACCACAGTCAACCCTCCACTACCAAGAAAGTTAAAACCTAGGGCAAAATTGAAGTTAGAGAACTTCCAATTTAAATGCTGTCTTCATAAACAAAATTTTCAAACAAACCATAAGAAAATATTTGCGACCCACATGACAGAAAAAGGGCACACATTCCTAATATACAAAGAATTCCTACAAATTGATAGGAAAAAAGACAACCTAATAGAAAAATGGGAAAATATATGAATAGATATTTCACAGAAGAAACAAGAATAGCCAATGAACATTTGAAACAATATGCATCTTCATTATTTATTAGGCAAATGCAAATTAAAACAATAAATTACTGCTTTTTCACGTATCAGATCAGCAAAATTTTTGAGAATTCCAGTGTCAGCATATGGGAGAAAGAACGCTTTCCTGTATTGTTGGTACATTTGGGGAGGATAGTTGGTATATTTTTACATGGATGATTGTAGGTTTCTAATTACTATAGTATTTGTATTCCATTGAATACATTTAAAAGAAAGATGTAATTATTTTATTTTAAAATGTCAATATTTCTAGTAAAATTTTATTCTTTGCAACTATTCAAAGTTCTGATGAAACTTTTACCTGTCAACTCTAAAATGGAGGTATGTGTTTTTTGCAAAAATGTTTGAAGACCACAAGCATTCTCTCTCTCTCTTTCCTGGCTTCTGAAATTATCACCCTGTTACTACCAAAATTGACCTCTACCTTTTTAGACCCAAAGGGCATTCAGACATCACCTCACTTGATTTCTCTTCAGTGTTTGATACTGTTAATCACATCCTCCTTTTTGAAACTGGCTTAACTTGACTTTAAACCAACTCTCTTACTCTTTTATTACACTTTTATTTATAGGATGTTTGGTTTTGCTTGGGTGTGTGGAGGGTGGAGACTTCAAAAAGAAACTATTTCTGGAAATTTTATTGGAATTTCTGTTGTGCTTTCTTAAAGTTTTGGCAGGATTTCTCCTAAACTAAGGTAAGGCTGTCTTACCAGTTTGCAGATCTCCTTGATCCCATCTTTTTTTTTTTAACTTTTTAAATTTATTTACTTATTTATTTATTTTATTTTTGGCTGCATGGGATCTTCATTGCTGCACGTGGGCTTTCTCTAGTTGCGGCGAGCAGGGGCTATTCTTTGTTGAGGTGCGCAGGCTTCTCATTGCAGTGTCTTCTTTTGTTGTGGAGCATGGGCTCTAGGCATGCAAGCTTCAGTAGTTGTGGCACTCAGGCTCAGTAGTTGTGGCACACAGGCTTAGTTGCTCCGCAGCATGTGGGATCTTCCTGGACCAGGGGTGGAACCCGTGTCCCCTGCATTGGCAGGCAGATTCTTAACCACTGCGCCACCAGGGAAGTCCCTTGATCCCATCTTTAATCAGCTTGCAGAGGAGAGGAGTTTCTTTACAGGCCCTAGACTGGGGCAAGCTTAGGCCAAGCTATCAACACCCACTCCCCTGCTTCCTCACCAAATAGAGTGAAAGCCTCTGAGTCCTCCTGCCTGTATTTCTCAATGATGCTCGGTGTTTAAGGACACATTCATTCTGCCTGGGTCTGGAGCAGCCTCTAGTGCTGTTGCCCATCAGAGGTATTACTGGGGGCAAGTCTTGTGTTGGTAGCCTGGGAACAGAGGATAAAGTAAATGAGTTCTGCTTCAGCAGAGCACTCCCAGGGAGCGATTGTCACATGACCGATTGGGTTGGTCCATAGGAGAAGCCTGAAGGGTTTGGATAGGTCCTTGTTAGGGGGTCAGAATTGTCAGTCCAGCCTCCCAAGATCCTCTCCCAAACACCATATCACATGGAATTATTTAGAATAGGCCCAACCTCCCAGGTTGGCTCTTGCCATGGAAACTTTGATTCTCTGAGAGCGTTTCCCCGTGAGGTTTTCCATGTTCTAAGGGGAGTTACTTGCCCTTAGATCTATGACTGGTAGTTGTGATGCTCACCTTTGAGGGCTTTTGAGTGGCCTTACCCCCAAGTTCCTAGGCCCAGCCCAAACTCTGTAGGACTCATCAGAACATCAGCTGTCCCTTCCAGTTGTGGGTGGACATAAGATACTCCTTCCCTCGTCAGTGAGACTCAGCATACAACTGGGGATCAACACCAGGGTGTCCCACGCCTTTCCTCTCACAGTAAGAGCCCGGTTATTCTCCCCAAATAACAAGCCTGCCCTAAAGCAAAGTATCCAACAATTTTAATAAATGGAGTAGCCTAGGTTGGAGGGGATGGGGGGTGCAAACTGTAGCAATCCAAAATGAAAGCTGAAAAAAATACGTTTTCTGTCTTTTGCTTTTTTATTTCGTTTATCATTTTTACCATACAAGAATTTTAAATTCCATACTTAATTAAATTATTTATTTATTTATATTGCTTATTTATTTAAATTTAATTTGATCATCAAGTATACACATCTTCTCTTTTTTGATTTCTGGGTTTCCTGCCTTGCTTATGAAGCCCTTTTTTACCCTGAAGTTACACAACTATTCTCCTAACTTTTCTTCTAATGCTTTTTTATCACCTTTCTTTAACCTATGTGGAATTTTTTTTGCATAGTATAATACAGGCCCAATTTTATTTCCTTCCAAATGCATAGCCAATAATGCCAGCACTATCTGTTAAATTAACTATACTTTCCACTGAATAGAAAAAAAAAGTCAGGTCTATTTCTGAACTATTACGATCCATCCAATCATCTATTTTTCTAGTCCTATACTACAATAATATTGTTTATTTTGAATTTTTTGTTTTGAATATTTTGGTTTTTTAAGTCATATTGTTCTGATTCAGCAGCTTCAAAGTAAGTTAGTATCTGGTAAGGCAAGTTTCACCCTCCCATGTTTCATACACACACACGCACGATTTTGTTTTGTTTTAATTTACTTATTTATTTTTTATTTTTGGCTGTATTGGGTCTTCGTTGCTGCATGCGGACTCTCTCTAGCTGCAGCAAGTGGGGGCTACTCTTCACTGTGGTGCACGTGCTTCTCATTGCGGTGGCTTCTCTTGTTGCAGAGCACGGGCTCTAGGCCCGCTGGCTTCAGTAGTTGTGGTGCATGGGCTCAGTAGTTGTGGCTCACGGGTTCCAGAGCGCAGGCTCAGTAGTTGTGGCGCATGGGCCTAGTTGCTCTGTGGCATGTGGGATCTTCCTGGACCAGGGCTCGAACCTGTGTCCCCTGCATTGACAGGCGGATTCTTAACCACTGCACCACCAGGGAAGCCCACATGCACAGTTCTAAAAGCTATTCTTGGACACTTGATTTTCCATATAAACTTTTAGATATTTTAACCAGTTTCCCTTAAAAAATAAAATAGGAATTCCACTAAATTTATATAAATTTCAGTAAGACTGCATTTTAATGAAATTGTCCTAATATCCTGAAATTTATTTGGACCCTGTTCTATAAACATCAGTAAAATCTTTTATGATTCTTGCACTTTTGTTAAATGTATTTTCAAGTATTTTTTATAGTTTTGTCATTAAAGTGGAAATGGGATAGTTTCCATTTCTATTTTTTAAAATTATAGTTGATTTACAAAGTTGTGCCCATTTCTATTTTTAACTAGCTATTGTCAGTGTAGAAAATGCTTTTTATTTTTCTATATATACTTTGTATCCAGCCAGCCTCCCAAATTGTAATATTACAAATTCAAGTATTTCTTTTACTAAACTGAGTTTTCAAAGTGTAAAATTATATAATCCATAAATACAGATATTATTCCTTCTTAAATGTTTATGCCAGCAAGTCATTCGATGAAATCCAATAGCTGTTCTGAATAAAAACTAAGTGAATTAGTGAAATAAGAGAAGGAAATTAAAGATGATAAAGACAGTTTACTAAAATCAACAGCAAATTTCATATTACATGGTGAAATGTGGAAGCATTCAGCATATTAGGAACAAACAAAACACTTTTTATCACCACTATTATTCAGCACTACTTTGGAAGTCTTAGCTAATGTAGTAAGATGAAAAAATGAAATGATGTAAACATTCTCTTCTTTAAACCCTTCATGTAATGAATGACATTGATAGATTTGCTTATGTTGAATTAGCTTTGTAAGGTTGTATCTTCTCTTGATAAACTACAGAACCTGACTTGCTTATATTTAAGACGTTATCTATACTCATAAGTGAGATGTCTATAGTTTTCTTGTACTATCTTACCAAGTTTTTGCCAAAGGGAAAGTGAAATCAAGAGATTTTTTTTGACACATAAAAAGCTCTACATACTTAACGTATACAACTTAATGAATTTGGAGATACGTATACACCTATGAAACCACTAATACAATCTATGCCATAAACTTACCCATCACCTCCAAAAGTTTCCTCCTGCCTTATTATTTTTTGTGATAAGAACAATTAACATAAAATCTACCCTCTTACCAAATTTTAAAGTATCCAGTACAGCAGTGTTAACTACAGGCACTGTGCTGAACAGTAGACTTCTAAGATATACTCATCTTTTATAGCTGAAATTTTGTTTTTTGTTTTTGTTTTTCGTTTTATTTGTCTGTGCTGGGTCTCAGTTGCGGCACGCGGGATCTTTTAGCTGCGGCATGCAGGAATCTTTTAGTTGCGGCATGCAGGAATCTTTTAGTTACAGCATGCAGGCTCTTAGTTGCAGCATGTGGGATCCCTGACCAGGGATTGAACCCGGGCCCCCTACACTGGGAACATGGAGTCTTAACCACTGGACCACCAGGGAAGTCCCGAAAATTTATTTTTTAATGGAGATGTTTTTTTAATGCTTGTTGTTGTTAAGATGGAGAATGGAACATGTTTAAATGCTGATAAAAGGATGCAGTAGAGAAGGTGAAGATAAAGGAGAAAAAGGCTAACTGATAGTGTGACATTTCAGAGGTGAAACGGATCCACAGAATAAGAGGGTTAGAAAAAGGACACCTGAATTTTGATCGAATGGAAGGGATTCAGATCACTTAGATTTGGAAGTTTAGTGGCTGGAAGTTAAAGAAGTTCCATCTTATGACTTCTACATTCTCTACTATAACACTACTTATGTTCAAATATATTCTCATTTATTTATTTATGGATTTATACATAGCTATTTCAAAGAGCAAATGTTGCCAGTAATTGAGATATTTCTGCATGTTATACATATATCTGTTTTTCACAAAATTCTATGAGGGCTTGTAGACAAAAATTTCACCTCCCACTTCCAGCACTCAATCTCACAAGCAAACAAAATCTATGAAGCCTTAACACAAAATCTGACACAAAATGTTGCTGTCATTAGCAGAAATTAAGCAGAAATTTTATTTCCAAGCTCTTCAAAGATTATAACAAACACATATAAAGTATTCTTTTAAGTGTCCCAAATTAAATCAAAGGCACATCATCAAAGTAAAACACTTGTGACATCGAGAGTTCATTTAGGTTGTAATATTTTCACATTACTTTTTTTTTAATCATTTGCAATATTCTGTAGATCACATTTAAACATTGTTTTAAAGACATGAAATAATTTAGTATTTTTTTTAAGTAAAACCACCATTATAAAATAGAGGAACTTAAGAAGACAAAGATCAAATCTGCTTCATATACAGGATGGGGCAATCTAATAAACAACACAACATTAATCCTTTCAAACAAGTTTGCTAAGAAACAGCTCCCATATTTAGTGTTAAAAATAAAACAATCTTCTCATTTAGAAAAATCAAGACATCATTTGATTAATAAAGCCCATTCTTCCCCCAATTTTATACTTGCTTATCTTCATTTAGAAATTATAAATTCATGAGAAAAGAACAAATTTTGTTATGGTATAAAAATCTTAGTCGGGAACAACAAATTACAAATATTTAATTTTTTTAACAAACAATACTGTTTTCCTTCCCAAAATGTAAACATCTAGTAAATAAAACATATGTAACATTCCAGGTATAGAAACACTAGAAATTCACTTAATGAAAGAGATGTATTTTGGTATATTTGGTGGGAAGGTTTTTGTTTAAGTATAAAGCACTTCAACAAAGAACCAGGCCATTATTATTTAAAATCTACTCCTTCACCCAGTTTCCTTGAGTAGAAACTCATAAATTTCCATAGAATTTTGGCTAAAGGACCAGGCCACAGGAAAGGTCCTGTGAAATATCTAAAAGTCATTTGGCTGGAGAAGTGTGTTCTTGAGATTTGGAGGCAGTCATTCATCACTTGGTGCTTGAAAGCATTCCTCAGCGGACTTCCTCCCTATTGGAAAGAGAATTTGGTAGGCTTTCACTAAGTAAGATTTATACGTAAAATTAACTAGTCATCGTTTCATAGGTCACTTTAGGGTTCTCAAAGAAGAAAATAACATGTTAATACCAGAAAATCCAAACTACACCATTGAATGTGTAGGACCCACGAAAGTGCTCTGTAAACAGAAAAATGCTGCGCCAGCATAAGACTATTATTTTAATACCATAAATGTGGACAGTTTCCATTAAAAGGTACAAGAGTACCTGATAGTATTACTTCCTTCTTGTTAATGTGAATAATTTCCTTTTCAAGTATATGAAAAAAGACCTAAGATGATTACTTCCTGTATAAACACCCCTTAGAACATGTAATTTGAAATATATTGGCCCCAAAAGACTAATAATTTATGCCCTGCCCTGCTCCCCCACCTCCAAAAAAAACAGTGAAAATGTGCATGAGACCCCGTACAACACACTAGAACCCAGGAAATTTATTATAGGCCACCAAAGAGGTGTTTTCATTTCAAGAATACATTTTTAAGGTTCTTTTAACCCTACTCACACTTTCCCCAGTTACTCCATCTCTTCCTCCATTAAAACACAGAAATACATTCTGAAAGCTTCTAGGAAAGAAATCACAGCTGGTGATAGGACCAAGTCTCCTCTGGGGAGTCCTTAGTCCCAAGAGTAACAAGTCAGTTGATAGCACCAAGCAACAAATCACAACTGCAGGATGGTGTAAGGACAGAGAAGATGGTATTGAGGTCAAGAAATTATTATCGGCCAGCTCAGTTCAAAAGCTCAAGTACATAAGGATATTAGCATCTCATGAGTTAGTGCAAAGAGCATTGAGACTCTTCTACTTAGATGTATTCCACAAGCAGGAAGGTTAGAGTCACCCTTCAGGGAAAGTTGTGCATTTTGCTGGGTTTATCCAAGAACAGTAGATATTTAAAACTCAGTTGCCCAAGTCCTTTGGGAAGCCCCATGATAATGCCATGGCCCCAAGACGGCCTGGTGTATCATTACTCACCAGTCTTCAGAGTAAAGCACAGGATCTGGGCTCCCGAAAGGGGTTGCTTCCGGCTGGAACACCTACAAGCAGGGCGTCCTTGCAGGCATTCTGCATGCAGTACTGTTGAAGCTCTGCCGCCGCCTGAGAGACCTGAAACAAAGGGACAAGAGCTTGACAAGCTGCTCACAGCCAGATCCATCCAGCAGTCACTTGAGACTCTGAAAAATGACCATACAACCTGACAAAGGTCATACTTTGTACAACCTCCAAGAGTCTTTTTTGCTGAAAGTTCTAATAATTGCACTCCAAAGAGGAAAGGTTACTATTTCTATAACCTTGATTTAGGGTATTTTTGGTTTAGTGGCTTACTCAACAAAGGAAAGATAAAGCCCTATCTTTCATCCATTTAGAATCCTAGTTTTGAGACTGAATTTGTAAAGAAATAGCTTATCCTAGTGTGCCCTTTACAAATTTTCACTTATAAAGCATGCATTGATATATCCAGGTCTGCCATGTGAACAGACTATTTTAATGTTTACAAGGCTGGATGGAGCCTTATCTGTTCTGCTCAAAACAAGTGACGAGGTCCCTCCATCATGGTTTTTTGTTGTTGTTGTTGTTGTTTTTTTTTTTTTTTTTTTTGCGGTACGCGGGCCTCTCACTGTTGTGGCCTCTCCCGTTGCGGAACACAGGCTCTGGACGCGCAGGCTCAGCGGCCATGGCTCATGGGCCCAGCCGCTCCGCGGCACGTGGGATCCTCCTGGACTGGGACACGAACCCGCGTCCCCTGCATCGGCAGGCGGACTCTCAAACACTGCATCACCAGGGAAGCCCTCCATCATGTTTTTGAAGCAGAACAGCTTATTGGTTAAGAGTGCAGTCTCTGGACAAGTTACTTAACTTCTCAGTACCTGTTTTCTCATCTGTGAAACGTATTTAGTAACAGTGCCTACCTCCCTGAGTTGATGTAATAAGTAAATGAGTTGATGAATGTAAAGCACTTAGAATAGTGTTGACACTACTTAGCAATCATTTGTGGCAGACTGCAGAAACAGTCACAATATTTTGCAGCTCCTACCACCAAGAAGTAAAGTCTTTATCCACCCCTTGAATCTGGGCTGGCCTTGAAACTTACTTTGACCAGGACAATGGCAGAAATAATGGGCAAGTTCCAAGCTTAGGCCTCAAAAGCCTTTGCAGCTACTTCTCTTGCTATAGTTGCAACTTAAGACCACCATCAAATGAGCCCAAGCGAGCCTACTGGAGGTCTTGTGGAGGAGAACCAGTCAGCCAAACCCCAGCCACCTGCCTACTAACCTCCAGACATATGAGTGAGGCCATCCTAGATCATCCAGCCATCAGCCAACCCTCCATTTGATGGCAGATGCACAGAGAGCCCAGCAAAGACCAACAGAACTATACAGCTGAGCACAGCTTAAACTGTTGATCCAAGACTTGCGAGTTTATAAAGGTTGTTTTAAACCACTAAGTTTTGAAGAAGTGTATTAGGCAGCACTGACACAATATTATTCTGCCTTTCTTCTTAGCCTCCCTTTGATGCATAGTTGTACTTGGAGGCTTTCCTTGCTTTCCATTTTTCTTGTACTGAAAAAGTGTTTTGTATAAAATCTCACCCATATTGTACAAAAATGTTCCAATTGCTGTCCAAGTATTACTACTAATTTGTGTTAATTTTCCAAGCTTCCAAATAACTGAAAAAAATCAATTCCTTAGGTGTCAGTTACTATCTAGTTTCTAGAATACTTTAGGAATTTTAGTTTCATTAATGTAATAACAGTTTACTTTATATCATATAAACATGTAATATAATATTGCCAAACTAATGTTTAACCTTGCCTTTCCCTCAACAGAAGTTCTGACATTTTCATGTTAATTATAATTGGAATTACTGATTATATATATATGTTATTAATTCAAAAGAAATTTGGAACCAATTATGCTCATGCTTATTATCTCAGCTTCAGAGGGAACGAGTGAACTCCACACATGATGGGTGGAAAGAGACTGTCTCCCAGGACTCCCAGAGAAATGGGATTAACTGCACCCTAGCCTAAAGAACATGGTCAAAAAGTTAAGGTAAGGGAGAGGCAAAGCAAATGAGAGAAGAGTAAAGTGGTCAGCATTTCTCTAGCACTTTCAAGGGAAAGAAACTCTGGCCTGGGAGAATACAAGCCCAAACCCTTAGAAGTTGTATCCTCCCAATGGAGGTGGGATAATCCCTACCCAAATCATATGACTTTCCTTGGTTTGAGCCCAGGCTGACCCATCAACTTCTGAGAGACTTCTCCAAAGCAAAGAAGGGGTCCTTGGAAGGATACTGAGCATTGAAGCACTGGGAAGGGGTGCCCTCCATAGTATCCTAAGAAACTGGTATTCTGGTTTATTTACCAGTTAGTAAGTCTGTGAAAGAGAAGACGTCTCTGGGTGTGCTGAGAACATCCATCCATCACTGAGCCCTGAAATTAGTCAAAACAGACCCTGGAAGGTTGTGACTCCCTAAGGTGCTGCCTGAGAAAAGCCCTGCCAAGCACCCCAAACCATACTCCCACGAGGACACCATGCAAATAAGCTTATTATCTGTGTGACTTTGAGCTATTCACTTGACTTCTCTGTGTCTCAGTTTCATCACCTGTAACTACTTTTTAAATGTAGATAAGAATACCTTCCCCAGCTACTGCACAGGGTAGGCAGGCATCTGGCTCACAGTTTTTCTTTCCACTTCAGGTCCCCACATCATCTTAAACATTTCCAACAACCCTAGTTTCATTTCCCTGAGCTCCTCTCTTCAAACAACCTTCTCCTCAACAGCAGTAGTTACAGCCAACACCTGTAACTGCTCCACATCTGTAATTTCACATTCCAACATCCTGCCTTCCGATCACAATCTCTCCTGCCCATCCAGGGTGCTGCTTCCTTTCTCCTCACTACACCTGCTCTTTGACCTCAGGGGGAACATCTCTTCCTTTTTTGTCTGGCCCATCACAGGGAGGCTGGCTCTGTTCCTTCTCCATTCAGCCTGGGTTCAGCCTCTTTCCGGCCAGACCCTCAAATTCCTTGCTCTCCACTCCCATTTCTGTCTTTCTGGCAAAACTCGCCCGCTAACCCACTACTTGGATCAACTACCATTCACCTTGGGCACTCAGATTCCTGGGCAGCCAAATACTGCTGGAGACAAAAAATAAATAAATAAAGTAGGACAATCAATCTCACAGTAGCTGGGTATTCAGAATCACAAGGTGTCTATGATTGTGCCTGCTAGGGGGTCCTCTCCCATTCCCAACAGCACTCTCTCCCTCATCCTCAGCGCTTGTGACACCGTAAGTTCCCTTTTTTCTGCCTTAAAAGAAAACTTGGCCTCCTATTCCTCAAAGAAAATTGTCATCATACATGGTATTAAGCCCTTCTCTGGAAACATCTATGTTAACACATATCCTTCCCCCTGTCTTCCTGCCTCAGAAGGTGCCCCTCCAACCCCAGACCCCCTTAGACAGACTACCTGTCTCTACCTCCAGTTCTCCTTCTCCATTTGTTTCTCCCCTTCGACCTAAAAATACAGTGTGTTCCTTCCTCTCAACCTCAAAATACAGCTTTTCATTTCCTAAATTTAAAAAAAAAAAGTTTCCTCTTTAAAACCAGATGTTTTTTTCAAAAAAGTCTTTCTATCCTATTACAATCTAGATTCGGCATCTACTACTACATATGTCACTGAAACCTCTTCTGCATTCCACAGCTTTCTCTCTACCTTGTTTTAGAATCAATTATATCAATTATTCTCTGAAATTATTTTATTTACTGGTTAGTGTGTTTATTGTTTATCTTTCCCACTAGAATGACGTATTCTCAGTACCTAGAGTAGGGCCTGGTACAAAGAAAAGGCACTATTGAGGTCCACAGACTATCGCAGCAGTGTCCATTCATTCACACACACATTCTACAAATAATGCTATATACTAGTTGGTAAACACAATTACACATCAGATGTTTTTTAATCAACTGACTAAACATTGGACACGTTGACTAAGCCCCAGAATTGTGAAAACCTCTCCTTCCTCGCTTCAGTACCCTTACTTTCCCTAGCTTCCCTTCTCGCGGCCATCTCTTTCGGCGGGTCCCTGGGTTCCACGCTCTGGTCACTTCCTAAGTTTCACTCCCATACGTTCTTTCAGCCTCGGTCTCTGAGCTTCGGCCCAGGGAGCCAAACACCTCCCGGGCATCCCCTCAAAGTCCACGTATCCGAAACTTAACGCATCATCTCTCCTCCCTACCGTAGCGAATGGCAACGCCATCCATCCTGTCACCAGGCCAGAAACCCGAGCAGCGCCCTCCTCCCCCCTCATCCTATCAACCCATTACCGAGGCCCATCCATTCAGTCTCCTCCGCAGCTCTGGACCCCATCCTCCCGCACCAGCCAAGTCCGGGGGGGGGGGCCACCAGCACGTCGCCCGCATTCCTGGTGTCCTCGCGTCCGTCGGGCACCCCAAGTCATTGTCCCCATCACTGAAACGTGACCGCGCCGGGGCTCTCGGTCCCGGACCGCCCTCGCGGGGACAGGTGAGTTTCTCGCGAGCGCCAGGGTCTGGGCCCGGCCCTGCGCAGACTCCCACCGCCCGAGGCCGAGCCGCGAGCCTGGTCGGGCGCCGTCCTCAGGGCCGCCCACCGCGTCCGGCCACCCGGCTCGCTCTCGGGCCGGCCCCGCAGCTGTCCGCCCGGTCGCGGCCTCCTCCTCCCAGGCCCGCTGACGGTTGGGCGGTCTCCGCACCCCGAGGCCAGGCGCCGGCGCGGGCCTCACCTTGATCCTCTCTACGCCGGCCTCCAGCTTGAGCTGCTCCACCAGGCGCTGCAGGGCGCTTACGCTGGCCCCGGAAGACATGGCGGCGGCCTGGGCTCCGAGCGAGTGAGCGAGCCGGTGGGCGGGCGGAGACGCGAGGCCCCGAGGCCCGGCGCCGCCCCGGGGCGGGGAAGCCGCTGCGCCTGCCCCGCCGCCCGCCGGCCGCTCCCGGCCTCGCCCGGCAGCCGCTCCCCTCAGTGGCAGACGCAACTGGTAAGCGACACCTTGGGGTCCCGAGCTGACTGACACCTAACTCTGCGTTCTAAGCAGGGAGGGCGCCTGCGTCTACCCCTGGCCCCCGACCCGCGTCGCGGGGCCCACACAGGGCGCCCACCTACGAAGCTTCTAGGAGGAGCAGGAGTGGGTGTGGGGGATGGAAAAGGCGAAGACGCTCTCCTGGAGACTCGGAACTGTGACTGCGTGTGGATGGAGCAAGGTGTGGAGAGAGTGGCAGAAATAAGGGGCCACGTGTGAAGGCTTCGAAGCCCTGCGAGGGAGTTATCCTCGGGTAGGTGAGGACAGTCGATGGGGTTTCCATGCAACAGAAACAGGTTTCTGCGTTAGCCTGTGACTGTGTGACGGGAATCCTAGCGGTTGACCCGGCAGGGTCAGTAAAGTAAGCAGGGTAGAATGGCAGACCCTGACATCTTTGCAGAACATACAGAAGAAAATTAAATTCAGCCCCCCTCACTGCCGTCTCGCCGTTCAACTGTAACCATTGTTTCTGTTGTGCTGCATTTTTTTTATAGTGAACATTAGTTTGTTTCACAAAACTGGCATCATTACTATATGTAAAACGTGTGGTTTTTGTGTTTTTTAAAATTTATTTATTTTATTTTATTATTTATATTTGGCTGTGTTGGGCCTTCGTTGCTGCACGAGGGCTTTCTCTAGTTGCAGAGAGTGATTGCTACTCTTCATTGCGGTGCGTGGGCTTCTCATTGCTTTGGCTTGCCTTTGTTGCAGAGCACAGGCTCTAGACATGTGGGCTTCAGTAGTTGTGGCATGTGGGCCCAGTAGTTGTGGCTCACCAACTCTAGAGCACAGGTTCAGTAGTTGTGGCACACAAGCTTAGTTGCTCCGCGGCATGTGGGATCTTCCCGGAGCAGGGCTCGAACCCGTGTCACCTGCATTGGCAGGCGGATTCTTAACCACTGAGCCACCAGGGAAGACCCAAATGTGTGGTTTTTGTTGATTTTGTTTTTCGCTTAATGTATTATGAATATTTCCTTATTATTCTTGTGCGCCATTGTATTTGTTAGAACCTGCTTAAACTGAGTAATGCAAAAAGGTAATACACTGGCTTGTGTAACCGAAAAGCCCAAGGACTTTAAAGTAATGGGTTTAATTGCCCAAATAATAGCTGTAGGGCTCTCATTCTCCATCTCTTGGCTCTGCTTTTTCTGAGTGTTGGCCTTGTTTTTTCCGATGGTAAATAGACTCCCTCTAGTGCTGCGAAGGAAAGTTTCATGCTTTTATTGCCCCAGCCTAGGAACCCCAGGAGCAGTAGCACCTCTTTTCTGTCTTTCTAATTGCTGCAGCAAAAATCACCATAATGGACCTCACTGACCTTATTGAGTCATGTGTCCACCCATGAACCAGTCTATTTGAAGGCAAGGGTTTGTATGTTGTTGGAATGCCCGGATTAGCTGCCCCTGGCCAAGAGCAGGATGTGGGCTGGGGTCAGCCCCACCTCTGGTGGGCCCTGTGGTGTGCCACCCAACTTCCCATTTAGGGCCAAGGCATTCATTGCCCCACCTGCCGGGAGTAGCAGCAGCTGATGCCTCTCAGCTGAGTCCTTCTGGAAACTGCCCTTAGCCCGAGAGCCACCCCTCCCAGGGTCATCTCTCATCCAAGGACGGATGTGTGGGATGCACAAGATCTGCACCCCAACCCCCTTGCCTCAAGCTGGCACAACAGTGAAGGATGATGGAAGCTCAGAGCTCCCCCTGGGGTCATCTGAGGCCTTTATGGCAGCTGCCTCACAGTTCAGTGCCTCCCTCTGCCTGATCCCCAGTTCCTGGACTGCCCTACAGGTGTTGATCTTGACACTCCCCAACAGACTTTCTGCATGAAAATCTCCATCTCAGAGTCTGTTTCTCTGGGGAACCCAAACTAAGACACCCACCCAAACCATATGGACTGAAAGGGGAAGATCAGTTCCCTAAAGGAAAACCAGGATGCTGATACTAGAAGGGGGCCAGGGGGAGTCAAAAAAAAGATCTGCTCCTCCACTATTATTTTTAATGACTGCATGATATTCCATTGTACAACTGGGTCACAATTTATTTACCTATTGCCCTATTATTTAACACTGTGGTGGCCACCTTACACATACAGCTTTGTGTATGGTTTTTATTTCCTTATGATGCATTCCTAGAAGTGGAATTGGTGGATCAAAGAATATAAAACAGTTTTTAAAACTTTTCCCTTCTTTATCCTCCAGAAGGTGGTAGCAATTGCTATTCCCACCAGAAGGCTGCCTGTTTCTCTGCACCCTCACAGTTCTGTATTGTGGTTCTTTATCTCTAAAAACCTAATAGATGAAAAATGGTGTCTTAAGTCTTTTAGATGTCTTAACTGTTGAGGCTGGACATTTCTTCTATTCCTTTTGTGAGCTATGTGTTCAGTCTTGGAGGTGTTAAAGAGTTTTTCTTATCTCATGACAAGAGCAGATTTGCACATTTTAAAGCCCTCTCCCGTGGGCTCCCTCACCACAAAGAACGTATATTCTTGTCAAAACATGAAAGTACACGTTAGAAACGTGACTAAATTGGTGACAGAATAGAAAAGTTGTGTGTCAGAAAGATGAGGCAAAGAACTCAGAGCAAAGATATAGACTGGAAGGATCAGGAAGAGCTCATCTTAGATGGTGAGACCTAGACCTTGGAAACATGTGTCCTGCAGATGGCAGAAAGGGAGGGGGAAAGCAGGGAGAACAGGAGGCCATGCACACGTGGAATGAAGTAGTTAATGAATAAAAGAAGGCTCTAGTGAGTAACAGAAAAGTCACAGAAAACCTCATAAGAAACAGGAGTTTGCGGCAAACAGCAGGGTAGCCACATGGTAAGACATTTTAGGACTATTAATCTGGGATGAGGATAGAAAATGAACTGAAGCTGGGGAGGCAAGATGACTTCAATAGTAGTTTTGTCTTTTTGGTGGAGTGGCTGGATCAAGGCCCTAGAGAGGACTGTGAAGGTGGGATGGAGAACAAATTCAAGAGACTCAATCAGTAGGACTTCATTGTAGTTATGAAATGCAAAGGAAAGTGGGCAGAGGCTTCTGAAGCAGAGAATAGGTGAGATCTGATGCCTGTAACAGAAATTAGGAAACAGGACTAGGTTTGAAGGTAGGAGTGAAGAATAAGGATGAGTTTGGCTTAGGAGAAAGTAAGTCTTCAACTGTACTGCTTCGTGCCTCTAGGCTGCTGAAAATGTTTAGTGGCAGATGTTGATGTGGGAGACATCTGCACAACCTAATGGTAGCTGAAGAAATGAAATGATCTCTAGTTAGAAAAGGGGGCTTTGGGGTTGCCCACGGTGAGGGAACACCCAAGGTGATACTTGTGTGTCAGCCATGAGGTAGCAGGAAAGGTCTAGGAGTGTGCCCCATCTCCCTCCTTCACGCCCGATCACACCCACCACCCTGCTTGCTGCTGTATGATTGATTGTGCTCTTCTTGGAGAGAAGTGGTCTGGCTTTGAAAGAAACTGCCAGGTTTTAGCATCCAGCCTCCTGCAGTGATCCATGGACAGGCAGGCTAGGTGCCACTTGTTAACGGAGGGCTGAACATCTGTGCTTTGCTTTATACGTCACCAAAATGTCTTCTCATCCATTATTTTTGCATCGTGGAACTTCAGAGTGGAAAGAGACCTTCAGATAAGGTAGTCCATTCCCCAATTTTAGAGACGAGGAAACTAAGGCCCACTAAGAAAAGTGACTTGCCTAGTATCACACAAAGTGGGAGGAAAAGAACTTCCATTTTAGCTTTCAAGAGAAGTCACTGCTCACCTGGAGGACTAGAGTCTGTCCCCACAGACGCAGTTATTTCCAGAGCTCTGAAAGGTGAGGCATGGGGACGGAGTATCCTTTCCTCCTCAGCCCAGCTAAAATGCACAGATCACCAGTGTATTATTTTAGAGAATTTGTTACCCATTTTTTTCTTGGTTAAGATAAAAACTTATAACTTTCCACTGTTTCTAAGAGTCTCAGTACTTTTGAGAAATGTCAGTGTCCTTGTAAAGACAAACATTTCATTTGTTTCCCTGTTGTGATCTATAATTCTTCACTCCTGACATGTATTTTGTCACCCTTTTACTAACAGTAGGTTATTTTTCCAGAAAAGCAGCTTTAAATCACTCTTCTCCATAAAAAAATAATGATAAAATGGGAAGGGGTTTCTGCCACCTTCAGTTTTCTAAAAAAGAAACAGGGAAACACATTAACAACTATATTTAATGTGACACAGTATAATGTACCAAAAAAAATCATTTCACTTCCTTCTACCCATTGCATTATTTTTAGAACTTAATGACTCAGGAGTGAAAGATTCACCAACAGGTGTGTGGATTCAGCTTCTCTGGAGAGATTTTTACAGGCTGCTTGAGACTTTGAGAGGCAGTGTGACTTAGGGCTACTTGATGTTCTTTTGAGCAGCCATTCCAGGCATGCCTCTGTATCTCACTGGAAGTGTCCCTTCTGTAAATGTAGGCCTTGAACTAGTGAGTAGCGGATTATTCTATTCGCTCTGAAAGTTCTTTCTTTCCTGAGTTGTCATCTCAGCTGCTTCACCTTGTACCCCAGGGTACAACAAGGGGCAGGCGGCTGCTTTTAAGACACACAATTCCAGTCCTAAGGAGCCTCACTTTTTCACTCTAGCACAGTACTCTGCACAAAGTAAGGGGTTCAAATACCTATTTAAATAATAAAGAAACAACGGGTTTGTAATCATCACTAAACACTCTATTACCATGGATTTTAACAAACGAGACTCTTTCCTGTTCCCTCTGAAGCATTAATATATGCCAGCCATTTTACCCCATCTTATTTAATTCTCATGATAATCCTGTAAAGTAGTTAGTATCCCTACTAGCTATTAGAGACGAGAAATGGGGTTCAGAGGTTAACCTGCCCAAAGTCAAACTATTCGTTGCAGAGCCAGGAACCAAACTTTGGTCTATCCGGCTGCAAAGCCTGAGCCATTCCCCTGCATCCTGCTCACTCTTCTTGAGGTTATAAAAGGAGACACTGTCAAATGGGAGGAAGTTTCTTCATCCCCTAATGAAACTGGGGAGGAGTCTGTAGGAAATCCCATATGTCACTGCTCTAAGACTGTGTGATCCACTCCATACATAATTGTCAAGGGTACTCTGAATCCGTTAAGAAACTGATTAAAGTTTATGACAAATCATATAGGCTTTTTACTTAAATACGGATAACATTTCTCAGTTGCAGGCAATCTAATCTCCTTCAGACCCTAAACCTATGTAAATTTGCAGGCTTATAGATTTTTAAGTCCTAATTATCTAAAAAGATCCCCTCATTTCACAGATGAGGAAACCAGAAAGGTTAAATTTGTTTAGCAAATTTTATTTAGTTATCAGGGACTAGATTTGGCCTTAGCCCGTATTTAAATGTGAAGAGTGTCACACTTTGTAAATAAAATTAATTATAACTCATCCGGGGCCTTCCCTGGTGGTCCAGTGGATAAGACTCCATGCCCCCAATGCAGGGGGTCTGGGTTCGATCCCTGGCTGGGGAACTAGATCCCACATGCATGCTGCAACTAAGAGTTGACATGTCACAACAAGAAGTCCGCATGCCGCAGCTAAAAAAGAAAAAGAAATTCATCCGTACACAACTATTTTGTATCAATACCAACATTTATCTGCCTCAATTGCACAATTATAACTCAACAGAGACCATGTCTGATTTAAAGTCTTTAAGTAGCTAGACCTGTTCAAACTAATGTCTAATAAAAGCTATTTCTCTTTAATTTCCACAGAACTTTCAGTATGGGGGTGGCACACTGGTCCATAATACTAGCTGCATGTTAGCTTAGCAGTTGGCTTCTACTCAAGGAGATATTTCCAATGTGTGGGTGTTAAAAGTTTCGTGCCATTTCAGTCCAAACAAACAAAAAAAATCTCAAAGGAACTAAAACTACTGTTTTTCTAAACATAATTTCCGTAGTACTAAAATAGTTAATTCTATGAACTGAATTATTTTTTCATGTAACATTTTAAATTTCTGTATACCACTTGTAGTGTTTAAAATTCTACGCATGGCCCCTACTTGATAGATGTGTTATGAAACTGCAAGCCAGGATTTGTAGAACTTGGAGAATTCATAAAGAAATAAGACCAGTGAGGGAAGGGTCAGTTTTAGAAACTGCTGTGAGGATATTTGACATGAATGTAAGTAACCCTAAGGGTAATTTTAGCACAGACCTCAATTATAGGAAGTGATAATAGAAAGCAATAAGCAGCTATGCCCTATAAACCCCTGAATTCCAAGCAAGGAGGAAATGGTGATAGCCCTAAAATGAAGCACAAGAGAAATTTTCTAACTATAGTGGGGTTCTGGGATCCCCTACCCAGGATTCTTCTCCAAGTGTTTCTGAAATGGAGAAGCTTTTGGTTCTTTGGTGGGGGGACTGGCAGAGTATGGAGATAGTAAAGATACCCAAAATATGTGAGTGACACTTGTGACACAACTAATTGCCCTTCCTTTCCTCCAGGATTTTGAAGCATAAAGCCATTTTGTTGAGGGAAGGGGAGAAAAGAATCACAGTCCTTCCGTTAAGGAGAGTCCATTCATCTCACCCATACAATGACCGAGATTCCAAAAGACCAAACAAACTTCTACCAAGTGAGCAGGCTGCCAGGAACAATTCCAGAAATGAGACTTCTATATAAAGACAGAAAGAAATACAGCAATCTAGCATATATGCAAAATAATATCCAAAGATACATGGCTTTTATCAGCCAACCTTTATGAATTCTAACATATTCAGTCCTCCTATTTTTCCTTATCACTAGGTTCTTTTGAAATACAGTTAATCATAAATTTATTTGAAATTTTAACACAAGGGCAAGAGCCTCCATTTCTTTCTGGTCTGCAATAACATATGGTACCCACGTCTAATCTTAGGTGATAATGCTGTTGTGTGGCACGTGTGTGGGTAACATCTTCACTGGGACAGGGGTTACTGACTGCAACCACAGCACTTTTCAAAGGCATTATTTACCTATGGTTTAGAGTTGGGCATTTGGGGTTTGAAGCAGAGCTTCCTATAATTTAGCACTGTAATTTCTCCACCCTCCCAAAAAAGAATGGATGCATAAAACACTTTCATCTGAAGTTTACAAAAATATAAATATTAATGTAATTTCAGAATTTTAGAGCTGCAAAAGGCCTTAGTGATAATCTGGTCAAACTCCTCCCCTAATTTTCGAATGAGGAATTGAGGCCTTCACTCACAGGCTAAATAACCCACCTCAGGCCTTTTGCTATATTAGCAAGGATGGAACTCTTCCCTCCTGCATCTTTGTATGTGTCACATATTTGGGCTGAGCTCTTGAAAGGACTAGTTTACTTTGAGTAGAAACAGACTCTGCATAGCTACTATGCTACACTTTTATGCTATGTCTTTTATGTAATACAAAAGCAATATGTCAATCTTTGACTTAAAATGTCATACCAACAAACTTGTGATACATTGCAACCGTTTTATTAATATGATGGACTGGGATATGTCTTTTAACAGGAGTATTGATTCACTACCATGAATGTGTTTCGATACTTTGCTGCAGTATCATACTTGATTCAGTCAAATTACGTGTGAATTACTTTCACTTTCACATGTATAAAACAGTTACATTTCATTGTTTGATAGAACAGCACACAGCCATGCACCTCTTCTTTCTGGTTTATATGCATGTAAATATGCTCACATAAAATGGATTTTTCACCACTCAAGGACTTCATAATATATGAACTTTTCATGACACTATTTCGGCTCTTTTTTTTTTTTTTTAATTGAAGGGGGGTAAAAAAGCAATACTGTGGTACAAAAGACCTTCTTACAAGGTTCTTTCTGGAGAAATGTTTGAGAATACAGTTATAGTCCTATAATGACTGTAATCAAGATCATCCTACAAGGACATGAAGGTAGGTTCACTCTCCTGGAGAGTTTCTGATCTTAGTAAGAATACTATGACCGGGAGGAGATATTACAAAGACAGCCCAGCAGAAGACTCTCCTAGAGAGACACTTTGAACATATTTCAAATCTATAATGACTGTCATAAAGATGACATGACAGTTGAATCATTTTGCTGAAGAAGTCTGTGTCTAGAAAGACACTCCAAAATGTAATTAAATGGTGTTATAATTTTTATGTTTTGTGAAACTATTAGAGGCCACGAAAGCAGAAAAATGTAGCCGTATAACAAAATAAGGAAACACTTTTGAAGAATAAACACTTAACACGTAAAATTTTTAAATGGTATCTAATAAATTTTCATGTCAAATTTTTTAACCAAACATATAAAATTTTTAAATGGCAACTAATAAATCTTCACGTCAAACCTTTTAACAAAATCCACAAATTGATTATAAAAATTGAACAGTCATAAATGTCTTATGTATAAAGTTTGAAGGGAAAGTTTAAATTTCTACATTATTCTGTTTAATCAAATACTTGAGGAATTTTAGTTACTGCTGAGGAACAGTCAGTACATTTCTAAAATAATTCAGTTATGAAAATAGTATCACAATTAAGGTTTGGCATAGTAGCATTCCAGCCATCTTCAGTCATCCACAAACGTTAACCGTCCGGGCCCTTCATTCTTCATCCACCTCCTATATCTCTTCCATCTAGGGTCATTTGCTAATCTTTTCTTTAGTTCCTCTTCTTGTTCCTGTTTGTAGACCTGTAAGTATAAATAACATAAACTGACTTGACAATCCAAAGAGAAACATTTGTCATTAGCTTTATGGCATGTTTATATTTTTTCAAATATAACTTTAGGTAAAAGTTTCCAGTGAATGTATTGGTTTGTCTTCTGAAAACCATGCATCTAAGATTACTAAGCAATTAAGCACTTTAGTGTTCAATGTTAAATAAAAAAGAATAACTTGTGCAAGAACTAGTAATCTTTTTCACTGATTTCTGTAACCTGGAAATACATTCTTTTCCTCCTTGAAATCATATATAAGCTGAGTTTAAAGGGTTTAAACATTTCCTCTCTACGACTAATGTCCAATATTAAAGAAGCAACACTTTATTTTTCTAACATGGTACTCTGTAACTAACAGATGACCTTCAGTTTTGTTGATCCTAACCAAGGAACAAAGTGACCTTATAAATACATTTGTCTCCAAATTGAACTTACAACTACTTTTATCTTCAATGATAATTATTGGTTTTTCAAAATATTTTTAACTAAACTTCCCAAAGAAGGTTAAATAAACCACAGAGGTTAAGAACAAAGAACATCTTTCATTCCTGTAACCTTTCGTGTATATCAGTTGAAGCTAAATGGACAAGTTTTCATAACCAATTTCACAGCCATATCAAATTTCAGAAAGAAATTATTTTACTTCCAAACTTCAGGAAGTAACAACTAAGATGACCTCATGTAATACCGTGATAATTCAGCCCAGGATAGCACTCTATGACAGAGTTTACTATATAGTGGGCAGCTTCAATTACTTAAAAGTGAAAACTTATCAAATAATTTAGGAGCTACCATGTTACCTTCCATTTTTATGTTCTTTATAAGTAGGCTGAATATATCTACTTGCCAAATCATTCTGGCAATTCATAGTACAGTTTAACACAACAAATTAGACCATACTTTAAATTTTCAGCATTAGTAAATTAAAGTATTTGAAGTTCATCTTTTTTTTTTTTTTTTTTTTTTTTGGGGGGGTACGCGGGCCTCTCACTGTTGTGGCCTCTCCCATTGCGGAGCACAGGCTCAGCGGCCATGGCTCACGGGCCCAGCCGCTCCGCGGCATGTGGGATCCTCCGGGATCGGGGCACAAACCCGCGTCCCCTGCATCGGCAGGTGGACTCTCAACCACTATGCCACCGGGAAGCCCTGAAGTTCATCTTTTAAAAAGACAAATTATAGGTTAAAAACCCACTGTTCCACTACTAAATATAGTCAGACAGTCAACAAAAGTAAGATCTTTCTATATTTAACTCTTCGATTTCAGAAATTTGAGCACACGTCTGTGATCCCTTGTCACACACCTAGTTTTAAGTTGGTAAGGGAGGTTACAGTAATTACTCACCTCATAATTCTCCTTTATCCAAAGCTCCCGTTTAAGAAAAGTTTCTTTCTGATGATCTTCTAGACTATCAAACTGAGACTTTGACATCTTCATAGATTTACGTATGATATATAGTCTTTCTTCTTCCCCATATTCTTTGCCTTTGATGTTAAAATTATAGATCCACCGGCAATACCAGACTATATATGAGCACAGGTGAAAGGGAGCTAAGAGAATTTGAAACAGGAGAAGGTCACGGAACTGGGGTTTCTGATAGCCCCCCTTTATATCTATTTTACTTTTTATAATGTTCTTTATGATGTTCTCCTCCTCGTCACGAATTTCCTCTTTGGACTTTTTGTTTCTGCCCTTCTCTTTGGCTTTTCTCAGCAATCCCTGCTGCTTGGCAATCTCCATGGCTTGGATACGGTACTTGGGCACTGTGGCCAGGTAGCTGATTGCCTTGTTGTAGCTGTTCCACCAGCTGAAAAACTAGAATATTTAACAAAGAAAACTGGGTCATTTTTATTACCAAAATTCATCTTGGTGAACACAACGCCCCCCCCAAAACCTATTCTGATTAAAAACAGGGACCTCAATATCTTACTCTGTAAGTTGAAGACACAGTTGAATAATGCCCATGTGGACACGGGATCTCCAGGCCTGATAAGTCAGATAAGCCCTGAGCTGAGCCAAAAAGCCACTGATTCTCCACAGGAGACACCCAGGATCAGAGGATGGATCGGTGGAATCACATCACACCTGTTGATTTCACATCTTTACCATTTGACTCTTCCCTAGATCACAACTAAGAAATCCCTCTTCTTCTATTTTTTTTAAAGGTTGCAGTCTACTTACTGGAGGAAGAATCAAATGGTAAAACTAGCTGGTGAGGAGTTTCTTTCAAAAAAATCCCTGGGTATAGACTCGGGCAACTCTAAACCATCTGCACATACCACAGTAATGCTCATCACATTCTGAACTGAAAGATTCAAATATGTTTGAACTCTTTACTTATTTGGACAGGAAGACATTAAGTCACTTCATAAATATATTCAACCACAAAGGGTTTTATTATTAGAAAAAGTCCTTCTCCTCATATAGTACCTCCACACATTTCAGCTATTTTACTGAATAAATACAGCAGTTGTACCAATAATATCCTGAAATATTATAGTAGCAATCTATCAGGAATAGCAAAAAAAAAAAAAAAAAAAAAGGGACTAGGGTATTACGTTATCTAAAACAGAAAAGCAAAGTTGCCCTTCCTCTCCCTGTTGAAAAGGCAACACTACAAAAGCTGATACGTTTAAAATATACAGCTTTAGTTTTCAATAGGAATTCTTTTGTCATATCGATTGAATTTCATTTCTGGGAATTAAACTGGAGAAGTAATTCTGAAACTAGCAAATTGCTTCATTCTAGTCACTTGACTTTTTTCTTCTAGAGGAGGATATGGGGTGGTTAGTTGAGGAATAATAGTAGGGAAAACTCATTTCAGGCTAAACTTGTATTTCTGTGATATTTTAAAACAACATAAAAAGTTACTGTAGCACTTTTAGTCTATTTCAGTGGTTCTCATACTGAGCAGGAGTGCCCTTAGCCGTCATGTGGAAATGTGTGAGACATTTTTGTTTGTTACAATGATGGCAAGCTCTACACTCCTGGCGTTTGGCGGGTAGGTGCCAGGACCTGTTAGGCCATATTAAGGAGTTTGGCATTTTCCCCCAAGTTTAATGGGAAATCTATGAAGGTAGTTTGGTCCTCGAACAATGCCGGGGGGCACCACCCTGTGCAAAGTCTGAGTGCAGCGTATGGTTGGCCGTTCGTATGCACGGCTCCTCCCTATCCTCCGATTCAGCCAACCTCAGAAGGTGCACTGCTGCGGGTCGGCACTGCAGTTAGTGAAAAGAACCCGTGTGTAAGTGGACCACTGCAGTTCCAACCCATGTTGTTCAAGGGTCACCTGTAAATGATATGGTCTAGTTGGCATTCACTCTGGCTGTTATATGGAAAATACTCTAGAGGGGGCAACGAGAAAAAGATCTGAGTTTTTTGTTTGTTTGTTTTTGACAGTTATATAATGACATTCATGATTTCTTAGATTGCCTGCCAACAAAGATTCCAATGTTATCAATTGGTTAAATAAATATTTTTCTAATACAAAAAATTAATCTCACCTGGAAGTAAAATTCTACAAAAAGGTACTTCTAGTTCAGTTTTAACGACTAGCACTAGCCAGTGTGCACTCCTGCACATAGATACACACATCATCAATACACACCTGAAACACTGAAATAGCACACACACTGACCAAGATCACAACTCTCACATCCACTTTAGGGGCTAAGCGCCTGCTGTAGTAGTGGTAGTAATGGCTGTAGTACTCTTCTGGGTGATCCAGCATGTAATCATAATCTTTTCGAGTTTCTTCATCCTGTAAAATAACAAGATATCCAGTTTCATAGGACAGCTCATAAAATGGTCTTAGTTAATAATCTGTTAAAGTCAAATCTAGAGTTTTGTAATTATGTAATCAATCTGAATAAAAGAACAAACTGTTAAAATCAAAAAATTTCCCATAATTCCAAAAAGGGACACACAAATTTGTTTCCAGAACTTTAATACTAGGTATAAGGCATAATAAAAAAATTTCCTCAAATTCTTGAGGAGTATCAGTCCTCCTGGAAAAAATAAAAACACTTCAGTAGCAATGAACCATGCCTTTTTAGCCAGTGCTGCGGTGCTAATAAGGATGTCGCCGTGTTCTTATAATTTAAGAGCATGTTGACACCTACTCTCAGTAACTGTTGATAGAAAAAAAAGAATGTTTATCTCTGTTGTAGATATTCACAATCATGTCCCAACCTTGTATAGAAGGTTTTCTTTTGAAAGCAACGACTAAAACAACAAAAAAGTAGACAAAACCAGTCTATGCCCTCAAAATTGAATTATGCTCATCCCAAGGAAACATTGAGACATCGATGCAGTATAATGGTCACAAAGTCTAGCTTTGTGATATCAGGCAAAAATTTTAGCTTCTCTGAGCCTCACTCTTCTTCACTCGTAAATTAGATATTAATAGTTGCCCTACTAATTTTACAGGGTTATTTTGTATATCAGATGACATACAGTATACAAAAACAGGTTAAAAATATGTAGTATTTCACTATTATAACACATTTTCACAGCCCAGTTCATAAATAAGGTAATATATAGTTCTTTCTTGATCATGCAAACATGTTGAAAAAATTATAGCATTCTGAAATGCTGCTCAAATGGTCACAAATAAAGCATTTCTTAAAACCTTCTCTAATTTTAATCAGTTTCTAAAAGGTATAAACACCAGTCTTTTACTGAGCTACATAGGTTGAAAAGCTACCAAACTAGGTTATGATTTGCTTTTTTTTTTAATCCCACAGGAAACCTATTTTTCAGCTTGTCTTGTTTCCAAAAAATGTTAAAGACTAAAACTACAGCAAATTCTTTACTCTCTATAAGTGAATACAACATAAACCATTATGAAACAAAATCTTTCTTTAACCTAGATGACTTCTTTCTATGATAAATTAATTAGTCAACATTCATAAAGTTGCAGATTATTAGCTAAACATTTCAAAATCTGCACTTAGTGCTTTGTTACCACAGAGGCGCTGGGGTCTGTCTGTTCAGGGCCTCTCCTCCCGAGTCCTCCAATATGCTGTTTCTTAGATTTAAAATAAGAAGTTTGCTAATGATAAATCCTTCCTGTACCCATTAATATCATTATGTATTTTCTATTAAGAATTCTGAATTTGAATGAGCACATTCTCAGTAACAGTTCTTTTTTTAAAAAATAAATTTATTTATTTTAATCTTATTTTTGGCTTCGTTGGGTCTTCGTTGCTGTGCGCAGGCTTTCTCTAGTTATGGTGAGTGGGCTTTCTCTAGTTATGGTGAGTGGGCTTTCTCTAGTTATGGCGAGCGGGGGCTACTCTTCGTTGCAGTGCACAGGCTTCTTGTCGCGGTGGCTTCTCTTGTTGCAGAGCATGGGCTCTCGGTGCACGGGCTTCAGTAGCTGTGGCATGCAGGCTTCGGTAGTTGTGGCTCGCAGGCTCAGTAGTTGTGACGCACAGGCTTAGTTGCTCCGCGGCATGTGGGATATTCCCGGACCAGGGCTCAAACCCGTGTCCCCTGCATTGGCAGGCGGATTCTTAACCACTGCACCACCAGGGAAGCCCTCAGTAACAGTTCTTACACTCATTACATTCAAAATATTTTTTACCTCTGACTAGAATTTGAAGCTAGATGAAGTAGTATCTAGTATAATTAGATGTAAATATATTTAAAGTCTATTCCATGGCACTGTATGGAGGGCCAATATGCGAATCATCTATTATATAAGGAAAGCTGAGCTCAGGCTGATATTATTTTCAAATTCACTCCTTGTATGTTCTCTTCCATTAGAAAAGATTTTCTCGGGAGTTCCCTGGTGGCCTACTGGTTAGGATTCCAGCCTTTCACTGCCATGGCCTGGGTTCAATCCCTGGTAGGGGAACTGAGATCCCGCAAGCTGTGTGCCACACGCCTCAACTGTCAGTCCATTATTCCTCCTATAAGCCATCATCATATTCTAGAGTTTCTAACCTTAAGAGGGTAAAACGTTACAGGTCATACAGATAGCTCTGAAGACTAAAGCCTGTGTCCCTTGATGTATTTCATTCTGAGTACTTCAAGACATCCTTTGAGAATTTTTCCATTCTCCCTCCATTTTTTTGCCCTTTTGGCTAATTTTATAGATATGCTCTGCTTTTGGCCTGAATTCGTTGCCTTTTAAACTCAGCCTCCCAATCTTGGCAGATGCTTTTTGAAATGTATTTCTTCAAACACGATTCTTCTCCTTGCTCCAACTAGATTACAAGTAGTTTTGAAACTAACTGCCCCCCTGAGATGAGATTCCTACAGTCCTCCAGCATCACTATCTCTGCACAGTCCATTGCCCATTCTGACTGTCTGTACTCCTCCTGGTTGAAGTATACAGCAGGATCTGTGAGTGTCAATGAAATCTGCTCTGTGAATGTCATGCGTCTAGTGGCTGTTCTCTTGTTTGTTCTCTTATCTTAGTGAAGGTCACAGTCCATAGAATGCAGATATCCTTCTTCAAGCTTTTCACCCATATCTTCCCCCAGAGTCACCATCTTCTCACTGGTCCCTAGATTTGTGACTTCATCAAGTCCAGAGCTTCATTTAACAGGATGGTCAGCTAATGCTCCAGTACCAGCAACTCCAAAATTTATACCTTATGTCTAGCCTCTCTACTGTAACCAGAGCCTGTAGGGTCTATTCAGGGCCCTCTATAATGAGTCCTCAGACTACCTCATCCCTGTAAAAGGTTTCAGGGTCAAGTCTGACTTCTCTTAGAATGGTTTTCTTTTCCTTGGGGCCACCATAATTTCATGACCCTGTTTTGGTCATGATTAGAGACAAGAAGGTCTGCGATCTCCTTGTTACAGCATTTATTCAGCCACAATCTTCTTTCTTTAATGTGTTTAAAGCTTTCTCTCCAGAATGAAGAAAATGGATTTTAGGCTGAGGCATGCATAATACACTTTTCAAGTTTGTTCAAGGTTGGCACAAATTGAAGAGTTAGGGATTCTCAACAATCTAAGTCAAAGTCCTACTCTTCAGTAGCCTACTAAGTTTAGAATCAACCTAATAAGAACACAGGATACCAGGAATATGAGCAAAAAAGAAAAGACAGACTGGGACCCAATTAGAGAGTTTCACGTACATTCTTACATATTTTTACCATATATTTATTTTTAATACCATATATTTATTTTTTCTCCTACCCATCTTGGGACTAAAGTAGCCTCACAGTTTTTTTGTTTGTTCTGTCCAATGCTTCCCAGTGTCTAGTAAGGTAAGTTCAATTTTCCTTGTCATGCAACAAGGCCTCCATAACTGACCCAAACTTACCTACTTAAGAAACATCTTATCACTCTCCCTTCTTTTGCCCATAGCAAACATTCGGATAGCAATTTCTGGAATTTGGTGTGTTATTCAAAGTACAGCATGCTCTTCTATATCTATGACTGAACAGATAATTCACTTTAACTCAAATGCCCATGCCTTTCTTCCAACCTCATGGGCTCCTATTAATCCTTTAGAACATAAACATTAGTAGACAGATTTAGACCACTCTTATTACACTTATTACCTATTTATTATAGCACTTATCACATTGTAATCATCAGTTTTTTTTCTTTTCCTTGAATGAGAACTTCTAGAAGGCAGGTAGGGTGATTCCTTAATCTCTGTATATCCAAGGCCTAGCACAGTGCCTGGCATTCAATAAATATCATTTCAAAACGGAATGAAATTTTGTAAAGGCTCTCCCTCACTCTAGACATCTCTCCAGCCACACAGGTCTCCATCTCACCAGGAAGGCAAGATGGGTGATTATGCCACAAAAACTTGGGCTTGGCAGAAATGACTGCTTGATTTCATAGCTTATGAAGATATGCTAATGTGGCTAAAATAGCTTAAACCTTAAAACAGTGTAATATCTTACCTTTCAATAAGGTAGTACTTTTTCTTTCAGCAATTTTGTGGATCTTAAGGTCCCAGGGTCAGGAGATTCCAACTTCTTTCCAAAACCAAAACCTTTATACTTGTTTCTTCCTCCTCTCTGTCCTGAGCCTTGACAAGCAGGGCAATAAGCTCCTTGTTTCTAATCTCTACAGGAAAAAATGGTGCTTCTGCTGGTGTCCACTCCACTCCCAATCCTCTTGGGCATATGCAGGAGGACTGGAACATAACCACCAATATCTAGATCAAAAGTGAACAAGAGGAAACCCACAAGCAAAGAAAGCACTGAATCCTTCCTTCTCTTATGAAAATGATCATTCCCCCCCTCCCCAGAGGCAAAAATATATTATGTTCTTGTCCTTGAAAGAAATAATGAATTGTTTGATTTCAATAAACATAAATTGCAATAATTAGATATTGCAGCCAGGTTCACATTAAAAATCTTCGATTGTACAAATAACAGAAACCATTTAGGATGGCAAAGGCCAAGAATCAATAATATATGAAAATATAGTAATAGTTTGTTCATTCTTAAATATATATAGTAATCCTGTTTTTAAGAGAAATACACATACAAATGATCCTTTAAAAAAATAACATCTGTTCCCCTAAATTTTTTTCCAGGCCATTACACCCTACTAAAGAGGAAGAAAGTTAACTGCTCTGAGTTTTCATTTCTCTTCCTGTTCCCTACCCACCAGCCACTCGTGCAACTATCTTCTACATCTTCTCTTCTCAGTCTACATGTGGTCACAGCAACTTCCATCATTTGCAGTATCACCTATATATCATATACGAGTGACACTCAGATCTGCTTTCCCTGCTCCTACTATTTTCAGATACCTCCTGAACATTTCCTAAATGTAACATAAATATCTCAGATTCAACATGCTCAAAACCCACATCTGCTCCTGTGTCTCAGTTAACAGTATTACCATCTACTTGGTTACCTGAGCTTTAAAAAACCTTAGTTATTTTCAGTTCAGAAAATAGTTATGCAGGGCCTTAAGCCATGTGCTGAGCACAAAGGAGGATAAAAAAACAAATAAATTAAGGACCTGGCCTCAACAACTCTCCCATCTACAAGAAGAATCTAGCAAGCAAGAAGAGCACAATTCAATGTACTAAGGACTAACTGTGCCTGAGACCACTGGTAATGGGATTCACAGAAGGCATGAAATGAGTGCTAGATCCTGAAAAGGAAGTAAGATGTGGTAAAATTTGTTCCAGGCAAGGGGAACAGCAAGTGTTAAGGTACAGAAGCATCAGTGTATAGAACAGATTCAGTGAAGCTTAAGCACTGGGAAAGTTTAGGGAAGGAAGGAGTAGTAACTGTGGCCAGGAAGATACGTTTGGATAAGAACCACAGGGGATCTTACATGCCATGCTAAAGTGTTAGGGTGTTACTGTCTGTGCTATTCAAACATAAAACGTTTTCAAGTATGAGAAAAATAAATAGCATTGAGTAGAAGTATATATTTTTGGACGATAACTCTGATAGAATTGTAAAGGAAGGAATGAGGGAGAAACAGATTTTAGAGACTAAGAAGTAGAACAAATAGGACTTAGTGATGAAAGGGGTACAGGAATCAATCATGTTGAGCATGATAGTGATGTTTCTAATTATAGTCACTGTGTGAACCATGTTATTCTAAGAATAAAGGAAGAGGACAGCAAGTGTGGAGAAGATTGTGGAAGATTTTGAAATGGGGAGGAAAGAAAATTACTGGATAGCTTTTCAATGCCTGGAGCCTCCAAGGATTATCGATTCCTGTAGGAGGGGTGTGCCTTTATTTGTCTTTGAAAAGTCTATTTTAACTTTGTAGAGAAAGAAGTAACTTGTAGAAAACTGGAAGTAATGCAAATAATTCTTAGTCACAAAAAGACAAATTGTGACCAGTGGAATTAAGGAAACTGATAACTGCCTTGTCATATTGACCAGTATTACAGGCATTTCAGCACTCCTTGTCTTGACTGTAAACTGTGTGGCACTTTTCCTCTTTTGAACTGGTTTTAATATCTTACTGGTTCCCTCATTAATTAATGAATTAAATAATATCTTTGACACATGTTCATTTTGTATTTGTACAAGAGTCAACCTCTTTTAAAATTTATGCTTTAACAAAGAAAACAGGATTAGTTTCATGTATAATTTTGGGTACCTGTGCTACAAATGAGAGACAATTGAAAAATATGAACCTAGAGAATACACGGATTTCAGGGTTGTCAAGGATGTAGTTGAGTTTCATCAGGACAAGCTTAGAAAATAAAAAGAAAAGAGTACCCAAAGGACAGGACTCTAAGGAAATGGAATGTTTATGGTGAAGGCAGAGGAAAAGAAATACAGACTAAAAGAAATGGCTAGAAAGCTTGGAGAAAGGGGAGAGAATTACATGAAGGGAGTCAAGGGAGAACAGCTTAAAGAACTATGGGGTCAACATCAAATGCCACAAATAGTTCCAAAAGGAAGAGCAGCCCTCTGATCTGATGCTTAGAACATCACTATTCATCTTACAAAGAACAGCTCCAGAACGTGTGCTGATACACATGTCATTCTATGACTGTTTAAATGAAAGGGGGACGAGGAAGTAAGGATAGCCAACAATGAAGAAAGAAGAAAAATGTGACCATAGCTTTAAAAGAAGCAAAATTAAGGAATGAGAAATGAACCAAATAAGAGATTCTTACATTACCAAAGAGGAATGATGAGATTCCAGAAGACTAAGATGGAAATAAAATGAGTTCAGCCACGAATACCTTCCTGCCTTCCCCCAACCCATCTTCCATATTGTTCCCAGAACCTTCTTTCTGAAACAAACATCAGATTGTGTTACTTATGCACTTTAAAACCTCTGGTAACTCTTCAATACATAAGGTTCACATGCCTGAACACAGCTTGAAGGGTCGATCCCAAACTATTTCCAGTCTCCTGAACCATTCTCCCTACCATGCACCTGACAGGCTTCTAACCTAGAAACAGTAGATCCCCTACGGTCTCTAAAAATACAGTAAGGGTCTTTGTGCTGCGACTATCTCAAAATATTGTTTACCCATGATAAATTTGCACAAGCAAAATCAAAACGTCAAGTGCTTGGTTTCTGGCTAGAATTATATCAACTCAGTAGTTTTTGTGTTACTCAAAAAAGCTCTGATGGGTTGTTGATACCATCATGTGTCAGGTAGTCACAGCACTAGATTTAAACACATCTGGTGTATAATCAACCTTGGCCATAAGTAGGGAATAACAGGTGAAATTTTAAGGGATGAGTAAAAAATAAACAACACTTAAGGGTTCACAGCAGAAATAGCAAATGTGGCACATAAGGTACCACACCCTTCTTCTGGGCCCATGGGAGAACAGTTTAACATGTCATCTTTTCCACTAAACCCAGACAAGGCCTCCAGATTTACAAGTGCTACATGGAGTTGAGACCAATTACAGTTGGCATGTGAAATGAAAATTATCTGCCATCAAGCTTACTTAACTTGGCTGTTTATCAGCCTCACAACTGTAATAGAAATTTACATCATTTCTATTAGTTTTATGAATACCCAATTATTATGAATGACTGATTAAAATCTGGATCGATGCTGGAAAAGAAAAATAGTAATGCCGATAAATGCAGTTAATTTTTTTCCTCCAAAACGAAGAGTCCCTGGGAAAAGCATAATAAAAGTGATCCTACATCCCATTCCTGGAACTAGCCTTGCACACTCATGACTCCATGTTTTCGTGGATCAAGACCTTTCTCTACCAGAAATGTCCCTCCACAGTCACTGGTGACTGTTCTAGATCCAAATCAAAGAGTATATTCTTCTCCAATCCCCTGAGAAGAAATAATTGTGTTCTCTCAGTGCTGCAATATAATCTACACGTTTTTATTATATAACTTAGATAAATAATAACCAAACAATAAGTATCTGTATCCTTCTTATATTAAAAGCTTAAAGGCAGGAACTGTGCCTTTTTCATTGTTATGGTCTCCTCCCCCAGCACCTATGTCAGTACCAGTTAGAGAAAGGGTTAAGCAAATATACAAAGGGAGTACAATAAACAGTAACCATAACAGGGCTGGAAGTTCATAATCCCCTTTTTGTCAAATCATTCTTAAGTGCTAAAGCCCTGCCACATCAACCAGACTGGCAAAAAGAAACTGACATGTTCCTGTGACTTCCCTGCCAAGACAAGGCTGGAGGAGCATAAAGCTCTCTCTACGCATCCCTTCAATTTATCAGATAACCTGCACGCCAGTAATACCTCCAAGACCTTTTCCATGTTCTTCTCTCATGATCTTGTAAAATGCTGTCAAACTCTACCATTTTCTACCAATTACAGTTTTTCTAAGTGCATCCTTACCACCTATTCCCTCATCTGCTTATTTCTATGCCATCCTTCTCGTTTTATCTAATTCATCCAGTTTGTATCTATATCAAAAATAATTAATGTGCTCAAAAACCCTGAGAAAATAATTTCTCCTTAAAAACAGAAGTATAATTTTTCTCTCATGCAGGAATTTTTCATTCATACCCATCCAATCTACTTTATCTGTACCACTCTTTAAAACTACAATTAATTTGGGATAAAATGCCAAAGTAGGCTTCACATAACAATGTCAAAACGCCAGAAATCCACTTTCGATTTCCATCCTATCTGAATCTATCTCCAGATAGGAGTTTTTATTTTACAAGCATTCATTATCTATGTGCCAGACACTGTGCTAGGTGCCATGGATATACATGCAAAAATGAAGTTTAGTGGAGAGGGGAGAAGGGCCACTCAGGATATACAGTGCAGTGTGATAAGTGCTATATCCACATGAAAAGATCCAATGTTGACACAGCGAGTGAGAGTCTGTTTACTTAACTTCCAAAGTCCATGTGTCCCTGAATCCCCAGTAGTCAAATACACTAAATAGTTATTTCATCGTCTTAACTCACATTATGAAACAAATATAAAGCAGTGTGTGAAATCATAATGGTTTCAAGTCCTGCTGAGACCTAGAGGTTTAAGTTATTTGAGAATATGAACTAAGCATGACTTGGTAAAAGCATCTGACAAGTCCCTTTGCCTTCCATTATTACCCATCCTTCATTTTCTGGTTTTTCTCAATCTCTCTATTCACAGGTAGAATCTCTGTTGCTATGAAAACAATGACCAACTGTGATAGTATCTCCTTGTCTGACCAACTGCATTTAAATCATGTTAGTATCCTTATTTTTTAACAATTTGCATCTAAACTCTCTCTCAGAGGCATTTATTTAACCAAGACAACTTCAGAGTCATAAATCCACTATATCTTACACAAATATAATTCTCATTTTGGTCATTCAGAGATGCTTGGTTGTTATAAGTTTTGATGGAACACCACTGTAAGATTATAATAAGCATATAATATAGCTTTTTATATCATACATGTTAAAAATGCTAAGAGACTTGAACAGACCAAGAATAAGAAATTAAGAAGGTTATCAAAAAATTATGGGGAGAGAAAAAAGGCTCCTGGCTCCAATGAACTTACAACTAATTTATTTCTGATTTCACAAAAGAAACAATTTCTGTTAGATGCACTGTTCCAGAGATGGAATCTATCTGAGCATTCTACAAAGCAAATGTAGAATCAACTTTTCCCTCCACATGCCAGCAATAACTGAACGTGGCTGTGAAGGAGGACACAGTCTTCCCAAGACCCTCCCTCCTCTTCAGCTCTCACAGGGTTTATTGCTATTCTTTATGGAGAAATATATAGCGTCTATACAAAAAGAGCAAATAGAAATGAAATGCGGTCCCAGGTCTGCAGTTGCTGCCCCCATGAGATGATATATGGAATTTCAGGTAGGCTTCTGCGGCTCGTCTTCATTCCAGAGCCACTGGAACTTATCAGCTTCTCCCACTATTCTATCTGACCTGCTCGTAGTAAAGGCCAGGTGGACCTCTTATCCCTCACAAGCCCTCTTTCCAGTCTGTGGATATAATCCGAGCAAAACAGTGGTTGCATCCCTGTTGCCTCAAGGGGATGACCGCAGTTTATCAGATCTCTGCATTACCCAGAAATGATACCTTCTGGCAACCTTCTCACAATTCTCCATTATGACAGCAATAAAATCAGACAACCCTGTTTGTTTTTAATAACTTCTTCCACACATGGCAAGTCAAAGTCCTCTTCCTTATTCCAGGAGAGAGCATCTGCAATGAAGTGTTTTAAAAAGTTTCTGAAGGTGTTCCACTTGGAAGTGGAACCCCTATCTATCTCTATAAATTTAACATTGGAGTTTTCATAGAGCCCAACTAAGTCTGATTTCCATGGGTCCAAACCAAGCCCAGACACCCCTTTTCTCTCACAGATAATTTCCGTTCTCCTGCAGTAATAATGAGTGGGGTTGGGGAAGCTATAGAACGCTCTCTCCCACCCTCCATCAGTGCAACTCCAATTCTAGTTTCCTGTTTGGAGGCATTTGCAGCTACCGCAAACCTGTCCCAATCAAGAGTAAGTGTTACTTTCTCCAGACATATTAGTTTTTAGCTGCCTCAAAGTTCCTTGTTCTTGAGTGGACACATTATTTTACTGAGCTTTTTATTAGCTCACAAGTCAGTGCTAAACTCGTAGCAGCATTTAGAGGCAAACATTACAGCCAGATCAGCCTCTGAATTTGTCTCTTCGAGAAAAGGGCAAGAATATTTAGAGTCCTGGGATTCCTCCCAGCCAGATTTTCTATAGTCTCTATTTCTTGGCACTTTTTTTTCAAAGTTCTTACTATCATGCTCACCATTTTCATGCCAAATTTCCCCATCTCCAACCCCAGCAGAAGGGAACAGTCGCCACTGTTTCTGCCGCCTCTCTTCTGGAAGTTCTCCACCTGCCCAGTGCTCCCTCTTGTGCCACGAGGGCTTTGGAGGACCAGTGGCAGGCCTTCTGGATGCTCGTCTGGACCACTATCTTTCCTCATTGCAGAAAAGCAGACTGGAGCTTCACATGCTGGGCCGCCTTGAATGAAGTTCTTTCCCATCTTTCTGAAGTCTTTCCTCAATCACTCTCTATCCCAAATAATAGGCAACCAAGCCCTCTGGCCTCAGCACTTTCCCAACCCCCCCATTCCTCAGTTAACTGCCAATAAAAATTACATCTCACCAATGCTGGTGAGAATTTAGTGAATTTCATGACTCCATATTATCCAAAGTGCTCTGGAAAGTAAGCCATTAACTCCTTGACTCAGTATTTTCAGCTCTGGAAATCTAACCTGGAAACATAATCCATGGTTAAATTATAGCATACCCACTCAAAGTAGTCACTAAAAGCAGACGATACAGCAACATGGAAAACTCTGCCTCAAAAAGAAAAGAAAAAAAAAAAGCTAGAAAAAAGTACCCTACAACTGCAACTCCTGTTGCATTAGCATGATGGGGCCCTTGAAGCAGTAACACTTCCACCAAATATGTTTTGTACTTAGTGATTTCTTATGGTTTGCTTTTCCCAGCAGAAGAAAACAGGATCAGGCTAAATCTCCCCATCCCCACAAGACTCAATAAAACCTTTGGCAAATGACTACACATATACTCACAAAATATTTCCTAGAAATTCTCAGTCTTGAAACCCAAGTCATTAAGCACCTATTTGCAGGTCCTGTATAGGGGGTTTCTCATTCATCATTTAACCTCATAACAACCCGTGGAGCAGGCATCATGGCCTTAATTGTGCCTATGAAGAAACAGGTACTCTGACCTATTAAGTCACTATCCAAGGTCATACAGGGGTGTTCAGAGCCGGAGTCAAACATCCAGTGTTCTTCTTAGTATTTTTCTACATCCTTAAACCCAAGCTAAATGTCACAATTAATACCATCCCGAGAAACCAAGTTTCTGTCATCTCAAATTCGGGCGATCTCACCGTCACTGGAGCCCTTTCCTGTGTTCTATCACAGATCTTGGTAATAATAATCACCCTGCTTTCCGAGAGTGAGCTGCACGTTATTAAAACATTTTCACTAAATCGTAAGAAGCCCAAAGCTTTGCATAAAAAAAGACTGTAACAAAAAGGAGAAGGCTGGCTGCCCTCCAAGACCGAGGGTGTTCCCATCTTTGTCAGTGGGCCGTATGCGCTCTCTCACGTGGGGAAGCGCGAGCATCCTAAGGGTGGTGGCGGTGGTCGCGCCCGGCGCCGGAGTCACAGGGAGCCTCGCTCCACGGGCCAGGGGCCGAAAGGGCCACGCCGCGCGCTTCGCCAGCGGGTCCTCGCAGCCCATCCGCGCCCCCAGGCTTACCTTAAGAGTCTCGTAGGCGGTGGCCACCAGCAGGAAGGCCTCCTCAGCGCTCTGCGGCGTCCGTCCGGGGCCCTCGTCGCCGGGCTCGGGCCGGTAGCGGTCGGGGTGGTAGCGCCGAGCCAGCTGGCGATAGGCCCGCGCGATCTCCGCCTTGCCCGCCGTGCGGCTCACCCCCAGCACCTCGTAGCAGTCCCGCGTGCCGCAGTAGAGCCCTTCCACCAGGGCCGCCGCGGGCCGCGGCAGCAGCACAGCCAGCAGCAGGGGCGGCAGCAGCACCAACCAGCGCCGGCCGGTAGCGCCGGCTCCCCGGCGCGGAGCGATCGGCGTCGCCATCCCGGCTGGGCCGCGGCTCCACTAGCCCAGCCGCACCCCGGCACTCCACCGCGCGCCCGGCTGGGCTGCTAGACCCAGATCCACGTCAGCACGCGGCGCCTCCGCGCAGGCGCACCGGGCGCGGCTGCTTCAACCACTTCCGTCACGACCGTTGCTGGGGAGCAGGACGCTTCAGTCGCGCGGCTGCTTCCGCTGTGTCTGTGAACGCGTTCCTAGTCCCAGAGGATTTGTCCTTAGTTGGACGGACCTAAAGGATGTCTCTGTGTCTGAGGTGCACTTAACCAGTGTATGCAGAGTGCTCTACTGTCCACAGTGCCCTTCCCAGGCAATTTTTTAGGCATCATGACTTCGTTTGCTGCCATTGGTAGGTAGTCTGGCTCTCTTGCCCTCTGGTTATCAGCCTCAAGATGTGTGCCCAGGGTTTTAAAGCTGGGTCTCAGCCCCGACTCCGTCTCACTAACTCCATTCTCCCTTTCCAAAAGGAAGTTTAACTTAGAGATTCTAGGCGCTCTCTGCCTTAAAGTTCATGGCCATCTAGTTACGGGTTTCTTAGCCTCCGCACTATTGACATTTGGCCTGGATAATTCTTTTCCTTGTAGGGACTGTCCTATGCACTGTACGATGTTTAACAGCATCTCTGGCCTCTACACACTAGATGCCAGTAGTACCACCACCTCAATCGTGACCATCAAAAATGTATCCACGTATTCTCAAATGTGTTCTGGGGGTACAGCTGCCAGAAAAGATGCAGGTCGCTCAGTTAAATCTGAATTTCAGATAAACATTTTTTTAGTATATTATGTCCAAAATATTGCATGGGACTCTATAGCAACATGAAGAACTTTACCTCAAAGAAAGTTGTTTCTATCATTCACTCAGTAAATATTTCTTGAGTCTTTACTATGAACTAGACACTGTTGTAGGCTCTGAGAACATAGTGGTGAGCAAGGTAGACAAGGTTCTTAATCTCAAGGAGCTTATATTCTGGTGGAGGATGACAGACAAGCAAATAAACTTTAAGAAATAATAAATTCTTTTAAGAAAATGGAACAAAATAAAGTTAAAAATATAGTATGATATAGCATATATCATACTATATATGTGTATGTATATTATATACACATATATGTATATTATATATATAGGAAAGAGAGAGAACAGAATTAATGCAAACACATAGGAGACTTGCCAAACTTGAAATTATCAGAGTCAAGGACAAGTGTTAGGGTCATTGACTAATTATTCTAGGAGGAATTAACATCTAAACTGACTTTAAAGGAAAAATAGAGGATAATTTGAGGGGTGGGAGTAAGGGAGAAGTTTTGGGATAAGGGAGTGGTGACGTAAGTACCAAGAAGAGAAAAAGAGACAGTCAAGGAAAAAAACGTGATTTTTTTTTTTTAAAGAGCAAGTTTATTTTCCCAGTTGTAGGCATATTGCTAATTATACCATCTCCATCTCCCCCTTCCTTCTAGCCACTCCTTCCCCTGTGGTTCATATCCCAACCTGAACTTTAAAGGTTCTTTGTTTGTTTTGGCTTTTTTTCTTTTTGGTTTGGTTTGGGTTTTTGGCCTGCAGTGTAGCATGTGGGATCTTAGTTCCCTGACCAGGGATTGAACCAGTGCCCTGGTGGAACCCTGCAGTGGAAGCACAGAGTCTTAACCACTGGACCGCCAGGGAAGTCCCACGTGAAGCTTTTCAAGAAAAAAAAGACAGCCCGTATGGCTGGGATGGGGGTGGGGCTGGGGGATGAGGAGTGGAGGCGATGAAACTGGAACAAGCCAGATTATGAGGGGTCATTTTGTTCCATGTTGAAGAAATTGCTGTTTATCCTAAGAGCAATGGAGAGCCAGTGTAGAGTTTTTAAGTAATAAAGTGACACCTTAAGATTTGCATTTCAGAACAATTACTCTGCCTGAGAAAATGAGCTGGGAGATATCAGGAAGACTGTTATGAGACAGTTTTAAGAGTCCAAGTAAGAGATGCTACAGGCGTGTTTCAAGGTAGTAGCATTGAGAATGGAGAAAAGTTGAGACGCATTTATGAAGCAAAATGGGCAGTATTTAATCATTGGTTCTGGAGGAGTGAAGGAGAGCAGTGAGTCCTGATAACGCTAAGGTTTCTAGATTAGGAAATCAGGTGCCATTCCTGAAATAAGGAACACAAACTTACAGTGTAAGATGACGCATTCATTGAGACGTGTTGTGCTTGGGATGCCAGCCATCTCCACATCAGATCATGTCGTTTCCATACCTGAAGCATTTGATGATTCGCATTGAACCTTGTCTCCCATGAGGTTCTTCAGCTATGCAGGTTTCCCAGTCCACTTCCTTCACACACACTCCTCCTATAGAAGCTCATTGCTGCCTGTTCAGGGCTCTCCTTCCCAAACAGAAGGAGTTCCCGTGCTGCCTGGAGATAAAGGAAATTTTCTACATTACAAATTTGGTCATGTTACTCTTACCCAACTTCACCCTCAGATTAGAGTTCAGATACCTTAACGTGGCTTTCAGAATTCCATAACAACCTAGGGTCTCCCATGCTTTGCTTCTGCTCATACTGGTCCCTCTCCCTAAAATATCATCCCTCTCCCACTTCAAGGCCTTCCAACCTCCTATAACCTACCAGACCTAGCCTAAGCATCTCCTCTCTTTGGACTCTTCCCTTCCCAGGTTTTAGTCCCAGAGCTGATTTAGAGCTCCGTAGTCAAGCTAAAACTAATGTAGGGAAGGCTCACTTCAAAGCAGACAGAACTTTAGTCTGTGGCTGTTATGAATGTATTGCCTCTGAGCTGCAAAGCCCATCATCCCTTGCCCCAGGGAACAGCACTCTGCAGACTACATTTCCCTGTTGCCAGCTGGCTGGATGTTAAACTTTGCCAGTAGAGGGTGCTTGAAGCACACTGCAAGGCTGGAAAAGGAAAAGGGGACTTTTTTTTTCCCTCCAATAAACAGGTCTATGTGCAGATTTCTCTGTGTGGCATCAGTTTTCTTTGCCACCACATTGGTGATGACTCCTGTTGTGGGTCGAATTGTGTCTCCCCAAAAAGATATGTTCAAGTCCTAACCTCTGGTACCAGTGAATATGACTTTATTTGGAAACAGGGTCTTTGCAGATGTAATCAGTTAAAATGAAGTCACTGAATCCAGTGACCTTATAAGAGGAGAAAACAGAGACGTGCACACAGGGAAGACAACCATGTGAAGCCAGAAGCAGAAATTGGAGTTATGCTACCACAAGGCAGGGAACACCAAGGATTGCCAGCAACCACTAAAAGCTAGGAGAGAGGCATGGAAGAGATTCTCCCTCAGAGGTCCCAAGAGGACCCAACCCTGCCAACACCTTGATTTCAGACTTATAACCTCTAGAACTGTGGAACAAAAGTGTGTGTACACTTTAAAATGGCTAAGGTGGTAGACTTTATGTTTATACATAACAAAAAGTTTTTAAAATAGTAAATGCAAAGGGTAGCTGCTACCCCTGTGACTGAGGGAAATGTAAATAAATAAGGAACTAAGACACTCAGAGGAGGCTCTTGCCCCAAGTCTGAGATTCATTTTTTTTTATTGTAGAAAAATACACATAACAAAATTTACCATCTGAACCAGTGTATGTATGTATGTATTTATGTTGATGTATAATTGACATGCAGTATTATATTAGTTTCAGGCATACCATTTTAAAGTGAGTGTACAATCCAGTGGCATGAAGTACTTTCACAAAGTTGTGCAACCTTCACCAGGATCTAGTTTCAGAAACTTTCATCACTCCAGAAGGAAATCCTGTACCTATAAAGCACGCATTTACTACTTCTTTCCTCTATACCCCTTAGAGTTCTCTTTTACCCCTTTTGGTTATTAACCATGGCCGGCATCATCAAGGAGGATCCCTAAGCTGGGGTTAGTACTCTGAGAGAAGGTAAGACAAACTAGATGGCAACCAGGGAGGACCACAGAAGGGCCAGGCCAGGTAAGAGTCAGATGATAGACTAGTCATGGGGGTGCTACATCCTGGACAGAATTACCCTACTCAGAGAGGTGGACGATGTGTTTGAAAAGTGTTGACCTGCTCAGGTTTCATTTCATCTCTCTCATTGTAGAAAACTCCATGAAACAGAATCTAGAATAAAATATTAGGAAAACCACCAAATAGATAGTAAGTTGAAAACATGGATGGGATGCAAAAGTTCCTAGAAATATATAAAATGCCAAAAGTGGTGCTTGTATAAATATTAAGGAAACTGGAAAAGTCATCAGACTGTCATCAGACTGTTGATGACTGAAAAAGTCATCAGACTGTTCTCCTGAAAAGAACAAATTGTTACAAAAAAAAATAGACAACTTTCAAAACCTGCCTACTCGTTTTATGAAGTTAGTGTAATATAGATTCCAAAACCAGATAAGGGTAATACAAGAAAATAATAACAGCTAATTGAATCCAATAGTATTTGTAAAAAGCCCTACATCTTGATCCAGTAGGAATGGATGTACTACTAAGTGCAGCCACAGGGCTATCCCACTTGTCATGTTTTCCCCACAACCCTTTTTTTTTTTAAATTTGGTTGTGCTGGGTCTTAGTTGCGGCAGATGGGCCCCTTCCTTGTGGCTCACGGGCTCCTTAGTTGCGGCTTGCCGGCTCCTTAGTTGTGTCTCGAGGGGTCCTTAGTTGTGGCATGCGAACTCTTAGTTGCAGCATGCATGTGGGATCCAGTTCCCTGACCAGGGATCGAACCCGGGCCCCCTGCATTGCGAGTGCGGAGTCTTAACCACTGCGCCTTCAGGGAAGTCCCTTTCCCCACAACCATTGTCCACAGAGCAGAACTTCTTTCCTGACTTTCTTTCCCAAGGCTGTACTAGAAGAAGCAGGGAGGCTTATCAATCATTGGTTCATTTCATACTAGAACCCGGGGAATGGGGTTTAAGAGTTATTACCTCCTGTGGCTCAACTGCTTAGGTAAAAACACATTCAATAAATCAACAAAACCCTAACACAATTAGGGTTGTGTTGACCAATATTAAATTATTTAAGCAATAACACCTGAAACCAAAACATCCTTATTATCTAATCTCTGGCCTTTGGCTCTATTTATTTTAGTCCAAATTTCAAGATTAGATGAGCAAACATGGAATTTTGAGATGTAGCCTATACATTCTATTCCTTATTTATCTCTTCCTTGGATTTCTTTATAAAAGGAGAAACGATAGCATAGTAAACAGTGATTTCCTCACAGACAATCTCTAGTCAAATGACCTCAATGAGTTAGTAGACTTATAGCCTAAAACAGAGTTCATGATTAGCAACTTGATCACAGCTGAATTTTTGGATTCTGGTAACTGAGATTGACCTCTACAGCATTTCCAAGTTTTGATAAACAGTATTGGAAAGTCATATGGAATACAATTAAGTTTCTAGCATCAATATGGACTTGAAACTTCCATAAACTTAATTTTATTTCATTTGATGTGAACTTGTCACAGACTAAGCACACATACTTATTCCAAAATAGAAGTCTTTATTAACAGTGACATTTGCAGATTTGCAAGTACACTCACAACTAATTCACACACATTGCAGGAAGTCTCAAAATCTTTCTTTTCCACATGAAGAAAAAAAATGCTCAATGCATATATATTTTAAAAATAAAATCACAGATTAAAAAGCTATCTCAACTTGAGTATGTTGGTGACTTTAACAATACAACACCAAAAGCACAATCCGTGAAAGACCTGATTGATAAGTTGGACTTCATTAAAATTTAAAAACTTCTGCTTTGTGAAAGACAGTGTTGAGAGAATGAGAAGACAAGCCACAGACTGGGAGAAAATATTTGCAAAAGACGCATCTGATAAAGAACTGTCAGCCAAAATATACAGAGAACTCTTAAAACTCAACAATGAGAAAATGAAAGACCTGATTAAAAGACGGGCCAAAAATCTTAAGAGACACCTCAACAAGGAAGATATACAGATGGCAAATAAACCTATGAAAAGATGTTCCACATCATATGTCATCAGGGAAATGCAAATCGAAACAACAAGATATCACTACACACCTATTAGAATGGCTAAAATCCGGAGCACCGACAACACCAAACGCTGAGGGGGCTGTCAGCAGTGGGATCTCTCGCTCACTGCTGGCGGAAGCGCGAAAAGGGGCAGTCACTCTGGAAGGCAGCTTGGCATTTTCTTATAAAACTAAACATACTCTTACCTTACACTCCAGCAATTGCGCTCCCTGGTATTTACCCAAAGGAGTTCAAAATGTGTCCACACAAAAACTTGCATGTGGATGTTTATAGCAGCTTTATTCATAACTGCCAAAACTTGGAAGCACTAAGTTTGTCCTTCAGTAAGTGAATGGATAAATGTGGTACATCCAGGCGATGGAATAATATTCAGGGTTAAAAAGAAGTGAGCTATCAAGCCACGAAAAGACATGAAGGAAGCTTAAATGCATATTACTGAGTGAAAGAAACCAATTTGAAAAGGCTGCATACTGTATGATTCCAACTTATATGACATTCTGGAAAAGGCAAAACTATGGAGACGGCAAAAAAAAAAAAAAATCAGTGGTTGTCAGGAGTTGGGAGAGGGAGGGATGAATAGACAAAGCACAGAGGATTTTTAGGGCAGTGAAAATACTCTGTATGATATTGTAATGATGGATACATGTCATTATACATTTGTCCAAACAAATAGAATGTTATACAGGAATGAATGAGCCCTAGTGTAAACTATGGACTTTGGGTGATTGGGGTGTGTCAGTGTAGATTCATCAGTTGTAACCAATGTCCCATTCTGGTGAGGGGATGTTGATAATGAGGGAGGCTGTGCATGTGGGGGAAATGGGTGTATGGGAACTCACTGTACCTTCCCCCCCTTAGTTTTGTTGTGAACCTAAAACTGCTCTAAAAAAATTGTCTGTAAATAAACACTAAGGCCATAATGCCATAGCATTCAATAGATACTTTCTTTCTTTTTTTTTTTTTTTTTGCGGTATGCGGGCCTCTCACTGTTGAGGCCTCTCCCGTTGCGGAGCACAGGCTCCGGATGCGCAGGGTCAGGGGCCATGGCTCACGGGCCTAGCCGCTCCGCGGCATGTGGGATCATCCCGGACCGGGGCACGAACCCGTGTCCCCTGCATCGGCAGGCGGACTCTCAACCACTGCGCCACCAGGGAAGCCCCTCAATAGATACTTACTGAATGGTGAATAAATTGATTAATCTACCAGGCAAATAATTTGGGTAAAACAATTTGGATTCAGTTGGCCTTGTCTACATATCCAGTGATAAAACAGTAAAGATAAAAAATTGCTCTACACAACATTGTAAAACAACTATACCCCAATTTTAAAAAAGAAAGAAAAAAATTACTAAGGCAAAAAGAAAAATTGCTCTAATCATAAACTTTAGCCTAATGGATCTACTGTCCAACTACAGCAGTAAGGTTGTTATAATTCATACTTCCAGATAGCTGACCCTTGTACTACCATGCTGGGTGACTAATGATTGGTTGACAAAATGCACAGACCAATGCAGATGTATTGATGATCTCCATTTACCTGAAATGAGAGAAGATCTCTTGTTATAATCTCTGGGTACAAGACTTTTAAAAGTTCTTTCCATTCAAATTGAGTATACTTTCTTCATACTTCCATTGACTTGCTTGGCCTTAAAGTTGATTTGTATTAAGTGAGCAAAAGATACACCTACACACTCACAAATCAATAGTTGAAAAACAACCATTCCATATATGACTTTAGGATATTGCAGTATTTTAAAGTACACTATATACTTATAAGGCAAGGAATTGATACTATAAGATCGTTTTTATAAAATAAAGAATATTTTTAAGCTGGGCCGGGAGTGGGGGGCTAAGTCAAAGCCAGCATTACCCTTGCACTTCCTTTTGGTCGTATCTCTAGCCCAGAGGTCTGCCAGTGTGAGTGAGGTGTTTTATATAGTTGGAATATCATGAATTTCATTGCCAACCCCATTTTAAAATTTGTCAGACTGATATGAATATAACCGCTCTTCTGCTTTCTTAATATATGCCTCCTTTTTTAAAAGAGTTAGTATCTGTTTCCTCCTTACCTCTTCTATCCGCCAACCACTTAAAGAATGGAGGGGGGAGGGATTCTGTCAATATTCCTTCCAGTCTTTTTCACATCCACTTGCCCTTTACTGTCTGGCCCACTCAGTCACTTCTGTGGAGAAACTCATTTTACAATCCTCCCACTCCTCCAGCATTCTTATTTAGAGCACGCGGAAAAATCACACAACTCACACGGGCCTCTCCTAGTGGGTTTATATCCTGGACCCACTAGGTCATCAGGGAGACAGAAGCCAGCTGCTTACTTGCTGACCACCAGAGAGCCACAGATAGAATCTGGTTGAGCAGAGATTCTAGAGGGATCTCACCCTGGCCCCATATCTCTCCAACTGGTTACAATGCATCCAACAGAGACTACGCCAGTTCCAAAATCATCCACCAAAGAATGCTACCCATCCCTGCACAGTCTGCTACAGGTGTCTAATGGCTGAATTCCACAATTTAGAATGGTTCCAATTTTTCTTAGCCTTCCTTCAGAATTCATGAATGAAGCACTTTTTAAAACCAAGCGTCTACAAAGGGAAGATAAACCTATCTGATTGGTTGCCTAGACAAAAGGGGAAAGCTAGACATAGCTCCAATGCGCATTCCCTTGGCATGCTTCTTAATGGGTTGGTGGTTAAGAGGATTTTGAGCCAAACACACAATTGAAACACTGGTGTTTGGCTTCTTCTTCTTCTCCTTTTTTTTTTTCTAAATGGGAAAAGCATGAATGCAGTCCCCCACTACCACAATCTATGCGGTCGAGTTTCCCACATTTGGGAAAATCGCAGGGGTCAGCACATCCGAAGTGCAATGGATAAGTTTGGCTTCATTTTTAAAGGGAGGAGAAAGATTTGCAAAGAAAAATCTCCAATGTGCAGGCTAACACCTATTTACTTTTAGTCTAAATAATCTGTGAAGTTAGGTAAACAGTCATTTCAGAAATATTCTCTATAATAAGGTTTTATACGGGAAGCTTAAGGACACGTGGATCTACTAATTAGCATAATATCCACTCAGGTGTCTGGCTCCAGACCGTGGGCAGAAGATGTAAATTTGGGAGCCTTTATAAGTGTTTTCTGCCTTTTTATTTGCAGTGAAAATCTTCGAGTTGATACAGAAGAGGTTGGTTATGCAGGAGAAAAGAAATAACCCAGGTAAGCCCAAGAAGTTTAGAAGAGTTGGCGATCCGAGTACTACTTTAACCTTTCATAGGAGGAGAGACACTTCCTCCATCACTGCAGGAAGAAAAGAAAAGGCGGGTGCAGATGCAGAGAAGTTGGTAGCTTTGACCACGAAAAGACAAGGTCTCTGGTCTAATGGCTTCTGTTTTCTCATTGAAGCGTAAGATAAGAGTATCTCTTGAGCGCTGAAGTGTGAGAACAGAAGTGAAAGTATAAAATTGTTATCACATTGTGTAAGAAAGCAAATTTACTGGAGAATCCTGGAGTTGCTGGACAGGGTTGAGTGTGCCTACACATTGTCTGTGATAAAGTAAGACCAGTCTGGTTGTGTGATTTTTCACAGTGTTCAGGTGTTCATGGGAAGGAGTGGAAAAGTCAATGGTTGGTTTTATTCAGGGATTTATGCCAAGGTGATTGAGAGAGGAAGAGAGAAGCAAGGAAGCTGAAGGCATTTGCCAGGGAATAATTACAATGGAGCACGTTGGAATCTTATCTGAATTAAACTGGACTAAAAATTAATGTCCACTATGATTATGGTAATAAAAGGCCCAAAAGTCAAAACCAGGGAAAGAAGAGCACATAAAGGAATTCCCTGGCTGCCCAGTGGTTAGGACTACCTGTTTTCACTGCCAAGGGCCCAGGTTCAATCCCTGCCAGGGGAACTAAGATCCCGCAAGCTTCAAGGCACGGCCGGAAAAAAAAAAAAAGCACATAAATCAAAGATGCATAAAGGACCCTTAATAAGGATATTAAAATTGAGCTTTGTGCTCTGCCAAATCCTCATTGCTTGTTCCTTTCCTGGTAAGAGGCTTTTCAACAAGCCTAACAAGTGCAGTGAGGGCATTAGCAAAAAGCACCAGATTTGCATTTCAGCCTCAGCCAAAACAAACATGCCCAGAAGTGTCCAGCTAGAACCCTCAGCCTCTGCTATGAGGACCCAACCAAGAGATGTTTCTTCTCCCAAGCCTTTCAGAAAGATAAAAGAATATAGACCACTTTCTTACTGACTCACTTTTTTCCTGGCCAAAAGCTTCTAGCTGGGCATGCAGTAATCTAGCAGAGAAATGGGTGCTTGTTATTAAACCCCACTCCCACGGACACAGAATTTGGGAGGGCCAGCATGAAGCTTGTGGGACACAGGCAAAATGAGGTTGTCCCATGGCCATGTGGAGGTGAGGAGATGCAAATGTGGAATTGTGTGCAGCAGACAATTAAGCATCAGGTACAAGGTAATGAGACGGCAAGCAGAGACCCCAGAAAAGATTTTATGGCTTCAGAATGCCAGGCAGGAGCTGGGAGACATTTCCTGGGATGCTGGAGTCTAGCCCACAGCGATGTATAATGAGGAGAGTATTAGGGGCCACAAGGCCATTTAGATTACACCCATGCACACACACATACACCCTCACACCCAGGTCACCACTAACAAAGCAGAACTAGTATTTCCCTGGGTTCCCCACACTGAAAGCTATCACTCTATACTTCTCAAACTGTAAAATGTACATCTGAATCGCCTGAGGATCTTGTTTAAAATGTAATTTCTGAATCAGTAGGTCTGAATTGAGACTCGAGATTCTGCATTTCTAACAAGCTCACAGCTGATGCTGATGCTGCTGGTCCAGGGACCATTCTTGGGGGAGCAAAAGGCTCCAGTACTCTTAACGGTGACCCATTCCCACAACCATTCCTGTGTGTGCTGGGATTTACTATGAGTCCAGCTTCTCTTGAATAACATTCTCTTGTTATCTGTTCTGTGCCCTCATTGAATTTGGCGTGCCAAAGAATGGTAAAAGACAGAGTAGATACACTGGGTCCAAAGGGCCTTGGCCTGACGACTTGCATCCTTTGAAAGAACCCAAGTAGCTGTCCTCCAGCTTTAGACTTGGTCATGTGTAAATTACGGTGGGAGAACCAGGCAGTGTCCACCACTTGGATTTTCTCCCTGGAGCTAGTACCAGTCATCATTCTTCTAATAGTGTTTGCCCCTCCGGAGGGTTTCCCTTCTTGGTGGCCTATATTCTCTTAGGAATGAGTCAGTCATCAAGATGCCAGTGGTGCTGAGTGGGTTGAGGAAGTAACAGGGGCAAAACTATAGTTGCTATGAAATAAGGTGTTCTGGAGGAAGATGCTGGGAATTGTGCATCGTATGCTGGAATGGTGAGGAAGGGGTCAACTGAGATCCTGGAGGAAGTTCAGAAATGCAAATTCTCTTCAAACCTTCTGCAGCTCTACCATTTGGCCACTGATTAGTGGTTTTGAATAATGGCCAGGTGGATTTAGATTCCAAAGATCATTAATAGTACCCTTCAAACCAGAAGATAAGGCGGGGACCAGGGTTGCATGTGGGAGCGGCTGGATGGTGCCGAGGTTGTGCAATAAGAAAACTGTGAATTGGATCCTTTCAAATATTCATTTAGAGATGGGAGTGAAAAATGAAATTACTTTTTCTTTTGGCCACGCGGCTCATGGGGTCTTAGTTCCCTGACCAGGGATGGAACCCGGGCCCTGGGCAATGAAAGCACAGAGTCCTAACTACTGGACCACCAGAGAATTCCCTGAAATTAGTTTTTAATTAATTAAATTACTTTTGGTTGACAAATTGCATTTCTTTAAACATGACTGCATGCTCCTGAACCCTGTAATTGTCAAGAACTGTGAAGGGGCTGAGATTTTTAACCTTCCTTTTGCCTGCCACACAGATGCTGGTAGAAGACTCAAAACTCCTGGGTCAGAGACAAAGGACTTTATTACTTACGGCACAGCAAGCAGCATGAGGTTCATGTTCATGTTGGTTTCCTCTTGCCACCCCCAAGTTCACAGGGGCAAGACAGAGGGGCCCATGTGAATGCCATGCTTGCAGAGGATTTGCATCACAGCCGAGGAGCTCTGAGCTCAGGGAGCCCAAATCTTGATAATAGACATTTCCACCAAAGGGAGACATTATTACACTAGAAAGAAAACAAAACTGCCCCCTCCTCTGGAGGGAGACCCTGTATCTTCCAAGGCTGTTTGCTATACAAACACCTTGGAGAAAATAGTCCAGAACAAAGGTGGTCAGTGCCTCTGCTCCCAAGACATGAAGAAACATGGAGAACTGAATCCCAACAAAAATAATAGTAGCTACACTCCTAAAGCTTACTGTGCATTAAGAGCAGTTCTAAGTGCTTTGGTGCTTTATATACATTATCTCACTTAATCCTCACAATAACTCTGTGAGGTTATCCTCATTTCACAGATGAGAACATTGAATTTTACAATGATACAGAATGCTAGACAGTCATGGAAAGGGCATGATGTTTATTTTTAACGAGCCCCAAAGATTATTCTGATAGACACCAAACCTTAAGAATCACTAATTTCAAAGGTAAGCATCACCTTTTTAATTCCGTTCACTATTTAACAAAACTTTTTACTCTTCTCTATATTTATGCTTACCTAATAAAGCCAAGAATTTTATTTCCTTTTATTTAAGACATAGGATTTTGAGTTCTTACTGTGTAAGGAAGACAGAATCAAAAAGGAAAAAAGCATAGATTGTTTGCAATAAAAATGTTTAAAGAAAGTACAAGCTTTGAAAGGACTGGCTCACTATATTAACAAACACAACATGTATTTAAATGAAAAGAAAATCACAAGATTGCCAACATTCCCAAGTTTACACTCAGTATGTTCTTACTGGAAGAATATATTTTCTCACATGATTGTGATAGCCCTGAATGTCACAAATCTGCAAAAGGTCAGCACTGAAAATGCTACGGATGGACTTATGTCAGGGAGTAAGTATATAACTTACAGGAAAAATTCAAGGTTCATTTATTTTGGCACTAAAAGTAGGCAGGGTAAAAAAGAAGTTTGCAGGGTGATGACCCTGGGTTTTTGTTTGCTTGTTTGTTTACAGTTCAGAGCTTTCTTTACTGGATTGAGAAATGTGGTGCACATATTTCCCCACGATGGTGACGTGGCAAGGTGTCATTTGCATCCATATATCTTTGGGAAGGGTTCCTTTTCCCAGTTTCATTAATTTAAACCATTTGTCTAAACTACCTGTTTTTACTTATTTTTTCTTTCAAAGTCAATGTACTTTCATATTTTTTACGGTAATTACACAAGTTAATTAGACTGAGCAGCCTCCTCCTAGCAGGAGTCAGATGGCACACCCACCCAAAGGTCAGTGTGCAGGGAAAAAGGAAACCGACAGGGCCTGGGAAGACCCCTTGGGCCCAGAGGGGTCAGGGGAGGGAGGTGTGCCAGGGGCTGCCTGAAGGAGCTGTGGCTTTTGTTAGAAGGACACAGCCAGTCCAAAGTAACCTATAGGGAGAATCAACACCAGACCGGCCCAAACCAAGCAGGAGCTTAGGGAAGGGGGCTGGATTTGTGAAAAGCAGGGTGGAGAGTGGATCTGGAGGGCAAATGGAGAAAATCCAAATAGGGTCAGCTCTTCCTGCCTCTCCTTGAAAGTGGGTGTTTTTTGTTGTCTTTTTTTTTTGTGTGTGTGGTACACGGGCCTCTCCCGTTGCGGAGCACAGGCTCCGGACGCGCAGGCTCAGCGGCCATGGCTCACGGGCCCAGCCGCTCCACGGCATGTGGGATCTTCCCAGACCGTGGCACAAACCCACGTCCCCTGCATCGGCAGGCAGACTCTCAACCACTGCGCCACCAGGGAAGCCCTGTTGTCTTTTTTTTTTTTTTTAAATAAATGTATTTATTTATTTTTGGCTGTGTTGGGTCTTCGTTGCTGCACGCGGGCTTTCTCTAGTTGCAGCGAGCGGGGGCTACTCTTCATTGTGGTGTGCGGGCTTCTCATTGCCGTGGCTTCTCTTGTTGCGAAGCATGGGCTCCAGGCACACAGGCTTCAGTAGTTGTGGCACGTAGGCTCAGTAGTTGTGGCTCACGGGCTCTAGAGTGCAGGCTCAGTGGTTGTGGCGCATGGACTTAGTTGCTCCGCAGCATGTGGGATCTTCCCGGACCAGGGCTCGAACCCATGTCCCCTGCATCGGCAGACAGATTCTTAACCACTGCGCCACGAGGGAAGTCCCCAAAATGGGTGTTTTTGACCGCTTATTCCTATCACAGAGCACTTTGGTCCCTATATTAATAATTATAAACAATTATTTATACAGCCCTTTGAAGTTGGAGATTGTTTCCATGTACCTTGTGTCACAACTCTGTCAGGGACATGAATATGTATGTATGATCCTGAGAAGAGATGTGACTTACCCAAAGGTACAAAGCAGGTAAGAGGCCAGGCCAGCCTTCAGATCCAGATCTTCTGCTCTTCCCACCCAGAGACAAATACCTGTGGGTCTTTCTGCACAGTCTTCAATGAGAAAAGTAAACATTGTTTTCATATACTCACCACTTAAAATAAGCAAATGAAGAAGACAAGGGTGATTTAAAAAAAAACTTTAGTTAATATTAACCAAACAATAACGAATGAATTCCTGATTGATTCCCTAAATGAATTTCTTTCCTAGAAAATTGCCATGTCAGAGACTGATACAGAGAGTTTCTGCTCGAACTTGACTAGAACTGCATGGAGGCTCCCAGTTTAAATTATCTTTCTTTCATTCAGCAAATGCACAAAAATACTGCACTGGTTTATGTTATTTTTAATGTTATAATAAGAAAACAAATTGTTACTGTATAATTTATGAGTTCTGTATCATTAGTAACTTCAACCTGAATAACGAGCATTCTAAAAATAATTTGCCTTCACCCAAAGTTCTTTTGGTTTAAACAAATTTAAAAAGCTTTAGGACAGATTTTATTCTATGATAATGAGAAGCTAGGGCAGATTTGAAATGTCTCTGAATCCTGCCTCCTTGCCTTCCAAAATTTGGGGGAATTTCTTTTCTTTTTTCCTTCCTCTTTTTGACTCCTTTCTTCCATCCCTCCTTCCTTCCATCCCTCTCTACCTCCCTTCTCCCTTCCTTCCTTCCTTATATCTACTCTGGGACATAAGTTTTCCTATGTTTCAGGTGCATACATCAAAGGGTCCCACTGAAAGGTGATCTGTAGTAATCTATATAATAGTAACAGTCTATAATCTGTATTTTCTAGTTATTTGAATGAAAATTTGAAACAGGTTTGCTGTTGTCCTGTTGCTCTCACACTTCCCTCTTGAATCTCTTTATCCATTTGTCTGTGTTTTCTTTTGGGGAATGTTCTAATCCTTGGTGGTTAAAACTGCCTTAAAGGAACCCTCCTACACTGTTGGTAGGAATGTAAATTGGTGCAGCCACTATGGAGAACAGTATGGAGGTTCCTTAAAAAACTAAAAATAGAGCTACCGTATGATCCAGTAGTCCCACTCCTGGGCATATATCCAGAGAACACAATAATTTGAAAAGATTCATGCACCCCAATGTTCATTGCACCATTATTTACAATAGCCAAGACATGGAAGCAACCTAAAGGTCCATTGACAGATGAATGGATAAAGAAGGTGTGGTACATATATACAATAGAATATTACTCAGCCATAAAAAAGAATGAAATAATGCCATTTGCAGCAACATGGATGGACCTAAAGATTATCATACTAAGTGAAGTCAGACAGAAAGACAAATATATGATATCACTTACATGTGGAATCTAAAAAAAAATGATACAAATGGGGCTTCCCTGTTGGCGCAGTGGTTAGGGGTCCACCTGCCGATGCGGGGGACGCGGGTTCTTGCCCCAGTCCAGGGGGATCCCACATCCCACGGAGTGGCTGGGCCCGTGAGCCATGGCCGCTAGGCCTGTGCGTCCGGAGCCTGTGCTTCGCGGCGGGAGAGGCCACAACGGTGAGAGGCCCGCGTACCACAAAAAAAAAAAAAAAAAAAAAAAAGATACAAACGAACTTATTTACAAAACAGAAATAGACTCACAGACTTAGAAGACAAATTTATGGTTACTAAAGGGGAATGGTGGGGTGGGAGGAGGGATAAATTAGGAGGTTGGGATTAACATATGCACACTACTATATATAAAATAGATAATCAACAAGGACCTACTATACAGCACAAGGAAATCTACTCAGTACTCTGTAATAACCTATATGGGAAAAGAATCTGAAAAAAAATATATATATATATATATGTGTATAACTGAATCACTTTTCTGTACACCTGAAACTAACACAACATTGTAAATCAACTATACTCCAATATAAAATTTTTAAAAACTAAAAAAAAGTAATATACAAACTAAAAAAAAAGTGTTAAATACATACAATGAAATATTATTCAACCTTTAAAAAAGAAATCCTGTTACATACTACAACATGGATAAACCGTGAAAACATTACTCTTAAGTGAAGTAAGCTAGTCACAAAAAGGCAAATACTGTATGATGTCACTTGTATAAGCCATGTCAAGCAGTCAGACTTATACAAATAGACAATAGAATTGTGGATGCCAGGGTTTTGGGGTGGGGGAGAGCGGAATGGGGAGTTGTTCAGTCGGTACAGAGTTTCAGTTTTCCAAGATGAAAAAGTTCTAGAGATCTGTTACACAATAATGTGAACTATACACTTAAAAATAGTTAGAATGGTAAATTTTGTTACGTTTTTCACCACAAATTTTTAAAATGTAAAAAACATTCTTAGCTTGCAAGCCGTACAAAAATAGTAGGCTGGGGGACTTCCCTGGTGGTCCAGTTGTTAAGACTCCCTGCTTCCACTGCAGGGGGCACGGGTTCAATCCCTGGTCAGGGAACTAAGATCTTGCATGCTGCACGGTGCAGCCAAAAAAGCAAAAACAGTAGGCTGGATTTGACCAGAGGGCCATATGTACTTTGCCAACTCTTGATCTAGGGCATATTTCTGTAGGGCATATTCAAATTTCACAGTTGTTTCAATCATGCCCTTTATAGCTATCCTTTTGCCCCCAGCCCAATCCAGTTTCCTACACTGCATTTAATTGTCATGTCTCTTTAGTCTCCTATAATCTAGAAAATCAATTCCTCAGTTTTCCCTTGACTTCTATAACCTGGACACTTTTGAAGATTACCAGCTAGTTATTTTATAGAAGGTCCTACAATTGGAGTTTGTCTGATATTTCCTCGTAATGAAATCCATGTTATGCATTTCTGTCAGGATACCACAGAAATGATGTTGTGTGCTCGACGCACAGTATCAGAAAGCACAAGATAATGTCTGTTTGCCTCAACACTGATGTTGACTTTGAACCGTTATCTGTCCTGCTATTCTACTGTAAAGTTACCTTTTCCCCTTTAATAAATAACTTGTGAAGAGGTACTTTTAGACTTATTCTATTCCTCCTCAAACTTTCACCTGCTTATCTAACTTCCATGATTTTTGCCTGAATCAATTATTAATACAGTGGTTGCAAAATGGTGACATTCTGATTCCATCTTTCCACCCACATTTATTAGTTGGTATTCTGTTGTAAGGAAGATCTTTTCCTTATCTCTACATTTATGAACTCATGGTAACTTATTTTATGGGTGATAAAATATGTTAATTACATTAACATATAATTGTTATTGTTAATCATATGGGTGCTAATATGTTAATTTTAAATTTGGGGGAGGAGGATATACTTTTTTTTTTGCCCATAAAAACGTCTGTGGGGTTTTAAAAATGTATTTATTTTTTTAATTGATGTATAGTTGATTTACAAAGCTGTGCCAACCTCAGCTGTACAGCAAAGTGACTCAGTTATACACATACATTCTTCTTTTTTTTTTTTTTTTTTTGCGGTATGCGGGCCTCTCACTGTTGTGGCCTCTCCCGTTGCGGAGCACAGGCTCCGGACACGCAGGCTCAGCAGCCATGGCTCACGGGCCCAGCCGCTCCGCGGCATGTGGGATCTTCCCGGACCGGGGCACGAACCCGTGTCCCTTGCATCAGCAGGCAGACTCTCAACCACTGCGCCACCAGGGAAGTCCCATACATTCTTTTTTAATGTTCTTTTCCATTATGGTTTATCACAGGATATTGACTATAGTTCCCTGTGCTATACAGTAGGACCCTGTTGTCTAGCCATTCTTTGAATTTGTTTTGATGTTCAACTTGTCTTAGATTTGGCCTATTGCAGCTCCTTTAAGAGGGTTTCTATGTCCTTTTGACATGACCCCTATCCTTTTGTGTCCCCATCATATTTTACATACTTTCTTACTTGTACAAAAAGATGTTTCAGGTTCATCTTTTATTTTCTCTGCCCCAGTCCCAGCACCTGCCATCATGAGGCAGAAAGAAGACTGCCATAGAATTGCATCAGACCCTAGCCAAGTGGATAGGAGGATGGCAGAGGGACTAAGAGGGGAAGCCAGGATGAGAGAGTGACATTCCAAGATGTTCAGTGTCTTTGGAAGCAAGCAGAACCTTGCAGGGACCCTCCCAAGTACAAAGGCCCCTCCAGGTCTCCTGCCTCTTGTTTATAGAAAAGCTGAAATCTCCCAGGCCTCCCTGAGTCCTAAATGAGCAGCTCAAACAGTTAATGATTAGGACAATAGAATCACAGAATTCTTCAGTGTCTGATGCACATTCCGGAGTCATTTTACAGATACTATAACTGCCACCAGAGGGGAAAAGCTAACTGCATGATGACCAGACTGCAGCCATGACATAAGCTCTTCTGTCTTGAGCAGTACTGAATGTATGGCTAGCACAATTCCAAGAACTGGCCTTAAGAGAATGGGATTAACATTACTGCTCATAATAATCTATATCTTTGTGGGCATCAAAGTAATTGTAGCTTGTTCTGCCCATATATGTAAGCAGGCAACTAGAATTGTCAGCAAAAGGATGCTACGGACCCATGTCAACATTTTCCACTCTAAGAATACAGTGCCGTATGTCAGCATGAAGAAGTTACAGAAGACGGACCTTTGCCCATAATCCCGTAGAAATGGAATGATGTTCTTCTTTTTTTTTTTTTTTTTTGTGGTACGTGGGCCTCTCACTTTTGTGGCCTCTCCCGTTGCGGAGCACAGGCTCCGGACGTGCAGGCCCAGCGGCCATGGCTCACGGGCCCAGCCGCTCCAGGGCATGTGGGATCTTCCCGGTCCGGCGCACGAACCCGTGTCCCTTGCATTGGCAGGCAGACTCGCAACCACTGCGCCACCAGGGAAGCCCTGGAATGATGTTCTGACAAGTGGGGATTTGTAAGCAGCTTTTGGCAGGAAAGAGCTCTCTGCAGGAGGCCCCTTTTGTCTCTTTAGCAAAACTATATTGTAGCTAACCTTTAACCAGTCACCCCATGCTCTACTCATCTCCAGCCCAGGCACACCTTTCAAATCTTTTGATCACATTATACCTTGCCTAACTTTCTTTCCATAGATCTTTCCATAGTCCTTTCGATAGATCAAAGAAGTAGAAATGAATAATAAGTAATTAACAGATGACCAGATCTCTTCCCCAGCTTCACCTTCAGTAATCTCACAAACTCTGTGAACAAGATAGCATAAAAAGAAAGATGACGAGGAGGCAACAAGCCTTCATGCAGTGGGAGATGGCTATGAGTCTGATCCCCTATCTCAGTGACTGAGATTACTTCCCTTTTTCCCTTTAGAAACTTTCATGGCCAAGCAGAATCTTCAGAGTTGGTTTTGGGATATGAGCCCACCTTCTCCCCAGATTGCCCAGTTTTCTGATTAAAGCAACTTTCCTTTCTACCAACAGTTGCCTCTTGAGTATTGGCTTTTGAGCGGCAAGCAGCCGAACCTGAGTTTGGTAACATATTTGCATGTCTAAAATAACGTTATTTGGACTTCCCTGGTGGTCCAGTGAGTAAGACTCTGCTCTCCCATTGCAGCGGCCCCGGGTTTAATCCTCGGTCAGGGAACTAGATCCCACATGCCTGCCGCAACTAAGAGTTTGCATGCCGCAACTAAGAAGTCTGCATGTCACAACCGAGAAGTCCGTATGCTGCAACTTAAAAGATCCCACGTGCTGCAGCTAAGACCTGGCACAGCCAAAATAAATAAATAAATATTTTAAAAAAGAATAAAATAACATTACTAATCATAGTTTACAGATATCCCATAAGTATGACCTTTCCTAAATTTGCTCTTACCTATTAGAGGAATCCGTCTTGCCTGTATTGGAATGTAAAACAGAACAGTGAAAAGTATGGGACTTCGGAGCTTATTAACTCAGATTCAAACCTCAGCCCTGTGACTGACTAGCTATGTGATTGTGTCTAAGTTATTTTACTTCTTAGAACTTCAGTTTCCTTAGGCTCTGAGGAAGATAATAAGAACAAGTGCTTCCGTGAACTGTTATAAGGACAAGAAATACTAGGTACCAAGCTCTTCTCTAGGATAAGGCTCACAGTTGGTGCTGCACCAATGTATCTCCTAGTACTGTGGGAAGAGGCATAATCATCCTCTCCTGAAATGCAGTGTCCTACATGTATTAAGGGGTTCTTTCAATTATGAGAATAATATTACTACCCAGTTGTATAATTATTTCCCAAGCTTTATCTTACCAGGCCAATGCAATGGAAGTTGTAGAGAAGGAAGACGAGATGAGTGTCTATTCTGAAAGTGCGTTGCCATAGAAAAACATCAGAAGGAATCCTCCCCAAACAGAGAACAAGGACTTTTGCTTCTTACACTGTACGCATCTGTATTGTCTGAATTATTTGACAAGATGCATTCTCTTATTACTTCTGTGATTGTATTTAACAGTGAATTGTTCCCTCAGCTAGCTAGATCAGAAGTCTCTGAACCCTAAGGCTGGAGGACTGAACTGAATTAGGTTTTGTCTCAGAGCAAAGTAAGGGAAAATGCTTTCCCTTGACCTTTTCCCCACATTCTAATTCTGTCTGTGATGACTTAACAACCATGACTTAGCTTAATCACCATGACTTGGCAAATTTCAGTGATTAAGCCTGACAGAGTCACAATGACTGGGATCCTGTCTGACCTGGTGTGGCCAAATCTTATCCATACCTTCTGTTTGATATCAAGTGAGTAAATGTTTTTTTTTTAAAAAAACAAACGAATAAACAAAAAGTGAGTAAATGTTTGAAGGATACTTTGTTCCAGGAACTTTATTGCTATAATTCTTATTGCTTTCCAAAGACTTTTCACACCTGTGATTTTGTTAACACTTCCAGTGTCCAATAACAAAGACTGTCTTTCTCATCTTTGATTCTCTGATATACCTGAAACATGCTTTGTTCACAGCTCAATATTTTTAAATGTTTAATTTTTAAAAAGTCATGATAGAGAAGACAGGAAGGAAGATGTTTGGGGGCTTGCTACTTGCCAGTACTTTAGGTCCCATGTCACACAGTCTTTACAACAATCCTGGTTAATAGTGTAGTGGACATGACAGATGTTTCCCTAAAATCCACTCCACATATGCCACATACACCAGGTAAGCTTTGGAAACACACCTCACAGGCAGAGGGGACTTCCTGACCAATTGCCATGATATTCCTCTCTTCATCTGGAAGAAGGATGGACTTCATCCGTTCTCACCAGGGAACCAGGGAGACACAGGCTCACCTGCTCCATTTGCAGGGGGTCAGGGCTGGATTCAGTGGTTCCAGAAACCCAAACTACAATGGCTTAAAAAGCACTTTTTGTTTTCATGTAACAAGGAGTCCAAAGAAGGAAGTCCAGGGCTCATGCAACTACTCAGGAAACCAGACATCTTTTCCCTTTCTCTACTGCCACCTGTCGTGAGTGGCTCCATGGTCACAAAATGTTTGTTGCACCACTGGGCAGCATCTCCACATTTCAGGCAGGAAGAAAGACAAACGACAAAAGATGCATGTCTATTGAGTTTCTCCCTTTTAATTTTAATTGGGAAACAATAAGTTTCCTAAAAGCCCTACCCATTAGATTTCTGCTTGTCTCATTGACCAGAACTATGTCAAAATCCAAGCTACAAAGGAGCCTGGAAGCAGAGTTCTTTAACTGGGTACACGGCTACCCTGAACAAAATTGGGGTATGTATGTAGGAAGGACAAAGAGGATATTGGATATTAGACAGGCAACCAACATGGTCTGCCACTGGATATACCAGGCATGAAATCTTTTTCAAAGTCTTTATATCTGACTCTCTGCCATTAAGTGTACATACTTATTACTTTGGTTACTTTGCAATATTTCTGTTAGAGAATAGAGGAAACCATACATTTTCTGAGTCCCAAATGGGAAAGCCTATGTTGCAACTGGATGTCACCACTTGGGCCAATGTGTCAGATAAAAAGAGGGAAGCAGGTTGTCTTGTGTCCATGGTGCTGGACTGTAGCAAAACCTCTCTCTACCCTCTGCTAAGAAGATGGGGGAGAGGTGTCTTGATTTCCTCACGGTGCATATTTCATTTTGGACTGAGGGCTAGAGGGTTGAGTTCTTCATACTCATCAGAGTTTACAGTGTATTATCACCACTGGTCTGCCAAATTCTCTCTCTCCCTCTGTCTCTCATTAATTTATGTGCCTTTAAAAAGCAATCCCCATTCCCTACTCTTCTCCTCCTGATACCATAGGCAACTATTGTGATGTATTTAATGCGTAGTTTGTATTTTTTGTAAATGTTCTTGCATAATGTACACTAAGGGCTCATACTTTTAGTTTATAGAAATGATATCGGGTCACACACTTCTTCTGCTCCTTACTTTTCTCATGCAGCATTGTGTTTTTAGGATCCATCCAGGTTGCTTTATGTCCATCTAACCCAGTGCTTCTGATAGCTGCGCAATACCTCCCAGTGTACGTCCACCACACTTTACTCATACACTGTTATGAGCTGAATTATGTTCTCCCAAAATTCATGTGTTGAAACCCCAAACCTAGAACCTCAGAATATAATCATTTTTGGAGATAGGAATTTAACGAGGTAATTAAGTTTAAGTGAGATCATATGAGTGGGCTCTAATCCATGTATCTGGAGACAGGGCTTTTTTTAAAAATTTATTTATTTATTTATGGCTGCTTTGGGTCTTAATTGCTAAAGGAAGGTGAGCAGGGGCTACTCTTCGTTGTGGTGCGTGGGCTTCTCATTGCGGTGGCTTCTGTTTGTGGCGGAGCATGGGCTCTAGGCACACGGGCTTCAGTAGTTGTGGCTCGTGGGCCCTAGAGCACACGCTCAGTAGTTGTGGCACATGGGCTTAGTTGCTCTGCAGCATGTGGGATCTTCCTGGACCAGGGCTCGAACCCGTGTCCCCTGCATTGGCAGGCGGATTCTTAACCACTGCGCCACCAGGGAAATCCCTGGAGACAAGGCTTTCAAAGAGATGATTAAATCCAACTGAGACTGTTAGGTAAGGTTATAATCCAATATGATTGGTGTCCTTAAAGAAGAGAGAGAGACACCTGGGATGTATGTGCACTGAGAAAAGGCCATGTGAAGACACAGAAAGAAGGCTGCCATCTGCAAGCCAAGGAGCAAGGGTTCAGGAAAAACCAAACCTGCCAACACTTTGATCTTGGGCTTCCAGCCTCCATAGCCATGAGGAAATAAGTGTCTGTTGTTTAAGCCACCGAGTCTATGGTATTTTGTTATGGCAGCCCTAGCAATCTAATATACACTCTTTCAGAGACATCCAGATTTCTTTCAACTTTTTTGTGGAAAGTTTTTGAAGCCAGCAAACAATCTTTCCTGCGAATCTGGCAATACTGTATAGCTAACATCTGATTATTACTTAACGCTATCCTCTTGGAGTTCTGAATCTTTCACTCAGTGCCTTGTTAAAAAGAATCCTATCCCTGATTTAGATAACCCAGGCCTAAGATTTTCAGTCTTGGAAAATAAAAAAATAAGATGCAGAGTACCAGCTTTAGAATGATCACGGGTTTGTGAAAATGGGGCGGGGGGTGGGGAACCTTCTAAGTGTGTATGTCTGAACGACTGTGGGGCAGAGAGGGAAAGGGTCAACACTGGACTGGTAACATCCGTTACCTTTCAGAGAGGGTAATGCAGGAGAAGGAGCAGTGTTCTTTAAACATCTTTGCATTATTTCACTGTTTATATGACCGACCAGGATTGGGCTCGGAGTTGGGGGTATACAATTGAATGAGGCAGTGTGGGGTGCTTGGGACTGACGAAGGGCCCGTGGGGGAGTCAAAAGATTGTTACCGGGATCTAGCGTTTATTGAGCTTACCACGCGCCAGTACTAGTCTAAGCACTTGGTGTTAACTCATTTTATTCTTTAAAAAGACTTAATTTTCATAAAGCACTACTCTTATCCCGATCTTGCAGATGGGTCAGTTAGGCAGGAAGGGGTTAAGTAGCTCATTCAGAGCTGCACCGTTAGGAAGTGCTGGGCGCAGGCTTGGAACCCAGCCCGGGCACCTTTGCCTTGCTCACACCGCCTCCCTGGATCCACCTTTCCTCCTGGAGTCGCCGGGGAAAGGCCCTACCAAGGGCTGGGTGTTGCAGGGCGGCGGCGGGGTGGGGCGCCCTAGCTGCAGGGGCGCTCACTCCTGCCCGGGAGAGGCTGAGAAAGACAGAGTAGGTGAGCCTTGAATTGGCTCCTGCAGGGTAAAGAGGTGTTCATCAGGGAGACTGGGGGCAGGCGGGCACGGGGCACCCGAGTGCCAGGGTGGGGGCGTGGACGCCGGGCAAGCTGCGGGACTGAGGAGGAGCCCCCCGGCCGCGGCCGCTGGGTGACCCCGCCTTCGTCCCCCTGCTCCCTGCCTGAGCGGCGGGGGCGGCGGCTCGTTCTCCCACGCAGCATCTTCCAGCGGGTTTCCAGTTAGGACACTGGTGCAGGTACAGTACTACCGTACCCGGGCAGGGCTCCGATGGAGGCTTTTACCGCCCCCCCCCCCCCACACACACACTCCTCGATCCCTGGGTTTCCCTCCTATGACCCTCACCGGGCCGGTGCCCACACGCTTCCAGGAGCAGCCACGCCCTGGGGAAACCCCACTCTCTCCTGGGACCGGCCGTAAATCCCGGCTCCCGGAGTTCCGCTGCGCAGTCCCAACTCCCTGCTTTAGGTAGTGGAGCCTCTGCGGACGTTGGTAAGTAAATATCCCCACCCCACAGTTTTGGAATCTAGACTCCCCTGTGGCGGAGCGTTTGCGTGCTGCTCGCCCTCTTCTAATGCTGAGTAACCTCTGCGTCTTGCTCTCGGAAGAAACTTGGAAGCAGGACGCCCGGACCGATGCTTCCTGGCCCGTGCAGGTTCTTGGAGAGATCGGAGACGGCTGCTGGAGGGAAGGGCGTGGCCTGGCTGTATTTTGGGTGCCTGGCATAGCCGCCTGCACCTGGGAGAGGGCTGGCGAAGGAACTTGAGGGACTACAAAAGTGGGACAACTGTGGAAGGAGAAAAAAGGCAGGGGTCGGAATTCATTTAACGGACGGGTATATGGGCGCGGCGAGGAGGTGGGATCCGGGGGCGAGTGCGCCTGGACCGGGCATCCCACTTGGCCCCCTTCCTCTAGCTGGGGGGGCGGGGGCTCGTCCTGATCCTCGCCTGCCTCTGCAGTCGCGCCCTTTCCACGGGTGCTTCTGGACTTATGGCGACTCCAGGATTCTCAGCGGCTGCCTTTTCTGGGGAAAAAAAGACAAGTAGGAACAGTAAGGTTTCGGGTCGAACCACCTCAATCGCTCCAAGCAAAGTGTCCTGAGAGCTCAGGGCCGCCTGAATCATCTTCTCTTGGCCTTGTCTGCAGGCAAGTTAAAACCCAAACAGACCCTGATTTCCCCGTTGGTGCCAAAAACCCGCGCCTGAAAATGGGGCTGAGCGCAGCGCCACCCGGCGGTTGTCAGGTGTTCCTGAGACTGCTTGCCTTAGAACGCAGCGCTCTGTCCCTTTGAAGGATGTGCGTGGACGTGGGTTCTTTGTGTTTGATGCTTTTTCTTAGAATTCGCTTCATAGGAGGAGAGAAATGGAATATTTGCACTCCAGGTAGTTGTTCAGTGCCCTAGCGAAACCTTAGCAGTGGCTAGGAAGAATTTGTGTGGGTTAACATTGTTCCTTGCCTTGGAGATTTCTAAGGTAGCCTCGGTTTCCTCTTCTGTACAAATGTGCTCTGGCAATGATAATAATACCTACCTTATAGGGAAATTATGAGGGTAAAATGAGATGATAAGTATGACGTGCTTAACACACCAATAGAAACAGTGACTACTACTAAATAAACGTGATTGATGTTAAATGATAATGGGAGTCGATGACGGGTAGACCTTGCTGTCTGGCCTCAGTGCAACACTTAGGGAGCCATAAGAATCCAGTCACTTCATGGCATTGACTACACGTTTACTGTGTTCTAGGAGCTTCAGGATGGTTCATGCTAGGAGCTGGACCCTGAAGAAACACTTTGTAGGCCACTCTACTAATAGTGACTTTGAATTGAAGACAGTCAAACTCCCACCCTTAAAAAATAGAGGTAAGTCATACTCATTAGATTTAAGTTGGAAGAGACTATATCAGTTTGCCTTTGCTGGATAACAAACTACCTCCACATTCAGCGACTTCAAACAACAATTATTTATTAGTTCACCGTTCCGTGGGTTGGCAGTTTGGGCTGGGTTAAGTTGGTGGGCCTACTGTAGGTCTCATCTGGGCTAAATGGTTAACTTAGGATGGTCATCACTCACATGTCATGTTAGCCGGCTTTCTGCTCAGGTGCACGCCTCACTTCTCTATGTGGCCTTTCTAGCTGGCTGGTTTGAGCTCTTTGTTTTCACTGTGATTTCATAAATCTAGAGCAGCAGGAATTGGCAAGATCCAATATGCAAGCACTTTTCAAGCCTCTACTTATATCATGTTTGCTAATACAATGTTCATCAAAGCAAGCGCAGATTCAAGGTGTGGCAGTAGACTTCTTGATGGGAGGACGGCAAAGAAGCCTGCACACAGGGATGGGTGGTATCTGTGGCCCTTTTGCAAACGGCCGCAGAGAGCTTTATTTTATTTATTTATTTATTTTTTTTGCGGTACGCGGGCCTCTCACTGTTGTGGCCTCTCCCGTTGCGGAGCACAGGCTCTGGACGCGCAGGCTCAGCGGCCATGGCTCACGGGCCCTGCCGCTCCGCGACATGTGGGATCTTCCCGGACCGGGGCACGAACCCGTGTCCCCTGCATTGGCAGGTGGACTCTTAACCACTGTGCCACCAGGGAAGCCCCGCAGAGACCTCTTCAAGGCTGTGTGTGTGAAGCCTCAGTGTCATGTTAGAAGATCCCTCTACTTCCCTTGGTAATTGAAACGCATGCTTGGGTGCATTGCTCTTCATGACTTTCGCCAGCCCATGGGGAGTATTTCCTCTCTGTCCCAGTGAGCCCCACGATGACAGTAGGGTAAGAACTGCCTAGCAGCAGTGTGAAGACCTCAGACTATCCCTGTGAGCAGACAGTATCCCTGCAGAAATTGAAGGGAGAGAAATGGCAGCACACCCCATCACGTATTTGGAGATAAGCTTTGCAGAGCACGTGCTAAAGGGTGTCTCTAAGGGCTATTTTCAGGTAGGTAAGCTTTGAGAAAAGGGCATGCAATCAAGTAGCATGGCAAAGTTATCAATCCCATCTAGGTTGGGATAACCAAAACTCAGAACCAAAATTCCAGAGGATGGGTGCATGAGGGTCACTCCAGCAAAATGCATGTATTTTTTAATACTAACTGAGGCTGGTAATAAAGCCCTATGTGAGCCCTGTAACACAGTGGTTACAAATGTGGCCCTGGTCAAGATACTTAACCTAAGCTTAAATAAAATGGAAACAATAATTGTTCAGAACATCATATGAAATAATCTATGTAAAGCATGGAGTGAGTGCTGAGTAAATAAACATAATTTTAAATTTTATTTAAAAATTTTAAAAATAATTTTTACTTTTATTAACTGGACTGAGCCAAAGGTGAGAGCTCTTCTTGGCTCTTCAATAGAAAGCACAGAAGAGAGGGCAACCCTGAAGCAGAGAGATTGTGTTTATTTAGAAGGTCAGAGACAAGGCATCAGGCCAGGGTTTCTAATTGCCTGTGGAATGCTTTATTTTGTAGAGGTCCTGCTGGAAGCTTTGTTCTTCACCGTGGATCCTTATATGAGGTATTATTTTCCTCCAGAAAATTCTTATGTTGTGCATTGGACTCTACTTTGACGTGGTCAATCTTTTAAAATATCCAGCTGATTCAAAACGCTATGACTTCCCCCTGTTTCTCCCAGAAGGATGTCAGTGATGGGATTCACGGATGCTCATCTTTTTCAGGCGAAAGTCTGAGCAGAGCAATGAGGGATTACACTGGCCCCTTTACTGTACAACCATCCCCTGTCTTCATGTGCACAGTTTACCTCTCATTGTTCACCAGAATTCCTTCCCAAAAACTTAAAAGAAGAAAAAAGCCAAGCTCGAATTTCTCCATTTCACTACTGGCAAATAATTTGGGTAGAGGAAGACGCTAAGACTAAAATTAGGTTTTCTTGCCTTTCCTTTACCTATATTCTTTTAATTTAGGTAATCTGCAGTCGACTCAAACGTGTGTACTTAGTAAACAGTTCAGGGAGAGGAGAGAATAAACGCTTTCACTGGCCACTGACTCAGTAACTTTTTGCCTAGGTAAACAATGCAGCCATCATTCTTTTAAACAATTTTTTCATAGTTGATTGGTAGAGATTAGAATCTAAAGTGAAAAATATGTTTCCAAATGTTAACTAGCATCCCTTTTTGTGTGTCTAGTGTTTTGGGTAACAAGTACACCGTGGTACCTGGCTTATTTTTTTTGTTTTGTTTTTTTATTAATTTTTATTGGAGTATAGTTGCTTTACAATGTTGTGTTAGCTTCTACTGCAGAGCAAAACGAATCAGCCATACATATACATATATCCCCTCCCTTTTGGGTTTCCCTCCCATTTAGGACACCACAGTGCACTAAGTACAGTTCCCTGTGCTATACAGTATGTTCCCATCAGTTGTCTATTTTATACATAGTATCAATAGTATGTATGTGTCAATCCCAATATCCTAATTCCTCCCACCCCACCCCTTTCCCCCTTGGTATCCATACGTTTGTTCTCTCATCTGTCTCTATTTCTGCTTTGCAAATAAGGTCATCTATACCATTTTTCTAGATTCCAAATATATGCGTTAATATACTTGTTTTTCTCTTTCTGACTTCACTCTGTATGACACTCTCTAGGTCCATCCACATCTCTACAAATGACCCAGTTTCGTTCCTTTTTATAGTTGAGTAATATTCCATTGTATATATGTACCACATCTTCTTTATCCATTCCTCTCTTGATGGACATTTAGGTTGCTTCCAACAGTGGGGTTGGAAGGCCGGTTGCATTGGGTTATCAAGTGAATGGGAAGAAACTTGGCTGTTAAAAGAAGAAGAGAGGGCTTCCCTGGTGGCGCAGTGGTTGAGAGTCTGCCTGCCGATGCAGGGGACACGGGTTCGTGCCCCGGTCCTGGAAGATCCCACATGCCATGGAGCGGCTAGGCCCATGAGCCGTGGCCGCTGAGCCTGCGCATCCGGAGCCTGTGCTCCGCAATGGGAGAGGCCACAACAGTGAGAGGCCCGCGTACCGCAAAAAAAAAAAAAAAAAAAAGAGAGACGAGGTAGAGATAGAATGAGATTGTAAGAAAGGGACAGTACGAGAGGAGAATGTTGAGGATTCAAAAGAGGAAGGGCTAAGAAATGGAGGGTAGCCTCTGAAGAAGAGAAGAGGCTGGTGTCCAGGTCACCTTGAGCCACAGGATGAACACCTCTTGCTTAGAGAGAAGAGTGAGTGATGACAGGGACAGATGCTGGACCAGTTGAGAATTCCTCTCTGAGGGCCCATATTTTTTATTGAGGAGGAGACACCAATGGCTAAGAATTCAGACGGAGAGATGTGGTAGGGTATTAAATCACGGAACGTGAAACTCAGTACCCCTTTGTGGCCACTAACCATGCAGCATCGGACTCACTTGAAAGGAAAGGGGTTTCCCGTGTCTGAATGTGCTATCTCTTTCAGGGTTGTGGAAAGTGAAAACTCAGCCTTCCCAATAGGAACTACTGTAGTGGCTCCTTCCAGCTGGACAGCACACTCCATTTCTGATGGGAAAAACCTGGAAAAGCTGCTTGCAGAGTGGCCGGACACGTTACCACTGTCTTTGGCTCTGGGAACGGTTGGCATGCCCAGGTGAGTTTCATGGGTTTATTTCACTCATTTGAATACCTGATATCCTGGTTTTCCAAAATGGTTGGTCCAGAACTTGATCAACGAGAAGAGACTCGAGACGTTCTAGGCTCAGGAGCTGATTAGAAAGGATGATGGGACTAAGAAGGGAAGAAGAGGGGCTAGAGTTAGCCTTGGGACTGAAGGAGAGAGAGGAGAAATCAGGTACAAACAGAAGGTGCCGGTGAGGGGCAGCACGGGAGGGAGAGGGAGCACAAGCCTCTGGTAAACGGTGTGACACAAAGAAACCAGCTCCTTCTGTCCCTGGAAAGGTCTTGGCTTCACCCCTCACTCATGTCTGCCTCCATTTCAGAGTTTAAAAAGGGAAAAGGAGTTCAGTGTACCTTGGCCTTTCTGTACTGTCTCTGATACCTCACCTCCTTTCCACATCTGAGTTTCCAGAGGTGTCAGGGGATCTGAAGTTTAAATAACTGAGATGAATCACAGTATAGTTGTACGGTCAGTGTGGTGCAGATTTAAAACACTCAAGTGTCTCTTGGCCTTATCCCTCAGGAAGACTCCTGGTCAGTTCATCCTGTGTCTGCCCTCCAGGGCCCAGCTGCACTTTGCACCTCAAGTTTTCCTCTCATGTCCTGGAGAAGCAAGGTCACCTGAATTCCCTTTGAAGTCCCCCAAATTTTCCTAGCCTGGAAAGTTTCTCTAAGTAATTCCTCTAGGTTGTGTGATCCTTTTCTTTCTTCATTCCTTCTTCCCACCCTTCCTCCCTCTTTCTTTTCACCCTTTGAAGGACTTCTAAAGAATGAAATGGAAATATATATATCCCCAAATGATCAGCCTCCAGCAAAACCAGTCCAATACCCCCCAAGTTCACGTAACACACAGGATTTGAGCTCCTCAGAACTGCCACAGCCAAGAGACAACATTGTTAAATTAGAGGATGCTTAAGGCACTAAACAGAATGACAGCCCTTTCCGGTCTTTCCTGCCTGCCTGTACCCTCTATTAGTGAGAGCTCTTCCTCTCCCACCTTGTTATCCCACCCATCCTTCTCTAAATGGTGAGCTGGGGGTAGGAGCACGGGGGTGAAGGCAGACATGAGGAAACCAAGGAGCCAGTCTCCCATGACTTGGCTGGAGAGAAAGTAATTGGTAAAACATTAGGAGATTTGAATTCTAAAAACAGAGGATAGGGCTTCCCTGGTGGCGCAGTGGTTGAGAGTCCGCCTGCCGATGCAGGGGACACGGGTTCGTGCCCCGGTCCAGGAGGATCCCACATGCCGCGGAGTGGCTGGGCCCGTGAGCCACAGCTGCTGGGCCTGTGCGTCCGGAGCCTGTGCTCCGCAACGGGATAGGCCACAACAGTGAGAGGCCGACGTACTGCAAAAAAAAAAAAAAAAAAAAAAAAAAAAAAAATCCACCTCAATAAACCTGACATAAAAATTAAGAGACATATGTAAGCCCAAACAATAATATTTGAAGACATATACCATTTGGAAAAATTTTACTGACTTAGCGCAGGAGAAAAAGCCACGATTGCCTTCCGAAAAGGTACTGATGAGATCCAGACGATTCACACGGTGGAGGAAATCAGGGACTCAAAGGAGAGAAAGTGCTTGAAAACACACGTAAGAGCGGTTCAAGCCCCAGATGCCACTGCCACCCTTCATGGTCAGGGACTGTCCATCACCCTATGAAAATTTCACCCCCATAGAAATCTGAGGTATCATCTTTCACCAAAGAGAACTTGAGAACTTGAGAGGCTTTTAACTTGGGGACCCTAGCCCTGGAGGAGATAAGGCTGAAAACAGGTTAAGTGGAATTCTGTATATGGGTGAACTCCAACCCCCATACTACCATGCAGCTTTCTTCCACCTGTTCCAGAAAAATAGCCAGGCTTATGGCCCCTGGCAGCTTAGGTCCTTCCCTAGAAAAACTGTAGACCTTTCTGAAGAAATAACACTGCTCCAAGGACTGAGAGACACTGACATTTAGGGTCCCAAAGGCAAAATCTAAGTGAACACCCCCATCACGCTTCCGTGAAGCCCACAAATCTGCTGCTCCCATGGACTCAAACTTCCAACCCAGAGACCCTGGACTTTGAGCTGGGAACATGGATCGAATCAGACTTTGGACTGTCTCCCTTGGGGAAAGTATGTACAACTGTGTGGTGTGGGAAGAGGGAAAGGGTGTGGTTATCAGGACAGACTGGGGCAGAAGCAGTGGATGTGCTCACAAGGGGAAAACTGTATTTCTCAGCCTCCCTTGCAGTTAGCTTAGGCTCATATGACTGATTTCTGGACAAATGAAAAGAGTAGAAGTGATTTCTAAGCCAGAGGTTCCCAAACTTTCTTGGTTACAGCATCCTTAGTAGCACAATCCTTTTCTCACAGTGTCCCTGGGCCAAAAGAAATACCGACAGTTCCATTTGCTAAATAGTTAGGTCCAAGCAACATAATAGTATTAGTTGGTGCCACGTCCAGTAGTTAGAGCTGTTTCCCTAAAATTTAAAATATCCTAGGAAGCCCTTGTGAATTCTCTACAGTGCCCTGGGACACCTTTGCACCAAAATAGGACCCAAGGTTCTAAGCTTTTCCAGGCCAGTGCTTAGAAACATTGTATAATGTTACAGGTCTTGCTTTCCTTGCCTCTGGGACCTTGGAAGCCATATGTTCCAGATGGCATGACTACAAAATGTTGGAAAGAAAAAGGTGGAAGTCTGACTGGGAAATAAACTTTTACTGAGTTAACATCACTCTGATTTGTTGGGTTCTCTGTGGCTAGCACTGCGTACTCCAACTCTGTACTGTTCAATATGGTAGCCACTTAAGGCGACTGAGAACTGGAAATACGATAGAGTGCCACATTTCAAGGTTTAAAAAACTGAGGCAGAATAAACATTTTTCCATTAAACACAACTTTATTGTTTTGGTAGAACTACAATTCACTTTAACTGTTGCACGGCACAGGATGTTGCTGTTGTATTGTAATGCTTGTACAGGAACGTGCATGACTTCTAGTATTACAGATAAACACTTCACCAATCTAGTCAGTATCAACAGACTGATGCAGTTCAGATGATTTTTTTCTATGCACTGAGGTAACATCACAATTTGTCTACTTGGATATTTTATGTAGATAGTACAAGTTAAAGAACACCTATGCAGACAGCACAAATTACAGTGACACCTATATGTAAACCATAATCATAAATTGAGACACTTATTATTTTAACTGTAATATAATAAAATTATCTAGGTTAAAAATACGGAAAAATATTTAGATTTTTAATGAAGGCATATTAATGAGGCAGAATTCAGTGCAATACAGAAGCTAGTACCACAACGAGTACAGCAAAGAAAAAAGAGTGCAAGAGGGTACAGTGCACATTCGATGATGAGTAGCAAATGCAACTCACTGCAGGCACAGCAAAACGAGAAGGCTGTTTGTTGTACACAAGTGTTCAATACAGTAGACAATATTTAAGACAGCAGCTAATAGTTATTTCATTTTTTCAGCAACAGTTTAGTGTTAAGTATTCTCCCAATAGTCAAAAAAGAATCCATGAAATAAGTCCTGTGAAATGAGAATTACATTTCCATCAAAAAACTTAAATAATTTTTAACAGGATGTCAAGCTTATACTTGGCCAGCTATAAAATGGTTTTAATTCTTGCATGTGTGCACGCACGCGCGCGCGCACACACACACACACACGAATCTTTGATGGAGAGATGATAAATGACCATTTTAATTATGGTAATCTAGTTAGAAAATTATGAGGAAGACTTAAAAAGACACATAAAAATTGAAAATTTTAATTAACCTTCTAATTTTGCTCATAGAAGACAAGAAATTTCTCATAATACCAAAGATCAATTGGTTCAAAATTAGAAAAATTTCAAGTACTTAGCTTTAGATGTGTAATATAAGACACTGCCAACTGAAAACTTTGAGTACATTTTGTCTCAAAGAATATCCAAATTTATAAAGAAATGTCAATTCATTGCCTAAAAACTCAAACTCATGACAGATATTTTTGACAATTTTCCACCTGATAAAGAAGAAATTTCAGCTAGAGAAAATAATTTGTTTCTATCATAAAGATAAGACTGCAGCTGTGTTAGGTCCAAAGACAGATATACTGGAATTTTAAAGCAAGAGAATGGTATTTCCCTCATTGCTTTGTTCCACTATATGGTAACCTTTGAAAATATCTGTTCAGTTTTCTGAAGCAGACTCCAAGAAGACAGACATGAATACAGATGTTAAAATTCTTCCGTACATGTGTGCAAATGATATAATCACTGCTAGTTTATGAAACTGTTGAAAATAATGTTTTTAATGATCTTGTGTTCTTAACTGATACTCTTTGGTTGAATCATAAAAGAATTTTACAAAGATTTCCTGTACTGGGAATTCCAATTCAAGATTTTCTTGAAACGAAAGGAATGACTGCTAAGTACTCGAAAATCAAAGACAAAACGTGGCAGTATCACACTGAATACGAATGAGCTACATCTGAAGCTTCTTAGAATGGGAAAAACTTGTGACCTACTCAGGCGAGAAAAATTAGTTAAAATTGAAACATTTCATAATATAAACAAAAAATAATGACTTTACACATTTTTCTAACATGAGCCAACATGCAAATTTTCAGTGTAATCAATAGCATTGTATAAATCGGCTGCAAAATACAAGAAAAATGTGAAGAATGGTTGATACTGATAAATTTAGTTTTGTTTCCATTTATGCAATACCTCATTGAATTTAATGGTAATAACAGAGTTGACAGAAGAACTGAATTTATTTAGACAGATATTGCTTTGAAACTATATGCTTTTGTTTCAAAATCAAATCAATTCTTCTAATAAAAAGATGAACAACTTTGTAAATGTGGATGCAAATATCGAAGGAAAATAATTTTCTGATACTTGAAAAATTTAGGTATATGTAGACTAACAACAAAGTGCATTTGGAAGAACTATGTGAATCTACTTTTCAACTCTAAGTTTTATTAATCTCAACATGGCTCAAGTATTTCAAATAAAAATTTAGTGTATGAACTAAGATGTGCTGCAACTCTAAAATACACATGGGTTTTGGAGACAGTGCAAAAAAATATAAAATATCTCACCAATAATTTTTTTTTTTTTTTTTTTTTTTTTTCTTTCTGCGGTATGCGGGCCTCTCACTCTTGTGGCCTCTCCCGTTGCGGAGCACAGGCTCCGGATGCGCAGGCCCAGCGGCCATAGCTCACGGGCCCAGCCGCTCCGCGGCATATGGGATCCTCCCAGACCGGGGCACGAACCCGTATCCCCTGCATCGGCAGGCGGACTCTCAACCACTGCGCCACCAGGGAGGCCCCTCACCAATAATTTTTATACTGATTATATGTTGATATAATATTATGAATATACTGGGTAAAACAAAATATATTATTCACCTGTCTTCTCTTACCTTTTTACAGTGGCTACTAGAAAATCTGAAATTATTACGTGGCTCACATTCTATTCCTAATGGACAGTGCAACAGTAACTGAAACACCTTCCAAGTGGTGTTTTAGAGCCCTCTTCTTAAATGTAAGTAGTCAAAGATCACCCGAAGTTTGAGGAAAGCCTCCAAGGAGAAAGAGAGAAAACAAGTAAAAACAACTCAGAGGAAAGATAATGAAGGGAGCGGTAACACTGAAAGATACCATATTAGCATCCTCAGAGAAATAAGTATTTCACCCATGACACAAACAGAATATGATTTTTTAAAGGAGTAAGCAGAGAATCAGAAAATGCACTTGGAAATATAAATATGACAACAAAAATAAAACATTCAAAACATTTAGTAGTAGAGTTGGAAGATAAAAGTTGACAACAGGGCTTCCCTGGTGGCGCAGTGGTTGAGAGTCCGCCTGCTGATGCAGGGGACATGGGTTTGTGCCCAGGTCCGGGAAGATCCCACATGCCGCGGAGCGGCTAGGCCCATGAGCCATGGCCGCTGAGCCTGCGCGTCCGGAGCCTGTGCTCCGCAATGGGAGAGGCCACAACAGTGAGAGGCCCGCGTACCACAAAAAAAAAAAAAAAAAAAGTTGACAACAGCTTCCAGAAAGAAGGATAAAAATCAAAGACATGGAAGGACTGATGTCAGGGAAAATGGAGCAGTAGGAGGCGCCAGGAAGCCACCTCTCTACCTAGACAACAACTGTACTGGCGGCAAGTACCTAAAGTGATTTTTTGGAACACAGGAGTCTATTTTAAGGCTTGTAGTGTCCAGGGGAAACCTTAAGTGGTAAACTGCAATGAACAGTGGTGGATTTTAGCCTTTAGCACAGTAGCAGCTACCCATTCCCCATCAGCCAGCCCAAACATTTCTAGTTTGACTTGCTGGAGCCAAGGTGGGCAATAAAGACCTTTTCCTCCAAATACCAGGGTCCCAGGTCCTGACTATGGATGGTTGCTTCTGATCAAGAAGGAAGAGCAGACACAGAGGTGAGTGGCCATTCTTCCTACTCCCCCCACTGGCTAAAGTGGCTCCCAGGGAATTTAAAGCAGGGGTCCCCAACCCCTGGGCCACAGACCGGTACCGGTCCACGGCCTTTTAGGAACCGGGCCGCACAGCAGGAGGTGAGCGGCGAGTGAGCAGCGAAGCTTCATCTGCCGCTCCCCATTGCTCCCCATGGCTCGCATTACCACCTGAACCATCCCCACACGTATGGGAGAATTTAGAAAGCCTCTGCCTCTGCCCAGGGAAAGACAGGCTCAGAAAAGACCTGAGAAAAGTTTAAGCATTCACCACAGACTGATCATTGGCACAGAGATGACAACAAACGATAAAAAAAAATCTGAGAAGGAGAATCTGATTTCCAGACCCACCACACTACAGTAGTCCCCGGCCTTATCCATGGTCTGGCTCTGCACGGTTTGTTAACAGCTGTCAACTGCAGCCCAAAAACATTAAATGGAAAATTCCAGAAATAAGCAATTAATAACTTTTAAATTGCACACCATTCTGAATAGTGTGATAAAATCTCACACCATCTTGCTCCAACCTGCCTGGTATTTCCCAACCAAAAACATCTTCTGCTCCCAACATCTATCCATCAACATCATGTTCAGTGATCCAGGATCACCCAAAGCAGATGATCCTTCTTCTGACACAGTGTCAGAAGGTCAACAGTAGCCTAATGCTATGTCACACTGCCTATGTCATTCACCTCATTTCATTACATAGGCATTTTATCATCTCACATCATCATCATAAGAATGAGCACAGTATAATAAGATATTTTGTGAGAGAAACCACATTCACGTGTTTATTATACTATATTATTATAATTCCACTTTATTATTATTGTTAGTATTTTATTGGGACTAATTTATAAATTAAACTTTATCACAGGTGTGTATGTAAAGGAAAAAACATAGTATATATAAGAGTTCAGTACTATCCACAGGTTCAGTCGTCCACTGGGTGTCTTGGAACGTATGCCCTGCACATGAGGAGGGATGACTATATAAGATTCACATGTCCAGTTTTCAACAAAAAAAAAATCACAAGGCATACAGAGAAATAGGAGATATAGCTGAGGAACTCAGACCTGCTAGACAAAAAGACTTTAAAATAACTGTCAAATGTGCTCAAACAGCTAAAGGAAAGTTCTGAACATGTTGGCAGATCAAGAGAGAAAATGAAGAAGATTCTTCAAAGCAGAAAAAAACTGGGAATATGTATCCATTAATGATTAATTTAAAAAGGAATGCTCTCCTTGGTCGCACTTTACAAAAAAAACAAACAAAAAAAACCCCCATAAACATCTTGAATATCAATGGGGAAAAGCCCCAGAAGAGCTACAGGTAGATTTAGCAAAGCTGTAAGTTAGCAGAACCACTCTATAGGGAGAGACACCTAAGGACTCCAGCCTGAAATAATCTCTTAGAACTTGTGAAAACAAATAAAAGAAAAACCTCATGCAAAATGAAGACTGGAAGCCCTGAAGGGAGAGCTCTCAAGCACATACCAGCTTGCTCTACATTTCTCAGCAGGAAGAAAGACTTCTCCCTCTCCAACAACAGCCCAGCCAATGAGAAACCACTGCAACTCAGCCAATGAGAAGCCACCACAACCCCGAATTCTCATTCTCCTCCAATGAACTTTCATTCAAAACAGCCCCTCCCAACTTCCTCCATTTCTCTCTGTAAAAAGAACACTCCTGACCTTCCTTCTCCAGACATGCCTATAAGTTTCACTATAGTTTGCATGTCCCAAATTGCAATTTCTCTGTTATTCCCAAACAAACTCAATTTTGCTGGCCCCTGGGGTAGCCTTTAACTCTATGTTCATTAATGGGTTGAATAGGGATCTTTCTCTTCTAGTTAAAAGGACCAGGAGGGAATGGGAAATTATTTCCACTCCAGATTTATTTAATTCAGCAAATCAGCTCACCCGCACCACAGATGATTCAACTAAAAGACTGACCACTAAAATCCTCAATTTTCAACTCCACCAAGTAGAGGCCCCTAAATGAAACACAAACCCTCCTGGTCTTTGCCATTAGTGCAAAAAGCCAGGACATTGAAGGGAAGACTGTCACAAGCTTAAGTGCACCAGGCACCCTCAATCCTCTAACCAGATTCCCAGGGAATTACAGGGGTTTTCCCCAATCTTTCCCCTCAATCAACTTAGAGAAACCACTCTCCAGCTTGGGAATGGGTCCCTCCATCCTCACTGACACCAGAGCTAAAGTCTTGGGGCTCAACCTCACTGTTACTCAATAGCTCCTGACTCAAGAGGATTAAAATGGTTCAGTGGCGGGGGGGGGGGGTGTCTCAAAATAAACCTCCCCAGATTCCTGTCTGTTAACCTATCCCCTTTGGTTTAGGCTCACTAAGAGATAGCTACCCTTTTCTCTTTAGTTCCTCTATCCCTGTTCATTTATTGGGCCAAGATTCCTTAGAAAAATGTCATGCTGGCGTTTCTACCAAAAGGGGACAATACATCTAGAATTTGATAGCAGCAACCAAAACAGCCAACTGGATGAATCAAATGATCTAGCTTTTAATACATTAAAGGAAAGCTTGATAAATCTCCCTACTGTTGATCAACTTCCCTTTTTCCTCTTCATACAAGAGAAGGAGAGAAGCACTTAGAGTACTTACGCAAAAGCATGGGGATCACCATCACCCCATAGGGTACTACAGTTGGCAGCTAGACCCTGGGCACGAGGATACCCCTTTTGCCTTAGTCATTCCTGCTACTGTCCTTTTAGTTAAGGCCACCAAAAAAATAATCATGGGATCCCCTCTAATTATCTGTACCCCCTACAGAAGCCCCACCTGTTCAACATATAATCCTGGGAAACCTGTCCGCACTGCCCCCAAACACTTTAAATTGCCCAATGGACCACTAGAGTTGGAAAATGGACTTTATTCAGCTATCCTCACCCCATGGATACAAATATGTCTTGGTAATGATTTGTATGTTTTCCCACTGGACTGAAGCTTTCCCACGTAGACAAACTTATTGCCTCTTCAGTAGCTAAAACTTACTGGAAAAAATCATCCCTACCTGATGAACCCCTCTTGAGCTCCACAGCAACCAAGGGACCTGTTTAACTGGTCAAATATTACAGCAAGTATGTGTTGTTTGGTCAAATCTTCAGTACTTTCACTGTACACACCATCACCAGGCTTCAGGACTAATCAAATGATCTAAGTGTCATCAAAACTCAGTGTGGGGAGGGGACTTCACTGGTGGTGCAGTGGTTAAGAATACGACTGCCAGGGCTTCCCTGGTGGCACAGTGGTTGAGAATCTGCCTGCCAATGCAGGGGATACGGGTTCGAGCCTTGGTCTGGGAAGATCCCACATGCCGCAGAGCGGCTGGGCCCGTAAGCCATGGCCGCTGAGCCTGCGCGTCCGGAGCCTGTGCTCTGCAACGGGAGAGGCCACAACAGTGAGAGGCCCGCGTACCACAAAAAAAAAAAAAAAAAACCACAATGAGGTATCACCTCACAGCGGTCAGAATGGCCATCATCAAAAAATCTACAAACGGCTTCCCTGGTGGTGCAGTGGTTGGGAGTCTGCCTGCCGATGCAGGGGACGCGGGTTCGTGCCCCGGTCTGGGAGGATCCCACATGCCACGGAGCAGCTGGGCCCGTGAGCCATGGCCGCTGGGCCTGCGCGTCCGGAGCCTGTGCTCCGCAGCAGGAGGGGCCGCAGCAGTGAGAGGCCCGCATAATGCAAAAAAAAAAAAAAAAAAATCTACAAACAATAAATGCTAAACAGGGTGCAGAAAAAAGGGAACCCTCTTGCACTGTTGGTGGAAATGTAAATTGATAAAGATGAAGGTTCCTTAAAAATATAAAAATAAAACTACCATATGACCCAGCAATCCCACTATGGGGCATATACCCTGAGAAAACCATAATTCAAAATGACACATGCACCCCAATGTTCAGTGCAGCACTATTTACAATAGCCAGGACATGGAAGCAACCTAAATGTCCATCAACAGACGAGTGGATAAGGATGTGGTATATATACATAATGGAATATTACTCAACCATAAAAGGGAATGAAATTGGATCATTTGTAGAGATGTGGACGGACCTAGAGACTGTCATACAAAGTAAGCCAGAAGAAAAACAAGTATCGTATATTAACGCATGTATGTGGAATCTAGAAAAATTGTACAGATGAACCTATTTGCAAAGCAGAAATAGAGACACAGAGAACAAACGTATGGACACCAAGGGGGGAAAGGGGTGTGGGATGAATTGCGAGATTGGGATTGACATATACACACCATTAGGTGTAAAAGAGACATTAAGAACCTTCTGTATAGCACAGCTAACTCTACTTAATGCTCTGTGGTGACCTAAACGGGAAGGAAATCCAAAAAAGAGGGGATATATGGATACATATAGCTGATTCACTTCAATTTACAGCAGAAACACAACACTGTAAAGCAACGTATACCCAATTAAAAAAAAAAAAACCTCAACAGTCAAAATTTGTGGAAATCCTCCAAAGACTTTGGCCAAAAGCACTGCCTCTGGTCCTTCTCAATCTCAACTCCACTCACTTTGGAACTCATAAACTCTCACCCTTTAAGCTAACTGCTGGGCACCCCATGCATCTAGCTCCTGCCTCTTTCATCTACTACTAATGAAACAAGATATACTGCAATGTTGCATAGGTCTAATTACATCTATTAAAAATAACCATGCTTTAATAGTGGAATCCTTTTAAAGATGAAGACGTCAAACGCCACACTTTGCAGCCTGGAGATTTCTTTATTGGAAAAGACATCTCCACAAAACACTTTATTCAACCATGCTGGAAAGGCCTTTATCAAGCGTTAACTGACCAATCCTTGCGCCACCAAACTCCAAGGAGTTGACTCCTGGATCCACGTCTCATCTAAAGAAAGCCTCAAACCCTTATGGGACCTGCACACCAACTGGTGACCTCACCCTGAAGATTTCCAAGAACTGAAGCAGATGACAGCCAAAGGAGACAGCTTTCCCAAAATGATGAGACCTGGCCTGTATACCCTTTTCTTGTTTCTTACCTTATTTTCCCCCTTTCTTGGAAAGGCAATGCTCTTGTCCACATCTCCCAATCCATTGCAAAAGGGGAAAACCTTTCTGTTGGATCTGTCACCAGAAACTCCAGTCTGTTCACGATGGCTGAGACCCTCTTGGTCTTATCTGTAACCAGTTTCTCTTTAATCCCATGTCACTGCCAATTATATCTACAAGCCTATGGATGTTACCTACTGGGTTAGGCTATAACAACTGGATGTTCCCATACGTGTTTCAATCTTTCTCAAGCCATAACCATACTAGCTCAACCTTGCTCTTTTTACAAAATACATACCTTTTAATCCCTTTTTAAATTTTTATTTATTTATTTTGGCTGCGCTGGGTCTTTCTTGCGGCATGTGGGCTCTTCATTGCAGCGCACGGGCTTAGTTGCAGTATGTGGGACCAGGGATCGAACCCAGGCCCCCCACATTGGGAGCACGGAGTCTTAACCACTGGATCACCAGGGAAGTCCCCCTTTTTAGCCTTTAAATGTAGCTTTTATGTGGATGCAAGCTTGCTCTAAGGCAGGCGTATCTATAGACTTTAATGATAGAAGAAAAAGCAAAGTCATTATGTGACAACTTAAAGTTGAAAGATGGAGAGTTTAATGTCTGCAAAGGATAGTTTGATAATTTTAGAAAGAGGTTTGGCCTAAAAAAATGTCAAGATAACAGCAGAAACAGCTTCTTCTGACCAAGAGGCAGCAGACTTCCCCAGATGCCACTAAGAAAATTGTTGAGAAAGAATATCTGCCTAAACAGGTTTTTAATGCAGATGTTTAAGTGCCATATTATGGGAAAAAATGCCACAAAGGACATTTATTAGTAACAACGAGAAGCAAGCACCAGGATTTAAGGCAGGAAGGGACAGGATAACTCTGTTTTGTGCAAATGCAGTGGAGTTTATGATCAGGGCTGCCCTCAACTATGAAGCTGGTAACACAGAACCTTGAAGGGAAAAGATAAACACCAGCCGGGACGAGAACACTTTCTGCACTGGTTCCATCAGTACTTTGTCCCTGAAGTCAGGAGGTAACTTGCCAACAAGGGGCCGCCTTTTAAAGTTCTTTTGATATTGGACAATGCCCCTGGCCACCCAGAACCCCATGAGTTCAACAATGAAGGAATCAAAGTGATCTACCTGTCCCCAGCATAACATCTCTAATTCAGCCCCTGCAGCAGGGGGTAATAGGACCTTTAAGGCTCATTCCACATGGTACTCTACGGAAAGGGCTGTCAGTGCTATGGAAGAGAACCTAGACAGAGAGGACATCATTACAGTCTGAAAGGATTACATCATTAAAGACACCATCATTGTTAAAAGAAAAAGCCATGAAAGCCATCAAGCCTGAAACAATAAATTCCTGCTGGAGAAAACTGTCCAGATGTGCATGACTCCATGAAACTTACAACAGAGCCAACCAAGGAAATGATTAAAGAGATTGTGGATATGGTAAAAAAGTGAGGGGGTGAAGGGTTTCAAAACAGGATCCTGGAGAAATTTAAGAGCTAACAGAATGAAAAGATGACTTGATGGAGATGGGTGCTTCTGATGGATCTGGGTACAGTGAACTGAAACCTTCTGGAAAGGATTCACCATTCTAGACGCCACTAAGAACATTTGTTATTCATGGGACAAGGTCAAAATACCAACATGAACAAGAGTTTGGAAGAAGTTGATTTCAACCCTCATGGGTGACTTTGAGGGGTTTAAGACCTGAGTGGAGGAAGTAACTGCAGATGTGGTGGAAACAGCAAGAGAACTAGAATTACAAGTGGAGCTTAAAGATATGATCTGAATTGCTGCAATTTCATAATAAAATTTTTAAGGAATGAGGAATGCTTCTTATGGATGAGCAAAGAAAGTGGTTTCTTGAGATGGAATCTACTCCTGGTGAAGAACGCTGAAATGACAACAAAGGATTTAGAATATTACATATATAAACTTACTTGGCTAAAGCAGCAGCAGGGTTTGAAACGACTGATTCCAAATTTTTTATTATTTATTTATTTATTTATTATGGGCTATGTTGGGTCTTTGTTGCTGTGCATGGGCTTTCTCTAGTTGCGGCGAGCAGGGGCTACTCTCTGTTGTGGTGTGCAGGCTTCTCATTGCAGTGGCTTCCCTTGTTGCGGAGCATGGACTCTAGGCGAGCAGGCTTAGTAGCTGTGGCACACGGACTCTAGAGCACAGGCTCAGTAGTTGTGGCGCACAGGCTTAGTTGCTCCATGGCATGTGGGATCCTCCCGGACCAGGGCTCGAACCCATGTCCCCTGCATTGGCAGGCGGATTCTTAACCTCTGCGCCACCAGGGAAGTCCCTCCAATTTTGAAAGAAGTTCTGATGTGAGTAAAATATTATCAAACAGCACTGAGAGCTACTGAGAAATTGTTCATGAAAAGAAGAGTCAACCAATACAGCAAACTTCAATGTTGTCTCATTTTAAGAAATTGCCTCAGCCACCCCAACTCAGCAACCACCACCCTGATCAGTCAGCAGCCATCAATGAGGCAAGACCCTCCACCAGCAAAAGGACTGTGACTTGCTAAAGGCTCAGATGCATTTTTTTTAACAATGAAGTATTTTTTAATTAAGGTATGAACATCGGTTTTTTAGACATAATGGTATTGCACAATTAACAGACTACAGTAGAGTGTGAACATAACTTTTATACGCACTGGGAAACCAAAAAATTTGTGCAATCCAATTTAGGCAACATTTGTGTTACTGCAGCGGTCTGGAAGTAAACCCACAATATATCCAAGGTATGCCTGTAAACACAAAGATACACAAATCTAGACAAACTATAATCAAATTGTCAAAATCCAAAGACAAAGAACCTTGAAAGCAACAAGAGGAAGTAACTCATCATATAAAAGGGATCCCCAATAAAACTATCTTATTTCTTCTCAGAGACCTTAGAGACCAGAAGTCTGTGGGTTGATATATTCAAAGTGCATAAAGAAAAAAACTGTTGGTTGAGGATTCTATATCTAGCAAATCTGTTTATCATAATAAAGTTCATTAATGAAAAGATCAGAGCTAACATCATACTCAACAGTGAAAAACTGAAATCTTTTCCTCCAATATCAAGAATAAGACAAGGATACCCACTTTAATTACTTCTATTCAACACAGTATTTGGGTCCTAGCCAGAGCAATCACACAAGATAAAGAATTAAAAGCCATCCAGCTTAGGAAGAAAGAAGTAATATTATCTCTTTTCACAGAAGACATGATGTGTTGAAAGCCCTAAACATTACAAACACACATACACACACACACACAAACTGTTGAACTAATAAGCAAATACAGCAAAGTTACACAATATAAAACCAAAATTCAAAAATCAGTTGCATTTCTATACCCTAACAGTGAACAATCCAGAAAGGAAATTAAGAAAACAATTCTATTTACATTATCATCAAAGAGAATAAATTACTTAGGAATAAACTTAACCAAATAAGTAAAAGACTTGTACACTGGAAACTACAAAACACTGCTGAAAGAAAAGTTGACACAAATGAATGGAAAGACATCCCATGTTTATGGACTTGAAGACTTAATATTAAAATATTTATACTACCCCAAGTGGTCTTCTGCAGAAACACAAGCAACCATCCCCAAATTCATATGGAATCTTAAAGGACCCCAAATAGCCAAAACAATCTCAAGAAAGAAGAAAAACACTGGAGGCCTCACATGTCCTGATTTCAAAACACACTACAAAGCTACAGTAATTAAAACAGCATGGTACTGGCATAAAGACATACAGACCAATGGAATAGAGAACCCAGAAACACACCAGTGCATATGGCCAAATGATTTTCAACAAGGGTACAAAGACTATACAATGTGGAAAGGAGAATCTCAACAAACGGTGCATGGAAAACTTGACACTCAGAGACAAAAGAATGAAGATGGACCCTTATACCACACACAACAATTAACTCAAAATGGATTAAAGGCCTAAACATTAAGACCTGAAGCTATAAAACTCCTGAAAGAAAATATAGGAGGAAAACTTCATGAAATAGGATCTGGCAATGATTTCTTGTCTATGACACCAAAAACACAAGCAAAACAAAGCAAAAACAGGCAAATAGGACTACATCAAACACAAAAACTTCTACATAGCAAAGAAAACAATCAAAGCAGTGAAAAGGAATGGAATAAGAAATTAATTTTTCATTAAAAAAAGAGGCAAAGGACTTGAACAGGCACGTCTCTAGAGAAGGCATAGAAATGTCTAATGAGTATACGAAAAGATGCTCAACATCACTAATCATCAGGGGAATGCAAATCAAAACCACAAGATATCATCTCATACCCATTAGGATGGCCACTATCAAAATACAGAAAATAGTTAAGTGTTGCAAGGACGTGGAGAAACAGGAACCCTTTGAGCACTGCTGGTAGAAATGTGAAATGGGTACAGCTGTAGTGGAAAACAGCACGGAAATTCCTTACAAAATTAAAAATAGAATTATCATGATTCAGCAATCTCACTTCTAAGTATATACACAGAAGACTGAAAATAGATCTTGAAGATATATTTGCACACCCGTGTTCACTGCAGCATTTTTCAAAACAGCCAAGATAGAAGCAACCTATTGAGTGTACTGATGGATGAATGGATAAAGAAAATGTGATATCTACATACAATAGAATATTATTCATCCTTAAAAAAGAAGGAAATCCTGTTGTATGCCACGACATGGATGAACCTTGAGGGCATCCAGCAATTCCACTTCTAGGTATGTATCTCAAAGAACTGAACACAGGGACTCAAACAGTATTTGCACACCACTGTTCATAGCAGTGTTATTAACAAGAGCCAAAATGACGGCAATAACCTAAATGCCCATTGAAAAATGAATGCACAAACAAATCATGTGGTATATACTTACAACAGAATATTACTCAGCGTTAAAATAATGAAAAAAAATGAAATTCTGACGCATGATACAACATGAACCTTAAAAACACCATGCTAAGTCAAACAAGCCAGACACAAAAGGACAAGTACTGAATGATTCCATTTATACGAAGTGCCTAAAATAGTCAAAATCATAGACGAATGAAAAGAAGTCAAATAGTGGTTACCAGGGGCTTGGGGGAGGAGAGAATGGGGAGCTAATGGTTAATGACTAAGTTTCAATTAGGGATGATGGAAAAGTTCTGGAGGGACTTCCCTGGCGGTCCAGTGGTTAAGACTCCATTCTTCCACTGCAGGGGACATGGGTTCGATCCCTGGTCAGGGAACTAAGATCCCACATGCCACGCAGTGTGGCCAAAGAAAAAAGTTCTGGAGATGAATAGTGGGGATGATTGAACAACAATGTGAATGTACTTAATGCCACTGAAGTGTACACCCCAAAAGAATTAAAATGGTCAATTTTATATTATGTATATTCTACCACATTTAAAAAGAACTCTAGGTACTTCCCTGGTGGCAGAGTGGTTAAGAATCCACCCGTCAATGCAGGGGACACAGGTTCGAGCCCTGGTCCGGGAAGATCCCACATGCTGCAGAGCAACTAAGCCCGTGTGCCACAACTACTGAGCCTGTGCTCTAGAGCCTGCAAGCCACAACTACTGAAGCCCGTGTGCCTAGAGCCTGTGCTCTGCAGCAAGAGAAGCCACCACAATGAGAAGCCCGCGCACCACAACGAAGAGTAGCCCCCGCTCGCCACAACTAGAGAAAGCCCACGCGCAGCAACAAAGACCCAATGCAGCCAAAAATAAATAAAAAATAAATTTTAAAAGGAACTCTAAAATAAGTAAATAAAAGTGAATTAACTGATAGGAGAAGCCTTGTCTTGTCCTGAGACTGAAAAGAAATTTCTTCAATAGAAACTCATTAAGTGGAAACATTTTTAAATGCAAGTTCTTCATTTTAAAGTAAAATGTGTCATAGATAGAGCATAGAGTAAAACAGGTTAATAAAAGCAATTCTATAAGGAATCCAAAGAAGTTTAAAACCTTTTGATGGTCTGATATAACCCCCAAAATGAAGTTAAATATTTAGATAATAGGCCAGACTAAATATACTTTAGGCAATTTTATGTAAGCAGTTACTGAAACCAAACTTTTGATGAATATTGTACAGCAGGATTTGAGGTTGTCTTCTGTGGCTAGTACATGGTATTTAGAAAGTCCATACTGGATAAAGGACTTATAGGTAGAATAAAAAGAACTGCAAGTTAATAATAAAAATAACATGTGGACAACACATTTCACCAAAGGAGGTACATCAATAGCTAAAGAACACATGAAAAGATTCTCAATATCATTAACCACAAAGAGATACCACTTTAATCACTATGTTGGCTATAATAAAAAATACAAACAATAATGAGGGTTGGTGAGGATGTAACTTCATCAGGAACCCTCATACACTCAAGTTCAGAACATAAAATGACATAGTCACTTTGGAAAACAACTTGGCAACTTCTTAAAAAGTTGAACTAAAATTCACCATATAACCCAGCAACTCCACTCAGGCATCTAAGAAAAATGAAAACATCATGTCCACACAAAGACTTGCACGCTAATGTTCAAAGCAGCATTATTTTTCACAGCCAGAAAATGAAAACAACCCAAATGTCCTTCAGCTGGTGAATGGACAAAATATGGCACATCCATACAATCAGGTAATATTTGACAATAAAAAGGATTAAAGTACCGATATGCTACTTCACAGATGAATTCAGAAAACCACACGGATGAATTCAGAAACAAGTTAATGAAAAACTAAAGACAACCACATATGTTTACATTTAAATAAAATGTCCAGAAAAAGCAACTCTAAGGAGACAGAGTAGACTGATTAGTGGTTGCCTAGGATCAGGGTAGGGATGGGATTACTCTAAATGGGTGTGAGGGATCTTATCAAGACGATAAAATGTTCTAAAACCAGATTGTGGCACCAACTGTACAACTCAGTGAGTTGGCTAAAACTCACTGAATTATACATTTGAATGACTTTTACAATATATAATTTATACCTCAATAACACATTAAAGAAAAAGGGGGGGGTTATGTTCCGGATTCCCAACTGGTATTTATATAAAACTTCCTCTTATGAATGCTGGGGAATGTATCAAGTAAACATTCTGGAACAAGCCTCTTCTCAAGATTTTTACGTATTTAATTCTCTCTATAGATGATATCTTTCCAGAAAAAAAACCAAGGTTTCTATCCTTTCAGAAAAAAACCTAAGCCGGGGTGAATAATTCTGATAAGCCATATTCCTTTCATGACTAGAATGTCTCTGGCTGCTCCACTTAGCAATAACTACAGACTAATTTATCCCACAGCAACACTTGAACTACCGTGGGGTGGTGCACAAGGAAGAAACCAAAAACATCATCCAGAAGTAGCATTGCAAACTAAACCCATTAAATCACAGCAAATATTGCTGAATCTCAGATGAGCATTAAGCATCTCTTCACTTCCGCAAGCCGAAAGTTTACCCGTTTCGTTCTCTTTCTATAGGAGCTGCCTCAAATTTCAACTTTAGGAACTTTACACCACTGCTGAGTCAGTGGGGCTCCTCTAGAACCCTATGACCTGAGACCCAAACCTAACTCACCCAGGGTTTTCAGTTCCTTTTTCACAGTTAGAAATTATTATTCAGACTTCACCACTGACATTCATAAGATGCAACCCACTAACATCTGTATAGTCTATTCTTGTGAGGTCTAATTTCATAACAGAAAACTTAACTGAAAATTTATTCTGTATCATTTCTACATTCTTTTCTTGAATTTTACTATCAGTGGAGTCCCTTTAGATTTTAAGATATGTATTCTCCAGATGGTAGGGGATCATGTCAGTTTCCTATGGTGGGCAAGTCAAGCTACATAAATGAGGTAACTCTGCAAGTACGAGAATAGATTCCCCATATAATGGTAGCAGCTGCTACCCGAAAAAAGCTGACATCCGAAACCAGCTGACTGCCCCACTGAAATATGGGCCCAGTACTGTCAGCCCTTATAATTTTTCAAAACAAGACTCTTTTTTGGTGGGTATGAAATTTCCTAATTTTTAAATGATGACAACTAATTACACACATATATATACATACACACACACACACACACACGACCACCTTACCATATAGGCCAACTAAAACATGTAAAAGGGCCCAATCTTAGCTTGTGACCTTTGCCATGCAGAATGTTTGCACTTATAAGAAGCTGTACTTAGTATAGGCAAACTTTTTAAAAAATAGAATTCTATTTTGCAAAAGAGAATCCAGCCAAAATAGCTGTTTTCAGTACCCGTTTACCCCCCCAACCCCTCACCTATTTTCCTAGGACTGTTACTCTCATGGCTGAGACGGCCCAGGAGCATGCCACAGAGATTCCCAATCCCCACGGCCAAAATCTAGAGGAAAAACAGGTTGGGGTGCTTTGTCCAATCAAAACATTCCCTGAAGGCAAACTTGTTTGAGCTCTACTGACTTGTTCCTGTGCACAGCATTTGAGCAATTCTGGCATCAAGTATTCAAAAAGCATACTGCGTTGTCACTAAGCCAGAAGTTCAGTAGCTTAAATGAGTTATTTTCTACTAGGGAAACTTGAAAATGCCAAAGAATCAAAAATGTTTAACTTATTCCCACAGCTTCAGAAATTACAAGAAGTACCAAAGAAAGAAACCTCAGAAATCATTAGTCCCACCCCTTCACTTTACCAGTAAAGAAACTAAAATTCAGAAAGGTCAAATGATTTGTCCAAGGTTATACAGGAATTTGGTCAGCAAACTGGGACAGAACCCAGATTACCTGACTACAGTCAGGTCCTTTCTATAAAACTACATGGTAGTGAAAGCGGAAGCTAGGAGAGAAGAAAATCTGAAGAGGTTAGTAAGATGGGCCCTGTGCACCCCTCTCCTGCTTTTTAAATTCACATTTGGCTTTTCAGAATCATTTCACATCTCATGCTACTACTTTCTTTTCATGTGACTTAACTAACCTGAATCACTATCTACCGAAAGTTGACATCCTTGCAAAGAGGGGTGAATGACAAAAAGTATCTTTTGCCTAGCTGCCAACCCATCAAAGTTGCAGCTACTAATCAATGCTGCAGCAGTTTACACCCCAGGTTTTTAATGAGGGACTAATGTGACTAAATTTCCTACTAACCAGTGCTGTGGTAGTTTACACCCCGTTTTTAATAAGGGACAATTGTGACTAAATTTCCTACTAATCCATGTTGTGGTAGTTTACACCCCAGGTTTTTGATAAGGGACAACTGTGACTAAATCCCACCCCCCACCATACTATATTTCCAAGAATTACTCTGCAGAATGAAATCCCCGATGCCTGATGAGGCCAGAATTACTTTTGAACGTCTTCTCGCATTCTTTGCATTCGTATTCTCTCCTTCCGGTATGAATTTTCAGGTGTTCTACAAGGATTGAGCTTCGACTAAAGGTTGCTCCACAGTAGTTACATTCATAGGGTTTCTCTCCAGTATGAATTCGATGATGTTCGTTAAGCGATGAACTCTGACTGAAGGATTTTCCACAGTCCTTACATTTATAAGGCTTGACGCCCGTATGAATTCTCTGATGACGGCTAAGGAGTGAATGGGTAGGGAAGGCTTTCTCACACTGGGTACACTTGTAAGGTTTTTCTCCTGAATGAAGTCTCTGATGATAAATCACAGATGTAAAATGGCTAAAAGTCATCCCGCAATCATTACACAAATACGGCTTTTCTCCCGTATGAATCCTCTGATGTCGGGTAAGGCAAGAATTCTGTCTGAAGGCTTTCCCACACTCACCACACTTATAGGGTTTCTCTCCAGTATGAATTCTCTGATGTTTGGAAAGGGATGAGCTATGACTGAAGGATTTTCCACAGCTGTTACACGTGTAGGGTTTTTCGCCGGTATGAATTCGCTGATGCTGAATAAGAGATGAACTGTCACTGAAGGGCCTCCCACATTCTTTACATTTATAGGGTTTCTCTCCAGTGTGAACTCTCTGATGTTTAATGAGGTGGGCACTCAGGGTGAAAGATTTTCCACAATCATCACACTTGAAGGGCTTTTCTCCACTGTGGGTTCGGTGGTGTGGTGTGAGTGATGAGCTGTCACTGAAGGCTTTTCCACACTCATTACACATATAGGGTTTCTCCCCAGTGTGAATTCTCCTATGTTTGGTCAGTGAGGCACTATAGCCAAAGGCTTTTCCACATTTGCTGCATTTATGGGTTTTTTCTCCAGTCTCAGTTCCCTCGTCTTTATCTACGGCTGCATCTTGACCTAAATCTTTCCAACATTTTTCACATGTGGAGGAGTTTTTTCTCTTACCAAGGGATGAGTTTTGAGTAAAGGCTACCCCACAGTTACTGCACTTCTGGGACTTTTCCCCCAAATGGATTTTCTGATGTTTCTGATGTTCAGTCAGAGATGAAGAGTGACTTAAGGCTTTCCTGCCTTCATTACATTTTCGTGGCTTTTCTCCACTGTGTTCCTTGCGGTTCGGGACAAGGTCTGAATGAAAACTGAAGGGTTTCTTGCCTTCATTATGCCTCCGAGATTTCTTCCTTAAGTAGACTCTGAGATGTTTAATTAGGTCTGAAGGTGGTTTGAAGTTATTTCCAAAAGGGCTCTTTTCTGAGTCAAATTCCTCACCCTTATTGCCTCTCCCATGAGTTTTCTTTTGTGTGATTGCTACTTGTGAATGTTCCCTATCGCTATGACACTCCTCTAGTCTGCCATAATGTTTCCAGGATTCTCCTGTCAAGTCACAATCACCACTCATTAGATACCTTTCTATTATTTTATCTAAAGTCGATTCTTCCATAAGAACATCTTGATTTCCGCCAGATTCCTTCAATTCACCGCTAAGTTCACACTCTAAAAGAAATAACAAATAGAATATTTCCTGTTTGCAATAAAGGAAGCTGCTGCATTTGGGACTAAAATAGGAATAGAGACAGTAGAGACTGTAAGGAACAGGGTGTGGACAATTCTCAGAGTCTCGTAAAACAGGGAAGGGAAAAGTGACATGAGGGAACTGGGGAAACTTAGAGCTTAGGAAAAATACTGAGGAAGATGAAAGGTTTGTGCTTTATAGTTAGAGATGCAAGTTCTCACCCTCATTTCAAATTTCTATAATAGGTTCAAACTTATTCCTCTTACCATCCAATCTATTCTCCTTCCAAATAATAATGATAGTGCAAACATTTATTGAATAATTACCAAATGCCAGGTCCCATACCAAGCACTTTACTTGTATTTCACTTAATTTTCACAATAACCCTATGAAGTAGGTCCTATTATTAGCCCTGTTTTATGGATGTGACAACTAGGCACAAAGAGTGTAAGCCACTTTCCCAAGGTCACATGTACTGTAAGTGGTAGAGCCAGATTTTTAACCCAGTCTGACACCAAAGCCCACATTTTTGACCCTTATACCATACTGCCTCTCCTCAAAGCAGCCAAATAGAACTAAGTTTATAGACAATGTTAATCACATCACAGATAGGCAACAACACCTAGGGTAGACTTTCAAAGGTTACCACAATCTGGCCCTACCAACCTTATGAATACTCTAACCAGGCATCCATTTAGAGTCCCTACTACACAACCGCATCTTAATACTTCATACTGCCTAGAATTCAATCCCTGTGCACCTTCACTATCACAAACACAGAAATCTGATAGGGCCTAGGGTACGAGTCCCACAATCTCCAACACCACCCTCTCGAGATCTGTTCTCCTCTCAGAACCCTGAATTCCTTTATTAACCACATCATTCATCCTGGCTCTTAGTTATGAGATTCCAGTGTCACTTTCGTAAGACTGTTTTTTTAACCAGATAACTATAAAATATGAAACCCTGGATGGCTCTCAAGACTTGAAAGTCACCAACATGCCATCCCAGACTAAGGAAGACCTGGAAGCTTACGGGGCCACATGAGCCACAGCCATGACCACATCAGCAAACACCAGAAGCATCTGGGAGGCCAGGGTAATGTTGGTGGCACATGTCACCAGAGGGTCAATTTCAACAAATATCACCCAGGGTTACTCTGGGAAAGTTGGTACGAGGCATTACCACTTAGCAAGGAACTAGAGCTTCTGCCCCAATGTCAACCTGGATAAACTGTGGACCTTGGTCAGTGAGCAGATACGCTAAATGCTGCCAAAAACAAGACTGGAGCTGCTCCTATCACTAATGTGGAGCAATCAGGCTACTACAAAGTTCTAGGGAAGAGAGAGCTCCTAAAGCAGCCTGTCATTCTGAAGGCCAAATTCTTCAGCAGAAGAGCTGAGAAGACTGGCAGGGAGCGGGGGAAGGGGGGCACTGTCCTGGCAGCCTGAAGCTACATGGAGGGAGGTTCATTAAATGCTAACGAGTGCTTTTCAAAAAATAAATAAAATAAGACATAAAATCCTATTACCCAGAAGTTAACCATTATTAAAAATTCTGTGTATTTTCTTCTGGAAATTTTTCTGTACATTGTAGAATAGAATATCTATGTATAATATATAGGGTTACTTTTTTTTATTCATAATTTGTTCCCATCTCATTGGTTAATTCTTCAGGATTTTAATCACATAATAATCCATCCTATCAATATATTACTATTTAGTTATCTCCTTATGGCATGTTTATCAAATGATTAATATTTCCTCAGAACTGAGTCATAGAAGTGAAATCACTGAACCAAAGGGTAGAAAAATTCTATCACCACATAATACATGATGATAAGGACCTGACTACTCATCTATGGTCAAATGCTTTTTCTCTAAACCTTTGCAAATTTGATTCATAATAAATAGTACTGTTCCTTAAATGTAAATTACATTGTTGACCAGTGGTTTGGAACACTTTTTTCATGTTAACAGCTATTTAAATTTTATTTTTGTCAGTTATTTTGGTTAGCTATCTGCTGAAGTTCCTTGCTCATTTTTCTAACATACTCAGTGTTCCTTACTGATTTGCACAAGCTTTTTATAAATCATAGCCCTTGATTCTGGCTTTGTCTGTCAAAACCTTTTTCTCCATTCCGTTGTAAATGACTTTTTAAATAAGTTGTACATCTAAATGATGCTTCTTTTACATAACCATCTTGGGGGAAGAGGCAGTATTTATACCAATGCTGCTAGACTTTACTCAAAACATTTTTAGAATCCGTTTTCAAAATAACTCTCCCAAATGTACTTAAACATAAAAAGACAACTGCTGTCCTTTATTTGTGTAACTATGCTGGAAACAGCCAATAGGTTGACTAAAATGAATGGTTAATAAGATGGAATAGAGCAAAGTAAATTATTGTTTTTTTCCTTAAACCAAGGTATTGATATATAAGTAATAATTTAACTTTTAAAAATACAAACTTAGTATGTTTATTATTAAAGTGTAAGGAAGAGAAGAATAAAGAAAAAATGTAATCCCTCAATGATAACCAGGGTTAACATGAATGTTCTCCAGACAGTAAAATCCCATATGTATCTATACATATAAACATATACATGTATGTGTATTTTTTTCCTTTTAACAAATTGATTATACTATACATGCTGTCCATTGAACAAAATATTTCTTCTCCAAGACTCAGTTCAATTGTTAATTAAGCCCTTGCTCCTGTATCTTCCCACTGCTCCTTACACATGCCATCGTTATGACATACATCCCATTACCAACACGTTTAGTTCTGATGTCTGCATCTACGGCATCCATGGAAATGTGCCTCTCAGAGCTCCTCCTCTGGGGTGCTTACCCAACAGCCCCCCGCTGCTGCTCAGTGACCACCACAGCATCACACCAAGGCCGCTTTCCCACGGCTGCTCCCAGTCAATGACAAGTATGGCAGGAATACTAGGCCCATTTCCGTGAGGCATACAACTGTGATAGGTGACTCTTGGCGGGAAGACTCTTTTTTGCCTTTGCCAAGACTTCCTCAACCTGCACTTCAACCTAAGACTCGTCCTACCCAGCCTTCCTTCCTTCCTTCTCTCATCACAGGTGTCAGACCTGCATCACACTCTGAACAGCAACCCCAGCCTCTTCCAGTCCCCTCCCCGCTTTCCCTCCCTGGAATTCTCCCCAGTAAGTCTCTGACCTGGCTAATCGTATCTGGGCACCTGCTTCTCAAGGACCCAAACTAACAGTCTCCCCTGTTAAAATGAACATTCCAGGAAGGCAAGGTGGATATTCTAATCATCTTTCTATGTTAGCACCTAGCCCACCCAACATTTCCAAAATTCCTCCGAATGGCTTGGTAAAACAACTACTTCAATTTCCTCCTCCACTTTTCACCAACTCACCTGGTCTGGAGCCTCTTGAGGCTTGTTTTTGCAGCAGCTGTGGTAGTCCAGCCCACTTTAGCTGGGAAATCAAATCTAACTTGGAAACTGGAAAGCCTGCTCACAGAGAAAAGAATAGAAAATGGCTATTTTTGCCTAGAACAAAGACATTCCAACATTCACAGCCTCTGGTTCTCCAGGGAAGAAAAAATGCTGCCAAAGAGACTTCAATACTGGCATTTGAGGAGAACATCAGGGAAGGTATGGCCTTGGCGACAGCAAAATGATGCTCAACATTTTCACCTCAATGAAGCAAAGACTCTTTCTTGGAGAAAACATTGTAGAAAAGTACATTTTTAGGACCCATTTTTAGGATTAGTCACAACACCCCTGTAAGCCCAGCCAAAACAGTTAATAGCATTTATCTTTCAATAAGAATGGACAAAAAGATACCCAGCTTAGATGCTAGATTATGAAGAGAAGATGTCTTTACCCAGAAATTCTAGGTTCCTATAGTTCTCCAGCAGCACTTCCTTATATATCTCCCTCTGAGAAGGCTCCAGCGTCCTCCACTCTCCTCTGGAAAAGGTCACAGCTACATCCTTGAGTGTCATGGATTCCTAGAACACCAAAGACAGCCTTTTTGCATTGGGTTATTCCCAAACGGATCCTAAGAATTCAGAGAAGTAGTTAGGATATAAAGTACTAGTTTTGATGGTATTCAAGTTTTTGAGAATTCCAAAGCAAACTTCAAGGGAGCTGTTATACATCTATTACAAGTGACACAGAACAAGATTATGAAACAATCCCTGCCTTTGCCATTTAGTTCCTGGTGTGAAATGCTGTACAAGGATTCTCTGGAATGTCTAACACTGATCAAATCCACCCTAACACACTGATTTCTAGGATTAACAGAAAATATTAAATGAATGATACAAATTACATTCCCAAACCCGGAATCTGCAGAATTAATGTAAGCTCTACAGGCAATAATTAAATATGTAAGAGTAACATCGGTGACTATACTCTAAACTGTAATTTCTAGTTGGCTCTAAGTAGCAATTATTTTCTATCACAATCAAACAAGGATCTGTGTTCAATGACAAACTCACACTTACAATTACTCCAAATTACAAATGAGCACAATTAATCATTAAAACACACTTTCCATAGCATCCTCTACAGCATGACATTTTGAGAGGCAGTACAGCAGAGCGACTATTAGCACTTGGAGTAGTTTCCTGTGGCTCCTATAACAAATTACCACAACTCTGGTGGTTCAAGACAATATAAATTTATCCTCCCAAATTCTGGAGGCCAGAAATCTGAAATCCAGGTGTTGCGGGAACTGCACGCCCTTCAGAGGCTCTGAGGGAGAATCCATTCCTTGCCTCTTCTAGCTTCCTTGGCTGTCAGCATTCCGTGGTGTTCCTTGGTTTGTGGCCTTATCACTCCAATCGCCATGTCCCTTTCTCCTGTTCCTGTGTTCAAACTCTCTCTAAGTACACTTGTGATGGCATTTAGGGCCCACCCATATAATCCAGAGTTATTTCCTCATTTCAAATCCCTATTTTATCACATCTGCAAAGACCTTTCTTCCAAATAAAGGAACATTCTCAGGTTCCAGGGATTAGGAAGTGGACATATTTCAGGGGGCCATTATCAGCCTACCAGAGCACTATTATTTACCATTGTGAATAAGATTTTTTTTTCCTGACTGATAATTATTGGTATACAGGAAACTTACTGATTTGTAACCAGCTACTTTTCTCAGCTATTGTATGAGTTTCAGTACATGTTCGGTTGATTCTCTGAGGTTTTCCAAAAAGACTACATTATCTGTAAGTAATATACACTTGCTTCTTTCATATCTGTACTTACCTCATTTCCTTCTTCTACCACTGTATTGGCTAGAATACTCAGAAAATACTCATTAATAGCAGTAAGGTAAGACATCCTTATCTTCTTACTTTTTATTGTGAGGACTGCTTTTAATTTTCCAACATTATCCAGCTGGAGAATTTTCTTACCGTGTTCAGGAAATATAATTCTATTTCCACCTGACCAATTTTATCAGGAATAACTGTTGAATTTTAATAAATATTTTTGTTTTTATTAGAGTCAGACATGATCAATTCTGGTAACTGAAGTAAAATAGCATATGAAGAATGAGCTCTAAGAATGTGAAGACTGTGAGGAAAAGGAGACTGTCTTAATTATTCTAGCATCTTTATACCACCCAGGAGGAGCTCAGTGAGTATCTACTTAAGAATGATAACCTGTAACCATATATGGTGATGTATGTTAACTAGACTTACTGTGATGGTCATTTCACAATATATACAAATATTGAATCATTACATCATACACCTGAAACCAATACAATGTTGTAGGTCAATCAGACCTCAATTAACAAATTAACTTAAAAAGAATGAAAATTTCCAGTTAAAAAAAAAATGAATGAATGAAAACCAGTGAAAGGAAGCTTACCTGGGACTCAGTATTTGGAGGAACAGAAACTGTTTTATCTTCTTCAGGGTTCTCCTCTTGGGAAATAACAGAATCTTGAGAGATCGTATCTAGGAAGGGGGAAAAAAAACAGTCCAACCTTTTAAATGAGCTCCTCAGACTAGAAATTATTATATATGTCACTCTGGAGAAAAAGGTCAGAAAAAACAGAAAAAAAGTTTTCCCTACGCTTTGAAGACACAGAGGACAGCCAAAGATACAGTTTCCTATTAAAACCCAAGTTTCCCCCCCACCTCATAAAATATCCCTTCAATTTCTAAGCTCACAAAATCTGATTTCATTCATTCCATATACCCACTGTTTTAATGTATTTAGTTTTCATAATAATCTTTGAAATATTTATAAGGTATATTAAGATGAAATAGCACATCTGTTTTATGTAGTAATGTGTTTTCTTAGTCCTTGCACAGTGGCTTGAGCAAGAATCACTTATTAAATGAAAGTGCTCTTTTGGGGAGTTTACTTTCATATCTTGAGGATATCTCTCCCACTTCCTCCCTCCATCTATTAATCTCACCTTCCTTTTCTTCAAGCACTTGGGTCAACTCCTCCACTAGGGTCACCACTTCCTCGCTACTCTCAGGATGTTGTGACCTGACCCAAATCCTGATCTCCCCTGGCAAAACGGTCAGGAATTGCTCAAACACCAAAAGCTCGAGAATCTGTTGTTTCGTGTGGATGTCTGGTCTCAGCCACTGAATGCAGAGCTCCCACAGTTGATTCAGGGCTTTTCTGGGTCCAGCCTCTTCGGAGTAACAAAAGCACCTGAACCTCTGTCTGAAAAACTCTGGGTCAGCAGTGTCTCCTCTTAGGAGAGCTTCTTGACCCCCAGGGGTCTCCATTCTTAGCACCTTGTTTTGTTCACTTGAGACCAAAGTGTGAGGATCTGGGGAGATGGCTGTCATCTCGTTCAGGCTACTTTGGATTGCAATGTGTATCACCAGGAGGAATTCAGTTCCCTTTAGACTTTGAGTGTCAACACAGGCCACCAAAAGGCACTCTCCAGCAAAATATCAAGTGTTCCAAGGATCCACTTTATGGTCTTGCAGAAACTGTCAAGAAATATAAGTTATGAAATAAATGAAACAAATTGTGACTCCTAAAAAACACTGTTCTTAGTTTGGTTCTGATACACACACACACACACATTCTCAGAGGCCTAGAACCGCCCTACTGTATTAAAAGAATAATTTTCTCTGTAGGTGAAAAGTTGAGAAGTTACTTGAGGGTAATTAAAGGTACCCTCCAAGAAAACAGTTTCTTCAGACTAAATACTCCTCATCAGCACAACATATCAGAAAAGGCTCACTGCTACAAGAGGATCCAAACCTATTCCACTCCTGCCCTCTCTCAATGAATGGCCACACAATTTCCCACCAGCCGCTCAACTGAGAAACCCGACTTCATATTTGACTCTCAAATTTTTCACAAAATCAATAACCAAGTTCTGGTGGTTTTATTTCATAAGAACCTCTCCATTCTCTCCTACTGAAACTACCTAAGTACAGCCTTCTTCAATTCAGTCTCACACCAAAGCCTAAGGAGTCCTTCTAACATGCAAGATATGGTCCTATCACTCCCCAACTGCCTCAATATAAAATTCAAACACTGAAGCCACAAGTGATGGTCTAGAAACCCTGCCCTGATGACCTCACCTGCAGCTCTAGCTGCCCCTGATGGACACTGCAGCCGTAAGAAGATATCTCTCCATTTCCAGAAACTCTAACTCCTTCTGCCTTTGCACTAGAGCCATTCTCTCTCCTTGGAATGCTGCCTTCTTTTCCTCTCCTACCAAGCTTACTCATTAAAACTTGACTCCTTTCCACTGTCACCTCTTGTATGAGGCTTTCTCTGATCCCCAAGTGCTATTCTGCACAGAGCCTGCCCTGTGTTGCATGCATTTTCTCATTCCACAAATAACTGACCATATACGATGACCTGAGAGCGGCACACAAAGGAGACAGGCATGGACGGACAGACAGGGCCCCCACCCTCACAGAGCATCCAAGAAATGACAATACAGTCTGAGATGTGCTTCACTCCAGCAAGTGAGGACACTGTCCTCCAACTGCAACTATCATACCAATAATTACCCACCTCCGAGCACAAAGGCCGGCACACAGTATGCATGACGTCATTTATTCCTCCGCCAAATATTAGGCGCCCACCACGTACCTGGCGCCGCGCTGGACACCTGAGACTCTGCAGTGGCTAAGAAAGGCACCTGTCACCATCTCCAGGGAGCTTACAATAAAGGCTCTGCGAAAATGTGACGCAGGCAGTAAGAAGTTCTCAAACGAGGGGGGTGAGGGGGGGAATTTGCCCCGCAGGGGACGTCTGGCAATGTCTGAAGACATTTTGGCTATCACGACTAAGGAGGAGGGATGCTACGGTTACCTAATGAGTGGAGCCAGAAAGGCTGCTTAACAACCCGCAATACACGGCACAGTCCCCTACCCCCATGCTCACACAATGAATTTTCCCGCCCAAAATACCAAAGTAGCGAAGTTGCAAGACCATGGGCGCAGGGAAGCGATGGAGGAAAGCTCCATCCAGGAGCGCGCCCACCTCCCGCAGAAGCTGCGCCGTTGGGTGTGCACAGCGAGACTGCCCTCGGCCCCCACCCCACCCAAGGTGCGCCCTCGAAGCCGGCGACCTGGCCACAGCCCCCAAACTAAGGGCCCGGGGCAACCACTACCTGCGTCAGGACCTGCAGCCGTGACCCACGCCACCGCAACAAGCTTCTAGAAACTGGTCCTGCAGGAGCTGCGCGCGCAAGCCCCACCGGCGGGGGGCTCACTGCGCCTGCGCACGGGCGCAGAACTACGATTCCCGGGATGCGCCTGTCCCGCTTTGCGAAACTCCCGTGCTTTCCATAGGCTCCCAGCCCGGCCTGTTGCGCATGGTCTTTGGGAAGCGCTGGTGGTCTCAGCTGCGGAATTATTGCTGCGCCAGAAGCCTAAAGGCCTAGAGCCATCTCAGGTTTTCAGATCTATGATGTTCTGTTTCCTTGGTAACCTCAAACTGTCCCTCCCCTCTTCCTTACCCTTCTCCGAAATCCAGGCTGCGAAAACCCACCGCAGAAGCATATTAGTGATGCATTCACTGCAAGCCATAGTTAATGCCGCAACTTGAATTAAACAAATATTAATTTTATGGCTTACACACCTGCCACCATAATGGTCCAAACCACCATCATGTCTCGCCTGGATTATTGCAATAGCTTCTTGATTTCACTTTTCTTCTCTTGTCTCTTCACGTTGCAGCCAGAGAGATGCTTAAAAAACGAAAAACAGATTATAGACTTCTCTACTGAAAACCCGCTAAAGGCTTCCCATTTCACCCAGGGTAGAAATTCTAATTTTTACAGTGGGCTACAAGGCCGATGGAATCTGGCCACTCATAACCTCCCTGACCTCTACCCCCACTTCCCTGCTCTAGTCACAATGGCCTCCTCGCTCTCCCTCTCCCTCCAACCTGCCTGGCACGTATGGCTGACTTGCTGCCCGCCTAGGTATCCTGTATGGCTAACGTTCCCATCCGTTCATATCTTCTCAGTGAAGCTCTGTCACTTCTCTGCCTAAAGTGGAATCCCATCCCCACTCCTATTTCCCCTTTCAACATATATCATTTTCTTACTTGATTACTGCTTATTGTCTGTTTTTTTCACTAGACTATCAATTCCACAAGGATAAGGACTTTTATCTGGTTTGTTCCATGGAAATACACTCTCCAGGCCCTAGAACAGTACCTGGCATGTAGTAGGTGCTCAACAGATATTTGTTGAATATGTGAATGGTACTTGCAGGGATTACTGGGGGAATAGCAAAAAGGGCTGACGAACTCCAGAAGGATTGTTGGGAGTGTCCTATAACTAAGTGACTTTTGGAGCGGTGCTCTTGGGAGAGAAAAGCATTCTAGACTGAAGGAGCAGGGTGAGTCAAGGCTCTGAGACTTTAAAGGAACAGAACAAGCTCAACTAAATGAACCCCTGCACTCATCTCACAGACAGCAAGGCAAGCCGAGGAAACGTGGCTGCCTGAAGTCAAGAAGCTGTCCAGTCCCAGGTCTGAATGCATATTCTTCTCCTCTACCACCTCCCCTTGACTGGCTGAAAATGAAGGGGACATCAAGGAGAAGCTGGAGGGGGCTTCCCTGGTGGCGCTGTGGTTAAGAATCTGCCTGCCAATGCAGGTGACACGGGTTCGAGTCCTGGTCCAGGAAGGTCCCAAATGCCACGCATGGAGCAACTAATCTTAGTTGCTCCATGCACCACAACTACTGAGCGTGCACACTAGAGCCCACGAGCCACGACTAAGCCCGTGTGCCACAACTACTGAAGCCTGCGCACCTAGAGCCCACGCACCACAACGAAGAGTAGCCCCCGCTCGCTGCACCTAGAGAAAGCCCACGCAGAGCAATGAGGACCTGATGCAGCCAAAAAAAAAAAAGAAAAAGAAAATTCAATTGCTTAAGACAGGGACCTCTTATTAAAGACCTATATCAGGGCTTCCCTGGTGGTGCAGTGGTTGAGAGTCCGCCTGCCGATGCAGGGGACACGGGTTCGTGCCCCGGTCCGGGAGGATCCCACATGCCACATGCCACGGAGCGGCTGGGCCCGTGAACCATGGCCACTGAGCCTGCGCGTCCGGAGCCTGTGCTCCGCAACGGGAGAGGCCACAACAGTGAGAGGCCCGTGTACCGCAAAAAAAAAAAAAAAAAGACCTATATCATAATAAAAGAAATAGAAAATGCATAGGTTGGAAATTTAAACATGACCTTTGCCCCTTTAAGAGTTAATCTCTTATTCATTGTGCTCCTCTAGTCATCAGAATGCAATTTTTCTAATTATCTCTTCTATTGTTGAGAAATGCTAGACCAACAGAGTACTTTGGATTCCCAGAGAACTTATGTCAACAAGGTCATTTACCTCTTATCTATTATCATTTCAACGTACGGTTTGTTTTAATTTCAACCAAGCTTGAATCAAAGTTTGGGACTTCAGATTCTCATTCTGCAACATCCAGAAATGAAAGGCTATGCTGTTGCTGGATCATTTGGTTGCAGTTCCTTGGGGTATGATCTTCAATTTCTGTTGCAGAGATCCTGGGAGCTGCCCAGTTCCTATCCTTCATAATGTTTAGTTTTTCTTTGTTTCTGTGAACTACTCCAGTACTCTTCTTCACATATTTTTGTACATACATGAGATTTTTCTGTGCCAGGAACCAGAGAAACCCCAACTGACAGTACTCAGTGACAATATGTAGATAGTGAATAAAAGTGAGGGAGAAGAAAGGATTATAGGCTACTCCAGGGTCTCTGGTTTGATCAACTGGATGCTGGTTCTACATACACTAAGGGACACAGGAAGAAGGTTTGAGAAAGAAGATTAAAATTCAGTTGGAGATACATTGAGTTTGAAGCACATGTGGGACATCTAGGTAGAGATGACTTAACTGGAGAAAGAAATGAAAGAGTAATTTAGTAATTGAAGATGAGGGAGTGAGGATTGCAATGAAGAGCAGGTGGAGTGAGAAGCGGTCTGTGGTTAAAACCCAAGGAAATGCTGACTTTGAGGGGGTGGCGGAGAGAGAAGGCAGTGAAGTTAACTGGTAAGTAGAAAAGAATCAGGAGAAACTGGTAAAGGAAAACCAACAGAGGAGAATTTTGAAAGGGACGATGGAGTCAATAGTTCTAATGAGATTGGAATGAAAAAATGACCACGGAGTTTGCAGTTGGTTGATCCTCAAGCAATTAATTTCAGGGAAGTCCAGGGGGTTGGGGAAAGAATAAAGGTGCAGCCTGAATATGAGAATGGAAAGAGAAGGTATTGGGTAGGTTATTTTTTCAAAGAGAGACTAGGGACAGAATAGGATAAGAAGGAAGAACACTGAAGATGCATTGTTCTGGAACAAGGGTCCTCAGGAGTACATGAAGATTTTCTTAGTATATAGGAGCATGGATAGTACTAAGAAAATCAATCTCTAGATCATATATAGTGTTTCTTCAAATTGCTTTGCCTAAGAATGCCTTTAAAAATCAGGATGTCCTATTTCACAATGGCCCTTCTCTCACTTTACAAAAGCAAGCCATGCCTCTCAGCCATCTCCCGACTAAGAGGGTTGATTGTCCTCAGAGGAAGAACTTGACGACCACCATCAAAGGGACAATTTGATATATTAGGTAATGAGGAAGTGAATAACAGCAACTGGGTATCTTTTTTTTTTTAAAGCACCTGTCCTTTTCATTGAGATACATTTCCAATAAAATTTTACTTTTCATGTTTAATAACTTTCAAAAGCTGTAACATAAAAAATATGCTAATCACTAATAGTTGAAACCTTAAAAAATGTTGTATTTATGTTGTTTTTGATAAGTTGTGTACAATTAATTATGATTATTCAGTCATAGTAATTTTTAAAATAACCATAGAAAAATTTTCAAATATTTAAATTTATATACATATTTTTGTTGAAGAAAAGGATGATAAAGTAAACAATAAGACTTTCAAGGTTAAAACTATATTGCCTAGGGCTTCCCTGGTGGTGCAGTGGTTGAGAGTCCGCCTGCCGATGCAGGGGACACGGGTTCGTGCCACGGTCCGGGAGGATCCCACATGCCGCGGAGCGGCTGGGCCCGTGAGCCATGGCCGCTGAGCCTGCGCGTCCGGAGCCTGTGCTCCGCAATGAGAGAGGCCACAACAGTGAGAGGCCCACGTACCGCAAAAAAAAAAAAAAAAAAAAAACTATATTGCCTTAGTGTAAATTGTTGTGCACTACTCTTTGTTACAGTGTGCAGGCTTCTCATTGCGGTGGCGTCTCTTGCTGCGGAGCATGGGCTCAGTAGTTGTGGCACACGGACTTAGCTGCTCCGTGGCATGTGGGATCTTCCCAGACCAGGGATCGAACTCGTGTCCCCTGCATTGGCAGGCAGATTCTTAACCACTGCACCATCAGGGAAGTCCCAGGCCTTTATTTTATTTTATTAAAAAAAAATATTTATTTATTTATTTGGTTGCTTGGAATCTTAGTTGCGGCACACGGGCTCCTCAACTGCGGCATGCATGTGGAATCTAGTTCCCCGACCAGGGATCAAACCCAGGCCCCCTGCATTGGGACTGTGGAGTTTATCCACTGTGCCACCAGGGAAGTCCCTGGGCCTTTATTTAAAATGCTACTATTTACAATAGAATTCATTGTCAAAATTTCTTCTTTTCAATTATTTAAGTAATAAGGGGAAATTTTAGATGCCAACCTAAAAATGTGCAAATGAGCTACATTGTTTTTCAAAAAAAATTTTTTGGGGGGAGACGTAAACAAAAACCTGTGAAGTCACTGTCCTAAGGAAATCAGAGGAGGTAGAATCTTCTGGTATTGGGATAAATCCTATCTCTAGAGGATAGGGCACAGGTTGCCTCATTCTCCAAAATGCAACGGGTAGTATTATACTGGACCAGATGAGCTTTTTGCCTTTCTCCAGTGATATTTGGGAGGGGAAAAATCAAATGAATGGTGGGGTTTGCCCAAGGTTGGGAACTGATTGGCACTGTATGTAAGAGAGAAATCAAGGAAAGAAAAACTTGAAGGTGCTAATAAGGATTCATTGCCATGAACATAAAGTGGTCAAAAACTTCCAGGTGATGATGAGGATCTAAAATGTACTCTGTTCCTAAAGTAGAGGCTTAAGCTAATCAGGATTTTGTTTTTCTCATTCAGTAATAAAATCGGAATCAGGCTGGCCATAGCTTGTATGGCAGCTCTCACAATACATTCAGAGATCTGGCCTCGTGCTATGTTTCTGCTTAAATGGCCTGTAGGTATGTCATATTCACAACATGGTCACTGGAGCTCCAGCGTTGTCTAAATTCCAGGCAGAATTAACAGAAAAGGCAGGAAGCAAAAATGACATATCTGTTGACTCAGACCCTTCTAAACAAATTACAGCTATTGCATTAGTTTCTAGATGCAGTCAGCCATTCCACAATTGGAATTGCTTCAAAAATTGCTTTTCCACAATTTTCTATGTTCTTTCCACCTAGTCTTCTAATAGAGAAGTTTGAAGCTTCTATGTTTTCAAACTCATTTTTTGTATTTTCTCTCTTAATTCTTCTGAAAGACATACTTTTAGCATTCCTCTATCTCCCAATTTGTTAATTCTCTAGTTTGCTATGACAAGCCTACTGTTTTACTTGGTTATTAAAATTAAAAATAAAATGTTCAATGATTTAAAAAATGTACTCCAATCCACAGGAATTAGTAAAAGAGAGGAAAGATTTATATGGTGGTTAGAGACTGATGTTTCTGAGTTCAAGTTTTAGAAAGTGGAATGTTTTGAGTCATGACATGGTTTTATATGCCGTGAAATATGTCTTCAGTCAATAACTGACCGAAAAGAGCAGAGAAGAAGATCATTAGGGTTGTGCCTCTGTTGGCAGATTGGATCCAGTCCCTAACTTTTTCAGCAACCAAAACAATTAGACTTATTTATATGTCTTATTTATATTAGACTTATTTATATAGAATTTTGGCTTGTCTGGGGCTCTTTGGGAATGGATAATTGAATCTTTCAGGATAGCTGGATTTTCTAGATAGCTTAGAATTAAACTTTTAAGCACCAGAAGTTGCTTACTTATTATAATCATTTTAGATGAAAAGCTTTGTAAAATATACTTCATACTTCCTTGATTTTTGTTGCTTGAAATTAGACATAATTTCACCATTTCTTTTTTTTTTTTTGGCCATTCCACACAGCTTGTGGGATCTCAGTTCCCCAACCAGGGGATTGACCCCACGCCCTTGGCAGTGAAAGCACGGAGTCCTAACCACTGGACCACCAGGGAGGTCCCTATTTCACCATTTCTTGATGTCAGGATTAGCACCATAAACATCACTTATTCAAGTGAAATGATTTCAGGACCTATGTGGTGGGTAGTGCTTTCAGTGCTTTATAAATTACCCCAACATGCTTTGCTTTTTGAGTTCTTATAGCTTCTTTTCATAGTTTTCCTTCTTCTTCCCTTGATTTCAGTGTGTCCGTTAGTACTTTTGTCATCCATGTACCTGCCCACAAGAGTGCCCTCTAATATTCTGCTTCTACTCTGCTTTGACTGGCTATGGAAGCAAGATTGTTCACCTTATCAGAATCATGCAGATATTTAGTGTGAGTAGGACCTACAAGAGGGAGAGGGGACTTCTAAGGAGTAAAATACAAATTTTTAGTTCCTGGATTTTGTGATATATTATTTTGGTTTCTCATTGGCCTTTCTTGGCCCCCTCTTACCCTCCCCCAATTACTTCTTGTCTGTTTTTTGAAACTGAAAAATAGTTGATGTACAATATTATGTTAGTTTCAGGCGTACTATATAGTGATTTGACATTTGCATACATTATGAAATAAATGATCACCAAAATAGGTCTAGTAACCATCTGTCCCCATACAAAGTTATGATATTATTGACCATATTTCTTATGCTGTATATTTACAACCCTGTGCTTATTTATTTTATAACGAGGTTTGTACCCCTTAATCCCCTTCAGCCATTTTACTGTCCAGTCTCCTCCCCTCTGGCATCACCTGTTTGTACTATGTATCTATGAGTCTGTTTTCTTTTTTTTTAATTAATTAATTAACTAATTAATTAATTTATCTTTGGCTGGGTTGGGTCTTCGTTGCTGTGCGTGGGCTTTCTCTAGTTGTGGCCAGCAGGGGCTACTCTTTGTTGTGGTACGCGGGCTTCTCATTGCGGTGGCTTCTCTTGCTGCAGAGTATGGGCTCTAGGTGTGCGGGCTTCAGTAGTTGTGGCTCACAAGCTCTAGAGCGCAGGCTCAGTAGTTGTGGCACACGGGATTAGTTGCTCTGCGACATGTGGGATCTTCCCAGACCAGGGATCGAGCCCGTGTCCCCTGCACTGGCAGGCGGATTCCTAACCACTGCGCCACCAGGGAAGTCCTCATTTTGTTTTCTTTGTTTTGCCTTTTAGATTCCACATATAAGTGAGATGATATGGTATTTGTCTTTCTTTGTCTGACTTATTTCACTTAGCGTAATGTCCTCTAGATCCATCCATGTTGTCCCAAATGGCAAGATTTCTTTCTTTTAATGGCTGAATAATATTCCTGTATACATGTATCCATTTCTTCTTTACCCATTCATCTATTGATGGACACTTAGGTTGCTTCCATATCTTGGCTATTGTAAATAATGCTGCTATGAACATTGGGGTGCATGTATCTTTTTGAATTAGTGTTGTTTTCTTCAGGTAAATACCCAGAAGTGAAGTTGCTGTATCATATGTTAGTTCTATTTTCAATTTTTTTTTTTCAAATTTTTCTTTTGGCCACACTGCACAGCTTGTTAGATTTTACTTCCCCGACTAGGGACTGAACCCAGGCCCTCATCAGTGAGAGCACGGAGTCCTAACCACTGGACCGCCAGGGAATTCCCCTATTTTCAATTTTTTGAGGAACCTCCATACTATTTTCCATAGTGTCTGCACCAATTACCATTCCTACCAGTGGTCCATGAGGGACTTTCTTGGGTTTTTTTTTTGTTGTTGTTGCTTTGGGTCTTCGTTGCAGTGCACAGGCTTCTCATTGTGGTGGCTTTTCTTGTTGGGGAGCATGGACTCTAAGTGCACGGGCTTCAGTAGTTGTGGCACGTGGGCTCAGCAGTTGTGGCTCGCAGGCTCTAGAGTGCAGGCTCAGTAGTTGTGGTGCACGGGCTTAGTTGCTCTGCAGCATGTGGGACCTTCCTGCACTAGGGCTTGAACCCGTGTCCCCTGCTGCATTGGCAGGCGGATTCTTAACCACCGTGCCACCAGAGAAGTGTCCTGTCTGTTTTTTAAAGTTGAAATAAATTCTAGATAGGAAGTATCTCAAGGCTACTATTCAAAACCATAGTGCCTAGTAAGATGATGATGTTATTTAGTGGGAAAAATAAACTATAAGTAGTTTGAAGGAAGAAGCAACTATAAAAAAGCTTAAACAGTAGTGATTAGAAGCAGCATTGTAAGCTGCTATAAACTACTGTATATAATGAGATGTTAAAGCCATCTTTTTTTTTTGCCTAACAATTCCATGTCTACATATAGAAATATGTAACTTCATAAAGATATACTTATAAGAATGTTTTATAGTAGTATTGTTTGCAGTAGTAAAAAATTGTAAAAATTTAAATGCTCATCAATAGGGGAATGATTAAATTTTGTCATGTACTTATCATGAAAGGTTTTTTTTTGCAAGTCTTTGGAAAAGACTATCATGCAGTCATTTAAAAGAATGAGGTAATTCTGCACATACAGATCAGAATGGTTAAGAATGTAGACTCTGGGGACTTCCCTGTGACGCAGTGGTTAAGAATCCACTTGCCAATGCAGGGCACACGGGTTCGAGCCCTGGTCCGCGAAGATCCCACATGCCACGGAGTCACTAAGCCAATGCGTCACAACTACAGAGCCTGCACTCTAGTGACCATGAGCCACGGCTACTGAAGCCCGCATGCCTTGAGCCCATGCTCCACAACAAGAGAAGCCACTGCAATGAGAAGCCCATGTACTGCAACGAAAAGTAGCCCCTGCTCACCACAACTGGAGAAAGCCCCCGTGCAGCACAAAGACCCAACACAGCCAAAAATAAATAAATAAATAAATAAAATTCATTAAAAAAAAAAAAAAAGAATGTAGACTCTGGATCCACACTGTCTGGGTTCAAATTCCTGCTTCAGCACTTACTAGTTTGTGGCAATTTAGTTTTTTTCCTCAGTCATCCTGTATCATAAAAATCCCTACTTCATAAGATTGTTGTAAGGATTAAATGAATTCATCCAAGTAAAACACTTTAAATAGTGCCTGGCACAATTATTATTAGCTATTATTACTGATATAGAAGGATACTTGTGATATATAGTTTGGTGAAAAGGTAAAGTTACACAGTAATATGTATAGTAGGATTCCATTTTTGTCAAACAAAATCTGCGTATAAATACCTATATGTGATTTGCACACATGTGGGATTCTGGAATGTCTATATAGGAGGAATTTATGAGTTGCTAACTGGCCTTGTCTGGAAGTTAAAATTTCAAACGAACTTTTCTTTTTTTAACTTAGATTCTCTACTTTTGGCAGGGGTTAGGGGTTGGGGGGTGGGGGCGGCTTGGCTTTAGAAGGATCTATTGGAAGTTACGGGAAGTCAGTTTCCCCATACTAGTCCTTGGTACAGTCACTCTATACATTCATAGAAATGGTCAGGAGAGGTTGTATGCACCAAACTGTTAACAGGGATTATTTCTAGGGAGTACGATGAGGGGATGGTGAGCAGCAAGGTGGCGGACAACCTTTACTTTATACACTTCAGTATTGTTTGCAGATACTTCATTGCGCATCGATTTTGTGTCACCATCAAACAAAAAGAGCCAAAATGTTCTCAAAAAAAGGGACTGGTTAACTTAATATACTATGAAGTCATTAACAAAAAGAGTGGTGGTGGTGTAGAGCCTTTTGAGTTAACGTGGAAGAATGTCTATGGAGGAAAAACACTGATACAGAACTTTATCATGAGTCTGAACCCCCTCCCCACTTCGTTATTTTGGGGGCCGTATACACATGTGCACAGAAACAAGGCCTTGGAGGGTGCATGTTCAACTGTACCTGTTAACCATAGTTTTCTCAGGGGAGTGGGATGCTGGGAGGGGAAGCAAGGCCTTTCACTTTCATTTTAAAATTCTGAATCATTTGCAATTTTTACAAAGATCATGTATAATCTCTATAATAAAAGCAATAAAGGACATAAATGTCTTTAATGTTGTGTAAGTACCTTGTACGTGCCCGTTACATCTGGAATGACATATATTCATTTTTCAAGACATTAACTAGGGCTTTACAGATTTCTTTTAGGGATAAAACCAATTTCCCTTTAGTTAGGATCTTGATTTCTTCCTCTTATACCAAAAAAAAAAGTGTATGACCTTGTACCTAATTTATGACAGTACTATCACTTAAAGTACAGCAATTATGCAACCCCCTAATTTGAATTCCATATTGCAAGTGTTTTTCACTAAGTGAACTCACGGACAAACTGAAGGCATAAAGTTAAAATCGTTATATTCAAAATAAATCACTCGGGTTACCAAAAAGAACGTAGGGATTAGAATTAAAATCTAAGAAAACAACTCCTATAAGCATATATACTTGAAATTGAACTTTAAAAATCTTGGCTTATTGAACTTTAGTGGGGCTTAGTGATCTTCCCTCACTCGGTAGTCCTAGTTGTAGTTTCGAAGAGCATCAGAAACCTACACTTTATCACTATCTTTAAGTAAAAAAAGGCGCCCTGGGCACCGGGGCTCGCCCGGGACTGAGTCAGCGGCGGGGCCGAGAAGTTCAGCGGGAGGCGCAGGGCGGGGCTTCCTCCCGCCGACTCCGAACCCGGCTCAACTTTTCCGAGTCCACGTCTCTTCCTTCGGACAAGCGTGTTTCACCAGGTCGGGACCAGCCAACGTGACAACCACAGACCTTTACAGAAAGAGCTCCCGTCCCGCCTCGAGGACCTCCCCCGGCCGGGGCAGCCCGGGCCAGCTCGACCAAGCCCCTCACGGACTGCGGCGCGCGGCTCCCCGAGGCCGAGCCCGCCTCTCGCCTCGCTTCTGGGCGCCCGCGTCGCGGCGCCGAGCGCAGCATCCCCGGCATGGAGACCGGCTCGGACTCAGGTCAGAGGCCTGCGCGTCCGTTCCGCGCCGGAGCCGCCGGAGGCTACGCGGGCAAGGAGGGGCGGCGAGGACCGGCTAGGCCGGGCCGCCGTTGGAGGCCGCCGCGTGCCGGGTCCGCGCAGGGAGCGCTCGCGGGCCGGCTCCCGCGCGCGGGGCGGGCGGCGGCAGGTGGGCAGGACGAGCCGCGAGCGAGCGAGCGAGGGCGGGCGGGTGCGCGAGGGGCCCGGCGGGGGGGCCGCTGGGAGGATGGCTCAGCTCTTTCTAAATATAAAACCGGCGTGAGTTGGGCGAGCGCGGCGCTGAGCCGCAGAGCAGCCGCGCGGGCCGGGCGTACCGGGCCTCGGCCGACGGACAGCGGCGGCTCCGCAGAGGCGCCGGACTGCGGGAGCGCCCGAGTCGCGAGCTCGCGGGGGACGGCGAGAACTACGCGTGCAGCGAGGAGGACGCAGGCGGCGGCGACGGCGGGCGGGCCTCGTGGGCGCAGCTCGGCCCGCGCCGAACTACCAGAGGCGGCTGCCGGCCTCTGCTGCACCGAGAGCGGCGAGCCCCCCGTGCCGCCCGTCCGTGCCCTCCCCCTCCGGCCCCTCCCTCCCTCCCTCCCCGGCGCAACATGGCTGCGGCCGCCGCCTCCGCCTCCCAGGACGAGCTGAGTAAGTGCCACGGCAAGCCTGCGGCCGCGAGCCGGAGCCGGCGCAGCGCCGGGCCGGGGGCGGCGGCCGGGGCCGGGCGGGAGGGCCGGGGAGCAGGGCCGGGCTGGCGGGCGGGCGGCGGCCGCGGCGTGCGGGGGGCTGGGGCGCTCGGGCCTGGCGGTTGGGCGGGCGGGCGGGGCGGCGGCCGCCGGCGGCGTTTGTAGGCCTCAGGTTTGCACCGTCACGTTGCGAAATTGAAACCGGAGCCCCGGGCGGAGCCACCTCGGTGTGCGATCCGCCCCGGCCCGGGGGTGGGGGGAGCCTAGCCCCCTGCCCGTAGGGGCTGGGCTGGCTGGGCGGCCGGAGCCCCAGGGGGGCGGGCTGTGTCTGCCGTCCCGTCTGACCCTCCGTGGACCCCGGGCCCAACTGTTGGGCGAGTTCTAGAAGTGGAGCTTTCGGGGAGGAGGAGAAGGTGCCGTGTTGTGACACTAGAAATCAGCGGAAAGGTCAGGAACAGGCGGTGACCCTCAGGTGGAGCAGGAAGGACGGGCGAGCAGGCAGGGTCGCGGCGCTAGCCGCAGGGGAAACCTCGGGGTGACAGCGCTTTCAGAAAGGAGAGCCAGTGCACACTTGACCTTAAACGTTGCAGTTTTCCGGGGAACGGCGATCCACGCTCGGGGAGAGCGGTGGTCACCCTGAATCGCAGGCCACCTCGCCCGCCGCCCGGGTTCGCCTCGGTGCTTTATGGGAAGTGTAGTCCCCGGGCGCCGCAGGCCCACGCCGGGGTCATAAAAATTGAATTTTCCTAGGACATGCAAGACAATTTCTGATTGCCTTTGGGGTGGTTAGGTGAAAAGCTTTAGGTGTTTTCTCAACGCTGCCCTTCAGTTTATGAAGAACAAGAAAGGTGTTATTTAGGGATGAGGTGGGTTTTAAATGGAATAAAGCCTGGGTGAGGTGTCTCAAGCCTTGTGAAGTTTTTGTTGTTACAGCCCCCTCTGAATTTTCATATGAAAGTAGCTATACGCACAGTAATTTCTGTTTCTTTGGTGCTTGGCAGTTTAAAGATAGTTTTATATACATGATCTCACTTTTGTCCTCCTAACAGCCTAGTAAGGCAGGTAGGTAGTAATTATCCTTGTTTTAAAGAGGAGGCAGGCTTAGAGAGATAAGTTCCTTGCTGCTTTGACACAAAACTGGTGTAGCAGCAGTGGTGTTTGCACATTTTGAGGCTGAAATAAAGAATTGGTGTCACCCTGGGCAGGATGGGGAGTCTTGAGTAGACAAGGTCTCATGCGGTGGTTAGAGATAAACAGGGCCTGATAGCCACAGAGTTGATTGCTTGTGTGTCAGTTCCAAGCTGGAGCACCACCAGGCCTTTTGGGGAGATCAGCTCCCTGATCTTTTTTCTTCCATTTTTTGTTATTGCGGTAAAATACACATAACATAAAATTTACCATCAAAACCATTTCTAACTGTACAGGCCAGTGGTCTTAAGGACATTCATATTGTTGTGCAATCATCACCACCGTTTATCTCCACAACTCTTTTCATCCTGCAAAACAGAAACTCTATGCCCGCTAAACCCTCCCTTTCCCCCGTCCTCCCAGCCCCTGGCAGCTACTGTACTACTTTCTGTCTCTGTGATTTAAAAAAAAAAAAAAAAATTATTTATTTATTTTTTGGCTGTGTTGGGTCTTTGTTGCTGTGTGCGGGCTTTCTCTAGTTGTGGGGAGCGGGGCTACTCTTTGTTGCAGTGTGCGGGCTTCTCATTGTGGTGGCTTCTCTTGTAGCGGAGCACCGGCTCTAGACGCACAGGCTTCAGTAGTTGTGGCACACGGGCTCTACAGCGCAGGCTCAGTGGTTGTGGCTCATGGGCTCAGTAGCTCCACAGCATGTGGGATTTTCCTGGACCAGGGATCGAACCCATGTCCCCTGCATTGGCAGGCGGATTCTTAACCACTGCGCCACCAGGGAACTCTCTGTCTCTATGATTTTGATATCTCTAGGTATCTCATGTAACTGGACTCATACAGGATTTGTCTTTTTGTGGCTGGCTTATTTCACTTGGCATAATGTCCTCGGTTCATCCGTGTTGTACCATGTGACAGGATTTTCTTTTTTAAGGCTGAGTAGTATTCTGTTGTATACATATGTCATATTTTCTCATCCATCTGTTGAGGGACACTTGGGTTGCTTGTATGTTTTTAGCTATTGTGAATAATGCTGCTATGAATATGGATGTACACATCTCTCTTTGAGACTGTGCTTCCAGTTCTTTTGGATATATACCCTGAAGTGGGATTGTTGGATTATATGGTAATTCTATTTTTAATTTTTTGAGGAAGTGCCATACTGCTTTCCACAGTGCCTATACCATTTTATGTTCCCACCAGCAGTAAACAAGGGCTCCAGTTTTTCTAGGACCTCGCCAACACTTGTTATTTTCTATATTTTTTTTTTTTTTTTTTTTTTTTTTTTTTTTTGCGGTACGCGGGCCTCTCACTGCTGTGGCCTCTCCCATCGCGGAGCACAGGCTCCGGACGCGCAGGCCCAGCGGCCATGGCTCACGGGCCCAGCCGCTCCGCGGCATGTGGGACCCTCCCGGAGCGGGGCACGAACCCGTGTCGCCTGCATCGGCAGGCGGACTCTCAACCACTGCGCCACCAGGGAAGCCCTATTTTCTATATTTTTGATAGTAGCTATCCCAGTGGGTGTGAGGTGGTCTGACGTTTTAAGTTGTTCTACAGCAAGATATCTGAGTTCATGTAGCACTAAACACATTAAAATATAAATTACTAGTTGGAATGGGGAACAAAACTAGAGGAAGAATTGGATATCATTCTTAAGTGGCTGATGTATTTGTATTTATGCATTGTGCTCCTGTACATCAGGTACCTGTTAAAACGTTCTTAGTTCTTCTGGTTGAGGAATTTATTGGCTTTAGCAGCTACTGGAAAAGTTAGGAAGAAATAATTCCAGTGCTTGCTTTTTCATTGTTTTGTTTGGTCAGGTCACCAGTCTTTGGCCACAGATGTCTGTTGACTTGGTTTCTGCATTTCTTCAGGCGAGATTAAATACTTGGCAGTTGGTACCTTGGAATAATTTAACTTGAAATCACACTCATACATACCAAACATGTATATAAGGAACTTCAAATAAGCCATTTTCAGTTTCAGAAAGGTTATAGTAAAAGGAGAGATGGCTGGTAAAAAGGTGCTTTTTAGAATTCTGCTATAAAAGAAAGGAGCTAAGTATCTGAATATTAGCTGGCTATTATTTCTGACTGGTAGATGATAAAGCAAACTACTAGATGCCAGCATTGTTTTTCCCCCTAATATTTTATCATAAAACTCTTCAAAAATACAGAAAAATTGAAAGTGAGCATTCATATACCCACTACCTAGATTCTGCATGTGATATTTTACTACTAACTTTATCACATATCTGTCCATTTTCAAGCCACATTTAAAAATGTTATTTTAGTTATTTTATTATTTGAAAAAGATTGTGGTAAGATACACATACATAACATAAAATTTATCATTGTAACTATTTTTAAGTGTACAGTTCAGTGGCATTAAGTACTCAATCCATCTTATTTTGATGCATTTCAGAGTGAATTGGAGACATCAGTACCCTTCCCCCTAAATATTTCAGCACTAGCATTGTTTTTTTTTTGCACTAGCATTGTTTTAAGTGCTTTGTATATTATATTCTTTTTTAAAAAGATTTTTTAATATTTATTTTATTTATTATTTATTTTTGGCTGTGTTGGGTGTTTGTTGCTGCGTGCGGGCTTTCTGTAGTTGTGGTGAGCGGGGGCTACTCTTTGTTGCGGTATGCGGGCTTCTCACTGTGGTGGCTTCTCTTGTTGCAGAGCACGGGCTCTAGGCGCGTGGGCTTCAGTAGTTGTGGCATGCAGGCTCAGTAGTTGTGGCTTGCGGGCTCAGTAGTTGTGGCTTGCAGGCTGTAGAGTACAGGCTCAGTAGTTGTGGTGCACAGGCTTAGTTGCTCTGCAGCATGTGGGATCTTCCCAGACCAGGGCTCAAACCCGTGTCCCCTGCATTGGCAGGCGGATTCTTAACCACTGCGCCACCAGGGAAGCTCCTATATTCTTTTATTCATTAAAATAATCCTAAGAGGTAGGTAAAGTTCTTATTGCTGTTTTGTGGAGTGGAAAACAGACATTTTAGGTTCCCAAGGTCCCTCAGCTAGTAAGTGGTGGAGTTGGAACTGGATTCCAGGTGCCTCACAGGCACTCATAACCAGCCTTTAGGCTGGGTTACCTCCGTGTTCTATAGAGTGTTCATGCTGATGAAGAGATAAAATCAGATGCACTGCTAAATTCTTAGCTACTTGTTACTTTAATCCAATTATTTGACTGCTGTTGAACACTGCTATGGTGTACAAAAGAAACATGAAAAGTCTACTGATGGAATTATAATACTACTGAGAAGAAAGAGGAAGAATACTTGTAAACAGATATGTAAGGACCAAAGTGTATGATTTGTTATAGTTAGTAATGCTAGAGTAATATTATCATTTTTGGTTCCCAGGTCTGTGATTTTGAGATGTATAACTCGTGACACTGCCTTTCTATAGATTTTAAATCAATGCGTTTTACCTTTGCATTTGAAGTGATATACATGTCATAAATTTAAATGAAATCTGTAGCTGCTTTCAGTTGTATCTGATACTACACTCTGTAGGAGCTCCTGAGAAGCAGAATTGACAGGTTTGTCTTTTACTTATCTCTTTTCTTTTCTTTCTTTTTCTTCTTTTCTTTTTTTTTTTTTTTTTCGAGTAGTATCATGTATGAAAGTTGTCAAAAGGTAAGCAGGATAATCTTGGGTTGGGGTTTGTTATCCTTTCAAAAATATCCTGTAATTGTCACTTTGAGTCAGGTGATTGTAATAGAATAATGGTAAAGCTAATGTTTCTTGAGAGCTTACCATTGTGTTCTAATCACTTTGTATGAATTAATTGATTGAATCCTTACAACAACCCTGTGACTTTGGTACTATTGTTGTCTGGTGTTGCTTCCCTCATACTACAGTGTTAGGGCTTGAACTCAGATTTTTTGATTCCAAAGTTTATGTTAATTCTGTGCTGCTACTGTACTAGTGTCTCTGAAAGGGAAAATATAGTTTATAAGAAGGTCAACATGGCTTTTTTCCCAATGTCTTGCTAGCCTCCAGAAGAAACCTGCTATAGTGTATAAAATATGGCAATATTCTGGTTCATTGAAGAGGACATATTAGATTTGGGGGTAAGATGCCAAAATAGAGAACAATTAGTTCTGACTGTTAAAGGCATTTCTGAAATCTAGTTTGTAAATTACTTAAGGTCATAGTCTGTAGTTTTCTTTCTTTATATTTAGGATAATATAACTGTTTGGAATGGAATGAAATTCAATGCAAGGCATGTGGGCTAGTTTTTCTTCTAATATTATCCTCTGCCAGTTCATGGAAAAGTTGACATTGTAGTTATATTTCAGCAATGGGTAGGGAGATTTCTGACAGAGGGAAGGAAGCATTTGAGGCTTTTCACCTGGCCAGCTGTTCATTGGTTTCATGTTCTGGGCTTTGTAATTCTAAGGCATCCTTAGAATCTGATCTTCATTGGGATAAAGACAGCTCATGAAGGAGCAACAGCCTATAATCTTAAAGCACATTGATGCTATTCAATTTGACCATTCGACACAGCCACTTCAGTTGCAAAAGTTGGCCAGATAATCAACATGTCAGGTGTCTTCTGAGAGAGTCTCTGCCAGTGCCAGACATCCTAGTGGCTCTTTTAGAGGATGAGATGGGGAAGCTGTGTGTGTAGCTGTGTAGGTGAACGTGATTCTGTGAGCATACTGAAACAGCCCCAGAGAGATGGCTGCTTTAGTGACAGCCATATATGCAGCTGAGCTGAGCTATGTAGAAAGGCTGCATCAAGCCTGTATTATTTTAATTTTGGGTACTTAGCCAGATCGGAAGGTTAAAATGGAAAATAGTGATGATATTTCTGTTTTTTATAATTTCTAGTTTTCCACTTCTACCCCATCTTGTTTTGAATTATGCTTTCAGTAAATTGTAATATTTAATAAAGGCCAGTGTTGGTGAGAATAGTTGGCACTGGGGCGTTCGACCTTGTTCAGAAGATAGATGTTAAAACTGTAGGCACTGCCAGTGTGCTCAAATGGTCTGATCTAAGTTGATGGTCTCTGTTTTCAAGCCTGGCCGGTCTCTGCCTTGATGCTTGCCATCTTATATGACTTGTTTTCCCCACACATTTTCCAATTCAATAAGCAGTCTTTAAAAATGGAGTTACTGGGCTTCCCTGGTGGCGCAGTGGTTGAGAGTCTGCCTGCTGATGCAGGGGACACGGGTTCGTGCCCCGGTCCGGGAAGATCCCACATGCCGCGGAGCGGCTAGGCCTGTGAGCCATGGCCGCTGAGCCTGCGTGTCCAGAGCCTTGCTCCACAACGGGAGGGGCCCCAACAGTGAGAGGCCCGCGTGCCGCAGAGAAAGGAAAAAAAAAAAATGGAGTTACTAACTTATGGTCCTGGCCTCACATGGCTTATAATTCAGTGTAGAGGAAGATTTATATATAACTGTAAATAGCTAATAGGAAGTATGATATGAAAAATGCCTAACACAGTTCTTTAGAAATGTCAAGGAGTGAGGATAGTATTCCAGGCTAAGGGAACAATAGCTTGAGCTCAGTCATAGAATTTGAAAACTATTGTGCATTTTCAGGGAAAGTTGGAATGAGTCTGATATGCTAGAATGGGGGTACTATGGTGCATGAAGTACTAGGAAAGGAGTTAAAATTTGGAGTCTGAGACTTGGCCTTTTGTGCCTTTTACAATTTGGGATCTTGAGCAGATTATTTTACTTCACTAAGTTTAAGTTTCTCATAAAATTGGGATAATTAGAAATACTCATAGTGTTGTTAGGCTTAATGTACATGTTAATGCACTGTGTAAACAATTAAATTCTGTACAGATTATTATTTTTAGTGGAGGGGGTAGTAGGAGAAAAAGCTAAGGATAAGGTTGGGACCAGCTTGTCTAGGAATGGCAGCACAACTAATGTTTATTGATTTTTTGGCTGTGTTGGGTCTTTGTTGCTGTGCACAGTCTTTCTCTAGTTGTGGTGAGTGGGGGCTACTCTTTGTTGCAGTGCATGGGCTTCTCATTGCGGTGGCTTCTCTTGTTGCAGAGCATGGGCTCTAGGCGTGTGGGCTTCAGTAGTTGTGGCACACGGGCTCAGTAGTTGTGGCTCGTGGGCTCTAGAGCGCAGGCTCAGTAGTTGTGGTGCACCAGCTTAGTTGTTCCGCAGCATGTGGGATCTTCCTGGGCCAGGGCTTGAACCCGTGTCCCCTGCATTGGCAGGTGGATTCTTAACAACTGTGCCACCAGGGAAGCCCAACACAACTAGTTTGAACTTTGTTCTATAGACAGTAGAGGACCATCAGAGGCTTTCAAGCAGGGGTGTAACCTGAGTAGACCCTTTTATAAGGATAACAGGTGGCAGTGGTATAACATTGATTGCAGGGGTCCAGAGACCAAGAGCAGCAAGACTAAAAGGAAGATATTACAGTAGCCAAGTTAGAAGAAACTTAGGCTCTGAACTGGGATAGTGGAAGTGGATTTGACAGGTAATATAATCTAGAATCCCTAAAATATGTAGAAACTATTGGCTGAGTAGTGGAGATTTATTCAACAGAAGGAGTTAGAGAGGATTCCCAGAATCTACCTGGAGATTAAGGGGGTCGAGAGTACAGCCTCTAGACAGATTTGGGGAGGTAAGAGTGGAGAGAAGAGAAAGCAGGTTTGTGTTCAAGAAATAAATCATTTGTTGAATGAATGGGTTGAATTATTGAGGCACCCATGTCGAGTGGTTTAGGGAGACTGTTTTGAATAGTGACTAAAACCTCTGGTGTTGAAGTCAGAACTGATTTTGAATCTTGACTCTGCCACTTTTTAGTTTTAATGTCAAGGGATCTAACTTTTAATCCTTGGATTTCTCATCTGTAAAATGGGATAACAAAACTATTTTACGGGGTTGTTGTAAGAATGGGAAGAGATAATGCATGTTAAGAACTTGGTATAGTGTTGGGCACATGGATTACAGGTGTGTGGGAGCTTTGGTTCTGAAACGTGGGAGAATGTGGGGTGATGGTGGACGGATTGTCCAGAGGACAGCTGTCTGGGGGCTATGAATATATAGGGATGAGAAGAAGACAGAAAAGAACCAGGGAAGGGGATCAGAGTGCCTAGAGAGGGCAAAGGTTTCCCAGGGTTATGACTATCAAATGTTTGCATTCTCAGTTGTTATAATGTGTTAATCAAGTGTGCCCATCCACTGATACTCTTCTTATAAGATTATTGTGTAAATCAGACACTTTGTTCTAATTTTAATGTAAGGTTTTGCATGTTTATGATATATATGTACACACACACAATGTATGTTGTATTGGAGTTTTTTAGCCTTCAGTGAATAACTAGCAGTATGTATGTATTTTAAGTATTAACATATTTGTTCTACACACTCAATTTTTTAAAATTGAGTATTGTTGATTTACAATGTTGTGTTAGTTTCTGGTGTACATCAAAGTGATTCAATTATACACACACATATATATACACATATATTCTTTTTCATATTATTTTCCATTATGGTTTATTACAGGATACTGAATATAGTCCCTGTGCTGTACAGTAGGACCTTGTTTCTACACACCAGATTTTATTTATGGACTTATTCCTTACTATTTCTCCAATTTGGTAATCACTATGATTCCCCCCCCCCCCCATTCTGAATTTGCAAAGCAGGGCATCAAATTAGGAGCTCTTAGCATGGAAATGAAAAGTGTTTATTTTGTTTTTTTAAATGGTAGCTATAAGTATAAATCTTTTAATTGTTTTTTTTTCCCCTGGTGTTCCAAATAATAGATTCTTTATACAATTGCATATGTACGAGTGGATGAACACACCATTGGTGATCCAGAGGATTTTTGTCAAGACTGGATAAACCATGTATCACATTGATTGTAGAGGTTAGTAGATTTAGTTCCTTAGGATGTGTGCATTTTTTTGTAGTAGCATTTAAAAATGCATAGGTTATCAAGTAGCAATTTCCCCCCAAGATCTTCATGGGTTTTTCTCCATTTTTAGCTATCCTGAGAGAATCAGTGAAGTTCATTTTAGTTTATATATGCTTGAAGCTTCTATTCTCTGTCATCACATAAACATTAATTTAAAAAATTAGCAAGCAAAAGATAAAACTTGAAGATGTCCTTTAGCAGTGTGTGCAAGGAAAAGGCTGTGGGTGTTAGTTTACAAGTAGTATTGTCTGCCACGACCACGAAGTATGATTTTATGTGCTCCAGGAATGTCATCATGGATTTAATTGTTTTATTTGTGAAAAGAGGTAAGGAGAAAGGCATCATCATGGTATTTGGATATTCCTGATTCTGCCATTTTGACATGCACTGTGATGGAAAAGCCACTTAATTCTACTTTGTTCTGAGGCTGAACAAGAGTCTGGTGTCATTTTCACTCTTGGATGATATTGGATGGTCCTTTGATTGAAATTCTGTAAATTCAGATTGTAATTCTCTGATATCATGAGCTCAATATCCAGGGAGTACCTGAGATTTTGTAGCTTCAATCCAAAGGTGCATTTTGTTGCCGTCTTTCAATTTAACTACTGGATTCCCCTTCCCCCAGTGCATTCTCTTATTTTTTGGTGTGTATGTTGCTGCCAGTGGTGTATGATGCCTTAATTCATTAGGTGAAATTTTGAGTGATGGAATGAATGGAATATTTTATAAACCAAAGTTCAACTTTAGAATAAACTTTGGCTTATTTTTACTATTTCACATATCTTCATTCCATTATAGAGAAATGGAAAATTGGAAGGTTGGAGAAAGTGTTTAGAAGAGAAATGACATTATTTACACCTAGATTCTTTTTTAGAGCTTTTGGACCTGTATAGATGTGTTAATTGCAATATAGCGAAGGCAAGCAGGTCAAACCACAATGCTGGGGTTTAAATAGTGACTTAAATAAAAAACATTCTAGAGTTTACACATCCAGATGGGTATTGTTCTAGGTAATTAGCCGCTTTGGGTGGATCTTAACTATCATACATTTGACTTGTATGCAGTCTGAACTCTTGCATAGAATGTATCATCTCCTTTAAGCTGACTTTCATAAGCTGAACTAATCTTTCTGCTCATCAGTTTACTAACACTGATTTCTAATTGGGCGTCTGCCCGCTGCTGTATCTGGGGGAAAGGGCCTCCTTGGGAGTTGGAAGTGTTTGTGGACCTCGGTGCATCTGGAGTCTGGCACTTGTTCATTAAATCTAGGGTACAGATGAGCGCTGCTGTTTCCTCACTTGACCCAGCCCTGCCAGGCTAACTCTGTGATGTCTTCTGTCCCTCCTTCTTTGTGTGTGGTGTTGTGGGGGGTTGGGGAGTGATGGGCAGGGGCTGTGTCTGAACAGGGAGGCATCGCCTTACTTTGGGCTATACTGGGTTGGTAGGGGGCTTAAAGTAGCCTGACATCATATGCAAATGGCTAGGACTTCTGAAGTGGCAGAAGAAAGGCTTCTTTCCCCTTCCCTGGAAACAGTCTAGTCACTAGTGCATCCTGATGCGGGGGTTTCCACATTGGGGTATCTGCTTGGGCCCTGGGGGTAAGACTGGTGGGCTAGGGAACAGGAAGATGGCTTGTCTGATTGCCTTAGTTCTGGGGGAAAGGAGTATCAGCAGGGACTTTGTCAGCAGGAACCTCCTGCTCAGGACCTCATTGCCTGCAAAGGTTCTTATCTACTGACCCCTTGGTTCTTGGGCTGCCCTGGGTGGAGGGGGGCAACTCCCACAGGAACCATGATGGATTATCTCTTTCTGGGAATGAATCCTCCCCCAGCCCCTGACTTACTGTATTTGTGTTTACTGCTGGACTTTTCAACATTCAACATTTTCCTTTTAATACATTGGTGTTTAATGAGTTCTTTTTAAAAAAAGTGGGGAATGGGGGCAAGCCTGTATTTAAAAACACAGAAGTAGACATCACAGTTCTAAGCATTAATTCCTAAAGAAGTATCCTACTGGCCTCATTTAGATTTTGCCAAGTATTAGAGTGGCATTTAGTGAATTGAAATGGTATATAGGAACCAATAGATGATGTGGACTTTAACTACCAGTTAGTATTTGGTTAGATTTTAAAAAAATTAATCAATTTATTTTTGGCTGCGTTGGGTCTTCGTTGCTGCATGCGAGCTTTCTCTAGTTGGGGAGAGCGGGGGCTACTCTTCATTGCAGTACGTGGGCTTCTCATTGCGGTGGCTTCTCTTGTTGCGGACCACGGGCTCTAGGCGCGCCTGCTTCAGTAGTTGTGGTGTGTGGGCTCAGTAGTTGTGGCTCGTGGGCCCTAGAGCGCAGGCTCAGTAGTTGTGGCGCACGGGCTTAGTTGCTCCGTGGCATGTGGGATCTTCCCGGACCAGGGAGCGAATGCATGTCCCCTGCATTGGCAGGCGGATTCTTAACCACTGCGCCACCAGGGAAGTCCTAGATTTTTAATTCTGGTAGACTGATCTACCAGAAGAGATTGAGTATTACATACAAAATTTAGATGCCAGCTAGGGCTTCCTTATTCTTCGTAGTTTTAGCCTCAGACTCCTGATTGCAGATTGTCAAAGTCCAGAGGTACTCACCCACCTACCCAGGCCATCTATCACATCCAATTTTTGTGAATTTCCTAGTTTAGTTTAACTTATGCTTTTCTTAGCTTCTGGGCTCCCATTTCTGAAAATGGTGTTTTGGTTCCACCCATGTCAGTTTGGACGTGAAACCCGCTTGTTTCACTGGTACACACACACACACGCACACGCACACACACATGGAGTCCTCTTTTCCCAAGCATTTCAAGAATTCACTTAGCGCTTCAAGAGCTCTTAGCTCTTAGATGTGGTGAGTCATGAGGAAAGGGCTTGACTTTCTGCCCTTTCCTGCTCTGTCCTCCCCTTCCATCTTTTTTTCTCTCCTGTGCTTCTCTTTGCAGTAACTACTGCACCCCTCCTGATTTGGAGCAGAATAGTTGTCACACAGTCAGACCTTCCGGAATTTATCTCCTTCTCTTCTTTTTTTTTTTTTTTAAAAACCTTAAGGGCTTCCCTGGTGGCGCAGTGGTTGAGAGTCCGCCTGCCGATGCAGGGGACACGGGTTCGTGCCCCGGTCTGGGAAGATCCCACATGCCGCGGAGCGGCTGGACCCGTGAGCCATGGCTGCTGAGCCTGCGCGTCCGGAGCCTGTGCTCTGCAAGGGGAGAGGCCACAACAGTGAGAGGCCCGCCTACCGCAAAAAAAAAAAAAAAAAAAAAAAAAAAAACCTTAAGCACTTATCATGACATTAAAAACATAGGGCTTCCCTCGTGGTGCAGTGGTTAAGAATCTGCCTGCCAATGCAGGGGACACGGGTTTGAGCCCTGGTCCGGGAAGATCCCACATGCCGCGGAGCAACTAAGCCCCTGTGCCACAACTACTGAGCCTGCGCTCTAGAGCCCGCGAGCCACAACTACGGAAGCCTGTGTGCCTAGAGCCCGTGCTGTGCAACAGGAGAAGCCACCGCGATGAGAAGCCTGCGCACCGCAACGAAGAGTAGCCCCCGCTCACCGCAACTAGAGAAAGCCCACGCGCAGCAACAAAGACCCAACGCAGCCAAAAATAAAAATAAATTGAAAAAAATAAAAAATAAAAACATATAGTCCCTTTTCCAAGAGATTCTGATGTCAGGTGTTATGAATTGCCACTAATCCCCTCCTTTCCTTTGCCACAGATATTAGATGTATAAACTTCTAAATGGCTTTTCCAAACATGAGGAATTAATATTTCATACACTCAACAGATATTTGAGCAACTTCTTTCTACAAGGCACTGAGTTAAATGCTGGGATACCAAGAGACTACGTCACAGTTTCTCAACCTGAGGAGCTCTGGAGATGGATGGAGCAAATGAGTAGGCACTCAGGTGGAGTCACACCTCAAAGAGCTGTTATGGTCTAGGGAAGGGATGATCGGGCAGTTACATAATGTACGGCAAAAGATAACAAGTGCCAGGAGAGATGTAGAAAAGGTCTGTGGGAGTTTGTAGGGCCAGGATGGGATGTGTAAGTGCGGAGCATGTAGTATTTGAGCTGGATCTTGAATGGAGAGGATTTGGATATGTGGAGATGGAGAAATGGTCAGGAGAGGTTGGTAGAGTATTCCTGGATGAGGGACTTGGTTGATCAAAAGAATTGTACAAGAAGAACATATGGTGCACTTACGAAGCTCTTGCAGTTTGGACAGCTGTTGGGGAGCAGTGTGATGCATGGTCAAGAAGGTTCTTTGTGGCTAGATTGGTCTACTCTTAGGAAGGACTTCCTCTCTCATCTGATATTCACCTCCGGCATATGCTACATGTGCTAGCTGCTTATTTTTTAATGTACTTTTATGGAAGTAGATTTTTTTTTTCCCTTGGTAAAAACCTTCCATTTGCATTTGGACACAGTGTTAAGGTGGTATAAGCAAAAATGGGGCACTTACTGTAAGGAATCATGGAGTCTTATGGAAATAAGAGGGACCCTCAGGAGGGGTTTGGAACTAAGGACTAGATGTCCTCCAGTTCTTCCACCTTCTCTCTGCACCCCCTGCCATTCTTTCTTCAGACCAGCTTCTTCTGATTTTGTGCTCCATGGCGTAGGCTGAAGATGCCCATGTCATATCTCCTGGCTTACTCTTAGAGGTCCAGGCACTCAAGGGAGGCTTGACTCTTTGGTCCCAATTCTGAGCTCCTGAGGAAAGGATAAATGAGTCAGGGACCATTCCTGTCACATTGACTGTGGTCAGGGTACAGTCATGTTGTGCATAGTTATCTAGTAAGGCTTAGTGTCATCCCCGCCTACTTTCTCTGCCTCAGCTGTGCTGTAATTTAGCATACTAGAAGGAGCATTGGGTTTGCAGTTGACCGCCTGGAGCTTGAATCCTAGCCCTGCCACTCATTTCCAACTTTTGTAATCTTGGTCAACATTCTCAGTGAATTCTAGGCTCTGTTTCCTCATCTGTAAGTTGAAGCTAATATTACCTACTTCAATAGATAGTACTTTAGAGGGAGGTACTGTGTTCTTTTGTGCAGTTGGAGGATAAAGACCTCTCTTGGTTCAACTTGTGATTCTTTGTGTCATTAGCTTGGTGACCTTTGGCAAGTCAGTCAGATCCTGAGCCCCAGTTTTTCATCTACAAATGCAGATAATCACTGCCCACCTCACAGTGTTTTTCTGAGGCTCAGAAGGCCATGTGAAACTGCTTTGTGACTATAATGTATTTACATATGTGTGAAGCAGAAGAAGTTAAATACTATTAGGGAGACTGTTTTCCTTGTGAAATTATTCTGTTATAGTCTAGTGTATTTTGGTACTAACTTGACAGATCTTTCTCAAAATATCCTGTAACATTAGATTATTAATTGATTTATGATGCAATGGGCAGTGGTCCAAGTATTTTCAGCTTTCCCTTTCAATCTCAGCTTCCACTTAAGGCTTCTAACCTGATTTATAATTTAAAATTTACTTTCACATTCAGAAAAAAATGATGTTCTTTGTAGAAAATTTAAACAAATGTAAAGAAATCTGAAACCTGTCACACTGAAATAACCATTTTCTCTTTTTAATTCACACAAGTAATTCACGCTCATGAAGTAAGGTAGTAATGACATAGAATTAAACCAGTAAGCCAAAAAAGAATCCTCTGAAATTCCACCACATAAGGATAATCACTACCTTAAATATAGCCCTTTCCCTAGTCTTTTTGAGAGTAATGTTTTTCTTGCATACTTTCTAAGGAATGTTTTGATGTTCAAGTTGTCATGAAGAGGTGATTCATCTAAGGAAAGTGATTTATTGCTTTTTCTTTCCTTCTTTCTTTTTTATTTTTTAAAATATTTTTTCCACAAGTGATGATATGAGTGAAAAGCCAGTATTTGCCTTTTATAATCCTGTGAAAAAAATAGCCTTCCTTCCTTGACTCTGAAGCCAAAGTTGTATTTTTTGGAGAGGTATGAAGAATGAGTGATTTATGTGGACAGTTTTATTTCTCAGGAATAATTACATGTTTTCAGAATTATCGGTGGCCAATGGTAGATAACACTGAAGTGAGGTCCTTAAACCTTTACTGGTTATTTCTTCCTTGTGGGGTAGAAGGAAGGAAGGTCCCATCTTTCCCTTTAGATAGAGAAATTAAAGACAAGCGAATAATATGAATTAGAGAATTATTTAATGGAAAGTAAATGAATATATTCTTTTTTTAAAATCTTTTTCTTTTTTTTTTTTTTTTTTTTTTTTTTTTCTTTCTGCGGTATGCGGGCCTCTCACTCTTGTGGCCTCTCCCGTTGCGGAGCACAGGCTCCGGATGCGCAGGCCCAGCGGCCATAGCTCACGGGCCCAGCCGCTCCGCGGCATATGGGATCCTCCCAGACCGGGGCACGAACCCGTATCCCCTGCATCGGCAGGCGGACTCTCAACCACTGCGCCACCAGGGAGGCCCTAAAATCTTTTTCTTTAATATTTATTTACTTATTTATTTTTGGCTGCATTGGGTCTTCGTTGCTGCGCATGGGCTTTCTCTGGTTGCAGCGAGCGGGGGCTACTCTTGGTTGGGGGGCATGGGCTTCTCATTGCGTTGGCTTCTCTTGTTGCAGAGCACGGGCCCTAAGCACACAGGCTTCAGTAGTTGTAGCATGCGGGCTCAGTAGTTGTGGCTTGCGGGCTCTAGAATGCAGGCTCAGTAGTTGTGGTGCATGGTTAGTTGCTCCGTGGTGTGTGGGATCTTCCTGGACGAGGGCTCGAACCCATGTCCCCTGCATTGGCAGGCGGATTCTTAACCACTGCACCAAAAGGGAAGTCCCAATATATTTATTCTTAGTAGATTTTTTTTCCCCCACACGAATGTAATAGCTGACATAAGCTAAACTGGGATTTGTTTTACTGTTTGTTTGTTCATTTGGGGATTTAAGAATCTGTGTTTCTGATATGTTTCCTTTGAGACTGAATGTTTTTTTAAAGCCTTTTTTTTTTTTTTTTTTTTTTTTTTTTTTTGCGGTACACGGGCCTCTCACTGTTGTGGTCTCTTCTGTTGTGGAGCAGTGGCTCCGGACGCGCAGGCTCAGCAGCCATGGCTCATGGGCCCAGCTGCTCCGTGGCATGTGGGATCTTCCCGGCCCGGGGCACAAACCCGTGTCCCCTGCATCGGCAGGCAGACTCTCAACCACTGCGCCACCAGGGAAGCCCCTAAAGACTATTTTTTAAGAGCAGTTTTAGGTTTACAACAAAATTGACAGGAAGGTACAGAGATTTCCCATACACCCCCTGCCCTCATATTTGTATAGCCAGCCTCATTATCCACATCACTCACCAGAATGGTACATATTTTACCAAGGATGAACCTACACTGACATATCATAATTACCGCACATCCATAGTTTACATTATGGTTCACTCTTGGTGTTGTATATTCTGTGGGTTTGGACAGACGTATAATGATATATATCCATCATTGTAAAAGCACAGAGAGTATTTTCACTGCCCTACAAATCCTCTGTGCTCTTCTTATTCATCCTTCCTTTCCTCTTCCTCCCTGGCAACTACTAATCTTTTTACTGTCTCCATAGTTACGCCTTTTCCAGAATGTCATATAGTTAGAATCATACAGTATGTAGCCTTTTCAGATTGGCTTCTTTCACTTAGTGATATGCCTTTAAGGTTCCTCAATGTCTTTTCATGGTTTGACAGCTCATTTCTTTTTAGCGCTGAGTAATAGTCCATTGTCTGTATGTACCAGTTTATTTATCCATTCACCCACTGAAGGACGTCTTGGTTACTTCCAAGTGTTGGCAATTATGAATAAAGCTGCTGTAAACATCCATGTGCATGTCTTTGTGTGGACATAAGTTTTCAACTCCTTGGGTAAATATCAAGGAGTGTGATTGCTGGATTGTATGGTAGGAGTATGTTTAGTTTTCCTAAGTTGTTACCTTCCAAAATGGCTATACCGTTTTGCATTTCTACCAGTAAACGTTCTTATTTTTGTTCTACCATATTCTTTTTAAAAAAATTTATTTATATATTTATTTTATTTATTTGGCTGCATTGGGTCTTCATTGCTGCCCGTGGGCTTTCTCTAGTTGCGGGGAGCATGGAGTACTCTTTGTTGTGGTGCGTGGGCTTCTCATTGTGGTGGCTTCTCTTGTTGTGAAACATGGGCTGTAGGTGCACGGGCTTCAGCAGTTGTGTCTCGTGGGCTCTAGAGCGCAGGCTCAGTAGTTGTGACGCACGGGCTTAGTTGCCACGCGGTATGTGGGATCTTCCCAGACCAGGGCTCAAACCCCAGTCCCCTGTGTTGGCAGGCGGATTCTTAACCACTGCGCCACCAGGGAAGTCCACTTCCATGTTCTTTAAGGTTCCTTTCAAGTTGTAAAATTCTGTGATTTAAATTTCTTTATCCTTGAAACATGGGTTCATTTTAAACATTTGCTCTGTATGTTATTTTTTCTAAAAAGAAATGTATTTTTACTGAAGAGTATTTGAAAAGTACATGAAAATATAAAGAAGAAAAATTACTGATGTATTTTCTTCTTTTTATATAGTATCGTAAAACAATTATTATGGTGTATATATTCTTTTTAACTAATGAAATATTTCAAGTATGAAGAAAAGTATAGAGAATTACCTTAGGAACACTTAGGTATGTCCCACTCATATTTGTCAAATCTGTACATTTTTTGCTATTAGCTTCAGGTCTTTTTATTTATTTAGCTATTATTATTTTTTAACTTAAAAATTTTTTTTTATTTTAATTATTTATTTTTGGCTGCGTTGGGTCTTTGTTGCTGCACGCGGGCTTTCTCTAGTTACAGCGAGCAGCGGCTACTCTTCGTTGCAGTGCACGGGCTTCTCACTGCAGTGGCTTCTCTTGTTGCGGAACATGGGCTCTAGGTGCATGGGCTTCAGTAGTTGTGGCATGTGGCATCAGTAGTGGTGGCTCGTGGGCTCTAGAGCATGGGCTGAGTAGTTGTGGCGCACGGGCTTAGTTGCTCTGCAGCACGTGGGATCTTCCCGGACCAGGGCTCGAACCCGTGTCCCCTGCATTGGCAGGCGGATTCTTAACCACTGCGCCACCAGGGAAGCCCCAGATCTTTTATTTTTTAAAGACATAAACATTACTGATACAATTCAAACACCCTGTGCTACCCATTACAAATTTTCCTTTTCTTTCTTTTTTTTCTCTCCTCTCCCCTTCATTTTTTCTTCTCTTTTATCTCCTTGACCAAGGGTTGTCATTCCTGTGCTGTACATATCATAAGCAATGTATATATTGCATTTAAAAACTTGACATAAGTGGAACCATAATGTACATATCCTGCAACTTGCTTTCTCTGTTTGATCTTAGTTTTTAAGATACTGTCATGTTGGTCCATGTGACATGTGACTCTTGCTTATTTTCATTGTTGTATGACCCTGCCACATTTTCTTTATCCATTTTCCTGTTGACTGACCTTTAGATTGTTTCCTTTTTTTTTTTTTTTTTGCATTTACTGACCCCGTGGCTGTGAACAGTTTATTACAGTGTCCTTGTGCTTGTCTTTCCCTGGGAGTTTTTCTCCAGGACAGTGATACACAAAGAAGTGTGGTCTGAGGACTGGGGAATTATGTCTTGCAAATAGGGAACTTGCGGCAGAATGTAAATCAACAATCACTGTTAATTTATTTAACATTTCTTATCCTGGTAAGACTTTCTCAGTGAAGCAAGAAATGTTCCTTTTCTCTTAGAGGGCTGGTGACAAACAGTTTGCAGCTGCGCTACTTTGCAGCTGGGCACTGCTCTAGAGTATATTCCCCTGGAGCAGGAGTGCCGGGTTGAAGGGGATGTGCGTCTTGAACCTCACTAGAGACCGACCACTTAACTAGAGCTTTGTTCCTCAGAGATTGTATCAGTGTACACCCCATCAGTGGTGAGCCTGAGTTCCTCTTGGTTGGTTTCCAGTCTTTGCCAACATTTGAAGAGTTTTTCTAATGTGTAGGGTGCAAAATTGTATCTCATTATTGTGTTAATTTTACGTATTCCTGATCAGTGAGATTGAGCATCTTTTTATGTGTTATTAAATATATGACTCTCATCACTGAATTGCCTGCTTAGATTCGTTGTCCATTTAAAATCTTTGGATTAATTTGCTTTTTCTTGATTTGTAGGAATTTTAAAAGTTATTCTGTACTCAATTTCTTTTCATTTGAAAACATTGTAGTGGGGCTTCCCTGGTGGTGCAGTGGTTGAGAGTCCGCCTGCAGATGCAGGGGACACGGGTTTGTGCCCCGGTCCGGGAAGATCCCACATGCCGCGGAGCGGCTGGGCCCGTGAGCCATGGCTGCTGAGCCTGTGCGTCCGGAGCCTGTGCTCCGCAGTGGGAGAGGCCACAACAGTGAGAGGCCCGCGTACCAAAAAAACCCCCCAAAAAACATTGTAGCTATTTATAGCTTATTCTTTTACTTTATTGTGTGTTTTATGATATTTTAAAATCTTAACCTGTTAGTCTTTAATGCCTTGTGCTTGAGTTTTAATTTTCTCTTCTCAGTTTTCTTTTGAAAGCTTTAAAATCTTGCTTCTTACACTTGTGTCATTAATTTACCTGCAAGGATTTTTTAGGTTTTTTTTTTTTTAATGGGGAAACACATTTTTTCTAGTTCTTCCTGACTAGTCCATTTTTTTCTTTCCTGAGTTGTTATGACCCCATATTCAATTTTCTTCCTATTTTTGTCTGTTGCCTATCCTTCCCTTTTTCAGACTCTCCTTCCTCCATCCTTAAATGCTCTTGTCTTGAGCAGTCTATCTCAGGCCTTCTGTTGTTTTCTTTCTACTGCAGTTACCATACACGTGTGCTAAACCTGGACACCAGCCTTGCCTCTTCCTTCTCTACTCTATACCCATGACCACCAAGCTCTGGCACACAGTAGGGCTTCAGTACATACTTGAATGAGTGTGTGAGTGAATGTGTGATCTAGATAGGGGAATTAGTGCTTCACAGGGTGAAGATAGCAGGGTGCTGGGTCTCGATGGAGGAGAGAATTTGGCAGAGCAGGGAGAAGGGTAAATTTAGTTTGACATGTTTGGTCAGCTTCTTATTCATAGTAGTGAGCTTTCTCTGGTGTTGTTTTCTGACCTTTGAATTTGTACATTTTCCCGTTGTCATAAATACCACTTGAATGAGGCAAATTCTTATGACCTTTTGGTGATTCTCTCAAACAGGGCTCCCTGTAGAAGGTGCAGTATACAGGGATAGTATCATATAAAATACAGGGTCATCGTTGTAGACAGTTGCATAGGTAGGTAAGGGTTTTTAGACTGAAGGTCAGAAGACCCTATTCTCGTTCTTGCTTGACTGTAATTACCTCCGTGACCTTAAAACTCACTGTGCTTTTTTATATTCAACAGTCTTTCAGTCCTCTCCAACTCCAAGTGGAGTAGAAACCTTTCTTTGTACAAGTTACATAATAAATTTTCTTTTCTTGACTTGGGCAGTAGCTACATAGGTGTTTATAATAACTCATTAAACTACACTTATGTTTTGTACGCATTTTTCTAAATGTTTTATTTCACAATGAAAAAAAGATTTTAAAAACCCACAAAAGGGGCTTCCCTGGTGGCGCAGTGGTTGAGAGTCCGCCTGCCGATGCAGGGGACACAGGTTCATGCCCCGGTCTGGGAAGATCCCACATGCCGCGGAGCGGCTAGGCCCGTGAGCCATGGCCGCTGAGCCTGCGCGTCCGGAGCCTGTGCTCCGCAACGGGAGAGGCCACAACAGTGAGAGGCCCGCGTACCGCAAAAAAAAAAAAAAAAAAAAAAAAAAAAAAAAAACCCACAAAAGACTAGGTTTCTTACATCCCTCATGTGCCAAAGAAACTCCAGCTGGATTAAGGACTTGGATACAGAAAGGAGAATCATAAGAGCTAGAAGAAAACATAGATAAATATATGTGTCAGGGTTTCCAGGACCACCCCCAGGTTCCATGACTTGCTAGGAGGATTCACAGGACTCTGCACATATTTGTACTCATGGCTAACATTTATTGCCGTAAAAGGATGAAAAACAAAATGAGCAAAGGGAAAAGGCACATGAGGTGGAGTCTGCAGGAAACCAGGTGCAAGCTGCCGAGAGTCCTCTCCCAGTTGAGGCACATGGGACATGCGTAATTCCTTCAGCAATGAGTTTTGACAACACGTGTGAAATGTTGTCTACTGGGGATATTCTTTAGAGACTCATTACCAAGGGTTTTTATTTGGTGCTGGTCACGTTGGCACCTTCTGCCCAACACGTACTAGCATTCTGGATTCTCAGGAGGAAACCACGGTTGAGCATAAAGCATATTGTTTGCACAAACAGTTCAGGCACAGCGAGTAACTCTCATCAGTTCTGGAAATGGTGGGAACCCTCCTGAAATCCAAGTCTCCAGATGGCAGCCAAGGACCAGCCTTGGCAAACAAAGCCTTGTAAGGATAGCAGTCTCAGGTCCGCTGTGTTAACTCTTCTCTGCAGAATATAATATTTTTTATCATCTTAGAGTTAAAAAGGCATTTCTGAGCATGACTAGAAACTCAGAAGCCATAAAACAAAGGAATGGTAAATTTATGTTTAAAAAACTTAGATATGAAAAGAAAGAATGTGCTATAGAGTCACAAGGCATACTAGGAAAAAAGTATTTTAATGTATGGAAGAACGGAGTAGTTTTTTCAATATTGTATAAAAGCTTTTAGAAGTCAGCAACTCAAAAGAATAAAGTAATTTGCTGAAGAAGATATTTCAAATGACCAATAAGGGACTTCCCTGGTGGTGCAGTGGTTAAGAATCCACCTGCCAAGGCAGGGGACACGAGTTCAAGTCCTGGTCTGGGAAGATCCCACATGCCACGGAGCAGCTAAGCCCATGCACTACAACTACTGAGCCCAAGTGCCACAACTACTGAAGCCCGCGCGCCCTAGAGCCTGTGCTCTGCAACAAGAGAAGCCACTGCAATGAGAAGCCCGTGCACTACAACAAAGAGTAGCCCTTGCTCGCTGCAACTAGAGAAAGCCTGCGCACAGCAACGAAGACCCAACACAGCTATAAATAAATAAATAAGTAAACAAACTTTACCTCAGTAATAAAAAATATAAAACAACAGTGAGATTTTTTAAAATTTATCATATTCAGCTAAGGTTGATTACTTACAATCTTTGTAAGATTGATTACTCATTGTAGGAGTGAGTATAGGGAAATTGGTACTTACATATACTGCTGGTGGTATAAATGAGCACAGCCTTTTTGAAGGACATTTTTCCAAAATCTCTTAAACTTGGCACTCCTACCCTTTGACTCAGCAGTTTCATTTCTAGAGTTTTAGCTTACAGAAACCCATACAAGTGCACAGATACTCATGGATAAGGATGTTCTTTGTTTTTTATTTTATTTTGTTAACATTTTTTTTTTTAAATTTTTTTGCTGTACGCGGGCCTCTCACTGCTGTGGCCTCTCCCGTTGTGGAGCACAAGCTCCGGACGTGCAGGCTCAGCGGCCATGGCTCACGGGCCCAGCCGCTCTGCGGCATGTGGGATCTTCCCAGACCGGGGCACGAACCCGTGTCCCCTGCATCGGCAGGCGGACTCTCAACCACTGCGCCACCAGGGAAGCCCTTGTTAACATTTTTTAAACATCTTTATTGGAGTATAGTTGTTTTACTGTTGTGTGTTAATTTCTGCTGTATAACAAAGTGAATCAGCTATACATATACATATACATATATCCCCATATCTAAGGATGTCCTTTGGAGCGTCGTTTATGGTACTATAAATCTGGTAATAGCACAAATAGTTAAATAAATCATACTACTTCTATAGACATAGTTGCCATTATCAATTAGATCTTTATTTAGTGCTATGCAGAGATATTTAAGATTTTATACATATCCACACTTTTTTTTTAGTGTAATTCTTTGGGTATTAAAACCTGACCTGAATGGATATGAGGTTCTTTATAATCTTTGACTGTCCCACTTAGTGTGAGCATCCATATGTCTTATTGCAGTAATCTGAATGTATTTAATTATAGGAACTGCCCTAGAACACACAGGGTGGATAGGGTTATTTGAAATACACAGCATATACACTTTATTTAAATTCAAAAATCTGAAAAGCCCTGAGACATCTATTGCTCCAAGGGTTTTAGATAATGTGTTTGTGTTAACTAAAAGGAAAAAAAAAAAAGGCAAATTGTAAAATAGTATGTGTCATATTCCAGTTTTTAGGTTAAAATAATGTTAGTGTATGAATAGGAAAAAATAGTTCAGAATATATTCCCCACACTTAACAGTGACTATCTGAGGTTATAGTGATGTCTTTAATTCTCTTGTAAGCGAAATTAACTCAATATGAGTTTGAGTAAGAGGAATAATATCAAAATTGTGGAGAGGGTGGAACTTGCCCTGACTCTAAAGTAATGTTTGTCATACCTCAGATACTTTGGTGATGACCTGGAGGATCTCAGTTCCTACAACTAAACACTGAGTCCTTGTGAAAGGTGAACTTGAGTTTTAGATTCCTTTTGAATTTTCAGAACTTTTGGTTACATCCCTTCTTGTTTCTGAATAGACACGTTTGGGGGCAAAGGCCTATTTTGGATTGTCACTTTCACGGGGCTCAGTTTCCAGGGTTGAGGGTAAAGGCACAGGGTTCACCTTTCTGTGCCGTTAACAGCAGGATTCAGGCACCATACTGTTGCTAAATCTTTGCCCATATTTTGCTAACTTTGGTAGGCTGAAAAAGTTAGTGGTTGATTATATCTGCACTTTTATGTACATTTCTTTTCATAAAGTTTGAACATGTTTGATGATCGCTTATTTAAAGTATAGATGTTGGTCAGAAGGACGCAGCCGTGTTACATTGATCCTCCTCCTTTGCCTCTTCCTTGGCTATGCTTGACCTGTTTGACAAAGACCCCCGTGTGATGTTTGGTGCCCTTTCTTTCCATTCCCATGTTCCCATCATAAACAATTTTACTGTGTTGAGGATGTTATCTTTTCCTTTCTAGTGAGGAAGAGTAGAAAGTGTTAGGTGTTATGCTGGGGATACATAGGAAGCACCCAAATGGTTGTATGAAAAATGAAAAGGACCAGATATCACTTGGTTTTTTTTTAAGCCCTTGGCACAGATTTTGCAGGTCAGTTTGTTATGAAGAATTTAACTTTCGGCCTTCTTCCACAGGACAGTTCTTCTAAGTTTCTGTAGCTAAAATCTGTAGGCAGTTTCCACTGCCTAAGATCTGTAAGGCGCTGGGGCAGAGGCTCCTTACCTGTAACTTCCATGGGTATTGTGGATTGAATCCACTGTTCCTAAGAGCTCCTTTTATAGTAGCATTCAACTATTAGCAAGTAGAAGCATTTGGTCTGATAATTTCAGAGTCAGCCTTCCTGCCTTTCCTCCCTTCCTTCCCTTATTATTAATTTTAAAAGCTAAACTCAAGACTTTATTTGGATTTCATCAGTTTTTCCGTTAATGTCCTCTTTCTGTTCTGGGATCCAGTCCAGGCCACCACACTGCATTTAGATGTCCTGTCTCCCCAGACTCCTCTAGTCTGTGACAATTTCATAGTCTTTCTTGTTGTTGTTTTTTTTTTTCTTCACGATCTTGAGAGTCTTGAGCAATACTGGCCAGGTAGCCTGTAGAATGTATTTTAACTTGGTGTTTTTGTTGGTTTTTTGTTTTACTCATGAGTAGATGAGGGTTATGAGTTTTTGGAAGGAATACCACAGAGGTGAAATGCCTTTCTTGTCATGTTAGTGATCCTGATACCACATGGCATCGCTTGGTTAAAACAGTATTTATCAGGTTTCGCCACTGTAAAGTTAACATTTTCCTTTTTCCCTCTTCTGTTCTTTGGAAGCAAGTCACTAAATCTAGTCTACCCTCAAGGGGTGCGTAGAGACACAAATTAAGCTCTACCTCCTGTAGGGGGAGGTATCTACATAATTATTTGGAATTCTGTAAGAAAGACTTGTCTCTTTTCCCCAGTGCATTTAATCATTCAGTCATTTATTTATATCATGGAGTCATGTAAATTTATTTTATACTTTGGGTTAGAATCCAATACTATGTTATTTATTTTGTTCCTCAAATTTGTTCAAGCCTTGGCCATAATGGAGCTCTTTCAGGGTGGTTCCTGCATCCCTTTGACTTATCAGGGCCTGTTTCCTTTCTGGCCCTACAGGATGCTTCAGGTTCATCTTGTTTTTTCCCTGCCCCAGCCCTAGAATCAGCCATTTCCCCCAAGAGTCTGGCTCCTTTTACTGGAGAATGGTGTTTAAAAATGCAAGATCCGGGTGCTGGGTGTGCTTGTTGCTACTAGGTTGTGCCAGGTTGTGACTGCTTCTAGGCTCCCTCTGGAGATACATATCTATATCTATGTATCTATATCCATATGTATATATATATCTCTTCCTGTAAAAAATTATTATGGAAATTTCCAGCATATACAGAAGTTCAAATTCTCAGTATCTATCACATAGCTCGAACAGTTATCAGCTAGTGACCAATCTTGGTTTCACTTATACGGCCCCTCCCCATTCTCACCCCAGCACCCCCAATTATTTATTTATTTTAAAATGAGGACCTGAATGAGGCCATGAATTTATTTTGAAATAATTCTGAAATAATTGTATATATTTAAGGTGTACAATGTGATAATTTGATACACATATACATAATGAAATGATTACTTCAGTCAAGCTGATTAAGATGTATTTTTCTCACAGTTGCCTTTTTTTGTGTGTGAGAACATCTGAAATTTACTCTCTTAGCAGATTTCCAGTACACCCCTGATTATTTGATGTAAATCTAAGTAACTGTTATTTCACCTGTAGATATTTTAGTTTTTATCTCTGAAAAAAAGGACTCCTTTAAATAAATTTTTTTGTTTTTTATTTTTAAATTTTAAAATTAAGGTATAATAGATACAGTAGAAAGTATGAAAGGATAGAGCTTGTGAATTTTTATAAATGTATATAGCTGTGTAATCATCACTCAGATTGAGATGTAGGACATTTCCAGCTCCTTAGAATGCTCCCTAATCACTTAGGGATAATTTTTGTAAGAACCTCTAAAAGACAAACATAACCACAATACCATTGTAACACCTAAAAAATTAACAATAATTAAAAAAATTCAAGTATCCAGTCATTTGCCCTTGGTAGGTTCCCCTTTCACCTCGGCACTCTCCCCTCCCCTGCAATGTATTGATTGAAGAGACAGAAGCTCTGAGTCTGTTAGTTGCTTGTTCTGTAGTTGCCTGGGTTTTGCTGAGAGCATCCCTTTGGTGTTAATATGTTTCTCAGTGGCTTTCTTGGTGGAAATTTGTCTCTCACATTCTGGTTGGCTAATTCCAACAGTAATGGGCAGTGATTCTGTCTTTGAAGAAATTTCATCAGTAAGATGGTTTCACCAAAGATATAATATTATCCCTGGTATCTGATTAAAGTTCTCCTGCATGGCTCTGCTGGCTAGGTCTAGACGATATCTTCAAAACTTTTGTATCTTTTCTGGTATTCACATCCTTTAGAAAAACTGAATAACCTTGTAAATAGGAGAGAAATTTGTTGTTCATGTCTTTGTTTTCCTCTCTTCTATAGGTTAAATGACCAGGACAGTTGTAAGACAGTATAATTAGCTAGTAAACCTTTTTAGTGTTGTTTCATTGCTGTGTCAAAATCATCTGCATACAGGGCTAGCTATGGTTAAAGTTCTGGCTGAAGGATCTGCAATATAGAAAAAAGAATTAAGCTATAAAAGTGATTAGTCTTAGTTCTGTTTGATTTGCTAAGTTATCCTTTTCTCTTTTTATATTGTAGATCAGCTTGAACGAGTCTTTTTACGACTTGGCCATGCTGAAACAGATGAACAATTACAGAATATTATATCTAAATTCCTTCCTCCTGTTTTGCTCAAGCTGTCCAGCACCCAAGAAGGTGTACGTAAAAAGGTAAGCATGCTGGGACAGTTGGGGGAATTAAATAGTGAATAAATGGTTGTATTTTATGAAGTGAGTTTCCTGTTCCCATTATTGAAATTTAGCTTCATGATCCCAATTAAGCTTTTCAAAATGGACAGTAAGTCTAGGACCAGCTTCCATGATTTAAAGGTACCTTTTGTATGCTTAGCACAGCTGCATTTAGCTCCAGCTGTACACTTGGCATCAGTACTGGATGACATAATTGAGATAATTATTCTGGAATGTATGGAGGTCTGATTTAAAATCTGTGCCCTTGAGTCCAATATGAAAGTCAGGTGGTAATGGGTCAAAAACATTCTTTAATCATTGGCTGACTGTGAATATGGCCTTAATTAAAAGTAAGCAAAAGAAATGCTTTTAAAAGCAAGATACTGTTATTCAGCTCCTGTTTTAGGATTTTTTGAAGAACTATTAGTAAAAGCTGGGTAACTGTCACACCGAGATTTTCTTTCTTAACCTAATGTTCTACATGGAACACTTGGACGCTTCACCTTTAAAATAATTCATTTGTCTTCTTGTGTATTTATACTAGACCTTTGGGTTTTTGAGCTATCATCAGGTTTCAGTCCTTGAGCCACTGTAATTGATTGGCAGTGACCTTCCCAGAGGTCTGCCCTGAGAGGGATTCTGAGGCCTGATTTGAGTTCAGTGGAGAAAGAGTATCCTTAAGAATGTCTGTTATGTTTACAGTAAGGAATAGGGCATTCTTGTCATGTATTTGACACGCCTGTTGTTAATACTGCTTTGCTAAGATAGATAACGTGTTTGATCACGTCATTCTCCTATTTAAAACTCTTCTATGGCCTTTTCTTACCCTAAGAATAACTAGGTATAAAAGGCCTTCATGTGTTGGTTTCTGTTTCCTTATTTAGCTTCATCAGTCTCATCATTTATTTGGCAAATATTTACTGGGTACCTTCTATATGCCAGGTGTTAGGGATACGTTGGTGAAGGAAAGAAACGTCTACTTGGGGAGATGAATATTAAACAATAAGGCAAAGAGTATAGAGTTAAAATGGCAATAAATGCTAAGATGACAAAGGATTGTATGAAAGAATATATTTGGGGACTTGATTTAAATTAAGTATAGGGTGTAACAGAGGTGTGTAGGAAGTAGCCAGGCATAGAGATGGGGAGACCACTAAAGGCAGAGAAGGCCCTGTGTAGAGATTCTGAGCTGGAACTGAGTGTAAAACCTTCAGGGAGCTGAAGAAGCCCACAGAGATGCACCCTGTGCACCAGAGGAAGAGTGATAGGAGTTCAGGCATGGGGATTCCAGCGGCAGCCATTTGAAAGGGTATTGGTGGTAGTGACATAATCATTCTGGCTGTGGGGTGGAGAAAGACTTGCAGTGGAGAAAAGGAGAGTAAACAGAAGGAAGTTTTTGCATTAGTCCAGGCTTCTAGGCTGAGTATTTTCAATAGGGTTGGTTTTTTTTTTTTTTAACTTATTTACTTAGGAGTTTTATGTTTCCTTGTATTTTATCTTTTGTAGAAAATCATTCATCTCTAACCGTCTACTTTATATGTTCAGTTGTATATTATTCACGTCTATCATACAATTATTCTTAATATTCTGTTACCATTCAAGTGGAGAAATTCCATTCTTGTTTCTAATTTTTTTGTTACTACCAAAGGTTTGCTTTTTTTAATGGGCCAATTTAAAAGGAAAAAGAGCTTTTATATTAATTTTTTCAAGTGTATTTTTCTTCTATTTTTATTCAAATTATTCCTTTTTTTGTTTTCCTTTGATATGTTTTTCTCACATAAGATTTCAGTTTGTAAAGTACGTGACGGTAAAGGTCATTATGTGCCAGGAAAAATGCTAATCATTTAAATACTCACAAGATTATGTGAGGTGTAGGTGTTATTTCCATTTTATAGATGAAGCTGAGGCTTGGAATGATTAAGTGACTTCATTAAGGTCAGATAACAGAAAAACAGAACGGAAAACGACCTCAGTTTCCTGATTTCTCTTTGATTACTATTTTGGTTATACCCCATAGTTCCACTGGTGAGCAGTATTAGGTTATTTTATTTTTGACCTAATAATTAGTTTATAAGAACATTGTTTTTGGTTTCAAAATAGTGTAAAATTTGTCTGTTTTTTACTGCATTCTGATTTGAAACCACAGTGAGCAAATGTTCTAGTCTTTTAAAGCATATTATTTCTGATGTTCATAAAAGCTATTCATAAGATTAAAAAAATATTTCCTCTTGGTGGAATATGGAGTTCAGTGTGTGGATAGGCCACTCAACACTGTGCTCTCATTTCTCAAGAAACCTGTCTTCCAGTCCTGTTGTAAATTAATAGTGAATTACAATCTCCTGCTGCTATTGTAGTTTTTCTGATTTTCCTTTTAATTTTAATAGATTCACCTTGATGAGTCTTTTTTTTAAGTGTCCTTATTTTTATTTTTTTAACATCTTTCTTGGAGTATAATTGCTTTACAGTGGTGTGTTAGTTGCTGCTGTATAACAAAGTGAATCAGCTATATGCATACATATATCTGCATATCCCCTCCCTCTTGCGCTTCCTTGATGTGTTTTGATGCACAAGTTTAAGATCTTGTGTTTCTTAGTAATTTGTATTGTATTACATACTTTTCTTATCTTTCAAATCTCATTTAAGATTTCTTTCCCCAATACCTCTATCATCTAAGACTAGTATTGTAGCCAGTGTTTTCCTTTGGTGTAAGTTAGATTGAGGAATCTTTGCCCCAGCCAGCAATCTTAACCTTATTTACTTTAGCTACATATCTTCATCAATGTAATTGAGATGTCACATTTTTTTTGAGGTTTGGATTGAGGGCATGTACATCAGTTGTTCCGGTTATTAACCTTTCTCATCACTTGATCTGTTCTCATTCTCCCCATCTCTCCCTCTTCTCCCTTCTCTCCTCTTCCTGCCACACATGTTCTGTTTAAGAGTTTGATAACCTATATTCTGTTTTAATATAATGATTAATCAAGCAATTCTATCCACATTCTTAACATTTCAGTCATTAATTTGTATCTAAGTAAACAAGATGTTTTACTCAGTTACCATCAAGTAAAGTATTTTATCTTGTTCAGATTTCTTCCTTCTCCCCTTACCCTTATATTTCTTACTAGAAATAATAATTACCTTCTTATTTCTTTTTTCTTCTTTTTTAATTTATATTTATTTTTCATGTTGTCCTTTATTTATCTATTTATTTTTTAAACATCTTTATTGTAGTATAATTGCTTTACAATGGTGTGTTAGTTTCTGCTTTATAACAAAGTGAATCAGCTATACATTTATGTATATCCCCATATTTCTTATTATTTCTTACTAGGTTGTTCCCTAGAAATTTTCCTTTGATTTTCTTCTCATATTCCAAATAATGCTGACTTTGATCTATTGGTGAATTTTTCTAACCTTTTTACAAAAAGCTTGAAGGAACTATATGAAAATGTGTTTATTTTGATGAGTCGTACAGATGATTTTTAAAAACAACTTTGAATCCCATGGAATATTATGCAACTACTACAAAGAATGATTTAGGTCTAAATTAAGAAGCTTATATATTTTTAATTGGAAACAAAGCGGACTCTGTGCTAACGTGAATGATATATAGCTCATTTTTGTAAAAAGTAAACAAGTAAAATCTAAAGATATAGCTAGTGGGAATCAGCAGCATAGCACAGAGAGATCAGCTCAGTGCTTTGTGATGACCTAGAGGGGTGGGATAGGGAGGATGGGAGGGAGGCTTAAGAGGGAGGGGATATGGGGACATATGTATGCATGTGGCTGATTCACTTTGTTGTACAGCAGAAACTAACACAGTATTGTGAAGCAATTATACTCCAATAAAGTTCTATTAAAAAAAATAAAGATGTAAATATGTTTGTAGAAGTTTTTGTGGATACAGAGAAAGATGTGAAGATGAACACCAAAGTATTAATACTGGTGTCTTCGAGTGGCTATGAATGGATAGGGAAAATGGATAATTATGATTTTTCACTTAATTTATTGTAATAAATGTGTTTTTCTATTATAATTTGAAAAAGCAAGAAAATAGAATAAAGAAAGATATAATCATTGTGAACTTATGTATTTAATTTATATTGTAAAATACTAATTTTGTTTGCTTTTTTTACATATCAGATTTCTCTTGGTAAAGGGGTTTTGTTGTTAAGTAAGTTTGAAAACTTCTGGAATAAGGGAAAATAGATCCAACAGCTGAGACACCTGTTTACATTCTAAGCAGTATGCTAGACTCTGACATATCCTTCCATTTAATCCTCATAATAGCCTGTGAAATGTTATCATTTGATTTCTGCAAATGGGGGAAAGTGATTCAGAAAATGATAATAGTGCAAAGCATTAAACGCCTATGGGGGCATTGTTTCAGTTCATTACAACTCATTTAACAACTCTGTGGGGTATAGGTGCTCATGTTATTCCCATTTTATCTAGGAAGAAACTGAGGCTCAGAGAAGTTAAATAACTTGCTTTGTGTCACATGACTAACAAGGGACTTTACACATGAGAGAGAATTCCAAGACTAAATGATTTCTGCCAGGCTTTGCCTTCACATGATGGCAAACACGTTCATTCTTTAGCTTATGTATGCAAGTGAATTCAGTACATGAGGGGTCAGTGAATGAAAGTTGAGGATAAAAAGAATGTCTGAAAGCAATAACATAATTTTGCCTGCATGTTATTTTGACTCCCAGTAGTAGAGGCTTGATGTGTGTTTCCCTTTTATTTGTTTTGAAGTATAGATACTCGGTCAGACTTTTATTTACTTTTAAGTATAGATACTCGGTCAGACTTTTATTTACTTTGAAATATAGCTACCTGTTCAGACTTTCATGATTTGTACAGTCCTGTACTCATACTAATACCTCTTGCAAATAGAACCAATATGATAATTGGAGTTTTGGTTATTATATAATGGTTAATAAAACAAAGGATATAGATACTGATCACAAATCTAGAATGCAGTTACAATTATTAGACCTTTTTTTACCGTATAAAATAAGACTGTCATGTGAAAGCAGAGTATTTTTTAATAAAAGCTTAAAATTTTGTAGTCAGTGACACTAGGGATTAATCTAGTATTGACTTTCAGTTCTGTAATTTTAGGGCTCCTGACTGTCAGTTTCATAATGTTTGTTAGGCTTAAGCAGGATACCTGTAAAGTAGCAGCTGATAATTTGTGGATAAATTGGGTGAAAGAGAAATAAGTTTTATTATTTATTTATTTATTTTTTGGCTGCCCCGTGTGGCTTGTGGGATCTTAGTTCTCCGACCAGGTATCGGCCACATGGCAGTGAAAGCGCCGAGTCTTAACCACTGGACTGCCAGGGAATTCCCAAGAGAAATAAGTTTTAGACTTATACTGACATATCACTATTTTAAGGAAAATGAGATATGTTATGTAGAATTCTCTTTTACAGCGAACCTTGTATATTCTGACTTCTTAGAATAGGTAAAAATTAAAAACTGACCACTGCTGGTGGGAGTGTAAGTTAGTATAACCACTTTGGAAAACTGTTTGGAAATATTCTAAGGCTTATCATATGTATACTTCATGACCAAGCATTTCCAGTTCTGGGTTTGTATACAACAGAAGTGTGTATACCTGTGCACCAGAAGACATAGCTAAGAACGTTCATAGCATTATTCGTAATGGTCCAAACTGGAAATGATCTTATATCTATCATGATATAGGAGAATGGATAAATTCTGTTTTTTTCCTACTAGAGCAGTGAAAGTAAACAACAACATGGATAAATCTCAGATATAATATAGAATGAAGAACACACGAGTTCATCCTATTTGTTCCATTTATATAAATTTAAATATGGTGTTAGAAGTCAGGAAGAGGGGTTAGTGAGTGGGGTGCAGGGCCTTTGTACTTCTGGTGGTTACAAATTTTGCACTTCAGCTATATGTTATACTTCAATTAAAAAGTTTACTAATGAGTAAATGAATATAAATGAATGAGCAATAAGGGGAACTGATAGGGACAAAATACTATATACCCGAGGCTGGTAATTCTGTAGGCTTACTGACAGAGGTTAACTGTTGTCAGTTTAGCTGGAGGAAGGACTGGTTCAGCAGATTTCTTAATTTTTATGGGTTTATAGAGGATTGCAGGCAGTGGATAACCAAATTTAGGAAATGAGTCAATATTTAAGGTGATAATATTGCTAGAAGAAAATTAAGTAGTTAATCTACTTAAAATTTTAAAAATTGTCATAAAAAAGAAAGTATGTCATTGTGGGCATGATTGTCTACCACCATCAATAATGATTTTCCATAGGATCCTTCTAGGAATCGGCCTAGCTTAGAGCATCAGAAGAGGGTTGTTTCCTTTAGCCTGGCTCCTCCTGATTTTTTCCCCTGTCATCCAGCTGAATCACAGGTCTGGACAGGCAGGAGGTTGGGTGAGGTATGTGTGGTAATGCAAGTTTCTAGGTCTTTGTAATGTATGAGGGCTCCCAAGGGTGTCTCACGGTGACAGACACTTTAGCTGAATTAAGCTCAGCTGTCAGTGTCTGATAAGGTTAAAAATATGGATTCTGGAGTCAGATCTTCACTATGCCACTTGCTGGCTCAGTAACCTTGGACAAGTTAACTTCACTTCCGGAGCCTCTGCTTCCTCACGGGTAAAATGGGAATGACAATAGCACCTCTCCAGTTGTCGTGAGAATCAGATGAGATAAGGAATGCAAAGAACTGTCCTGCGTGGAAACTGCTCAGTAAATGGCAGCTATTTTACGATTATTCTTATCACTCATTTAACAAATACTGATTTTTAGATTTGTTGTTATTTTTTAAATTCACTTATTTCATGATTGCTGTAGATAACTTTGAACTTTTGCTGTTGCTGTGAACATCCCTACAGCTCTCCTTAATACTTGCTTTGAAGCTAGAGCTCAAATTTCAGAAGTGATGGAGAATAGTGTAAGCCTGGCCCTCTGGAATAGTCACTTTAAATTCTTGAGTCTTTAGGTGAGGCTTTCTAAAAATCTTATATCTCAATGCTCCTTTCTTAGCAAGATAATCCCACTTTTATTGTAAGCTAGGGGTCATTTGACTGTAAACCTCTGCAGCTTCCTTTCCACCGATGGGTATTGTTGACTTGTTGACCTCTATTTCTGTCTTTTCCCACATAAAGGAGAGGAAGCTTGATATTACTTACTTAAAACTTTTTAGTAGAATCAGATGATCTTCAAAATAAAGTAAAAAATTTTCAGCATTTTACCCAAATCCTTTTGTAATCTAGGTCCTGCTTTTATCTCTTACCACTCTGTGTTTCAGTCAGATGCAGTGCACCATGTTCTTTTAGACCTCTTATACCTTCTGATAACTGATCTTCTGCTTGGAACTTCATATGCTCTTTGGGACTTAGTTTCCTGTCAGTTCCTCCCAGAAGTCCTCCTTGATCTTAGTAGATACTTTTTCTTCCTGAAACTCTCAGTACCTTGTATATTTCTCTTGCTGTAGTGTTCATGTTGTATTTTAGTTAGTTTGGGCTGCTATAACAGTATACCACAGACTGGATGACATAAACAGCATTTGTTTCTCGCAGTGTTGGAGGCTGGAAGTCCGAGATCAGAGTGCCAGCATGGTCAGGCTCTTCGTCGGGAACTTTTCATGGTGTACGGAAGGCTGTCTTCTTGCTTTATCCTGAGACGGCAGACAGGAAGAACTCTGATACCTTCATCCCCTTAGAAGGGCACCCATCCCATCGTGCCCCGCCCCCCCCCCCCACCTCCTCCAAACCTGTTTACCTCCCAAAGCCGTCACAGTGGGGTTTAGGGCTTTAAAGCGTGAATTTTGGGAGACACAGACATTCAGTCTGTAGCATGGTGTGTTGCTATCGTTTGTTCACAGGTCTTCTGGGAGACTGTGCCTCAGTGTAGACCCATCTGGAATCTCAAGTTTAATTAACTAAAGGACATTGTAAAAATAAATTCACTGCTAAAAATCTGGTGCATGGATTCTTGGGGATAGCATTTTGGAACAAGATTCTAATATTGTATACTCCCTTTCTGGGATGTCAAATTTACCTCCTTTAAGAGAACAAAGTAGCTACTATTCATTAAAATAAGTAATATCTGAGAAATGAATTCATTTTTAAGATATGATCAATAATGTCAGTTCATATCTTCCTGTATTTTAGGTAATGGAACTATTGGTCCATCTCAATAAGCGTATAAAAAGCCGCCCCAAGATACAGCTCCCAGTAGAGACACTCTTGGTTCAGTACCAGGACCCTGCTGCAGTTTCCTTTGTCACAGTGAGTGTTATCTTGGAATATTTTCTGACTTACAGTAAGTTTTCTTTCATAACATTTATTAGATGTCGTCAGTATATTGGCCAGCCTAGAATTTCACCTTAGACTAAATGAAACGTGAGGTGTTTTTCTTCAAAAGGACACACTGTTTTTCCACTGAGTATTGATCTGGAGGAAATGGTAGGAACAGGATAATGTATGGCCGTTTACACAGGGCAAAGGAATGTTGGTGTAATGACTTGTCAGGTATGTTGATTTACAAAAGAATGATTGATTCTTAGTAAAAGATTATGAGAGGTCAGTCTGAATTAAAAAGAGGTTATTTTAGTACTTGAGCAGTTGGGAAATGGCAGCCTAGGGTTTAACATGGGGTCTCCTCTTAGCTTGAAAGGATTAATGTAACAAACTGGGAGAGCTGATACTGATGTGTAGTATGTAGGTTTAGGTAGGTCAAATGATTACTTTTTTCTTTTCAGTGAAAAGTAATTGCACATATGTGTACTTTATTTTCTCCCCAGCTTTATTGAGGCATAACTGACAAATAGAATTGTCTATATTTAAAGTGTACAATGTGATGATTTGATATACGTATAAGTGCTTTAGACTAGATCATACTCTCTCATATGAAGCCCATCTTAAAAGTAAGCATTTTGAGTAAGTGGGGCTGGAGTTCTTCCTGAGATATACTAGTTGGTCAAGCTGTAATAAACAGGTGATAAACATGAGGAAGGAGGATTCAATTTCTTTGTTATAGCAAAGCTGCCTAGGTTATTAGTCATGTGTTTTTGTTGAAATTCTAGAGTATTTCTTTCATACTTACTTGACTTTCTCTTGTTGCATTAGAATTTTACTATAATTTATGTTAAGATGGGCTATCCTCGCCTACCAGTGGAAAAACAATGTGAGCTGGCTCCTACACTTCTTACTGCCATGGAAGGGAAGCCTCAGCCCCAGCAGGACAGGTATGCTTTCCTCAGTTACCTTATTGCCCACCTGTGAGAGTCAACAGCTGCCATTCAAAAATAGATCCACACATTTGGTTTCACTTGGGCAAATACAAAGGCTTGAGATGAGCTCTTTGAGTTGACAGTTCTGTGTTACCTCAACATAACTGTTTTGTTAATTTTATAAATTATAAAATTTCTTGTGAGCATATCAAAAAATGTGTAGAACTAACATTTTTCTCAATCTAAATGCACTTTTATTTCGGTTAGTTATTTTGAAGCAACTGATTTTCTGTGATTGCAAAAATTTGAGATCTAATATGCTTTTCATCAGACATTTCTTTCTTGGAGGATATAAAGTTTCAGAGCAGTTTTTTAAGGAACGAATTACTCGTTTGTATTAATATGGGAATTGGAGAGGTGAAAAGGAATATCATCCTTAGTTTCTAGGCTTAGCTCAAAACTTCTGTATTCTAGCCCTGTTGTGGTGACAACCATGAAAAGAAGTTGTGGAGGAAAGATGGATTTAAATCATGTTTTCACTTCACTTTTTAGAGCATAAACGTTTTTAAAAGATTATAATACAGATATTTACAAGTAAAATTAATAGACATTGTAAACACTGTTTGAAATTTTCACGTTTTAATAGCAACAGGTATAGTGAAAGAAGAAAAGAATCTGTTACTTAAATTCACACAGTGGAAATTTAATATTATATTCCAAATATTGACATGACTGATGTTTAATTTCTTTATATTTAGAATGACTTTATTTTTAATTAAATGTGGAAAGGAAAAAAATGATTGACAGGACATGTTATAAGTTGAACTTTACCTAAGGTTTAATATTAAATCTCTTGTGGTAATAGATATTAACACTGAGCCCATATTATGTACATTTTTCTCAGGTGTTTTTGGTGATGAGCCAGATAGGCTAAATGTCACTTATTACTCAATATCCTGAGCTTTTAATAAGAATGAAATCTAGGCCACTCCCTATATTAGGACTTTGTAAATTAGTGGTATTGAAAATGAATGGCCCTTGCTACGATTGCTACTTTTTGTTATGTGAATTTTTTTTTGGTTTTGTCTGTTATTTGCATGTATAAAAAACCTATTTTTTAAATAGTTGCAATAAATGTAATTGTTTTTTCAGCTTAATGCATCTTTTAATACCAACCCTTTTTCACATGAAATACCCTGTTGAATCATCAAAATCAGCTTCTCCGTTTAACCTTGCTGAGAAACCAAAGACTGTGCAGCTGCTTTTGGACTTCATGCTAGATGTCCTTTTGATGCCTTATGGGTAAGTAAAAAAAAATAAAAACGAAACAAAGCAACCTTGTTCTTGATTGCTTTTACTGTGTGCAGTCAAGTACTTTTTTCAGTGATTCAACTTGCACTTGAAAATGAATGTCTCAGATTTGCTTTGCTGCAGCCCTGACCTCTTCTAAACTCCAGCGCCGCTGCTTACTGACCTTATGGGTGTGGAGCTGCTGCTGTGCTTTCAGACTTTCCCCGTCCAAGCTGAAATCAGGCTTCCCAGTAAACGTAGTTTCTCTTCTTTAACTACCATCAGTGCTGTGATGATTCTCTTAGCCTTGTAGGCGCTCAGTTATAAGTTGCCTCTAGCTTTCTCTTCCTCGTTGCTGCGGTATCAGTTCCGTAAGACCTCCTTCCTCCTCCTCCATGTGTCCTGGAACCATTCCCACTGCTGCCATCTAGTTTCGGCTCTTTTCAAGTCTTTTCATGACTTTCTCACCAGCTGCTCTTCTTCAAAACTTTCTACACTGCCACAGAGTTTCCTGATTTTTAAAACACAGATTTTATCAGGTGACCCCTTAAAATCCCTGGGCTGTTATTTTCCAGTCATTACATGCACTCATGCATTTCATGTACTCTGTATCTCCTTGCCTGTCTACATTTTAAGAGAAGACAGTTTTCTCTGCTTAGAATGCTTCCCCATCAAGAAAGAAAGGAAGAAGGAAAGAAAGAAAACAACAGAAAACGACAACCAGGAAAACCACTTTGAAAAAGCCTCACAAACTAGCTTAGAGGCCAGTTCTGTTGTCTCTGACTAAATCCCTGCCCTAGGCACAGGACTCTTCCTTGTCCTCATAAGGCTAAGCACCCATCTGAAGTGCCACTTTGTGCTTTTATTGCGTCGTTGGCTTATCCCGTCCGAATAGATTGGGAGCTCTTTGAAGTCAGGAGCTGTTTACTCTAGCTCTGGTTCCTGGCGTAGCGCCCATGTTGTCATCTGCTTCCAGCCTGCTCCTTTTCTAGGTTGTCCTGCTGCCAGAGAGATTCTTCTAACGTATTGCTTTCATTACCTTTCTTCCCTGACTAAAAATGCAGTATACACTATGAGCGTGGCATGGGGGTCTCCACATCACCTGTCCCTCCATCCAGCCACGAGAGTTCACACTGTACGATTTCTTTCCTCTCCTTTTTGCTCTCCTCCCACTCCTCTAATTTGGCGGCTTTATTTTCTGGACCTTCCACTACCTCTGTCATATCATTTCTTACTTCCCTGCAGTTTCTTTGTCATCTGATAACATCATATGTTCTTGCACATGTTGTGTTGTTATTGTCTCAACTTGCTCCAGATGGCAGACACTCAGTCTTACACCTCCTGCTGTTCCTCTGTCTTGTGCTTAGGATGGTGTTTTGCACGATGTTAGCTGTTCAGTAGTTATTAATTGACTTACTAACTGCTGCCAGTCTTGCTATAACTGAGAAATAAATGAAAACCTCCTTTTATAGTTGTTGAATCAGGAGGCAGCCAGAACTGGCAGGTGATGATGGCTTTGGCAATTTAACTTTGAAATCCAAATTTAACTTAGGCACACAATGTACCCAAGCCAGTAGTTCCTCACATTTTTCTTACCAGTGAGAATTTGCCTTGTTTATATAAAAATATTAAAATGATTCTTTAACAGGTTTTTAAAAAAAAATTAGATGAATTTAGGAATGGAACAAATATGGTATATAGTAATGTGGAATAATTTACTGTGCCATTAGGCTTCAGGTATCTTCTTTAATTTTTATTATAACAGGTATTTTATTTTAATATCCAGTCTGGTAATTTGTCAGCATAGAATTTTAGAGTTCAGAGGGACTTGAATTAATATTCATATCAAAATTTTCATTTTGTAGGTGAGGAATCCTAGTTTAATTGGTTCAAAATGAATTTATAAGAAATCTTATTTTTAATCTATAGAAGCTAAAAAAGAAATGGGATGATAAATTAATAACTAGCTGCAAAGCTGTGTGCTTTGAACATATAATGGAAAAAGCTGGTCCTTATTAGAATTTTTTTCCTCTTTGGATCCTTTTGAATTTTTTCATTTTTGGGGTGTATGTGCTTGTATGGTAAGTGGTTTGGAGGTTTCAGTGTGTTTTCTTTTTCTATTTTTTAAAAATAAATTAATTTAATTTATTTTTGGCTGCGTTGGGTCTTCGTTGCTGCGTACGGGCTTTCTCTAGTTGCAGTGAGCGGGGACTACTCTTTGTTGCGGTGCGCGGGCTTCTCATTGCTGTGGCTTCTCTTGTTGTGGAGCACAGGCTCTAGGCGTGTGGGCTTCAGTAGTTGTGGCATGCGGGCTCACTAGTTGTGGCTTGTGGGCTCTAGAGCTCAGGCTCAGTAGTTGTGATGCATGGGCTTAGTTGCTCCGTGGCATGTGGGATCCTCCCGGACCAGGGCTCAGACCCGTCACCCCTGCGTTGGCAGGTGTGTTCTTAACCACTACGCCACCAGGGGGGCCCTCAGTGGGTTTTCTAATGCAGAAAATAAGGAGTTCAAGGAGAATTGAACAGAAATGGGAATGACTATAAATATTCTCTGCTTTGGGTATAAAACAGTAGTTCCCCCTCCACCCCATTACAGTCAGTAAACCTTTGTATTTGTCAACTAAAAACTCAAAATGTAGTGGGTCCATAGTGGCTTTTAGAACAATTATTTATAGATTGAGAGTGAACAGAATATATTCATTTTTGGTAACTGTTACAGTTCATTTGTAACCAGGTTGAGCAGATGTACTCTAATGGTTAATTTGCTGAAGATGTAGATATCTTTTTTAGATAGCTCTAAAATTTTTCTTTATGATAAAATTTTAATTTCAAGTGTTTATTCTTCTCACAGAATTCTGTGGGAGGAAAGTATATAATTGAATGTGCTATATATATGCATGTGTTTGTATGTGTTTATAGAGGGGTTAAATTCCTATTTCCTTTCCAGATATGTGTTAAATGAATCCCAGAGTCGCCAAAATTCATCTTCAGCACAGGGTTCTTCTTCAAATAGTGGGGGAGGTTCTGGAATACCACAGCCTCCCCCAGGAATGAGCTTTTATGCAGCTAAACGAGTTATTGGAGATAACCCATGGACACCTGAACAGTTGGAACAGGTATCACACACTGCTTGTTCATACGGAGCTTAACCCTGCACACTTGCCCCTTTGAAGTCCGTGGAAGCATGTGTTACATAATTCCAGCGTATTCAGGCTCTGTAATGAAATACGATTGATGTAATGTGTTCTCGTCATCACGTCATTTATTGGTTAAAGCCCCAGGGAAAGGGAGGAGTGGGAAATGCTGTTTAGTTTTTCTAATACTGCTTACATGTTTCAAGTATAAAATACAGCCCATTTATAAGTTGAGTAACTTTCATTTTAGTTTTTAATTACAGGTTTAATAATTATCTAGCTGCTTTGGTGCAGTTGAAATACAATTTATCTTATATTATTCAGCTTTTTAGGGCTGTACATTTTGTGTAAAGTGAGGAACAAGTGACCATATGGGGGAAAAGCATGACGCCCTTTTATATTTCTTCCTGGAAATTGAAAAATTGGCATTAAGAATTTTATTCTGGATTTAAACAGGACACAGATGTTCTCTGAGCAGCTTTTAAAAAAGACTGGTGCTCTACAGAGAAGGTGCCTCACTGTGTCTGTGTCATCAGGCACCTCAGGGAAGAACAGATGAGATCAGTATGTAATTATTTTGGAATTCAAGCAACATGGGTTAGTCTTCCAATCCTTCCTTTATCTCTCCATGGCAGTCTAAATGATTTGATCCTTTTCTTTTTGGCAGTGTAAGTGATCACTGATCAAAACAGTTTTCCCAGGAAAGGGAAAAAGGCAAGTGGGCATTCTTGCCACTCAACAAATTTATAGAATGATTTGTTCAGCAAGGGCTCTGTTTGATTAGATTAACATCTTCGTGTTTTATAGATCTTTTTTCTTCTTAAACCATGATGTAAGTAAGAAAGAAGGGTAAATAGTAACAGAAGCTACTCTTTATTGAGTGTGATCTATGTGACAGGCACTATACTGAGTACTTTGAATACATTATCTCATTTAATCCTCACAGCAACCTGACAAGGTATAGGAATTTAGTTCCATTTTGTAAAAGGAATTGAGGTTTTGAGATTCACCACAGTCTCACTCCTAGTAGTAGGCTTTGAATCTAGGTCTGTCTGAGGGCTAAAGCTATAAGTGCTGGAGAATCATTGTTAACATTATAAATTGTAATCTTACATTGGCCGTTATTTGCTGATTTCTGAGGGCTTCTGTATGCCTTTTGTCAATTTCATGATCTAGTGTTGAACAGTTTAGTTTCAAGGATGAAAGCTGTTTTCTTCTAATTTTTAAATATCTCTTTTGTTTTTTATATTTTTTTCTTTCAGATAAGACAGCTTTTATTTTTTTCAAATGATAAAGTTAGTGATAATGTAAATGTTCAAGTAATATAGAACATTATAACGAGAAATTAAAAATTACCTGGAATCCTGCCACCCTAGTTTGTCATTCACCTACAGCCTGCTCTGTGTACATGTGTGTGTACACAAATATAATTTTACACAATACATTTTTACGTATCACATAACACACTATTTGAACTTCATTTTTTTCATTTAATAGTATATCAGGTTTTAAAATAATGTCCTTTTTAATGTCTGTATTAAATGTAATTATGTGTAAACCACATATTTTTTAAACTAGTCTCCTATTGCTGGACATAAGTATTGTTCTCAGTTTCCTTTGCACACTTTTTTTTTTTTTTGCGGTACGCGGGCCTCTCACTGTTGTGGCCTCTCCCGTTGCGGAGCACAGGCTCCGGACGCGCAGGCTCAGCGGCCATGGCTCACGGGCCTAGCCGCTCCGCGGCACGTGGGATCTTCCCAGACCGGGGCACGAACCCGTGTTCCCTGCATCGGCGGGCGGACTCTCAACCACTGCACCACCAGGGAAGCCCTTCCTTTGCACACTTTTTTGTGTATATCTTTGTGTAGTTGACTTCCATAACTGTGGGTGCAGTGAATGCTTGCGTCTTCTCTGTTGTAGCTCTTGTTGCAGGTCAGTTGTGTTGAACACGGGGAGGGAAGGCAGGCATTTTTATGATCCTTTTTAATTGCATCCTTTGTCATTTAGTTATTGTACACTTTATCAGTCCTAATTCATATACATGAGAGCTATCATGTAACTGATTCTTAAAGGTAAAGTTTCATTTTTCAGGTATATTTATCCTAAATAGAATTATTTGTATTGAAATTCATAGCTCCTTCACATTGCATGAATTTCTAAGCAGAATCTCTCTTCAGTCTGTGTTTCATTTTAGCCAGTTAGATTGAATACTGTTTGATTAGAATTTCACTTGCATTTGCAATTCTTGCATATGTTTGAAATCATGTTTTTTTCAGTATGTAAGAATATTGAGGACAGAGTTAGTATGTTAACAATAGATTAGAACTTCATGGACTGTGAGTTTAGTTCTTTCTGAACTGTCAAAATAATCCATGGAGTACTTTACTTCTGATGTACCCCACTTCTACCTGGAGGCTCCAGATTTGGACTTCAGTTCAAGGCTTCATCATTTTAGAGAGGCTGTTAACCTAAGTAGGAAGGCTTCGTATCATAATGGCCTTGGAGTCCGAGACTTGGGTTTGGATTGTGCCTTCATCGTTTACTAACTGTGTCTTAATCTCTTCAGCCTTGCCTCAGTTTCCTTATCAGAAAAATAGGTATAATGATACTCATCTCACAGATTGTGAGGGCTAAATGAAATCATGAATATATATGGTTTAGTATAGTCCCAGGCACACTGTAAGCCTAAATAGGAGTGGCTACTGTTGTTTTATTAATCTTTGGTTTATGAGCATACTGATATGTGAAACAGATGTTTTAGGCTGGTGGTCTTTGTTTCTCTGATAAGTGGTTTTCCTTCCCTTCATTTATCTACAGTGCAAATTGGGTATAGTGAAATTCATAGAAGCTGAGCAGGTGCCTGAGCTCGAAGCTGTTCTTCACCTGGTGATTGCTTCTAGTGACACACGCCACAGTGTAGCCACAGCAGCGGACCTGGAGTTGAAAAGCAAGCAAAGGTAAACTGCTTCCCTTTTAAACTTTTGAAATTAAAAAGAGGCTAGATTTCTAAAAGCTTGCTCAGCACATATTTGTTCTTTTTGGGTTTTGTATAGTGAGACATTCAGTTTATGAGATTGTGAAATATACCTAATTTGTATGAAAGACAGTTTGCTAAAGAGCAGAATTCTGTATAAGACAAAGAAGAAAAGCTGTTTGGAGAAGTAGTTTAAAATTGGAATGGGTTAGGATTATAACCGTAAGAATTGAAACCTTTGTCTAGGTAAGTGAACTTAAAGAACTGATGTTAAGAAAAAAATGTCAGAACCCGGAAGTTATTCATTTTTGATTCTTCCTCTATCAAATTATTTGAAATGACTTTTAATAAAGGATATGTAGGTATTATGGTTAATATGATGAAAATCAGGTCCTGTGAAAAGAGGTGTTGAATAGATCTTAATTTACACAGGAGGAAATACATATAGTAGATAGGCTCATAGAAAATATTGTGTTTAAGAAATCAAATCATGCAGTGGTATGCCAGTTTGTACCCATTGGTAAATAACATTGTGCAACGTTTGATTACTCCATTTAAGTTTCTGTTGAAACTGCTATTCTTATACCCTGTTGATTGACACTGTAAGTTGAAATAATTTTTGGAAAGTAGTTTGTATTAGGTAATGAATCATAAAAATATTTACAATCTTTTATCTGAATCTTCTGGGAATTTAACGTAAGAGAATCATTCAAAAGAAGAAAAATATTATATTTAGAAAAATGTTACAGATTCATTCATTATACCATTTCCTATAGTTGTTCAAAAAAAGGGAAACAAATTCAGATTTCCACAATAGGTAAATAAATAAATTATGTGACCTATATGGAATATTATATATCTGCCCAAATAATTATAAAAATAATAAAGCAACATGTAAATTGCCTCCAAGTAATGGCAAATGAATAAAGCATAATAGAAAATGATATATGTACTGATTTTAATAAATGACATGTGCAAAGACTGGAGAACACATGAAAAATTGAAGATACTTTGTTAAAAAAATCAAATTATGGAATAGTTCTTTTTTGAATTTATTTTAATGCTAAATGTAGTTAACAAAATGGGATATCTCTAGGTCCATCCACGTGGTTGCAAATGGCATTATTTCATTCTTTTTTATAGCTGAGTAATATTCCATTGTATATATGTACCACATCTTCTTTATCCATTCATCTGTTGATGGACATTTAGGTTGTTTCCATATCTTGGCTATTGTGAATAGTGCTGTTGTGAACATAGGGGTGCATATATCTTTTTGTATTATTGTTTTGTTGGAATATATGCCCAGCAGTGGGATTGCTGGATCTCACTGGCAACTCTCTTTTTAGTTTTTTGAGGAACCTCCATTCTGTTTTCCAAAAAATCTTCCTTTAAAACTTCTCATTGTGTTTGAACTGACTCCATTCTTTACACCATACAATAGATTGGATTGTTGGAACTATAAATGTGGTGCTGAAGTATTCTAATTAGTTTTGGTTTTGTCTATTAAAACAATTGTATTTTCCAAAAAATAGCATAACATTGTTAAGAGGTAAAAAGTGAGTTGAGAACAATATGTAGATACCCATTTTGTTAAATAAAAGTATCTCTTCAAGTGATACGTCTGTTTCTTTATCTACCTGCCATGCCCATCCAACTATTTTACATGCATAGGAAAGAAGTCTAGAAAAAGATACACCTAAGTTAGTGGTTACTGAAAAGGAATAGAGAGGGTTATGGTGCAGATTATAAGGAATTTTATTTTCTGTGTTATTCATTTCTGAATTTTCACAAGCATGTAATCAGAAAACTAAAACTAGAAAGGTGGCAAGCGGAGAAGTAGAAGAAACAGTGAAAATTATCCTTATCCTTATTAGTTAATCACTATTAAGTTTTTAGTTTGTTTTACTAAAGTGTGTGTGTGTTTTGTCAAAAATCTCTAAACCTGAAGTATTTATAGGAAGGAAACAAAGATGGAGCTTGAGGATTAGTTAGTAGCAATCAGCTGAGGAAAGATATAGGTAAATAATAAGTAGAATTATAGAATGTCTTTGAGGCTAGTGGAATTGTGGATATACAAACAAGAGGTGGATTGATTAGCTATGAAGGAAGAGATGGATTAGAAAAACAGTCAAAGCAGCATGATAAATTATGTTTGCACAAATACAGCATAGTTTGAAAGCAGAATCATTGTCAAAAGAGAGAATAGAGTATGGTTAAATCTCACTAATCAAGTGAAATGCAGGATTGTGTTATTGCTGGGTTTGTAAAATGACTGGCAGGGGCTGCTGCAGAGGGTGGGTGACCATCAATAGTAAGTCACCTTATTGTGGTCCCCAATTAGGAATAAGTCTTAGTGACTAAGGGCAGCAGGATTGGTCTGTAGAATTAGGTGCTAAAATTGCAAGTGGATGCTGGGAGATAAGGAGGGGATACTGGGGATCACAGTGCCATGGTATTTGAGAAATGCTGTGGGTTGCAGGCTTCCTAGGGTTGTGGCTTTAATGGGTAAAATGTTTTTTTGTCACTTTCTGTATCACTTTTGAATTTCCAAGTGGCTGAACAGAAGAATCATGCCTCAGGGCTCTTTGAACAAGTGTAGTATGGCTCTGCTGTGTTGGAGTGCTCCGTGGCACTGGCCCTGAGAGTGGAAGACAGTCCAGATTTCTTGAGTAGTACCAAATTGGGCCACTGGATACACTGATCTATCTTACGTTGAATCATGGTGGGATAAGTGACTTTTTTTTCTGTTTGAAAACTAACTTTGATAGAAGTTAATCCCTTTCCTTCTCTTCTGCAGTGTCAGTTGCCCATTTCACTTGTGTATTTATAATATTTTTCTTTGGTAACACATATTAAGGCTATGATTTTTTGAAATTATTGGAGTGGGAGAAAAAAATAATAATTTTAACAAGCTTTGTTGAAACCTTCTGTAGCTTGATTGACTGGAATAATCCTGCCATCATTAATAAGATGTACAAGGTATACCTTGGAGATATACCACTGAAGACAAAAGAGGTAGGTTCTTTTTCTTTACTCTCATCACATCATCGTAAAAAGCATTTCATTGACATGGCTCTATGTATGTGAACATTTTCTCCAGGTTATTTTGATTTAAGCTGAACCTATGCTATGGGAAATATTGATACTAGTTTTAAGCCGTACTAGTCTAGGTGGATTAAAATCTCCTGGTAACTTTGTTTACCTCATCTGGTGTTTTCAGTTCAGGTGCTTAAATAATGATTGTCCAGATTATGCCTCAATGAACTTTTCCTGTAGATATTTTAGGCTTTATTGAATATATTGTTCTGAGGCTGCAGCTGCTGAACTCTGCTGTAGCATGAAAGCAGCCATAGGCAGAACAGAACTGAATGAGCGTGGCCGTGTGCCAGTAAGGCTTTTATTGTTACTGAAATTTGAATTTCATATTATTTTCATGAAATATACCTTTACAAAATATTATTTTGATTTTCAAAAAAATCATTTGAAAATGTAAAAACTACTCTTAACTCACAGACCTTATGAAGATAGATGGTAGGCCAGATTTGGCCGATGGGCTGTAGTTTGTTGACCCGTGGTCTAGAATCTAGAACAATAGGTGGGTTCTTCTGAATTCTGGAAATAAGATGTTTGCTTAATAACATAAGTTATCTGTTTAGTTAACTGTGTTTAAAATGTTCCTAGTTGAAACCTGGACATACAAGATTATTTGTTTGCTTTCTAAACCATTAATAGTTATTTAAAAAATCATATTAGCTCCAGGGAAAATTGGACAGCTACATGTAAAAGAATGAAATTAGAACACTTCCTAACACCATACACAAAAATAAACTCAAAATGGATCAAAGAGCTAAATGTAAGGCCAGACACTATAAAGCTCTTAGAGGAAAACATAGGCAGAACACTATGACATAAATCACAGCAAGATCATTTTTGACCCACCTCCTAGAGAAATGGAGATAAAAACAAAAATAAACAAATGGGACCTAATGAAACTTAAAAGCTTTTGCACAGCAATGGAAACCATAAACAAGACCAAAAGACAACCCTCAGAATGGGAGAAAATGTTTGCAAATGAAGCAACTGACCAAGGATTAATCTCCAAAATTTACAAGCAGCTCATGCAGCTCAATATCAAAAAAACAAACAACCCAATCCACAAATGGGTGGAAGACCTAAATAGACATTTCTCCAAAGAAGATATACAGGTTGCCAACAAACACATGAAAGGATGCTCAACATCACTAATCATTAGAGAAATGCACATCAAAACCATAATGAGGTATCACCTCACACCGGTCAGAATGACCATCATCAAAAAATCTACAAACAATAAATGCTGGAGACCGTGTGGAGAAAAGGGAACCCTCCTGCACTGTTGGTGGGAATGTAAACTGATACAGCCACTATGGAAAACAATATGGAGGTTCCTTAAAAAACTAAGAACTGGGCTTCGCTGGTGGCGCAGGGGTTAAGAATCCGCCTGCCAATGTAGGGGACATGGGTTCAAGCCCTGGTCCAGGAAGATCCTGCATGCTGCGGAGCAACTAAGCCCGTGCGCCACAACTACTGAGCCTGTGCTCTAGAGCCCGTTAGCCATAACTACTGAAGCCTGCATGCCTAGAGCCCATGCTCCGCAACAAGAGAAGCCAGCACAATGAGAAGCCCGCGCACCGCAACGAAGAGTAGCCCCCTGCTCGCCGCAACTAGAGAAAGCCCATGTGCAGCAATGAAGACCCAACACAGCCAAAAATAAATGAATAAAAATAAATTTATTTTAAAAAAAGAGTAGAGAGGCAAACTCTAGTTATTGAGATGGGTATTTGGCATGTATTTTCTCTTTTAAAATGGAAAAAATGAGGCTTCAAGAAAGCAGTTAACATGCTTTATTGGCAAAGATGAAAGTTGAGCTTTTAAGCAAAAGCTAGAATTTTGGGAAATTTGTGTTCATCACGATGAGCTTGACAGCTTGTCAGTGCTTACAGACTTTTCTGATGAGATTGGTCATGATATTAATGTGATTTTTGTGTGTGTGCGTGGATGTTTTATAATGAAATATTTGCTTAACTCGGTGAGCCAGTATTTTCCAAATGACCAGTGATGTTACAGAAGCATACAGGGTAAGGGAGCCATTCAGTATGCAGATAGACTGGTGGAATTTAGTAGAACAGTATGCAGATGTTCCCTTGATATGGTTTCAAATCTACATGGCAGTTAACCTTTAAGAACCTATTGCATATCAAGTTTGGGGATGGCATCAAATATCTGTAATTATCTGAAAAGGCTGAAATCATTCCCACTTTTCCAGTCACATATCTTTGTGAAGCTGTTTTTTTTAACATACTTAAAACAACACATTACAACAAATTAAATGCTGACAAAGATATAAGAATCCAGCTTTCTTTTATTAAGGTGGACAGTGAAGAGATTTACAGAAAATATAAAACAACGCCACTGTCTCAGTGCAGTTTTTTGTTTTGGAAAATATAGTTTTTTATTTTTCTTAAAAATACGTTATTTATGAAAGTATATAATGGGTTTAATATTTTTAAGTGAATAAGTACTTAAAATATTTTCAGTTTTAATTTCTAGTATATTAAATATTGATAGGTATTCAGTATAAACAAAAGCTCTTCGGAAGCTTCAGTAATTTTTAAGAGTATAAAGGGATCCTGAAACAAAAGTTTGAGCGACCATTGATTTAGATGATCTCTCATGATTTTTTTCAATTCACAATAATTTTGAAGTGCTGAGTTATAATCACACATGTTTTCAACAGGGAGCAGTTCTGAAGCCAGAGCTGAAAAGGGACCCAGTCAGTACAAGGGTTAAGTTAAAGATTGTCCCCCACCTCCTTCGTTCTAGACAAGCTGCTGAAACGTTCCCGGCTAACATTCAGGTAACTCATTCTTTCCAGAGAAAAATGGCCTGTTTATAACTTTCATGTTTGTTTAACTAGACAAAGAACTGTGTTAATGGATATTCAGGAGGTAGGTTGATATGTATAACAAGGCTAATGAGATTTCTTTTTTCTCTCTCAAGTTTAGCTGCAGAAAATACTTTTTAATTATAGCTATAATAAAAATATATTTCATTAATATAGTAATATATATTTTATTATATATAAATATATAGTATATATAATATATATATTATACATTTTTATTATAGAATATATGCTGTATATGGTTACCATTCACCCTAAAAGTATGGTGATAATTCCTTTCAAACTAGTGCTTTTCTGAGTGGCTTTTTTCCAAAAACGGTAGCACCAGAAACTTGGTCACGTAGGTGGAAAAACGAGTCATCCTTGACAGGACTCCCTCGGGAAGGCAGTGGCCACAGCCTCTGGATGCTGCTGCCGCAGTGTCTTCACCCCCGTCTGCCGAATGCTGATGTTAATGAGGATTGTCACTTATTGTTCTGCTTGCCACAGTCGCCTTCCTTGTTGCCCTGCCTCTAGTCTTCCCCACAGCCAGTCTGTTTTTTGTGTTGCCACCAGAGTTATTTTTGCAGTTGGAAACTCTTGTCCTCTGTTGGTGTGGGATGTGAGCCCCTCCGGAAAAGCTCTTGTTTGCCTTTTGGTCCAAGTCATGACCAGCTCAGCTCTGGAGACAGATTCATTTGAGCATAATTTTGTCATTAGTTACTTACTTTTGATCTTAAATAAAACTCAGGGTTTTTCCTGTTTTTCTTTAAACATAAAAAAAAAATCTGTAAAATGGATGTAATGATACAGCTACCTCATAGCAATGTTGTAAAGACTGAGTGGGTTAGCAGGTAGAAGCTTTAGAGCAGGGTGGCTAGTACTCATTCAGTTAGCAAGTTCTCAGTAAATGGTGGAAAGGCAGCAGTTATTTCCCTTCTGGTCTCGTATCTCACCATACCCTTGCCCTGTACCTTATGCTCCAACAGAGATTGTTGCTGTTTAAGTATGCTGTTTTCATGGCTCTGTGTCTCCACTCCTGGCATAGTGGCCCTCCCCACTGTAGCCTGGTAAACATCTACTCCAGTTTCAGGATTTGCTCTGGTGTGCCCCTTCCTATCTGAAGTGTTTCCATTTCCTGCCTCTCATCTCTTTCAGTCCCAAAGTAAGAACACTGTCCTCTTGCTCACTGTATGTGTGTGGTAGACATTGGCTTCTGCCTTCACATCTCTCCCTCTTAAGGCTTATTTGTTTAAGTGGCTGCTTCCTCCTTTTAGGTGATACAACTTTTATTCCTAGTATCTGGCTCTCTAATATTTGACTGATTTCAAGTACTCTGTTCTGTGTTTCCATAAACATAAAATAATCACAGAGCTTCTTCCATTTCACTTTCCAGGCACTGTTTCCCTGACAATGTTTTGATAATTTTGGTTCAGAAAATTTGGTTGTAGTAACACTACATTATATAATAAGCAGCTAGAAGTTTGTGGCAGAATATTCATAGACATCCTGTAGGTGTACACTTTATTTGTAGTTATTTATGTTTTCAAAATGAGTCTACGTGTAATTAAGAAACCTAATACCCCCAAAATAATCTTCTCTGCTCATGGCCCCTGCGTGAGAGTGGCAGCCCACTGCAGCGTGAACTCTGTGTTGCTTTCTAGTGGTAGCCCCACAAATTTTGCAGACTTGTAACATCTACCCTTGTGTTTGTTGTTACTCCACAGACTGTTAATTGAAGCTACTGATTGGCTTCCTAAGGCCGTCAGCTAAAATATTTGTATGAAAGAGAACTGCATTAATTTTGAAGAACAAGGTGTAGTGCAAAAGACCTACTCTTGATTGAATCCTTAATAGTATTTGAAGATAGTAAATTGCTGTTCTTGTTAATTGGTATTCTTGACGTTGTTCTTTTTTCATAGGTGGTGTATGATGGACTCTTTGGTACAAATACAAATTCAAAATTAAGAACATTATCCCTGCAATTTGTGCATCACATTTGTGTAACGTAAGTTTTTTGAACTATTTATAAAGTTTTCAAGCTGTTGGAGTGATGAAGTGATGCAAGTATATCTTACCTAGAAAGAAATCTTGTTTGTTTATCTTAAAATATTTCATATTTTAATAGATTATTTAAATTTACTTCAGTTATGTCTCTATTTTAACTAATAATCTGAAAAGATTTGTAATTATGAGATTCTTATATCTTGCTTTGTATGTGTTATTTTTTCAAAAAGCTGTCCAGAAATCAAGATTAAGCCATTAGGTCCAATGCTTTTGAATGGCCTCACCAAGCTAATCAATGAATATAAAGAAGTAAGTGACTTGTTTTTTTAAATTTTTGTTAACATTTTATATTTTAAAGTATTTTCTGTTATAAACTTTGCTGGTCTGTATGTTGATATAGTTAAAGTTTGCTGTTGTTCCATCATTTCTTAACATTTTTAATTGAAGTGGTGCAAATTTCAGAAATTACCACCATCTTTTGCCCTTTTTTTTTTTGAAATAAGTACTAAAAACTGATACGGATCTTGAGGTTGTCTTATCATTTCTTTAAATAACATTTTAAAAAGCTAGTACATTTTATGTTACTTTTAGGCACTGTGCAAAAATGGAATGAAAAGAAGTAAATTTTACTTTATGATTTATTTCCATATAGGTCTATTTGGATTTGCTTGTTTTGAGAAACAGTGTTAATTCTTAGGGGCTGAGATTTTATTGATTCAAAACTCTGTCAGACTACCAAATACACTACCAAATGTAAAATAGATAGCTAGTGGGAAGCAGCCACATAGCACAAGCAGCCACATAGCACAAGCTCGGTGCTTTTTATCCCCTAGAGGGGTGGAAAATGGAGGGTGGGAGGGAGACGCAAGAGGGAGGAGATACGGGGATATATGTGGACATATAGCTGATTCACTTTGTTATACAGTAGAAACTAACACACCATTGTAAAGCAATTATGCTCCAATAAAGATGATAAAACAAACAAACAAACTCTGTCAGAACATGCATTCAGTAAATTTTTGATTCCTTAAGCTAAGTGGAATGAGGATTCCTTGGATTGTAGATTTTCAAATCCTGTTTTTCCTTGCTTTATCACTCCTACCATTTCTAGTATTTCAGGGGAATTTGCTAAAAAAGGTAAGGTTTCAAGAACTCTAGTTAGTATTTCTTCCTAAGTCTTAGCTAAACATGAATGCATGTTTGCAGTAGTACAGTGACCAGTATTTTGCCATTTGGATTTAGAATTGAGTTTGAATTCTAGTTTTGTTCCTTGGTGAGTTACTTAAATTCTTTGGACCTCTGTTCTTTATCAGAAAAATGAGGATAATAGTATCACTTCATTGGATTATTGTGAAGATTAAATGAGATAATTCATGTAAATTATTCAGCACAGTAAAGGCATATTAGTAGATATTATTAATGAAGAGCTATTCATTTGTTGTGCAGCTGTGCTTTGGGGCAGTGTTAGGCCTGACTCTCCTGTCTTCTTCTGTTGATTGAATAGAGCTTGCATGGTTCTTAAGGCCTTGGGAAACTTTCAGATTATTTTTATGGCGTAGTCAGATTCTTTGGATGGTTGGTAGAAATAAAAATGCTTTGGGGCTTCTAGGGGAGGAACTGTATATTTGAAGATAGGTTAGAGAGGCCAGATAAACTACAGGGCTGTAATCCTTTTACCTCCAGATGACACTGCCTGTCTTCCCAACAGATGAGTCTGTAAGAGTGGCCATGTAGGTGTGTGAATCCTGTGTTAAATTTATAAACTTCAGCTCATGGAAGTGTTACTATGTTCTAAGTAATGCCAGACTATTGGTTTTCATAAAACCACGTAAAATTCTATCTGTATCTTGAGTGGGAACCTCGTTAACTCACCCGAATACTATGATCCCTTTAATTTTTTATGGTGGAAGATATGAGAAGAAGCTGTTTCCTATGGTGCAGATTTTTAGACAGTTGCTCCCCAGCTTACTACAATTTTGGGTGAGAGAGAGTGGATCCTAGCCTGTTGGGCAGGTGAATTTTCTAATAAGTTAAGCTGTTTTCCTAGTACGTTGGTGGTGAATTTTGGTATTTGCAGGTTATATAGTATTGAAACTATCCTGCACTTAGCTACCAGCTAAGAGAACCTTTTCATATATGACCACTGCATTTTCCTTTTGGAGTAAGTTGGGGAGGTAAAGTTTTGTTTTTCCTTTTAGTAGTGTGATGCATTCTGGGTTTGGACATTTTTATTTGTTTTGTTCAGATGCTGATATCACATAGTTAGGCAGGGTGAGACCTAGGTTTAACAAGGAGTAAAATAATACATTTAATTGCAGCAAAAAGGTTTTGCTGTTTACTGTGTTTTTTGTTCTGTCTGCTTTTTGTTCTTTTCTTTTTTTTTCTTTAATTTCAAGGACCCTAAGCTACTGTCAATGGCATATTCAGCTGTTGGAAAACTCTCCAGGTGAGTAAACTCTTTTTCAGTGAGAGATATCCTGTTGGTAAACTAAGAACAATTGTGGCATTTAATAATGGATGGAGAATAAATTTGTTATGATTCTGAAAGGGTCATAGGTTGTTTAGAAATGTCCTCCTTGTAGAAGGATAATGAATGTGAGACATTTTAACTTACATCTGAAGATGTGTTACCACATTAAATGGCAGTCTTGAAATGAGATTTTGAACTGGATTGTGTCATAATGTGTTAGTTTTCTTGTACCCTAGAGACATTTGATTGACCTTAAGTGTTCTTGTTGCTACTTACTACCAGTGTTTATAATCTCTATAATCAAGAGTTTTTCTAGTGATTCTCTTTTCTGATAGCATTATATTATGATTCTGAGTGGCCCTGTTTCCAAAGTTGGATTTTTTTTCTTCTGCTTAGTATGGTTTCCTGCACCCAGTTCCTCCTTGTTTCCTCTTCCTTCACTGTATTTCAGAGCAGGGAGATAGAGGAGCAGCATCCTCAGTGGTAGGAGGTGCTGCTTACACCCTGGCACAGGCTCTGTGTTGGCCTGTGTAGACTGGGTCTTGCTCTTCTGCACTGTGTAGGGAAGGAGTTGGGGGACTCAGAAGACAGCCACTTCAGATCAGCTGATACAGCATAGCGTTGTCAACAAACCTTGTCCCTTGTGTGTTGGCATGAAGTGACAAAGCTCCTTGTCACCAGAGTCATTAGTTTAAATAGCATTTAGTCTCATCTACTTTCTTTATTTTAAAATCAGAAATGTTAACTGAATGCATGGAATATTCTAGTGAGAATATCTGGATAATAGGTATATTAATCTAGAATTACATTATTAGACAGTTGAAGAATTAAATATTTACTTTAAAAAGTGTTTGGTTCTTTGGGGGAGGTAATCCAGTGATGCTCACATGGTTCAGAAGTGAAAGTGCAAGTTTAGGAAAGTTCGTGTTTAGTTTCTTTTTCTTTTCCATCTTATGGAAATTTTTGATAGTAATGATGACCTCATATTCTCTTACAGTCGAATGCCCCATTTATTCACTAAGGATATAGCTCTTGTGCAGCAGCTTTTTGAAGCCCTATGTAAGGTAGGGAAAGACCTGACAAGTGTATGCTTTCTGTTTGGATGCTCACTTGGAAACCCAACAGGGAGGGAAACACTGTTTTTATCATCTTCATAGGAAGAGCCCGAGACGCGACTCGCTATTCAAGAAGCACTATCCATGATGGTTGGAGCTTATAGTACTTTGGAAGGAGCACAGCGGACTCTCATGGAGGCACTTGTGGCTTCGTACTTAATAAAGGTAGGTCCAACTATGTGAACTACAATGGCTGGTGGTATATGCATTTTACATTTTTTTTTAAACATTTTTTAAGCTCTCAGTTTTTTTTTTTTTAATTTATTTATTTATGGCTGCATTGGGTCTTCATTGCTGCGTGCAAGCTTTCTCTAGTTATAGCGAGCGGGGGCTACTCTTCATTGCAGTGTGTGGGCTTCTCATTGCGGTGACTTCTCTTGTTGTGGAGCACGGGCTCTAGGCGCATGGGCTTCAGCTGTTGTGGCTCATGGGCTCAGTAGTTGTGGCTTACGGGCTCTAGAGTGCAGGCTCAGTAGTTGTGGCACACGGGCTTAGTTGCTCCGTGGCATGTGGGATCTTCCCCAACCAGGGCTCGAACCCGTGTCCCCTGCATTGGCAGGCGGATTCTTAACCACTGCACCACCAGGGAAGTCCTACATTTTTAAGATCAAAATTTGAATTGCTTTTTGCCTTAACTCTCTATAATGAAGAGGAATATTTGCTTTCACTTGGGACTGTGATTTATGATCTGTTTTTAATTCTTCGTTATTGCAATCTGATTTTAGGGAAGAAGGAGTAGTGATATTCACAGAGGCCTTATGTTTAAAGCCTTCCTTGTTGGAAAACTGTTCTTAATATCATGCTCTACCAGTTGCAAGTGTTTGTTTTAAGTGGTAGCTGAGCACTACAGTTCACTGAGGTAGAGTTCTGTAGGTAACATTGGGGGAGAAAAGCAGAAGGAAAGAAAGGCACAATTTATGGATCAAAATGAGTCTGTAGGAAGTAAGCCAGTACCATCATACATACTCTTCTTCCCTCTAGTCCTCTTCATTTGTCTGCCATGGGAGTTTGCAGGAGAAATTTTATTATTTTTTTTTTTCGGTACGCGGGCCTCTCACCGCTGTGGCCTCTCCCGTTGCGGAGCACAGGCTCTGGACGCGCAGGCTCAGTGGCCGTGGCTCACGGGCCCAGCCGCTCTGCGGCATGTGGGATCTTCCCAGACCGGGGCACGAACCCGTGTCCCCTGCATCGGCAGGTGGACTCTCAACCACGGCGCCACCAGGGAAGCCCTGCAGGAGAATTTTTAATATCTGTGGTTATATACACATATGTATACATGATATATAATATGCAATATAAAATAATACATTATGTATTTGCTTTAGTCAGTTCTTTGTCCTCCATTTCTAGGAGTAGAGAGGGAGATTAAAGAGGGAATGATGTCAAATATTGGTGAGATTAATATGAATTGCATCTTAACTGAAATTTGGCTGCATTGGGTCTTTGTTAGGTCTTCAGCCATGTTTATTAACACATTTATACTGAGGAATTATTAAAGGTTCAGGAAGGTATCTGGTTTCTGTTGAAATATGACAGGATAATTATGTACACTCAGAAGGCTTATTATATATAGCGACCCATTGTCAAATGCTCTTGGTGTTCAGTGTACCTGGCTCATGATCATATAACATGGACAAAGAAGTATAGGCTTATTTGGAAGCTCATTAGAGTCAAATACTTAAAACTTTTTGTAGGTAACCGTACAAGGAAATGGAATGCTTGTATAATGCACATGGGTGCTGGTCATACTTATGCAGATCAAATCATGTAACAGTATTACAAAGCCAAAGGTAATTTATTTTCTTTTCTCAGACTACATGTAAGGCAGCCAGACCCTGGGCTAAATCATATAGACTGGTCCTTAATATCATTGCCCTTTACAGTAGCTCCAAAAATGCTAAAGAGCAAGAACACCTGAATAAATGAGGTAGTACATGTTTCTAAGCATCTCTCATCTCACTTATGTTGTGACTGGAGGAATGACCCAGGGGGAAGATACCTGAGAATAAAGCTTAAGCATCAGTAGACTCTACAATTGCTTTTCTGGTTGAACTTCCTATTCATAGATTACAGTCTTAATCTATTTAAGTTAATTGGATATATTTATGTAGTTGAAGCTTTGCTTTGGAGTCAGTTTTAATTTAAGAGCTAATCTGAAAGCGTTGGTGGTATTTTGCTTTAAATTTGTAGGGATTCCAAGTAAGCTCTGTTTGTGTTCCCTGCAAAATATCTGAATTTCACTCATGTGACTGAGAGTTTAAGAGTTGGAGAAGCAGAGGTGGTGGCTAGAAACTGCCACAGTGACCTTGGTCTGATGGTTGGGCTGAGGATGTACATCTACAGAGAGATTATGGTTATGGTCTTGGTGGGGTTTCCTGCTCTACTTGGAGCATCCTCTTAGATCATAATAGTATTCTTTAAATAATGTCATTGTCCAAAGACTTTTAAACAACATGATTAAAGATCTTGACTAAATGATGTTTTATTTATTTAGATATATTTATTGAAATATCAACTTAAATTTTGATTGTTTACAATTAAAATGACTTGACTGGAATGAGTTGTTGGTAATTGAATTCTTTTTTTTTTTTTTAATTTGTGTGTGTGTGTGTGTGTTTGTACGTTTATGTGTCAAATAGCCTGAAGTTCAAGTTCGACAAGTGGCTGTGAAATTTGCCAGCACGGTGTTTCCCTCAGATCATATACCGTCCAGATATTTGCTCTTATTAGCTGCAGGAGATCCGTAAGTTTCAAAGGTGTTAATTTGAATTTGGGTTCATTTAAAATTTAGTTGAAAATTGAATAAAATTTATGTTGTTTGCAGTGTTCGTCTGTGGAATTTAGGAGCAATTTATTAGAGTTAAAAGTATGGCTCCCTTGATACAATACATAGACCTGTAGTCATACCCTGTCTTGTTTTTTCCTGTGGGTAAAATTCAAAGATGAAAGCCACATGACTCTCCACATCTAATGAAATTTCCAAAAAGAAGCGATTGCTTATCATGTATTTTATGCCTCTTTGCATAGATAGCCAAAAATATATTTAAGACAGATGACAAATAAAATTGCTGTTCTTAGTCTTCATATGATCATTCTCCAGTTGGTGAAATTTATTTATGTTTCTTATTTATCTTTCTGAAAGACGGGAGGAAGTTCATGGAGAGGCACAACGAGTTTTAAGGTGTCTTCCTGGTAGAAACAGAAAAGAAAGTGCTTCTAAGCAGATGCCATCTTTTCCAGAAATGGTATATTATATCCAGGAAAAGGTATGGTATTTAACTTCAGATAATAGTTTAAGTCATATAGTGAATGATGAAAATAAACTTACATTTTTTTAGGTGACACATTTTAAAATGCTAATCACTAAATGTTGAATAGTTAGTAAAGTTTCTAACAATGTTAATACAATAAGAGGAAGGTACGAAGTGAGGAGAAAAATATAAATCTCAAATGTAATTAATCTGTTTTGCCCAAATCTAAATTACTTACAATTCCTTTTATGTTTTTCAACATTTTGGCTGTGTTTATTTTATTTTTTATTATTATTATTTTTAAAGTTTTTATTGGAGTATAGTTGATTTACACTGTTGTGTTAGTTTCTGCTACAGCAGAGTGAATCAGTTATACATAAACATACATCCACTCTTTTTTAGATTCCTTTCCCATATAGGTCATTACAGAGTATTGAGTAGAGTTCCCTGTGCTATACAGTAGGTCCTTATTATTTATCTATATTATATATAGTAGTGGGTATATGTCAATCCCAATCTCCCAGTTTATCCCTTCCCCCCTTTTCCCTCCTGGTAACCATAAGTTTGTTTTTTACAACTGTGACTCTATTTCTGTTTTGTAAATAAGTTCATTTGTACCATTATTTTTATTGGCTGTGGTTAAAATTTTTCCCCTTGGCATGACATGCTTAAAATATATCTTCTTTATTTTTAAGGGCACTACTTAGGGCAGCATAAGTTTAAGAATGCTTCAGGGAGCAGTTCAGACTTTTTCCACCATGATCATAAGAGAGCATTGCATCTGCTTTTGCAAGTCTCCTGTTTTTGCTGGTAGATCAGAGTATTGACAGTCATGACCCCCCACCCTGACACTATCCTACTTTTTACATTGATGTTTCTCTTAGTGTGCTGGGGGGATACCTTATAGCCTTTCACCTCTACTGGTGGTCTTAGCTTTTTGCTTAGATAGACATCTTAAGGGTGCTGGGGGTCAGTATGTAGCAGCCATGATTCTCTCCTCCATAACAATGTCATATTTGTGGGCAGAGATGCTTTTGTGCTAATATTTTCCTTCTGCCTCTATTATTAATGAAAATAACTGGCATGCAGCGCCCTGGGGTGACTGTCAGTAGATGCCTGGAGTAGGTTTATTCTTTTTATTTTATTTTATATTTTTTACTTGCTACTGTGTCATCTTTGCAGCTGTTTTCTTTTTTCCTTTCTTTTTAAAGTATAGTTGATTTATAGGTTTATTCTTTTTTTTTTTTTTTTTTTTTTTTTGCGGTACGCGGGCCTCTCACTCCTGTGGCCTCTCCCGTTGTGGAGCACAGGCTCCAGACGTGCAGGCTCAGCGGCATGTGGGATCTTTCCGGACCGGGACACGAACCTGTGTCCCCTGCATCGGCAGGCGGACTCTCAACCACTGCACCACCAGGGAAGCCCAGGTTTATTTTTTTTAAACAAGCCAGTTAGAAGGTAACACATCTGTAACTTAGGGTTTGAGGTCCATGCACAATCAAGCATGGTTAATGGAAAAATGTTTTGACTAGAAAAAAACAGTAGCAGGCAATAATGTAGCTAGAAATACAGTTATTTTTGAGTTGAGAAAGGGTACACGTGCTTTGTTTTCCAGTAATTGATTTTTGGGGTTTATTTTTATTAGGCTTCCCATCGAATGAAAACGCCAGCCAAGTACATGACTGGGACCACTGTCCTTCCATTTAACCCAGCAGCCTTTGGAGAGGTAGGACTGACATATATTTCTATTTTGCTTTCGCTAAAGGTTCTTAACGGTAATGTCATAGTCAAAGAGATGACCGTGAATTTTTTGTGTTCTAGGTAAACCCATATAGTGACGTCATTGTTTTATACCAGGTTGTTTATTAGGAAAACAGTACTTAGTAATTGGTATTATTTTAAATCATAGTGGAGTCTAGAAATACATTTATCTCAGTGAGATTCTCTTCGTGAAGGAAATAGATGCTCTGCATTGATTGCTATTGGGAATTTACAGCAAATTAGATTTGAATTTTAAAGCCAACAATATATTGAGGTTATTTCGATTATCCAGTTTTGAAGGTTGGAGAATTAGATTAATTTATCTCATTTACTAAGGGAAATTCTATTGTTTTAGTCATTGACTTGCACTAATTAAATGCCAAGAGATAATCTTGTTCAGAGTGAGTAAGAAGACCCACGATGAAATTACTGCCTGTCCTGTTCTAGCTGTCAAGGAAAGAGCTTCCAGAGGACTCCTTAGTAACTAATTTATGTCAGAGGTTTTTAATGACGTCGTAGCTACTCTTCTGTAGATGATTTGAACCCATTTTCTCAAATTCTCATGTCAGTGGAGATTAAATGCAGCTCAAGTTCCACAGGAACAGATCATTGGTCCTGGGTTTCTGCCCAGTGTCTGTCTCTCTCACATACATACACACACATCTTTAAAAAGAAATAATGATTTTCCTTGTTATATTTTAGACTTTAAAAGTGGAGTTTGTGTTTTAACTCCATTAAACTCTGTTAAAATGCACTCTTTGGATTATAAAAGCTGGTTATATAAATTCTGCTCCATTGTGGTAATTTCAGTTCACACGTTGAGTCGTGTTTTCCAGCTTCTGTGAGAGTTTTGAATAGCTTTATGAAGGAAGGTGGGGAATCAAAGCTGGGAACTGTCACTTTGAAGAACATCTCCTGCCTTGATTTTTTTTTTTTTTTTTTTGTGTGTGGTACGCGGGCCTTTCACTGCTGTGGCCTCTCCTGCTGCGGAGCACAGGCTCCGGACGCACAGGCTTAGTGGCCATGGCTCATGGGCCCAGCCCGCTCCACGGCATGTGGGATCCTCCCGGACCGGGGCACGAACCCACGCCCCCTGCATTGGCAGGCAGACTCCCAACCACTGCGCCACCAGGGAAGCCCCTGCCTTGATTTTTTTTTTTTTTTTTTTTTGCTGTACGTGGGCCTCTCACTGTTGTGGCCTCTCCCGTTGCGGAGCACAGGCTCTGGACGCGCAGGCTCAGCGGCCATGGCTCACGGGCCCAGCTGCTCTGTGGCATGTGGGATCTTCCCGGACCGGGGCACGAACCCTTGTCCCCTGCATTGGCAGGCGGACTCTCAACCACTGCGCCACCAGGGAAGCCCCCCTGCCTTGATTTTTTGAGACGCTTCTCTGGTGTCCTTCTTCCTTCTGTCTGTAGATAGTCCTGTACTTGCGCATGTGCCTGGCTCACAGTGCGGGAGTGGTGCCCACCTCTCAGAGTTTGGCTGATATGCAAGATCACGCCCCAGCCATTGGACGCTATATACGGACTTTAATGTCGGGCAGCCAGGCAATACCCTCCTCGTCTTCTTCCAAGAGTGGGGAAACCAACCCTGTTCAGATCTACATCGGCCTGCTTCAGCAGCTGTTAGCAGGTGTTGGAGGTAGGAGGTCATGACGCTGAGGATTATACTAAAGCACTTAAACAAAAATCTAATTTTAAACTCAGCTGAGAATTTATAGCAAAATTATTTTCTGTCTTCTCTCCTACAACTGAACATGAATCTCTGTTTCTTTTCTAAACTTTCCTGAGTTCATCTTTGATACACTATTTCTCTTTTCAGAAAGAAATGCTGAACAATAGGTAATATATTTTTACTTTGGAAGTGGGTGTGAAGAACAGGGCATCTTTTTATAGACAATAAGTCTGTAAATTTGCTGTATTGAATCACATACTGTATTTAGGTTAACTTTTGTTTTGTAAAACTGGGGAATGCCTCCTAAAGCTGTAGCCTATGCTTTAAAGGAATTTAGTGTTCCCTGTACGTTTGTTGCTTTTCTTGAAATCAGAATGGTTCTGAATTCCTTCTTATTTAGGTTTGCCAGTCATGTACTGTCTATTGGAAGCTGTCTCAGTGTATCCGGAAAAGCTGGCTACCAAATTTGTAGACAAAACCGAATGGATAAAGGTATATCCGGTGCATGTGTATTTCTTTTTGATTCTGTATATTTTAAACTTTGATCTCATGATGTCGCCTTCCTACCAGTGTTTCTGTGGCCTTTTCTGCCTTTAGGTCATTTTGAAACTCTCATCATTAAACACTTACTGGGAAACGTGTAGGTCCATGTATTGCAGGGATCCATTTAGGTGGGAGGGGGAGATGAATTGAGAGTCTTATAAGTGAGAAAAAATTATTTTTCTGTTTTAAAAGTTTAAAAAAGTAATAAATATGTATAATTTAAGTAAGCAATTACGTAAGACGTCTCCTTTGCATAGTCTCTCAGCTACCCAGATCCCTTCACCTTCCTGCCTCTTCCTCTCTCACCTGACAGACATGCATAGGTTATCACTTATTTGTATATGGTGTCCCTTCTAGAGTTTACTTATGCGTATACACACAAATGAAATCAGCATTTTTGATTTTTCTTCCTTTTTTCACACAAAAGGGTATTATACTTTTCACACTGTTTTGTACCTTCTTTCGCTTAGCTTTAGAACAAGGAGTTACTCCTATATAACTACAGAGAGAACATCCTCTTTGTTTTAATAACTTCATTGTTTTCCACTGCATGAATGTGCCATAATTTATTGTAGGTCCTTATTGATGGTCATTTAGGGTACTTCCAGTCTGCTGCAATGAACAATCCATCATTTTGAATATGAGTGGGTATATTTTTAGATAGATTCCCCAGAAGTGGAATTGAGGACACATGGATGCAATTTTAATAGATAATGCACATCCTGCATATGAGTAGTTCCAATTCACACTCCCACCGGCCATGTTGGAGAGTATTTTTGTCCCGTGGTCACACCAAAAGGGTTACCAGGTTTAGCAAATAAAAATGCAAGATACTGGGCTTCCCTGGTGGCGCAGTGGTTGAGAGTCCGCCTGCCGATGCAGGGGACACGGGTTCGTGCCCCGGTCCGGGAGGATCCCACATACTGTGGAGCGGCTAGGCCCGTGAGCCACGGCCGCTGAGCCTGCACGTCCAGAGCCTGTGCTCTGCAACGGGAGAGGCCACAACAGTGAGAGGCCCGCGTACCGCAAAAAAAAAAAAAAAAAAGCAAGATACTCAGTTAAACTTGAATTTCAGATAAATAGTGAATAATCTTTTTTATTACAGGTCTGGCTCATATAGTTTTGTATACCTTTTGTGCTACATAATGTAGTTCTTTTTGGAAAATGCAGTTTGAATTAATGTAAAAAGTACCAATTATTTAAGTGTGAAAGCATGAGGTAATTTACCAAGAGGAGTGAGTTTTGTACTGTTTTGGAAAATCTAGTCTCATGAAGTTTAAATCTAGTCTCATGAAGTCTCATCTAGTTTAAAAAGGTTTTTAAATTCTTTGTGAATATTTGCTGATTTTAAAATGATCTTAGAGTTTTTGACCTTTGATCTTGTAGATCAGGGGTCATTAACGTGTGGTCCATGTACCAAATCTGGCTCGCCTCCTGTTTTGTATGGGCTGCAAGCTAAGAATACTGTTTACATTTTTTTTTTTTTCTCTGTGGTACCTGAGCCTCTCAGTGTTGTGGCCTCTCTTGCTGCGGAGTACAGGCTCCGGACGCGCAGGCCCAGCGGCCATGGCTCACGGGCCCAGCCGCTCCACAGCATGTGGGATCCTCCCGGACTGGGGCACCAACCCGTGTCCCCTGCATCAGCAGGCGGACTCTCAGCCACTGCACCACCAAGGAAGCCCTGTTTACATTTTTAAAGGGTTGAAAAAAAAATTAAAAGATGAACAAAATTTCCTGACGTGAAAATTAGAGTGTCTGTAAAATTGTACTGGAATCCAGCCACACCCATTTGTTGTCTATGACTGCTTTTGCCCTACAATAGCAGAGTGGAATTGTTGCGATAGATTTGGCTCTTTACAGAAAACACATGCTCACCTCTGTTTCAGATCAGCTTTGTATTAATTCCACCTGTTTTATACTTTGTATCTGATGAAAATGCACATAAGATTTTGGTCTATACCTCCGCTTTTATTTCATTTTGAAATAATAGCTTGTTGTGTTCTTTTCTCATAGTTACCAGTAGATTGAACATTATAATGTTTTAAATGTTAGACGTTGTCAGCAGGGAGATGATCATATATTATGTGTGTATTTCTTTTTCTACACCGCTCAGAGTCTGATGAATAGCAGTAAAGAAGAGATGCGTGAACTGGCAGCATTGTTTTATTCTGTGGTGGTATCTACAGTGTCAGGAAACGAGTTGAAGTCAATGATAGAACAGCTTATAAAGACTACAAGAGACAATCATGTATGTTATCAGTTTTGTCTTTATCCTTTTTTGTGGGAAATTGTTTTATAAAAGCATCTAATATATTTTTAGTTTTTGTGTTCTCACTTGTAAAATGAACTCATAAATTTCTTGCCTTTATGATCGTAAAGATTAAATGAGATGGATAATACATGGATTCAGTCAGTTCAGTCGACAAATTTTGAGTGCCTTGTGTCTCATAGGCATTGTTTTAAGTGCTACGAATACGGCAGGGAGTGGATACATGAGAAGCTCTAGTAGTGCTTGGTGCTCAGAAATGTTAGTTCCTTTTTCTTCCCCATCTACTGCCACCTCTCATTGTACCTGTCCCGTTAGGAAACACTGTTGAAACCATGTGCTTTCAAATATTTTATTTGCATTTGGAGGTTTTAGCAATTAGAAATAGGATCCGTTCATTGTATTTTGTTGGCAGTAGAGGAAAATTGTGCTTGAAAGTTATGACGGTGTATTTACCTAAGTGTTATTTATAAGCTAGAAGAAAGTGTGGGTGCTTATAAGAGCACCCACTTATGGAGTCACCTCACACCCAGAGTTGGAGTTGGGTATCGGATTAGGGAATCTAAATCCAAGTGAGTCAGGACTCAGCTTAACTTCTCAGAATTCTGTGTTTGAAACTCAAGTTTTCTCTTCTTGCCTAACCGATTTATTAACATCCAGTGGAGCCTCACATGATCACTTTATTTTTTGGCCTTATATTTTACTGGGGAGATGACTGTAGTAAACACACAGTTATTTCATTGCATTCACGCACGTGTGAGAGAGACAGACATACGGTATTGTGTTGTTCAATCCAGAGCCCGGAGATACAGCACGGATCTTTGCTTGCATTGGGATTCACAGTAGGAAGATATTTGGCTAAGAAGAAAATGAAAATGGCAGAGCAGCAAGACGTGGAGACAAATGCTGATTTTCTGCCCGAACAAGAGGAGCTCATTCAGAGTGCCACAGAAACTATCGGTAATTAATGTGTTTATGCTGATTTGGATGTCAGCATAAGTAGGTTACAATTTTTTTGAATTAGGTTAAAATTTATTGTAACATTTAAGTTTCTTTTTATAGCATTGAACTCTAAATACACGAGGTTTTTCCACAAAATCTTGATGCTAAATAAATTCTGTTTTTAATAACAATGCAAGTACTCTATAGTGTTTCTATATATATTTTTTCTATATGTTTCTATTTAACAGAGATGATTCCATTATGGGAAAAAAATGTAAACATTAAGAAAGGGCATGACTCTGGTGTTTTATTACTAAAGAAATGCTAACAAATTATCAACTGGAAAATATGTTATAGACCTTGATTTTGGTTTGCTGTCTTTAAAAAAATCTTGAGTACATTGCTGGTTGCTTTGCATTCCAGGGGTAATGATATAAAATACTCTTTTGTCTAAATGTGTTTACAGGCTCATTTTTGGACAGTACATCACCCCTCCTGGCAATTGCTGCCTGTACAGCCCTGGGTGAAATCGGCAGAAATGGTCCACTTCCAATCCCCAGTGAGGGATCTGGCTTTACTAAGTTGCATCTTGTGGAAAGCCTGCTAAATAGAATACCCTCCAGTAAAGAAACAAATAAGGCAAGTCTCTTCCTTTTATCCTTCTTTTCTGAAATTCTTTCTATTCATAGATAAATAAATGAATAAAAACAGAATCATAGTCAGGATAGATGGCGTTACAGCTGGAGGAAGGATTGAATGTGAAAAAGAGTGATAAAGAAGAAAGTCTAGGTGACTGTTTAATTTTGAGTCGGGGATGATTTGTGTACTGCTTTTGTGTGTGTACCGTTTGACCCAGTTACTCCAATTTAGGCCCGTAACTGTTAAGATTTGGGTAAATATTAAATGCATCAGGTAATTCTTTTGTCATGCAAAAGGGGGGTAATAAAGTGTTAAATAGTTTTACGATTTTTGTAATTTCAGACCAAATCTAAATCTTAACTTCCTGTACTTAGTTTGGTTTTAAGAAATCTGGGCATTAGTAAGCAGTGTGAGTAATCTCTGAGGAAAAGGACACTTGTGGTTTTTTTAGTTTTAGATAAAAACTTTCATAGACTTTAAAAATTTTCTTTGGGATAAGAACACCTCAGTGTTGAAGTATAAGATGATTTAATGAACAGCAAAATCAGTTTACTACAAGTTTAATAAATATGTAATTTTATTCTTGATCTAGCTACTATTTAAAACTTTCTGAGATCACAGTAGTTTTTATTAGATGTTAGCAACTACTCATTACCATCCATTGTTGAGCACTTGCAATCTGCCAAGCATATGCTGAGTGCTTCACATGCATTAATTAATTGAATCCCCAAAAGATCTAGTGAAGTAGGTACAGTTGTCATCTCTGTTTTCCGAGATGAGGAAATAGCGTAACAGAGAGGTGAAGTAACTTGCCTGAGGTCACACAGTTGTAAAGGCTATAAAAATGGTCAGGTCCTCTGGGCCCAGAATCTACATTTATAACTGTTACAGCTTGTAGGATAATGAACTAGTTAAAGACTTTGTTCTTCCTTCTTTTGCAGCTGTGGACCCTTAATGAACTCAGTTTTATGTCTTTCTACCTCCAATGTCGTATAGACATAATTCTGTAAAATTGGATACTTTAAAAGAAAAAATGTGCTGATGCATTAGTTAGACAGACTCCTCCTCCCTGCTTTCTCATTTTGGAAACATTTTTTCTGGGACCAAACTGTTATATACTTCATTTAAAAAAAAAAAATTCTGTGTTCTTCCAGATGAAAGAAAGAGCTATCCAAACACTGGGGTATTTTCCAGTTGGGGATGGAGATTTTCCTCACCAGAAACTCCTCTTGCAAGGTCTGATGGATTCTGTGGAGGTATTTATATTGCTATCTGGTTGTTAGTCATTCCAACAAAAGGCATTTTTCTTAACTTGGAATTTTGCATGCTGTGAGGTTTTAAATTAAAACTTTATTCATTTATTCACCAAGTACTTAGTACCATCTGTGGGCCCATCACTGTGGTAATCGTATCATTGACTAAATCACCTCTGTGGGGAAGTCCTTTTCTCATGATTTTTTTTTAAATAAATTTATTTATTTTTATTTATTATTTTTGGCTGTGTTGGGTCTTTGTTGCTGTGCGCGGGCTTCCTCTAGTTGCGGCGAGCGGGAACTACTCTTCGTTGCGGTGCGCGGGCTTCTCATTGCGGTGGCTTCTCTTGTAGTGGAGCACGGGCTCTAGAGTGCAGGCTCAGTAGTTGTGGCATGCGGGCTCAGTAGTTGTGGGTCGCAGGCTCTAGAGCACAGGCTCAGTAGTTGTAGTGCACAGGCTTAGTTGCTCCCTAGCACGTGGGGTCTTGCTGGACCAGGGCTCGAACCCGTGTCCCCTGCATTGGCAGGTGGATTCTTAACCACTGCGCCACCAGGGAAGCCCTTCTCATCATTTTTGAGTAAAGCGTGGTGCATTGTAGGTAGAAGGGGAAACGTACCCATTCAGCTAGATGTGGCAAGTGGGTGCCAGTGTTCTGGTTGCCCTTGAGTCTGATGACTTTGCTTCTGTCTTCTAGATAAATGTCCAGTGCGGTGGAGAAGACCTATAAGTAGACAACTGCTAGCCAATATGATGAGTGACCTAACACAGTCTGATGTGGCCCCTGATTGGGCCTTGGTTCTTGTCACTTACTCACCAGCCGCTTTTGTTCACCAGCCTCTAGTCCTTCTTTGCTCTGAGCTTTTGAAAGACCCATGCTTCCTTCTTTCTCAGATTGTTGCTATAGCTCTTTGAAAAGTTTCCTGACCCTTCAGACTAGCGTAGATTATTTATTTATTTGTGCTTTCATGCTGCTCTGTACTTTTCTTCACAACATTCATCACAGTTGCTAATTGCCCACTAGGCTGAAGGCAAAGTCTGTTTTGCACCCCATCCTCACCCCCTTATAAAACAGGGGCCTGGCAGCGTAATTGGTAGTAGCAGGACCTCAGACATTTTTGGAAGAGTAACTGAATGAAGAGATGTTTGCATGTAAGGCAGTGGACTCACGAAGGCGGGCGTGAGCACTTCTGTGTGGGGGAGCTGGTGCACGTTTTTTGGTGGCAAAGTCGCTGCTGGGCCTTGAAGAAAGAGAGGGAGGAGAGAGGAGAGCTGTGGTTGAGTAATAAGGCAGCTGAGTGATAGAGCCAACATCAGGATGCAGGTCTCTGGATTCTTGATGGAGTATTTTTAAGGTGAAATTTTTTGACAAGAAATTATAACCATATCTCATTCTCCCTGGATGTCACTGACATTGTAACGTCTTGGAGAAAATCTTGTGATGTCTCCTTTCTCATCTTTTTTCTTTTTATATATCTATGATAGAGATGGGTTTCTTCCAGTTTTGTTTAAATGAAGGTTTGTCTCGGTTCTTAACTTGCTACTGAAGACATTATTTTAAGAGTTTAGAAGTACAGAACTGTATGAAAAGCTTGAAACATGCTAGAGAGACTGAAGGAGGAGAATTTAAAAAAATCCGGAATCAAGAGAAGCAAAATGTCTTCACAGTCATCTAAGACAAAGTTCTAAAGGTTTTTTTTGTTGTTGTTTCTTTTAACTTTTTATTATGGAAAATTTCAAACATGCACACAAGTAGAGAGAATAATAATATAATGATCCCTATTTACCCACTCTTTATTTATAGAATATTTAAAGCAAAATCTGGATATCATCCTCACAAATAGAGTTAGGGAGTTTTGTTTTTGTTTGTAATGCCATCCATGTTGTTATTAACATGTAAACAGGTAAAAACAGGCACATAAAATGACTCCCTAATATGGGATCCTCTGTGTTGAGATAACCTTTTCTCAGCTTAGAGTTGCCAAGAGAAACTTTCGACCAGGAAAGCTGTAGGACTGAAGCCTTCAAATATTTTTTCTCAGAGTAGGAAGTGCGTGGTATCAGCACTTAATACCTCAGCAAGCCTAGAGCATTTAGTTGATTGAGCTTGGAAATGGCTAGACTGTTGTCTGTATGCTTTACAGTGTTCTCCCAAAAGGCCCATATTCCCATACCCCTCATATTCTCTGTTCTTCATTCTCTTCTTACTCTCCTATTCTTAGGTCTTTTCTGATTCCCAGCAAACATTAGAGAAAAATGCCAAAGGGAGCTGAGGCTGGCCCAATTCCATATTAGTCAGTGATTCATAATTGCGAGATGTGTCAATTTCTAAATCTGATTTTAAAAATTTGAGTATGTATAGTTTAGAATTTTTTAAACTTTTTTTTTTTTTTTAGCTGTACGCAGGCCTCCCGCTGTTGTGGCCTCTCCCGTTGCGGAGCACAGGCTCTGAACGTGCAGGCTCAGCAGCCATGGCTCACAGGCCCAGCCGCTCTGCGGCATGTGGGATCTTCCCGGACGGGGGCATGAACCCGTGTCCCCTGCATCGGCAGGCGGACTCTCAACCACTGCGCCACCAGGGAAGACCCTTAAACTTTTGATTTTTGAAACAATTCCAAATTTACAGTGTGGTTGTCAGAATAATGTAAAGAACTCCTGTATACCCTTTATCCAGACTTACCAAATTAATAGTATTTTACCACGTTTGCTTTGTCATTCTCTGGTTTTTTTTCTGAACCATTTGAGAGGAACTTGCAGATATCATGTAATTTAAGCGTGCAGAGAGGAGCTGTTAGTAAATGATAAAGGCCGCTGTTAAGGGTGCAGTTACTACCAGTCACGTGTTTACTAGATGCTTTATGTACATTAACCTCATTTAATCCCTACGGCCTGATGAGGTGGATGATGGTATTATTTATGCTGTTACAAATGACGAAGTTGAGTCTCAGAGTTTACATAAGTGTATGTAGCTGATGAGAAACAGAATTTCTACCAAGATCCATATGGCGTCACAGTCCATGCCCTTCTCCGCCAAGTAAATGGTTCCATTCTTCCAAAGATTAAAAATCCCTGCTTAGTGGTTCTCTGCTGAGGGTGAAGAGTGCAGCACAGACTTGGGGAAAGATCCTCAAGTCATTCTTGGGTTCTCCGTTCCCTCACCCTGCCTCACTTGCCAGCCATCCCGTTATCTGAGAGCATTGCAGGCAAAAGAGTAAAAACAAAGCATGCCAAGAAACAAGACAGTAAGCAGGCTTTTTGTGGAAATGGATGTTTTGGGGCAGTGTTCTCTCTGACTCCTCACTTTTATCCCCTTCATTGCAGGCCAAGCAGATAGAGCTTCAGTTCACTATCGGCGAAGCCATCACCAGTGCTGCAATAGGAACTAGTTCTGTGGCCGCCCGGGATGCCTGGCTGGTGGCTGAAGAAGAATATACGCCCCCTGCCGGTACCATATAGTCAGCTAATCAGTTTATTACCACCAAGTAACCCTCTTCTGTTCTTGTTATCACCTTTGAGCAAAAGAAAAAAATGTATACATTCCATTTTAACTCTCTTTCCAATATTTATATATGTCTTTATCAATTTGGCTCAGTCAAGAAAGACAGTTGGTTAAAGGAGACTGAGCACAAAATGAATGAGAACTGTTTCTTTAGTCCTTTGGCAAGCAGGCAGGGGAGTTAGCTATCGATTACCTTCAGACTTGTGCTCTATTCACGAGGATTGGTGTGTTTAGCCAGTGTTAGAGGTTGAGGCCTAGCAGTTTCCAAGTTTTGTGTCCCCTATTTCTTTATCACACAGTGCAGGTCGTGCAGCAGGTGCCTCTCCACTAAGTCACTGTGGCTTTTAGTGACCACATAGGTGAAGGGGCATGCGTTTTCTGATGACGTGTTACAGGTACTGTGATTTCACATGTCTCGTATGCTGTGAACATCCTACAGGGCACAGGATGGCTCTCCACAGCAGAGTGTCCTGCCAACCTCAGTAATGCCAAGGTTGAGAAACTCTGAAGTGACAAAGGAAAGGCGAACAATGGCGTAGTAGCTGGAGGAGGAAAGTGAGGTTGATAGAGGCTGGTTTGCCTGTTAGTGTTTAGATGGAGATGTTGGGAAAGATACGGGAGAGAAAGAAAAATGGCTGACACTAGGACGAATGGGGATAATTAAAAAAAACTAAGACAAAACGAATACAACATTGTAAATTAACTGTGCTCCAATAAAAATTTAAAAACAAACAAACAAATAAAAGAAAAAAATACTTATTTTAAAAACTCCATGTGCAATTAAGGTCTAAAAGGAAATAGAAAGGAAGAGAAATACTTTTCTTTCCTGCTATCACTGTTTAAATGAGTAAAATTACATTAATCATATGGGTATTAAAATAACTGAAGACAGTTTTCTAAAAAGAGAAGTTTTAGGTTCAGAGCAACGTTAAGAGGAAAGTGCAGCGGTTTCCCGCACCCTCTCCCCCTGCGCGCACCTGGCCTCCCCCGTGGTGGTGATAATTCTTCATTCTAGGGAACTAAAGTTATCTGAGTACCTTTGAAAGGTTATTTCGTTTATGCTAGGTTCTGAAGTGAATGATTATCAATTCCTTCAGCAATTTATTTAAACACCTTAGTCATTTAGATCTTAATATGTTGTATTGAGTAAACGTTGATTAAAATTTAGTCTTTTTCAGGAAGCTCTATTCAGTTATTTTAATTGCTTCTTATCATTCTTTCCCTTTCCCTTTAGGAGCTAAAGTTAATGATGTGGTCCCCTGGGTGTTGGATCTGATTTTAAATAAACATATCATCAGCTCCAACCCACATGTGAGGCAAGCAGCCTGCATCTGGCTCCTTTCCCTTGTGAGGAAGCTAAGTACCCATAAAGAAGTGAAGGTAAGCCATTCTGTAAATGTGATCCAGCTCTGTTGGAAACTGTTTATGAAATATTTCTAATAGAAAGGTAGGAGGAAGGGAAGTGTATGGGAGTGAGGGCCACTAACCAGTAACACATATTTTGAAATAAGCTATACGTGAAGGAATGAAGGATGGTACCTGATATATATGGGCTGGAAGGTGATTCTTAAGTTGAAGGTACAACGTCAGAGGAAGTGGTGAGGATGGGGAGGCTCAGACTGTGTGCGTTAGACCACCTGTAAGTGCTACAGCCTTCAGGTAGTTTGGCCACCTTCGAAGGTGAGAGCACAGCAGGGTTTGTGACTGCCTCTGGTTGTGAGACTTCACAGGGGTTGTGTACCCTGAGAGCAAGATTTTTATTCCTCCAAGGAGGTGGAGTTTCAGTGTTCTGAATGCCTTTTTTCTTCTTTCAGTCTCATCTTAAAGAAATTCAGAGTGCATTTGTTTCTGTTTTGTCAGAAAATGATGGTAAGTAATTGGTAAATATTTGATTTCCAAACTTCTTTAAACTTGTATTTTAAATTTTGAAAAATCGGGATTAATGAACATAGAAGAAGGCTACAGGAAACTTGATTCTTTTTTTTTTTTTTTTCTTTTTTTTTTTTTTTTTGCGGTAGGCGGGCCTCTCACTGTTGTGGCCTCCCCCCTTGCGGAGCACAGGCTCCGGACACGCAGGCTCAGCGGCCATGGCTCACGGGCCTAGCCGTTCTGCGGCATGTGGGATCTTCCCAGACCGGGGCACGAACCCGTGTCCCCTGCATCGGCAGGCGGACTCTCAACCACTGCGCCACCAGGGAAGCCCGGAAACTTGATTCTTAATGTATTTATTTATTAATTAGATCATTTATTCATTAGATCAGTTTTGCATTTAAAAGTGGAGCCGAGGCCTTTAACGTTCGTACTTGTACCAAATAATAGCTTTCTTCTCCTGTTACTTAGAATTCCTTTTTTCTTTGTGATTTAAGCCAGGAGAGAGCGCAAATATTTGTGTTAGACATTTAAATAGTAGCTTTGTTTTATTAATTTTAAACATGTGGTCTGATGTTGACTTTTCATTTAAAAAATTGCACGTGGGCATCCTGAAATCCTGTGATTACCTCTCATGTGTGTGACGTGCATCCACTGACCCTTTGTCAACCATGCACTGCACACTGAGGCCCAGCAGGGTTGACTTGGCTTGTGAGTTGGATGTTCTGTGAATGTAGTTCTCATTTACAGAGACTTGCTGGTGTCATGTCCACTCAGATGATTTAGTATGTTTTTAACAAAATAGGCAGGTTGATTATGTTTTCATATCTTTACTTTGATATCATTTTGGGTTAATGTTACAAGTTTAACTTTTTTTTTACTTGATGGCCAGAGGACAAATTTTTCTTAAAAGAATATTGTTTTGTCTGACTTCTGTGTAGAACTTAGCCAAGATGTTGCCTCAAAAGGCCTTGGGTTGGTGTATGAACTGGGCAATGAACAAGATCAGCAGGAGTTGGTTTCTACTCTTGTAGAAACACTGATGACTGGCAAAAGGTACAGTGAACTTGAAAATTTCAGATTTGAACACGCAGGGCAAGTTTTGCACATACTGAGAATATGAAGTGGAAGAAGGAAAGTTCAGCTTGTGATTTTCCTGTTTATTAAGCCTTTTCTAAATTGCAAGTCATTGATTGTTATACTGTGGATAGCAGTTTAATTACCCAGTGTATACTGTTTAGAAAGTAAACTAAACTACTGTTTAGAAACAGGCCAGTAATTCAGGCTTTGAAAATTGAATGATCTTGGGACAGGTAAAGCATTGGATTACAGAAGTACCGTAATTACCGTTGGCTAAATGGAATGAAGACGTGGAGAGGAAGTGTGTCACGCAAGTCCGAGCTGTGAAGAGGAAGAGTGGGGCAGTCATTCTCGTACTTGGCCGCTGCTTTATGTTACCTTCCTTGTAGGAAGAATAGTTCTCAATGTGTGACCACATTTAATTCAGTGTAACTTTATGTGGGATGTCATTTATATCTATTTGTTCTTCCTAGACTTCATTTTACAAAATTCTCTGGCTGATGGGAAGGGTTAGTTGACTTTTACATCTTGCACACTGTAGATACTTGATAGGGAATTTGATTTTATCAGTTTACAAATGAAATGTATGCATTAGTTGAATGGTGGTATGAAAATTTTGAGGCTAATTTAAATTCTTGGTGTTGTTTTCATTTAGAACTAAGCATGAAGTTTCTGGAGAGACAGTGGTGTTTCAAGGAGGCCTTGGCAAAACCCCTGATGGGTAAGTGTGCCAGATCCATTGATCAGTCACTGTGGACATCTCTCCGTTGGAAAAGGTGCTCACCAGGTTGATTTCCACCCTCGTGGGAGGTGTTGTGTGTTAGTGGAAGAAGAAAATGTCAGTGAAAAAGCCTAGTGTTTTAAGATTGGGTTTCCTGGGGGAGCAGACTGAGATGGAGGTGTGTGTGCTGGAAGTTTATTGAAGGGTGCCCGGGGTCGTCACCCTGGGGGAGTGAGGAGGCAGGACAGGTCCGGTGGCCGAGGAGGAGCTGAACTGCTGCCCCCGCTCACGAGACCGTGACCCGTCACGGAGCTCTGGGACTGGGCTGGGAGGGCCTGCAGGGAGGTCCTGCTCTGTGTCCCCTCCTCAGGTCTTTTCACCCCCTCAGCGACTAGCCGTTGGTGGTGGGCTACTCTCGGGGAGGACCTGGCCTTGGACTGAGGGCAGTTCTGTCAGCTCCCAGCCAGTGGGTCCTCAGGGAGGAATCGGCACCCACTGCACCTAGTTTTTTTGGGGGGCATCTGTACTTGGTGTTTTGGAGTCCACCAACTTGGCATTTCAAATTACTTCGTAGAGCCTTATACCTCTTTTGTCTTATCATTATTCCATCATGGTTGATACTGTTGCTTTTCCTCTGAAAACCCTCAGGACCAGCTGCAGCTTGCTGGGCCTTGCTGGGGAGTCCCCAGAGCCCTGCCTCAGGCTGTCTCTCCCGAAGCTCCGTGATTTCACACTGAAGTTGTTTCATTCCACTTATCCTCCCTCTAGACTCCCTCTGAGTTTTAAAAAAAAGTGCTCACTTTTCACAAAATAATGGAAAAGATCAGGTAGTTCAGCAAATACAGAGGGACGGTAACAGGACTTGAAGAAGTTGTTATCAGGATTGGGACGCTGTAGCTTAGAAAAGGTGTAGGGAAGACAGAAGTTGTCTTCAGACGGTCCTCTTAGGATCCTGAGAGAGATGGGTGCACAGTGTACCGAAGAATTATTGCCGTCTCCTGAGGTGATGAGGGCTCCACCCTCGTGGGCATCACAGGTGCCTTAGGTCATTTACCAGCCATTGCTGAGAACTGAAGTAGGCGACCTTTATATTCTCGTCACCCTGGTTCTCTGCCTCTGTGATAATGAGGTAACTCAATATTGGAAATTTAGCGAAAACATAATTTTAAAATGTCCTAGTAATATTGGTAATGTAATTTTTTTAATAGTCTGGAGGTGGAGAAATACATTACAGCATACTTTTTCATTTTTGTTTTCAAGCCAGGGCCTCTCTACTTACAAGGAGCTTTGTTCTCTGGCAAGTGATCTTAGTCAGCCGGATCTGGTGTATAAATTTATGAATCTAGCCAACCATCACGCAATGTGGAACTCTAGGAAGGTAAGTGGCTATTGCTGGACATTTTATTTTTTTCCTCCCTCCAAATCAAACCTCCTGCATTGGCAGACGGGGACAACTGTTATGCAATGTGTTTTGTAAAAGTCTATGATTAGAGAGATCTAGATCACCACATAGCTGCTATTATTGATTGGTAAAGCTGGACACCCAGTAAATCAGGCTCTATTCAGGGACAAGGACAGGAGGAAGAATTTTGTGATATTTGATATGTGGATATCATATCTGAGCCACGTTGTTTTATTTTTTTAGGGTGCTGCTTTTGGTTTTAATGTAATTGCTACCAGAGCTGGAGAGCAGCTAGCTCCTTTCCTGCCTCAGCTGGTTCCTCGTCTTTATCGTTATCAGTTTGATCCCAACCTTGGCATTCGACAGGCCATGACAAGTATTTGGAACGCGCTGGTCACTGACAAGTCAACGGCAAGTATCTGTGAGCCCTTGTCCCAGGTGACACATGGCATGTAAACCCACGCTCATCTTCCTTTCTACTTGGTGTACTTTTTTGTTTAAACAAACAGACTTTCCCTTCATCCCTTGCTTTCTTCCTTCTTTCAAGGTATCAGAGATGCTCATGGCAACATTTATTGAAATCTCAAAAATGGAAACAATCTAAATGTCCATTGGGTGGATGGTTAAGGAAGTGGCAGTGTATCCACACAAATGGAAAACTGTATGTCGATAGTTAACCACTGACGTAGCGGAGAACAGGTCGTGGTTCTTGCCTTCAAGGAGTTCACGTAGTTGGGGAGGTAGATAAGGAATCAGGCAGTTAACATATTTGGTTTTTTTCTCATCTGGCTGCTTCTCATATCCTCCTTCGCTGTGAGATACTAGGATCTCTCAGGGCTTGCCTCTGAGTACCGTTGACTCTCTCCACTTTCTCTTGTTAGATGAGCTCATCAGTTCCAGGGCTTACGTGTCATCTTGATTGTGATGGTTCCCAGTCTTTACTTCTGGCCCAGGCACAACTTGTGCTCCTGACTTGTCTGTCTCACTGCCTGCTTGACATTGTCACTTGGATGTTGTTTCGAGATACCTTAGACTTAATATGTCCAGAACAGGACTTAAAAAAACAAACTTCCCCCTCTCTTCTCCTCGGCGTTCATTCATTTACCCCAGCTGGGAAACTGGGCATCATCCTTGATTATTGTCTGTCTCACCCTCACCCTCAATTGAATCCAGTAGCAAATTCTGTTGATTCTGCTTCCAAAGTATTTCTCCCTCTCTCCCTTCCTCCCTTCCCTTCTTCCCTCCTTCCTTTCTCTCTCTTTCTCTCTCTCTCTTTCTCTCTTTCTTTCTCTCTCTCTCTCTCTCTTTTTCTTTCTTTCTTCCTCCCTTCCTCCCTTCCTTCCACTGTGTGGCTTGCAGGATCTCAGTTCCCTGACCAGGGATCAAACCCGGGCCCACAGCAGTGAAAGCGCTGCATCTTAACCCCTGGATCTCCAGGGAATTCCCTCCAAAGTATTTCTTGAATCTATTCTCTTTTTTCCTAATTCTTCCCTGATGAACAGGTTGTCATCTTTCTCTTCTCTTTGCCTTCTTTCATTTAATTACCAATAGCAAAAGTGATTTTTAAAAACGCAAATTGGATTGCATTTTGGGTTAAAATCCTTTGGTGGCTTCCTAGTTCACTTTAAAAAAACCCCATGACCCTTACCCTGTCTTTCCATGCCTGAGCATGATGCAGCCCTTTCCTCTGTCTCCAGTCTGATGCTGGTAGGCACTGGAGGGTTCCACCTTGAGGGTTCGGTGAGTTCTGTTTGCTCTAGGAGAGTACTTGGTACCACTGGGTCAACTGAGATCTAATAGGTTGAATTCAGGGCCCAGGCTTAGGCTCTCAAGATGTGAGTGTCACCTCTGTGTGAGTGGAAGGTGAAGCCACAGATGTGGATGAGATCACTATGGAGACTGTCTAGAGACATGGACATAGAAAGACATCAGTTTCTTAAATCTTAGGTGAGTTATTTCCTCCCTGTCTTGGTTTTCTTAAATGTGAGGATAACAAAACCTCTCCTACCTACAAGAGTAAAAGTGGAAAAGCCGTAAGTTTTGAAGTTCTTTGGATTAGCATAAAAAGTGAATCTACTATCGGTGTGTGTAGTTATTACCAAATGGATAAGTGTATATCAAAACTAAAGAGGCTTAAAAGATTAAATTTGTCTTCATTCTGAACAATCAAGTGCTTCTTTATGTGCAGACGTGGTGCAGGCTACCAGGGAGGCAAAGACAAGTGAGACACTGTCCCTGCCCTCGAGGTCTCAGTGTGAAGGGGCAGGACAGTTACTGTGCTGTCTGATACAATGTGCTTAAGAAGGTGCCATGGGAACATAAGGCAGAGTAGGCCAGTCCTGTCTGCGAAGGTGATGCCTGACTTGAATCTTGGACAAGTAGGAGATAGAAGAGGTAGAGGTAGTGTGTGCTAGGGAGTGGAGGGTGAGACAGGACATACAAGAACTTGGGAGCTAGATGGTCCCAGGAGGGCTTCGTACCCACGCCTGGGTGATTGGACTTTATTTTCATGCACTGAGGAAAGTAAGAGGATCATGTTTGCATTTCAGGATGATCAGCTGGGCAGCTTTCAGCAACTAAAGTGGGGAGAGAGTTGTGGACTGAGAGGCCTAGAGAGACACTTAGGCTGTTATATACAGAAACACAGTGTGGTAGAGATGAATCATTTGATTATTGATGGATTTTGCATTCTCAGTTTTATCCTTTTGCTTTCATTAGGTGGATAAGTATTTGAAGGAAATTCTTCAAGATTTGGTTAAGAATCTAACCAGCAGTATGTGGCGAGTTCGAGAATCCAGGTACCATTTTTGGAAATATAAGACTAGTCAAATAAAATTGAATTTTTTTTCCCTTCAAATTTCCAAGTTTTATACTTTGTGCAAGAGGAATAAGTTAAAACCACTAAAAAGCATATTTCTGGTTGGGTTAGACAGTTAATGATATTTAAGCTCTAGTCAGTGGTTTTCCTAAGTTGTCTTAGTTTTTGTAAGTATGAAATAACAGAAGTAGATCACTTGTTAAATTAGACATCAAGATACATTCATACACTCTCATGACTTTGTAGGGTAGCATTTATTTTTACATGTATAATTTATGTTTATTCAGTGCCTGCTATATGCTTGGCAGTGTGCTAGGCCCTGGAGGTATATTGGTAAGTAAAAAATGATGTATCATCTTAAAGAGATTATATTATAGTTGTGGGAAATAGACATTTGATGAATGTACATGCCATGTGCCTGTGGTATATTTGAGGCACCAAGAAGAGAGTAGTCGTTGCTGTCTTGGGGTGAGGGGGTTAAGACTAGAAATATAGGCAGAATCCATATTCTTGTTTGATATGAATGTTTCATAGTAAAAGATTGAGCTTTCTTGATCATATATTTGAAACCAAATTGTTTATTTTCAGCTGTTTAGCTCTGAATGATTTATTGAGAGGAAGACCCCTAGATGACATCATTGATAAACTTCCAGAAATTTGGGAAACTCTCTTTAGAGTACAAGATGATATAAAGGTACTATATATACATAAATCTGCATTTATTTATAGAATAGCATAAATTGGAATTGTTAAAATATGTATGTTACATATTTCAAAATTCAATATCCAGACAATTTTTTTTAAAAGACCAGAATTTTCCTCCAAAGTTTCAGGTTTTTTTTTTTTTTTTTTGGCGGTATGCGGGCCTCTCACTGCTGTGGCCTCTCCCGTTGTGGAGCACAGGCTCCGGACGCGCAGGCTCAGCGGCCATGGCTGACAGGCCCAGCCGCTCCACGGCATGTGGGATCCTCCCGGACCGGGGCACGAACCCGCGTCCCCTGCATCGGCAGGCAGACTCTCAACCACTGCGCCACCAGGGAAGCCCCAAAGTTTCAGTTTTGATGTGTCTGTGAAGTGGCAAGTTTAGGTATCTTTAGATCTAAATTTAATTAAAGTTAAAATAAAAAGCGTAACTACTGCCTGATTTTCTTTTAGTAGAGTTCTTGTGATGCTGTTGATGAGGAACAAATAACAGTTTAGAAATAATCCAAAATAACTCTACTTGGATCAGCTTCATAAGTTGGATCAGTCATTCCCAAATAATGTGACCAGTTTCTCTTTTGCCTCGGCAGTCTAAATTTAAAATTTTTCCATGTTACCATTAAAATTAGGCACTTCAGTTTTTTGCTTTATTCGTCAGAGTTTTTTTAAGTCTTTCAGAATCTTCACATAGATCTCTATACATTTGCTTTTATAATACATTTAGTTTCTAAACTGTTATACTTAATATCCATATTTTTGTAAGGTCAAAATAGGTTGTATCTAATTTTAAAAATAGTAGTATGGCATGGTAGTATGTTCCTTGACGGGCAAAGAGCCTAGTGAAATACCATTTTTTACCTAGTAATGAAAGTAGGATTTTTCACCAATTTGTGTAGATTTGGAGGCAGTTTAAATACACATTTTGGGGTAGATGAGAAGGAAACTCTGACGTTGTATAATGTCATATTTTTCTCATTTTTAGGAATCTGTACGAAAAGCAGCAGAACTGGCTCTGAAAACGCTGAGCAAGGTGAAAACTCTTGTCTTATACTGGGCGGGGGGGTGAAGTGGCGCAGGATTCTATGTGACAGTGAAAATTATGACTTATTTTTTTGTCATGTAAAGTGACATTTAGTTGCAGTGTAACTGGCTTCATGTTACAGCCCACTTCTTAACAATGAATGGGAAACTGGTTGCTATTACATTAGAATACTAGTATTTTTAACAAAGTGTGTCTCTGGGCCCTTTAAATGGAGAGCTCTTCTGGGCCTTTATATAAGATAGGACTTTCTCTTGACCCTGAAGTACACATTACATTTAGATCAAGCAACGTCTGTTCTCTTTATTATTGCTATGTTTATATGTTAATCTGCCTTTCATACTTATGAGGTTGGCAGCCTTTTTTTTTTTTTTTTTTTTTTTCGGTACGTGGGCCTCTCACTGTTGTGATCTCTCCCGTTGCGGAGCACAGGCTCTGGACACCCAGGCTCAGCAGCCGTGGCTCACGGGCCCAGCTGCTCCGCGACATGTGGGATCTTCCCGGACCAGGGCACAAACCCGTGTCCCCTGCATTGGCAGGTGGACTCTCAACCACTGCGCCACCAGGGAAGCCCTGGCCGCCTTTTTGAAACTGGTTTCCCACTTGAACTTGATTTTGTGGTATATCAGTGCCTTCTAATGTATTAGAAGGTTTTGAATCCAAGTGTTTCTTATTCCACATTTGTGTTCTTGACCTCTCTGTTATGCTGCCACCCAAAGTTATTGATGATGATCATGATAATAATACCTTAAGCCTTCTTCAGAGTGCTTTCTAAACATTTTCTCATTTCATCTTCAACTGTTTCCTGTTTCACAAATTAGAAGACCAAAGCTTAGAAAGTAAAATGCATTACCAATTTTGTGTTCAGTTATCGGCAGACATAGGACTCAATCCCAGATCATGAGATCTTCTTTTTCTTTCTGTGATATCGTAGAAAGTAGAGTGACTTATCCTTTTCTAGGGATATAGGAAGTAGGAAGTATTTTGTCAGATGAATGCGTTACTGGGTGAGAGGTCAGTTTCATTAATTTCCATGCTCTTTGTATGTGAGGTTTGTGTGAAAATGTGTGACCCTGCCAACGGAGCAGCTGGCCAGAGAACCATTGCTGTCCTTCTGCCCTGCCTTCTGGACAAAGGAGTGATGAGTCCTGTGACAGAAGTTCGAGCCCTCAGGTTTGAATCAGCTGATGAAATTGAATGTATTGGATTTACTTAGTTCTTAGCCACCCAGTAGAAATTGGGTTTCTTTGAATGTTAGATTCTTGAAAGAATGGAGAAATGAGGAGAATCCAGTGGAGTGACCCAATAGCAAATGTGAGAAGTGGTGAGTCAGAACATTTTTGCAGAGACATTCTCATGGGAGCTTTGCTTTTGTCCAGCCTTCTGCCACTCTGCCTCAACCTTGAGTAAAGTGTGTTATTTTATTGTCATTGGCCTCTGCCCCCAGCAGGCACATCTTCCTATTCTGCTACGCCTCAGGTACTTGAGAGCTTGCTTGTTGGTTATACCACTTAGTAATGTTTCACAGATTATTATGTTTAAAATAAACTGTTTACTGCCTGTGAAATACTCAAGAAGTACACATTTAGATATATATGGCTCTTTTAAGTTAAAATCAGCAGTGAAGGTTTCTTTTTTTTTTTTAAAACCAGAGTGCTATCTGGGAACTTGCATCTGTTCCATTTTTTATTTCACTCTTGAAATTAGATCAAATTAATAGTACCAACACTATTTCATGCTAACTAAATAGTTGGTATGGGAAAGCTCTTCTCAGAAGGATTCACCTAACAAATGCAAAGGAATGATAAAATTAGGATATCACCATTTTGCTGTCCGCAGTAAGATAATCCAGGTAATGATCATAAGTGGCTCCTGAGTCCGCTGGTAAAGGCTGACGGGAGGAGCATTATAATGGGTGGTTGGTTCATGCCGACCAAACTTGAACCTGCTCTTCGCTCTTTAACAGCACAAAAAAAGATAAGCATCTTGATGTGATGAGACAGGACATGACCACCTGTGAAAAATTCTTGTTTTAAAAAAAATTGAACTGAACTTGATTTAGCCTGCAGATCTGTATAAGCTACAGAGGACCTGTTAAGTGACACCATCAGAATACAAATCAATAGCTTAAAAAAAAAGAGGACAGAAAGACGACTGTTGAAAAAGATTCAGGAAATGCAGTAAATTGCAATGTGTAGATGGACTCTGGATTCGATTTCAGCAAACCAGCTCTTACGGACACTTGTGAAACAATCAGGAAATTTGGATATTAGATGATATGAAAAAATTCTTCATATTTTTTAGGTGTGAAATGGTATTTTGATTATGATAAAAAGTCTGGGTCTCTTCATGATACATGCAGAAGTTTAGTTAGGGAATACGCTTCAAAATACTACAGTGGCAGGGGGAAAAGTATATGAATGGTCTGTATGTATGGTGGATGCCTAAGTGAGACAAAATTGGCCAAAGGTAGCTGATTGTTGAATTGGGTGGAGAACATACAGAATTGCATTTATGATTCTCTTTACTTTCATATATGTGTGAAAATTTCTATAATAAAAAGTAAAAACAAAAACCAAAAAAAACCCAACACAGAGCTAAGACCAGGCTCTGTACCCAAGGGAGTATGTTCCTTAATGCAATAAAGTGCAGAAACTCCTCATGATTAGACCTGTAGGGCTTCTTGCTTTCGTTAAAAGGACTCAGGAGTTGTGTTTTGTGTGTCTGTAGCATTAACACCCTCGTGAAGATCAGCAAAAGTGCAGGAGCCATGTTGAAACCACATGCACCAAAACTCATCCCAGCTCTGCTAGAATCCTTAAGTGTATTGGAGCCTCAAGTTCTCAATTATTTGAGTCTCCGGGCTACAGACCAAGAAAAGGTGAGTTGACGACACAGCCATATTGGTAATTCTCATGAAGGGAGAGCCCTGTTAAGATACTCAACAGGCCTTCCAGGGTCCTTAGACAAACTCCATGACTCAGATGATACTTTCACCACCCTTGAAACAGCTCAACTTCTATAACCACATGCAGTGTTTTTTTGGGGGAGGGGGGTGGAGAGGGCTCATACACTGTTATGTGAAGTGAATGAAAAGTGACACTTCCGTCCAAAAAAATACATCAATACATTTATTTAACACGGTTTTTTGTACATGTTTGTTTATTTTCTAGGGGTTGGGTCTACACCCGCAGAGTCCTTCTAGGGACCATTCCTGCTTTGCAGATCAAGAGGATTTGTAGCTAGACTTTTGCACAGTCCAAAATTATTCTGCTTTTTAGGTATACTGTAGTTCCCTAGTCTCTGATCAGAGTTTTGTTTTGTTCTGTTTTTTTAAGTTACAGATAACACATTTATTGTGAAAAGTTAAAACAACACGGAAGAGTAGAAAGTAATCCCCTAGGGGTCCCCTCTGCTGTGGCAGCACAGTATCATTTCCTGAGGAGTACTCACTGTCAGCAGTGCCTGGGTCTTTTTTCAACTTCTTTTGTAGTCATAGGCTGCAAAACCAAACAAACATACTAATTTTAAAATAGAATCAGGCTGCGAATATTGTTCTGCAACTTGATTTTTGTGTTTTTTTGTTTTTGTTTTTTTGATGTTGGGGGTAGGAGTTTATTAATTAATTTATTTATTTTTGCTGTGTTGGGTCTTCGTTTCTGTGCGAGGGCTTTCTCTAGCTGTGGCAAGCAGGGGCCACTCTTCATCGCGGTGCGCGGGCCTCTATCGCGGCCTTTCTTGTCGCGGAGCACAGGCTCCAGACGCGCAGGCTCAGTAGTTGTGGCTCACGGGCCCAGCCGCTCTGCGACATGTGGGATCCTCCCAGACCAGGGCTCGAACCCGTGTCCCCTGCATCAGCAGGCAGGTTCTCAACCACTGCGCCACCAGGGAAGCCCCTGATTTTTGTTTTTAACAAAATACCCTGTGTATATATAGATCTATTTCATTCTTTTTAGTGCATGCATAGTATCCTACAGTGAGATTATTTTGAACTTTTGTGTGAGAGATTTTGTGGCATCAAAAGTTACGAATGTTCTGTTTTCTCCACATCTTTGCCAACATTGAATAATATCAGTCTGATAAGCAAGAATCTCATTATTCTAATTTAGTTTCCTATTATTAGTGTTGTCCATTGTCTTTTCGTATTGTGTTAGCCATTTATAAATATTTCTTCTGTGAGTTGTATGTTTCTACTCTATGTCTGTTTTTCACTTGTTTATGTTTTTACATTGGTCTTTATTAGAACTGTCAAACTCCTGTTATATGATTGTAGAAGTTTTCTCTCAGTGCACTATTTGGTTTTTAACTTACCTGAACTATTCTATTCTGATCACTTACTCTGTTTTCCCTTTGCCTCTGATATGGCTGTTCCTTCTCCAGTCATCATGCTTTCCTCTTTCAGCAGTAATCTTGCCTTTCCTAGGTTCTCACCTGCTAGGTGTTGAGAATTAGGAAACAAATTCTAGTCCAAACTTTGCAGCCCTAGGCAAGTCACTTCTGTATGCCTAATTTTTCTCACTTATTATGTCTGGATAGTGTCAACCTCTCCTATACCATAGTTATTTGATTAAAATGCTATTGTATCAATAGATAGGAGGGTCCTTTATAAAGTTAAAACAATACATGTATAAAATTAAAAATCGTGTATTAGATAGAAAATTATTTAGTCTGTTTCTTTATTTAATGGAGGGAGAACCTGAGGCTCAAGAAGGCTGGATAACTTGCTCAGAGCCATACTATGATATTTTCTAACTGCAGTTAATTTCTAACTGTTGTCTGCATTTCTCACTTACGGTGAGATGCTGCCTCTACATATATATGGTTGAGTGTAGGACAAAAGAAATTATTGAGACTTGTGTCTGAATTTGTTGTATCTATATATTATTTTTTTAAAATATTCCTTAATTTGTCAGTAAAGCCCAATTTGAGTGTGTGGAGGTCCTTCTTTTAGTTTGGCTGTGCCGTGTGCAGCTTGTGGGATCCTAGTTCCCTGACCAGGGATCGAACCCACACCCTCAGCAGTGAAAACCGCAGAGTCCTAACCACTGGCCTGCCAGGGAATTCCCTGGAGGTTCTTCTTAATTGGTTGAATGTGCTTGCATTTGTGTTCTCAGGCTGCGATGGATAGTGCCCGACTCAGCGCTGCCAAATCCTCTCCCATGATGGAAACAATCAACATGGTAAGTGCCTCACGTAATGAGAACATTTACGTTTGCTTACCTTAGAGTGTAATTGTTCAAAGTCTTTAGGTTACATTAAATGAAGTAGAGGTTTAACGGATGAGTCAAGGCAGGTGTTGTGACTCTAGTTTTTTCTTAGTATAGTTTTTTTCTTTTCCTGTATTACTAAATGGAATACTTTCCCCAATACTAGATTGCATTAGTCCAGCTTTGTGTTACACAGGAGAACAATATATTAAAAGGTCTGCCTATAAATCTATATCTGTATGTCTTTTGGCCTGCCTATTTAGAAACTTCGGATACTTGTCTCTGCCTAAGCATTGTTTCTGGGAGGACCTAGGAAGGTGTAAGCTGGAGGTGTTAGTGAAGTAGGAAGCATAAAAGGTAGGGAGAGAGAACTGAGCAATGTTGGTAGGTTGTTCAGTTAAAGGAAGAGGATTTGCAGAAAAGAGCTGCTTGGCACCAAATTTCGAAATTCCAATGTTTCTGGAATCGTGGGTTAAGAGTCTCTAAGGTCACAAAAGCCGACTCTGCTGTGCATGCCCTGGAGTGGTTAATTGAGAGCTTGTGAGCTACTGGAAATTGTTTTTGATGGGCAGATCACAGGACTAGACAAGAGAAGAAGGAATTTTTTTAGTGCTTACTGGGGAACTATTACCAAAATTTGGTCTAAGGATGTCTTCGTTGGATTATGAGGGCAAAAGAAAGCTTAAAGAAATAGGAATAGTTAGCAAACACCTTATAGATATGCTCATCAGTAATAGAATATATGTCATTACATTTTCAAAAATACAGTATAGCAAATTCAGCTAAGAAGTCAACTTTAATAAGATGGCTTGATAGGGCAAGCCCACGGAAGAAGGTCAGTTTTCATCTAGGTCTTTTACACTAAACATGGATTGTTAAAGAAGAAGTAGGCCCAGAGAGATCTTCTCTTCTTGGGTACTCATTATTTATTTTCTCCTTTATAAATCAATGTTTTTTATTATTTTCGTTTTGTTTTTAATGTTGATCCACTGATGAATGATTTTCTTGTTTGTAGTATAATGATTTTAACGTTGAAATTGGAGCAAAATCAAACCAGTGGTTTTTGCACTTCATGTCAAAACCAGTTGGGGACATAGTTGACGTGGGCAGCTTTTAATTGAAGATGTGGTACTGACTTAATTATTTGCTAAGGTTAACTTTATATTTATTCTCTTCCAAAAGTGCCTGCAGTATCTTGATGTGTCGGTGCTGGGTGAGCTAGTTCCTAGGTTATGTGAACTGATCAGAAGTGGTGTAGGTCTTGGAACTAAGGTAAGCAAGTGTATTTTTCATAGGAGGAATTTGCATCTTCATGAGTTTGGGCCACAAAAATAGAACAGCCATCATGTGTGAAATTCATTTTTTTTTCTTAAAACCTGACTTTATTTTATGTTAACTATTCTGTTTCTATGACTGCACTAATAACTTAAAACATGTAACTCATTCAGAATATAAAACACGTGACTTATATTCAGTAAACATTGACTTACTTTTTTAGTGGAATCATTTCTGTCCCCTGGTTGCCAGGTACATGCCCTCTGGGTCCTCGTTCATAATCAGTTATTAGTGGAAATGCTCATCCAGTTATCAAGTCATGGTTGCTTAAGGTGGTGATTAGCATTTTTCACAGAGGAACCAGCAGGTATTTAGATGGAAAAATGTCTTCCTTTCCAAGATTTTTCAAGGATCAGATCCCATGCCCTACACTTTGAAAACAAACAACTCACGTTTATTTCTCCTGACAAAATTAACATCTACTTGTATTTTAAAATTTTAGCATTTATAGATCAGGAGAAAGTTAAAAGTTGTCCGTAAGTTTACCACCCATAGGTAATTGCTGTTGATATTTCAAAATGTGTCCTTCTGGTCTCTTTCTGTGCATGTGTCTTCTACAATGTCCTCTCTAATGGCCATATACTCTCTTGTGTGGCTGAAACATCATTTATTTTAATCCATCAAGGAATACCTGATTTGTTTTCAGATTTTTTGATACTAAACAAAGCGCTGTGATGAATGGTTTTGGACACATCTGAACCTGCTTCCTTTGGTTAAATTCCTAGAACGGGAAATGTTAGAACAAGGATGGACAGGATGACATGTTGCCCTCCCAAAAGATTGTACGAGTCTCCTTCTCACTTGAAATGTATGAGAGCAGTGTACACTTGCAGCAAGACCTCTGCAGGAAGTCTTGAAGGAGATCTTTGTGTTAATAATTTAAAATAAGAGTTTTACTCTTTCTAGATAGAATCTTGGAGGGGCTGTAAGGCTTTGTGTATTTCTTTAAATCTTTGATTCCTAAAACCAAGGGTTTGATAGAACATTGTGACCATCAAATTTAGACCTTTGCCTTTGTAACCCTGTAGGGAGGCTGTGCCAGTGTCATTGTGTCATTAACCACTCAGTGTCCCCAGGACCTAACACCTTACTCAGGTGAGTTTGTCAAAACCACTGGGGTGATGTTTTTGTATGGCCATGTCTTGTGTGACAAGGTTTTAAAAGGAAAAACAGTGATCATTCAGACATGCTTGGTGATATCGTGTACTTTTTCTTCCTCAAACTCTCCCACTTCTACCTTTATCTCTGTTTGCAAGAGGTACAGGATGATCCAGTTTAACAAGCTTTTACTGTTTTATAAGTGTTTATTTCTTGGTGGTATAAGGAGGTGAGAGTATCTGCTATTCTGTGCTGTATAAATGGTTTATTACTATTTATATTTAATTTTACATCAGCATTTTTCTTTTCTTGGATTGGGTTCTAGATGGGGCTCATGAACTTTATGTACCTAACTCTTGTTTTTGCAACTGTCCCCATAATAGTCGAGATCAATTAATTAATAACAGATTGATTTTTAATTTTATGCCAGGCAAAGAGAAGCAAATGGATATACAAATGTAACATGCAAGGGTTCTAGACTACTATGGAATAAATCAGATATTAATTATAGGGTTAAGTTTGTTTTGGCCCTACGAACAGAGCCGAGCATTTGGTCAGGCAAGTATCAGATTTTTCTTCTTTGTTTCCACTAGGTAAACTCATGAGTGCTTTGCTTAGTGGCCTGACAGATCGGAATGGTGTAATTCAGAAATCCTGTGCATTTGCCATGGGCCATTTAGTTCGGGTGAGTTGAGTTCCTTACTTAGTTAAGTAAGTATACTTTGATAATTATGAAGAACTGACCAGGATTGTTTCCCTTCCAGACGTCACGGGATAGCAGCACAGAGAAACTCCTGCAGAAACTCAATGGCTGGTATATGGAGAAAGAAGGTACCTTTTTTCTTCCTACTTAAATTATTGTTAATTTAGATGTAAACAACCTAATGAAACAATACAAATCAGGTCTTACCCTTTCTGATTTTATGTGGTTTGCTAGGAACATTTCTGATTGATTTTACTGGTTTGTTTTGCTGTGGTACAAGTCGAGCAGTGGGCAGTGGTCTGTTTTTTTGTTTTTTGCGGTACGCGGGCCTCTCATTGTTGTGGCCTCTCCCGTTGTGGAGCACAGGCTCCGGACACGCAGGCCCAGCGGCCATGGCTCACGGGCCCAGCCGCTCTGCAGCATATGGGATCCTCCCAGACCGGGGCATGAACCTGTGTCCCCTGCATCGGCAGGCGCACTCTCAACCACTGCGCCACCAGGGAAGCCCAGAGCAGTGGTCTGTTTTGATCAGTTACCCTTAAACACAGTAAGTGTCATAAAGACTGTTTTTTTCTGCTTCTCTTTAGAACCCATCTACAAGACCTCTTGTGCTCTGACTGTTCATGCTATTGGACGGTACAGCCCTGATGTACTGAAGAGCCATGCCAAAGAAGTTCTGCCTTTGGCATTCCTAGGCATGCATGAAATTGCTGATGAGGAGAAAGCAGAAAAAGAAGAATGTAATTTATGGACTGAAGTATGGCAGGAAAATGTACCTGGTTAGTAAACAGTGCTGTGAATTAAACCTGTTTCTTAAGAACCACAGTTGAAATTTTTAACTAATATTTTTTTATTCATAAACTTCTGTAGTTACTTTCCTGGGACCTTAACAATGTGTGTCCCATTGGGTTCTCAGCGCATCCAAATTTCCAAGTTCTCAGGTTGGCGCTCAGAGCTCTTTTCTTTCCTCTCTCATTGCTGCCCATGTGAGAGAATAGAAACTGCCCAAGCGAAGCAGAGCTTTGCTTATTTCAGTTGAGAATGAGCAGTGATTTTCGTGTTGCCTTGAGTATTATTTTAGAGTAGTGCTTCTCCACTCTGTTCTTCGTCTTGACACACGTTAATGGACGAGAGCCCTCCTGTGGACATATCCAAGTTCATAACGTCCTGCTGTTGTAACGATTTCTCACACCACCACCCACTTTTTCTCCCTTTCAAAGAGTGATGTGATGTAACCATTGAGAATCACTGCTTTAGACTGCCGGTCACTGACTTTTATTCCAGACTTAGAAAAGAAAAATCAGTTAGTTTATATATATATATATATATATACACGTGTATATATATATATATATATATATATATATATTTTTTTTTTTTTGTCACTTAAGAGTTGCTTTTCATTTTGCTTTAGGTTCCTTTGGTGGCATTCGGTTATACCTGCAGGAGTTGATTACTATCACTCAGAAGGCTTTACAGTCTCAGTCCTGGAAAATGAAAGCCCAGGGTGCAATTGCCATGGCATCAATTGCAAAACAAACCACCTCCCTGGTACCTCCGTATCTGGGAATGATACTGACCGCATTACTGCAAGGCCTAGCTGGACGAACATGGGCAGGAAAGGTAAAGGAACCATTCATGCCCAGTTAAATTTAAGGTATCCTTAAAGGATTATGACTTCATCTTTCATTTTCTATAAAAATTAGAATGTTGTTTTGTGGGACATCAGATGGGTTGTTTTTGTAAACCAGATTTCCTAGGCAGTTGGGAAGCTTTGGGTAAACTTTGCCTGATTAAGTGTGATATTTCATCAAAGTATAACCCACGTGCCCTTGAATACTGCACAGTAATGCTGGAGGTTGATTTTTATTTATCATGTTCAGCTTTCCAAAAGAAGTCTTAAACCAAGTGGTCACCCTTTTGTCCTTGTTGACCTCATGAACAGATCAGAATTCGGGCACATGCGAAATTGAGTAGCAAGGCAAGCTGTGTCTAAACCCCGGGCTGAGGATGCCCATCTCTGGGGCCTCTGAATTAGTAAAAGTCATTTTTTATACAAGGGTGATGGTAGGTTATACACAGTGAATACTCAGTGGGGAGCGCGAGACTGTGGCATCATACGCAGTCTGGTTGACGTGGTAGAAGCCAGTAGTGGCCAGTGCAGAACTGTAGATGAAGTACGGGTCTAGGAGTCAGACACAGTTCTGATTCCATTGTTGACGCTTCTGCCTCTGTGACCTTGGACAAGCTGGTTCTCTAGGCTTTATGAAATGGAGAGGAAGACATGCTTCCGTGGTTTGGAGTAAAACTCTGTGGATGTGCTTGTTAAACAGTTAAGTGTGTCAAAGATACGGTGACTCTGGTTAATTTTTGTTGTCATAATTTTTAAAAATTTATGAGGTAATTATAGTCATGTACAGCGTATGTAAGTGACACATTTGCTTAATAGTATTCCCTCATCTTTCAACCCTTTAGGAAGAACTGTTGAAAGCCATTGCCTGTGTGGTGACAGCTTGCAGGTAAGTGTTCCTTCAGTGAAGGTGCCATTTCTTAAACTGCACCTGAAAGCTGCAGGCTTTATTAACTGTTGTGATGCTTTTGTATGGATCCTGCAGTGCAGAGTTGGAGAAGCCTGTGCCCAGTCAGCCTGGCACCAGTGAAATCCTCCAGGCTGTTCTGAAGGAGTGTTGCAAAGAGAATCCCAAATACAAGCTTGCAGCAATCAGCTGTGCAGGGGATGTCTTAAAGGCCACCAAAGAAGACAGATTCCAGGAGTTTGCTGACATTGTCATACCTCTCATCAAGAAGGTAATGATCGCCATATCCTTTCAGGTCTGGTTTATACTTTAAAAAAATTAAAAAATAAAAATTTTAAAAAAAGAAGGAAGAGATTTTCCTGTGTCCTTTTTGCATATTTTAGGAGGATTCATGTAGCTGCAAATAGCAGAAAAAACCCCAAATATCATGGCTTCAAACACGGTAGACGTTAGTCTCTCACAGAAGAGTTTAGGGAGTCTGGCTCTTTGCAGCTCACAGCTCTGCCTTCCCTGGGGTGTGGCCATTGTCTTCACGGTCCACCATGTATCTGCATTCCAGGTGGGTGATGGCAGAGGAGATGAAGAAAGGATGAAGGATCAAAGTAGGTATGTCAGTTCTCTCTTAAGGAGAGTTCCTGGAAGCTGCCAGAGGGCCCTTTCACTTCTATCCCACTGGCCAGTGCTTAGCCGGGTGGCCACACCTGGCTGCAGGTGAGACTGGGAATAGTAGTCTTCATTCTAGGTATCCGTTTCCCCTCCATGGGAGAAGCGTGGCTGTTTTTTTTTTTAAAAAAAAACAAAGCAGAACGATGAGTTTATTGCAAGGGTTTCATCCTGCTGCAAGCCGGGAACCTCAAGGCCGTGGGAGCGGTGAGTTCCCGAGAGTGGTGTTGGAGTGGGCAAACAGGCCCTGTCTTGCTGCTGATAAGCTCTGCCTTGAAAGCATGTGCTGCAGCCACCCCGGGCACCCCGCAGTGAAGACAGACTCTGCCACATGCTGGGGGACTTTGATCAAAAGCAGACTTTGGGGCTTCCCTGGTGGCGCAGTGGTTGAGAGTCCGCCTGCCGATGCAGGGGACACGGGTTCGTGCCCCGGTCTGGGAAGATCCCACATGCCGCAGAGCGGCTAGGCCCGTGAGCCATGGCTGCTGAGCCTGCGCATCCGGAGCCTGTGCTCTGCAAGGGGAGAGGCCACAACAGTGAGAGGCCCGCCTACCGCAAAAAAAAAAAAAAAGCAGACTTTGGTTTCATTTGGAAAATGAAGCGCTCGTTTTTAAAGGTTGGGCACTGGTTCAAAGAAAGAAGAGTATGGTTTACCTATTTACTTTTTTGTGAAACATGAAAAATCTTAAATAGCATTCTCATTCTGTTTCTTGTGTTGCTGCTAATTTGCTGTTGTAAAAAAGCTGTTTAAATAATTTCTGTTAAGAGGGGGGGATATGGGGATATATGTATTCATATGGCTGATTCACTTTGTTTTACAATGAAACTAACACCGTATTATGAAACAATTATACTCCAATAAAGACTTGTAAAAAAAAAATAAAAACAGTGGAAAAAAATAAATTCAAAGTAAAATAATTAACTATCAAAAAAATTTCTGTCACATACATAATGATAGTGTATGGATTTGGCAGTCTGTATCACCAGCTTGCTGAACAAGTCACTTCTCTGCCTGTTTCCATATCTTATTAAGAAGGAGTTTGGATTTAGATTATTACCGGGTTCTTCCTCCTTTAATTCCATGATTCTAATGCAAATCTTTTTTATGTTGTGCTCAAAATACTACATATATGGTATTTTTTTCACCTTTGCTTACAGATTCCTTTAGAGGATTTCCGAAATTTATTGCAGAGGTGTAGTACTCCTGTTACAAAATCTTTTTACAAATAGGAAAACTCATGGTAGAGACTGTAACATTTAATTCTTGGTTAACATCTCCTACTCTGGTACCCTGATTGTTTTAATAGTATGCCTGTAACTTTGAAGGAAAAAAAAATTAAAATTTGCTTTCCTTTTTTTTGACATGTCCTAGAACTCACCTGAAAGCATTGGAGTCCAGAGAACCAAAAATGAAGATGAGAATGAGAAGGAAAAGGAGCTCCAGCTGGAATCTCTGCTGGGAGCCTTTGAGGGCCTGGGCAAAGCCTGGCCCCGAAATGTGGAGACCCAACGTAAGCAGCAGAACCTGCATTTGAAGAACTGCTGTGGCCAGGGCTTACTTCATGACAGTGAAGGTGTTCCATGTGACGAGTTATAGCTGCTGTTTCTGTAGAGCCTGACTGATTAACGGCGAGAATTATCCAGTATAAATTTTACTCCTACATTGGCAGATAATCTCATTGACTGTTAGTTTGCTAGGGCTGCTGTAATATATAGTACAACAGACTGGGTGACTTCAACCAGGGAACTGTATTTTCTCACAATTCTGGAGACTAGAAGTCTGAGATCAAGGTGTCAACAGTGTTGGTTTCTTTTGAGCCCTGTCTCTTTGGCTTGTAAATGGCCGTCCGTGTCTCTGTGTCCAGTACATTCTTATAAGGACACCAGTCGTCTTGGGTTAGGGCCCACCCTAATGGTCTCTTTAAAACCCTGTCTCCCAACTCAGTCACATTCTGAGGTACTTGGGGGTTAGGATGTCAACATGTGAGTCTGTGGGACACAGCTCAGCCCATAACAACCATGATACATTTTATGTAGATAGTTTGACTACAAAAAGAATTCTTTCACTCTTCTTTATGGTGCTGTATTCAGAGGAATCCACACAACTTATTAGTGGGGACTCTTCATCTCAAAATTAATGGCCTTGTTGCCAAATCTTCAATAAGCAAATGAAATCTGTATTTCCCTGAGAAACTTGAAACTTTCTGAGAGTTTTTCAGAATTGAACATATCTTTCCAAAGGATTAAGTAAATAAACAGTAAACCTTTACTGTTGGATTAGTTGTAGTTAGTAGGAGTTTGCCTTGTGTTGGTTCCTGCAGGGCATCCTACATCTTAATATTCATGAATGTTATGAAAAGTATTGTTGACTGTGATTGGATGTTTCTAAAATCAGACTTAAGATTGTCTTTGAGCCTTGCCATCCTTTGTGTGAACTTCAGAAAGTATATTTGCTATTTATAGGGAGGGTTTTCCAAAAGATACAGAACTGTAAGAGGTCTTATTTCTTGGTATTATGTTATGGACTGCAGTGGAAGTCCACTTATTTGACATCATTAGGACTACTAACTTTTGCTTGATAGGTAGAAGAAGTTAAAGTAGGGGATTATATAAAAAGATGATACATACACAAAGCAGTTTTAGTATAAGGAACAGAAATGTACATTTGCTGGATTGGTTGTCATCTGGGGGAAGGGCCAGGGCCTTTGAGGATTTGTTCCACACTGGCTTCTCGTATACATCTTACTCATAATGTATTATCTTCAGTTTCTGGTTTTGTTTCTTTATAGTGGAGAAAGAAATTACAGTCTCTTAGGAAGCAATTCAAGTGCAGAATTCTAGATTTTTTACCCTCATCCATCTTTATATTTGTGAACCGTACTAAATTCTGCAGCATTTAAAAAATAGCTACTTTGTTGAGTTTTATACTCCTGTTTCATCACTTAGCATAATATTAATTATATAATTATAATAACAAGTGCAGTTGGCATAACAGGTTTGGATAAAGCACTGTTGACTTTTAAGCCTACAACATGCAGAAGCTTCTGAGCCTCCAGAGTTCTGCTCTCTTTGGCTGTCATTCAGGGTGTTTTATGGGGAAAAGGCAGTGTGGTTTAGATTCTGTGTCAGTTCCTTAGAAAAGGATATTGCCTTGACAAAGAACACTTATGAACAGATATATAGGATTTTGGGGGGAGGGGGTGTTTCTGATCAGGGAAGTTTGTGGGAATTGGGCATAAAGTCATGCTGAAGTGTTTCCGAAATGTCATGGCTTTAATTAAGGGCATTTGTTGTTTTAATTTCTCCTCTCCCCGTCTCTCTCTCTGTCTACCCCTCTCTGTCCCTGTCTCTCTGTCTCTCTGTCTTCCCCTCACTTGCTCTGTCTCTTGCTCCTTCACATGCTCTGTCCTGCTCTGCCCCATTCTTGTTTTCCAGGTTGTTACCGTCGAGAGCTTTGCAAACTGATGTGTGAGCAGCTAAAACTCAGCACATGGAAAGTGCAGCTGGGAGTCCTACAGTCAATGAATGCCTTTTTTCAGGGGTAATTTGCTTCATAGTTCAGTCATTTATTTAACCTTCCCCTACCCCTTAGCATTTTATATATAATCAGTGGAATTTTTCTTTTTTTTTAACATCTTTATTGGAGTATAATTGCTTTACAATGCTGTGTTAGTTTCTGCTGCAGTGGCATTCTTTTAAATTTTAAAACTAAAAGCTAAAGTGACATCATAAAGCAATATATATGGATAGAAATTGTTTGTGCCAGAAAGGTTTTGGAATGTTTCTTAATAACTAGTATTTGTGTCTTGCTTTCTGATTTGTACAGATTAATGCTTTTAGAAGAAGAACATGCAGATCCTGAGGCTCTGGCTGAAATTCTCCTTGAAACTTGTAAATCAATCACATATTCTTTAGGTGAGTGGCAAATTGACATAGATAAGGAATGTTCATTTTAAAGCTCAAGGAGTTAAGCTTCAAACATTCCCTGCCTTGTGCTAGGAGCTAAATTTATGGAACAACTACTGAACTCTCCTATTTAATATACTCAATATGTGCCCCCAAACTGGAATGTATTAATCTGGAATTGTAATTTAGGATTTCAACACCTAGATTAGAAAAACCTTTGTGACCAGTATTTTTTAAAAACCTATACTTGGAAATAATTTCAAACTTACAGAAAAGTTACAATAATAATGCATGTAATACTTGTATATCCTTTACCCAAAGTCACCTGTTAACATTTTGCACCACTTACTTTATTACTTGCACTTCTGTATACATACTTTTTCCTCAACCATTTGAAAGTATATTGCTTACATCTTGCCCCTTTCCTCCTAAATTCTTCAGTGTGCCTTCTTTTACATACCAACTTTAGATAGTATAACATTGATGCATTATTTTTTAACCATTCATATTCTAGGTTTTCAGTTGACTAAGTAATCTTTTTTTTTTTTTTTTTTTTTTCTGTACGCGGGCATCTCACTGCTGTGGCCTCTCCTGTTGCGGAGCACAGGCTCCGGACGCGCAGGCTCAGCGGCCATGGCTCACAGGCCCAGCCGCTCCGTGGCATGTGGGATCTTCCCAGACCGGGGCACGAACCCGCGTCCCCTGCATCGACAGGCGGACTCTCAACCACTGCGCCACCAGGGAAGCCCCAGTAATATTCTTTATATAATCTTTTCCTTTCCTCCATTAAGGAATCCAGTCCGGAATCATTTAATGAATTTAGTTGTCGTATCGTTGTAGTCTCCTTTAATCTGGAACACTTCCTCAGCCTTTCTTTGTCTTATGTGACACTGACAATTTTGAAAAAAAGCCTCCCCCTCCCCCCATTTAAAACTAGAATGTTTCTCATTTGGTGTTTGTCTGATGTTTCCTTGTGATGAGATCCAGGTTATGAATTCCCAGTAGGGCTGCTCTATAAGTGATGTTATGTCCTCTCACATCAAGAGGCACACAGTGTCCACCTGCCCTCGTTGGCAGTGTTAATTTTTATTACCTGGTCAAGGTACTACTCAGTTTCCTCTGCTGTATGGTTACTATTTTTCCCCCTTCTGTCTGATAAGCAGCCTGTGGAAACACACTTTAGGACCATTCAGATAACCTGCTCCTCTTCAGAACTGTGTCTACTAAGCAGTCTGGGAGAAGACACTTTAAGACCATGCAGATATACTGCTCCTCTTCAAAGTGTCTCTTCTAGACTTAGCATGCATTGATGGGTTTTTCCTGAACCAGCTTTTACTAAGATGATTTTCCAACTCTAGCACTTCTTCCACATTTACCATTTGACAGTTGGCATCCTCTCATAAGCAAGGTCCCTCCCTCTCTCGAACTCTTTATTTATCTATTATCCATATTGATTCATGGATTCCTTTATTTCCCCCTTTGTTTATAATTATTTTCCTTAATTAATTTGTTGCTCAGATTATCCCAGATTTGGCCAGTGGAAGCCTCTTCGAGCTGTCTCCTTTGTCCTATTTCTGTCTCGCCACCATTCTTTTAAGCATTTGCGTACTTCATAGCATGACAGCCTGTTATAAGCTCATCTTTTGCTTCCTTTGTCTTGGGTCTGGTTGTGTGTTAGTTTTTTCAGTAAACAGTTTCACTGTGAACTAGATGCAGTGTCTAGAGTAGACACCAAGGAAGCATATTTCAGTTGTGATTCTTGGAGGTAGCCACCTGCTTTTGGATAAATAACTGGCAGCTGAGAAACTAGTCATTACAGGGTCGGGTCACAGCCAGGTGTCCCTGAGTTGGCCTTACCCCTGGGTGATGTAATGTTCTTTGGTAAAATGAAGAGGTCATGCAAACCTAAAGACCTTTCTTAGGTATCCTGTGAAGTCGACTTCTAAAATGGGTCCTTTAAATATTGCCATTTGTTATGGAGATTGGTATATTTGGCTGACAGCTTTTTTTTTTTTTAAGTAAGGAATGTGGACATATAGCACATTTCAAGTATTTGATGATAATTGGCTAAGGGAAGCTTACTTAGGAGCACATGTATCGTTCCCTGAATTTATAATTTCCGAACATCTTTCTTTCGGTAACACAAACTTAACCTTAGATGTTCTGTTTGTAAGGCATATAAAACAAATAATGTGAACTATATGATTTTCTTCTTAGAAAATAAGACCTACTCATCTGTGAGAACAGAAGCTTTATCTGTGATAGAATTGCTGCTTAAAAAACTTGAAGGTGAGTTCTTGATACTTCTCATTGGAGGACTGGAAAGCCAGGAGACTTTATGGCATATGTTTTAGGAATTTTTTTTATTTTCTGTTTTTGTTTTTAATAAGCATATACTCCAAAATACAAATTAATATATTTGTACATGGAAGTGGAATATACATAGCTAAAACCTTCCAATTTTATGAAGTGTTAAATTTGGTACTCTATTATTTTATATACTTTTAGTGCATTATGAAGCTGTGGTTATCTCAATGAAGTTTTGGTTTCCATCGTGAATCTTGAGTTAATCTTGGTTAATTACAGCAAGAAGCTGACAGTGGCAGAACAGAGCTCACTATACACATGTAAACAGAATGACACGCTGAAAAGTGGAGTTAGGAGAACATTTAACAATTATCTACCTGAGTTATCAAATTTGATAGCAGTTTTCTTAATCCTTTTTTTTTTTTTCTGTTTTCCTTTTTCTAAACCGTCTTACAAAGAAGCAGATTTCGTCTAATGGTCTGTTCTATCACTGGTAAAAGAAGAATGTTAGCATTTTCTCCAGTGGTGTATCTGTTACTGATTTCAAAAGGAGGCCTCTCTTCTTTTTTCATTTTCCTCTTTTTATTATTTTAACCACGTGGATGAAGAATGGGGCATATGGAACACTTTTCTCTAGAGCATTGTGTATCTGCTGTTTCTCCTTCTGCCTCTATCTTTGCTTAGCAATTAAAGCACCTCTCTCAGGGCTCCATAAAACAGGCCGTTTAGACTCAGCGACACTGCACGAGTCATAATCCCTTTTTTCCATGTTGAAGTAGAAGAGCTAGACACTTAGATGTATCTCTGAATTCTCACAGTTTGCCAGATATGTATGAATGTATTCTAGATGAGGAAAATGAAGCTAACAGTGAGATAACTTGCTTGAAACCACATCACCAGGAAGTATCAGAACCTCATAAACAAGATTTAGAATCTGATGTACTTTATGAATTTCTGATATTTTGAGTATGCCTGTAGTTCTCTGATGCTTTTCTGAAAGGAGTAATAAAGTGTCATCTGTTCAAACTGTCTTTGCAATTATGAAATTTATTGAGGATTTTTTTTTACTGAGCATATCTTACAAAGATATATTCAGCTCAATTGCTGAAATAGCTTTTTTGTTACTGTGTGCCCTGCCTCGATACTTCCTGCTTCCCAGTTGGCTTCAGGCTCCCTTCATTCTCTTTGTCCCACCAGCTCTGGGGACAGAGGATGAAACTCCCTGATTGGCCCTCAGGTTATTGTCAATAATTAGGTTTGGAGACAACTCTTAAACCTGTGATCAGTATATACAGAATTGTTACCACGGGGTTGCTTTGCATTTATTTTGGGGATAGGATATGTGGAAGAAAAGCAGAAAGAATAGTTTGGGATTCTCTGCTTGCTTCTTCTGTAAGGATTCTTTTGTTGTTCTTTCTCTTTCCATTCAGAATCTAAACAGTGGGAAAGTTTGACATCTGAATGCAGAGTGCTCCTGATTGAGTCTTTAGCAACTATGGAGACAGACAGCAGACCTGAGCTGCAGGAGAAAGCATTGTTACTGAAGAAAACACTTGAAAATCTGGAATAAATTAGAAGGGGAAGAAACAAACAAGTGCCATGTTCATTGGGGGTTGAAATGGTGGTACTCTTTGTGGGGAAAAGTAAAGATTAATCTGTAGCATGCATCATTCCTTGGCTGAAATAAAAAAAAATGCCTTAAATTTTGTTCCTTATTAGCTTTATTTTACTTGATGTTTTAAAAGTATCTGGGCTGAATAAGCGAAATGGAACCTTGGATATTTGAGAGGTGGTTGTAGGTGAAACTGACAGAAATAGCTGTTGAAAGAGTTAAAGCTGTTATTAAAGGAATAGACAGAGTTGCAGAGGAAGCTGCATAAAAATCTTAGAACTGTATCCAAATTTTATAAAGTCATTTCAGGAAGGGGTTGTATCAACTACTTAGTTTAACGCCCTCTTTACACCTGAAGAAACAGGTTATGAGATGACGTAGCTTCCTTTCGGAGGCCTGTGCCGAGGCTGGAACCTGTGTGATGGATGACCTGCCTGGGACACTTTCTTTTACAACCTGCTGCTAATCAGTGCTAACCCTGGCCTACCTGAGAAACTCCCAAGATGAGATGGTACAGCAGTCCTGGCACCAGAACTGAACTGACCCATTATGTAAGCACCACTGGATTCTTGAAATTCAGAAGTTGAACATTGTCTTGTCATTTGTTTAGATGACTGGTTTTTAGAAAATGAATATCTACCAACCTTGCAGGTTGAGAGGGAGGGAAAATTTGGTGTCCATGTAATCGTCCTCCTCTTATAAGCAGATGAAGGTAGATTAGGACAAGATTGTTCATTTTGTCTGTTATGTATTTTGCAAAACACAAACCAACAACGAAATCGCGACTGCTTGGTTTAGACCATTTATAATCTCAAAACTGTAAAGACAAATTAAAATTTTCTACCCACTTTTATGCTAACAGTCATGACTATGGGATAGAAAGGAAAGCATTTTAATTAGCTATCTGGGAATAACCTGATACCATTCAAAGTAAATTATTGCAGCTAGGGTTTCTTCCTTTCCTTATGCTGCTCAGGCCCCTGCCTAAGGATGTAGGGTAAGGGGAAAAAACACATTTAACGTAAGTGTTTATTAAAGTAAAAGGAGAACTCTCTAGCTCACCTTGGATTCCAAGCACAAAATTGGCTTACACTCAATACTGACCCCTTACCGACATTAACACCAGGGTGGGAACTCTGTGTTATTATTTTTTGTGGTCTCTATTAACCAAAGTATTTAAAATTTTCTTGACTGTGACCCATAGTAAAACTAACTTTTTTCATCATGACCCAGAACAATGTGTGTAGGGTGGAGGGGAGGGAGGGAGGGAGAAACAAAAAATGAATATAAAATCTTTAACTGAAATAAAATGTTTTGTGAAATGGTACATATTATGTGTGATCTGCTTTGATCCCTCCCCGCCAACTCCCCACCACCGTTTTGAATGCTCTTTCAGACCCACTAAATTCATTTCCTGACTCATAAATGGGTCGTTATTCACAGTTTGAAAAACACTGCCATAGATAGTACCTAAACCTAGCTGCATATGCTGTGTTCTGGGGTTGCTTCTGTTTGGAAAAGGGGTTTACAAATGAAAATTTAAGTGTTTATTACCAAAACGTCCTCTTAGCTGGTACTAAATATAATTGTGAGTTTTAGTAGCATCATGAATTTTAAGTAAACTATCATGGACTTCCACTTGAGAGTGGTGTTTGCTTGGGGAAAAAAAATCAACTCTGGGTGTTTTTCAGAAAGCTTGCATCCTCATAGGACTTAGTGTTTTCCAGATCTGTATTTCCCCCTCCATGAAGTGCTCTCTGACTTTCATTTACAGTACCTGGGATACTCTTCCTAGGCAAGAGTGCCATGTAGGTCAGGTATTGTTGGAAGGTAAGAGTGTAAGGGCAAGAATTGTGCTCTTGGCCCGTATCAAGTTTAAAACCTCATCAGATTTTATGCTTTTTAAACTTTTTGTTATTCAATATTGGGAATTTCCCATGGTGCTGAGAGAGGTGCTAAGATACTTGAACCTTAGTGCTGTTGAATTAATTTGTTTTAGTTTTCTAAGCACATTTCTAAGTTTTACACTTAACTGCCTTCATCTTGACCAGCCAAGTCATTTGTACAACTAGTAATGTTAACTATGGTCTCCCAATGCAGCTTGTATTGGTGTGCATGGGCACACATATTTATTTAAAAGAGTTAATAACTGAGAGTTTGTCATTGTGGAATGTTGATATTAGTGAACAAATGGCAAAAGGACCTGTGAACATTTATATCTTTGGCCTTCATTTTCCAAAGCTATGTGGAACAGATTTTTATTATTTTTTTCCCTAGGAATATTCAGTGCTACTTGTCATATAGGCAACTGATACAGAGAGTCTACTGACTTCCTTATTCCTGGAATATATATCGTCACACTAGATATATCGTCACAAATTTATTGATATGCGAAAAGGAGGTACCTGAAATTTGGCAATTGGAAATCAAAACAAAGTATAAAATTGTCTTTTTGGTGATAAAGAGCAGCCATTTCTTTAATGTTTGTGTCTAATTTACAATTGCCAGTGTGTTTGCCTGTAATACAGTGTACCTGCCCAATAAAACTGATTGCCACCAAATCCCCATTGCTTTACCCTTCCATCTTTTACTTGTGTTATTCACTAATGAGAAGAGAAAAGAAAAAAAGATGTGGCCTTGTTGGTCTGTGCTCTAGTAGCCTTTGCACTGTGTGAACACTGTCTGCCCGTGGGGGGAAGTTTCTATCTGCTGCTGCCACAATATATTCATGCTGCTTGTGAAGTACAGGGAGTTATTTTGACATTGGCACTCATTGTAATGTACAAACTGTTGTTAAATGGATGTATATGTGACAGATTTTTGTATTTTATATGCAAAGTCTTCATAGAATCCTCTGCAATATGTACTAAGCTAGCTAAGCATGTGGTAGTCTTGAAAGGAAACATCCTTCCCATGCCCAAGAAGATATTAAGTGGTAAATAAAAGCTGCATGATCAGTTCTTTGAAGTGGTGCATTAATTTTTACTGGTTCTCTGGGAAAATAGTTAACTTCCAAGGCATTGCCTGGTTATACTTTAAAGACCAAAAAAAGCCCTACTGCCTGCAGTATTCTGAGCTACATCTACCAAGCAGAAATTGTTGGCTTAAGTGTCTGGGAGTTCCAAGGCAAAACACAAACAGAGGCAAGGCACCTGAATAATTACTGTTAAATGCTTGGAGAGAAGCAGTCATTGAAAGATTGGATTTTTTGATATAGGTAATCTCTGATGAACACATAGAAACAACAAGCAGTTCTGCTTTTGGTTAAGATTAACATACATGGCTATGCACATAAAATATCAGAGCTATAGGTACCTCCTATGTTGTAAATAGCCGAACAGATTTTAGGCTGTGGCTTTTTGTCCGACATCTTAGTGAGGTGCAGTGGTAGCAGTTGCTCTCCCGGCTTCGCTATGTCGCCCAAGGACGACAAGAAGAAGGATGCCGGAAAGTCAGCCAAGAAAGACAAAGAGCCAGTGAACAAATCTGGGGGCAAGGCCAAAAAGAAGAAGTGGTCCAAAGGCAAAGTTCGGGACAAGCTCAATAACCTAGTCTTGTTGGACAAAGCAACATAAGACAAACTCTAAAGAAGTACCCAACTATAAGCTTATAACTCCAGCTGTTGTCCCTGAGATACTGAAGATTTGTGGTTCCCTGGCCAGGGCAGCCCTTCAGGAGCTCCTTAGTAAAGGACTTATTAAACTGGTTTCAAAGCACAGAGCTCAAGTAATTTACACCAGAAATACCAAGGGTGGAGATGCTCCAGCAGCTGATGAAGATGCGTGAACAGGTCCCACCAACTGTATATTTTGAAAAATAAAACTTTATTAAATCAAAATTTTTTTAGTCTGTGGAAGATATGCTTGAAGGTGAGAGATACCTTGCTTTTTCTCTTATAGCAGCTAAAAAGCCTAAGCTGCTCCCTTTCTTCTATGCTTTTCCTCCTTTTTCCCTTCAAGCTAGTACCAGATTATTTGATTAGAATAACAATTGGTTTTTAAAAAGTGGAAAACCCACAACTAGAAATATGAAAATCACTAAAGGAAAAATCTTATTGGTAAAGGCAAATATACAGTGAAGATAGTAAATCAACCACATATAGAGCTAGTATGAGCATTAAAAGATAAAAACCGTAAAATCATCTATATCCACAATAAGTTGAGGGATACACAAAACAAAACAGTGTAAAATACGATGTCAAAAATAGTAAACGTGATTAGCTCTAGTAGTTTTCTCGTAGCATCTTTATTATAAAGCAGAATCTAACACACCATTGTAAAGCAATTATACTCCAATAAAGATGTTAAAAAAAAAAGTAAACGTGGAGGGGGTAAAAATGCAAGCATGTTAAAATGCATTCAAACTTAAGGGATCTGCAACTTAATCACATATATATATACAGATTGCTATATATAAACCTCATAATAACCACAAACCAAAAATCTGTAATAGATACACAGAAAAGAGAAAGAAATCCAGGCATAATACTAAAAGATAGTCATCAAATCACAAGGGAAGAGAGCAAAAGAAAAAGAAAGGAACAAGAAAGCTACAAAGACAACCCCCAAACAACAAAATGTCAAAAGTACATACCCATCAATAATTACTTTAAATGCACTAAATGCTCCAATTGGAAGACACAGAGTGGCTGAGTGGGTACAAAAACAAGACCCATATATATGTTGCCTACAAGAGACGCCAGATATAAAGATGCACACATTGAAAATGAGAGAATGGAAAGAGGTATTCCATGCATGTGGAAACGAAAAGAAAACTGGAGTAGCAATAGTTACATCAGAAAAACTGACTTTAAAACAAAGACTGTGACAAGAAACAAAGGACATTACATAAGGATCAAGGGATCAATCCAAGAGGAGATACAACAATTGTAAATATATATGCACCCAACATAGGAGCACCTCAATACATAAAGGAACACCTAATACATAACATACACCTAAAACACCTAACATAGGAACACCTAAATAAAGTAAATCTTAATAGATATAAAGGGAGAAATCAAGAGTAACACAATAATGGCAGGGGATTTTAACACCCCACTTAATAATTTTCATATATAATGTACAGCAGTGTTAATTATATTTATATGTTGTACTTTATATTCCTAGTACTTATTTAACTCATAACTGTCAATTTGTACCTTCATTCAATTTTCCTACCTCCCAGCCCCCATCTCTGGTAACTACATATCTAATCTCTTTTTCTGTGAGTTTGTCTTTGAAGTAAAATTGACCTACAACACTATGTTACTTCCTGGTGCACGGCATAATGACTTGGTATTTCTGTACATTACAAAATGATCACCAGGGTAAGTCTAGTTACTATCTGTCACTGTACAAAGATGTTATATTATTATCGACTTATTCCCCACACTGTACATTTTATGCCCATGACTCATTTATTTTGTAGCTGGAAGTCTGTACCTTTTAATCTCCCTTACCTGTTTCTCTCATGCGCCCAACTCACCTCCCCTCTGGTAACCACCTCTTTGTTCTCTATATCTATGACTCTGTTTTTGCTCTGTTTGTTCAGTTGCTTTGTTTTTTAAATTCCACATGTAAGTGAAATCATACAGTGTTTGTCTTTTTCTGTCTGAATTATTTCACTTAGCATCATGCCCTCAAGGTCCATCCATGGTGTTGCAGATGGCAAGATTTCATTATTTTGTAAGATTGAGTAATATTCCATTGTATTTATATGTATATGTGTGTGTATATATATGTATATATATACATATACACACACATATATATGTATATATACCTATCACAACTTCTTTATCCATCTGTTGATGGGGACTTAGGTTGCTTCCATATCTTGGCTATTGTAAATAATGTTGCAATGAACATGGGAGTACATCTATCTCTTTGAGATAGTCATTTAGTTTTCTTTGGATATGTTCCCAGGAGAGGGATTGCTGGATCATATGGTAGTTCTATTTTTAATTTCTTGAGGAAACTTCATACTGTTTTCCCTAGTGACTGTACCAGTTTATATTCCCACCAACAGTGCACAGGGTTCTCCTTTCTCAGTGTTGAATTTTTTTAAATAGATGGTGAAATGCTCTAGGATTGATTGTGCTGATATTTGCATGACTCTGTGAATACACTAAAAAAAAATCATTGAATTGTACACTTTAAATGGGGGCAATTGTATGGTATATGAATTATATCTTAGTAAAGTTGTTTTTTAAAAAAGACAATCCATTCTAACTGGTTCAGGCATTTTAGAGTATTTGTAAGTTATAGATAACGAAACATGTATTGATTATTTTTCCATACACACTATTTGTTAAAATATGTTAATAAATTGTGTTCCCTAACAAAATGAAGCACAGGATACCACCAGATACCCACCGAAATGGCTAAAATCAAGAGCTACAATACCAAGCATCAGCACAGATACAGAGTAACAGAATTGTCATATATTACTAATGCAGTTTCAAAACGGTAGAGCATCTTTTTAAAAAGATAAATTTATTTATTTTATTTATTTTTGGCTGCAGTGGGTCCTCGTTGCTGCGTGTGGGCTTTCTCTAGTTGAGGCGAGTGGGGGCTACTCTTCATTGCAGTGTATGGGCTTCTCACTGCGGTGGCCTCCCCTGTTGCAGAGCACGGGCTCTAGGCGTGTGGGCTTCAGTGGTTGTGGCATGCAGGCTCAGCAGTTGTGGCTTGTGGGCTGTGGAGCGCAGGCTCAGTAGTTGTGGTGCATGGGCTTAGTTGCTCCGCGGCATGTGGGATCTTCCTGGACCAGGGCTCAAACCTGTGTCCCCTGCATTGACAGGCGGATTCTTAACCACTGTGCCACCAGGGAAGCCCCCTGGTACAGCATCTTTAAGAAACAGTTTGGTATATCATATGAAGTTATGCATATACTTGCATTATGACCCAGAAATTTTACTCCAGAGTATTTACCCAGGAGTAATAAAATAAAAACCTATGTTTGCACAAAAACTTGTAAGTGAAGAGCAGAATTATTCATAATAGCTCAGAATTGAAAACAATCCAAATGTCTATCAACTAGTGAATAAACCATTGTGACAGATTTATACAGTGGAATACTACTCAGTAATGAAAAGAAATGACCAATACAAATATAAAACATTTTGCTAAGTGACAAGGCTGTATATTATATAATTCTATTTATAGGAAATTCTAGAAAAGGAAAACTATAGTGACAGAAATCAGATCAGTAGTTTCAGGCATGAGGTCAGGGGAGACTGACTGCAAATGGGCACAAGAGAACTTCTTAGTTGTTGGTAATATTCTATACCTTGATTATGGCCATAAAACAAATTATGGCTCTCACTTATTTAAAACAGCTCTCCATTGTCCACAAAATTAAATTTAACCTACCTAATCTGGCATAAAAACCATTTATGATGTTATTACTGCCTGGTCTTAACAACTTGTAAGTTTATGCTTCTGCCTGACTTTTGTCAATCAAAACAACTTTCAGATGCAAGAGTGTGCTAATCTAGAAGTTCTGTGTTTAGAAAATAAGGCTTCTTGAGACCTCCTTGTTCACCAACAATTCCAGTGTGTGCTTGGAATCTTTTTTGAGTCATCTGGGGAGAAGCCTCCACGGACCCTCTGTACATTTGTGCTCACATAATTCCGTCATGAAATGTATACAATCTGAGTGCTTTTAGGTGTTCATTTTTATATGTAGCTCCCAATATTACACTTTAAATTTCTTGACAAAATAACTTTCTCTTTGAATCCCTAAAGAATATTTACTCACAGAATGTATCCTATCTTTTAATTGGTTTTACCGAGGCTTTTTAGTCTGAGATCAGCTCACCAGTTCTGACCGCAGCTTGAATAAACTCCTGCCTAAAGGAAAAAAAGTCTCAAATCCAAAATCCTTACCAAGTTCGCACTACACAGTCTCTCACAAATATTACCCTTAAATAGTCTGAATTCCTGACCCAGACTCCATGGGATATGAGAAAATGGCTATTGTTTTACGGCAATAAGTTTTGGTTACTTTGTTATGTAGCAAGAGGAAACTGATACTTCTGATAGTAAATTTTCATACCATGTTGGGAAATCACTTAAAATCTACTAAAGGTGGGCTTCCCTGGTGGTGCAGTGGTTAAGAATCCACCTGCCAATGCAGGGGACACAGGTTTGAGCCCTGGTCTGGGAAGATCCCACATGCTGTGGAGCAACTAAGCCCGTGCACCACAACTACTGAGCCTGTGCTTTAGAGCCCGTGAGCCACAGCTACCGAGCCCGCATGCCACAACTACTGAAGCCCGTGCACCTAGAGCCTGTGCACTGCAACGAAGAGCAGCCCCCGCTCGCTGCAACTAGAGGCCGCAAGTAGAGAAAGCCTGCACACAGCAACGAAGGCCCAATGCAGCCAAAAACAAATAAGTAAGTAAATTAAAAAATAATAATAAAATAAAAAAATTTAAAAGCCTAAATATATATGCACCTGAAAAGAAGAGCCCCAAAACACTCAAACAGAAACTGACAGAATTAGAGGGAGAGCTAGACAATTCAACAGTAATAGTTAAAGACTTTAATACTGAACTCTCAATAATTGGTTAAAAAAAAAAACTCAATTGCATACCAACAAGGATATAGGAGGCTGGCACAACACTATAAACCAACCAGATTTCACACCATCTATAGAACACCGTCCCAACAAAATATACAAATATACATACACATTTTTCTCGAGTACACACAGAACATTACCTGCTGATTTTACGCCATCAGATTATGCATTGTGGTATGTTTGGCTTCCTTCCCTCCACAGTATGCTTGCAAGATCCATGTTGATGTGGGCTCGTGGGCTCTAGAGCGCAGGCTCAGTAGTTGTGGCGCACGGGCTTAGTTGCTCCGCAGCAAGTGGGATCTTCCCGGACCAGGACTCGAACCTGTGTCCCCTGCATTGGCAGGTGGATTCTTAACCACTGCCAACAGGGAAGTCCCTATATATATATTTATAATTGTGTCTTCTTGATGGGTTGACTTTTCTATCATTACTAAATATGGGCTATACTTTCCTGTTTCTTTGCATATGTCATATTATGTTGTTGAAAACTGGACATTAAAAATAATATTGTGTGGCAAATCTGGAAATCAGATTCCGTTCCCATTCCAGAGTTTGTTGCTCTTGGTGTGTTCTATTTTTAGTGACTTTCTGAACTAATTCTGTAAAGTCTCAATTATTTATTGGACCTGACCAATGAAGTCTCTACTCAGTTAGCTGAATGGTCAGCTAATGACTGGACAGAGATTTCCTTAAATACATTGCACCAAGAAGTTCCCCATTCTGGCAGCTACTCCTGTTCCTCCATTAGCCAAAGCTCAATTATCCAAGACTAATAATAATAGAGAATAGCTAAGACCAGCCAACAACCTATAATTCAATTTCAGCTATCACTATTTTTTTTTTGTGGTACGTGGGCCTCTCACTGCTGTGGCTTCTCCCGTTGCGGAGCACAGACTCCAGACGCGCAGGCTCAGCGGTCATGGCTCGCGGGCCCAGCCGCTCCGCGGCATGTGGGATCTTCTTAGACCGGGGCACGAACCCGCGTCCCCTACATTGGCAGGCGGACTCTCAACCACTGCGCCACCAGGGAAGCCCCTATCACTATTTTTATAGATCCTTAGTCTTCCCGCCCAGGCCCTCAGGGCTCAGTCCGTCTTCTACCCTTTGTTGAGCAGCTTCACTACCTCATCGTAGATGATGAACACGAGAGCCACGTCCAGGCAGGCCCGGCCCCGTAGGGGGACGATGCCACTGTAGAATGCTTTGAGCTCCTCATCCCTCAGGACCTGCGAACAGCCGTCCACTTGTCCGGCGTTGCTCTGCCTCCCGGCCCTGCATCCGGTCTTGACCTAGCCCAGAGGCGTGTTCCCGAAGACGCTGGCTGCGCTCGCGATAGCTTGAAAACCCCGTGATCAGCGGTTTCCCGGGCTCGCTGGAGTTGGGCCCTGGGTACCAGTTGTGCAGGGAGCTTCTGACGAAGAAGTGGACGGCCCGCTGGGATCTGCCGGCTGGCGGCCCTGGTAAGTCCTCTTCAGCCCTTGTTCCCGAACAATCTCCCTGACCCCGTGGAGGAATCCTCTGTACTGTGGGTTTAGGGGAGATCTGGTCGTGTATGAACTTCACCTGGATGGTCTCCCTGGGCGCACGACCACCACGGCCTCGGCCTCGCGGGCGCCCAGGCCACACAGCAGCCCACGTGCTGTCCAGCGGTCCCTGGGCATCCCGTGCGTGGGTGCTGAGGAGTGCGACCATCCTGGACGTGATGGCTGCTTTGGGGCTGGAGCCGTAGAGCGGGGAGGAGGCCTCGGTGCAGCCCGGGGCACCTGGACGGCGGACCTCCTGCCATACTCAGTCCCAGTGCCCAGGGACCCGGCTGTGCGAACGCGCGTAGCCGTGTACCCGGTGGGGAAGGTGATGCAAACTGCGATCCGGCCGCTAGGGCGCCTGTGGGGACCAGAAACCCGCTCTTGAGAATCCCGCCGCCTCGCCGCCGCGGACTTTGCTGCGTCTGAGCCGCTGGGAGGCCTAGCCGGTCCCCACGCTCCACCTCCGTTTTCCTGGCGAGGCACAGAGGGGTGACACGCAGGTCAAGCCCCTCCGGAGTGAACTTTTTTTTTTTTTTTTTTTTTTTTTTGCGGTACGCGGGGCTCTCACCGCTGTGGCCCTTCCCGCTGCCGAGCACAGGCTCAGCGGCCATGACTCACGGGCCCAGCCGCTCCGCGGCATGTGGGATCCTCCCGGACCGGGGCACGAACGCGTCCCCTGCATCGGCAGGCGGACTCCCAACCACCGCGCCACCAGGGAAGCCCCCGGAGTGAACTTTTAAAAACATATTTATGATTAGGCATTTAGGTGCCCCAAATATAAAAATATTGTGGAGATTCTTGCAGCCATTGATAATTCAGTGACTAAAAAAGTTTAATATTTGTGTAAGAAAAATAAAATACCTTAGTAAAAAAATATTAAAATTTTTTTTTTATTTTATTGAAGTATAGTTGATTTACAATGTTGTGTTAATTTCTGCTGTACAGGAAAGTGATTCAGATATATATATATATATATATATATATATATATATTCTTTTTCGTATTTATTTCCATTTTGTTTTTTGCAGGATATTGAATATAGTTCCCTGTGCTCTACAGTAGGACCTTGTTGTTTATCCAGTTTATATAATAATAGTTTGCATCTGCTAATCCGAAACTCCCAATCCATCCCTCCCCCACCCTCCTTCCCCTTGGCAACCACAAGTTCGTTCTCTGTGTCTGTGAGTCTGTTTCGTAGATAAGTTCATTTGTGTCATATTTTAGATTCCACATGTGATATATGGTATTTGTCTTTCTCTTTGTGACTTACTTCACTTAGTATGATAATTTCTAGGTCCATCCATGTTGCTGAAAATGGTATTATTTCCTTCTTTTTTTATGGCTGAGTAGTATTCCATGGTATATATGTACCACATCTTCTTTATCCATTCATCTGTCAGTGGACATTTAGGTTGTTTACATGAATTGGTTATTGTGAATTGTGCTGCTATGAATATAGGGGTACATGTATCTTTCTGAATTACAGTTTTGTTGGGCTATATGCCCAGGAATGGGATTGCTGAATCATATGGCAACTCTATTTTTAGTTAGAAAACATGTTTTTTAATGAACTATTTAAGGATAAGTTGGAGGGTAAGTCGCCCCTTTAATAACAAATACTTCAGTATTTAACCACAAGAACATTCTCTTACATAACCACAGTGCAGTTATGAAGATCAAGAAATTTAACTTAGGGACTTCCCTGGTGGTCCAGTGGTAAACAATCCACCTTACAATGCAGAGGATGCGGGTTCAATCCCTGGTCAGGGAACTAAGATCCCACATGCCGTGGGGCAGCTAAGCACACGTGCCACAACTACTGAGCTCGTGTGCCTCAAGGAGAGAGCCCACGTTCCACAAACTACAGAGCCCATGTGCTCTGGAGCCCACGCGCCACAGCTGGAGAGAGAAAACCCACACGCCACAACTAGAGAGAAGCCCGCACCCCACAACAAAAGATCCTGCGTGCCTCAGTGAAGATCCTGCATGCCACAACTAAGACCTGACATAGCCAAAAATAAATTAAATAAATAAATAAATCTTAAAAAAAATTTAACTCAGAAAAAGCTAAAAAGAAAAAAGAAATTTAATTCTGATACCATACTGTTATCTAATTCACAGCCCATGTACCAATTTTGTCCATTGTCCTAATTATGTCCTTTAGAGCTATGTTTTTCCTGGTCTAATATTCAATGCTGGGTCATGCATTGCCTTTAGCTGTCATGTCTCTTCAGTCTCCTGGAATATTTCCTTAGCCCTTTTGTTTTTCTGTTTCTCGACCTTGACATTTTTGAAAAGTATAGGCTGGTTATTTGGCAGAGTATCCCTCAATTTAATTTTGTCTGGTTTTCCCTCATGATTAGCTTCAGGTTATGTGTTTTTGAGAGGAATCCCACAGAAGTGATACTGTGTCTTCAGTGGAGGCACATGGAGTCAATATGTCCCATTATTGGTGATGTTAAGGTGACTCTCTGCTGTAAAGCTATTATCATCTTGTTTTTGAAATTAATAAGTAGTTTGTGGTGAGATACTTTGACATTATGTAAATATCCTGTCTCTCATCCAGCTTTTACCTATGCAACTATGATATTTACATCTACCTACTGTAACATTTTACCTATGATAATCTATTACTATAACAACCTAAACCTTGATTGATGATTTTCTAACTATATCATTCTTCTGTGTTTATATTTTGGCATCCTACTGTAAGGCAGACCCCTCCTTCTTCCCTCCCCTCCCCTCCCCTCCTTTCCCCTCCCCTCCCTCTCTTCCTCCCTCCCTTCCTTCCTTCTAAAAGAATTCATGCATTCTTATTTCATTCTATGGACTATAATCCATTTTTACCATTATTTATTTTGATGCTCGAAATAATCTGTCCCAGACCTGGCCAATGGGAGCCTCATCAAGTGGGCTCCTATAGCCTTTTGAAATATCCCAGTTGTTCTTTGCATACTTCCTTATGTTCTAGTGCAGTAAGGTACTCGCAGCGAATCTTGTCCTGTTCCTGCGCTAGCCTTGGCATCAGCCATTTCTCTAAGGAGCTATGATATGTTTCCTATTAGTTGAGAATTGCATTCATTTAGAAACCAAGGTGTGGGTGGAGGTGTTCCGTTGCTTAAAGGCCCTCTCAATATGTGTAATTGAATAAAAGTTCTGATCACTTGTTGGGACAAGTGGCTTAACGAGTAAACTTTCTTCCTTTAATCTCTGAAAACTAGAGAGCAGTTTCACACACACAAAAAATACATGTAGTTTCACAAATGAAAAAAATACATGTCTTAGAATTCTAGGGATACCTTTTCTCTATATACTGTTAAGTATTCTACACTGTAATCTTTCAAGAAAAAAAATCTTGATATAGCTAGGTTAGACAGGGAGCAGTAGAAGACGGTTTTTATGAGTTCTTTGAAATTATTTTGGGGGAACTGTGGTTCACTCTGTCTCAATTTTTAAAGGTTTGATATAATTGTATCTTTGGGACATTATCCCTGAAGGAGCTGAAGTTTCAAACCTCTGCATATTATAGCTGCTGAACTGTTAATTGTTCAGGGGGAACAGGTGTTTCCCCAAAACAACAGATGATTTAAATTTACATAGTATTTCAGTTGTTATACTTGGGTATTTTTAGTTACTGAGGTAACAGTCAATACTTTTGAAAAAAATGAATTGCATTGTTGACTTTCACGTAATATGTTTAACATTTTTAACATTGATGCATTCATTCTTTCTTGCACATAGCTAACTTTATGAAATATATCATAAACAATACTTTAATTGGAATTTGTGACAGGGAATTGAATTTTTCTTGGCTACTATTTCTAAACAGTGGAAAATATCAAGTTGCAGGCAACTGGGCTGAGTTTTCATTCTAAAAACATTGTGGGAGTGTCCTGTGAGGAGCTTCAGTGCATGTCCCAAGCTAAGGTGTCGGCTCAGCCGCTTCACGAGGAACTCTGGTCTGAAGGGCGGGGGGTGGGGGCAAGGCCTCTGCACGGGGCCCGCTATGAGCAAGTGAAACAGACTAAGCACAAAGGGAAAAAAGGTGATGGACTAGGCCTGAAGTGAGACTGCCAGATTTATTTACATTTGTTGTTTTAAATCTTTTGTTTGTATGAAAATATTGCTTCTTAAAAATGCAGATTCTGGGTCCCTACTCTCAGATGTTCTGATTCAGTAATAATCTAATATTTTCAGATTATTCTGATAATCTGCACTTATAATAGATCCCCAAGAAACTCTGAAATAGGTTATAAGATGACCATACATTGGGAGACATTATTTCCAGTGAAAACCTATCATTCCAAAAGAAAAGTGGGAATAGCTCTTATTTATCCGATTTTCCTTTTCCTTTTGTTTTTTCCCCCCATTCTTTCTGCCTCCATGTGTACCTTCTCACTTGCCTACCTCCACTTCTACAGCAGGGAAGGGGAGAGGGTTTTGAGTGGAGGCAGGTTAACCCACTTGAAAAATTTCAAAATATGAAAGACCTGAAACTTTTAGTATTGGACGTTGAGTTCTGGATTGTTTAACTCTTAGACCATTCCCTTGAATCTGTGGCTTCCATTACATGTTCCTGGATGTGTAGCCCACACAGAGAGACACTTGAAATAATCCCATGGCAAAATTCTGGTGATGGAGCAAGGGGACAAATTTGGTGCCAGATGTTGTTGCCAAGAGATGTTTGATGGTGGGGGATGGAAACAAGCCCTGAGTAAATGGTTTTAGGATGGTAGGGGAGAGCTGACCAGGAAGCTTTCATCCTAGAAGTAATTATTTTTCTCTTAGATACCTCAGCCTTTTCAACGCAACTACCGCACTCATTTCCTGGCAATTTCAAAATCTTTTTTTTTTTTTTTTTTCGGTATGCGCGCCTCTCACTGCTGTGGCCTCCCCCGCTGCGGAACACAGGCCCCGGACGCGCAGGCCCAGCGACCATGGCCCACGGGCCCAGCCGCTCCGCGGCATGTGGGATCCTCCTGGACCGGGGCACGAACCCATGTCCCCTGCATCGGCAGGCGGACCCCCAACCACCGCGCCACCAGGAAAGTCCTCAAAATCATTTTGAAGTGACATTTGATAGTAGGCTTTTATTAGAGTAGCAGAGCTGGAGTTTTTTTTTTTTTTTTGCGGTACGCGGGCCTCTCACTGTTGTGGCCTCTCCTGTTACGGAGCACAGGCTCTGGACACTCAGGCTCAGCGGCCATGGCTCACGGGCCCAGCTGCTCCGCGGCATGTGGGATCCTCCCGGACCTGGGCACGAACCCGCGTCCCCTGCATCGGCAGGTGGACTCCCAACCACTGCGCCACCAGGGAAGCCCCAGAGCTGGATTTTATAGTAGAATAGAATGAATTGTCTGCCTCCTAGACTTAGTTATAATATGTGTGGTACCAAATATAAACAGGAGGAACCAGAGTTACAGAAGTAGCTGAAATCTTTACTGCAAAGAATGAGCTGTGAGAATTTGAAGACACAGAGAGTGAACACCCTTAGTAATTAGTATATCAGCTTTGACACAGGGAACTGAGCATATTGACATGGGTCACTGAAGTAGGTTATAAATGATCCTGATGTCAGAAGAGGACCCAGGATGCAACCCTGGCAGATATCTCCCTAGTAGCTCTTGGCTAAGAGATTAGGAGTTACAGTAGTTACAGTGATATGTTACATAAAGTTACTGTGAAAAACAACAAGTGAATATAAATATAAATGTGTTTCATATATTACAGGCAATACTAAAGTTCATTATTGGCAAATGGTACATTCTGTCATTTGGGTTAGATTCCGTCTCAACCAGTACTAATTACAATCATTAGTTTTATAGATTCTCAGGTAAGAGATCCTTGTCAGGTATCATTAAAAAGAGGAATATATTTGACAGAGAAGGTAAAACCACCTCTGACAGAGTCAGTTCCTGAATGAATGATGTGACCAGATTTATGCTTCAGAAAAATCAGATCCTGTCACTTCCCCATTTAAATCCCTTAGTGGCTTCTTATTACCCTAAGCTTGAAGTCCTTAAGATGACATGCACAGACTTTCATGATCTGATTACCCACCATTTACATCCTCTGCTCTGGGAACCCCAAATTCCTTTTAGTTCTATTAAAGTGTTGTGCTCTGTCTTGCTTCTTTTATTAGAAGCACTTAGCACAATTTGAAATTTGATAGTAATTTGTGGGTTTACTTGTTTAATATCTCTCTCACTAGTCTGTGGGTTCATTGAGGCAAGGACTGTATCAATTTCATTTACCACTGTAAACCCAGAGCTTAGCGCAAGGTCTGGCACAGGAAAGACATTCGGTGCATATTTTTGTGAAGGACCAAGTGCTCAGTGAATATCTGTTGAATACAAGTATGTATATAATAAACTTTTGATGGCTCTTCAAGTAGGTACTTGACCATTCCTGTGGTGAGAGAGATGAGGATGTCAAAGGTGACTTCCAGGTGTCAAAGAAGGCTGATATGTCATTAACTGCCACAGGGGATACTTGAAGAGGACCAAGTTTGGGGGTTGAAGGGTAAACCATGAGTTGTAATTTAGACATGTGGAATTTGTCATGATTTTGAGATATGTAAGAGATATCAAGGAGTCAGTTGGATATGCTAGTTTGGAATTAACAAGAAAGATCAGCCTGGAGATATAAACTTGTGACATATTTGCATATATATAATAACTTAAGTATTGAACATGGTTAACTTAACTAGGGAGAGAATATACAGTGAGAAAATTGCCTAAGTGAAACTAGAGGAACACTAATATTTAAAGCCCATCAAATAAGAAAAAATAAACAAAGCGGCATTGAAAAGGAGCAACCTCTAAAGCAGGGAGAGGGCAGAAGCCAGAAGCCAGATTCCAGATTTGATCAAGATGAAATAAGCCCACTCTACCCTGCTTTTCCCACTGACTGCAATTAAAAACTGTAGACAGAATGCATGGACCAGTCATTTGAGGGCTCTGAAAAATAAATGGTAGCACACAGATCTGGGAAGGAAACTAGAACACAAGGTACCAACAAACTGATGGTGAATTTTTTTTTTTCTTTCTCTCCTCCACCCATCCAGCACCTCTTGGCCTAGACTCAAGGGCAGCCTGAAACCCAAACCTACACACTGGGTTCAGAGAGAAAGATAGAAGGAGCTCCAAGAGAAGCTCCCTTTTTGTGGTCTGAAAAGGAGAAATGGGGAGCAAAGGAAATTTCCTGATTAAAAAATAATTATCTCTGGGCCAAACTCCCAGGCAATCCTGTGGTGACAGTGGCAGCTCCAGCAGTGGTGGATGGGCAGGCACCTAAAATCCTTAGGAAAGAGAACCTTCTTCCTGACTGGAGGAACTGTGGTCCCACGAGCTTGGGAAGAGTCCCCACTGCTTTTATTCTCTCTCTATCCTCTCACTCTTTCGTACCTGAGGCAGGGACTTCCAGCCTCCAGAACTATGAGAAAATACATTTCTGTTATCTAAGCCACCCAGTGTGTGGTACTCTATTATGGCAGCCTGAGCAGACTAATGCATGGCCCTTGCCTCCATCTCCAAGGCCAGCAAAGATGAATCCAGTCTTCCTCATACTGCATCACGCTGACCCTGCTTGTGTCATCACATCTTTTTCTCTAACTATCTCTTCCATCTCCTTCTTCCAGTTTTAAGGACCTTTGTGATGACGTTGGACCAAGACAGATAAGCTCTTTATTTTAAGGTTAGCTGATTACTACCTAATTCCATCTGCAACCTTTATCTTCTTTGCCATCTAATCTAACATATTCACTGATTCTGTATCCTGATTGGATGTGGACATCTTTGGGACCTTTATTTTTCCTGCTACATCTTGATTTCAAAAGGACTGTACTGTGAAATGGGAACACTTTTGGATTCTTGGACATTCATGCAGAACTTACTCCAATTCCTAAAGACCCAGAATGACACTGCCGTATATATGTCAGTGAGTCTGCCTATGAATCGCAGGTGATTGAGATTCACTTCAAAGTTCACACATGGAAACCCTGAAAATAGCCCCATGGTTATTTCCTCAGTTTGCATGTAATATTTGGAATAGATATTATCAACAAGTGGCACATCCCCACGTTGTACCTATGAATTATGGAATAAGGAACATTATAGTCGGAAAATCCAAGCTGAGGCCCCTGGAATTTCTCTTTGCTACCAATTTATAACATTAAAGACCATATTGCAGGACTTCCCTGGTGGCACAGTGGTTGGGAGTCCCCCTGCCAATGCAGGGGACATGGGTTCGAGCCCTGGTCTGGGAAGATCCCACATGCCGCGGAGCAACAAAGCCCGTGTGCCACAACTACTGAGCCTGTGCTCTAGAGCCCGTGAGCCACAACTACTGAGCCCACATGCTGCAGCTACTGAAGCCCGCACGCCTAGAGCCCGTGCTGCACAACAAGAGAAGCCACTGCAGTTAGGAGCCTGCACACCACAACAAAGAGTAGCCCCTGCTCGCCGCAACTGGAGAAAGCCAGCACACAGCAACGAAGACCCAACGCAGCCAAAAAAAAAAAAAAAAGACCATATTACATTCCTGGTGGAATCATAGAAATCAAAGGCTTGGCATAAAAAAGTACAAAATAATGCCATTTGCAGCAACATGGATGCATCTGGAGATTATCATGCTAAGTGAAGTAAGTCAGAAAGAGAAAAACAACTACCATATGATCTCACTTATATGTGGAATTGAAAATACGACACAGATGAACCTATTTATGAAACAGAAACAGAATCCCAGACATAGAGAATAAACTGGTGGTTGCCAAGGGGGAGAGAGGGGAGAGGGATGGATTGGGAGTTTGGGATTAGCAGATACAAACTGGTATATATAGAATGGCTAAACAACAAGGTTCTACTGTATAGCACAGGGAACTATATTCAATATCCTGTGATAAACCATAATGGAAAAGAATATGAAAAACAATGTGTGTATATATATATATATATATGTGTGTGTGTGTATATAACTGAGCCACTTTGCTGAACAGCAGAAATTAACCCAACTATACTTCAATTTAAAAAAAAGGGAAATCACAGTCTTAGAAGATTCAAGGAGTGGTGATTTCTATCACATTCTCAACTTTCCAAATTGGTAGGTGCAGAAGACTGACAGGTTTTGGGGAATGAAAATGAATTAAAATATACTTATTTTTATGGTGGTTCTAATTGCAGCTACTTTTCTAGACCTTATTAGAGTGGTGGCTTCCTTCTTTCCTCCCTCCCTCCCTCCCTCTCTCAAAAATGTGAAAACAAGAAACCATCTGTTTTCACTTGGCAGAGTTAGCAGTATGCCTTTACCTCCACCAGATTACTTCAGGCCTTTTCCTCAATTCTCTAGTTCTATTTGACAAATAGATATTGGGATATTGGTCTGTAGTTTTCTTTTCAAGTGATTTTAAAAATACTAATACATTTTAATTTATTTATTCATTAATTTAATGATTCAGTAGATATTTACTCAATACTGAATGAGTGTGAGGTGCTTTTTTGGGTGTCATGGAGGATGCAGACATAAGCAAAACATGCTTTTTGTCCTTAAGGAATCCAAAATCTAACAGGAAAGACGTGTGAAAAAATCTAAAAACCAAGACAGAACAATCACTTCACATTATAAATAATGCTTTTGTATTACCATACATCATGATGATAACAAGCCTTTAGGTGATTTCTTTATCTTGCTTTGGTATAAGGGTAATGGTGGCCTCATAGAATGACTTAGGAAGTGTTTCTTCCTCTTCTATTTTTTGGAAAAGTCTGAGAGCATTGGTGTTAATTCTTCTTTAAATGTTTAGCAGAATTCACCAGTAAAGTTTCTGGTCCTGAGATTATCTTTGTTGTGAGAATTTTGATTATTGATTCAGTATTTTTTTACTAGTTATAGGCGGGTCCATATTTTCTGTTTCTTCATGAGTCAGATTTGGTAGTTTGTGTGTTTCCAAATTGGAAAGGAAGAAATAAATAATCCTTGTTTGTAGATGACATGATCTTATGGATAGAAAATTCTATACAATTGAAAACAAACTCAGTGGTTGAAGATACAAGATCAACACACAAAAATCAGTGATATATCTATACAATATCAGTTGACAATGCAAATAAGAAGTTAAGAAAACAATTCCATTTGTAGTAGCATCAAAAAGAGTAAAACACTTAGGAATACATTTGATTTAAGAATTACAAGACTTGTACGCTAAAAACTACAAAATTGTTGAAAGAAAATAAAGAAGACCTAAATAAATGGAAAAATATTTCATGTTCATGGATTGGAAGACTTAATACTGTTATTAATTTTTAATTAAATTAAAAATTTAATTGTGGTTAAAAAACTCATACATAAAATTTACCATCTTAACCATTTTCAAGCATACAGTATCATAGTGTTAAGTATATTCACATGGTTGTGCAGCACATCTCCAGGACTTTTTCATCTTGCAAAACTGAAACTGTACACACTGAAAAACAACTCCCCATTTCTCCTCCTCCTAGCTCATGGCAACCATGATTCTCCTTTCTGTTTCTATGAATTTGACTAGATGCCTCATATAAGTGGAATCAGACAGGATTTGTATTTTTGTGACTGGCTTATTTCACATAGTATAATGTCCTCAAGTTTCATCAATGTTGTAGCATGTGACAGAATTTCTTTTTTAAATGAGGTTGAAAAATATTCCATTGTATGTATATACCACATTTTCTTTATCCATTCATCTATTGATGGACAGTTGGGTGGCTTCCACCTCTTGGCTATTGTGAATAATGCTGCAGTGAACATGGGTGTGCAGATATCTCTCTGAGATCCTGCTTTTAGTTCTTTTGGATATATATGCACAAGTGAGATTGTTGGGTCATACAGTAGTTCTACTTTTAGTTTTTTGAGAAACCTCCATAGTAGTTGTTAAGTTTTCCATACAGCTGCACCATATAACATTCCCACCAACAGTGCACGAGGGTTCAATTTCCCCACATCCTTGCCAACACTTGTATTTTTTTGTTTTTTGTTTTTCTTATATTAACCATCCTAATGGAGGTGAGGTGATATCTCCTTGTGGCTTAGACTTGCATTTATCTAATGATTAGTGATGTTGAGCATTCATATACTTTTTGGACATTTGTATATCTTCTTTACAGAAATGTCTATTCAAGTCTTTTGCCCATTTTAATTATTTTATTTTATTGTCTCTATTATGTCCTTAATTCTTCAATATGGGTAACTTGGCTCTTTTTTTTTCATTAAGACTTTAGAGTAGTTTTAGGTTCACAGCAAAATTTAGGGGAAGGTACAGAGATTTCCCATATAATCCCTGCTCCTGCCCCCTTAACCTCCACCATTATCGATATTCCCACCAGAATGGTACATTTGTTGATGAACCTACACTGACACATCATAGTCACTCAAAATCCATAGTTTACATTAGGGTTCACTCTTGGTGTTGCACATTCTATGGGTTTGTACAAATGTATAGTGACCTGTATCCATCATTATGTCATCAGAGTATGAAACTTTACAGTATTTGTAATTTATAAAATGGAGTAAATTTCTTAAACTTGAGAGTAATACTTTCCTTGGACATTTTATGAGTACTCTGAAGCACCCCCACCTCTCAATACTGCACTGTTACTCATAAATAGAATCATTTCACTTTGAAGGCACTTCAAATTCCCCTTAGGAAACTTTCTGAGAAGAAGAGTTCGCCTACTAATAAGTCTCAATTGGATTTTCCCAAGTTCACTGCAAACCTATTGCCTACCCGTGGGGCTAAATCCCACGGTGTCTTATTTAACCTGTGTGCACCTCCAGGGCAGCAGGACCACATGGGTTCTAAACTGTAATGAAGCCCAGGGAAACACAGCTCCCTCCAGGGCAGTCAGAACTGGCCTGTGACCTGTACTTGTGTAGTGGGAATAGTGTCATAATTAAGAACTGAGGTGCTATAGAGAAAGAAAAGCATTATGATTATCTTGGTTAGGTAAGTTTTGTCAGCAAAGGTATGTTCTAGTGCTATTTGGAGAGCTAAGTCAAGTAGCTGCTCCTCAAGGGGCCATGGGAAGATTTTCTCAGAGGAGTAGTGGAGCATCTGGAATGAGATAAGGACTAGGTAGAGTGGTGTGTGTGCATTTTACTGCTCCCTGAGCAAAGAAGTACCTTCCCAGCATGATCCTTTCTTCATCTTCTATTTCCTTTCCTCAAATGGGCCTTCAGATTAACCTATACAATATTTCCCTCTACAGGCAAACCTTGCTTTATTGTGCTTCACTTTATTGCACGTTGCAGGTAGTGGGTTTTTTTTTTTTTTTTACAAATTGAAGGTTTGTGGAAACCCTGTGTCGAGCAAGTCTATTAATGTCATTTTTTTTTTTTAATGTCATTTTTTTCCAGCAGCATTTGTTCACTTCATGTCTCTGTGTCACAGTTTGATAATTCTTGAAATGAACTTTTTCATTACTATTATATTCATTATGGTGATCTCTGATCTTTGATGTTACTGTTGTAATTGTTTTGGGGCACCATGAACTGTGCCCATATAAGATGGTGAACTTAATCCATAAATGTTGTGGGTTGTCTGACTGGTCCACCAACCATTGTTCCCCCATCTTTTCCCTTCTTCTTGGGTCTCCCTAGTCCCTGAGACACAATATTGAAATTAGACCAATTAAAACCCTACAGTGGCCTCTAAGTGTTCAAGTGAAAGGAAGATTCAAACATCTCTCACTTTAAATCAAAAGCTAGAAATGATCAAACTTACTGAGGAAGGCATGTCAAAAGCTGAGATAGGCTGAAAGCTAGGCCTCTTGTGCCAAACAGTTAGCCAAGTTGTGAATGCAAAGGATAAGTCCTTGGAGGAAGATTCACTACCATAGTGAACACATGAATCATAAGAAAGTGAAAACAGTCTTGTTGCTGAAATGGAGGAAGTTTTAGTGGTCTAGATAGAAGATCGAACCAGCCACAACATTCCCTTAAGCCAAACCTAAGCCAGAGAAAGAACCTAACTCTCTGCAATTCTCTGAAGGCTAAGAGAAGTGAGGAAGCTACAGAAGAAAAGTTGGAAGCTAGCAGAGGTTGGTTCCTGAGGTTTAAGGAAAGAAGCTGTCTTTGTAGCATAAAAGTACAAGGTGAAGTAGCAAGTGCTGATGTAGAAGCTGCAGCAAGTTATCCAGAAGATCTAGCTAAGATAATTGTGAAGATGACTAAACAACAGATTTTCAGTGTAGACAAAATAGCCTTCTATTGGAAGAAGATACTATCTAGGATTTTCATAGCTAGAGAGAAGTCAATGCCTGGTTTCAAAGCTTCAGCACACAGGCTGGCTCTCTTGTTAGGGGCTAATGCAGCTGGTGACTTAAGGTTAAAGCCAATGCTCATTTACCATTCTGAAAATCCTAGGACCCTGAAGAATTGTGCTGATCTAATCTGCCTGTGCTCTAGAAATGGAAAAACAAAGCCTGGATGATAGCACATCTGTTTACAACATGGGTTACTGAATATTTGAAGCCCACTGTTGAGACCTACTGCTTAGGAAAAAAGATGCCTTTCACAATAAATATTATACTAATGCTCATTTGACAATGCACCCAGTCACCCAAGAGCTCTGATGGAGATGTACAATAAGATTCATGTTGTTTTCATGCCTGCTAACACAACATCCATTCTGCAGCCCATGGATCAAGGAGTAATTTCAACTTTCAAGTCTTATTATGTGAGAAATACACCTCATAAAGCCATAACTGATGGGTCTGGGCAAAGTCAGTTGAAAACCTTCTGGAAAGGATTCACTATTTTAGATGCCATTAAGAACATTCATGATTCATGGGAAGAGGTCAAAATATCAACATGAACAGGAGTTTGGAAAAAGTTGATTCCAGCCCTCATGGATGACTTTGAGGGGTTCAAGACTTCAGTGGAGGAAGAAACTGCAGAGGTGGTGGAAATAACAAGAGAGCTAGAATTAGAGGTGGACCCTGAAGATGTAACTGAATTGCTGCAGTTCTACTGTGGGTAAAATGCTATCTAACAGCATTGCATGCTACAGAGAAATCGTTTGCGAAAGAAAAAGTCAATTGATGCGGCAAATTTCATTGTTTTATTTTAAGAAATTGCCAAAGCCACCTCCACATTCAGGAACCACCACCCTGATCAGTCAGCAGCCATCAGCACTGAGGCAAGATCCTCCCAGCGAAAAGATTATGACTCACTGAAGGCTCAGATGATGGTTAGCATTTTTTTTAGCGCTTAAGTATTTTTAAATCAAGGTATGTCGACTGAAGAAAAATGAACAACCTAAAAGTTGCGAGTTAAAATTTATTAGGTGACCTTACTGAGGACTAATAGCCCCAGGGACAGCCTCTCAGATGGCTCTGAGGAACTGTTCTGAAGAGGTAAGGAAGGAGCCAGGATACATAGGAGTTTTTGCTGAAAAAAAAAAGGAACCGAACAAACCCATGTAATCGAACATCAGATTACTGCTAATAACAAAAACAGACATCTCAAGTTAATGATTTAAGTGCTTTCTATGTATGGGAAGATGGAAGAGTCTGGGCTCATTGAAATGATTCCTTAGATATGCATCTTATCTGTCTAGGGCCAGTGTCCTGAGCATAGAATATTTCCTGTTTTTCCTCCATCCTGAATTCCCCTCAGGGTGCACCGTGTTGCAGGGGAGGTTAGGGGGAGGGTCTGCAGTGGCTGATGGCTTGATGGTGCACAACATTCGGTATTTACTGGAATGGCAGGGACCATTCTGTTTCCACAGGTATGTACTTTTTTTTAGACATAGTGCTATTGCACACTTAATAGACTAGTGTAAATATAACTTTTATATTCACTGTGAAACAAAAAAGTCATGTGACTAGCTTTATTGCAATATTGACTTTTTTGCGTTGGCCTGGAACCTAACCTACAATATCTCCAATATGCCTGTATCCTTATCCTCTTGACCCACTGTAAGGGAAGAAAGTTCCTTTGACATTGTATTAATAGTAGCACACTGCCCAGAACAAATCAAGGGCTAGTCCCCTCCTACTTCATATGGGTCAGAACTATGTCCACAATGCCTGTTAATTTTAGATGGAATGTACCACCTACTTTAGCAATCATTCTGAGCAGTCCTGGTCCAGGGGCGGCTACTTCCAGTATCAGGTTGCCTACCAGCTGTGCTTCAAGAAGAACTTTAGTAGCTCATCAAAATTCTTTAAAATTTTCCTTCTAGCATTTGTTGTTTTTCAGCCAAAAGGCAAAGGTTAGCACCAGATGGATGGAAGTTACATCTGGAAAATGGCATTCCAACTTAAGAGACATTGGTAAACAGGGGCTGAGTCATATTTTATGCAAATACTTTGTAAGCACATTATCCTTGAAAAAAATTATTTTACCTTCTGTTGTACTTTTAAATTGCACAGTCAATGAATAAATATATTCTTGTAAAGGCTATTAAAGTGAAATGCTTTAGCAGAATTCTCCTTTGAATACATTCACACTGGTCCCAGACCCCCACCCCAGAGTTAATTCCTCTAATCAGAACTTTATGCAATACTATAGTAGTTCTTGAACTTGACTGTGCTTGAGAATCACCTGGAGAGCAAGTGGCTTGATTCCACAGCCCCCAACTCAGAAATTCTGGTTCAGTAGTTTTGGGGTAGGAAGTAAGAATGTGCTTTTCTAATTAGATCTCAGATAATGCTGATACTGTTAGTACACAAATCACATTTTGAATAACGCTACTATTGGCATATGGTATAGAAATGGTATTGAGATATTTAATACAACTTTGTGTATATGGTTTTATGCAGATGTTATACTGTTTGCACTGTTGTATAATTTGCTTTTAAAAATTAACAATGTGTCTTAGAAATAGTATCATGGCAATACATAAGGATTTGCTGTATTTTTCTAAGCTCCTGCAGAATATCATATATTTTCTTCTAATTTATTGCATGCTTTTATTAGAATTACTTTTCCTTTCTCGCACAACAATTTGTGTTCCCTAGAGTTAATACTTGCCTTTTTTATGCTTTTTTTAAATGTTATTCTTAATTAACTCAAACCCAGACACCAGTCAGAGTGTATATTTTCTTTCAATATATTCACATACATTAATTATTGTATAAATTTCACCTTTTGAAGAAGTCTTTCCTCAGATACTTGTAACTTGCTAAGTCTTTACAGGCCACTCTTTAGACTTGGTATAGAACTATGATTTTTGGGTCTCTCTTTATATTAGCCCGAGGGTTGCTTTTGCCTCTGACTATGGTTGTGTTCCCTGATTCCTGATTTTATGTCTTCCTCCTTCTTGGTTTATTGCCTTCTTTTTTCTTTTTTTTTTTAAACATCTTTATTGGAGTATAATTTCTTTACAATGGTGTGTTAGTTTCTGCTTTATAACAAAGTGAATCAGCTATAAATATACATATATCCCCATATCTCCTCCCTACTGCCTTGTTGTTGTTTTTTTTTTTTAACAGAGGAGCATTTATTTATTTATTTATTTAAAATTTTATTTATTTATTTTGGGCTGTGTTGGGTCTTCGTTTCTGTGCGAGGGCTTTCTCTAGTTGTGGCAAGTGGGGGCCAGTCTTCATCGCGGTGTGTGGGCCTCTCACTATTGCGGCCTCTCTTGTTGCGGAGCACAGGCTCCAGACGCGCAGGCTCAGTAGTTGTGGCTCACCGGCCCAGCTGCTCCACGGCATGTGGGATCTTCCCAGACCAGGGCTCAAACCCGTGTCCCCTGCATTAGCAGGCAGATTCTCAACCACTGCGCCACCAGGGAAACCCCCCTACTGCCTTGTTTTGATGACCATCCTTCGGTAGCTTCCCAGGAAAAGGTGCATAAGTGCTAATTTCTTTGAGACTTTGAATGTCTGAAAATATCTGTTCTGTTGATGGTTTGTCTGGCTATAGAATTCTAAATGTTTTGAAATTTCTTTATTTTATTTTATTTTATTTTTTTTATTTAACAAATTTAATCAGTTATACATATACATATGTTCCCATATCCCCTCCCTTTTGTGTCTCCCTTCTGCCCTCCCTATCCCACCCCTCCAGGCGGTCACAAAGCACTGAGCTGATCTCCCTGTGCTATGCAGCTGCTTCCCACTATCTATCTACCTTACGTTTGGTAGTGTATATAGGACCATGCCGCTCTTTTGCTTTGTCACAGCTTACCCTTCCCCCTCCCCATATCCTCAAGTCCATTCTCTAGTAGATCTGTGTCTTTATTCCTGTCTTACCTCTATGTTCTTCATGACATTTTTTTTCTTAAATTCCATATATATGTGTCAGCATACAGTATTTGTCTTTCTCTTTCTGACTTACTTCACTCTGTATGACAGACTCTAGGTCCATCCACCTCATTACAAATAGCTCAGTTTTGTTTCTTTTTATGGCTGAGTAATATTCCATTGTATATATGTGCCACATCTTCTTTATCCATTCATCCGATGATGGACACTTAGGTTGTTTCCATCTCCAGGCTATTGTAAATAGGGCTGCTATGAACATTTTGGTACATGACTCTTTGAATTATGGTTTTCTCAGGGTATATGCCCAGTAGTGGGATTGCTGGGTCATATGGTAGTTCTACTTGTAGTTTTTTAAGGAACCTCCATACCGTTCTCCATAGTGGCTGTACCAATTCACATTCCCACCAGCAGTGCAAGAGTGTTCCCTTTTTTCCACACCCTCTCCAGCATTTATTGTTTCTAGATTTTTTTGATGATGGCCATTCTGACTGGTGTGAGATGATATCTCATTGTAGTTTTGATTTGCATTTCTCTAATGAGTAAAGATGTTGAGCATCCTTTCATGTGTTTGTTGGCAGTCTGTATATCTTCTGTGGAGAAATGTCTATTTAGGTCTTCTGCCCATTTTTGGATTGGGTTGTTTGTTTTTTTGCTATTGAGCTGCATGAGCTGCTTATAAATTTTGGAGATTAATCCTTGGTCAGTTGCTTCATTTGCAAATATTTTCTCCCATTCTGAGGGTTGTCTTTTGGTCTTGTTTATGGTTTCCTTTGCTGTGCAAAAGCTTTTAAGTTTCATTAGGTCCCATGTGTTTATTTTTGTCTTTATTTCCATTTCTCTAGGAGGTGGGTCAAAAAGGATCTTGCTGTGATTTATGTCATAGAGTGTTCTGCCTATGTTTTCCTCTAAGAGTTTGATAGTGTCTGGCCTTACATTTAGGTCTTTAATCCATTTTGAGCTTATTTTTGTGTATGGTGTTAGGGAGTGATCTAATCTCATACTTTTACATGTCCCTGTCCAGTTTTCCCAGCACCACTTATTGAAGAGACTGTCCTTTCTCCACTGTACATTCCTGCCTCCTTTATCAAAGATAAGGTGACCATATGTGTGTGGGTTTATCTCTGGGCTTACTATCCTGTTCCATTGATCCATCTTTCTGTTTTTGTGCCAGTACCACACTGTCTTGATTACTGTAGCTTTGTAGTATAGTCTGAAGTCAGGGAGCCTGATTCCTCCAGCTCCATTTTTCGTTCTCAAGATTGCTTTGGCTATTCGGGGTCTTTTGTGTTTCCATACAAATTGTGAAATTTTTTGTTCTAGTTCTGTGAAAAATGCCAGTGGTAGTTTGATAGGGATTGCATTGAATCTGTAGATTGCTTTGGGTAGTAGAGTCATTTTCACAATGTTGATTCTTCCAATCCAAGAACATGGTACATCTCTCCATCTATTTGTATCATCTTTAATTTCTTTCATCAGTGTCTTATAATTTTCTGCATACAGGTCTTTTGTCTCCTTAGGTAGGTTTATTCCTAGATATTTTATTCTTTTTGTTGCAATGGTAAATGGGAGTGTTTCCTTGATTTCACTTTCAGATTTTTCATCATTAGTATATAGGAATGCCAGAGATTTCTGTGCATTAATTTTGTATCCTGCTACTTTACCAAATTCATTGATTAGCTCTAGTAGTTTTCTGGTAGCATCTTTAGGATTCTCTATGTATAGTATCATGTCATCTGCAAACAGTGACAGCTTTACTTCTTCTTTTCCAATTTGGATTCCTTTTATTTCCTTTTCTTCTCTGATTGCTGTGGCTAAAACTTCCAAAACTATGTTGAATAAGAGTGGTGAGAGTGGGCAACCTTGTCTTGTTCCTGATCTTAGTGGAAATGCTTTCAGTTTTTCACCATTGAGGACGATGCTGGCTGTGGGTTTGTCATATATGGCCTTTATTATGTTGAGGAAAGTTCCCTCTATGCTTACTTTCTGCAGGGTTTTTATCATAAATGGGTGTTGAATTTTGTCGAAAGCTTTCTCTGCATCTATTATCATATGGTTTTTCTCCTTCAATTTGTTAATATGGTGTATCACGTTGATTGATTTGCATATATTGAAGAATCCTTGCATTCCTGGAATAAACCCCACTTGATCATGGTGTATGATCCTTTTAATGTGCTGTTGGATTCTGTTTGCTAGTATCTTGTTGAGGATTTTTGCATCTATGTTCATCAGTGATATTGGCCTGTAGTTTTCTTTCTTTGTGACATCCTTGTCTGGTTTTGGTATCAAGGTGATGGTGGCCTCGTAGAATGAGTTTGGGAGTGTTCCTCCCTCTGCTATATTTTGGAAGAGTTTGAGAGGGATAGGTGTTAGCTCTTCTCTAAATGCTTGATAGAATTCGCCTGTGAAGCCATCTGGTCCTGGGCTTTTGTTTGTTGGAAGATTTTTTATCACAGTTTCAATTTCAGTGCTTGTGATTGGTCTGTTCATATTTTCTATTTCTTCCTGATTCAGTCTTGGCAGGTTGTGCATTTCTAAGAATTTGTCCATTTCTTCCAGGTTGTCCATTTTATTGGCATAGAGTTGCTTGTAATAATCTCTCATGATCTTTTGTATTTCTGCAGTGTCAGTTGTTACTTCTCCTTTTTCATTTCTAATTCTATTGATTTGTGTCTTCTCCCTTTTATTCTTGATGAGTCTGGCTAATGGTTTATCGATTTTGTTTATCTTCTCAAAGAACCAGCTTTTAGTTTTATTGATCTTTGCTATCGTTTCCTTCATTTCTTTTTCATTTATTTCCGATCTGATTTTTATGATTTCTTTCCTTCTGCTAACTTTGGGATATTTTTGTTCTTTCTCTAATTGCTTTAGGTGCAAGGTTAGGTTGTTTATTCGAGATGTTTCCTGTTTCTTAAGGTAGGATTGTATTGCTATAAACTTCCCTCTTAGAACTGCTTTTGCTGCATCCCATAGGTTTTGTGTCGTCGTGTCTCCATTGTCATTTGTTTCTAGGTATTTTTTAATTTCCTGTTTGATTTCTTCAGTGATCACTTCGTTATTAAGTAGTGTATTGTTTAGCCTCCATGTGTTTGTATTTTTTACAGCTCTTTTCCTGTAATTGATGTCTAGTCTCATAGCATTGTGGTCAGAAAAGATACTTGATAAAATTTCAATTTTCTTAAATTTACCAAGGCTTGATTTGTGATCCAAGATATGATCTATCCTGGAGAATGTTCCATGAGCACTTGAGAAAAATGTGTATTCTGTTGTTTTTGGATGGAATGTCCTATAAATATCAATTAAGTCCATCTTGTTTAATGTATCATTTAAAGCTTGTGTTTCCTTATTTATTTTCATTTTGGATGATCTGTCCATTGGTGAAAGTGGGGTGTTAAAGTCCCCTACTATGATTGTGTTACTGTCGATTTCTCCTTTTATGGCTGTTAGTATTTGCCTTATGTATTGAGGTGCTCCTATGTTGGGTGCATAAATATTTACAATTGTTATATCTTCTTCCTGGATCGATCCCTTGATCATTATGTAGTGTCCTTCTTTGTCTCTTCTAATAGTCTTTATTTTAAAGTCTATTTTGTCTGATATGAGAATTGCTACTCCAGCTTTCTTTTGGTTTCCATTTGCATGGAGTATCTTTTTCCATCCCCTTACTTTCAGTCTGTATGTGTCTCTAGGTCTGAAGTGGGTCTCTTGTAGACAGCATATATATGGATCTTGTTTTTGTATCCATTCAGCCAATCTGTGTCTTTTGGTGGGAGCATTTAGTCCATTTACATTTAAGGTAATTATTGATATGTATGTTCTTATTCCCATTTTCTTGTTTTGGGTTCGTTATTGTAGGTCTTTTCCTTCTGTTGTGTTTCTTGCCTAGGGAAGTTCCTTTAGCATTTGTTGTAAAGCTGGTTTGGTGATGCTGAACTCTCTCAGCTTTTGCTTGTCTGTAAACGTTTTAATTTCTCCATCAAATCGGAATGAGATCCTTGCTGGGTAGAGTAATCTTGGTTGCAGGTTTTTCTCCTTCATCACTTTAATTATGTCCTGCCACTCCCTTCTGGCTTGTAGAGTTTCTGCTGAGAGATCAGCTGTTATCCTGATGGGGATTCCCTTGTGTGTTATTTGTTGTTTTTGCCTTGCTGCTTTTAATATGATTTCTTTGTGTTTAATTTTTGACAGTTTGATTAATATGTGTCTTGGCGTATTTCTCCTTGGATTTATTCTGTATGGGACTCTCTGTGCCTCCTGGACTTGATTAACTATTTCCTTTCCCATATTGGGGAAGTTTTCAACTATAATCTCTTCAAATATTTTCTCAGTCCCTTTCTTTTTCTCTTCTTCTTCTGGAACCCCTATAATTCGAATGTTGGTGCGTTTAATGTTGTCCCAGAGGCCTCTAAGACTGTCCTCTGTTCTTTTCATTCTTTTTTCTTTATTTTGCTCTGCAGCAGTTATTTCCACTATTTTATCTTCCACCTCACTTATCTGTTCTTCTGCCTCAGTTACTCTGCTATTGATCCCATCTAGAGTATTTTTCATTTCATTTATTGTGTTTTTAATCGATGCTTGATTCATCTTTAGTTCTTCTAGGTCCTTGTTAACTGTTTCTTGCATTTTGTCTATTCTATTTCCAAGATTTTGGATCTTGGAAATAGAATCTTGGATCATCTTTACTATCATTATTCTGAATTCTTTTTCAGGTAGACTGCCTATTACCTCTTCATTTGTTAGGTCTGGTGGGTTTTTATCTTGCTCCTTCTTCTGCTGTGTGTTTTTCTGTCTTCTCATTTTGCTTATGTTACTGTGTTTGGGGTCTCCTTTTTGCAGGCTGCAGGTTCGTAGTTCCCGTTGTTTTTGGTGTCTGTCCCTAGTGGCTAAGGTTGGTTTAGTGGGTTGTGTAGGCTTCCTGGTGGAGGGGACTAGTGCCTGTGTTCTGGTGGATGAGGCTGGATCTTGTCTTTCTGGTGGGCAGGTCCACGTCTGGTGGTGTGTTTTGGGGTGTCTGCGGACTTTTTATGATTTTAGGCCACCTCTCTGCTAATGGGTGGCGTTGTGTTCCTGTCTTGCTAGTTGTTTGGCATAGGGTGTCCAGCACTGTAGCTTGCTGGTCGTTGAGTGAAGCTGTGTGCTGGTGTGTGAGATGGAGATCTCTGGAAGATTTTCGCCGTTTGATATTATGTGGAGCTGGGAGGTCTCTTGTGGACCAGTGTCCTGAAGTTGGCTCTCCCACCTCAGAGGCACAGCACTGACTCCTGGCTCCTCAATTTTGGGATGATTTGTTGTCTATTCATGTATTCCACAGATGCAGGGTACATCAAGTTGATTGTGGAGCTTTAATCCGCTGCTTCTGAGGCTGCTGGGAGAGATTTCCCTTTCTCTTCTTTGTTCCCACAGCTCCCGGGTCTCAGCTTTGGATATGGCCCCGCCTCTGTGTGTAGGTCGCCGGAGGGCATCTGTTCTTCACTCAGACAGGACAGGGTTAAAGGAGCAGCCTCTTCGGGGACTCTGGCTCACTCAGGCCGGCGGGGAGGGAGGGGCACGGAGTGCAGTGCGAGCCTGCAGCGGCAGAGGCCGGCGTGACGTTGCACCAGCCCGAGGCGCGCCGTGTGTTCTCCCAGGGAAGCCGTCTCTGGATCCTGGGACCCCGGCAGTGACGGGCTGTACAGGCTCCCAGAAGGGCGGCGTGGACAGTGACCTGCGCTCGCACACAGGCCTCTTGGCAGCGGCAGCAGCAGCCCCAGCGTCCCACGCCCGTCTCTGGGCTCCGCGCTTTCAGCCGCGGCTCGCGCCCGTCTGTGGGGCTCTTTTAAGCAGCGCTCTTACTCCCCTCTCCTCGCGCACCAGGAAACCAAGAGCGAAGAAATAGTCTCTTGCCTCTTCGGCAGCTCCAGAGTTTTCCCGGACTCCCTTCCGGCTAGCTGTGGCACATTAGCCCCCTTCAGGCTGAGTTCTCGCCGCCAGCCCCAGTCCTTTCCCTGCGCTCTGACCGAAGCCCGAGCCTCAGCTTCCAGCGCCGCCCGCCCCGGCGGGCGAGCAGACAAGCCTCTCGGGCTGGGTGAGTGCCAGTCGGCACCGATCCTCTGTGCGGGAATCTCTCCGCTTTGCCCTTCCCAGATATGTGGGGAGTTTCTTGCCTTTTGGGAGGTCTGAGGTCTTCTGCCAGCGTTCAGTAGGTGTTCTGTAGGAGTTGTTCCACGTGTAGCTATATTTCTGGTGTATCTGTGGGGAGGAAGGTGATCTCTGCGTCTTACTCTTCCGCCATCTTCCCCGGAAGTCCCTGAAATTTCTTGATGATATGCCTTTGTATGGATTTTTTTCACCCATTGTGAGTACTACCTGGAAACTTTCGATATTAAAACCCACATCCTGGGACATTAAACAAAATACTTTGATGATTTTCTTCCCTTTATTTTCTCTGTCTGTTTTTCTGGAACTTTTATTATTATGTTGGAACTTCTGGATTGGTACTCTAATTTTCTAATCTTTTATCTCTCTTTGTGTTTTTGGTTTATCCTCTGGGAGATTTTCTTAATTCTGTCTTCCAGATTTTCTGTGTAATTTTTCCTGGTTTTGATCATATTTTTAGTTTCCAAGAGGTATTTTTATTCTTTGAATGTTCCTTATATACCACAACTTCTTTATCCATTCATCTGTCAATGGACACTTAGGTTGCTCCCATCTCTTGGTCATTATAAATAATACTCCTATGAACATGGGGGTGCAGATATCTCTTCGACATAGTGTTTTTGTTTCCTGTGTATATATTCCCAGAATTGGAATTGCTGGACCATATGGTAGTTATATTTTTATTTTTCTGAGGAACCTCTATACTGGTTTCCATAGTGGTTGCACCGATTTATTCTCCTATCAACACTGTGCAATTGTTCCGTTTTCTATACATCCTCACCAGCACTTATCTCTTGTCTTTTTGATGATAGCCATTCTAACAGATGTGAGGTGATATCTCTGTGTGGTTTTGATTTGCATTTCCCTGATGATTAGTGATGTTGAGCCACTTTTCACGTACCTGTTGGCCATCTGTATGCCTTCTTTGGAAAAATGTCTATTCAGATCCTCTGCCCATTTTTTAATTGAATTTTTTTTTTGCTATGGAGTTGTATGAATTCTTTATATATTTTGGAAATTAACCTCTTATCAGATATATGATTTGCAAACATTTTCTCCCATTCCATAGGTTACCTTTTCGTTTTGTTAATGATTTCCTTTGCTGTGCAGAAGCTTTTTATATTAGATTTTGATTTGTATATTTCAAAGCTATTCAGTTAAATCCATAAAAAAATCATGATTATTGTGTCTTCCTGATGTATTGAAATGTGCTTGCATAGTTATTAATATATAAGAATCCTCTTGGGTCCCTCTAGTAAATTTCATCTTGTATTCAATTTGACATTAATATTGTTACAGTTTATTTTCCATTAAGCATTTTTAATATATCTTTTTAAAAATTGTAGTATCGGGCTTCCCTGGTGGCGCAGTGGTTGAGAATCCACCTGCCGATGCAGGGGACACGGGTTCGTGCCCCGGTTTGGGAAGATCCCACATGCCGCGGAGCGGCTGGGCCTGTGAGCCATGGCCACTGAGCCTGCACGTCCAGAGCCTGTGCTCCGCAAGGGGAGAGGCCACAACAGTGAGAGGCCCGCATACCGCAAAAAAAAAAAAAAAAAAAAAAAAAAAAAAAAAATTGTAGTATAGTTGATTTGCAATAGTGTGTTAGTTTCAGGTATACAGCAAAGTGAGATATATCTTTTCTCATCCCTTTGTTTCAACATTGTCTTGTTATTTTGAGCCTGTTTTTTAAAAATAGCAAGAGTTTATTTTTACGATCCTCAGTCTGTGAGTCTGTCTTCTAATATAAATTTTACTTATTCATATTTATTGTTATTTATGATATACTTAGGCTTGTTTCTACTCTTATTTATTTACTCATTCTTGCTTCTCCCTTTTTTCATTTGTCTCCCTATTCCCCTCTATTCATTACTGAATTGATTGTTTCTCTATTTTCTCCTGCTATTAGAAGAAATAATGCCATACACATATTTAAGCTTACATCCAGGCTCTCTGTCATGTAATTTTGCAATGCCCTCTTAATATCCCGGAGCTAACAATGTCTATCAATTAACATCTACATCTGTATCATTTGGCTATTGCTATGATGATGTTTTATAACAAACTAAATAACCTAAATAAACCCAAACAATAGCAGTCTTTTTCACCATTCATGCATCTGTGCAACTGAATTGAGGTTCAGCTGATGTAGACTAGGCTTGGTGGCCCAGCTCTGCTACTCACTGTAGCTCTGTGGGATGGTTGGAATAGCTTTGCTTCAGGCTGTGGCGGTTGGGTGGTTCTGCTCCATGTGTCTCTCATTCTTTTCTGGGAACAGCAGGGGAGCTGGGGCAGGTTCTTCTAATAGGAGTGGTGGAGACACAAAAGAGTAAGCTTAATCCTGAAAGCCCCTTTCAAGTCTCTCGTTGATTCATAGTGGCTACTAAGCACGGAGTCAAGGGGTGAAGAAATAGACTCCAGGATATTAAGAGGGCATTGCAAAATTACACGACAGAGAGCATGGGTGTATAATCCTATTACTAAGGAAAGAGAGAAAAATTAGAATAACGATCCAGTCTACCAGGACATTCTTCCCTTTAACAAGATGCATTTAAAAAAATGTATACAGTTCCTCCGTTATTCCTACTTGTCATCTTCTGTGTTGATATTTGAGATTTTTGTTGTTCGATATTTAAAATTGCTTTTTTTTTTTTTTTTTTGCGGTACGCGGGCCTCCCACTGCCGTGGCCTCCCCCGTTGCGGAGCACAGGCTCCGGACGTGCAGGCCCAGAGGCCACGGCTCACGGGCCCAGCCGCTCCGCAGCACGTGGGATCCTCCCTGACCGGGGCACGAACCTGCGCCCCCTGCATCGGCAGGCGGACTCTCAACCACTGCGCCACTAGGGAAGCCCTAAAATTGCTATTATTTTTAATCTAAACACATATACTTATTGAGATAAGGACATATAGGGCACTGCATGGATCTGAGTTCTTGCAGTGGATGTTATGATGTGCTGATCTGAATCTCCATCAGGAATGAAAGACTCTCAGCTGTAGAGAATGCTGCCAGCAGCCAGTTTTCAGCTCTCAGCCACCATAAAGGATTACCTTGACTGAAGACAGCTGCCTTGACAAGGTCATGCCCTCTTCCCAGGTGGTCACATTCAATGACTGTGCAATACAAGGGTATAAAAGTCCAGCCCTCTTTCCCCAGTTTGGGATGGTTCTGAAGGGTAATGCAACTTTTGGAACTCCTCAGAGAATCAGGTAAGGCTTCTTTCTGTTGATATTGTATGACTGCCCAGCTTCCGCCTCATCTTGCTCCCTTCTCTTCCCCAGGTGTTTATCCTCAGAGCACTCCCTAACAAACGTTTCTACACACTAACCTCTGTCTCAGGAATAACTTGTGTTGGTCTGAAAACTGCTAAAGGTCTTTCACTATTATGCCTTGTGGTTTTATGATCCAGAGCATATACACACAAGTGAGAATTAATTCTGTTAAGATAGATGGGTCTGCTTACCTGTCCTCCCCCCCATTTTGGAAAATGGAATGTTGCATGTAATGGTCAAACGTGACTGACTTCATCAAAATGTATTTCCAAAGCAGTACGTGGAAGGAGTACTTCTGAAAAATCAAACCTTTTGAAAACACCAAAATGGGAAAAGAAGTACTTATCTGCTAAATAGTCATGGGGAATTGTGTACAGTGAACCTACACATATACAGTGGGGTTTTGATATTAATTTACAACTGGTGTGTAACTATGAGAGTTTTCCTTACTCTATCAGGCCTAGATTTCTCTTCTCAAATTATTTAGGTTTTATTGGTGTTTTTCCATGTAGTGGACATGATGAAGCTTTATTTGCATAACATTTTTGAGGACACGGAGGTAGAGTATAGGCCAAGATTTCTTCCTTGAAAGAAAGTGAAGGGAGTGTTGAGGACAGTAGGATTCAAACAAAGAGGGGATAAGAACTCTACATAAATTCTTGGTGAAACAAGGAGAGAATGAAGTTCTGAGAGTGGAAATGCATAATGGATCTCCATCTTGGGATGTCATTTGGGTCCAGCAGGGGGAATTCTTTTGGGCATGACATTCTAGGGTTCTTAGCCAGGTGCCTTTGGCTCAGCTGAATAGCTTTTTCTCAGTTATCATAGCGTTACTCTTTTTCATGATCCAAAAATGTTGTAAACCCTCAGATATCAGAAACTTCTGGAAAGAGCTATGATCATTTAAGCAGAGAAAAGTAAGTTCCAACTTTGGGGCATTGGTGGAAAGCACCAATAATTGCACAGATGTGTGAAGAGCACTGGTGGTCAGAGGTTACTGATGCTAGCAGGTGGGCAAGAAGAACATTGATAATATGAACTCTTGTGTGAAACTAACAAAGCTGAGTATTGGCTCAGAACAAAACACCATATTATCATCACCCAAGTTCTTCATATTCCATCTAGCTGGTATACTCTGGAGGCAATCAGGGTCTGTTTCTCCTCCTCTTTCTCCTCCTCTCTCTCTCTCTATCCTTCTTTCAGAATGCATATTTGTATTTTGGATTATCTCTTTCCACATGTTTTGATGCCATTTCCTTCTACCCGAGTCTGATCTTTCTTAACGACCTATTGTTAGTTGAAAGTAATGTATGGATCTTGTTTAAATAAATAGAAAAAGAAAGAAAGAAAGAAAGAAAAAATAAATAGATTTACCCTCAAAGACAAATCCCTTGATTGTTTAAAAGGATAAATTTATTAATGTCTTTTAATTGACTTTTTTCCAAACAGGATTATTTTGAGTCTTGGGCTCATGCAAATTTTTATAGGCACGCTAGGGGGCACTGTTGAGTTATAAATATCCCAGTGCTGTTTGCCTGGTTTATATTAATGCTGAACTTGAAACTCCTTTCCTTGATGTCAGTATTTCACCTTCTGTGCTAGCAGTAGGATATGAAATAGACATGGAGATTTGCTTCCAGTGCAGAAAAAAAACAATGATGACTTAAAACAGCACTTGTTGATGAAAGTTAGGGAAGAAAAATGCATATTTGTGAAGGGGTTCTGATTTTTTTTCTTTTGGCATTTTTGGATTATAAATTCACATTAGTGATACAGCCAATATACAAACCACAGTTGTAGCAACCAGAGAAACAGGATATGACCCCCTTTGTGAGATGCTTATAGTATTCTCAAGGCGGCAGGGAAAAACTTCATTCATCTGCAGTTTATTCAAGAATGTTCTTTTCTTTTACTTGTCATTTTGGAATGGATTTCACTGTTGCTAAAAAGGTACAGGAACAACAGGCTCAGAGCTAGAAATCATCTGTTTCTTCACAAAACAAGTTCACCCCAGATCAGCCATGTGACCTGCCCCAGCAGTGCCCAGCCCTCTGACCCGAGTCTTGTTGGAACAGCATCTCTTTTGGGACTGAAAAAGAATTCATGTTCTAAGTCCTTCATACTATTTCTCTCAAGTTTGGTGCCTGCTATAATGTTGAGTCCTTTTTCCTTTTAAACCAGGTAGTGAAAAGTAAAACTAAAAGCCCAAATCCATTCAACAGAGAATTCGATGTGCAGATTTGAGATAAAATAAGCCACGAATATTTGAGCAGTATCATGATATACATTGCACAATTTTAAAAAAGTTGGTTAGGGTGATTTGAGTTTTCTCATTGGTAGAGCTAGGTTAGTTATGTGACCATTTAAATTGTTTTAAACATTATTCAAGCCAACCTCAGAAGATTCTTAATTTTTAAAAATTTTTTGTGTTAATAGAATCATGTCTAAGTCTGTTTTTTTTCCATCTACACTTAATACAGTTATATCAGTTCAGAAATATTTTAGGAATGATGTGCTCTCATTAATTTCCATTAAAAAGCATTTATTAAAAACATGCATTTGTTTATTTAGTTACCATGCATAACTAGTTATGTGCGACTCCTAGTCACCTGGTGTCCACCCTGACCGAGGCACCAGATACACCTGGATTTGCATCTCAGCCCAGCGGGTTTTTCGTCCTGGGGCTCTCTTGGGCAACTTAGTTGATCTCTGAGTCTCAGATTGATGAAGATAATAATACTTTTATCATAATGGCTTTATAAGGATGAAATGATGCACTGATGTAAAGTGGTCAAGTTGGCAAAGTATTCAATGGAATCCAGTGTGCTCCTTTTCACATCTACTTAAGATCAGCAATGATGCAATAGATAGAAACAGAGTCCAAACTGCCGCATCATAGTGTGTCCTCACATCACTCTGAAAAAAATCTCACAAAGGAAAGGAAAATACTACAAATGGGGATGCACATTTCATGCACTGTGGTGTCAAAGGAAAAGCATATGTCCTGTCCAAAACCTAGAATAAATTTGAGCTATTTATAGTATATGCTTCACTCCAGAGTATTTTAATCAGAGTCTTGTGAATGACTTTGGTTTTTTTTGTTTTGTTTTTGTTGTACGCGGGCCTCTCACTGTTGTGGCCTCTCCCGTTGCGGAGCACAGGCTCCGGACTTGCAGGCTCAGCGGCCATGGCTCATGGACCCAGCCGCTCTGCGGCATGTGGGATCTTCCCGGACCGGGGCACGAACCCGTGTCCCCTGCATCAGCAGGCGTACTCTCAACCACTGCGCCACCAGGGAAGCCCAATGACTTTGTTTTTTAATTAATTAATTAATTAATCAGTTATTTTCTGCGTTGAGTCTTCATTGCAGTGTGCGGGCGAAGCGTTCTCTGGTTGCAGCGAGTGGGGGCTACTCTTCGTTGCGGTGTGCGGGCTTCTCCTTCAGTGGCTTCTCTTGTTGCAAAGCACAGGCTCTAGGCACACGGGCTTCAGTAGTTGTGGCTCACGGGCTCTAGAGTGCAGGCTCAGTAGTTGTGGTGCACGGGCTTAGTTGCTCTGTGGCATGTGGTATCTTCCCGGACCAGGGATCAAACCCCCGTGTCCCCTGAATTGGCAGGCGTATTCTTAACCACTGCGCCACCAGGGATGTCCCTTGTGAATGACTTTGGATCAAAGAAATGAATCAAACAGTCAACAGAAGTAGAGTCTCTGTTTCCTTAGTGCCCCATATTCATGCTTAGAATATGGTGCTTTTAAAAATTTATATTAGGGCTTCCCTGGTGGCGCAGTGGTTGAGAGTCCGCCTGCTGATGCAGGGGACACGGGTTCGTGCCCCGGTCCGGGAAGATCCCACATGCCGCGGAGCGGCTGGGCCTGTGAGCCATGGCTGCTGAGCCTGCACGTCCGGAGCCTGTGCTCCGCAACAGGAGAGGCCACAACAGTGAGAGGCCCACGTACCGCTAAAAAAAAAAAAAAAAAAAAAAAAAAAAAAAATTTATATTAAAAACAAATTTTGAAAAGACAATAGGGCTCAAAATCCAAGAAATGCAAATGAAGATAGCTGGATATAAAGGAAATAGTCTCCCTTGTACGCTTCTGATCATTGCCCTTCCCGAAGGCAGTGTCTGCTATATTCTTGAGTATCTTTCTATTGAGAGCAGATAGGTAGATAGATAGATAGATGGATGGATGGATGGATGTATATGAATATGGACATAGATATAGATATAATCTTTTCAAACATGTGGGATATATCTTTAGGCTAAATTGCTAGAAAAAATATCAGCAATGCCTATACTCTTCAGTAGCACCATTTATTATTTTATTTATCATAATTTGATGGTATAAATGATATTCCAGTGCAGTGTCAGAGTACTTTTTTTTTTTCCAAAGAGTACTTTTATGGGCTTCCCTGGTGGCACAGTAGTTGAGAGTCCGCCTGCCGGTGCAGGGGACGCGGGTTCGTGCCCCGGTCCGGGAAGATCCCACATGCCACGGAGCCGCTGGGCCTGCGCGTCCGGAGCCTGTGCTCCGCAACGGGAGAGGCCGCAGCGGTGAGAGGCCCGCGTATCGAAAAAATAAATAAATAAATAAATAAAAAGAGTACTTTTATTATGAGTGATATTAATCACCTTTTAGGAGCCATTTTCAGTTTTTTCCTGTGAACTGTCTTTTCATGTCCTTTGCCCATTTTAAATTGGACTCAGTCTTATTAAGATATTTATCAATAAAAATGTATTAGGAAAATAAGATCTTTGTCTGTAATCTGAGTTATGAATATTTTCCCCAGTTTTCTATTTATCTTTTGGCTTTTCTTATGTGAGTCTTAATATGCAGGCATTTTACATTTTTCTGTGAACAAGTCACTCCAAGATTATAAAAACATAGAATTTGCCACATGCTGAATTTCTAAGTGTATTTTGCTATGTTTACTGTTTAGAACATTGCATCTTAAGAGAATTTTTTTTTTAAATTTTCTGGAATTATTATCTTTCACTCTAAAGAAATATAATAAATGCATTTCTAAAAGAGTTGGCGGAGACCAATATGGATTATAGAAATGGATTGTGTTAAAGACTCCACAATCTCTAAGACTAGAGTAAGACATCATAGCTCATTTGATACCCTTAGAGGCCTTGCTTGGTGAATACAGGCAAATGATTTTAATTAGCATGTTGTATGCCTGTAAATGGATGCTTCTAAAGAGGCTGAAATGAGTCCTTTTCTTAATTTGTTCTTTTAAGACAACTTTAGTTTAGAGGAACCTCTGTGAGGTACCCTGACACTAGGAATAGCTCATTGGCATGGCCAACTATTTTTTACCATTTCTGGGCATGTCTGTCATAGATGACAGGCATATCTTGCCCTCTTCAACAATGAAAGTTATACTCAATATAAGTTCAGAGAACTGTTTTATTAATGACCTTGTTTACATTATTGATATATGTATGTGTGTGTGTATTCTAAAAGACAATGATGAACCTCAGCAGACAATTTCCAAAATGTTTCTCACAAACCAGTAGAGCCCAACCTGATGAGGTTTCTCTACATTATTTGCAGAACATCAGACCATCATGTATTATATTTGTAAATATTTAAACAGTGTCATTGGGAGAAAGTTTGGTTTATAAAATTGTTTTAGAAGTAAAATTATTTTGGAATTAGAATTTACGTTATTGTAGAAACGTGCTTGAAAACCATTTATATAATTGAAAAAAAAATCCTCAGTGATTGAAAATGGTTAAAGAAAGGCAACGGGTGGGTTTCTTTACTGGTTTCTTTTCAGTCTGCTCCCCCCACCAAACCCAGAAGTCTCTGGCTTGTGTTACTAAATGGCTACCTATGGCTTTATTCAACCGTTGTAACTTAAGACTCTCAGGGCTGGTTTCTTTGAGTGAAGGCTGCTGGATTGCTCTTTTTCCAATAAATATAGAGTCTGAGTTTTTTCATGGTAAGTAGACAAAGATTCCCTTTGAAACATGTAGTCTGAGCGCTAAACACTGGACTCATTGTCTCTGACACAATAAGTGCCACATTCAGTCTTTAGAAATGGTGAGCGATTTGCTTGTATTCAAGAACCAAAGAAGTTTTACACATCCAGAAAAGTGATGCACAGCTGAGTTTTCAATAATGCTAATACTGTGTGTGTGAGTGTGAGTTCACACTGTGATGTGTACAGTGCTGTCCCCTGACTGGTATATGCCACTCATGGATCTGCTTTGGGCTGCTCACGATGAGTTATTTACTGGGTTATACAAATAGAACCCAGTCACTTGAAATGAAAGTAGAAAGGATTTCTGCTCATGTTTCATTTTGCATATAAGGGTAGAGAATTAGATTATATTTGTCATACACATTTTGGATGTAATGTGGCATTCCAAATTAGGGGTGGCCTTGTGTCAGGTTCTCCAGAAGCTGACCCTGAATTGAGGATTTATGTGCAAATGATTCATTAGGGAATTGCTCTTAGGAGAAACAAGTAAGGGAGTAGGAGAAACATATCAGTGAAAGGAAGGAATCCAAGCAAGAGAACAGTTTCTGACAAAGTTCTAGCCTCAGCTGGATCATACAGGAGAGCTTTGGAGAGCAAGTTATAGCTCAGATTTTGTCCCAAATTGAGGCAAGGTGAGCTGGGATTTCATAAGTCACTCGTAGCCTAAGAGCCACCCAAACTAAACTAAGGGGGACCCAAACTCTCCAATACTCTGAGATACTTCCAGCCCTTGGCACAGGTAGGCAGAGTGGCATCTGTGGCTGAGGGCAGTCTCCGAAGATAATCACAGATGTGGGCCCACAGAAACAAAAGCACAAAGAAGCTGGGGATGGCGGGCATGGGTACAAAGAAATGGCCAAAGGGCTTCAAGGGGGTCCAATACCAAAAGTTATTTGCTAGAGGGATTACTTCTAAATTCTAATTAAATGATTCCCAATCACTAAAAAAAAATTCACTTAGTGATTCTGATACATTTTTTAAAAGGATTGTTACTAAGTAAATGATTCTGATCAGATATTAGCTTAGTCAGGGGCTGCACTATAGGAAATCTTACTCCTTAATATTTCTCAAATATGCCAGGCACACTGCTGTCTCAGGGGCTTTGTACTTGTTTCTTCTGCCAAGGTCTCACCCCACAGATTGATTTTCTTTTTTTTTAAAGTCTTTTTTTAAAAAATTATTTATTTTTGGATGTGTTGGGTCTTCATTGCTGCACGTGGGCTTTCTCTAGTTGCGGTGAGCGGGGGCTACTCTTCGTTGTGGTGTGTGGGCTTCTCGTCGCGGTGGTTTCTCTTGTTGCAGAGCTTGGGCTCTAGGCGCATGGGCTCAGAGTTGTGGCATGTGGGATCAGTAGTTGTGGCTCGCAGGCTTTAGAGCACAGGCTTAGTAGTTGCGGTGCACGGGCTTAGTTGCTCCACGACCTGTGGGATCTTCCTGGACCAGGGATCGAACCCGTGTCCCCTGCATTGGCAGGCGGATTCTTAACCACTTCGCCACCAGGGAAGTCCACATAGATTGATTTTTGATAAAAAGTGAGAAAAATACGACTTTATGATAGAGGAATTTGGCTGTTTCACCCTGATCCAGCCTTGCCATCATTGACTAGATGTTGTATACTGTTTAATGTGAAGCAATATGAAATATACAACATCCTCATGAATATTCTTCCCCAAAACTATTTAAACAGAATCTGATCAGACCTCTCCCTAACTTCCGGTTTACAACATTAATATGATAGTTTTATACAGTCAGTGTCCTTTGGATATTGGGTTTGCCCACGTATTTACCATTGTTTCGTCATCCTTCTTTCATCTCAGTCGTTTTACCTGCAATCATTTTCCTTCTATCTGAAGTATATCTTTTAGCGCTTTGCTGACCAGTATGATAACCACTAATCACGTGGATATTGAGCACTTGACATATAACTACTCTGAATTGAGATTTGCTGTTAATGTAAAGCACATGCTGGATTTCAACAACCTAGTCCAAAAATGTAAAATATCTCATGAATGTTTTTTTATATTAATTACATGTTGAAATGTTACTATTTTGGGTATATTGGATTAACTAGACCGTTATTCAAATTGACTGTACCTTTCTTTTTGCTTTTGAAAATGTGGCTACTAGAGCATTTAAATTTACATGTCCCTCCTATTGTATTTCTATTGGACAACTCTGTTTTAGAAGTGTCTTTAATGATGGTCTAATGGTGGCAAATTCTTAATTTTTGTTTTGTCTGAAAATGTCTTTATTTTACATTTGCTCTTGAAGTCTTTTTTACAAATACTAGGCTAGATTGAGTTACTTTCTCTTGTATTGAGGATATTATTTCACTGTTTCTGGTTTCTGTTTTTGTTGATAAAGACATTAGTTAACGTTGTCACTCCTTTGGCTCTAATTTGTCTTTTCTCTGGCTGCTGTTTGAAAAATCTGCTGGTTTTTAATACTCTGATATTTCATCATGATGAATCTAGGTATGGGTTTCTTATTATTTATCCTGCTTGGGATTCACGGGGTTTTCTGAAACTGTGTATTAGTTTCTTCTGTCAGTTCTAGGAAATTACTAGTCATTATCTCTCAGATATCACTTCGTCCCCATTCTATTTCTTGCCACCTTCTGAAACTCCACTTAGACCTATGTTAAACTTTTACTTTATCTTTCCTCTATTTTTCCCCTACCTTTTGTGTTTTCCTCATTTTTGTCTCTGTAAGGTGCATACTGAATTAATTCTTCATAACTACCTAACATTTTGCTAATACCTTTATCTGTGTCTAATATTCTGGTTCAACTCCTCCATGGAATTTAATTTCAATGATATTATTATTTTTTTTTTTGTTATTTTAAGTGCAGTTTGATTCTTTTCAAATCTGCTTGTTTTGACTTAGTCTGTTCAGGCTGCTATAACAAAATGCCATTGACTGGGTAGCTTAACAACAAACTTTTTTTTTTTTTTTTTTGCAGTACGCGGGCCTCTCACTGTTGTGGCCTCTCCCCTTGCGGAGCACAGGCTCCGGACGCGCAGGCTCAGCGGCCATGGCTCACAGGCCCAGCCGCTCCGCGGCATATGGGATCCTCCTGGACCGGGGCACGAACCCGCGTCCCCTGCATCGGCAGGCGGACTCTCAACCACTGCGCCACCAGGGAAGCCCAACACTACCTTTTTACTCATCTCCAAGTAGGCAATTTTCTCTGCTGTCCCCTTGATGCATGAAGTGAATTTCATTCTGCTCGTCTTACATTGATGTACATGTAGCCCTTTGCAAGCCCATTTGTAATTCCCACAGTCTTCCATGAGATTGCCCATTTCAGGTGAGCTCTGTCTTCTTTCTGTATCTAAAGAATTCAGATTCCTTTAGCGCAGTGTTTTCAAAATGTGGTCTACAGATTTCTAGATTTCTGGAAAGGTCCTTCTGGGCAGCCCCAGGGGTCAAGGATGAGCACAAGCCCATCTATCTGGATTCTCTCACCTCTGAAAACAGAGCCACTTCACTTTTACCTGTTTTATACACCAAGTTTCTGTGTTAGTATTCATTTGAAGGAAGGAGCGAGCTGTTAAGACATGTCTGAAGACTACCCTATTTTTTTTTTTTTTGGAGGAACTGGTTCTTTATTTCAAAAAGACACTTACCAATTTTCAGTATCAAAACAGTTACACTATTGGTTTTTCTTTGCCGCAATTGGCCCCCAAAGAGACCACACCAAAACAGAGTACATGTTAAGCCAATTAAGCTGCAGGATGCACACCTAACAGACCTCACTGAAACCTCACCAAAACCAGCACACTGCCAGCCCACAGACGGTAGAGAGCTCTCACAGCTAGATGGGGTGACCAGTGTGCCCCAACCCCAAAGAAACAAAGTTTCAAAATAATATAAAATTTTAAAACAGTGAAAACTACTCTTTTGATGTGTGAACAGCATCTTACATTAAGTTATTCACTTTTGGAAGCTTCACTCAATATTTCAGTATACCAAAAACTATGAATGCTGAAGGAAATTGATCCCAAGAGAAAACAATGGATTAAACTGCCTAAAAGGACTTATGGGAGGGGCAAATGACCTAATAAGAGGAAATGGATATAAATTATTTTAACAAAAAATTAGCCAGCTACCATGAAGAAGGGCTTACCTAAAATGAACTATGACTTGCATGTGAACTCAGGTCGTGAGTGGGTCAGCTTAGGGGTTGATAAAGTGTCAGCTCCTTTTGTTTTTACTCACTCTTTTGTGACAGTGTCTAAGATACAGCTCTTCCTCCACTGAATGCACAAGGATAGGATGCTGGTAATTTCTGTTAAGGCCACACACGGGCACTGATAGGCTGTGAGGTGGGCAGATGACTTGAGAATGTCCGTGGTAGGGACATCAGTGGGCATCAGTGGGATTGAAGTCTCAAGGTGGAAGACTAAACTTAAGGAACATCCAGACCACCAAGAAAGGAAGTTTTCATAACAGAGTACTTATTATATGATGGCAAGTGAGTGGATTAAAATACAAGGCTAAAATTTGAGGAGGGGCCTAGAATGAAGTGTAGGGTTTAGAAACATGGTTGAAGATGTAGATGGGGGTATGGTTTTGGGAGCTTGATCATTTCCTGTTTGGCAATCGTAACTGCCTTTTGCTGGGGTCAGTTTTAGCGTGGGGGTAAAAAACACATATTCCTTCTCTTCCCCTTTCTCTGTTTTCTTCTTCCTTATCATCTCATATTTTATCTTGTAGGTATAACACATGATTTTTTAAAAAAGCCTTCTCTTTCTGATTTATTTATTTTTATTTTTTATTTTTTTGCAGTACGCGGGCCTCTCACTGCTGCGGCCTCTCCCATTGCGGAGCACAGGCTCCGGATGCACAGGCTCAGCGGCCATGGCTCACGGGCCCAGCCGCTCCGCGGCATGTGGGGTCTTCCTGGACCGGGGCACGAACCCGTGTCCCCTGCATCAGCAGGCGGACTCTCAACAACTGTGCCACCAGGGAAGCCCTCTGATTGATTTTTTAAAAGCATGAATAATTTAACATAAGATATATATATATATGTATAAAATATACAATATTATATATGTGGGAACACTATTTATCTGGAGAGAGTTATGTTGAGGCCAAGTGGCAGGAAATGATTGAGCTACTGAAGGGGTGGGAGTTACTGTGACTCAAGGTTGCCTTTGAGGCACAGAAAACCTTTTCCAAGAGGACCCTCGTTGATGTGCTGATGCATTCCAATGCTCCCAGCCTGAAGCAGTTGAGTTGGGAGGGGGATCAGCAAAATGCCTGGAGATGTGAGCTTTCCTCTTTGAGAGATCTGACTTCTCTACTGAATGAGTGCTGGGGAGACTATGAGGCCAGCCAGGCCCTCTGGCCCTCAGGCTGCAGCACTAGGAGGAAAGTAAGGATTTCCCATCTCGAGAAACCCCCTCTCTCAGGTGAGAATGCTGCCACTGGCGCAGGGTGTCCAGAGGAACCTGTTCAGCTGGAGTGATTTATACCTTCGATAGACACTCACCACAGGCTGTGATGGTTTTTGTGGCCTTTTCTGATATGGCATCACCTAGAATGCGGTGCCGATACTGTGGCTGTGTGGCAAGATCTAGGAGTCTGTACTTCTAATAAGTATTCTGGTGATTCTGATACAGAGAGACCAGCACTCTTTCAAAAGATGTAGTTTGGAACCACTGGTTTAATGCATAGACAACTGTGATGTTGCATCTGCAGAAAGGACAGGCCTAGAGGTTTTAAAGTAGCCCTATCCCATCCTGAAACATGAACTTCTCTGGGACACCTTTACTCCTATTCCCATTTTCTGATTTTCATACTCCAGCTCTAGGGATTGGCTTCTGGCCATCCCCTGTTTTGCAGATACATTCAGACTCCCTTTCTCTGGTTTCCTGATCCCATTCACCTGCTCATCCCTGCATCTGGATGCTTGACTGTAATTCCGGGTAAGGGATGTGCTGATCCAGACTTTGCCCTTTAGCATTTACACTGCTCAGCCTCCCTGTCAGCAAATGGCACTTGGGCATTGAAACTGCTTGAGGATGTAATGCATCCTCCTTATTACCGGTTTTCATAAGGAAGATTTTTTCCCTAAATGCTCCTCCTATATTCTTTCCTTAGACCCATCTCACACAGTCATGGGTGAACTACCTGATTTAAGATTTTGAGAAAGGAACTGGGCATGCTTAGCTCAGCCTCTTATTTCTTCCCTTTTCTTAGAAGAAGACTGCCTGAAGGAAGCCCACGTACTGCTCAGCAACACTGTGTTGTACACTCTACAGTTACAAGCCCCGAAGTAGAAAAGTCTGAGCTTGTCCAGTTGGCCTGTGGTAGGTAGACAAGTCTGCCTAATTCTGGGCGTACATAATATATTAGCGAGCCCATCTATCTGGCTAATAGATGGAGAGCCTTGTCCTTCCATCTGGCCTGTATAGAAATAAAGGAGATATTTTGGCCCTCATCTGCTTGTTTTTTGGTCTCTCTCAGTGGGTTCAGAATTCCAGTAGGAAAAGAGGAGTGCCATTCATTTGGGTTCCCTCAATTGGTCCCAAATCCATAATATAAGAAGGAAGCTTTCTTAATAGCTTAAGGTAATTTGAAATCCTAATGTATTGTGTAGATGAAGTGCAAATCCACATCTTCCTCCCTACACCTCCTGAGCTTTTTCTAAAGCAAAAGAATATAAGTCAAACATAAGACATAAACTGTGTACATATTTGTACCTTGTGGAGCCTACAACTCATCTTGCTAATGACTTGTTATGAGACAGTGAAAAGGTGACATGGTATAGTGGCACTGAGGAATAGTGAAAAAGCACAGGAGACGAATAATCAGAGGAATCGAAGTGTAAATTACACTCCATCACTTAGTAGTTGAATGACCTTAGACATTTTACTTAAGCTTTAGAACTTTACTTATTTCTTCTTAAAATGAGACTAGTAATACCTAGCTCTTAAGTCTGTAGTGATAAAATTAAATAGAGCTTGAAGGACTTGCCATATAGAAGGAACTTAGAAATAATAACTTTCCACTTCCTGTGTGGATGCAAAAACCCAATCTCTTGATTTTCACTATAACAATATTGTGCTGAATTTGAATGCTTTCTAAATAATATTCTACCATGTTTAGTAAGAAGCTTAGGATATTCTGTTTTGTTCCCATTATCTTATGGAACTTATTCCTTTGAATGTGCTTTTTTTTTTAATGGTTTTCCAAGGTGAAGGAATAAAATATATTCATCTGTCAAACAAATCAGCTAAATACTATTGTTTTCCTTTGTGCATGTCATATTTTATGAGTGGATTTGGAAGATAGATTAAAGTTATGAAATATGAAAGTGTCACTTTAAATTGATCTAAAATTAAGCTGAGTTTAGCTGTGGTTTTTTTTCTTTTTTTTTAACATCTTTATTGGAGTATAATTGCTTTACGATGGTGTGTTAGTTTCTACTTTATAACAAAGTGAATCAGCTATATGTATACATATATCCCCATATCCCCTCCCTCTTGTGTCTGCCTCCCACCCTCCCTATCCCACCCCTCTAGGTGGTCACAAAGTACCGAGATGATCTCCCTGTGCTATGCAGCTGCTTCCCACTAGCTATCTATTTTACATCTGGTAGTATATATAAGTCCATGCCACTCTCTCACTTCGTCCCAGCTTACCCTTACCCCTCCCCATGTCCTGAAGACCATTCCCTACGTCTGCATCTTTATTCCTGTCCTGCCCCTAGTTTCTTCATAACCACTTTTTTTTTAGATTCCATATATATGTGTTAGCATATGGTATTTGTTTTTCTCTTTCTGACTTACTTACTTCACTCTGTATGAGTCTCTAGGTCCATCCAACTCACTACAAATAACTGTTTCGCTTCTTTTTATGGCTAATATTCCATTGTATATATGTGCCACGTCTTCTTTATCTATTCATCTGTTGATGAACACTTAGGTTGCTTCCATGTCCTGGCTATTGTAAATAGAGCTGCAGTGAACATTTTGGTACATGACTCTTTTTGAATTATGGTTTTCTCAGGGTATATGCCCAGTAGTGGTATTGCTGGGTCGTATGGTAGTTCTATTTTTAGTTTTTTAAGGAACCTCCATACTGTTTTCCATAGTGGCTGTATCAATTTACATTCCCACCGACAGTGCAAGAGGGTTCCCCTTTCTCCACACCATCTCCAGCATTTATTGTTTGTAGATTTTTTGATGATGGCCATTCTGACTGGTGTGAGGTGATACCTCATTGTAGTTTTGGTTTGCATTTCTCTAATGATGAGTAATGTTGAGCAAGGAATGCAAGAGATGTCTGTGCATTAATTTTGTATCCTGCTACTTTACCAGATTCATTGATTAGCTCTAGTAGTTTTCTGGTAATGTCTTTAGGATTCTCTATGTATAGTATCCTGTCATCTGCAAACAGTGACAGCTTTACTTCTTCTTTTCCAATTTGGATTCCTTTTATTTCTTTTTCTTCTCTGATTGCTGTGGCTAAAACTTCCAAGACTATGTTGAATAATAGTAGTGAGAGTGGCCAGCCTTGTCTTGTTCCTGATCTTAGTGGAAATGCTTTCAGTTTTTCACCATTGAGAACAATGTTGGCTGTGGGTTTGTCATATATGGCCTTTATTATGTTGAGGTAGGTTCCCTCTATGCCTACTTTCTGGAGAGTTTTTATCATAAATGGGTGTTGAATTCTTATTGAAAGCCTTTTCTGCATCTATTGAGATGATCATATAGTTTTTCCCCTTCAATTTGTTAATATGGTATATCACATTGGTTGATTTGCATATATGAAGAATCCTTGCATTCCTGGGATAAACCCCACTTGATCATGGTGTATGATCCTTTTAATGTGCTTTTGGATTCTGTTTGCTAGTATTTTGTTGAGGATTTTTGCATCTATGTTCATCAGTGATATTGGCCAGTAGTTTTCTTTTTTTGTGACATCTGTGTCTGGTTTTGGTATCAGGGTGATGGTGGCCTTGTAGAATGAGTTTGGGAGTGTTCCTCCCTCTGCTATATTTTGGAAGAGTTTGAAAGGATAGGTGTTAGCTCTTCTCTAAATGTTTGATAGAATTTGCCTGTGAAGCCATCTGGTCCTGGGCTTTTGTTTGTTGGAAGATTTTTAATCACAGTCTCAATTTCAGTGCTTGTGATTGGTCTGTTTATATTTTCTATTTCTTCCTGGTTCAGTCTCGGAAGGTTGTACATTTCTAAGAATTTGTCCATTTCTTCCAGGTTGTCCATTTTATTGGCATAGAGTTGCTTGTAGTAATCTCTCATGATCCTTTGTATTTCTGCAGTGTCAGTTGTTACTTCTCCTTGTTCATTTCTATTTCTATTGATTTGAGTCTTCTCCGTTTTTTTCTTGATAAGTCTGGCTAATGGTTTATCAATTTTGTTTATCTTCTCAAAGAACCAGCTTTTAGTTTTATTGGTCTTTGCTATTGTTTCTTTCATTTCTTTTTCATTTATTTCTGATCTGATCTTTATGACTTCTTTCCTTCTGCTAACTTTGGGGTTTTTTTGTTCTTCTTTCTCTAATTGCTTTAGGTGTAAGGTTGTTTATTTGGACGTTTCTGGTTTCTTGAGGTAGGCTTGTATTGCTATAAACTTCCCTCTTAGAACTGCTTTTGCTGCATCCCATAGGTTTTGGGTTGTCGTGTTTTCATTGTCATTTGTTTCTAGGTATTTTTTTATTTCCTCTTTTATTTCTTCAGTGATCTCTTGGTTATTAAGTAGTGTATTGTTTAGCCTCCATGTGTTTGTACTTTTTACAGATTTTTTCCTGTATTTGATATCTAGTCTCATAACTTTGTGGCCAGAAAAGATACTTGATAACATTTCATTTTTCTTAAATTTACCAAGGCTTGATTTGTGACCCAAAATATGATCTATCCTGGAGAATGTTCCATGAGCACTTGAGAAGAAAGTGTATTCTGTTGTTTTTGGATGGAGTGTCCTATAAATATCAATTAAGCCCATCTTGTTTAATGCATTATTTAAAGATTGTGTTTCCTTATTTATTTTCATTTTGGATGATCTGTCCATTGGTGAAATGGGGTGTTAAAGTCCCCTACTATGATTGTGTTACTGTCGATTTCCCATTTTATGGCTGTTCGCATTTGTCTTATGTATTGAGGTGCTCCTATATTGGGTGCATAAATATTTACAATTGTTATATCTTCTTCTTGGACTGATCCCTTGGTAATTATGTAGTGTCCATCTTTGTCTCTTGTAATAGTCTTTATTTTAAAGTCTATTTTGTCTGATATGAGAATTGCTACTCCAGCTTTCTTTTCATTTCCATTTGCATAGAATATCTTTTTCCATCCCCTCACTTTCGGTCTGTATGTGTCCCTAGGTCTGAAGTTGGTCTCTTGTAGACAGCGTATATACGGGTTTTGATTTTGTATCCATTCAGCCAGTCTATGTCTTTTGATTGGAGCATTTAATCCATTTACATTTAAGGTAATTATCGATATGTATGTTCCTATTACCATTTTCTTAATTGTTTTGGGTTTGTTATTGTAGATCTTTTCCTTCTCTTGTGTTTCTTGCCTAGAGAAGTTCCTTTAGCATTTGTTGTAAAGCTGGTTTGGTGGTGCTGAATTCTCTCAGCTTTTGCTTGTCTGTAAAGGTTTTAATTTCTCCATTGAATCTGAATGAGATCCTTGCTGGGTAGAGTAATCTTGGTTATAGGTTTTTCCCTTTTATCACTTTAAATATGTCCTGCTACTCCCTTCTGCCTTGCAGAGTTTCTGCTGAAAGATCCGCTGTTAACCTTATGGGGATTCCCTTGTATGTTATTTGTTGTTTTTCCCTTGGTGCTTTTAATATGTTTTCTTTGTATTTAATTTTTGATAGTTTGATTAATATGTGTCTTGGTATGTTTCTCCTTTATTTATCCTGTATGGGACTCTCTGTGCTTCCTGGACTTGCTTGACTATTTCCTTTCCCATATTAGGGAAGTTTTCAACTATAATCTCTTCAAATATTTTCTCAGTCCCTTTCTTTTTCTCTTATTCTTCTGGGACCCCTATAATTTGCATGTTGGTGTGTTTAATGTTGTCCCAGAGGTCTCTGAGAGTGTCCTCAGTTCTTTTCATTCTTTTTTCTTTATTCTGCTCTGCAGTAGTTATTTCCACTATTTCATCTTTCAGGTCACTTATCCATTTTTCTGCCTCAGTTATTCTGCTATTGATTCCTTCTAGAGAATTTTTAATTTCATTTATTGTGTTGTTTGTCATTGTTTGTTTGCTCTTTAGTTCTTCTAGGTCCTTGTTAAACGTTTCTTGTATTTTCTCCATTCTATTTCCAAGATTTTGGATCATCTTTACTATCATTACTTTGAATTCTTTTTCAGGTAGACTGCCTATTTCCTCTTCATTTGTTTGGTCTGGTGGGTTTTTATCTTGCTCCTTCCTCTGCTGTGTGTTTCTCTGTCTTCTCATTTTGCTTAAATTACTGTGTGTGGGGTCTCCTTTTCTCAGGCTGTAGGTTTGTAGTTACTGTTGTTTTTGGTGTTTGCCCCTAGTGGCTAAGATTGGTTCAGTGGGTTGTGTAGGCTTCCTGGTGGAGGGGACTCGTGCCTGTGTTCTGGTGAATGAGGCTGGATCTTGTCTTTCTGGTGGGCAGGACCGCGTCTGGTGGTGTGTTTTGGGGTGTCTGTGACCTTATTATGATTTTAGGTAGACTCTCTGCTAATGGGTGGGGTTGTGTTCCTGTTTTGCTAGTTGTTTGGTATAGGGTGTCCAGCACTGTAGCTTGCTGGTCGTCGAGTGGAGCTGGGTCTTAGTGTTAAGGTGGAGGTCTCTGGGAGAGCTTTTGCTGTTTGATATTACATGGAGCTGGCAGGTCTCTGGTGGACTAGAACTTGGCTCTCCCACCTCAGAGGCACAGACCTGACACCTGGTCGGAGCCCCAAGACCCTGTCAGCCGCACAGCTCAGAAGAAAAGGGGGGGAAAAAAAAGGAAGTAAGAAAGAAAAAAAAGTTATTAAAATAAAAAATAATTATTAAAAATAAAAACATTAAAAAGTAATAAAAAAAGAAAAAAACGAAAGAGAGAAGAGAGCAACCAAACCAAAAAACAAATCCACCAATGAGAACAAGCACTAAAAACTATACTAAAAAAAATAGGACCGACAGAATCCTAGGACAAATGGTAAAAACAAAGCTATACAGGCAAAATCACACAAAGAAGCATACACATATACTCTCACAAAAAGAGGAAAAGGAAAAAAATATATAGTTGCTTCCAAAGTCCACCGCCTCAATTTTGGGATGATTCGTTGTCTGTTCAGGCATTCCACAGATGCAGGGTACATCAAGTTGACTGCGGAGATTTAATCCGTTGCTCCTGAGGCTGCTGGGAGAGATTTCCCTTTCTCTTCTTTGTTCGCACAGCTCCCGGGGTTCAGCTTTGGATTTGGCCCCGTCTCTGCGTGTAGGTCGCCGGAGGGCGTCTGTTCTTCGCTCAGACAGGACGGGGTTAAAGGAGCCGCTGATTCGGGGGCTCTGGCTCACTCAGGCCTGGGGGAGGGAGGGGTACGGATGCGGGGCGAGCCTGCGGCGGCAGAGGCCGGCGTGACGCTGCACCAGCCTGAGGCGCGCTATGCGTTCTCCCGGGGAAGTTGTCCCTGGATCACGGGACCCTGGCAGTGGCGGGCTGCACAGGCTCCCCGGAAAGGGGGTCGTGGACAGTGACCTGCGCTCGCACACAGGCTTCTTGGTGGCGGCAGCAGCAGCCTTAGCGTCTCATGCCCATCTCTGGGGTCCGCGCTTTCAGCCGCGGCTCGCGCGCGTCTCTGGAGCTCCTTTAAGCGGCGCTCTTAATCCCCTCTCTTCGCGCACCAGGAAACAAAGAGGGAAGAAAAAGTCTCTTGCCTCTTCGGGAGGTCCAGACTTTCCCCCGCCGGACTCCCTCCCGGCTAGCCGTGGTGCACTAACCCCTTCAGGCTGTGTTCACGCCGCCAACCTCGGTCCTCTTCCTGGGATCCGACGGAAGCCCAAGCCTCAGCTCCCAGCCCTGCCCGCCCCGTCGGGTGAGAAGATAAGCCTCTCCAGCCGGTGAGTGCCGGGGTCGGCACCGATCCTCTGTGCGGGAATCTCTCCGCTTTGCCCTCCACACCCCTGTTGCTGCGCTCTCCTCCTTGGCTCTGAAGCTTCCCCCACCCCCGTCTCTGCCCGTGAAGGGAATTCCTAGCGTGTGGAAACCTTTCCTCCTTCACAGCTCCCTCCCACTGGTGCAGGTCCCGTCCCTATTCTTTTGTCTGTTTATTCTTTTTCCTTTTGCCCTACCCAGGAACGTGGGGGAGTTTCTTGCGTTTTGGGAAGTCTGAGGTCTTCTGCCAGCGTTCAGTAGGTGTTCTGTAGGAGTTGTTCCACATGCAGATGTATCTCTGATGTATTTGTGGGGAGGAAAGTGATCTCTGCTTCTTACTCTTCTGCCATCTTGAAGGTGTCCCTGTGTTTCTTCTTATATCAGTAGTTTACAAAGTTTTCAAGTCGGCAGTGTCATTTTTTCCCACCTTAGTTGATTTTAGGTATCTATCTGCTGAAAAAAAGCATGTGCCATATCAGATTGCAGACTCCTTGATCCATTTTGCAGCCCTCCACAGTTTCAAATCTCCCAGATTGGGCAATATTGCCTTTTGGGAGACATTTTGGGGTTGAAAGGGTCTTCTTTAGATCAGGGAACTCAAATCATTTTTCAGGACGCTATGCTTCCTTCTGCTCAGATGAATTGTCAGCATTCAGATAATGGCCCCAGTTTCAGCACTCTGAGGGGTCAGCGTTCAGGTGGGGTCAGATGGAAGGGCATTTCACATCTTCCTATTTTATCTGTGACTGTCTGTGGCAAACAACTTCTCCCAGGTGGGTTGGATAGTTAATGGGCTCACAGTTTACTATTTCCTTCAGTAAAAGGTGAATAGAGGATTACACACTGTCAGGTCAAAGTGATGACAGTACTTTCTGTGCATGTGTGTGTGTGTGTGTGTGTGTGTGAGAGAGAGAGAGAGAGAGAGAGAGAGAGGGAGGGAGAGAGAGAAGGGGAGGAACTTATTGCTTTGTCTAATTTTGGCTCCATGGGACTGATGATTTGTAAAAGTGTCCTTTCTTTTATTATAGCCCAGATGTTGGGACCCATCAGAGAAATTCATACATCTAAAAATCAAAAGAAAACACAAGTGTAACTAGAAACATTAAAAAGTGATGTTGATTTTTACCGTTGTTTTCTTGTGGCTATGGGAGATGGGGTTTCCGTGCATACCTCAGAACAAAACTCCTTAGGAGTCCTCTTTAAACATCGTTTTTTCCCTAAAGTTTCACTCCATCTATTAGCTCCTATATTTTTCCCTTTTGTTTTTCTTTCTCACCCTTTGCCTGAAGCTCTTCATCCCCCTTTTCATCCCTCCTCAGAATTCTACCAGCATATCTCCTTCAGACATTAATCAAGAAAACGGGTGGCTGACAGCAGTGAGCCAAATGAAAACCCAGGTCTGATCATCCTTGTCCCCCAAGCATGCCTATTGGGAGCCCCCCTCCATCTTACCAGTCTGTCATGGGATAGCACCATGGAATGGAAAAAGCACCGAAGCTTCTGCCACCAACAAGTGGTGTGGCTTCAATAAACTTATTTGATGCTGAGCACCATCTTCCCCATTCTAAAATGAGGCTAGTAATACTTACCTTCCTTACCTCATAGGGCTGCATGAAGATCAAATTCAATGGTGAAAGTACTTTAAGAATTGGAAACCGCTTTGATGCTGCTATGGGTTCTAGAATGAGAATGTGGTAGGTGAAGGGGGTCTTAGAGTTATCTAGTCCTAATCTTCACTTCAGCAATGGGGAAATTAAAATGCAGAAACTGTCATAACTCACTCAAGGCCATGAACACAGGTAGAAGCAAAAATCAGGTTAGAGCCAGTACTCCCAATATTAGAGACTGTAGCTAGAATGAGTTTTCAACTGTTCATTAATGAGTCAACCACAAATTGATCAATTGGCTGTCGCTTCTGGAAGTGATGCCAGCAGATCAAGGATGTGCTAGGAGGAACAGAGTCAGAGGCATTGCTGATAGTGGACAAGGAAAACAACATTAAACAGGGTATAGAGGCTTCCCTGGTGGCGCAGTGGTTGAGAGTCCGCCTGCCGATGCAGGGGACGCGGGTTCGTGCCCCGGTCCGGGAAGATCCCACATGCCGCGGAGCGGCTGGGCCCGTGAGCCATGGCCGCTGAGCCTGCGCGTCCGGAGCTGCAATGGGAGAGGCCACAACAGTGAGAGGCCCACGTACTGCAAACAAACAAACAAACAAATAAACCACAGGGTATAGGAAAGAGGGGTGAGTTGTCACAAGAGGGTGGCCGGGGACTTTAGCGAGGCAGTAGCATTTGTTATTTTACCTGTCCTAAAAGGCTACATAAAGATTTCTTTTGTTTGGAATATTTATTTATTATGAATGATTAATGATAGATTAGCCACTCAGATTGAACTGATTCCCGGTCTTAATTATGGCTATGTAACATCTGCGGATGTGTGTCAGAAGTCTATTTACTGGAATGAGAAAATTTCCCGTACCCATGAGTCATGAGAATCTTCTTGCCACTGGAGTTTTATTTTAATGAAGCCAGGGATTAAGCAATTGGTAAGTTATTTGGTTCATGGTGTGCAGATTCTCACAATCTGCATACATGTGTTGCTTATTTTTTAGTCTTTGGTTTTCTACCCCTTGGGTGAATAATCCTCAGCTGAGGCAGATGGTCAGAACATTCTCTCCTTATAACAGGCAATGTCGACCCGATGACCAAGTGGTCACTAGGTAAGGAGCGGGTGCTCTCTAGACATCAGATTGACATGTGTTAGGAATGAAGTTAGCTGGTTTACTCTTCTTTTCTTTTGAGTTTTTTCCATTTAAATGTCACATGTATATATTCTTAAAGCTTATTCTATTATCAAGTGTACCAGTTTTCCTCAGCAGTTTCATCAAGGGAAGTTTCATTACCTCTTTCTTTGAAATGATACTCTCCATCTGTTTTTGTTGGCAACACAGGGAATAATTTCCAGTACCTAATTAAAGTTATGCGGGCTGACTTTCATTAATATGTCATTAAATGTTTCTAACTTGTGCATTGTTTACTTAGAGAATTAAAATCAAGGTCCCTTGATAGTCACTTTCTGAACTTTCTAGAATTTACATGTGTTCTGAGGCCCCTCTTAGAGGTACTAATGCTTTTTTTGTTGTTGTAGAGAGAGCAGTGTTTAATATGAGAGAGAGTTCCTTGGAGAGCTCTGTGTTTAATAGGTGAGACTGATATGTCATTCAGATTCTTACCATGAGTATAAATAGATGGCTCTGGTCCAAGTGTGGAACTTTAATACACATTCACGATTTAGACACTCTTCTTGTACAATTTGGAAATTCTCATTTCTCAAAGCATATTTTGGGGCTTCCCTGGTGGCACAGTGGTTGAGAGTCCGCCTGCCGATGCAGGGGACACGGGTTCATGCCCCGGTCCAGGAAGATCCCATGTGCCGCGGAGCGGCTGGGCCCGTGAGCCACGGCCGCTGAGCCTGTGCGTCCGGGCCCTGTGCTCTGCAACGGGAGAGGCCACAGCAGAGAGAGGCCCGCGTACCACAGAAAAAAAAAAAAAAAGCATATTTTATCTCATCACCTCTTAAACTCTTGAACCTATTCTCAAGATGGACTTAGGTACAATATGAATTCATCTGCTCATTGCTAGATTCATAACTCAACACAATTAATTTTGTTTGAAACATAATGGACTCTGAAAGCAACCTTTCCAATGATAATATGGTTGGATTATTTCCTTAAAAAATTGCCACTCACAAAGGAGATAGAAAAGGGGGACAGATCTTTTTTTTTTTTCAGTTTTTTTTTTTTTTTGGCGGTACACAGGCCTCTCACTGTTGTGGCCTCTCCCGTTGCGGAGCACGGCCTCCGGACGCGCAGGCTCAGCAGCCATGGCTCATGGGCCCAGCCGCTCCGCGGCATGTGGGATCTTCCCAGACGGGGGCACGAACCCGTGTCCCCTGCATCGGCAGGCAGACTCTCAACCACTGCGCCACCAGGGAAGCCCAGGGACAGATCTTAAGAATGAGAAGAACTGACTTATTTTGCTGTAGGGCAATAAGGGGTTTTGGGAAGAGAGAGTGAGAGAGAAAAGAAAGAGAGGAAAGAGAAGCAGAGAGAGAAAGAGAAGCTGAGAGGGGGAGAGACAGGAAGGGAGGGAGGGGGAGGGAGAGAGAGAAAGAGGGAGAGAATATAAATCTTAGATAGCAGGTGCTGAGATCTGAAATTCCCTTGGATCCCATCATCCTGGTACTGGCTGTGTCTTGGGAAAAATGGCTGCTGGTGGGTATGTATAAGGCTGAAATAACTAAGGAGCAGAGTTGAATTTGGGCTGTTGGTTGAGAGGTTCATAGAGGCCTATGAACCCAAGTGACATGGACCAAGCCAGCAGCATGTGTCTGTGTTTCCCCTTTTATCTTTTTGCCCCTGAAGTTTTATTTTAATGAAGATAGTGATTAAGCAACTGGTAATCTCTTTGGTTCATGATGTCCAAATTCTCACATCTCACCATCTCCCTATGTGTGTTGCTTATCTTTTAGTGTTGGGTACTCTTCTAGTTGGTTGAGTGAACTTCAGATGAGTTGCATTCCCATTGGTAGAAAAGCCTGAACTGAGGGTGCTATGCCTGGCAGTGGACACAGTTATCACAGAGATGATGGGCTGAAAGATTTTGGTGGAGGTCTGGGCCATTGTGCCTAAATCTGGCAGGAAAGAAGCTGATCTTGCCTACGTGATGAAACCATCTGGGCTTCAACAGGGACGCCATGTGGCAGCGTCAGCCCCAGTGGTGGTAGAGAATAGAGTTATCTGGTAAACACATTTTCTCTCTAAAAGGGACTTCTAATCAGGAATGAAGCCTTGAACTGGGTGGTCAGTTCCTGGGGTTGGTGGATTTACCCTGGGTGTGGTGGTAGTTTGTGGAGAGAGATGAGAGGTTCAAAAATGTGACTTTGTTTTCTGCTCTAAGCTGCTAAAGCAGGCAAATATCCATTGCACAATATTAATTCCACGGGATTTCTCTTAAAACTGGGAAATCAAGACATCAACTTCCAATTGAAGAGAATGCTTATGTTTTCATTATTATATTTGATCTAGAGTATAGAGAAATTCCATAAATGGTAAAATATCAAAATTCAGATAACAGAGGTCATGCTATTATGCAAAAACTGGTGAATCCTAGAAGATTTTAGGGAGATCTTCTCTCTCCACCTTATGAGAAAGAGCTCATCCTAATAACCTCTGGTCAGTGTTCTTTATCTGAAAAAAGGAAATTTTACTTGTTTTGAATGCAGCAGATATATCTAGGACATTCTTTGGTAGGTAGAAACAAAATTTACAATTCCAGGGTCTTAGTATTTACATGGTATTTGTCTAATTAGAATATCATTTGACTGCATGTATTCCCAAACTAACATACACTTTTTTCAGTTTTATTTTATTTTTATTGAAGTATAGTTGATTTACAATGTTTCAGGTGTACAGTAAAGTGATTCAGTTATACATATATATTCTTTTCCAGATTCTTTTCCATTATAGGTTATTACAAGATATTGAATATAGTTTCCTGTGTTATATAGTAGGTCCTTGTTGTTTATCTATTTTATATATACTTGTGTGTATCTTTTTTTTTTTTTTTTTTCTGGTACGCTGGCCTCTCACTGTTGTGGCCTCTCCCGTTGCGGAGCACGGGATGCGCAGGCTCAGCAGCCATGGCTCACGGGCCCAGCCGCTCCACGGCATGAGGGATCTTCCCGGACCGGGGCACAAACCCATGTCCCCTGCATCAGCAGGCAGACTCTCAACCACTGCGCCACCAGGGAAGCCCTTGTGTGTATCTATTAATCCCAAATTATGAATTTATTCCTCCCCCCCTTTCCCCTTTGGTAACTGTAAGTTTGTTTTCAATGTCTGTGAATCTGTTTCTGTTTTGTAACATACTTTTTTTTTTTGACAACAAAGGAGTATCTTTTATTCTTATTTATACCTTCTCACCCCCCACACAAAAAAATACAGGGCCTGGCAGGGCATCTGTTGCCCAGGAGGATGACAGTAAATGTTGTAAATACACTTTTTAAAAAAGCCATAAAATTATACATCAGAGAACATAAATTATGAATATAAGGCGTGAGGAGGAAATATGAGCTTTATGACCTTTAACTCATCTGACTTACCCTGCAACCCAATGGTAAAGGAGAGCATTATGGAGAAGACTATGACTTTGATATCATAATGGCCAAGATTTGAATTGTTTTTCATTGTGACCTTGAGCTTCAAATTCCTTATCCATAAAATCAGCTTTGTTATAAGGATAGTCTTTTAAATAAAATTCCTGACAGTTAGTAGTTGCTCATTTAATGGTAACTTCTATTAATATCCCTGTTTGTGTTCATGAATTGTACTTTATGTGTATACGTTCAGGTTCTTACATAATTTTTAAAAAAGATTCTTACACATTTTACCATCTTTTTCAGAAATAGCATGCATCATATTGGTTAACCTTGGTAGCTGATTATATCAGTAACAAAAACCTCCTTGTCCAATTAAATAGTGTAAGATTATAAAAACTATAACATATACATTGTTTATATAGATATCATTTACATTCATTTATAATCTGTATCTATGATTCCTTTTTTACTTGGGCACAAGGTCTAAATATTGGATTCAGAGTTATCTAAAACCTGTGAAAAATTACTAGAGCATGCAGTTAAATGGAATTTTACTGGGCAAAGGAAATGAAAAAAATAATTTAGAAAGATAATGATGTTAAATAAATGTGGAAAAAAAATCTCCCTTGGAAATTAAAGAAAAGGAAACAGTGAGATACCACTTCCCATTGATTAGTGAAATAACAAAGAAAAGAAGGAAAATGGTCAACTAGAACTTGAAATTTTTAAAATGACAATACCTCAGATTCGAAGAGGGAGTGATGAAATTGATACTTTTTTTGTTTTTGTTTTTGGTGAGAGTACATTTTGCAGGAAAAGTCAAATTGAAAAGCTAATTTGACTATATACATATTTATCAAGAATCAAAATTGTTTATTCACTTTGACTCAGTATCCTATCTCCTTCTGAGAATTTAGAATGCTTTGGGTCAGGAAAAGGCTAAACGTGTTCCTTACAATATTAGAAACAGCTTAAGTGTTTAAATCTTGGGGACAGTTTAAAACATTTTATGTTCAACAAATATGAATTAGGAGTTTGGGATTAACATATACATACTATATGTATAAAACAGGTAAATAACAAGGATCTACTGTATAGCATAGAGAACTATACTCAATATTTTATAATAACCTATAAAGGAAAAGAATCTGAAGAAGAATAGATATAAATATATGTATAACTGAATCACTTTGCTGTGCACATGAAACTAACACAACATTGTGAATGAACTATAATTCAGTAAAAAATAAAATAAATTAAAAAAATGAAGCTAGTGAAAAATTATGAAGACCACAAGGCATATGAAAATGCCTAATGATAAACTTTTACGGAGAAAGGAAAAACATAAAAATTAAATGCACGCTATGATAACAAGTACAAAGCTTTGAAAATGTCCTTTCTCTCCATTCTAGGAGGAGGTAGGTCTGGCTTATTTCTCAAGTCACTGACATCCCCAGACCTAGTGAATGATGGCCTCCCTTGAGTCCTCATTCCCTACTCCTAAAGTCAACTTGCTGTTTACAGAAACTACTTGTTTCCCTCTCTTTCATTCCTTTGGACCACACTAAACTCGGTTCTTTAAAGAGCAACTCTACCTAGTATCTAAGTGTTCTAAGACATTTTTGGACTCTGCCCTCTTATGTTTACTATTTACTGTCCATGGGGCTAGGGCAAAGATCTGTAGGGGAAAGAGATGGTGCTGGAGAAAAATCTGAGTAGCATACACAATGCTGTACTGAAGATGACCCCTTCTTTCTGGTCCTGACCCCAGTGTGTTTGGCCTAAGCAATTATGCTACATGTTCCTATTTCTTATGATTGGTTTTTAACAAAGAAGCTTGTCACTTTTTGGAGTAAACAGCCCCAGATGGGCCACTCCCCCAAACATCCAGTCTTGCCCAAACCCATCTAAATTTAGAATGAGCACATTTTAAATGCTGTTATACCAATAATCACCTACACTCCCTCATCCCTCACACAAACGTGGTGGGGGTGTCTGTAGGGCATATGGTGAGCTTTGAATAGACGCTATTATTACATAAAATACTGACAGTTTTTTTTTCTGAGTTAGTTTGGTAGTTTACAGGTTGGTTTTCATTGGTTACATTTGTTTTTTTTTCTTATACAATATAGTTCTAGTTCTGCCACTGAATAATTGTATAGACATGGGAAACTTTAAATTTGAATTCTGGGTTTATGAAAAGAGCAGGTAGAAGTTGATGTCTTTAAGACCCTCATCAGGAAACTCTGGGTGTCTTGGTTAAGTTCAAGGTGGCTTCCATGGGCTGGTTATCTTCCTCTCAGATTCCCAGGACTCAGCCTGTATTTCTCCCTGTCACTACCTGCTTCCTCTGTTGGGTTTGTATAACCCTCAGATTCCTCTGCATTGGCTTCAGTATTTTCAGATCCTTTTTGCCTTTTTTGGTGTGTGTATGCTGAAAGGAAGCAATTATGGCCTTATGGCTTTGAGCTTTACAGTTGTGAGAAGACAACAGTAAATAATCAAAGTTATGTACCTAATCTATATTTGCCAAGTTCCCTTTTAATATGATAGCTGGAAATGTCTTTTAAATGGTTCTAAAAGTTGCTTTTAAGAGATGACAGTTTTAGTATAGCTAATTCACTTTGTTACAAAGCAGAAACTAACACACCATTGTAAAGCAGTTATACTCCAATAAAGATGTTAAAAAAAAAATGACAGTTTTAGAGTAAGCTATTTAGAAGGGAGCCTGAGATACTGCTATTGCCAGGTCTGGTGAAATTTTCAATTTGTCTTCTAATCTTTTTTCATTTATTATTATTATTATCATCATCTATCCATCCATCAGTCCGTTTGTCTGTCCATCCATTTATTTATTTGTTTGTTTATTTAATTTTTTGGCTAGATTTTTCCCAGCTTTGTTGAGGAATAATTTGAGAAATAAAATTGAAATATATTTAAAGTGTACAATGTGATGACTTGATGTATGTATCCAGTGTTAAGGACTCACTATTGAGTTAATTAACACGTTCACCACCTCACATATTTATCTCTCATTTTTTTATTTTTAGTGTGACTTTTTTGGCAATTTTATTTTTATTTTTATTGATTTATTTTTTTTATTGGGATATAGTTGTTTTACAAAGTTGTGTTAGTTTCTACTGTACAGTGAAGTGGAGCTCACTGTGCTATACAGCAGGTTCTCATTAGTTATCTATTTTATACATATTAGTGTATATATGTTAGTCCCAATCTCCCAATTCATCGCTCCTGCCTTTTCCCCCCTTGGTGTCCATACATTTGTTCTCTACATCTGTGTCTCTATTTCTGCCTTGCAAACCAGTTCATCTGTACCATTTTTCTAGATTCCACGAATATGCGTTAGTATACGGTATTTGTTTTTCTCTTTCTGACTTAATTCACTCTGTGAATGACAGTCTCTAGGTCCATCCACGTCTTTACAAATGATCCAATTTCGTTCCTTGTTATGGCTGAGTAATATTCCATTGTGTGTATATACCACATCTCCTTTATCCATTCATCTGTCAGTGGGCACTTAGGTTGCTTCCATGACCTGGCTATTGTAAATAGTGCTGCAATGAACATTGGGGTGCATGTGTCTTTTTGAATTATGGTTTTCTCTGGGTATATGCCCAGTTGTGGGATTGCTGGGTCATATGGTAATTCTATTTTTAGTTTTTTAAGGAACTTCCATACTGTTCTCCATAATGGCTGTATCAATTTACATTCCCACCAACAGTGCAAGAGTGTTCGCTTTTCTCCACACCCTCTCCAGCATTTATTGTTTGTAGATTTTCTGATGGTGGCCATTCTAACCGGTATGAGGTGACACCTCATTGTAGTTTTGACTTGCATTTCTCTAATAATTAGTGATGTTGAACATCTTTTCATGTGCCTCTTGGCCATCTGTATGTCTTCTTTGGAGAAATGTCTATTTAGGTCTTCTTCCCATTTTTTGATTGGGTTGTTTGTTTTTTTGATATTGAGCTGTGTGAGCTGTTCGTATATTTCAGAGATTAATCCTTTGTCCGTTGATTTGTTTGCAAATATTTTCTCCCATTCTGAGGGTTGTCTTTTCATCTTGTTTATAGTTTCCTTTGCTGTGCAAAAGCTTTTAAGTTTCATTAGGTCCCATTTGTTTACTTTTGTTTTTATTTCCATTACTCTAGTAAGTGGGTCAGAAAAGATCTTGCTGTGATTTATGTCCAGGAGTGTTCTTCCTATGTTTTCCTCTAAGAGTTTTACAGTGTCTGGTCTTACATCTAGGTCTTTAATCCATTTTGAGTTTATTTTTTTGTATGGTGTTAGGGAGGTGTGACATTTAAATTTTACTCTCTTAGCAAATTTCAATTATACAATACAGTATTGTCAACTATAGTCACCATCTTATACCTTAAATCCTCAGACCTGATTCATCTTGTACCTAAATGTTTTTACTCTTTTCCCAGCCTCTCCCTATTTCCCCCACCATTCCGCTGTTTCTGTGAGTTTGACTTTTGTTTTGTTTCTTTTTAGATTCCACATATAAGTGACACCATGCAGTATCTGTCTGGCTTTATTTCACTTAGCATAAAGCCCTCCATGTGTGGCAAATGGCAGGATTTCCTTCTTTTTAAAGGCTGAATAATAAACAGCCTAAGTATGTGGTGTGTGTGTGTATGTGTGTGCGTGTATCACATTTTCTTTACCCATTCATCTGTTGACACATACTTAGGTTGTTTCCATGCCTTGGTTATTGTGAGTAATACTACAATGAACGTGGAAGTGTGGATATCTTTCTGAGATACTGATTTCATTTTCTTTGGATACGTATCCAGAAGTGGGATTACAGGATCATACGGTAATTCTATGTTGAATTTCTTGAGGAATCTCTATACTGTTTTCCATAGTGTCTGTACCAGTTTACATTCCCACCAAGTACCCAAGGGATCCCTTTTCTCCACATCCTCACCAAAATTTTTCTTTTTTCTTTTTGATGACAGACATCTTAATAGGTGTGAAGTGATACCTCATTGTAGTTTTGATTTGCATTTCCCTGATGATTAGTGATGTTGAGCACCTTTTCATGTACCTGTTGGCCATTTGTATATCGTCTTTGGAAAAATGTCTGTTCATGTCCTTTGCCCGTTTTTAAATTGAGTTGTCTGTTTTTTTGCTATTGAATTGTGTTTCTTGTATATTCTGGATACTAACCTTTTGTTGGATATGTGATTTGCAATATTCTCTCCCATTCCATAGATTGCCTTTTCATTTTTTCATTTTGTTGATGGTTTGCTTTGCTGTGCAGAAGCTTTTTTAAAAATTAATTAATTAATTAATTAATTAATTAATTGACTGCGTTGGGTCTTCATTGCTGTGTGCGAGCTCTCTCTAGTTGCGGTGAGCGAGGGCTACTCTTCGTTGTGGTGCTCGGGCTTCTCATTGCAGTGGCTTCTCTTGTTGCAGAGCATGGGCTCTAGGTGTGCAGGCTTCAGAAGTTGTGGCATGCGGGCTCAGTAGTTGTGGCTCACGGGCTTAGTTGCTCTGCAGCATGTGGGATCTTCCCGGACTAGGGCTTGAACCTGTGTCCCCTGCATTGACAGGCAGATTCTTAACCACTACACCACCAGGGAAGTCCCAACTGTGCAGAAGCTTTTTAGTTTAATATAATACCACTTTTTTTGTTTGTTTTTGTTGCCAAATCCAAAAATTCACTGCCAAGACCAATGTCAAAGATCTCATCCCCTGTTTCTTTTAGGAGATTTACAGTTTTAGGTCTTTGCTTAAATCTTTAATCCATTGATTTTTGTGTATGATGTACAAGAGGCATCTAGTTTCATTCTTCTGTATGTGGCTATCTGGTTTTTCCACCACCATTTACTGAAGAGACTCTCCTTTTCCTGTTGTACATTCTTGACTTCTTTGGCATAAACTAATTGACCGTATATGCATGGGTTTATTCCTGGAATCTCTATTCTGTTTTATTGATTTATGCATCTATTTTTATGCTAGTTATGCCAGTACCATACTGTTGTAATTATTAATACTATAGCTTTGTAGTATACTTTGAAATCAGGAATTGTGATGCCTCCAAGTTTGCTGTTCTCTCTCAGGATTGCTTTGGCTATTTGGGGTCTTTTGTGTTTCCATATGAATTTTAGGATTGTTCTATTTCTGTGAAAAATTCCATTGGAATTTTGATATGGATTGCACTGCATCTGTAGATAACTTTGGGTAGTAAGAACTTTTTTTTTTTTTTCAGTACACGGGCCTCTCACCGTTGTGGCCTCTCCCGTTGCAGAGCACAGGCTCCGGGCGCGCAGGCTCAGAGGCCATGGCTCACGGGCCTAGCCGCTCCGCGGCATGTGGGATCTTCCTGGACCAGGGCACGAACCCATCTCCCCTGCATCGGCAGGTGGACCCTCAACCACTGCGCCACCAGGGAAACCCAGTAAGAACATTTTAACAATATTAATTCCTGTAATCTGTGAACATGGAATATCTTTCCACTTATTTGTGTGGTCTTCAGTTTCATTCCATCAATGTTTTATAGTTTTCAGTGTGTAGATCTTTTACTTACTAGGTTAAATTTATTCCTAAGTATTTCATTCTTTTGGTGTTATTGTAAGACATTGTTTTCTTAATTTCTCTTTCTGATATTTGTTGTTAGTGTATAGAAATGCTACTGATTTCTCCCCCCTGATTTTGTGGATTGATTTTGTATTCTGTAACTTTACTGAATTCATTACTTAGTAATTAGTTCTAACAGTTTTTTGGTGGAGTCTTTAGGTTTTCTGTATAATATATCATCTGCAAATAGAGAGACAGTTTTACTTATTCCTTTCTAATTTGGATGCCTTTTATTTCTTTCTCTTTACTCATTGCTCTGGCTAGGACTTCTAGTACTATTTTGAATAAAAGTGGCAAGAGTGGGCACCCTTGCCTTGTTCCTAAAGCCATAAAAGTTGAGGCACTAGATGTATGGTCCAAACCCATTGCTCCTCAGAGAGAAGCTGGGAGTTGGGGGTTCCCTCTTGATTGTATGGCACGGTGCTGGGGTGAGGTTTATGGTGAGAGTGTGTCTCAGCCTTTCCCACCCATTTCTGTGTGAGTATTTTCTCATTTGCCCAGAGTATTTTCTCATTTGCCCAATGTATAGGAATCATTCAGCTACCTTCTGGATTTCTCTCAGAGAGAATTGCTCCATGTGTAGCCATGTATTCATGTGTCTGTGGGAGCAGGGAAATTTAGGAGCCTCCTGTGTTGCTATCTTGGTCCAGAGTCTCTCTTACATTAATTTATTATTTAATGTGATAAATAAAACAATATAGTTATGTACAGAATGAAAAGCAGCACATTGGAGAGCTTGACTAATTCCAGGAAAGACTTTAGGGAGAAGATGATATCTGAGCTAAATTTTAAAGAAATAAAACAATTTTTTTCCAGGCAGACCAGGGAGTACAGAGAAATTCCAGGCAGAGGAAACAGTATATGCAAACGCACAGAGATATAAAAGAGTGTGGTATGGTAGGGCCATAAGGACAGATCAGTTGAGTGAGCAAGAGTCATGTCATAAAGAGCCTGAAGTGTCTTGCTAAGGAGCTTGGATTTGATATTTTTGAAAATGGGGAGCAATTTTTGGAAATGAAGCATTCAAGCAAAGGAAAGTGTGATTCTTTTTGTTCCTTTAGAAGGATGGACTGACAGTAGACAAGGCTAGAGACACGAGAGCAGCTGTGAAGATGTCCAAGTATGAGATGACGGTTACAGGCATTAATCAGTTGGGATGGAGAGCAAATACAAATTTTAAAATATGTAGGAGATAAACTTGATAGAGATTGATATTTTTGGTATTGGAGGTGAGGAAAGCAAAGGAGTCAAGGGTTACTTCCTGCCTCTGGCTTGGGAAACTTGGTGACCTTTGTGACCATATACATAGAGAGAGGCACTGGAGAGGTAAGGCTCTTACATTAGGATTCCAGGTTAGGCTGCTATGATAGAGACCTCAAAAACACAGTTCCTGAAAAAAAGATAAAGTTTATTTTTCTCCCCTCTAAATGTCAGGACGGCGGGTCCAGTGAACTCAAAACCTTTTCCTTCTCTCTTTTTGTTCTGTCATTTTCCAACGTGGTTTCCATGCCAAGATCTAAGATGGCTGGGCCAGCTCTGGCCATCACGGACACATACTATGCACACACCTTCCCTTCAAGGGCATGGTTTAGAAGCTGACCTCATCATTTCTGTTTATATCCATTCTGCTCACATACATGGACCAATCTTAATCACAAGGCTGTATCATATGTGAAGGAGGCTAGGAAAAGTCTTAACTTGGGCAACTAGATGCCAGTTAAAATTCTGGTCTGTTATTAAAGGAAAAAGGGGAGCATGGATAGTGGGGGACAGACAGCAGTGTTTGCCATATGTGTGTCAAGTTTCAAGTGGAAATGTCCAGTATGTATTTGGAATATATAAGCCTAGATCAGAAATGGGGTCTGAGTTGAAGGGAGGGCATTTGCATTTAAGGAGCATGAACTCTTTTCATTCTTCCCCTGTGGCAGATACTGTCAGTTCTCCCCAAGTATCCATCCTCCTCATCTTCCTGTCGGCGAACAGGAGTTTTAGAAGGGCAAGTGGCTACTCAGCTTAGAAACTCTGCTTACCAGCCTCTCTTTCAGGTAGATGTTGTTACCATGTAATGAAAGAATGTACTTTTAAATTAAAACCATTTTTTTTAGTTAGACATGCTGGAGCAGTAGAGGAAGAAGAGAGAATGTTGGCAACTCGAGGCCTTAAGCAGTTTGGCCAGATGCCTCCAGCTTTCACATTTAAATTACTTTTCGCCAACTTTCGTAGTTTTTTTTTTCCAACCACCAGATTGCGAAGGCCTTAAATTCACAGGGTTACATCATTCCCATTTGACCAAGAACAGTGCCCTTTTGTATGAAAACAACTTTTTAAATGTAACTGTCACTTACGTTGAATTGTTTTAGAAAAATCATTCTAGGCTTCATTTCCTTCTGCCTTCTTCTATATGTATGAATGTATGTATGACATATGTGACAGTTTCCACCACTAAACTGTGAATCCTTAGACCCATGTATAATTTAGTCATCTTTGTATCTTTATGTCTGTCATGCTGTAGGTTCTGTATAAATGTATCTTGAAGTGGATAAAACCAATAGGAGCAGCTCTCGTATCCCATCTTTTCCCTCTTTCCACCTCTATTGCTATCACATGTTCGTTTCTGGAAAAAAGGCAAAGTGGAGATTTTAAAAGCCCGACAGCAGAAAGCTGCTTAAGAAATTGCTTTGAGTCCTCAGGAGGGAAGCATGACAGGAGGTAAGATAATGGGTTTTATACACTGCATAGTAAGTGTAATAAACTCCAAGCTGGGAGGACAGCAAGGGTGCTCTGTGTGGGTTAATTGGTGCCCTGCCTACACTTGAGAGGAAAATAAATTTTCAACCACATCAAAGTCTCCTGAAGAAGAAAAAAATGCTCATTAAAAATGCCATTTCCAGGAACCCTGGCAGCCAGACAGTAAGAAGCCTGAAAAATCACCTCTGTCGAGCTTGCTGCTCCCTCAAACTTTGAACTATTTGCCTTAGAAGAACAAAGAAAGTATGTAGATAATATATTTAAATTCAGCTTCTTAGAAAGTGGAATGATTTAGCTAGAGTTGGCCTCCATCCGTTTGAGGCCTCCTAAAGCCTCAAAATTTATTACTAGGAATGTGTAAAAATTCACCCTTGGATAAGCCTCCATCCCAGTCTCATAAACTGCTTACAGCATAGTACATGGATGCATCCAAAATCATATTGCTACTACTCATGATGGGGGAAGATGCTGAGAAAGAGCGGATTGGTTTCTATATTTAATTCTGATGGAAGATTTTATGGTTCATAGATTTTTTCTACCATTTACCTCATTTATCCTAAGCCTGAATCATTGTTAGATTGCTGAGGACAGGGAACGTATTTTATTCTCTTTTAAATTTCAGAATAGTTTTATATTTATGGAAAGGTTGCAAAACTGTTACAGAGAATTCCCATATATCCTTTACCCAGCTCCCCCAATGTTATAATTCTACCTAACTATGGTACATATTTCAAAACTAAGAAAATAACATTAGTACAATACTATAAACTAAACTACCAACTTTATCCAGATTTTGTCCGTTTTTCCACTAATGTCCTTAATTCCACAATTATTCCATAATTCCATAATTCAATCCAGGATGCTGCATTGCATTTAGATCTTATTTACTTTTATTTTCTGGTACCCAGAACAGTGCTGGATAGGTGCTCAATATATGCTTGCTAAGAGAACAAACTGGAGAACACAACCAGAATTTAACAGATACTTAGGAGGGGATTCAGAGTGGGAACTATGGAGGTATCTGCTGCACAGAATTCAAGTTGGAGGATGATTACACAGCAGACCCTGGATCTGGTAGCTGGCAGGTCATTGCAGGCTTGTCTCCATAGCATCAGTGGAGGGATGGGGCAGTGGACAGCTTCAGTGGCTGAAGAGTGAGTGGGAAGGGGAGACAGTGAGTGCAGAGAACTTTGAAAGCAGTTTGTCAATGAAAGCACAGAAAAGTTCAGTGATTGAAGGAGATATAGGTCCTGAGAACAGTATTAGGAAAGGGAATGGTGAACCTGATTTGTAGTCAGAGAAAAGGAAAACTTAAAGGGGGGGAGGAATTAAGGCTGAATAAAGATGAGATGATTGTTGAAGTCACAGCTGGGAGAAAGCAGGGGGAATAGGATTTGGAGTCTAGGTGCAAAAGCTAGCCTTTGGAAAGGAGGAGAAGAACTTCTTTCTGCTGAAATAGAAGAAAGGGGGGAATATGTGAATGAATGTCTTGGATCTATTTGCCCAATTTCCCTCTTTTCTTTTTCATCTAGTTTTAATGTCTTCTTATTTTTAAAGAGAAGTAGAAAGATCAACCTCTGAGAGTGAGGGAAGCAGGAATGAATTGTAATCAAGGCCCTCAGAGACTGATAAATATTGTTGGAGTATCTGCTCTGGGTTAAGGAAAATGAAATCAACTGAGAATGAAAGAAAAGAATGATAGAGCATCATTGAGGGCCTGGATATCTGTTACATTTTGGGTCTGGAGCTAATGATACATTGGTGCCACTCTTAGGCTGCCAGACTCCCCCGAGGACATGCTAGCTTTTAAAAATTCACTTTCCATTTCCTTTCATATTATTACATCATTGGTCAAATTATTTGCTTTGTTCTGGAATTCAGTTAATCGGCTTTGTTGAACTAACAATGGATACCTTTGTTATGGAGTAGCCTGTCATTATTAACAATGGAATTTTTCTCCTTTGTTTATAGTAGATAATTCTAGGAATATTTATCCTAATAAAAACAATAACTATAATCAGAATTTCTTGAGTACCTGTTATGTTGTAGCACTGTACTAGACATTTTACATATACTAGACATATGTGTACAAGGCATCTCAGTTTCAAATGTGGGAACTAAGTCTTGGAGAGAGTCATTCTTTCAACAAGTATTTATTGTGTCCTCCGTGTGTCAGGTTTCATTTGAGGCAATTGGGATACATCAGTGAGAAACTAGACAAAGATCCCTGACCTGTGAAGTCACATTTTAGCAGAAAATCTAAGTGGGTAACTATCTTAGTTTGGGCTGCTATAATAGCATACCATAGACTGGGTGGCTTATAAACAACAGAAATTTATCCTCATAGTTCTGGAGGCTAGAGGTCAAAGATCAAGGGACTGGCTAATTTGACATCTGGTGAGGGCCTGCTTCCTAGTTCACAGACAGCTGTCTCTTTGCTGTGTTCTCACATGGCAGAGGGGCTGAGGGGCTTCCTCCTTGGGTCTCCTTTATAAAGGCACTAATCCTATTCACGAGGCCTCCACCCTCATGACCTAATCACCTCCTAAAGACCCTACTTCCAAATAGCATCACATTGGGCATTAGGTTTCAACATATGAATTTTGGGCGGAACACAAATGTTCAGTAAATAGAAGAAAGTGATTTGCCTAAATTCACATAAGTAAGTAGGTACAGTGACTTACTAATATTTGGTTGCCTTGTGTCCATTTCACTTTCTTTTGGTAATCTTTTGGGGACAATTTGCCACCTTCCCTATTTGATACAGTTTTGTAGAACAGTTCATCAGGGTGTATGCTGTTTTCAAGAGTAGGTGTATGTATGTAGCACATTCTGCTTTCCATCAAGTAGGCATTTGATCACATCTTTGTCATTTTTATGGAAACAGCTTATCTTTGAATAGTCCAGGCTGTGTCTGGGAGTTTTATTTATTTTTTATTTTTTTTTATTATTATTTTTTTTTGCTGTACGTGGGCCTCTCACTGTTGTGGCCTCTCCCGTTGCGGAGCACAGGCTCCGGACGCGCAGGCTCAACGGCCATGGCTCAAGGGCCCAACCGCTCCGCGGCATGTGGGATCTTCCCAGACCGGGGCACGAACCCGTGTCCCCTGCATCGGCAGGCGGACTCTCAACCACTGCGCCACCAGGGAAGCCCCTGGGAGTTTTATTTTGAAGTAAACTTTTTGAACAGAAAAAAAAAAAAAAGAGTAGGAATATGACTAGTCTTTACTAGGTTAATTGACTAGGCCAATTGAATGATTTATTTATTTTTCATGAAATTTGAATCCTGTATAAAGAAAAACGGGACCGAGAATCATTGGAAGTCATCCATCCTTCTGTTTTCCTGAAGATTTTTTTTGAAGTGAGATCCCCTGATGTGTCTGTGGTTTTTGTCTGTTCCAAGACTGGTTTGCCAGCCTTTCCTTGAATTCTGAGATCTCCACCATAGTGTTGCATCATCATCATCATTTTTGCTTAAGTTAGCCTTCGTTTCTGTTGCTTACCATCAAGGAGCCTAAATTTGTCTAATTCCAGAATCAATCCCTTAAGTGCATGAAGCTTCACTGGCATACATGCCACAACACATGGGAGTTCCTGAGGGTTGTTCCAGGGACTTTTTGTTACTATACATATGCTGATTTGAAAAATTGCTGAATCTAGACAGAGTAGGAGATTAAATCATCTGTGTCTCTTGATATTGAGCATGACTTAGGATGAGCCCTGCTTCATTTCCCTTGGGATATGGAAAAAGCTAGACAGAATATCAAATTAGCTTTTGCTCAGTTGGCCCTCCTACCACTGTGAAGTACTTTGAGGATTGGGCAATGGTCTTATGGCAATTTCATGTACTTGTTGTGACATTATTCCAGCTCCATGGGCCCGGTCCACAGCTCCTGCTACCTCTGGAGACTTACACTGCTGGCCCTGGCTGTCCGTGTTCAGCTGACATTATGAGCACAGACAGAATAGCCAGTATTGCTGTCACTCTCAGGGATCATCTATATTTGTGGAAACATGGTAATGCTGTTCCTAGCCTCCTTGCAGGACTGCAGCATTGTACACACATTAGGTACCACTCAGATCGTAAGCATCACAGATCGCACTCCCAGAGTCAAACAATGAAGTGTCCCTGATTCCTGGTGTGGAACTGGCTTTTTGCCTATTTCTTCCTGCTTGGTGTGATACCTCTGGATACTGGCCCAGACTTCTTTCTTAGGATTCTCTTTGTGGTTGTTTCCTCATGCTTTCTCTAGGAGTTTCAGACTCAGAACTTAGCTCTATCCTCTGGATTTCTTTTTCTCATCTGTTTTATACAAGAGCTAATTCCAGGATATGCTCAGTATGTGCAGAGACTCTCACTACTCTTCACCCCTCGCCTGCCTGACTCCTGATCCTGCCTCTTCTCGCATTTTCTATTGAACGCCACTAAAGAACCGGCTTTACCACTTACCAGCTCTCTGCGGTGTAAGGGCAGGACCATTCCTCAAATTGACAGAGCTCAGTGCAGAGATTCTAATGAGTGTTCACATATCATGATATCTCAGTATTTATGTTATACATCAGGCTAAACACATTCTTACATAAAATATTTTCTGTCCACCTATCTTGACTAATATACCTTCATAATGGCTTAGAATGTCAAGTTTCTTGGACTTCTCAGAGTTCTACTCAGCTTGAAGGAACCTGACCCCTAGTCCATACTTTGGCTCCCTCCTTTCTTCTCACTCTGGCTCTGTCCAGTACCATGAGTGGACTCATGTGCATGTGTGTGGATACCCCAGCCTATAGGTACAAGTGTCATCCACGTCCACATACACAGGTCTCTCTTGGCTACTCCTTGGGCCTAGGAATATCCTATTCATTGGTGTGGCCTGGTCTGCTCTCAGGATGAAGGGCCCAAGGAAGTAGTCTGCTCTGGTTCTGGAAGTGGACTCAGGGCCACTTTTGGCAGGGAATTCTGGGGTCCAGGTATGAGAAGAATGGTGTTGAGGGAGAAATACAGGCTGTGGATAACCATGTACCCTTGGCTCCAGGAAAGCCTTGCTTCATGAGAAGGGACATGGTCAGAAAAGTTCAGGGATCTTCTTCCCCAAGTTTAAAGGTATAATGGTAAATGGCCAAGCCAGTCTCATTCTCCTGTAATGCTGGCAGTGTATGTCAGTTCAGCCATGCTCTTCATCTTCATAGGGAACATTTGGGGCAATACGGAGATAATGGTCATCTGTATGCTCAAGATGAGGAAAATGTAAAATACAGTGTTTCTGACCTACTTCTCAGAAGGCAGTGAACATGAAGAGAGTCTCATTGTCTCTGGCTTTTCAGGAACTTATGTAAATGATATCAGTTGTTTCCGAATAGCATTATGGACTAAAATGGCAAGTATAAATGAGAAACAATTCAAATATCACATACGTGAGAGAAAACTCCACATGGTCCCCACATCAGTGCATATTTCACTCTTAATTCTGTGCAAGAATTAATGACAGATTGCATTCTAGCTATTCTGCCTTTATTCCATAGAGCAAACATTTACTGACTATCTATTATGTTTTGAATTCTGACTGCAAGGCTAGGGAGGAAGGAGGTAGAATTTGAGCTGCAACTGGAGGGATAAGTAGGTTATTGGTGGATGATCAAATTGGGAGATGTCTTTAACAGCAAGTTTCCTTGTCTGTACATGGGGCTAATGATAGTCCTTATCTTATAGGGATTTTATGAAGATTTAAAAAAAGAGTAACAAAGGACAGACACATAGATCATAGCTTGTACTCAATAAACATTAACTATTCCTATGATTTCTTTCTGGGAAGAACGATAAGATAAAGATGTGGAATATGAACTTGTTTGAGGAACAGGGAGCAGATTTTTGCACGAAAACAGTTTGCACAAGAGAATTGACTGGAGATTAGTTTAAAGAGCTGAATGAAACCAGATTGTATCATGTGAAAGAATTTAAATATTGTTCCATAGGAAAGGGGACTCACTGAGGTCAAGGGGAAACTTGAGTGGACACATAATAAGATTTATCATTTTAGGGCTTCCCTGGTGACACAGTGGTTGAGAGTCCGCCTGCTAATGCAGGCGACACGGGTTTGTGCCCCGGTCCGGGAAGATCCTACATGCTGCGGAGTGGCTGGGCCTGTGGGCTATGGCCACTGAGCCTGCGCGTCCGGAGCCTATGCTCCACAACGGGAGAGGCCACAGCAGTGAGAGGCCGGTGTACCGCAAAAAAAAAAAAAAAAAAAAAAAAAGATTTATCATTTTAGAAAATTCACTCATGTGATGTCATAGAGGATGATTTAGAGATGGAAGAGAATAGAAACAAGATAATCTGCAATTATTAAGGTAATAAATGAGAAAGAATTAAAGTAGGCTAAGGTTGTGGAATGCATAAGAGAGGGTGAATGTTGGAAGTAAATTTAATGGCACTTGTTTCAAAGGGTTAGGAAAATCAAGTGACAAAGATACTTGAAGGTTTCTGGCTGTTGCGGTAGCTGAGGTCAAGGGCAATGAACAGATACTTCAGTGAGGTGATAGAGTGAGAGAGAAGAGGCCTAAAACATTCAGTAGAAAGGATATGTGAAGGAAGAAGGGACAATTGAAGGATAATGGGAATGAGAAGAGATGATGCCAGCAGAGAGTTAAAGGAGCTACAGGAAGAAGGTGGGGTTAAGGTTGGAAAGTGCCAAAGATGAGATGCTAGAATGAGATCGAGATTGAAAAGTGGCCATTGGATTTGCCAGTCAGGAGGTTATTGGTTTTCTTAGTGAGGCTGAGAATTGATTAAGTGACAAGAAGAAACAGCTTGTTAGATCTAGTTATTGTGAATTTTGGGGGCATTTTTTCTTTTGCTATGTTTGAATATATATTATACTTTTATAAAAACAAAAGTAAAACCATATTTATATTTGTGCATGAATGTATTTGTATATTTGCTTCTCAGAGATATGGAAAAATAATGCTTTGTGGTTAATAGTGTTTCCTTCAAGATAATGGGAATTAAAGAGTAGTGGAGAGATATTAGTAATATTTTCTTTGTAAACTTTTTATGGTTTCAGTGTTTAAGAGTATTTCTTTTATAATAAAAATATTCAAAATATGACATTTACTAATAGTTGGTAACTTGAAAAAGTAGATTCGTGCCTACCAAACATTAGATGAATATTAGTAATAGTAATAATAATAAATAAAATAGAGTATAAATAAGCCACAGAAGAAAATAGAGTAAGTATCAAAGCTCTGAAGTGTAGATGACTTCCTAAGCTCAGAAAAAATACAGATATCACAAAGAAACATACTTATTTCTAGGTAAATATTATAAAAATTTTAAAGTTAATTATAAAAACCTCATAACTAAACATAGATGGGGCAAACAGTAGATTGGGGAAAGCTGCAGCAGATGTAGCAGAAAGTCTAGTATCTTTATTATACAGAGTCAGGAACATGTAAACTGTTAACAGATGGGTAAGGGCTTCCAGCAAATTCTGGTACATAATTTCTGCAAGCTCTCCATTTTCTCTCTCTTCTTTGAAAGTTGAGTGGGAGAAGTGACCTCTGAGTGTGCTTCCTGTGAGACAGGTTTTAGTTCAAGAGAACAACTGTCCTTTCTCCCTGGACTCACCCTCCTTCAGAACCAAGAGGTGTTTTTTGTTTTTTGTTTTTTGCCTTGCTGAGTGCCAGGTTGGTCTCACTTCCTCTCTGAATCTTGAAGCATTTAAAAATAAAATGACTGTACTCAGAATCTTCTCAACTTTCCAGACCCTCTTGGCTGGAAAAAAATTAAAACAAAAGCCTTGTTGCACTGAACTACCTTAAGCCAACTTTGAGGAGTTCCTGACACAGAGGTTATGCTGTCCTTTGGCTTAGGATGAGCTTTTCTAGCCATTTTAGATAAAACCAGTATTTTATCCTGGTCTCTGAAATCATGCAAAAGAAGAACTTCCCAAACATTTTAAAAAGCAGAAAAACCAAAGACTTGATCAAAGTCTTCAGCATTTATGGACAGAGCAAGACTCAGAGGGACCTTCCAAGATACCCTCTCTGTGAATTATTTAACAGAGTGACATAGAAAGAGTAAAACTTTACTAAAATAGAGTTCTTGATTGTTTTGTTCATTTGAGCACCACAGCTTGGTTCTAAGAGTCAAGCAGAATCTAAGTACCCACATTTAATAATTTTTATGGGACCTTTTTTTTTTTTTTTTTTTGCGGTACGCGGGCCTCTCACTGTTGTGGCCTCTCCCGTTGCGGAGCACAGGCTCCGGACGCGCAGGCCCAGCAGCCATGGCTTACGGGCCCAGCCACTCCACGGCATGTGGGGTCTTCCCGGACCGGGGCACGAACCCGTGTCCCCTGCATCGGCAGGCGGACTCTCAACCACTGTGCCACCAGGGAAGCCCTTTATGGGACTTTTTGAGAATGATGACATAATTTATCAAGAATCCACACTCTGAAATAAGAATTACATGCTCTAAATTGGGCACATCTACACATTAACTACATGTGAAACATTATCAAGTGGGGTCCTCATATCAGTTCAAACTTTCACTTGCTCAGTATGTGGTGATATCTGTTAGAAATTGAATAATTTTGGTTCTGATCCAGCCTACCCTTTCCCTTGCATTTTTGCATATCTGCATTAGAATGTCCCTTGCCTGTTTCACGTTTACCAGGATTTGTACATTTCTTAGTTTTTGCATCTACAAATGTCCAATATTCACTTTCTGTACAGAATTTTGATTCTCTATAATTTGTCCAGTAAAATGCTCACCAGACGCTTGAGGTTAACTTTGGGGGTATACGTTAGTTTGTTTGCTGGGTCTAAAGTTCTGGTGTTCCATCCTGTTTTTAATTCTCTGCTGGCTTTTTGCTCTCCGGCACTCTCCAACAGTGTTTTAGAACCCTTTGCTGCCCATTAGAATCCCTGATGAGGGGGTAGATTTTAAAACGTATAAGTGCTCAGGTCACACTCCAAACTCATCAGAATCTATTGGGGTGAGACTTGAACATCAATATTTTTTTAAAGCTCCCCAAGTGATTCAAATGTGCAGCTTGGTTTGACAAACATTACTCTAGGGTTAAAGGGGACATTTTGACGCTATTTCTTTTGGTACGAATTCACTTCCTTGTTGGGTGCCAAAAGTAAATTAATCATCTGATTCTATAGTGCAATGATACTTCCTGTGTAACTCTATTAAACATCGCCTTAGCAACAGTAGCCTTTTTAGATAAAACCAGTATTTTATCCTGGTCTCTGAATCATGCAAAAGAAGAACTTTTGCCATGAACATTTGAAAAAGCAGGGAAACCAAAGACTTGATGATTTCAGGGCTCCAAGTCTGAAGCATTCATGGCCAGAATGAGACTCAGAGATCTTCTAAGGTTCCTTCTCTGTGTGTAATTTAACAGAGAGACATAGGGCGAATAAAGCTTTACTAAAATAGAGTTCTTAGCTCATGAATATGGCTATTTAAGCATTTCACATTCAGTATTATGTAGGCTGGTAGCTAGCATTTTAAAGAGCCTTCTTTAAGAATTGGGCTTCTGATTACAGTTACTTGTAAGCTGATTTTCATGGGGTGAGTGGTTATCTGTCATCAATATTAAGTTGATGGAGGAGTGATAGACTTTTCTTTTTATTCTAGGGCTGGAATTTTTATGATGGGTTTAGACCTACAGGGTTTCTGAGAGATGGCAATTTCTCTGTTTTCTATTTCTCCAGTCACTACATGTAGGGGTTTGAAGGTGACACATCACCTATTATCTTCATGCAGAGTGACAGTTTAAAGCTTTCTAAATAATGTTTGATTCACACCACCCTGCAGGGGAGGCCAGTGTGCCTGTAGCATCTTTTTCCAAGCTGTTGTGTATAGGGCCAGAGGCTGGATTCTGAGGGACAGTGCCTCACTGGAGACTGAGAAGCGGGTCCAAGATTGGCCATAAAGCAAGAAGCTGGCATGAGGCTAGATTTAGAAGCCTTAAGTTTAACTTTGAGCCCAGCTCTGAGACCAGCAGAGTTCAGTGAACTAGGAAAAATGAGAGGTGCACAATGAGTGATTGTGAAGTAGTTTTGAAAAATTCTGGAGATGGAGATCAGTGATTCTAATTTTTGACAACATCATGCCAGGTATCTCTATAGTGAATATTATCTACTAGTGGTTCAGATGGGATGGACACTGAAATAAACATCCCCAGGGCTATTTTGTTTGAATGGTTTGGTATATTCCAGAAGTATTGGTATTATTTATGCAAACATCAGTTTTGTCTCTGCCTCACTTGTAACCAATTTCAAATTAATATAGTGAAAATGATATTTTAGTGAGGTTTATTAAGGCAAAGAGTTTGTGACGCTTGTGAATATAAGTCCATCAATTCCTTCATTTCTTCATTCAGCAAACGTTTATTGGGTGCCTACCATGTGCTAGACCTATGATATAAAATTTATAGAATTCATTTTTGCCACTTTAAAAAACATCTTTATTGAGATATAATTCATATACCATAAAATTCACCCATTTAAAGTGTGCAAAATACATGATTTGTCTATTCTGGACATTTGCCTATAGACTTGTCTCTTCTGGATATTTGATATAAATGGAATCACACAATGAATGGTCTTTTGTGTCTGGCTTCTTTCACTTAGCGTAATATTTTCAAGGTTCATTCATGTTGTAGCATGTATCAGTACTTCATTACTTTTTATTGCCAAATAATATTCCATTTTATGGATGTATCACATTTTATTTATTTACTCTTTAGGTGATGGACTTCTGGCTTGTTTCTACTTTTTGGCTATTGTGAATCATGCTGCTATGGACATTCGTGTACACGTTTCTCTTGGGTATATACCTAGGAGTGGAATTGCTGGGTTATATGGTAACTAAGTTTAACCCTATGTTGAGAAACTGCCAAACTATTTTCCAAAGTGGCTACATCATTTTACATTTCCAGCAGCACTATATGAGGGTTCTAATTTCTCTGCATCCTTACCAGCACTTGTTGTTATCTGTCTTTTTGATTGTAGGCATCCTCGATTTTGCTACTTTTAATGACAAATATAAGGTGTTCACTACCCTTTAGGTTTTCGTAATTGGGTTTTGTAAGTAACAGGACAGAAATTGTCGACTTTGAAATTATGCTGTTGCAATGGAAAGTTTTATCTTGCGCTGGTTTAGTCTTTATAAAATAAGATGCAGTATGAGAATCTTTGCAGCAAAACAAGGTAGATGATATAGCAACTCTGAATGAACTCTATGAATGAAAATTAATTCATCCAAGATTGAAAAACCTGTGGCACAGCGAGCTCTCAGCATTCTGAGAACGGGGGCTGTTTGGTAAAGCATGAGCCAGATCCTCACGGTTGTTTGCCTGAGGATACGAGAGGTCAACACAGCTCTCAAAAGACTTCCCCTTGAAAGACGAAAAATATGATTGGCAGGAGTGCGGAAAAGCGCCAAGATTGAGAGCAGGACTGGTTCCTGATTCTAAGACCGAATCATGACCTCTGGACCAGGACATGAGAACAAGAGAGCTCTGTATTGCTAGTGTTGGATATGAGGGCCTGCTCTGTCCCAGGCTGACCATCTTGAGCTGCAGGTAACATCTGGCAGCAGGAATGAGAGACAAGCCTGCAGCTGCTGACTGTCAGCTTTCCCAGAATCACACGGACAGCAGAGTCCTAATCCTACCAGGCCTTGCATCCTTACCAAACATGGCCACCCCTCAAATTTAAACCCTTCTTGTCTTATTTGTTCCCGTACTTGCTTGCTGTTAGTGTTGTGTAGTCCTCTTGCCTGACCCAAGTACACACTTACTCCTCTCCCCTTCCCAAACGTTTCCTGGGTGCCCTCTGGAACATTCATTCCTTATTTGACAAACTCTGTTCTTTTCAATCTCTTTTTTTGGCTGCCTGCATGGCATGCAGGATGGCATGCAGGATTGTCAAGCAGCATGGGCTTCCCCGACCAGGGATGGAACCCGCGCCCCTGCAATGGGAGTGAGGAGTCTTAACCATTGAACCGTCAGGGAAGCCCCTTCAGTCTCTTTTCTGAAAGATCCTTCCACCTCCTGCCTTAACTGAAATGGGCTCTCACTTCAGGGCTCACCCCTCCCCCTGTGGCCCCCTCAAGTGGTGGCAGCTCATTCACTCAACTCTCAGCTGCTAGAGAGATCAACATCCCGCTGGCCCCACTGCACTCAACAGCCCATCCCTCTTCCAGTGCCACCGGAGATGTTCCCTCTGGTGAAGTTCATCCTATCTAGCTAAGCTGTCTTCTATACGCCAGATCACTGATGTCAGCCATGGCTCTTGCTCCCACATCATGTTCATGGACCAGTCCTTGGCTCAGTCCTTGCACTGTCTGAGTAAATGCCATGCCCATATGGACAATGACCCCAGGACCCTATCCTCACAGTTCCCTGACACTTTATTTCATTTCATTTCATTTATTTTATCTTATTTATTTATTTTTGCGGTACGCGGGCCTCTCACCATTGTGGCCTCTCCCGTTGCAGAGCACAGGCTCCGGACGTGCAGGCTCAGTGGCCATGGCTCACGGGCCCAGCTGCTCCGCGGCATGTGGAATCTTCTCGGACCGGGGCACAAACCCGCGTCCCCTGCATCGGCAGGCGGACTTTCAACCACTGCGCCACCAGGGAAGCCCCCATTTATTTTTTTAAATAAGGTTTTTTCTTTTCTTGGCCAGGACACACAGCTTGCAGCTTGCAGGATCTTAGTTCCCCAACCATGGATTGAACCCGTTCCCTTGGCAGTGAAAGCACGCAGTCCTAACCACTGGACCACCAGGGAATTCCCTCCCTGACATTTTAAACTCTAAACTCTAATGACTCTCAGCTACCCCTTAGCAAGCCTAACATACCCATCTCTTAAATCTTATATTCTAAGTACTCACGGTTTGCTATAATCCCTCCTTCAGCTTGCTCTCTCTCTCACTTGTTTTATGCCTGTTTTTTGGCCTCATTTTGGACCTACTTTCTCTCAACCAAAAATGAGTAACAGTGAGGAAAAAAGCAAGGCTTTGGTTACATTTTGCTGGGTTTAAACCTATGTTTATTGTTCGTTGGATGTCTATATTTTCTCATATGTTAGTTGTTTAGAGTTCTCCTTTGAGTAATTTATTTCAGGTAGGATCAGTTTGGGACCTTTGCATACCTGAGAATGCATTTCTGTTACTTTCACACATGTCATGTTGTCTATATGTGGATTTCTTTTTATTGTGTTTTCCCCAAAAAACTCAAAACACATTGCTGCATAGTGCTTATTGTTGTGTCATTCTGGGGCCAGACTGAGTATTCTTTCTTTCTTTCTATCTAGTAGACAGCAGTAGTTAGTGTTTTCCTCATCTAGTTCTTCTGGTTCCTTTGGGAAAATCCATGTGGTTCTGTTGAGCCTCATTCCATGCCGGCCCTGACCCCCCTCCCCATGCCCCACGTAATGCAAGCAGATCGATCAGACTGCCAGTCACTGGAGATAGTGGATTGCTTCTCACTGGGATCCTGACTCAACCAGGGCCAATCAGAACTTCCCTGGGATTGATATAAGGAGTTGACAGAAAGAATTGTTTCTGCTAGGTTTGGTTAGTAAGCAGTGTGAGGCTGGGGTAACAGAGGGTGCTGATAGCTGTCTCTCTGTCATTTGTCTGTCTGTTTATCTATCTACCCATCTATAGATATATCTAGATAGGTAGGTAGATAGATATAAAGGTAGAGGGAGAGAGACTGAGAGAGAATGAATGTGAAAGTGAAGGTAAGCAGAGGCACACAGACTTGAGAAATGGAAAGAGGAAGATAGCTCTGAAGATACCACATGGAGCCTAATTCAGCTGACTCTAAAACAAATTCATTCTGGACTTCCCACAACTTCCCAGATTACATGAATCCAAAGTTTGGTTTTTTTTTTTTTTTGCTTATGTTAATTTTTTTCTTAAGCTAATTTGAGTTTCTTTTGCTTGTAGTTGAGGGACTTTTGACCAGGAGTAATGAATCCATTTTTCCCCTTTGAACATTTGTGGTGTTCTTTTTCCTATCCATGAAGTTCAAAAATGTCTGCAGAATATGGTTAAGTTGAGATATCTCTTTAGTGGATTTGCTTGAATCTGTAAAATCAATCACAAAAGCTTTTTTCTATTATATCCCTTAATACTGCTTTTGTTCTATTTGTTCTTTTCTCCATATGTTGAATATATGACTGGTGATTTATATTTGCCATTTCTTGATATTTCAACTTGTTAATCTTTTTCTCTGTAGTCTGAGAAAACTTCCAATGTTTTCTTCCATGTCACGGATTTGATTTTCTATATATATAGAGAGAAAGTATATATTTTTTCTAAATATATATATATATATATATATATATATTTTTTTTTTTTTTTGCTGTATGCGGGCCTCTCACTGTTGTGGCCTCTCCCGTTGCGGAGCACAGGCTCCGGACGCGCAGGCCCAACGGCCATGGCTCACGGGCCCAACCGCTCCGCGGCATGTGGGATCTTCCCAGACCGGGGCACGAACCCGTGTCCCCTGCATCGGCAGGCGGACTCTCAACCACTGCGCCACCAGGGAAGCCCTATATATATATTTTTAAATTGAAGTATAGTTGATTTACAATGTTGGTTAGTTTCTTGTGTACAGCAAAGTGATTCATATATATATATATATATATAGACTTTTCCATTATGGTTTCTTACAGAATACTGAATATAGTTCCCTGTGCTATACAGTAGGACTGTGTTGTTTATCTATTTTATATATGGTAGTTTGTACCTGCTAATCCCAAACTCCTAATTTATCCCCCCCTCCACCCCCTTTCCCCTTTGGTAACCATAAATTGGTTTTCTATGTCTATGAGTCTTTCTGTTTTGTAAATAAGTTCATTTGTATCATATTCTAGATTCTACATATAAGTGATATCATATGGTATTTGTCTTTCTCTTTCTGACTTCCTTCACATAGTATGATAATCTTTAGGTCCATCCATGTTGCTGCAAATGGCATTATTTCATTCTTTTTTATGGCTGAGTAGTATTTCATTGTGTGTGTGTGTATGTGTGTGTGTATATATATATGTATATATATATATATATATATATATATATATATATATATATATATGCCACATCTTCTTTATCCATTCATCTGTTGATGGACATTCAAGTTGCCTCCATGTCTTGGCTATTGTAAATAATGCTGCTAGGAACATTGGGGTGCATCTACATTGTATATTTTGGTCTTGATCACTTCCAATGAAAGTTTGCCTTATATTATTTTCCCATGTTACGGCTGTATTAAATTCAGATTTAAAAAAAATTTCTGCCTATTTCTCAGCCTCTGCTTTTGAGACTGTAAGCTTTAATTAGTCTATATTTTCTTAAATTTGTGGAAAGCACCAAGAAATTCATCTGAAGTTTTTCTTCCCATTACAAATCTTTTTCAAATGAATATGCTTCCTCTGCAGAATATTTTCATATTCATAGGCTCATATATTTCATAACCTCCTTTTTTCTTCTATTTATATCTTCTTGAATAAAGAGAGGTCTATTTGCCTTTGGTGTTTACCTGTCTACCCATAAACAGGGTGGCTGAATTGTACTTGGATCTCTTCCCTATGTATCTGATGATGATGTTAATAATAATAATAATATTTTAAGCTGGAGGACTGACTGGCATATGTTTACATCACCAGCAGATTAAGGTGAGTGGAAAAGGAGTGGGATCTTGGACTGTCACATGGGCAAGAACTTAGTGTTTATTCATCATCTTCTCTCTTTGAAGCTGTTATGCCGATGCTAACTCTCTGTGCACAGCTCTCCACGTGGCATGGCTGTGTCTGTCCTCCATTCTTGCTCTGCTGCCCAATGCCTCAAAAAGAAGGCTTGCCTCCCTGGGGAGAAGTGCTGCTGCTTCCGAGAAGTCTCACCACACTGCCTGCTCCTGCTTGGTGGAGCCAGAGGATGGTGCCTGGGATCTCCTTGAGTAGCTGCTTTTGCATGGTGCTGACCCACAGCTACAGCTATGACTCTAACAAGCGCTCCCTTCTGTTCTCTGCTGCCCTCCTCCCAGCCCTTTCCCCTCCACACTTAGGAGTGGTAGGAGGGCTCTGCCAGGATGTTGTTTACTTCCTTTTTTCTCATTAGAGGATCATAAGTGTTGTCTCTAGATGTTGTTGTCTTTCTGGATGGTTTTATCGGAATCATTTGGAAGCTGTACAAAAGGATGCTTCTCAATTTTTAGCACGAATGCAGGTTTTCTTTCATGTTTATGTTCCTTTTCTCATTTTGATGGGGTTTGGGAGGAAAAGAGGAAACTTGGGCTTGGTTTTTCCAAGTATGTTTTACATCTGTACCCTCTTTATTCCCTCTCCACTCTTCCTGCCTTATCTCATATCTGATCATGTCTCTTTCTTGATAGAGTCTCCTGCTGGATCTTCCTGCCTCTTTTTTGGCACTGCTCTCCTGGCATTGGCACTTGGTAAGATAGTGGCTCGGCTCCAGGAGATATTTTGTTGTATTCAAATTATGTTCAATTTCAAGTACTCATAAGCAACTTTACTGTAGCTTAAGCAGAAAACAAGAAGTCCAGGGGTGGTCAGGACTGGTAGGGTGACTCAGTGATGCCATCGGGTGCAGGCTCCTGCTGCCTTCCCACCTGCCGCTTTCCTTGAGGTCTGTTGCACCTCCAGGCTGTGCAGGTCTCCCAAGAGGGAGAACGGGGAGAGGAAGAGGAAGCACCAAGAGACTTCTGCCTACATATCTTTGGTAGCAGTGTGTCTCCTACCACGCTCTTAGTCAACAGGAGGCAGGGAAAGTGAGCCTTTACCTTTTACAGACTCTGTGGCAGAGGCAGGCAATGAAGAAAAGGGTGGGGAAAGGAGGCGGGTCAGCTAAATTCTAGTGCAGGTCACCTTCCTTGTTCCTACACCTGTTGGCCAGAGGAAACTCTCCTGCCCATTCATAATCACGGCCTCAGAATGTTGTTTTTATAGAGGGGAAAAAAAAATGTCGATTGGAAGGGGAGTGGCCCTAAGTGGGTGTTTATTCTTTTCCCCATCTACCACCTCCAGACCTCTGTCTTTCCAAATTAGAGGATATTAGGATTTTACCCCAGTTTTCTTCCACTTTATCCCACCACACTGCACAATTCTTTCAAGAGCAGTGATATGTGGATGCGATAGCTGTGGAAGTTTGCACTGTGAGCTTGGAACTTTTCCATGGATTTTACATGGACTACTTCTGTTCAATAATTGTGCTTCCTTTTTTTTTTTTTTTTTTTTTTTTTTGCGGTACGCGGGCCTCTCACCGCTGTGGCCTCTCCCGTTGCAGAGCACAGGCTCCGGACGTGCAGGCCCAGCGGCCGTGGCTTACGGGCCCAGCCGCTCCGCAGCATGTGGGATCCTCCCGGATGGGGGCACGAACCCGTGTCCCCCGCATCGGCAGTCTGACTCTCAACCACTGCGCCACCAGGGAAGCCCTGTGCTTCCTTTTTTTTTAAAAAAAATTATAGTCTGTCTCATGAGGGGAGATTTCTAAATATATATGTATGTCACCAGCTTTCCCAGAAGTACCCTTGGTGTTTTGTTTTGGGGTTTCTTTTCGGGTGAAGATGACGGTGTGGCCCTAGATCTTCAGGATCCTTGCTAATCTTATATCTGAGGCCCTACTTATTTCTTTTCCATCCCTTGCCCCACATGCTCTGGCTGCTCCTTGGCATTTTGGACCGCTCCAGACATTAAGTGGCTTTTTCCATTTCTTTTGTGTGCCTCAGCGGCCACAGCAAGTTCACAGTTGCAGCCCAACCATGGAGAAGGTCAGGAAATGCTAATGGGACATTTAGCAGCAAGTGTTCCTGCTTGACTTTCCAGGGAAAACAAAATTGAATTGACAGAAGGAGAAATGCAGTTCTATCTTAATGTCGAAACGGTCCCAAGTTAGGACTGCCTGTTATATTAGTCCTTTATAGATGTTATTAAAGATATTATTTCACAAGAAATGACAGGGAGTGGTAGGTCATTATCGTCTGTGTCACCAGTCATATTCCCTACTGAATAATTCTTTTATAACATATTAGAATTCGAGTGTGCTTAAATGCAGTAAATTGTGTACATTAGAGTTATGGTGAAGGGACTTCCCTGGTGGTCCAGTGGTTAGGACTCCGCACTTCCACTGCAGGGGGCACGGGTTTGACCCCTGGTTGGGGAACTAGGATCCCGCATGCCGCATGGTGCAGCCAAAAAAAAAAAAAAGCAAAAAAAAGAATTATTGTGAAAATGTGAATTTGAATTTTGAGAATAAATGTATAATTTTGTGATGTGTGCTACTACAATTGTAATTCAAAAGACTTTTAATCCACATACCTATGCAGAAACATCACTCCCTATAAATATTATTAGGTATTCTTGTTCTCCCCTTGTGAGGCTCTGTGATAAAGTGCAAAGATCAGGTGTTTTAGGGTTAGAAAAACTCTAAGTATGAGTCCTGGATCTCACATTTACCAACTACGAAATCAGAGAAATTCCTTGGTTCCTGATTCTCAGTTTTACCATCAAAGGAGTGGTGAAAGTGGCAATTTCAGAGTTGGAAGTATCACAATGCAGGATATAGTTTGTAAATTGCAAAGCATTATATATATGTAAGTACATACTATTTTGTAAACTGCTTTTTCATGTAACAAACTACAACACACTTTCTAAGTGCATGGGTGATATTTCATTACATAGATGAACCAAACATTTAGGTTGTTATATATGTGTATATCTGTCTATCTATCTATCTATCTATCTATGTATACGTATACTGTCTAAGAAGCTTTCAAATGTATAATAAGTATTGTTAACTATAGTCACCATGCTGTACCTTATATCTCAGAATTTATCTTATAACTGAAAGTTTGTGCTTTTTGACCACCTTCACCCAGTTCCCCCATCCCCCACCCTGTGCCTCTGGCGACCATTCGTCTGTTCTCTGTATCTATGAGTTCACTTTTTGTTTGTTTGTTTTGGATTCCATAGGTAAGTGAGATCATATGGTATTTTTATGGATTGTTCCAATTCATTGTAATGATCACTTATTGTTTGTATAATCATGAGAAATTGTTTTTGTGGTAAAAGCTCACTCCCAACTTCTGCAATGCAAAAAAAATTCTATAAATAAGATAAAAAGGCAAAAGACTACTGGCAATATCTTTTTTACAGCATACATGGCAAATAGGTTAATTTCTTTAAACACAAAGGACTTTTAAATAAGTCAACAAGAAAAGTTGAGAACCCTGATATAACTTAGGTGAAGAACATGAGTCAGCAGTTTATGGAAAAAAAACCCAAACAGATGGCAAATATGTCTGTCTTCTCAAACAGCTTTCTTTTAATTAAAGAAATGAAAATCAGAGTTCCCTTTTTTGACTTATTGGTAAAAATTAAAAAGTTTGAAAATATTAAGCATATTTGAGGATATAGGAAAATAGACACTCCATGGATATTTAAATTTGTGTGACTTTTTAGGAGTCAGTTTTGTATCTTAAAACATTTCAGTGCAGATTTTGACCCATTATTCTCCTTTCCAGGCATTTATCCTGTAAAAGTACTTGATGAATATGAAAAGATAGCAGTATATGTCACTGTGACATTTGTGCATATGTATGTGTCAGCAAAACAAGTAACCAATCTGTAAGCTACTTGTAGAGCCTGTATATGGCTATACATGGTACTGCTCAAATTTATGAATATTCAAAAAATGGAATTTTATATAGCAACTGAAAACTGGACTGATTTCTGTATACTTATTGGAAAAGACATTCCTGATTATGTTGATAACTGAAAAAAACAAGTTCAGACTTGTTTTTATGCTTTTGTGCACTTATATCACATGATATATGCTCTTAAGTAGGAAAAAACATGATTATATTCATAGACAACTTCTGGAAGAATAAATAAGAAATTGTTAACAGTGATTACCTTCTGGGACTTAGATTGAAGAAAGTGAAGGAAGAGGGGAGGAATTTACTTTTTACTCTATTAGTTTCTGTACCTTTGGAATTCGCCCCCCTCCCAACAATATTTTCTTATGAAAAACTTCAAACATATGGAAAGTTTAAAAAAACTGAGCAGTGAATACTAATAAATTCACCACCTGGCATAATGAATATTTGCTATAATTGCATTATCACTAAATTAAAAACAAGGATGATGAATTATTTTTACAATTTAGTAAGTAATTAGAGTTAAGCAGGAAGAGTTCATTAGAGTAATTAGATAGCAAAATCAAAAAGTACATAAATCTGCTGGAAGAGAAAACTAAATAGAATAATGTGATAAATATAAGGAGTTTTTAGGAGCACAAAGTTCAAGGTAACGGTTCTGTGCAACAGCAAAGACAGACGCTCTGAACCTGAGGAGGGCTTTCCTGCCTGCAGTTCTTCAGACCTGGGGCCAAGGGAGGATGGTCCCAGGGCAGAGAAACCTCTGGGCAGGTAGCTTTTTGGCTCACTTAGAAGACCTCTAAGCCTCTTCTCCACCTTGAGCATGTGGTAATCACCAGGGAAACTTGCTAAAAAGCATTTGACCCCCGCAAGCTGTATCTGTGTGTGGAAATGAAAGATCTCACGAAAGTGTAAACCAGTTTGGATCTGAGTGAGGTCAGGAGAGGAGAGTTTTGTTTTGCTTTGTCTTGTTTTTTAAACTTCCTAATTATTCAACACTGAGCTACTGCTCTGTGGGTAAACCTTGATTCAGTAGAAAAGAGTTGGGGTCCAGAAATCTGAATTTTTAACAAGCACCCGGTGACTTCATTGCAGGTAAGTGTTGCAAAATATTGTCCTTTTGTAAGGATGGGGTTTATTTAGGCCCCATGAAGATCCAGCTTCTCTAAGAGTCTGCATGTTACTTTGCCAGGAGGGTCTATCTTCTCAAACAGCTCTCACTCATTTTCCAAATGAACTTAATCATGAAACTCTAAGGAGCAAACCACAAAAGGCTTTATCTCTTGGTAAATGATTTCATCCAAGGTGTTGGAAACCAGCTTGGACCTGGGTGGGGGGTCTAGAAAGAGGAGATTATTATTTTTTAACTTCCTAGCTGTTTGATGTTTACATTCTGCCTAAACCATCACAGGGGCATCTGATGCCATCTTCTCTAACCTTCGATTTACTGGCTCTTCCTGATACACGTGGTTTAATTCTTTAGTTTTCTAAGGGAGAAAATCTCCAAGTCCCTTTTCCTGGTTTTTTCTTTGGCAGCTTTTTCCTACTGTTATCACAGAGTGTTTGAATTCTCATCAATTTTCTTGTGACTTTTGTGGAATGCGCTTGGTAGAGCAGCAGCTGTTGTATCTTCTACTTAGAACAGGTTTTCTTCCTCTGAAGGATTAATAGGGAGGCAAACTATTTGCAGTTGCTTCACTCCACCTCTGACAGTTCTTTAACCCCATGAGAAAGAAGAATCTCAGAGTTTCTCATTCCCTCTCAGCATGACAATTGTCATGAGTTCTTCCTTGTCCATTCTTCTTACCTTCTCTTTTTCTGTGTTGGCCAGTCAATGTAAGCTGAGGAATTTGTTTCTATGGTGACCCACCGGCCAAAAGAAAACATGCTGTACCAAGGAACGAGTAACTTATTTTTATCGTTTTTTTTTAATACAATGGACATTTCTTGTTCTTCCTGTGCATTGTGCTGAATACTGGAGACATGGGTGAAAAAGCAGGTAACGGCAGCCAAGTCTTCAAAGAACTTTGATAACTCCAGGTTGAGAGCATCCTGTATAATGAGGGCCAGCATAAGTAAAGGTCTGGAAGTGAATTTGTAGAATGGAGAATATTCAGATATGATTGGGATACAGGGTGCTTGGTGAGAAATAAAAGGTTCTTTGAAGACTTGGTGCTGCTGTCAAAAATCTGAACATTACTCAATAGGAAATTACTTCTTAATTAAAAAAATGAAGATATGGAGAACACATCATTCTGGTATAAAAACAATAAATAAAATAATACTGCCATTTTCTTTTGTATTCAGTTAGGTGAGGGAAGTGTGAGAGGAGATGATAAGGGTAGAGATGATGAAAGGAAAAGGGGAAGAAATTCAGATTGATAGATGGTCAGAAAACAAGAAGTATCAGCAAAGAGAAAGCTACATAGAGAAAAAGGTTGACAAATACGTATCCTAAGGGCCCACAACAGTGTCTGGCACATTGTAGGTGCTTATGAAATAGCTATTAAATGAAAGACAGAATGAATGGCACAGGGAGAAAGAAAAATAAAAGGAAATAGGGAGATGCACATGTCCAGAAAATATCATGATATTACAAGAAAAATATTGAACGACAACCAATGCAGATAGAAATACGTATATCCAAAGGAAGCAGATTGGAAAGGGAAATAGGGAAAGAAATAAAGGATTGGGACTCAAGGAGGCTCATAAACTTATGCAAATACTACTGACCAAATGATTCTTTGTGGGTACTGTGTCTTGGATGCTGTGCCGGGTATGTGATGTGGACATGGGGAAAGCCATTCAATGTTTTTGAGTTTTATCTGTTAAAACAAGTTAAAGGTGGTAAAAGGAAATGGAATCAAATACAGTGTTGTAAAATGTCGTGATCTGATGAAGTTAGTGATGGGTACATGGGATTTTTGCTGTACTACATTTAAGGTTATGTTTGAAGCTTTTCGTAATAAAAAGATCTTAGGGCTTCCCTGGTGGCGCAGTGGTTGGGAATCCGCCTGCCAATGCAGGGGACGCTGGTTCGATCCCTGGTCCGGGAAGATCCCACATGCCAAGGAGCAACTAAGCCCATGCGCCACAGCTACTGAGCCTGTGCTCTAGAGCCCATGAGCCACGACTACCGAAGCCCACGTACCTAGAGCCCGTACTCAGCAACAGGGGAGGCCACGGCAGTGGGAGGCCCGCGCACTGCAGGGAGGAGTGGCCCCCGCTTCCCGCAGCTAGAGAAAGCCCATGCGCAGCAACGAAGATACAATGCAGCCAAAAATTAATTAAGTAAATTAAAAAGATAAAAAGATCTTAAAAAATAATAGGATGGTTAATAGCTGAGCATGGGCCCATCTATTTCTTCCCACTCCCACAGAGTCATAGTTAGAATTGTAAACGTGGCCAAAGATTGGATAGATAGAGGCAGATGGGAGGAGGAGGTCATGTTCACTCCAAGGGTTGGTGTCTAGGTGACTTAGAGGGTGATCTAAGGTTGGTGCCTAATGGGATGAGGTTTAGAAAGGAAGCTAGTAAGTTCATTTGTTAGTAATGTTGGGGGAATGCTCAAGGAAATATTTGTAGAGTTTCACAAGGCTCAGTGGAGAGGCTCACAGATGGAAGGCGTGGAGGTGGGAAGAAGCGGGGGGCGGGGCGGGGGATGGCTGGAGAAGGATGAGAAGAGAGGCTGGGGCCTTGCTTATAATTTTCAGTAGTGAAGAAGGAGGGGCTTGGGTGCAAGCCTGGAGGGAGGGTGTGGAAGCTGAATTTGCTGAAATTTCCAGTCACAGCGTTCCTGGTGGAATGTTGAGTTGCTGGCCTCTGCAGAGTTCTTTGCCTCTCAGGTGCTGGGCACAGTTGCTCAGAGCAGCTCCTGCAGGGAGGGTCAAAGGTCAGGAAGGAGGGCAGTCAGAGGAGAGAGCTGGAGATACCGGCCTCTGCAAAATGCTCTTATTTTTCCTGGCATTTGACAGGTGGTCTAGATGAAATCTAGCTGGGAGCCAAACCAGTCAACAGATTCCCTTAACGCTTTTCACCACCCCCAGAAGGTCCTCCCTTGTTTAAAGAATCTCTTCTTCACATTTATTTTCTTTTAATGGTCATTCTACTTCAGTGTTTATTTGCTAAATGACATTTTAAGGGAATAGGCATAATAACCTAGTTCAACGAAAGTGGTTTCTGAAAATGCCATATCTGTTTAATTAATCAAAGAAAATTTAATGTTATTGTGAATTCCAGATATTTAACACTATTTTTTTTAGGAATTGAAGGTACCTAACTCATTAATTGAACTAGAGATTTTTTTTGATGTCTGAGATTAAGAAGTAATTTTCAAAAATTTTGTCTGCATGAAGGAAGATTCCTAATGCAATGATTATTGATTGGCTTAGAAAAATGAGAAATCCACTTTATGACATGCTCATGACAATAAACACTGTATCACCATGGATTCCAAGCAAAATCATTATCATGTCCCAAATAAGTACCAGCTGTTTAGAAGATCATAGAGGGGGATGGGAGAATTCAAGCTTAATTAATTATTTCCTTGGTTAGAAAACAAAATCTTCAAACAAAGAGAACATTATATCTACAAGACACTAGCATTTCTAAGATTCCACCCACAGTAAGGCCAGTGAACATAAAGCCAAGTCTTTCACTGGATTTTGAATCACTTGTACAAACTTGGAAAATTACAACAGAGTAACTGAGATTGTGTCCAGATAGCTGAAGTCAAGACTGGTCTGCTTCCTTTTCTATGTTCTGTCCTCTGCAACGCCCCCCCCACCCCCAGCCCTGAGCATACCAGCTGCGGTTCTTCTCTTTAATTCCTTTGCATCCAGATTGTCATCAAATTCTGCTTCTTAAAAATATCATCTTTATGATTCTTCAATATTAGTTTCCATCAAACTTCAAAACATAATAGAGTAAGCAGCTTAATAAGAGTTAAAGTTATTGAATCCCAGGCACTGTCATGTACACTGCCATATTTTATCTTTATAGCAACCTTCCAAGGTATTATTATTATCATCGTTATCATCACAGTTTCACAGGTAAGGAAACCAGGCCTTACGGCAGTGGGTCTCAGCAGTGGCTGCCCATCGCCTGGGAACTTTGAAAACTATCAGTACTCAGGCTGCCATCCATCTGGACCAATTAAATCAGAACCTCTGAAGGTGGGATCTGGTCTCCTGTATTTTTTTTTAAAGCGCCTCAGGTGAATACGAAGTACAGTGAAGGTTAGGAGTACTGACTTTTAGAGCAATTAATTAACCAGCACAAGGTCACAGGGCTGTGATGGAGTTGGGGTTGAAATCCAGGTTTGTTAGATTTCAGAGCCTCATCTTAAACACCTCTACTATATCACCTCTCAAAGTCTTTAAGGTGTGTTTTAAAATAAAAATCAAGTATTAACCTCTCTATTTTCATATTTTAGATACCTGTAGGAAAGTGCATAATACATGTAGAGCTAATGAATGATGATATAACACACAGCAGTATAAAAACCACGCAAATTTCAAAATAGGACACTGTCAGCATCTCAGGAACTCCATTATGTGCTGGACTCTGATCGTAACTTTCATCCTTCTCCCTAGAAGAATCCTACCTCCTGACTTTTTTTGATAATCATTTTTGTTTTGTTTTTGGGCACGCTGAGAGGCTTGTGGGATCTTAGTTCCCTGACCACTGATTGAACCCAGGCCCTTGGCAGTGAGAGTGCAGAGTCCTAACCACTGCACCGCCAGGGAATTCCCCTATTTTTCATTACGTTTTACCACTTATGGATGTTTTTCTAAACAATATTGTTAAGTTTGCCTGTTTTTTAACTTTATATGGAAGGATTCATATGGTATGTATTATTGTCTCTGGCATTTTTTTTTGCGACTGGCTTTTTTTTTTTTTTTGCTTAATGTCATGCTTGTGAGATTCTTCCATGATGTTATGGCGATCTGTTGTTGCTTCATGTTCACTGGGATATGGTGTTCCATTGTATGATTATACCATAATTTAAAAATCTATTTTACTGATGACTTTTGTGTTGATTCTAATTTGGGGCAGTTGGTAATATGTTTCTTGTATATGTACATGAGACTCTCTAGAAACAGACCTATCAGGTCATAGGGTATGTCTATTTTCAAATCAATAGGTAATGCTAGTCAAATTTCCAAAATTGTTATGCTAATTTACCTTCTACCAGCAGTGTATGAAATTTCTTACTGCTCTGCTTCCTAACTAGCACATAGTAGTGCCAGACTTCAGTGTTTGCCAAAGAGGTGGTTTTGAAATTATTATAACTTTTTGAAAAAAAGATTTATTTATTATTTATTTTTAAAAATATAAAAGCCCATGTGGCGCGTGGGCTTAGTTGCCCTGGCATGTGGGATCTTAGTTCCTCAACCAGGGATTGAACCTGCGTCCCCTGCACTGTAAGGCAGATTCTTTACCACTGGACCACCAGGGAAGTCCCTATTATAACTTCTGGTATTTTTAATTTATATTTTCCTGCCTACCAAGAAAATCTAAAATCTTTTCATACGTTTATTGTCTATTTAGAGTTCCTCTTTCGTGAACTGTTTATTTGGAACTTTTGTCTATTTTTCTATAGGTTGTCTGTGTTTTTTCTTCTTGATTTATTTATATAAGTCCTTTATATATTTAGGATTCTAAAATATTTTAAGAGCTTCATGGTTTTGCTTTTCATATTTAGGTTTCAATTCGCATGAAACTGATTTTTTTGTGCACGGGAGAGAAAGGCAAAGTTTCATTTTTCCCCATATAGATACCCAATGGTCTCAATACCATTTTTTGACAAGTCTGTCCTTTTCTTTCTGATTTACCGTGCTGTTCTGTCATATACCAAGTATGTATGCATGAGCCTCTTCTGGCTTTTCTGTTCTGTTGCGTTGGTTGATTTGTCTATCCTTGAGCTAATACCACATTATCTTGATTATTATATGTTTATAATAAGTCTTGATATCTGGTCAAGCAAGTCCTCCCAATTTTTTCAAGAATACTTTGGGCATTCTTAGATCTTTATTTCCATAAAATCAGCTTATCAAATCTCACAATGAAACTTGCTGGATTTTTTTTTTTTTTTTTTTTTTTTTTGCGGTACGCGGGCCTCTCATTGTCGTGGCCCCTCCCGTTGCGGGGCACAGGCTCCGGACGCGCAGGCCCAGCGGCCATGGCTCACGGGCCCAGCCACTCCGCGGCATGTGGGATCTTCCCGGACCAGGGCACGACCCCATGTTCCCCGCATCGGCAGGCGGACTCCCAGCCACTGCACCACCAGGGAAGCCCCTCTGCTGGATTTTGATTGAGTTTGCAATAAGTCTATCAATCTACTTGGGGGAATTTGTATCTTTACAATTTTGAGTTTTCAAATCCATAACATGGTATATCCCTCCATTTAAAAACAGATTTTCATTAATAGCTCTTAGAAAAGTTGTCAGGAATTCCTTGGCAGTCCAGTGGTTGGGACTCCACACTTTCACTGCCGAGGCTGAGGGTTGGATCCCTGGTTGCGGAACTAAGATCCCGCAAGCCGTGCTACACGGCCAAAAAAAAAAAAAAAAAGAGAAAAAAAGTTGTGTAATTTTTCTTTACACATTTTTGTATGTCTTTCATTTAAGTTAATCCTGTGTCCTTCATGTACATGAAATATTGTCTGTTTAAAGTGTTAACTGTATAAATTTAAGAATAAATTTAATTTCTAAGGATGTATGATTGATATGAGGCTAACATAGTCATAATACCCCCACCTGACAGGGATATTAAAAAACTGAAAAATTACCATCTTACTCATGACCATGATGCAAAAATCCTAAAAAAATTTAGCTAATCAAATTCAACACTGTATAAAACAACTAATTTATCATCACCAAGTTGCATTAATTCCAGGAATGCCAGGTTAGTCTAATATTAGAAACTTCATTTACTATAACTCACATACTTACAAATAAAAGGAGGTAAAATATGATTATTTTGATAGTGTAGATTTTTTAAATAAAATTAAACATTCATTCATGATTTGCAAACTAATAATAGAAGACTACCTTAGTCTAAAAAATGTTAGCTTCGAAAACCGTAGGGCAAACATTATTATTATTATTATTTTTTTTTTTTTGCAGTAGGCGGGCCTCTCACTGTTGCGGCCTCTCCCGTTGCGGAGCACAGGCTCCGGACACGCAGGCCCAGCGGCCATGGCTCACGGGCCCAGCCGCTCCGCGGCATGTGGGATCCTCCCAGACCGGGGCACGAACCCGTGTCCCCTGCATCAGCAGGCGGACTCCCAACCACTGTGCCACCAGGGAAGCCCGCAAACATTATTTTTAATGGCTAAACATAGAAAACATCTCTTTTTAGATTAAGAAGATTCCAAGGATGACTTATGTTTAATATTAAAATGGAAATCCTTGCCAGATCAATTTGGTAAGAAAAAGAAAGAAAGGCATAATGATTTGAAGAGAAGAAACAAAACTGTCACTATTAACAAATGATATTACCTTCATTAAGAATTCAAAAAAATTTATAGGTAAATTAGAATTAATAACAGAATTTAGTAAGTTTGCTTGGTACAAAAATCAGTATACACAAATCAATTGTATTGCCTTATACCAGCAACCAAAAGTTAATGTAATTGTAGAAACACATACTATTTAAAATAGTGAAAAAATATACATTACCTGGAATTAAATGTACCAAATATTTGTAAATTTTTAAGGACAAAATTGGCATATTTTATTAAATTAACATTAAAATCCATACCATGTTCATGGGTTGGAAGTTTCAAAATCATAAAAGTGGCAAATCCCATCAATTGATCTGTAGATTTGATGTAATTTAAGTCAGAATACCAACTTGTTTTTGGTGAACTTGCCAATCTGAGTCTAAAATTTGTATGGAAAAGCAAAACTTAATAGCTTTAGTTTTAGCCGAACTAAAAGCAAAACTCTTTCCTGAAGAACAATGGAGGTGGAATGCCTGACAAGATATAAAGAATTATTATAAATCTATAGTATAGTAAGTTGATATCTGCAAATGCAGAAACAAAGACAAATGCAACAGAGCAGAAAACTCATAAACCAAAACTAATATATATAAACTCGGTTTATGACAGCACTTTCATTGAAAATGTATTTTACAATAAAAGGAGCTATGAAAACTGGTTATTCATATGTGAAAAAATGAAATTGGGTTCCTATTCACACCATATTCTCCTTTCCAGTAAATCCACCTGTGTGAAAAAGATAAATATGAAAGATAGAACTACATAGTCTATATAGGAAGTTATCTATAAAAACTTGGAACAAGAATAGGTTTCTGGGACTTTCCCTGTGGCAAAGTGGTTAAGAATCCGCCTGCCAATGTAGGGGACATGGGTTCAAGTCCTGGTCCGGGAAGATCCCACATGCTGCGGAGCAACTAATAAGCCTGTGCGCCACAACTACTGAGCCCACGTGCCACAAGTGCTGAGCCTGCGTACCACAGCTACTGAGCCTGTGTGCCACAGCTACTGAAGCCCGCACACCTAGAGCCTGTGCTCCACAACAAGAGAAGCCACGGCAACGAGAAGCCCGCACACCGCAATGAAGAGTAGCCCCCACTCACCGCAGTGCAGCCAAAAATAAAAATAAATAAATAATTTATTTTTTAAAAATTGGTTTCTTAGAGAAGACACACACAGACACAAACCATAAGATAAATGATTGATAAATTTGACTATTCTACAATTAAGAATTCTGTTTAGCAAATGGCATCATAAAGAAAGTAAAAAGACAAGCCAAGAAGAAGAAACTTGCAACACATACAACCATTAAGAGAACAGTATTCGGAGCACAGAAAAAATTTCTACATATAAGTACGAAAAAACAATCCAATAGAAAAGTAGGCAGAAGTCTTGAATGGCACCACATAGAAGAGCATACTGAATGGCCAATAAACATATGAAAAGATCTTCACTTTTTTAGTAATTAGGTAAGTGAAAAGTAAAACACTATGAGATATCCTTTTACACAATGAAAAACAAATTAAATATATGAAAATATCAAGTGTGTTGAGGATATAGATCAATGGGTGCTGTTATACACTGCTGGTGGCAATATGAATTTATACCACAATATTAGGAAATAATTTGGCATTATCGAGTCAAATTGAATATATCCATACACTTCTGGGTATATGCCTTGTATTCTTGCATTGGGGTACATGTATAAGAATATTCATAGCAGCCCTTTTTGTTATGGGAAGGATCTAGAAACAAACAGAAATATTTAGCAACAGTAGAATGGACAAATAAATTTCAGTGTGTGCTGTAGACTGAATGTTTGTGTCCCTTAGCAAATTCATATGTTGAAATCCTAACCCCCAATGTGAAGTTATTAGGAGGTGGGGCCTTTGGGAGGTGATTAACTCATGAGGGTGGAACTCTCATGAATAGGATTAGCACTCTTATAAAAGAGGCTCAAGAGAGCTCCCTCACCCCTTCTGCCACGTGAGGACACCCTCACCAGACGCCAAATCTGCTGGCACCTTGGTCTTGGAATTCCCAACCTCCAAAACTTTGAAAAATAAATTTCTATTGTTTATAAGCTACCCAGTCTATGGTACTCTGTTAAAGCAAGCTGAATGGACTAGGACAGTCAATGTGTTAATAAAATGGAATACAATACAGCAATAGAATTATGATTCATTTATTCACAACCATAAAACCATATAATTTGATATTTGGGTATATAATCATATTTATGGACATTTTCAAAGAAAAGCAAGGGGAGGATAAAGCAAAAATTTAGGTAAGGAATTGAGTCACGGGAGGAACATACAGAAAGCTTCAAAGGTAATATAATGTTCTATTTCTTAAATAACTTTTTTTTTTATAAAATACATTTTTATTAATGTAATTCTAGCAATATAAAGTACTGTGCAAAAAATTAAAACAAAACCCCAAACTCCCCACCAAAGATGTCACCACCTACACACATTGTGATCATCATTCCATAGTATTCTTTATGCGTATATACAGAAAGACTAGATACATAGAAAAAAAATTAGGATTGCTTCAGTTATCTAGTGGGTATAAGAAACCACCCCCACACTTAGTGGCTTATACAGCAAAAACCAATTATTTACTCATGATTCTGCAGCTGAGCAGAGCTTGGTGGGTGGCTATCTTTACTTCATATGTTGGCTAGAGTTACTCATGTAGTTGTGTTCAGCTGGCAACTTAGGTGGGGTTGAATCATCTAAGATCACTTCCATGTTAGGAATCTCTGCTGGGACGGCTGGGATGGCCTAGGGCTCACTGGCCGGGCTTCTTTTCTTGCATGGAAAAAGCAGAGGCTACAAGTCTTTTAAGATCTGGGTGCCTAAGTCCCCGAACATCACTTCTGTGAATTCTTTTGGTCAAAGCAAGTCACAAGTCCAGCTCAGACTCAAGGGGAAAGGAAACAGAGTCTACCTCTTAATGTGCAGAGAGACATGCCTACAGGGAGGGAGGAATCTTTGGAGGCTCTTAGGAAATGATATACCACTGTGATTGCAATCAATATGTTACTTTTCATAGTCTATTGGCAGAAAGCTGGTTTTGCATGGTTCTTTGAACAACTTCATTCAACAATTATTATTGAATATCTACTAAGTACCAGGAACTGTTTTAACCACCATAAGAACAGTGAACCGAGTGTAGATTTAAATTATTTAGGAAATCATTCCAGCCATATTGCACTTTATACCAGAAAGGAAGAAAATTTGGCTAAAGAGAGAAAGTTTGGTTAATTTAAATGAAAGAGTAAGCACAAGTGATAGTTGCTGACCTTACTCAGTGGTTCACTTTTTTTTTTTTTGCGGTACGTGGGCCTCTCACTGTTGTGGCCTCTCCCGTTGCGGAGCACAGTCTCTGGATGAGCAGGCTCAGCGGCCGTGGCTCACGGGCCCAGCCACTCCATGGCATGTGGGATCCTCCCGGACTGGGGCACGAACCCGTGTCCCCTGCATCGGCAGGCGGACTCTCAACCACTGCGCCACCAGGGAAGCCCAGTGGTTCACTTTTGATCAGATAGAACAAATAGGAAAAAATAGTTGCCAGAAATAAAAATCTTCTTGAGATTCCATTCAAATGCATTCAGCAAATACCTACTACGTACAAAGATCTTTGCTGGCCTACTGGAATGGGAGCCTATTTTGGAAGCATTTGATTTGATTCAACTTAATAAGGATGTGTTAAATATATGTGAGGCACCAAAGGAGATACAAAAGATTAAAAACACAGGATTCCTGCCCTCATGGTAGCAAGAATGTTGAATGCTCATGACTATGTATCAGAGGTAAGGTAAGCGCCATAAGTTGATATCAGTGTAGTGCTAGGGGGCTAATAGAAGCTAATATCTCATTCGTTTGTAGCGATCATTGAGTCTTCATGAAGGAAATCACATCTGAGTTGGTTCTTGAAGACTGACTACATTTTCATTTGGGGAGGTGCCAGCAGGTTTATAGAAGGACAGAACAACTTGATGTGTTCTGTTACCATCAGCTCAGATGGTGGGTGCACATTACCTCCTTATTTCCAGATGAAGCAAGCTGGTGTGGTCATTAATGGTACTTCAATGGTTTCCATTTTCTACCTGAATTCCTTGTTTAAATGACCTATTTACATTACTACTCTGGGTGACACCTATGCCTAGAGATGTCTGCTAGTTGAAAATGAACAAACAGCAGCTAGGTATTTCTTATCTCTAATGGATGATCTGCAAATCCCTTAGCTTTAGCATTTTGTGTGCAATGAATTTTTTAAAAAGTGAATAAAAGGAAGAGAAAATGATGGACACACACATCTAGGTGCTTTGTGTAAACAGCATGTTATTCTTCTGTAAAGGTGACTCTAAGCTTAGGACAGGCAGTTTGGATGTGGCTGACACAGAACTGTGTGTGCCTTCTCACTTACTCGGTCTCCTCTTTGTGAAAAATGGGCTTGTGTTTGAGGTTAAACTTGTTAACCTCTGCTATACTAATAGTCTTAGAGTACCATTTTCTTCAGGATAATCCTCTATACAAAAGGCTAAAATGAGTCTGAACTGCCTACTTTAGCCTTGTCTTCTTTTTCTGTGCTCTTCGTTCTTAGAATAACTGTGCTGTATCTCAAACAGCATTCCCTTTCTCCCCTTCCCTCTAAATATTCTTTCATTTATTTATACGTTCAACAAATAAACATTTATTAAGCAACTACTATATACTAGCCACTACTATGGACTTGGGATATATTTATCAAGAAAACAGACAGGGCTTCCCTGGTGGCGCAGTGGTTGCTAGTCCGCCTGCCGATGCGGGGGACATGGGTTCGTGCCCCGGTCCGGGAGGATCCCACATGCCACGGAGCGGCTGGGCCCGTGAGCCATGGCCGCTGAGCCTGCGCGTCCAGAGCCTGTGCTCCGCAACGGGAGAGGACACAACAGTGAGAGGCCCGCGTAATGCAAAAAAAAAAAAAAAGAAAACAGACAAAATCCATACTCTGTTGGTGCTTATATTCTAGCAGGGAGAAACAAAAATAAATAATAAATTCAGTTTAAACAAGGAAATTATATAGTATGTTTAAAGGTGATATGTCCTATGAAAAAAATAGAAGGCAAGGGAGTTGGAGATGAGTGCACGAATTACAGCTGTAAATAGATTTGTCTGGGCGGGCCTCATTTAGAACTGGGTTAGCCTCTGGTCATCTAGGTGTGAGAGCCTTCTGGCCAGAGGCAGCCACCAGTGCTCAGGCCCTAAGGTGGGAGTTTGCCCAGGATTCTCTAGGAACAGCCTAATAGGTTAGTGTGATTGGAGCACAGTGAGCAGGGGGTGAGAATAGTAGGAGAGGAAGTGACAGAGGTAACGGGGACAGTTGATATAGGGACTTGTAGGACTTTGTAAGAACTTTGGCTTTTACTCTTAGTGAAATGGGAAGGCACTGGAGGTTCTTCAGGAGAGAAGTGACACTTTCCCTTTCTTTGTGCTATTGTTGACATATATTTTACTTCTGTAAATATTGTTATTATTATTTTGAGATTTTATTCAATAAAGAGTCGAGGTTTTTAATTAAACCAAATTTAAAGTAGTATTTGAAACTAAAGTAATAGTAAGCATATTTTGGTGGGTTCTTTAATCTGTTGCCTTTATAGTAATGTTATAGATGGTTAATATTTGCAACCATACTGCTTTCTTTGTACTCAAAAGAAGCTGATTTCAACTTATTACACTTTATGTTCCTTTTTAAGAGTGGCAGTCATCGAGTCATTGTAATAAAATCAAATGATCAGAAATTTCTTCCAGGAATTGTATTCCTGATACACTGTGGTTTACTTGGAAACCATTTTATAATATGGTACCAATCAGTATCCCTCTGAATAAAGAATTAACTAAAGAACCCCAATTCCCAGGATGTAATTATTCAGTTCATATGTTGTTATTATTTTTGCTTTAAATATCAGTTGATTTTTGAGGGGGATAACTTTTGGATTAATGTTTGCATGACATATCTTTTTCCATTTGTTTACTTTCAGCATACCCATGCTCTTATATGTGAAGTGAGTTTTTTGTAGATAGCATATTAATGGATCTTTTTTTTTGCCTACTGTTCTAATTTTGGTCTTTTAATTGGTGTATTTAGATATTTATTTTGAGGGTAATTATTGATATGTTAGATCTTAAGTCTGCATTTTTGTTGTTTTCTGTTTGTTTCCTCTATTTCTCATTCCTCTGTTTCCCTTTTTTTCACCTTCCTGTGGATTCTATCTTGATTTATTTATTATCAATTTCTATGCATATCACTTACATAGTTTTCCTAGTGGTTTTCATGACTAACTTGATTTTGATATAATTTCAAAGTTAAAGAAAAGTTGCAAGAGTAGTATAAAGAACTCCTTTATCCTCTTTTTTCTTTCTTTTTTAAAAATTGAAGTATAGTTGATCTACAACATTATATTCGTGTCAGGTGTAAAACTTAGTGATTCAGTATTTTTACAGGTTATACTCCATTTAAAGTTTTTATAAAATAATGGCTATATTTCCTTTTGCTGTACAATATATCCTTTTTGCTTATTTATTTTATACCTAGTAGTTTGTATTCCATACCCCTATCTTGCCCTTCCTTTCTTCATTCTCCCCACTGGTAACCACTAGTTTGTTGTCTATATCTGTGAGTCAGTTTCTGTTTTGTAATAGTCATTAATTTGTTTTAATTTTTAGATTGCACATATAAGTGATAACAGAGTATTTGTCTTTGTCTGACTTATTTCACTAAGCATAATACCCTCTAGATCCATCCACATTGTTGCAAATTGCAGAATTTCATTCTTTTATATGATTGAGTAATATTCCATTGTATATATATACCACATCATCTTTATTCACTCATTTGTTGTTGGATGCTTAGGTTGCTTCTATATCTTGGCTATTCTAAATAATGCTTCTTGGAACACTGGGGTGCATTTATCTTTTTGAATTAGGGTTTTCATTTTCTTCAGATATATGTCCAGGAGTGGAATTGCTGGATCATGTGTTAGTTCTATTTTTAGTTTTTTAGCAACCTTTATGCTTTTCACAATGGCTGCACCAATTTACATTTCTACCAACTGTACAAGGGCTCCCTTTTCTGCATATCCTTGTCAACACTTGTAATTTCTTGTCTTTTGATGATAGTCATTCTGACAAGTGTGAGGTGATATCTCATTGTGTTTTTTGATTTGCATTTCTCCGATGATTGGCAATGTTGAGCATCTTTTTATGTTTCTGTTGACCATCTGTATGTCTTCTTTGGGAAAATGTCTGTTCAGGTCTTCTGCTCATTTTTTAATCAGGTTGTTTGTTTTTTTGGTATTGAGTTATATGAGCTGTTTATGTATTTTGGATATTAACTCCTTATTGGTCATATCATTTGAAAATATTTTCTCCCATTCAGTAGGCTGTCTTTTCTTTTTATCAGTGGTTTCCTTTGCTGTGCAAAAGTGTTTAAGTTTAATTAGCTTCCATTTGTTTATTTTTGCTTTTGTTTCCTTTGTCTTAGGAGGCAGATCCAAAATAAAATATTGCTATGATTTATGTTAAAAAGTGTTCTGCGTATGTTCTCTTCTAGAAGTTTTATGGTTTCAAGTCTTACATTTAGGTCTTTAATCCACTTTGAGTTTATTTATGCATATGGTGTGAGAAAATGTTTAATTTCATTCTTTTACATGTAGCTCTCCAGTTTTCCCAGTACCACTTATTGAAGAGACTGTCTTTTCTCCATTGTATATTCTTGCCTCCTTCATTGTAGATTAATTGACCATAAATGTGGGTGTTTTTTTCTGGGCTCTCTATTCTCTTCTATTGATCTATGTGTCTGTTTTTATGCCAGTACAATACTGTTTTGATTATGGTAGCTTTGAAGTATAGTCTGAAATCAGGGAATGTGATACCTCCAGGTTTGTTCTTCTTTCCTCAGGATTGCTTTGGCAATTCAGGGTCTTTTGTGGTTCCAAATATTCTAGAATTAGTTGTTCTAGTTCTGTGAAAAAATGTCCTGGGTATTTTGATAGGGATTGCATTAAATCTGTAGAGTGCTTTGGGTAATATGGACATTTTAACAATAATCATTCTTCCAATCCATGAACATGGAATATCTTTCCATTTCTTTGTATCATCTTCAATTTCCTTCATCAATTTTTAAAAATATTTTTCAGAGTATAGGTCTTTCACCTCCTTGATTAAATTTATTCCTAGGTATTTTATTCTTTTTAATGTGATCTTAAATGAGATTGTTTTCTTCCTTTCTCTTTCTGATAGTTCACTATTAGTGTATAGAAAAGCAACAGATTTCTGTATGTTAATCTTGTATCCTGAAACTTCACTGAATTCATGTATTAGTTCTAATAGTTTTTTTGGTGGAGACTTTACTATATTTCTAAATATAGCATCATGTCATCTGCAAATATTGATAGTTTTGCTTCTTCCCTTCCAATTTGGATACCTTTTGTTTATTTTTCTTGTCTTCCTGTATCCTTTTTTCTGAGATTCACCAATATTTTACATATTTCCCTATTTGATTAGCATTCTCTCTGTGGAGTATGTATTTATGTGTGTGTGTATGTGAATAAATTTTTTGAGCCATTTGAGAGTAAGTTGAAGGTATCATGCCTCTTTACTTCTAAATATTTCAGTATATGTTTCCCAAGAATAAGGACATTCTTTTATAGAAGAATTATCAAAATCTGGAAATTCACATTAATACAATACTGTTATCTAATTCATAGTCCATATTCAAATTTTGTTAGTTGTTTTAATTATGTTTTTTTATAAAACTCAGTCCCTTTAGTCTCCTTTAATCTGGGAGCAAATTTTCATTTTTTCCTTGTATTCCTTGACCTCAAATTTTTTGAGGAGTAAAGGTGATTATTTTACAGAATGTTCATTAATTTGGGTTTGTCTGATGTTTCTTAAGGAAATATTCACATTACTTATTTATAATAGAGGACATTTGGAAACACTCTAAATCTGGCATTTTAGGGGTTTGTTTAAATAAATTAAGATATACTATGAGATATTATGCAGTCATCAGAATGATGGCATTTTTTTAACGTAAGTTCTAAATATATTAAGAAAAGACAAAGGGCCTCCCTGGTGGCGCAGTGGTTGGGAGTCCGCCTGCCGATGCAGGGGATGCGGGTTCGTGCCCCGGTCTGGGAGGATCCCATATGCCGCGGAGCGGCTGGGCCCGTGAGCCATGGCCGCTGGGCCTGCGCGTCCGGAGCCTGTGCTCCGCAACGGGAGAGGCCACAACGGTGAGAGGCCCGCGTACCGCAAAAAGAAAAAAAAAAAAAAAAAAAAAAAAAGAAAAGACAAGGCACAAAGCGGTCTGTAAAAATGAAACAATTTTTGTAAGCAAATATATAGTTATTTACATGGGCAAATTTGCATAGGAAATAGTGTGGAAGGAAATACACCAAGCTATTAATTCTAGGTGTTATTATCTCTGGGTGGTAACCCAGAGATTTTTTTCCCCTTTTTTTCCTTTTCAAGTTTTTCTCCAATGAAAATCTATTATCCATGTGATTTTAAAAAGGAGAAAACATTTTTTCTATAAACCTAACAACCTTTTAAGGTTTTAAAACCGAAGTGCCTTTATTTTTCTAGGAAAAAAAAATAGATAGAGTTAGATGAAGAGGCATTATGGTGTAATGGAAAATACACTGAACTGAGATCAAGACCAAATATCACTATTTACTATTTATAAAGTCGTGCTCAGGGGCTTCATGATTTTTGAGCCTCAGTTTCCTCATCTTTAAAATGGGGATCACAGGGACTTCCCTGGTGGTGCAGTGGATGGGACTCCACTCTCCCAATGCAGGGGCCCCAAGTTCGATGCCTGGTCAGGGAACCAGATCCCACATATATGCAGCAACTAGGAGTTCACACACCACAACTAAGGAACTGGAGAGCCGCAACTAAGGAGCCCGCCTGCTGCAGCTAAGACCTGGTGCAGCCAAATCAATCAATCAATCAATAAATATTAAAAAAGTGGGGATCACAGTATCACTTTTCTGTCTGCTTCACAGAGTTGTTTTGAGGATGAAATGGAATACTGTGTTATGTTGCTTTTTGTAATTTTTAAAAACCAATACCAATATTAATGAAAGTCACTCTTATTTTATTTTATTTTTCATGGAAAACATTTCCAGATCATTGTATACTAGAGGTGAATTTTTCCTAAAATTATTTACAGTAAAAAAAAACCCAAACCCAGGCATCTAAACTTCACTCTTGAAAGTTTCTAGTGTTACTAATCTTTTCATTTCGAATAGACAGAACAGTACGAGGAATTAGCAGATCACCCACTTTAACATTTATAGCTTATCCATGTCCTCAGCTAAAAAAACTTTGTTTTTTCTATTTATTCATCAATTTTTTCCCACTTATTATGTGATCAGTTATTTCTTAGCTTTGAAAGATGGTGGAAAGTTCTTCTTTCCTCTTTAGAGACTTCTGATATGCCACATCCTAGGAAATAGAAATATAAGAGAAAGCTGTTAATGAACATGCAGTTACACCTAGGTGCTTCTGGGCTCTCGATCTTTCTCATAATAGTACAACCCATTTTGGGGATGGGGATGCCTCATTGCATTTTGCTCCTCCTCCTGCCCAGGACTGCTGATGAGTAGGAGTAGCAGACTAGTTCAGGATGGAGACACAGGGAGCTACAGCATCACACAGCCTCAACCTGCACTGTATGGTGAATTTTGGAGGGAAGTGGAGTCTTCCATAAACACCAAATAAATTGCAGAGATAACTCACTAAGAATTAGCAATATATTCCATGAAGTAAGAAGTAAACATCCCAACATAGAACAAGTGGAACAATATCCAAAGTAGGACATAACAAGGAAGAAAGGAACAGTTAGTCAAACTGGTTAAAAATTATTTAAAGAATCAGTTGCTTGGCATACCTCATTAGGAGGTGGGATCAGTATCCCCTCCCTCTTAAATCTGACCTTACCTTAGTGACTCACTTGTAATTCAGAGAATGCAGCAGAAGTGACATTGTGTGATTTCCAAGGCAAGGTCAGAAAAGGCCATGTGCCTTCCACATTTCTCCCTTGGGATAAAGAAGCCATGTTCTATCATGGGATAGAAGAAGCTCTGTAAGAAATTCAACTAACTAAGAGCGCCACGCTGGAGAGGGTGTGAGTAGTCAGTGGAGCTCCCAGCAGAAATTTAGCAGCACTTGCCAGCTACATGGTTGAGCCAGTTTGGATGTTCAGCCAGGCAAGCCTTCAGATGACTGCAGCCTCAGTGGACCTCTGAATGCACCTGCATGAGAGACTCCAAGTGAGAGTGTTTCCCAAATTCCCCACCTTTGAAATTGTGAGCAAAACCAAACCATTGTAGTTTATACTACTAAATTGTGGAATAATTTTTATACAGCAAGAATGACTGGGACAATCATATGGCCTCATGCAATTTAAGGAAAAGTAAAAGCAAAGGTTTCAAGTGTAATTATTTTGCTATGAGAATCCTGGAGCAGGCACTCCCCTTGCCAGAACCCAATCTCCCATTTCACACATCACTCTCCCTCCCACGTTCTCCCTTGGTCACACCCTGCAGCCCTGCATCAGCCCCAAATCTTAGCAAGCCAGGGTCATTCAGGTTTTTCCTAGACCTTTTCATTATTCTAGTAGTTTCTAGCTCTATAAAAATCTACCGTGTGAGGAATTACTGTTCAAAACTAGCAGGAGAATAGAATATGTGTTTTGCTCAAAGCTGCTGATTGGATTTTGAATTATTTTGATTCTCTCTGACGTTCCAAGAACAAGATGCTTGTTTTTCCAAGATTCTTTCCTGCTGAATAATGGACTACAAATCATGGTGTAACAGACTTTTGTTGTGAACCAGCCACAGGGACTCAACAATCCTCTTCCCTTCTTCCTTTTTGATTTTGCTCAGACTGCCTTCCTTAGGTTACCTTCCATGGAGGCAGCAGGAGCATGTAAGAAGTAGGTTTTTCTTGACCAATGTATAGGCTTTTCCCATCTTGCCTCCATTACAGTGACTTACATTGCTCTGACTAAAATTTAAGGAAAATCTAATGCATGATTTAGTGAAAATTTCACAATTCATTGGCTATTTGAGGAGAGGCAGCAATACTTCCTCCCTCCCTCTCTTCCTTTCTTCATTCCTTCCTTCTTTCCTTCATTCCTTCATTTTTGCTATTTCTTTTTTGATATAAGAGACAACTTATTACCTCTGGTATTTTCTTCTTATTTTTCCCTTTTAAAATTTTTTTCCCTAGAAATAAGTCACTTTTATTTTTTCGTATTTATTCGTTCAACAAACATTTACTGAGAACCTACCATGTGCTTCCCACTGTTCTAGCTATGAGAATCCATGAGTAAACAATACAAAGTCCTTGGCCTAATGGAGATTGCATAAATTAGTGGGTGTAAAGTATTATGCAGAAGAATAAAGTAGAGTGAGAAGGGTAGGTGTAGAGATGGAGCAGAAGCTCCTCCTATTTTATTTAGTTGTGTCATAGTCTTTTTGATAAAGTAATGTTTGAGCAAAGAGTCTGAAGGAAATTCTGTAGGCAGAATAATGCCCCCCTCCAAAGATTTCCATGTTCATATCTCTAAAACCATGCACGTGTTAGTTACCTTACATGTAAAATGTACTTTGCAGATATGATTAAGTTAATGATTATGAGATGGGAAGATTATCCTGGATTACCCAGGTAGGTCCAATGTAATCACAAGGGTCCTTATAAGAGGGATACAGGAGAGTCCATTAGGAGGTGTGTATCAGAAGCAGAGTCAGAGAGATTGGAAGAGGCTATGTTGCTGGCTTGAAGTTGGAGGAAGGGATCATGAACCAAAGAATGCAAACAGCCTGTAGGATCTGAAAAAGGCATGGAAACAGATTCTCCCCTAGAGCCTCCAGAAAGGATACAGCCCTTCTGGAGCCTTGATTCTAGGACTTCTGGCCTCCAGAACTGTAAGATAATAAATTTGTGTTGTTTTTAAGTTTGTGGTCATTTGTTACAACAGCAATCGGAAACTAATACAGCAATGCAGAAGCAAGATTTGCATGTAACCAGGGAAAGAGAAAACCCAGAGGAGAACACAGCAAGAGCTAAGGTCTTGAGGTGGCAGCATGTAGGATGGGTTGAAGAGCTGAAAGGGGTCCATGTGGTCATGAGTCAAGTGAGTTGGGGGGAGGGAGTAAGAGTGGTAGAAAGAGATGAGGCTGGATAACTGGAGGGTGTATGGACTCGGACCTTTTCTCTGAGTGAGCTGGGAACCCCCTGACATATAAAGCATTCATTGCAGCTGAAAATATACAGCCCAGTTTGTTATTGCTCTGTTTTCCCTAATTGCCAAAGTTTCTAATTTTCATCTTATCAGACCGGTTACACTTTTCCTTTAAGGATTTCTCCATTGCTTATATGCTTAGAAATTTCTTTCACACCTTAAGACTAATTAAATAACCAGCTGTAATTACTTCTGGTTTTTAATGATTTCATGTCTACATTTAACTTTGTACTCTGGTTTGTTAAGTTTTATACATAGTATTAGGTGAGGCTTTCACTTTATTACTCTTGACTTTTTTTTCCAATGGAAGCCAATGTTCCCAATAATATTTGTAAGATAGTTTATTATGTTCCCATGGGTGTATGATAGCATTTTATAATATATTAAATTCTTATCCATACTAAAATCTGTCTCCTGACTTCACATTCTGTTCCACTGATCTATTTGTTTGTTCTGGACCAGACCCTTTGGGTCTCTAGCAAAGTGTCAAAAATATAAATGAGTAAATATTTTCTGAACAAATTGCTAAAGGTTTGGAGGTAAGAGGGAATTTGAGTCATTTGGGAAACTGAAATCAATTGTTCATATTGTTGGGGCATAGGGGGAAGGAGGGGAGAAGGTAATGGGAGGGGGCAGTGTCTGGAAATGAGGCTGGAGGCATAGGCAAGACAGGTAATTGAAGGCTGAGTAATATATACTATATTACAAGGGCAATGGAAAACTATTTATTAAAAGGTTCTAAGCAGAGAAGTGACAGGATCAGATACAGCATGCTAAGGCAACCATAGTCCAAATGAACTCAGCGGAGAGCTAGAGCTCAAAGCCAGAGGTAAGCATAGGAATTTAAATCCTCTAGAAATTTGCATGATCTTGGAAGAGAGCATTGGACCTCACCAGAGCCCAATTGACACTTGGGTCACAGGGAATTGGTAAAAAAAAATGGTGGCATATCCATAGTTTAAAATTTTTTTTCATATTGGAGTAAACTCTAACCCCTAGCCTCGACATTACAAATGATGCTGTAGGAGAATTTTTAACAAGATGGACAACAATTTGTGACATATTGCTAAGTGAAACTGGAAGGTCATCTCTGAGTAGTAGATTTATGAGTGATTCTAACCTTTTCTATTGCTTATTTGAAAAAATTTAAAGAATAAACTTGTTATACATTTTATAATTAAAAAGGGAAAATTCTAAGAAAAAAGACACTTGGATTCTGTATTTTCTGGATTTTTTAATGTCTGGAATGCCTGTTTTTTCTTTCACACAGGAATAACTACTCATGTGGAAATAGCATTTTTGTACCACAACTTTACCCCCAGAAAATTCTATAGACTTTTCTCTATTTTCTTTTGACATTTTTTTTTTTTTTTCCGGTACACGGGCCTCTCACTGTTGTGGCCTCTCCCGTTGCGGAGCACAGGCTCTGGACGCACAGGCTCAGTGGCCATGGCTCACGGGCCCAGCCGCTCCGCGGCATGTGGGATCTTCCCGGACCGGGGCACGAACCCGTGTCCCCTGTATTGGCAGGCGGACTCTCAACCACTGCGCCACCAGGGAAGCCCTCTTTTGACATTTTTTATTGGAGAGAATTTTGAGGCCAGCACGATGTTTTTTGTTGTTGTTGGTGGTGGTGGTGATTTTTAATTTTAAACATTTCCTTTGTGGGTAACATCTCTTTGTCCCTGAAAAGTTATAGGATGTTTATCCTTGTAATGGAGGAATTTTGACATTGGTCTGTTTTTGGTAATTTTACTTAGAACTTGTTAATTGCTTTTGATCTGAATATTCTAATTCTTATGTTTCTAAGCTCAGAAAAGTTATGACTTCTAAAATTGTTCTGATTTTGTTGGTGTGACCATAACTTAATCCTTTGATTAGATTTTCATCTGAGTGCTCTATATGTATAATTTCTTGCATAGTTTTTAGCTCTTGTCCTTTACAGCTACATTTTAGGAAAGCTCTTCAAGTTATTTTCCATGTCATTCCTTCTCTTTAATATCTTCATTGCATATTTTAATTCTGCTATTTCAGTGCTAGTTTCCATTTTGTCCTTCCTTATCTCACTCAGGCCCTGTTTATCTCTAATTATTGCCCTTGCTCTCATTTTGTTGCATTCTTACTTGTCTCCATTCTCTCTCTTTTACACTCACTATGTCCTCTTGGGCCCTATTTAGGATTGCCAAGTTTTCTAAAATTCCCCTGTGATTCCTGCCAAATACCATTTTCAAAGATAGGTAGGTCTCTTTTAGGTTATCAGAGTGATATTATCTTTTCCTCAGGATACATTACTTTTTTTCATAGGGCCTATTTACATTTTTCTTCTTCTGTTTTTTAAAAAAATTGAAAATTAAAAATTTTACAAAAATTAAATTAAAAATTTTAAATTAAAAACATTAAAATGTTTAATTTAAAGACTTAAAATTTTCACTTAAAATTGAAATTAAAATTTTTTTCTTCTTTTTTTTAAAAGCATGATAAGACCTATTCAGACTTGGTATTTATGTCATCAGCAAGGTAAGTGGCTTTCCCTTGAGTCTTTTTTTTTTTTTAATTGGGGTATAGTTGTTTTACAATGTTCTGTTAGTTTCTACTGTACAGTGGAGTTCCGTGTGCTATACAGCAGGTCCTCATTAGTTAACTACTTTATACATATTAGTGTATATATGTTAATCCCAATCTCCCAATTCATCCCATCCCCCTTTTCCCCCCTTGGTGTCCATACGTTTGTTCTCTACATCTGTGTCTCTATTTCTGCCTTGCAAACGGTTCATCTGTACCATTTTTCTAGATTCCACGTATATGCGTTAATATACGATATTTGTTTTTCTCTTACTTCACTCTGTATGACAGTCTCTAGGTCCATCCACGTCTCTACAAATGACCCAATTTAATTCTTTATATGGCTGAGTAATATTCCATTTTATGTATGTACCACATCTTCTTTATCCATTCATCTGTCAATGGACATTTAGGTTGCTTCCGTGACCTGGCTATTGTAAATAGTGCTTCAATGAACATTGGGGTGCATGTGTCTTTTTGAATTATGGTTTTCTCTGGGTATATGCTCAGTATTGGGATTGCTGGGTTGTATGGTAGTCCTATTTTTAGTTTTTTTAGGAATCTCCATACTGTTCTTCATAGCGGCTGTATCAACTTACATTCCCACCAACAGTGCACGAGGGTTCCCTTTTCTCCACACCCTCTCCAGCATTTATTGTTTGTAGATTTTTCTGATGATACCTGTTCTAACCAGTGTGAGGTGATACCTCATTGTAGTTTTGATTTGCATTTCTCTAATAATTAGTGATGTTGAGCATCTTTTCATGTGCCTCTTGGCCATCTGCATATCTCCTTTGGAGAAAGGTCTATTTAGGTCTTCTGCCCATTTTTTGATTAGGTTATTTGTTTTTTTGATATTGAGCTGCATGAGCTGTTTGTATATTTTGGAGATTAATCCTTTGTCTGTTGATTTGCTTGCAAATATTTTCTCCCATTCTGAGGGTTGTCTTTACATCTTATTTATGGTTTCCTTTGCTGTGCAAAAGCTTTTGAGTGTCATTAGGTCCCATTTGTTTATTTTTGTTTTTATTTCCAGTACTCTAGTAGGTGGGTCAAAAAAGATCTTGCTGTGATTTATGTCCAAGAGTATTTTTCCTGTTTTCCTCTAAGAGTTTTACAGTGTCCGGTCTTACATTTAGGTCTTTAATCCATTTTGAGTTTATTTTTGTGTATGGTGTTAGGGAGTGTTTTAATTTCATTCTTTTACATGTATCTGTCCAGTTTTGCCAGCACCACTTATTGAAGAGACTGTCTTTTCTCCATTGTATATCCTTGCCTGCTTTGTCATAGATTAGTTGACCATAGGTGCGTGGGTTTATCTCTGGGTTTTCTATCCTGTACCATTGATCTATATTTCTGTTTTTGTGCCAATACCATACTGTCTTGATTACTGTAGCTTTGTAGTATAGTCTGAAATCAGGGAGACTGATTCCTCCAGCTCTGTTTTTTTTTCCCTCAAGATTGCTTTAGCTATTCGGGGTCTTTTGTGTCTCCATACAAATTTTAAGATTTTTTTGTTCTAGTTCTGTGAAAAATGCCATTGGTAATTTGATAGGGATTGCATTGAATCTGTAGATTGCTTTGGGTAGTATAGTCATTTTCACAATATTGATTGTTCCAGTCCAAGAACATGGTATATCTCTCCATCTGTTTGTGTCTTTTTTGTGCTATCTCATTGCGTGCCTCAGCCAAAATATCATTATGTTCTGTACATTTGTAGAGTGCATTCTGCTGGAATGAATCATGCTTTTCTCTTAGCTCCTTTTTCTGAACCCAAGAGCATGTGAAATATCACAGCCTGTGTTGTATATTCTTACCAAGGTCCTTCCCATTTCTGCCTTTGCTATAGATGTCTCCTTGTATGGAGCCAGAGAAAGAGACTAGAAGAAGGATGAAGTGTCTCCACTGTCATCTTTCAACTCAGCAGAGCCCTTTCTTTCACATAATGAAGCTTGAGAATCCCTGAATTATCTTTACTCAATCCAGCTCCATCGAAGTTTTAAGTTGGTGGAAACTCCTTTCCTTCCACACATTTCTATTATATTGTCTATTAATCTTATTGCTGGTTTCATAGTTTTCTGAATCTTCATCAGAATGTTAGTGTGTATTTAGGAAAAGTTGCTGCAGAAGTTGCTTAGCAGTACCATTTTATACCAAAGCCTTATATTTCCCTCTATTTGGTGGAAATATTTAAGTCTTTTGTTCAATTGAAATATTTTTTCCTCAACATTGTTTTCTCATATAATTCCTTATTCTACTACATCCTTTCAATGTCTTAATTATTCTTTTTTTTCATTTCCTTTTAAGTCTCTTAAAATCCTTTTTGCAATTTGGAGGGACATAAATAATAAATGAATACATAAAATGAGCTTTTATTTTTTAAAAAGTAGCCAAATCACTAATATTAAAATAATACATAACTTCAAAAAATAATAATACTCAGTTTCCAAGCTAGATTGTGAACACTGAATGCTTCCTGTATATTATTAAGTTGATTGTCCACTCAGCGACCTAGGTAGACACTATCATATTTATCTCTGTGCCAAGAATAAAGAACTGCAACCCATAGAAGAATTATTATTTTGATGTTTATGCTGCACTGTTGTTTTGAGGCAGCTCCTGTTTGTTTACAGACTTTTCATTCATTTTGAAATAGTCCCTGAAGAAGGAAGGAAATGTTTCTATCTCTTTAGACCATGGGTTGTCTGGGGCTTATAGATGGAGAGTTAGGCATTCTTGATTATATGTTCTCCAGCCCATATCCATCTCCAAATTCTGTGTTTTTTCTCTGTGTCATGCTGCCTCAGTATTACCAAATAGTTCTGTCCCAGTAACGAGGATCGTCTCTCTACTACAATCTGTAGAGATACAGTATACTGTAATAGTTGTGCTCAGTTGCAGTCATTTCGGGTACTGCCATAGTTTCCATGAAATTTTATTCTGTCCAAATTCTCAAAAGTATAATATATGACCAGAAAGCATTTCAAGACTAAGGGAGAATTCCACTCAGTTTTCTAACTGTGTAAAATAATCTCATTTTCCCAGAATTGTTCAAGAATGCAAAAGGATACAGATTATTTCTTAAGACGTGTGTGCTCCATATACCATGAGGGACTGTCTATCCTCAAAAATAAACAAGGGTAGTGAATAATTTCTTCTACTTTTATAAATATTTAATCTGGCATCCCTAAATAACAGGTTAGACTGGTGAAAGTTGATGTGATTGTTACAACTCTCAGTGAAAATTGTTGAAGAAGTTGATGTTTAAGATTCATATGTTGCTGGAGTGTATGTAACACATGGAGTTAATCTTTCCTGTCAGACATATTTTGGGTTCTATCGTGCTTAACAAGCATGTGCACACTGTTTAGCTTGGGTCTTCTTCATGTTCCTGGTCTCTGTCTTTTGTAAAGAATGTTGTTAATGTTCAGCCGGAAAGCTTTGTCACTGAAAAAGATGGTAGACCACTGGAATTTCCTTCTAACAAGACAAAATTGAAGTTGTATTATTCTGTAGCTCCTTCCACAGAGCTGAGTTATCGAGGAACTGAAAACACCCCGTAGAGCCTAAGGACCCTATAGTTTACTTTCAAATAACGCTACTGAAGAAATATCTCTCTCTCTCTCCCTTTTACTTCCTTCCTTCCTCCCTCCCTCCTTCCTTCCTTCCTTCCTTCCTTCCTTCCTTCCCTCCCTCCCTCTCTCCCTCTCTCCCTCCCTCCTTTCTTTCTTTCTTTCTTTCTTCCTTTCTTTCTTTCTTTCTTTCTTTCGAGAGAGTTTGCACAAAATACTACATAGAGAAGGATAATTTTAGAGTGTGGTTGATTTAAAACAGTAACTTATCTATTTACCTAATTAAACTGATTATCAAGTCATTTAAAATTTTTGTCTCCTTTATTTTGGTGACAAATATAGCCTTTTCCCCATGTTGTACCCCAGACTTATCATCAATTTTTACTGCCAGTGAATGTTGCTGCACGTGCATTCTCCCTCCCATTAGTGTATGATTATAGACATTATACAAGATGTGATAGGAGAATATTATTCTGGTCCGTGTCTTCACTGTGTCTTATAGGTGAGAAGAAACATGAAAAAACTAATAGGTCAGAGAGAGAGCATTCAGAGTAAACATGGGAGGTCATAAAAAATGCCAGCAAGAGAATATGAAGCAATCATTCACACTACCATAAACATTCCTTCCACACCTCTCGATACAGTAGATTTTTATGGACTTCACTTGGCTGAATTGGTTAGTATACAGTAGTGATGAAGAGTCTGGAGAATCAGACTGTCCAGGTTCCAATCCCAGCTCTACCACTTCGTAGCTGTGTGATCTTGGGCAGATTGCTTAACCTTTTTTTAGTGGTAGCAGCAAATGCTAGACTGATCCTCTGGTGGTACCTGGTCTGGGGTTAGTCTGTTCAGCCTCCCTACTTCCTGCTGTTTCTTGTGCCTGCTTCTCCAAACTTCTCAGCAATTTTAATAAAGCTCTTATCATGTAATTCAGCCATAATTTATTCCGTTGCTTACAACTAATGACTCAATGTACACAGCCATCTAGAAGTCGTGTGACCATACATTTTAGTTCCCTTCCGCTACCTAGTTTCCACTATATACATTGTTCAGAAGTGGACACCTAACACTCCAGGCCACTGCTACATGCCAGCCAGCAGTTCAGTGTTTGCAGTGTTATATGCTTTATCTGTAAAATAATAGTCTGGAATTACTTGATATTTCTTTTACCCATTCTCCCAGCAAGTATTATTGAATGAGTAGTACTATTGAATAAATAATAGCTAGACCCAGTGCTAGGTCTATGCTAGGTGTTAAAGTTGCCTTAATTTAAAATGGACTTTTATTGTATCCATAATATAGTAAAATATTCTTTTCATTAAAAATCAGAACGTTACCGATTAAAGACTAAGTCCCTTTTGACCAACCCCATTCCTGTTCCTCTCCACACCTTCTTACATGTAAAATTATTTCACTTGTAGAGTAACTTTCTACAGTAGATACCTTTTTCTACATGTAAAAAACAATAAAACTATATGGAAAATAGAAAACCACTGTATGTGTTCTGGGTATAAGGATTTAGTATAGATTTTAGTGACCTTCACAATCGTTGGACCTTAAGAAGAACTGGAGGAATGAAGGGCATGCTACTTCTAAAGGGCTTTATCCATTAGAGGGATTGGTTATATGCCACAGAAATGGACTCTGGCTGATTGAAGCAGAAAAAGACTTTATTAAAATTGCTGAGAACGTTGAAGTAATAGGGGGATCTTCCAGGTGTCATTTTCTGAGCAAAGGACAGTTCAGAAATGTACACCAACCAGTTCAGGATCTGGGAAGTCCATCTGCATCAGAGAAACAGTATGTCTCTCTGCCTCAGACACAATACCAAGTGGAGATGTGCTACCTGTGTGCCTGTGGAGTCATGGTGGGGTGGCTAATCCTGCCACCTTTGGATTCCAAGTGCCATTCTTCTTGCAAATCGACCCCATCTTTCACTACTCCTCATTCATTCATTCTACCAAAATCTCATTCTCCTTTTAGCATTCCTGTGGAAAAAGGACCTGGGGGAAATCCTGGAATCATGATGATGCACTGGGATGAATGCAGGGATTGACAGAACAGTCCAGAGACCTTAGCAATACCGTACAATTAATATAATGTACAGTCTCCACTGAAAGCATCGAGTCATCAGTAGACACTTTTGTACCATTGCTCTAGGGGGATTTCTTGTCTCTGTCCCATGAATCCCACTGGATCATTCTTGTTTTTTTTTTTTTAATGATATTGAAACATTGCTCTGACTTTAAGTACCATAATATTTAACAGTGAAAGTGAAACAGGATCAGAACAAGAACTGTTGATGCTACAATTAGCATACAATACTGTAGAGGAATTATTGCCAATGCAGTAATATCCAAGCAGTCTGGGAACCCTTCGGAACTCTTTACCTTCATATCTTCTAGATTGGCTATAAAAGATATATAAATAAGGTAACTATTTGTCTCTGTTTCTGCAGGAATGCCCTGGTTTACAGTTGTTGTCTCAGTGCAGTTATCAATGGTGTTCCTGTTTGAATGATAAATTATATAATCACCCTGTTTATAAAAATCTCCCTCCCTCTGGAAACCATTATTCCAGTAAATCTCTATAGATTTTAAAATCCCTAACTAGTTTAACCTATATTGCCTGGTGTTTGAGGCACATGTTTTCTGATTTTTTTTCTTTGTTTTCCACTCATGCCTTTTAAAATAATACTTTGGCTTTCCCGTTTCCTCTTAAGCACACCCTTATCTGGGATGCTGACTTTGGTTACCTTTTCGTCTATGAACTAGCAAACAGGCTAGTAATTAGAATCCCTGATGGCCCATACCCCAAGTCACAATCTTGGCACATTGTGGAAATTTGTAATGCTTAGGGGAAAACTCATGATGTAATATGTTAAGGAAAAGAAGGATATAAAACTATTTCCATGTGTGGTACTAATTATGATTTTTTAATAGCCATGATTGGAAACATAGTAATTTGAACTTGTAACAGTTCATATCACTTCATGGGAAGATTATGAATCAAATATTATTTTGTCTTTATTTGTACAAATTGTTTTTATTCCACATTTCATATAAGGTCATATCATATTTTATAATCAGAAAAAGAATGTAAAAGTAATGCAGTAGTGTTAGTTGTCCCTTTTGCCTTAAGGAGTTCAATGTCCAGAAAGGTCTAGAGGTGTCCCATCAATCTTTCAGTAGATGGATTTTAGATGAGTGACAAACCCCTCCACCTTTCCGTACTTATGTATGAAAAGAGGCTCTGAAAGACAGCTTTTCAGAGCTTCTCTATAGTGTTTCCTCCAGAGGAAGTAGTCAGGGTCTCTGTTATAATTTGTAAAACCTCTCATTAGAGACTGTCAGGAACTTCTAAATTTGTCAAGCTTTGCAGTAACCTGTTCACGGTGAACCCAAGGAATTTTGACTGGACTAGATGGCCAGTTCTAGGCCCATCTGATATTTCCTCTTCATATTCCAAACACAGGTTATATTGTCTAATCCAGATGTAAAACAATAAGTTAAGCATTGTGGATAATCTCTGAGGAACTTGATTTGCCAGTGTATCCTTGTGAGAATTCTCATCTTTTCAGAGGTGGCCAGCATGATGTTGTGAAAAGAACATGTCTTTCCAAGCCAGGTTGACCTGGGTTTGAATCTTTAATCCACCACTAATTTACTAGCTTTGTGTCTTTGAACAACTTTTTTTTTTTTAAAACCATTATGACTCTTTTTTCTTAGAATAATCACAACTTCTCATTGATTGTTGGGAACTTAAAAAATTTTTTTTTAATTGAAGTATACTTGATTTACAACATCGTGTTAGTTTCAGGTATACAGCCTAGCGATTCAGTTATATATATACATATATATGTATATATATATATATTATTTTTCAGGTTCTTTTCCTTTATAGGTTATTAAAAAATATTCAGTATAGTTCCCTGGGCTATACAGCAGGTCCTTCTTGGTTATCTATTTTATATATAGTAGTGTGTATAGGTTAATCCCTAACTCCTAATTTATCCCTCCCCCCAAACCCCTTTCCCCTTTGGTAACCATAAGTTTGTTTTCTATGTCTGTGAGTCTCTTTGTTGAGAACTTTTTAAAGGTGTCTTCTGTGGTGCCAGGTTTACAAATAGTTTACTCAAGCGGCTGGGATGCAAAGATTGGCAAGTGTCCTAATTTTCAGTTAATTTTCCACGAATGCAGTGGCAGATCCTGCCCAGAGGGTGGCAGTCTTACTTCCAAACGCCAGGTGGAGAGAAGGCACTGGCAAGTAGAGTCAGTCCATTGGTGCTATTGCTTTGGCTTTTGTTGCGTGTCATTGCTGCTGTAAGTCTGGTCCTGCTCAGCAAGATGGATGCCTGTCTGCAGTTGAGGAAATGTTCTTGAAGGCCTGGATTCCTGCCAGCACTGCAGTGGTTCCTGGCTGGACTGCCATGTTTTGAGCTTGGACATTGTTCTTCAAAAAGCTCAACATTAGGCCAGAGTGGCTGAGCCTGTAGGGCGTCCACTGTCCTTCTCCTTAAAACCTGGGCTTGTCTTGAGGCTGTACCACATACTCAAGAAAGGCCAGTCTTTTTTTACCTGCTCAGTGATTTCTCCTTTGGTGAACTCATTGTCACTTTCTTCCAGCATCTCTTGCTTAATGGCACCCTGGTTCATCCCGGATTTCCCTGGTCTTTGATTCTGGGGGAATAGGAGTTGCAGTCTCATACTTTCCTCTTTGAAGATTCTGGGCTTCTTACGCAAGTTGATACACTCTCTACCTAGAACGTTCAGTGAGGGGGTGTGACCTTTCCCCAGGTAAAAAGTGGCTGCTGGCTTTATATTTGCTTAATCAAGAGCAGCCACAGAAGTGAACTTTCACAGAATACAGACCAGCTCCTAGGGTCCTAGGGGACTACTTTCTAGGTCTTTTCTTTTTTTTTTTTTTTTTTTTTTGTGGTACGTGGACCTCTCACTGATGTGGCCTCTCCCGTTGCGGAGCACAGGCTCTGGATGCACAGGCCTAGCGGCCATGGCTCATGGGCCTATCCGCTCCGTGGCATGTGGGATCTTCCCGGACCGGGGCACGAACCCGTGTCCCCTGCATTAGCAGGCAGACTCTCAACCACTGCGCCACCCTGGAAACCCTCTAGGTCTTTTCTTAAACCAAGAGATCACTCCAGAATAAAAACCAAACAAAGCAAAATCCAGGTGCCTCATCAGTTGCCCCTGTCAGTTATTATATTTTTTAAATTCTAAGACAACATGGACAGTGAATGCAGCATTATTTTATGTTCCACTAAAAAACAAAACATAACAAAAAAACAAACCACAGAAGCAAACAAGCAAACAAACAAAAACCTTTGCCAATTAAACTATGAAGCATCTTGGATTGTAAGACTCATCCCAGTTTGAGATGTTAAAATATGAAAACCAAACCAAACCATACCCAAAGAACAAAACCAAACCTGGGTCTTAGAGTTGATGAAAAAACAATAGATGATTTTCCCATCAGTGGGAATTAAAGAACAACTCCCTCCCACCCCTCACCATCTTTGTGGTTAGGAGACTAATCAGGCCAGATGGTATCCTGTAGATTCAGAGGGAGGTTAAAAGGTTTGGAATAAGCAGGTGAGGAGGAAGGAGTAACAAGGTGGCTTTACTTGGTCTGCATTAAATGCAATCATGTTAAATTCATGAGTGAGAAACCCCCTGCTTTAAGCCCTTGTTTTAAACTTGGAATATATATACATTTCTCCCTTCTTTCCATCTGGACTTAGTTGAAGCGTCAGGTCAAGCCAGCTTGAAAAAAAATACAGCGGAGCTACCTTCTGCAGTATGACATCATGTCTCCAGTGTTTCTCATTATAAAGTTGAGTTTCAGATGTTAAAATCATACTCTCCTCACCCCTCTTTGTTTTCTTCTTCCCCTCCCCTTCAACAATTTCATCCTGATGGAGCTCCATTGTTTTTATAGTTGAACTACAACTGTTTGGTGCCAGGCACACAAAGTTATTAACCTGACACTGGGAAAACACATCTTATGACTAAGAATTCAGCTTCTATAATTTTTAACTCTACAGAATTTTTATTTTTTCACCAGCTGCCGTTCTACATATTATTTTCAAGTTCCAGTTTTGAACTACATACAAGAGGTTATATTTTATAAAATGAACAACTTTGGATTTGCTAATAAAAAGCATCACATAATTTTTTAGGGACCCATGTGAAGTTGTAACATAGATTATACAATTTTATTTAAAAATATAAAATGAATAGTGACATAGTTTAAGAAATTTAAAAATAGTGGAAACATGCTGCAATAATGGAATGATGCTGCACTGGAAAATATAGAAATGTTGCATAAAAGTTTTGGCTACAATGTACAGTAGTTTCTAAAATCTTAATTTAAAACCAGTCAAGTTATATTATTATAAAATACATTGTTGTAAAAAAATTTTTAGGAACAAGAATTTATAGTGAAACTATAACTTGAAATATAGCCCAGTTATTAATATTATTTGAGTAATTATAGCCCCTAATATTTTATTAAAGAGGCACATTTGTGCAAGGTACTTATTAATGTCAGTGAAAAATAGCAAACTAGCCATTTCTAAGATACGTTATATTTTACAAAATTATGGCAATGAGATACGTGAAGCTGTCATCTACCACCACTCTGCCATCTATAAGCATCTATTCAGAGAGAAGTTGTAGAAAACTGGAAAATGAGTAAAAGGAAACTAGCAGAGGTGTGGATCCTGGGAGGAATGTAACTGACAGGCAGTGTTTTATCTAAGAATAGACAGGAGGAAACAGGAGAGCTGATTTATATATAGGTATAAAACCTTGTATCCTACAAAGAAAACACATTCTTTTTCAATATCTATGGATATTTAAAAATTACAGAATCATGTATTAAGGTATAAAAATTGTCAATAAATTAGAAAACTAGAAATAATTCCAATCCCATTGTTTTACCCACTGCAAAAATATTAGAAATTTAAAATAAAAAATTTAAATAACAAATCAGCTCACTGGAAATATTTTTAAAACTCTCTGTGGCAGATACTGTGATATTGTTCCCTGTTTATCTGGTTTTTCATTTTACATGGTAATAGAATTTTTAATTGGGCATATGACCAACAAAGAAAAGACTACATTTCCCAGGACCCCTTGAGTCTAGATGCAACTATATGACTAAATTCTAATGTGGATGGTAGTGATAGGTGCAAATCCATTCCTTCTCCCTTATTCTTCTTCTGTGGGTTGGAATGTGGATCTGAAATCATGATGTGGAAATGGCCTACTGTGGAAACTGGTAGGATATCAAGATTGGAAAAGACTGAGATGCCCTCGACCGTGGACTGCCTGCATGGACATTTACTTTACTTTAGCCACTCTCACAGCAGCCAAACCTGATTTTTAAGTAATATGTCTCTTATCTTGAGTAAAGTAGGAAAAACACCTGAAGCTGAGATTATTGAAAATGATGATGAGAACACTGAATATATAAGAACTTACATATTTGAAGCTAAAAATATGACCAGAATACATTCTTTCAGTGCATTTCTAGTAAATCAGAAAGAATTAAAATTAGCTAATATCATTAAAGAGTTGTAAAATAATCAAATTAATCTAAGGGAAGCAAGAGAAAAGGATTAAAGGTAAAATCAGAAATTAATCCAGACAGATAAAAAAGAGAAATTGGCAATAAAGTTCATCATATAGAGAACATAGTGTTATGAATTAAAATGGGATCTAACTCAAATAATAGAGTTATAAAAATCTAGAAGAGAATATGATATTTAATACTAATAGGTATGAAAACTGGCAGTTTTGGAGGAAAGTGTATTTTGTTCAAATTGAGTCAGGATACAGAAAAATTGAATAGACAAATAACCTTCAAATTAACTGAAAATGTTGCAAGAAGAATTATTTCCAAGATGGATAAAGACCTGAGTCATTTTTATGTGTGAGTTTTTCAAACTTTCTGATAACTGGTGATTGCCACAATACATGACATATATGACATACTCTATAGTACTACATAAAAGTAAGGAAAATGTCCCAATTTATTGTACAGCACTAGCTAAACACTGATACCAAAATCTGACAAAACTTACAGACAAAATTAAAACTCTACATTTATGATCACTGAAACAAAACTTCCTAAAATGCTTACCACAGGGGGAAAAGTTTTACATTTGCAATTGCAGAGGCCAAAAAAGCTACCTAAAATTCTTATAAGAGAAAAAAATAAGGGGAATTCCCTGGTGGTCCAGTAGTTAGGACTCAGGCTTTCACTGCTGAGGGCCCTGGTTCGATCCCCAGTGGGGGAAGTAAGATCTCACAACCCGCGCAGTGTGGCCAAAAAAAAAAAAGAAGATAAAAATAAAACTATATTTATAACTATATTGGGACTTCCCTGGTGGTGTAGTGGTTAAGAATCTGCCTGCCAAGGCAGGGGACACGGGTTCGAGCCCTGGTCCGGGAAGATCCCACATGCTGCAGAGTAACTAAGCCTGCAAGTCACAGCTACTGAGCCTGCGCGCCTAGAGCCCATGCTCCTCAACGAGAAGCCACCGAAATGAGAAGCCCACACACCGAAACGAAGAGTAGCCCCTGCTCTCCCCAGGTAGAGAAATCTGCCCACAGCAACGAAGACCCAATGCAGCCAATCAATCAATCAATCAATCAATAAAATTTCTAAAACTATATTTACAACTATAGAGGGAAAAAAAAACCTACCTAAATTCCTTACAAACCAAATGTAGAACTACATTAAAAGAAATAAGATTTCTAGGAATATGCAATAATTTAAAACTAGAAACTCAGCATAATGGCATGGCATCATTAGATCAAAGGAGGAAAACCATTCTTGAGATGAATTTTCTTTACTTAGAGATGCAAAATTTTATACCCATTCAAAACAAAATTCAAGGAAAACTAAGGATGGATGGATAATATCTTAATCTGATAGTAAATGTCTCTCTCAAACTAGCACCAACATCATACTTACTAGTAAAGTCTACAAAGAGGACAGGAATAGTAACTTTCATCACTTTTTTTCTCTCCGTTTTATTGAGATATAAATGATGTACAGCACTGAATAAGTTTTTTCATCACTTTAAAAAATAATATTTTGGCAGTTTGAGCTAAGAACAAGGCTATATTATCAATTTTTCTCAGTGATATTCTCAGTGAAAACAAACAAAAATGATAATAACAAAAAAAATCCTAGAGAGAAAAAATAATGGGAATATAGAAGTCCAGTTAAAATAACTATACTATTGTTTTCCTATACATATGGAAAAATATATCATTAAAATTTCTACAACAAGGTATAATTAAAATTTCTACAAAAATATATAATTAAAATTTAACTTAAGGGAAAACAATACAACAAGAGAGAGAATATTCAAATAAAAATTAATAAATGGAGATGTAACATGTTTTTGGTAGGATGACCCAACATATCATCAGTTCTCCTCAGGTTGATTTATATATTTAATGTGACTCTAAGCAAGACCCCAACATGGGTATTCTGGGCTTATCAATTTTTTTTTTGGTGGAAGTATATAAAGCCAAGAATATTCAATATATATGCATTAAACATTCTTAAACATGATTTTTATTGAGGTGTAATTAATACAGTAAAATATCCAGACCTTGGTTTTTCAGCTTAATGAAGTTTTACAATGTATATACCCCTTGTGACAACCACACAAGATATAGAACATTTTCATATCCCTAGAAAGTTTCCTCATGCTCTCTCCCAGTCAACAGCCCCAGTACAAAGGTAATTACATTATTTCTATCATCATAGATTAGTTTTGCCTAGTAATGAATTGCATAAAAATGGGATCTTACAGTAGATGCTCTTTTGTGTCTCTTTTTGACATTTATCCATGTAGTTAAGTATATCAGTTTGTTCTTTTTTATTGCTCTGTAATAGTCCATTGTATGGCTATAGCACAACTTGTTTCTCCATTCTCCTATTGATGGATATTTGGTTATTTCCAGTTTTGGGCTATTAAGAATAAAACTGCTATAAACGTTCTTGATCAAATCTTTTTTGTGGCTATATGCATTCATTTCTCTTGGGTATATACATAGGAAGAGAATTGCTGGATCACAGGGTAAATGAATGTTTAACTTGATTAGAAACTGATATATATCTTTCCAATGTGATTTTCACCATTTTTTCACTTCCACTAGTGTGTGTGAAGGCCAGTTGCTCTACTTTCTTATCAGCCCTTTATATTGTCAGTCTTCTAATTTTAGCCATTTTCATGGTGTGAAATGCTATCTCACTATTGTTTTCATTTTAATTTTCCTAACTGTCTTAGTCCACTGAGGCTACTATAACAAAAACACCATAAACTGCATGTCTTAAATAAAAGCATTTTTTAATTTCTTTTTTTTTCCTTAAAAATTTTATTGTATAATTGCATTTATATGAAATGTCCAGAAGGGGCAAATCCATACCGACAGAAAGCAGATTGGTGGTTGCCAGGAACTGGGGGAAAAGGGGAATGGGCAGTGACTACTAACAGGCATAGGGTTTCTTTTTGGGGTGATAAAAATGTTTTAGAGTTAGACAGTGGTGATGGTTGCACATCCTCGTGAATATACTGAACTCCACAGAATTGTACACTCTTTAAAATGGTGAATGTTAAGGTGAATATTTTCTCAATGAAGAAAATGAAAAAGACAGATATTGTATATTAATGCATATATGTGGCATCTAGAAAAATGGTATAGATGATCCTATTTGCAAAACAGAAATAGAAACACAGATATAGAGAACAAATGTATGGACACCAAGGGGGTAAAGGAAGGGGGGGAAGGATGAATTGGGCAGTTGGGATTGACATATATACACTATTGATACTATGTATAAAATAGGTAACTAATGAGAACCTACTATATAGCTCAGGGAACTCTACTGAGTGCTCTGTGGTGACCTAAATGGGAAGGAAATCCAAAAAAAGAGAGGATATATGTATACATATAGCTGATTCACTTTGCTGTACAGTAGAGACTAATACAACATTGTAAAACAACTATACTCCAATAAAAATTAATTTTAAAAAAAGGAAAATGAAAAAGAAAGAAGCAGAACCAAAAAGAACAGAACAAAAAACCAAGCCTCTTGTTTCTTCTACTTTTCCCTTTGCTTCCCTGTTCTTCAGAATTATTCTGAATACCATTGAATCTTGACTCTTGTAACTCTCTACTCACTGGGGCATGGGTGGGGACATCACAGTCCCAGTGTGTCAAGGGCCAGTTCAGAGACCCCCAGCCCCCTGACGGGAGTCTCATCTCCACATTTCCATTGAGTTGGGACATCAGGAACCACATTTAAATACAATGATGTGGATAAGACTTCATGGAGAAATTCTTGTACCAGACAGCTTTCAAACATGGGTAGGGGCTCTGAAGTATGGAGGATGTGAGGATCAAGAGTGGAAAAAAAAGAGGTTTAGTGAATATGTACCCATGTAAGAGACAGGAGACCTGGCTTCCAGTTCTGGCTCTGATGCTCCCTTCTTGAGTGATTTTTCTCAAATTCCTTTCACTCCTTTAGATTCATTTCCCCATCCCCACTCCCAGCATTTCTTATAGGACCCAGTCTCTCCAAGCCCCAGCTCTGCCAATGGTTTACTATCTGACCTTGGAGAAGTAGATATCACTCTTAGGTTCTCCATTGCATCATTTATACATGGAGAAGATTAGACCTGTCACCTGACCATCTCCAGGCCAGAAGGTTTTATTTTCATGTCCTGACTCCGCTGTCTGCAGGCCTGTGTTTTGAACTGTTATGGAGTGTTTTTTGTTCATGTTATCTCAGCTTCCTTAGATTCCTCAAGCTAGGTCTAAAGCAGTGGCTCTTAAGCTAGCCTGTATGTGTGTGAAATTATTAATGATAGATATTATCTCATATTTCCCTCATTCTCTGCTTTTTAAAAAAGTTTTTTTTGTGTTTTAATTTGTTTCTATTGATATGTCCTCAGATTCACCGATTCTTTCTTCTGCTATGTCTAGTCTGATATTAAGCCCATCCAGTGCCTGCCTAATTTAACTTTTAAAATAAATTTATTTATTTATTTATTTATTTATTTTTGGCTGCATTGGGTCTTCATTGCTGCACGTGGGCTTTCTCTAGTTGCGGCAAGCGGGGGCTACTCTTTGTTGCGGTGCACAGTTTTCTCACTGTGGTGGCTTCTCTTTGTTGCGGAGCACAGGCTCTAGGTGCGTGGGCTTCAGTAGTTGTGGCTCGTGGGCTCTAGAATGCAGGCTCAGTAGTTGTGGCGCACAGGCTTAGTTGCTCTGCGGTATGTGGGATCTTCCTGGACCAGGGCTTGAACCTGTGTCCCCTGCATTGACAGGCAGATTCTTAACCATTGCGCCACCAGGGATGTCCTGCCTGCCTAATTTTAAATATTTTAGCATGCAGATTTTATTGCTGCTAGTGCTTCCATTCCTCTGTTGAAATTCTCCATCTTTTCATAAATTAGGTCTAAATTTCGCTCTAATTTTTAGAACATTTCTAGTAGTGATTTTGTAGTCATTTTCAGCTAATCCCCCATTTGGGTTATCTGTAGTTCTCTTTCTGTAGATTTTATTTTTCCTTTGAATAAAAGTCTCATTTTCCTTCTTTCCATGACTTGTAACTTTTTATTGTGTTTAAAAATTACAGAGACTGAAATAAATATTGCTTTCCCCCAGAGGGGGAATATCTTTTCTTCTTATCAGTCAGCTGAAGAGGAGTAAAGAGGATTTTTGCTTTGATCTTATCAGGAATTTAACAGAATTCAGGGTGGTTTGTAGCTTTAGTTAGTTTTAGGTTGCATTTGTTTTCAAACTTTTTGAGAATGCAATCTTATCTGTGTATATAATAGGCTCTTCCTTCTAGTGGACTTTGGGATCTATATTTGCTTTCTGCCTTGCCCCAGATTCCCAGATGCTTCTTCCAGACACTGACCAGAAATCTAGAGAGGAGAATTGCTGGAAGGAAGGACTAGCTATGCATTTGGGGTTCCTAAGATTCTATTCCATTACACCACCTCACATGACATTTTCACCATTCCAGTTAAAAGTTTAACTGGTTTCTCCCTATAACCCAGCAGATTCTTTCTGTGTAAGCTCAGCTAGGGTTCCCAGGAGAAAAGTAGTCCAAGGTCTCTGCTCATCCAGGAAGGGTCTATTCGTCTCTCAGAGTCTTTAGATTCTTTTCATTCATAGCTCTCCAGTGTGTTAAAACATAGGAATTTTTATTTAATCCATATTTTTATAATTTTTCTGGTGAGAGCAATGATCTGTCACAACCTTCTGCATCTTAACCTGAAGTAAAATTCTGCAATAGAATTGTGAAAAAATAAAAAGAATTATGAAATGACATTTGCCTCATGGAAATTTAGAATATATTATAATTTCACATTGTGGTGTTGGCACAAGAGTAGACCAATGTAGTTAAATCAAACAGAATAGAAAGTCAAGAAACAGAAAAGGTTTTAGCTTGTGATAAAGATGGTTTTCCCAAAATTTTGCAGGGTAATGTATTATTCAATATAAGGGAAAAAGTACCTATTTGTAAAAAAATAAAGTTAGAGCCTTTCCTCACCCAGTACTCAAAAAGAGATTACATAGGAGTCAATTTGAAAGATGAAACTACAAGATAAAAATTTTTAAAAATATGGAGGAACAGATTCTGCTTACAGGGTTAGTAAAATATTTCTAAGAATAAAATTTTAAAAAATAATAGAAGAGAATAAGAAATAGATTTTTTCTACCTCAAAAATTATCATGAACAAATTTAGAAGTCCATCTCTAAAGCAGGTAAAATATATTTGTAAAATAAATGACACAGAGTGTTATCACCCTCAATATATAAAGAGCTCTTATAAATCAACAAGAAAAAGGCAATTAGGAATATGTCTTAACAGGTAATTCACAAAGACATACAGCTGTCTTAAGATATTAAAAAAATATATCATTAGTAGTCAAAGATCCCTCTTATACCATTTTTTGTTTCTTACTCCACTGTGTGGGGGGGGAGGGGGAAGAATAACCTTAGTATTCTACTAGACTTTTAAATGATAATTTTATAGTGAATAAAAAATTTGTCAAAGAGTGAATTGCCTAAAACATAGTTAACCTGCGGTATTTCAGAAGCCTGCTTTGCTTCTATTCAGTCTACTTAAGTAGCTGTTGTTTTCTGTGCCCACTTTGTGGTACTACTTTTAATATGTTTCTTTGTGAAAGTTGTTTTTTCCACAACTCACTGGAACTTAGGTCTGAATAGGGTCAATGTAATAATAAATCCACTGGCGTCTGCCCAAGGCTGAGAGAGAAAGTCCAGCCCTTTCACATCTTACTGGATTATTTCTCTGGTGTCTTACTTTAGCTCATGCTCTTCTACCATGTGCACACTTTTGACTGTCTGATGTTCATGCAACTTCCTGAGAATTGTGACTCAGCATCATCACCACTACTGGTGTCCACCATGACAGCATTGAGGACATTGCCAAAAGATGATTTCCCAAATCCTTATGCCCTTGAGGTGTCTAAGTGTCACTGCAATTCCTTTAGTCCACATTAAACCAAAGCTGTGTATGTGGGGGCAGAATGGGGGAGCCTGCATCCTTCCTGACTCCGTGTTACACTTTGTCACCTGGGTAGCACTGTGCTCCTTTTTCTTCCTTGGGGTAACAGCTCATTTACCTCACAATCCTTCTGTCTATTCCAAGGTACCAGACTAGGAACCACAACCAAGATATACCCTTCTATTCCATCCCAGTTAGGGAGTAGTCTCCCAAGCAAAGTTCATCTGAACTTTCTTCACACACAAATTAGTGCAGGCAAAAGAACACCTAAGATGCCTGGTCCACCCCTTGTCTGTCATGTCCAGATATGCATGAATGTCCTTTACGATCATCTACAACTTGCAAGAACACATTCACAGGCTGAGTTAGAAATGAATGATGCTCCATTCCCCTACCTCTTTCTGATTTTTTCCTTCACAAATGTCAGGAAGGAGTGAGTGATGCTCCATTCCATGATGTTTTTGAATTTTCCTTCACATGTGGTGGAAATTCTACTTCAACATTGACTGTACTGTTAATACTTGTTTGACCTCAGCTAAACCATTTTGCTCTAGGGCCCTCATTTTCTTTCTCCATATGATATGTCAATATCTTTATCTATAGTCTAGGGACATGGTGACACAACACTGATTGACTAGAGGGACGCAAGTGGCAGAGAAGCCCATGGCAAGCATACTAAAAATCTTAAGACTCTAAACCAATGAATCAACTAAAGAGGCAAAAACCTCCCTAAGAAAGAGAAGTGACCTTCTGAGCTTTTGTCCCTCAGGGGATATTAGTTTTACCTTTCCTGCTAAAACGATAGCAGCCAGGCTGGGAACTTTGGATAGATTATTTATTCAATGTGACAGCCCCTCCTCCTTTTTCCCTCCCTCTAACCCTTTACCCATGACCTTTCCAGACTCTTCAAGTTTTTTTAAACAAATCTCATCAAAGAATCAAAATTAGATGAATAGGCATTGATCACCTGAGTTATTTTTGTTTCTCTTTGTCTCAAAAAAAAAAGTTTAAACATTTCCCAGGTGATCTTTACCTATGAAAATTAATGGCAACAACAGCAGCCTTTAAAAAAATGTTAAATTATCACTGATGATCAGAAAAAACAAAAGTTCTGTACTTCCAACCACATGTGTGGTAGAAGGAAAAACGAATTCTTGAAAGAGGCCTGTTGATTACAGCTTTCTCTTGTTAAAAGAGAGATTGCTCAGTGGGAAATGAAAGATCACAAATCTTCTCCTTTTAGAACCAAAAGATAGAGTTATAATACTCTAACAGAAAGAAAACCTCCCTCAATGAGCTACCCAAACACTGCACTGCTTGAATAATGCGCTGAGTTAAGTAGTGAGGCCTGAGATGCAGTGATTACTCCAAGGAGGCTGCAGGGAAAGGAAAGTACATTCCAGACACCTAATCATTCACAATTGAGTTTAATGAGGTAGTAATTTACAGCTTCGGGGTGGAAGTATAGAAAGGTCCCTGCCAGGAGCTGGGCAGACTCTTTAAAATCCTGGAGTTTAATGAAGGCATTGGAGGGTGGACGCACACAGCGGAACTTGTGTAATTCCATCTGCTCAGGGCTTGGACAGGAAGTAAATGACAGGGCACTTGGGACCTACATCTGGAAACAACATGTTTCAAAGGATTTCATAAATCCTGCAGTAAAAGAAGAAGAAGAAAGAAGGAAAAAAAAAAAACAGAGGTGAAAGGGCATAATTATAAGGGGATGGGGAAGCACAACAGGGAAGGGCCATGGCAGGTTGTTTTTAGTTTGAAGAAATAACATTTTCTAATGTCAAGGTCAGTCCTGATAATAGTTGACAAAACACGATTGTGATTGTCAAGCCCAATATGAAAACAGAAGGGACTGAAGTTTCCTTTCTGGATAGGATTTCGGTGAAGACTGCAAAGGGGTTCAGCATCCACTGAAATTACCTGAATACCCCTTTTCCATCTTCCAGTAATGTTGCTGGTACCTTCTTTATTGTCATTATTTCTTGCTTCATAGTGTAGTGGGTTAATTTTTTTGTTTGCTGGTACTTTTAAAATCCAGCTAGCACATGAAGGGAGTTTGTCTTAAAGAGATGGAAAGGACTCAAGGTATAATTATGTAGTGTGGGGATAAAATGTTGCTGCTAGACTGGGCTTTCATTATGTCATACGAGTGATTGACGTACGCAGAGGTCAGTATTTGTTTTCTTCTCACTGAGGCCGAATGTCCTTCATCTTTCATTTTACGTCACCTCATTTCAAATCTCCCAAGTGTCAACCTCGTTCTTCCCTATTTCCAAATCCTCAAAAACCAAAGTTTCCTCATTCTTTCCTTTTTCAGTTGTTTCTGAAAGTTGGGAAGAAAGTTGAAGGAACAATGAGGGTAGATCGAATGGAATAGAGAGGAGCCTTTGCATTTAACAGGGCTGGAGCATTTACTCTGCGCTGGGTGGTTTACATATATTATTTCATTAATTCTTTCAGTAACCCTAAAAGTAGGAAACAGGCCATACTTTTATGCCATTTTGCAGATGAGAAAACTGAGGCTCATAAAAGTTAATTTAATAGCTCAACATCACTAGGATAGTAGGTCGAATGGAGAATTCAAACTCAAGTCTGTCTGATTTGAGAGCCTATAATCTTTTTAAATTTAAATTTAATTTATTTTTTATGCAGCAGATTCTTATTAGTTATCTATTTTATACATGTTAGTGTATATATGTCAATCCCAATCTCCCAATTCACCCCCCCGCCCACTTTCCCCACTTGGTGTCCATACGTTTGTTCTCTACATGTGTCTCTATTTCAGCCTTGCAAACTGGTTCATCTGTACCATTTTTCTAGATTCCACATAATATGTGTTAATATACGATATTTGTTTTTCTCTTTCTGACTTAATTCACTCTGTATGACAGTCTCTAGGTACATCCACGTCTCTGCAAATGACCCAATTTCATTACTTTTTATGGCTGAGTAATACTCCATTGTATATATGTACCACATCTTCTTTATCCATTCATCTGTCGATGGGCATTTAGGTTGCTTCCATGACCTGGCTATTGTAAATAGTGAGAGCCTATAATCTTTTAACTCCTATGTTATATTACCTTGAATTTTATATGTTTGCATATCAGATTGTAGGGACTTTAAAAAGGTTTGGCCAGAATGCAGAGTGATGGTCCTAATGACATCTAGGAAACCATCCCATTCCCCCCAAAGGAAAAACTTTAAAGTATCTCATATGACGTTTGGACTACTGAATACAGAAAAAAAAAGGAGTGTTTTTTCCTCATGTAATATCTTTTAAACCATAAATCTTAGAATCTGGCTCAAAGAAAAGGGAAAATTGGTTTTCAAAAGCTTTATTTTCCTATTTTCTGGAGAATGAGTTGTTTTCCATGTCTTGAACACAGTCTTTTGCTGATAAAAATCAGAAACAAGTTTTTAAATTTCTCAAGATCTATAGTCTACCTTTTGAAAGTCTGGCAAAATCTGTTCACTGGAATAATAATTATTCTTTGGAAAGCTATGTATGCCTGTCCACCACAAGAAACATGTGACAAGGTACTTAGTTATGGTTTCAATCCACATGAACTGGGAAAGACTTTCAAGTTAAATAAATCTTCACACGTGTGACAAAAACAAGCTTCTATACACTATGGGTAATGCCAGCAGTGAAATCTGAGAACGGAAGCACTTAATAAGGTGGAAAATTTTGAAAATTTTAATATTAATCTCTTGTTTCCTCTCTCTTTCTGGTCTGCAGAGTTAGCAGCCTGATTATTGAAATTTCCCTTGGTACTATTAGTTTATTTCCAGTTTTGAGAATATTATACTGCTAATCTTAGAGAAACCAATCTCTTACTTGGAAAGTGTATGTGTAGTTACCCACAAATAAGACCATTTTCTCTCTTTAGAAGATCACAGAGCTACTAAAGTAAGTAATCTCCCATTCCCTGGACCAGTGAATACCAACTTATGTTGGATTGTTGATATCAGATGCTACTTCCACGATGCCAAAGTTGTGATATAGAAATTACCTCTCAAATACCTTTGGCATGAGTCAAACACAAATTAAAAGTAAAAATCAAGCCCACTTGCTGATTCTCTTTTTTATTCTTCGGAGAAGTACACTGATGTTCCATTTACCCAGCATGCTTGGGGGTTGAGCTCTTCCATTAAATAAATTTTTTTTCCAGAAATTTTACCTCTTCAAATGCAGCCTTTAAAAACTTACCACCAGATTCTATGGATATCTTTCTAAAGTATACGAGTTATCTGTCTGCCTTCTTAAGAAGAAGATATTGAATACAATTTAGTCTCATCCTCATGAGCTCAGATCATTGTTGTAAACAATTAATGTCTATGTTACCCTGTACTTGAATGTGGTAGGAGAATCAGTGTTGAGGTGTGAAGGGCTATAGAGATGTGCAGGGCTGTGCTAGCGCTGAATGAAAGCACACTAGGTCATTTAGGTTCTTGGAAAGCCTTTTGGAAATTGTTTGTATGTCTGTGTGTGGGTGTGCTCCCTCTATTACCGTCCTCATAGTTGGTTACTTTTAAGCTTCTGTGGTTGGAATACCTAGACCTAAACTTGTGGCTCTGAGAGCCTGCTAATAAGCTCCTCGTGTGTAAGCTTGGGCTTTCAGACATCTGATTAGGTCACTTAGAGGCTGTGGTTGTTCCATTTCTCATTCTGGATTGTGCAGTAGATCTCCAAGACTGCCAGATTACTCGCCTCTGAGTAAGCAGGCAGTTTCTCTAATGTTATGCTTATTTTGAAAACTAGTAAATGGTTTCACAGCGCTTTGTCTCAAATTATCTTTCTCTCATAGACTCTAATTTACTAATGATTCTGCCAGCTATTCCAATCACCCCATCAGAGGCCCAGGTTGTAGCGTGAAGCTTTGGTTGTAGCATGTAGCATGATTTTAAAGTCAGGTACATCTGCGTTTGAATCTCTGCTCCCCAACTTAATAATTGCATAATCTTAGGTGCGATAATTTATCTCACCCGTTCATTTAACAAATATTTATTGAATACCTGTTATGTGCCAGGCAGTGTTCTGGGCTTCCGGGATAGAGTTCTTGGAGACTACAGCTCGTTGGGGGAGATAGGCAACAAACAAGCAAATAAATATAGGTGTGTGAGATGGTGCTGTTGCAAGAGATATGGAAGATAGAGTGTGAGTGATGGAGGTAGGTGTTGGGATGTTTATGAAAGCTGTTTCAGTGGAGGGGTTGGGAGGAAAACCTGATAGAAATGCATTTGAATAAGACTTGAGACACCTTGTATAGTCAACCTTTTCTAGAAGTTTTGCAGTAGAGGAAGACAGAGATGTGTTATGGTAGCTGGTGGGAAGAATGTGGGGTCAGGTGAGGGTTTTATTTTAAGATCTGGCATTTCTGAATGCTGATGTGAATGACTCAGCAGAGAGAGGAAAACTGAAGATGCAGAGGAGAGAGGAAACAATTGCTGAAGGAGTGTTGTTGGGTTGGCCGGAGCAGTGAGATCTACCGCACAAGTGGTGGGCTTGGCCTCAGCTCTGAGGCCAAGAGTTTATCCAGGGCCACAGGAGGGATGGAGGAGATAAGGGCACACAGAGCAATATGTCAGTAGAAGTGGTCAAAATCTTTTTCAGTTGCTTCTGTTTTCTCAGTGAAAAGGAAAGCAGGCTCGTCATGTGAGAGCAGAGATGGGGAGGAAGTGTTGGTTTGAGGAGAGAGAAAAAGGTATCAGCTAGTTACCTTTGAGAAAAGGCAAGTGAATGAGCTACAGAGATACAGTTGAATTGCTGGGAAGCTCTAAGTCACCATTTGAGTTTAGTGATCATCCGTGTAAAGCTAGATCAGTTATTTTCTTTTATATGTAACACACTTCCCCCCCTTTTTTTCCTACCTTAAAAGAAAAGTTGTAATACTGTCATTGCCTCTGAGAAGTACTGGATATTTCTGTCTCCATTCCCCCCCTTCACTCCCTTTCACAATTTCTTTCCCTTGTTCCTTAACTTCTTGAGAAGCCTGTTAGTGGTTTTCTCTTTTCAGTTTCCAAAACAGCTTACACACACCATTATTAGAGCACTCTTCAATAAGCCGCAGTCAGTTCTTTACATTTATGCCTCCATTCTCATCCCTACTATGCACATATTTCTACTCCTAGCCCCTAGTACAAGATCTTCGTATTGTAGATTTTTTTTTTTTTTTTTTTTTTTTTTTTTTTTTGCGGTATGCGGGCCTCTCACTGTTGTGGCCTCTCCCGTTGCGGAGCACAGGCTCCGGATGCGCAGGCTCAGCGGCCATGGCTCACGGGCCCAGCCGCTCCGCGGCATATGGGATCCTCCCGGACCGGGGCACGAACCCGTATCCCCTGCATCGGCAGGCGGACTCTCAACCACTGCGCCACCAGGGAGGCCCCCGTATTGTAGATTTTTTAGGTAAATGTTTACTGGATGGAGGACGGAAGGCAAAATAAAAGTTCTGCCTTTTATTTCCATATTTACAGTTCTGATAGATGTCCCATTTCTGGCACTCAAAGATTAAAAAGCAAATCACCCTTCCCTTTGTGTCTCTAGAGACGGAGTAACAGTGATTTTTGTTTTCCTTTGGATTTATTTTGGAGATTCCATTTCTTTACCTAATATTTGTTATTTTTCTTCTGGTATGTCTGAACAATGAAGAACATTTCTTGGCACCCATTTAACAAGACACAGTCAAAAAAGATTTATTTTCTAACAACTGTTTCCCTTTCAGATAATGGCAAATTACATAAAACATTTTTAGGTCAAACAAGGCAACTGAGAAATTTTGACTTTGACCACGGCTGAGGCAATTTGCTCTGGAGATGGCTGGAGGCCCACAGAGGTTCCTGAAGCCAGTTGGGGGCTGTAATGGATTTCAGATGTGCTCTGAATAACACTGAAGATAAATGTCCCAGAGGTAGATTATTGGAGGGCTCTTTAGCTGTTTCTAATAACATTTTCTTTAAAATTCCAAGATATTTTTTTCTACAGATGCATATAATAATTCCAGCATGAACTAGTGGGCCTGAATGAAAACTACATGTTTGTTAATAATGTTCCATTTCCCCCTAATTATGAAAGGAATTCATGGTCTTGGTAGAAGAATTGAAAGTTACAGACAACTATAAAAAACAAAATAGAATCACATACATATTTACATACATATATTTATCTAGTTGAGATCATGCAGAATGTAGTTTTGTATATTAGTTTTTATGTTATATTATATCCTGAGCTTTTGCTCTCATCTTTACAGATGTTTCAAAGTATGAATTCAATAGTCTTATAATATTGTACAGCAGTTTTTTCTTTCACGGTTTTCCATAAAGTCTTAGGGATTCTTAGAGGTGTCCCGGGGGCCACCACAGAGCTTGGGGGAAGCAGGAGTTGGGACAGAGGCCATTGAGTCTAGGCTCCCCTTGTACTTTTCAAACAGAGCAGCTCCACATTGAACTAATTTATGTATATGGCTTCTGCACAAAATTCTCCTTGAAGAAGGATTCCCAAGCATATCAAATTGGAAATCAGTTACCCATGAGCCATAATTTATTTAACCATTTTGCATTTGTTGCATATCCAGTGTTTCTGTAGTTTTAAGTAATATCATGGACAACTTTTAAATTATATAATATAAATGTAATATATTCAACATAAATATGTAAATAAATATATAAGGTATATTTAAATTTATAAACTATATAAATATATAAGTATTCCTTTAGGATGTATATGTATAAATAGATCCAAACTCACATACTGGGTCAAGCATAGATGCTATTCTTTTGTGCTAGAGAAATATGGCCTTGGAGGATGGTTGTGTAACTTCAACTCCTAACAGCAATGTACAAAAGAACCCATCTCACAGCACATAACTGACCCTTTCTTGGTGTTATTTTCTGTTTGTTGGTTGAAAAGTAACACATCACTGTTATTTAATAAGCAATTATTTTATTATGGTAAGGCTAAAAACTTTAATCTGCATGATTGTTAGTGATATTTTCTTGCATGAATTTTCTTTGCTAAAATTTCTGTTGGTGGATTAGTGTTTTGCCAGTGGATTTTAAGATTTGTAAGTATGCTTTGTCTATTAAGGGTATTAACCTTTTTTCCTATTTGTGGCTATTTTTCCAGTTTGTCACTTAAGTATTATGATGATTTTCTTATATCGTTTGACATATTTTATGGAGTCGAATTTATCAATTATTTGCTTTATGATTCTTTCCATGGCTTTTACATTAGGAGAACCTCTTTCCATTTACTTAAACCTTCACCTATAATTTCTAATAGTCCAATAATTTCATTTTTATAAATTAACATTAACTCACAAAAGTTTATTTGGTATTAAGATATGTTTTGTTTTAAATTTACAATAGCTAATTTTTATGTTGCTTTAAAAAATAATTCATACCAGCCTTATTGGATTATTAATGTGTGAGAATGCAATTGATTTTGTATATTGACCTTTCATACAACAATTTAGCTAAACTGTATTATTTGCTTTGGTAGTTTGCTTGAGATGTTTCTTGGAGTTTCTAAATGTCAAGAAATATTACCAGGAAATAATTATTGTTTTGTTTCTTCCTCTCCAACCTGTATGCCACTTATCTTTTCTTCTTTGCTTACCCATCTGGCTAGGGCGTCTGGTGTAGTGTTGAATAGAAGTATTGATTGTGGGTATCCTTATCCTATTCCTGTCTTCAAAAGGAATGCTCCAACTTCTCAACATTCGGGGTGATTGTTGTAGGCTTTCAGTAGATTATCTTTATCAGGTTAAGGAAGTTCACTTTTGTTTTTATTTGCTAAGAGTTCTTTAAAATCATGAATTGTTTTTGAATAATAGAAAATCATTTCCTTCATCCATTGGAATGTTTATTTCTTTCCTCTTTTATTTTGTTAAAGTGACTGAATTACATCAATTAGGTTTTCAGATGTGAACCCATATGAAATTGGACATGAATGAATTATTTATTTTATACATCGTTGGATTCAATTTGATAATATTTTGTTTAGGTATTTTTTTTTTTTTTTTTTTTTTTTTTTTTGCTGTACGCGGGCCTCTCACTGCTGTGGCCTCTCCCGTTGCGGAGCACAGGCTCCGGACACACAGGCTCCGCGGCCATGGCTCGCGGGCCCAGCCGCTCCGCGGCATGTGGGATCTTCCGGGATAGGGGCACGAACCCGTGTCCCCTGCATCGGCAGGCGGACTCTCAACCACTGCGCCACCAGGGAAGCCCCTGTTTAGGTATTTTTTGATCTATATTTTTAAACAAGACTGGATTAATCTTTCTTACAGTACTTCCGTGTGCTTTTGGAATCAAGGTTATGTAAGCATTATAAAATGAGTTAGGGATGTTCCTTATCTTTTTATTCTCTGGAAGAATAAGTATGGTAGAATAAGTCTGCAAAACCAACTGGGCCTGGTTGTACAGATGTGTATCGTAATAATAACAAAATTTATTCTGGTGGGTTGTCTGCAGAGGTAGACATGAGCAATGTGACAAGAGGATCCCATCCTTGTCTGTACATGACACTCTGTTTGCCTTTTCTGGAACCTGGGCTGATGTGACTTGCCTTTACCAGTAGAATGCAGCTGTAATGGTGCTGTGCCCGCTGTGGCCCGTGGGAGGCTGGGCACCTTCTGTTTTGCTTCTCTTGTGATCAGTCACCATGTAAGAAATTCAGGCTAGGTTACTGAATGATCAGAGGAGAGAGAATTGATTGACTGAGAACAAGAGAAGTCAGTAACAATCCTGGAACCTCCAAGCCCCAGCTGAGCTGCTATAGTCAATACAATGTGAGGTAGAAATAAGCTGTCTATTCTGAGCCTTACCAAAGTTTCAGAATCTTGAGAAGCAATGAATGATTTTTTTTGTGTGTGTGTGTGTGTGGTACGCGGGCCTCTCACTGTTGTGGCCTCTCCCGTTGCGGAGCACAGGCTCCAGACGCTCAGGCTCAGCGGCCATGGCTCACGGGCTTAGCCACTGTGCGGCATGTGGGATCTTCCTGGATCGGGGCATGAACCCGTGTCCCCTGCATTGGCAGGCGGACTCTCAACCACTGCGCCACCAGGGAAGCCCTGCAATGAATGATTTTTATACTAAATTCTAATGTATACTTGGGTCTGTTTCAGTCTCTTATCATTTAGTGTGATTGGTGTCATCTATTTTTTTTTCCTACCCATCTCTCACATTGTTCTTAGTATTGTTTGATTGCATACATTAATCTGGTAATGCAATTCCCCCTTCTTATTCTTGTTTTTCAAAATATTGTAGCTATTGCCACCTGTTTTTTTCTTTCAGGTGAACGTCAGAATATTTTTGTCAATTTCCTAAACCCCTTGGAACTTTCATTAGAATTGCATTAAATTTATGAATTATTTTGGGAAGAATATTTGCATGGTTATCTTTATACTCTAGATTATGATTTGTTGTTTCATAGCTTCAAATATTTTTACATTCCTTAGCAACTTTTTAGTCTTTACATGTTTTATTTGATCCTTCATTCATTCATTCAGTTAACTACTAATTCAGGGACACATTTCTTCCTAAGCTCAAGCTTGCAGCCCACTGCTAGCAAGTGTACAGGACTTTATAGAAGGTGCTTTGTATAATAATCCTATCACCTGGTATTATTTTATTTTCTACTTCATACTCTTTTCCTATTTATTTTTATTTTATTATGATTCTGATGTATTAGGGCCACCTGGAGTTACACTGTGTACATTAATGCCCAGAGTTTTATATCTCCAGCTTGCTTGGTCATTGGATTCATGCTGCCTTGAGAAGGGTATAACCTTGGGGAAAGCAGTTCTAGGCAGATGAGGCTGACCCTTAAGTTGCTGTCAGCTGGAGGCTCACTCCTGACCACAGTCCTCTTAGCTGAACAACAAGTTCTATCTCTTTTTTTAAAATAAATTAATTAATTTATGTATTTTTGGTTGCGTTGGGTCTTTCTTGCTGTGCGTGGGCTTTCTCTAGTTGCGGTGAGCGGGGGCTACTCTTCGTTGCTGCACGCAGGCTTTCTCTAGTCGCGGTGAGCGAGGGCTAGTCTTTGTTGCTGTGCGTGGGCTTCTCATTGCGGTGGCTTCTCTTGTTGCGGAGCACGGGCTCTAGGTGCGCAGGCTTCAGTAGTTGTGGCACATGGGCTCAGTAGTTGTGGCTTGCGGGCTCTAGAACACAGGCTCAGTAGTTGTGGCGCACGGGCTTAGTAGCCCTGCGGCATGTGGGATCTTCCGGACCAGGGCTCGAACCCATGTCTCCTGCATTGGCAGGTGGATTCTTAATTCCTGCGCCACCAGGGAAGTCCCAGCAAGTCCATTCTGGAAGGGGGACCTGGGTTAGTGTATTGCTGTATTCACCACAGCCCGCTTCTGGGAAACTTGGGAAAGTCATGTCCTTGGCCCTGACAGTGGGGGTGGCAAGATGGTTCTCCATAATATCTGCTGCTTCTGGCTGTTCTGAATTCTCTGTGTTTTTCTCCACCACAGCTTTTCCTCTCTTCCCTGATGAGTGTTTATTTAACTTGCTTTAAAGTCACTGGAGAAGCTTGACTTCCAACTTTGATGTAAAGAGTGACGGTGAGACCCTCAGCATGTAGCTGTTCACACATCAGCCCCAGCAATGCACAGCCCTGACAGAGCAAGGGGCCTCATATCTGGCTCTGGAAGGAGATCCCAATTAAATTGCACTGATGGCTCTTCCCTTTAATTGAAACCTCTTGGTATGCTACCACTGTTGTTTGCAATTTAATCAAATTCAGCTGATGCTATCATTGAAAAAAAGTCTGTCCATAAGCAAAACAAAATTATTTTTTTCTTTCTACATTACCTGTTTCTCTAATCATCTCAATTAAGTTCTCCCTAGGACCATTATCTAGGGAAAGTAAGACAAATTTAGAAATGGATATGAGAGTAGCAGAACCCCAAATAGGTTTTTATTAAAATAAAATTATATTTAACAGTTATATGCATTGAATTTCCAAAGAAATATAAAAATCTATTTACAATTAGATATTCTCAGCAAGTAATTTAGAAACAGTGATCTGTGATCAAGATGTTTTAAGCACTTTTAGGTTATGCAACTGTTTATTTGAACAATGCCTACTTAGATTTGGCACTACCAAATTTACTTTTAAAACTCAGTGTATGATATGCCTTTTCCCCATATTCCATTAGGGTGTTACCAGTATATAAAACTAAATAAAAATACCCTAAAACCAAATAAGAGGAAATAAAACCCCTAGAAACTATGGATAATAGGAGACCACGTTCCAGAGAACAGAAGGCAATTCCACCAGCTGCAATGACACAGAAGTTGGGTTGAAACTAAAAGACCAGGACCTATATGCTCCTTTAGAAATGCCACTAGAGCATGGCAGGTAGGAAAATAAGGCAGAGATTTTGACTCACCTCCACTCTCTGACCTTAGCTCTGAGAGACAGAAGGTTCACAGGCCAGAAGAAGGTCAGCCGTCCCTCGACACCTCATATATATGAATTTTTTGGTAAAGGTGCCAAATATACTTCTATCTCTCTCTCTCAAATTCGTAGTCCCCATCAAGTATCTTCTTTTGTTACTCATGGCAGCAACCTGTCAGCTGCACAAACTAATGGAGAGGGGTACAGGGATGTGTTATTTTCCAAGATGTGTATTTGCTTCAACTAAGAGGAGATATGTCAGGGAAGAAACAAAAAGGATGCGGTGGGTACAAGGAGGGCTTTCGGGGGGTATCGGTGAACAAAGTAAAATCTCAGGCTGCATGCAGTTTCCTATTATGGTCAGAGACTTGGAGCTACACTAGAAGGCTATGAACATCAGTGGGTCTGAGATGGAGATCCAGTCAGGGTACAAATGAATGGATGAAGAGTAAAGATAATCTACCTTGTAGTGCCCAGTAGAGGTCTCCTTGTTTATGCATGAAAAACAAATAACGTGAAGCCTTTGAAATATTCTGAAATTTGCATTTTCATACCATTGTAATGTAAGCATTTAAAAATGTTATTAGGAACTTACTTTAAACCTATTTTAATGGCTATATGTTACCCTGAATGGAGGTACTAATATTTTCGTAGTTATTCTCCCATTCTCAGATATTTGTATTATTTTTCACTACCACGGATGAAGACATAACACCCAAATCTGTGATAAAGATTCTACTGTAATCAAATTTTTTTGTTAGAAGAGAATCCTAGAACAGGGATTACTGGTCAATGGATATTAATTTTTAAATCATCTTACTACATACTGTTTGGTTACTTTCTAAAATACTGTAGCGCTTTTTACCACCACAACCAATGTATGAGCATGCTTATTTAGTGGACAGCTGCCCGCAATGGGCTCTTGTGTTTGTTTTCCTTTAATAATGTAATGGGTGAAAATTTATATATTATTTTTATAACCATTTCCTTAATTAATAGGAAGGCTGGACACTTACAATTATTGGTTGCATGATTACTATACTTTCTCTTTTTGTGAAATCTCTGATCACTTATTTTCATTTACTCTGCTAATAACATGATACTAGGAAAGATTTTAATGGTCTAATTTTTTTTTCCAGGTAAAGGTGAAAGACAATTTTGTGACAGTTGAATGATAGGTCATATCCTTAAATTAAACCATGAAAGCCATAACATGCTTAGTATTTTTGAAGGCCTATTTTTATAACTTAAATATCTTATGATTGAATATTATTAATTGTAGCAATATTATTAAAGACAGGTACTATTATTTTTTCTAAGTGTTTTAAGTATTAAAAAATTGTTTTAAGGTAAGAACTATATTTTGTTTTGCTAATGGACAGGAAAAGCAAGACTTAAAGGACAGAGCTAGAATTCAAATCCAATGTATATGACTCCAAAACTCAGGCTTCCATTCTTCTGGTGTAATACTTTCCTGTATTCACATCTGCAAGTCCTTTTCAGAGACATTACCCTCTTTGTTTAGCTCTCAGCATTCTGTACATTTTAGCCAGTTCCTTTTAGAAACAATACTTTTTAAGAATGGACATATAATATTAAAAGTAGTCACTATCCTAGCAAAATGAATAATTTTTGCTGGGTCAATAGTAGAAATAATTATTATAATGACAATAAAGGGAATATTTGCAGGATATTTCATATTTTGCATTGCCAACTGCAATGCATTGTGAAATAAAAATGGAAATACAAAACAGCCTGTATCTGTGATCCTATTTTGTTATAAATATGTATGTCTTCACAAATATATGCAAATATATGCATAGTCAAAAGATAAGTGTATATTCCAAAATGCACACTGGGTATGCATTTATGAGTAGTTTTAAATTTTTTTAGAGTGTCTCTTTAAAAACTATAATATTTTTGTGTTCTTTTCATAATCATTGTAGTTAGTCTTTTTTATAATATTAAGGCAACCTAAAGAGAATTAAAGGCAAACACCAGATTAAGCATTTTAATGGTAATACATTATATATATATATAAAGGACCTATGCAATTTTATCATAAACACATTGGAAACCTGTAGTGGAATGGGCAAAAATTATGACATTTGATTCTCATAATAATCTAAAGTAGATAGGACAGGGGTTTTCTTTTGTTTGTTTGTTTGCTTTGCGGTACACGGGCCTCTCACTGTTGTGGCCTCTCCTGTTGTGGAGCACAGGCTCTGGACGTGCCGGCTCAGTGGCCATGGCTCATAGGCCCAGCCGCTCCGCGGCACGTGGGATCTTCCCAGACCGGGGCACGAACCCATGTCCCCTGCATCGGCAGGCAGACTCTCAACCACTACGCCACCAGGGAAGCCCAATTAATGATTTTTGAAGCTAGCACTAGAATTAAAATTTTCTGAGTATGAATAGGCAGCTGTAGACTCTTAAACCAATTAATATTTCATTTTTAAGGACAAACATAGCCAAGTAAAGCAGCTGCAGTCCCTTGTAACCGGAAAAATGAGGAGAAAATGCCTTGGAGAAAATGAAGTCAGAAGTTGGACAATCAGGTGGTGATAGGCACCCCACAGGCTGCTATCTGCTGATGGGCGTGCACTTTCACAAAGGAGCCAATGGTGTAGGGACACCCTGAAAATCCAGGAGTGTGGTACCCATGGAGAAAATAGTTCCAGCTGGCCTCTGGCCTCCCATGCTGGAGGGCCAATCCTTGCTGGACGAGCTCCAAACTACCCTGAGAGGAACCAGCCACTACTGTGCTAGTGTGTCAGCTTCAGAGCCAGACTTTCTCCTGACTCACATAAACACAGCCCAAATGTGCAGCTCCAGCGCCAAGTAAGTCTCCACTCCCGACTCACAAAATTTCTGTTGAAATTGTTAGTTATTTCAAATCTGGTTGCTTAAAATGGCTTACTCTGCTTTACAGACTTTCATTACTCTCCTGTGGTTAGGTAGCAGTTCTCCTAAGAAGCAGTCATCCTCAGAGCCCTCCTTGTTTAGAGAGAGTGGCACTTGGATGGATCAGGTTAGCTCCTGGAGCTCATGTTCCGATATAGTGTGTTGGACAAGCAGTTGGACCTAGATCCCATCCTCACCAACATGCAGAGAAAAACTTTCCAATCACAAGATAGATCCAAATATACATGGTGATCTAGGTTTCGATACACGAATGCGGGATCCAGAACGTAAACCAGGGGAGTCTTAAATCTTCAGCCAGCATTAGTAGTGGGTATAGGGAGATAATGACTCTTCCTGAAATTTTGGAATCTGGGCTGAGAAGGGGAGCAAAAATAGAACCTAGGAAATTCTGGTGGAGATTTTAAGAAAGTCACAGAGTTAGAGTGACAAAACGGAGAGATAGACGGAAGTGAAAAAGAGAATGGTGGTTGAATAAATGATACAGCATCTAGCATCTTGTTAAGGGTGACAGGAAAATGTAAATATACTGTAGTGCTTGTTTTGCTGCTTTGGTTCAGGTTTTTTTTTGGGGGGGTGTTTAACCTTTCCATTTGCTTTTGATAATAGCACCTGAATTTCCATGTGGAAATGATCTTTCTCCCATTAAATACAGTCTAGTGGTCAATGAAGTCCAGTTGGAAATTCCCTGCTTGAATTTTTAATTATGAGCAGAATGATGAAAGGCTGTTAATTACTGGAATTAATTCATTATGGCGTCAGTTCCTGGGGAAACACTATAGTTCCTGTTACCTAAGCTCTCTGGAGCAGTCTGTTTTCTGTATGTTGCATGCCTGGTTTCCAAGCTTTTTTTCAATCCTGTGACTTCCTAATAACCTTTCGATAAATTACCCATTTGTTTAAGTTAGTTAGTTTATGGTAATCACAACCAAAGAACTAATACTCAAATAGTCCAGATTAGGTAAAGTAATTAAAGTTGAGCCTTGTGATGTTCACAGTACCAGCAGTATACTGAAACAATACAAGCAATCCTATTTTTGAGAGGAGAATGGAGCTGTAATTCCCCCAAATTAAAGTGATCAGTGGTGGAGAAGGTCGGAGGGGGTGAAGAATGTGAGTTGATTCCTTTTTCCCTCCAGCATTTTATTATGAAAAATTGTAAACATACAACAAAGCTGATAAATTTTACAGTGAACAGTCCTATGCCCACTATCTACATTCTATTATGAACATTTTGCTATACTTTCTTTTTTTTTTAATTGGAGTATAGTTGATTTACAATTTGTGTTAGTTTCTGCTGTAAGCGAAGTGAGTCCGTTATACATATACATATATCCACTTTTTAGATTCTATTCCCATATAGGTCATTACAGAATCCTCAATAGAGTTCCCTGTGCTATACAGTAGGTTCTTACTAGTTATCTATTTTATATATAGTAGTGCGTATATGTCAATCCCAATCTCCCAATTTATCCCTCCCCGCCTTTCCCCCTTGCTATACTTCCTTTTTTTTTTTTTTTTTTTTTTTGCGGTACGCGGGCCTCCCACTGCTGTGGACTCTCCCGTCGCAGAGCACAGGCTCCGGACGCGCAGGCCCAGCGGCCATGGCTCACGGGCCCAGCCGCTCTGCAGCACGTGGGATCCTCCCGGACCGGGGCACGAACCCGCGTCCCCCGCATCGGCAGGCAGACCCCCAACCACTGCGCCACCAGGGAAGCCCTTGTTTTTTTGTTTTTTGTTTTGGCTATACTTTCTTTGTGACATTTATCTATCCATCCCTCTAAGCATCTGTTAACCCATCTTATTTTTGATGATGCAATTCAAAGTAAATTGCTGACCTCAATATACTGACATCAGTATGTTGTATCATGTATATATCATTAGCAAGAGTTGAATATTAATTTCTAGTTTTTCCTTTTGATGTAAAATTTACGTTCAATGAAATTCACAAGTCTTAGGTGTTAATTTCGAGTTTTAACAAATGCATACACTGGTATAGCCCAAACGCCTATTAAGGTACAGAACATTACCTTCATTTCAGAAAGTTCCCTTGTGCTTTGTCCTAGACAATCCTTGCCCCTGTTCCTGCTCCCTCTCCCCCTTCCAAAGTCAACCACTCTGATTTTTTTATCATGGTGCTGATTTCCTATAATTGTGAAACAGGTGAGCCAAGAAGACAGATGCCTGGATCTCTGGTCATAGGGGTACTAAACCATTACTGGAAATGTAACTATGTGGAGATATTAGGTTTTGAACAGCTATTCTTAAGGAGAGTTCTGTAGGTGATCGAAGAGTGTTTTGCCTAGATAAGCACTTCAGTTGGAAGGAGTTGGCTTCTAGGAAGCAAACTCTAGTCATAGTCACTGGGTTTCTGGTTCCAGGAGAATGCAGGAGAGGCTGAGGTCCTCCAGACTCAGCATTCAGCAGGGTTGCATATACACCTAAATAATATCTCTTTGAAGGCACATGAAAGATTAGCTACCTGTAGAGTCAAATTATCTGTTGTCCCTGGGCATGAAGAGAAAGGAAAACATGTGCTGAATAATGTAGGGCAATTCTGTTTATGCCACTTTAATTACTAACAAGGAGACATATGCTAGGTTTTACTATCATTCACTTGCTACAGAACACTTGACTGAGAAGACTGGAAAGAGAGGGTGGAGTTTAAATTCACAGATGGTAGGCTCTGGACAATGAATGGAAAGGGATGGACTGGAATCTGGTAAAGACAGAATATCCTCCCTTTTCTCTACTTTTTTTTCCAGAGAAGACTTTGTGATGTTCTGTGGTTGTCATGAATTGGTGAAATTCCAGATTCTGATGTTTTCTGACTACTTCTCTACTGCTATAATATTCCTTCACACTGACAGAGGGGTGATCTGACCACTTAGCATAATTCAATTTTAAGTTTGTGCCCACAGGTCCCTTAGTTGTTGCAAAAGTTTATTTTAAAATGTATGTGGTTCAATGAGATATCACCTCTCGTGTGGTAGAATGGTTATTACAAAAAGGCAAGAGATAACAAATGTTGGCAAGGATGTGGAGGAAAGGGGACCCTTCAGTGAGTGGAATGTAAATTGGTGCAGCCATTTTGGAAAACAGTGTGGAGGTTCCTCAAAAATTAAAAATAGAACTACCATTCTACCATTTGATCATCCAGCAATCCCACTCCTGGGTATATAGCTGAAGGAGATGAAATCACAATCTTAAAGAGATATCTGCACTCCCATATTTATTACAGCATTATTCACAATAGCTGAGATATGGAAACAACCAAAATGTCCTTTGGCAGAGGAATGGATATGGAAAATGTTGTATACACATGCAATGGAATATTATCCAGCCTTAAAAATGAAGGAAATTCTGCCATTTGTGACAACACAGGTGAACCTGGAGGGCATACGCTAAATGAAATTAGTTGGATAGAGAAAGACAAATACTGTATGGTATCACTTATATGTGGAATCTTAAAAAAAAAAAAAAAGCTTATTTCATAGAAACAGACAATAGAATGGTGGTTGCCAGGGGCTGCGGATAGGGGGAAATAGGGAGATGTAGGTGAAAGGGTACAAACTTTCAGCTGTAAAATGAATAAGTTCTGAGGATCTGTTGTATACTTGAATATGCTGAGTAGATCTTAAGCACTCTCACCACACACACACACACACACACACGAGTTAACCATGTGAGGTAAGAGATGTATTAATTACCTTGATTTTGGTAATCATTTCACAATGGCAAATCACAATATCAAATCATCATGTTGTACACTTTAAATAGTTACAATTATATTTTTCAGTTATTCTTCAATAAAGTTGGAAGAAAAAATAAATTGGAGATAATAGGGTTAAAAATATATGTGGTTGCAGAACAGGAATAAAGACGCAGATGTAGAGAATGGGCCTGGGGACACGGGGAGGGGGAAGGGTAAGCTGGGATGAAGTGAGAGAGTAGCATTGACATATATACACTAGCAAATGTAAAATAGATAGCTAGTGGGAAGCAGCCACATAGCACAGGGAGATCAGCTCAGTGCTTTGTGACCACTTAGAGGGGTGGGATAGGGAGGGTGGGAGGGAGACACAAGAGGGAGGAGATATGGGGATATATGTGTATGTATAGCTGATTCACTTTGTTATACAGCAGAAACTAACACAACAATGTAAACAATTATACTCCAATAAATATGTTAAAAAATATATGTGGGGGCTTCCCTGGTGGTGCAGTGGTTGAGAGTCCACCTGTAGGTGCAGGGGACACGGGTTCATGCCGCGGTCCGGGAATATCCCACATGCCGCGGAGCGGCTGGGCCCGTGAGCGATGGCCCCTGAACCTGCGTGTCCGGAGCCTGTGCTCCGCAATGGGAGAGGCCACAACAGTGAGAGGCCCGCGTACCGCAAAAAAAAAAAAAAAAAAAAAAAAAAATATATATATATATATATATATATGTGGTTGCTCAATATTAGAGTACCATTTTTTTTCCTTCTTGAGGTTTATTATTTAACTATTCTACAACAGCATCCTTTTTTTGGTGACCCTCCTTAAAAACTTGCAATGTGGCTGAATCAAGATGAAAATGGGAATCTGTGGGTGACTGGCCATCACAAACCCTAATAATCACTTGAGGTTGGCTACTGTCCATTCTACCAGGAACTCTTAAGCCATGTGGAGCCGATTTTGTAGCAAATATACTGCTGTTCTTTTGTAAATTAATATTTTAAATATTTTAATCCTTTTCATTGCTTAAAATATTGTTTGCCATTTTGCACTCATGCTGCTGTCTATTTCACATATCTCTCTAATTTCCTACGTGAGTCCAAAACTTTTATGCTAATGGTATAGATAATATATATTTTCCTTATCATTTTAATCAATATTATCTCTATCCATGAGTCTCAAAACATTTTGCTTTTCACCTAGAGTTTTAAGGTGTTTTTGTGAAACTGAATTTATTTTTCTTTTTACCCTTTTTTGGCCCTTCCCTTATATTTGTGAATTATTATTTTTAACATATTTTCCTTAAGCAGAATTTCTAGGTTTAATTACACAAGTTTTTTGTGGCTTTTTATTCACATTCCCATATATGAAGATGCCACATTTATTGTACCTTCATCTATATTCAGTGTTTTTTTGAAAACAAAATTATTAATATCATGTATTTTGAAATAGAGCTTTAGAACAGTAATCATAGCTCTGCAGCAGGAACACACAAAAGCATCTGGAAAAGTAGTTTCTGTCTCATTGACTGCCTATTAAAATAATTTATTGGTTTGTAACCCAGAGGTTGCTGACCTCTGCAGTTGTCAGAAGTAGCACTTCCCTTTAATTCTTTTTTTTTTTTTTTTTTTTTTTTTTTTTTTTTCTTTTTGCGGTATGCGGGCCTCTCACTGTTGTGGCCTCTCCCGTTGCGGAGCACAGGCTCCGGATGCGCAGGCCCAGCGGCCATGGCTCACGGGCCCAGCCGCTCCGCGGCATATGGGATCCTCCCAGACCGGGGCACGAACCCGTATCCCCTGCATCGGCAGGCGGACTCTCAACCACTGCGCCACCAGGGAGGCCCTCCCTTTAATTCTAAATGAAAGGATCTGAGCCCTCATTATGTTTGACCACAGGAAAGTTAGGCTTTTCCCATTTTCCCCTCCCTAAGGTCTCTGGGACTCCATATAGAATGCTCGAGTGTTTCCTAGATCAGTCCTGGATTTCACTGCATACTTGGGGCAGTGACCTCCTTCTGGTCTGCATCTCTAATCTTTGCATAACAATTTTTAATTATTTCTTAACTGGTTCCTAAGGGCACTGCAACTCACCTGTATACCTTCAACCTGAATATGGACATAAGACCATCAATGAATACCCAGAGCTCAGCTAAGATCAGGCTGTAACAGTGAACAAAACTCTACTAACAGTACCAGATAACAAAAGGAGATTCAGTATAGAAAAGAAAATACTGGGTATTAGATGTGAGTACTTCTGGGATTCAAAACCAAAACCTATTCCCCATTCCCAGGACCCTTCAGGGCATCTGTCTTGTTTCCCCTGCCCGATTACCAAGTTGTAGGAACTGTTCACGTTCTCCAAATGGGGTGTCTTTGACCTTGTGCCCTATAAGAGTCCGTGGCTTTCAATTCCTTCACAACCCAGCAAAGGGAAATCTCACCTTCCGTCAATCACTTTTAGCCCAACACCCCAATTAAAAACAAACAAAAATCTGTAGGTGAACACCTTTATCTATAATTAAGCCTATAAAAATTCCAAAGAGCTGATACTAAAAGACATAGAGATTGATTTTTAAAAATCATTAAGCAAACATTAAGCAAAACACCATCATCAAGGAAAGTAAAAAAAAAACCTGTGTAAGTATTGATTCAAAGTTGAAATATAACAGAGTGAATATGAGAATAATATATGATAAAATATAACAGTGTTACTCAAAGTATCATAAGTCATAGTCATTGTGATTTGGAGAAAACACCAAAGAATAAATCTAAAAATAACTAGAACTAATAAAATAGTTGAGAAAAAATTCTGAGTTAAAGATAAATGTATAGGGGAGACCTTCAAGATGGCGGAGGAATAAGACATGGAGATCACCTTCCTCCCCACAAATACATCAGAAATACATCTACATGTGGAACTGCTCCTATAGAACACCCACTGAATGCTGGCAGAAGACCTCAGACCTTCCAAAAGGCAAGAAACTCCCCATGTACCTGGGTAGGGCCAAAGAAAAAACAGAGACAAAAGGAGACCCCACACACAGTAAGTTAAGCAAAATGAGAAGACAGAGAAACACACAGCAGATGAAGGAGCAAGGTAAAAACCCACCAGACCAAACAAATGAAGAGGAAATAGGCAGTCTACCTTTAAAAGAATTCAGAGTAATGATAGTAAAGATGATCCAACATCTTGGAAATAGAATGGAGAAAATACAAGAAACATTTAACAAGGACCTAGAAGAACTAAAGAGCAAACAAACAATGAAGAACAACACAATAAATGAAATTAAAAATTCTCTAGAAGGAATCAATAGCAGAATGACTGAGGCAGAAGAACGGATAAGTGACCTGGAAGTTAAAATAGTGGAAATAACTACTGCAGAGAAGAATAAAGAAAAGAGAATGAAAAAACTTGAGGACAGTCTCAGAGACCTCTGGGACAACATTAAACACACCAACGTTTGAATTATAGGGGTCCTAGAAGAAGAAGAGAAAAAGAAAGGGAGTGAGAAAATATTTGAAGATATTATAGTTGAAAACTTCCCTAATATGGGAAAGGAAATAACCAAGTCAGGAAGTGCAGAGAGTCCCATACAGGATAAACCCAAGGAGAAACACTCCAAGACACATATTAATCAAACTACCAAATATTAAATACAAAGAAAAAATATTACAAGCAGCAAGGGAAAAACAACAAATAACACGCGAGGAAATCCCCATAAGGTTAACAGCTGATCTTTCAGCAGAAACTCTGCAAGCCAGAAGGGAGTGGCAGGACATATTTAAAGTGATGAAAGGGAAAAACTTACAACCAAGATTACTCTACCCAGCAAAGATCTCATTCATATTTGACAGAGAAATCAAAACTTTTATAGACAAACAAAAGCTAAGAGAATTCAGCACCACAAAACCAGCTTTACAACAAATGCTAAAGGAACTTCTCTAGGGAGGAAACACAAGAGAAGGAAAAGTCATACAATAACAAACCCCAAACAAGAAAATGGTAATAGGAACATACATATTGATAAATACCTTAAATGTAAACAGATTAAATGCTCCAACCAGAAGACACAGACTGGCTGAATGGATGCAAAAACAAGACCTTTATATATGATGTCTACAAGAGACCCACTTCAGACCTAGGGACACATGCAGACTGAACATGAGGGGATGGAAAAAGATATTCCATGCAAATGGAAATCAAAAGAAAGCTGGAGCAGCAATTCTCGCAGCAGACAAAATAGACTTTAAAATAAAGGCTATTACAAGAGACAAAGAAGGACACTACAGAATGATTAAGTGGTCAATCCAGAAGAAGATATAACAATTGTAAATATTTATGCACCCAACATAGGAGCACCTCAATACATAAGGCAAATGCTAACAACCATAAAACGGGAGATCGACAGTAACACAGTCATAGTAGGGGACTTTAACACCCCACTTTCACCAATGGACAGATCATCCAAAATGAAAATAAATAAGGAAACACAAGCTTTAAATAATGCATTAAACAACATGTACTTAATTGATATTTATAGGACATTCCATCCAAAAACAGCAGAATACACTTTCTTCTCAAGTGCTCATGGGACATTCTCCAGGATAGATCATATCTTGGGTCACAAATCAAGCCTTGGTAAATTTAAGAAAACTGAAATCCTATCAAGTATCTTTTCCAACCACAATGCTGTGAGACTAGATATCAATTACAGGAAAAGATCTGTAAAAAATACAAACACATGGAGGCTAAACAATTCAGTACTAAATAACCAAGAGATCACTGAAGAAATCAAAGAGGAAATCAAAAAATACCTAGACACAAATGACAATGAAAACACGACGACCCAAAACCTATGGGATGCAGCAAAAGCAGTTTTAAGAGGGAAGTTTATAGCAGTACAATCCTACCTCAAGAAACAAGAAACCTCTCAAATAAACAACCTAACCTTACACCTAAAGCAATTAGAGGAAGAAGAATTTTTTTAAAAACCCAAAGTTAGCAGAAGGAAAGAAATCGTAAACATCAGATCAGAAGTAATGAAAAAGAAATGAAGGAAACGATAGCAAAGATCAATAAAACTAAAAGCTGGTTCTTTGAGAAGATAAACAAAATTGATAAACCATTAGCCAGATTCATCAAGAAAAAAGAGTGAAGACTCAAATCATTAGAATTAGAAATGAAAAAGGAGAAGTAACAACTGACCCTGAAGAAACCCAAAGGAATATGAGAGATTACTGCAAGCAACTCTATGCCAATAACATGGACAACCTGGAAGAAATGGACAAATTCTTAGAAAAGCACAACCTTCCTAGACTGAGCCAGGAAGAAACAGAAAATATAAACAGACCAATCACAAGCACTGAAATTGAAACTCTGATTAATAATCTTGCAACAAACAAAAGCCCAGGACCACATGGCTTCACAGGCAAATTCTATCAAACAATTTGGGAAGAGCTAACACCTATCTTTCTCAAACTCTTCCAAAATATAGCAGAGGGAGGAACACTCCCAAACTCATTCTACAAGGCCACCATCACCCTGATACCAAAACCAGGCAAAGATGTCACAAGAAAATAAAACTACAGGCCAATATCACTGATGAACATAGATGCAATAATCCTGAACAAAATACTAGCAAACAGAATCCAACTGAACATTAAAAGGATCATACACCATGATCAAGTGGGTTTATCCCAGGAATGCAAGGATTCTTCAATATATGCAAATCAATCAGTGTGATACAGCATATTAACAAATTGAAGGAGAAAAACCATATAATCATGTCAATAGATGCAGAAAAAGCTTTCAACAAAATTCAACACCCATTTATGATAAAAACTCTCCAGAAGGTAGGCCTAGAGGGAACTTACCTCAACATCATAAAGGCCATATATGAGAAACCCACAGCCAACATCGTTCTCAATGGTGAAAAACTGAAAGCATTTCCTCTAAGATCAGGAACAAGACAAGGTTGTCGGCTGTCAGCGCTATTATTCAACATAGTTTTGAAAGTTTCAGCCACAGCAATCAGAGAAGAAAGGGAAATAAAGGGAATCCAAATCAGAAAAGAAGTAAAGCTGTCACTGTTTGCAGATGACATGATACTATACATAGAGAATCCTAAAGATGCTACCAGAAAACTACTAGAGCTAATCAATGAATTCGGTAAAGTAGCAGTATACAAAATTAATGCACAGGAATCTCTTGCATTCCTTGCTCAACATCACTCATCGTTAGAGAAATGCAAATCAAAACTACAGTGAGGTATCACCTCACACCAGTCAGAATGGCTATCATCAAAAAATTTACAAACAGTAAATGCTGGAGAGGGTGTGGAGAAAGGGGAACCCTCTTGCACTGTTGGTGGGAATGTAAATTGATACAGCCAGTATGGAGAACAGTATGGAGGTTCCTTATAAAACTAAAAATAGAACTACCATATGACCCAGCAATCCCAGTGCTGTGCATATACCCTAATTCAAAAAGAGTCATGTACCACAATGTTCATTGCAGCTCTATTTACAATGGCCAGGACATGGAAGCAACCTAAGTGTCCATCAACAGATAAATGGATAAAGAAGATGTGGCACATATATACAATTGAATATTACTCAGCCATAAAAAGGAATGAAATTGAGTTATTTGTAGTGAGGTGGATGGACCTAGCGTTTATCATACAGAGTGAAGTAAGTCAGAAAGAGAAAAACAAATACTGTACGCTAACACATGTATATGGAATCTTAAAAAAGAAATAATTCTTCTGAAAAACCTAGGGGCAGGACAGGAATAAAGACTCAGATGTGGAGAATGGACTTGAGGACACGGGGAGGGGGAAGGGTAAGCTGGGACAAAGTGAGAGAGTGGCATGGACTTATATACACTACCAAATGTAAAACATATAGCTATTGGCAAGCAGACGCACAGCACAGGGAGATCAGCTCGGTGCTTTGTGACCACGTAGAGGGTGACCACCTAGAGGGGTGGGATAGGTAGGGTAGTAGGGAGATGCAAGAGGGAGGGGATATGGGGATATATGTATACCTATAGCTGATTCACTTTGTTATAAAGCAGAAACTAACACACCATTGTAAGGTAATTGTACTCCAATAAAGATCTTAAAAAAAAAAAGAAATGTATACAGAATTAAATAGATTTAACTATTTACCATAATAGATGAAGAGGTGTAAAGGAAATGAAAGTTTTACAAGAAAAAAAAATTTAACGATAGCTTAATAAATGTGGGAATTCAGTGAATAAAGTTATGAAATATACTGATTTAGAGTTCTCATAAAGGTAGAATTCTATTATTTATGCATTTATTCTTTAATTTCACAATTATCTTTGCACATTTACATTCCAGGGACAACATTCAGCCCTGGGAACACATCCGTGAACAAGACAGAGATGCTCTCTACCTTCATGGATTACCGCCTATTATGAGAGATGGACATTTTAAAGATTTGTGTACTTGAATAATTACATGACTAAAACTGTGATAATTGCAGTATGTAAGGTAGGGCTACCTACACATTTGTAAAACATGAAGTGGATTTGAGGAATTCAAAGAAGGCCATGGTGACTGAGTGTAGAGGGTGAATGGGAAAGAGTGAGTTTGCAGAGGGAGGGAAGGAGGGAGGCCCTAGAGCAGGGGTCCCCAACCCCCGGACTGGTAGCAGTCTGCAGCCTTTTAGGAAGTGGCCATACAGCAAGAGATGAGCAGTGGGCGGGTGAGCGAGCAAGCGAAACTTCGTCTCCCGCCCCCTTTGCCGGCATTACCGCCTGAACCGTCACCTCCCTCCCCCCACCGTCCGTGGAAAAATTGGCTTCCACGCAATGGGTCCCTGGTGCCAAAAAGGTTGGGGACCGCTGTCCTAGAACATCTGGGGCCTTGTGACCATATTAAAGATTTTGACCCTTATTCTAAGAGCAATAGGAAGCCATTGAAAGGTTTTGAGGTTTAAAAAGAATATTAATGACAGGAAATCACCTATCTGTCCAACAAAAGGGAGAGGCTTTAGAAATTATTTTATAACGAGATAAAATACTTTTCATTATGAAAAATGTTTATTGGGAATTTTTAGTGACATGAAAAATAAAGTAAAGTAAAATTTAATATTAAGTGTGGCATCAACTATGTTAATACATGAAAAAGTTAGCAATGGTAATCTAGGATTGAGGGTTTCACTGAATCTTGTTTAATATTTTTCTAGGTTTTCCACGTTGTCTAAAACAAATGTACATTTAGTTTTACAAAGGTAGGAAAATGTAGTATTTTAATTTCTGATCCCTTCTGAGTTGGTCACATCAATAATTTATTGGTGGGCCCAATAACAGTGAATTTTAGGGTGAACTTAATTCACTTATTTTCTTTGTTTAAATTTAATTGGGTGTGGATGAGCCTAACACATTCCTGTACACTTGGTAACTTGTACTTAAGAGTGAACATGTGTGTGCAGAAAAGAGTTAACACAGCAGGCCGCAGACTGCTGTCCTTGGAAATGCCTGCTTGCAAGGTGACCCTTGACTGGCGTCTGGAAACTTGGATTTCTGGAAGGTTTCGACCATTCCCAGAACTGATAAGAGCAGCTCACTCTGCCTAGACAGTTTGTGCAAACAATATGGTTTTTGCTGAATACCTGCTTTCCTTCTGGGAATCTGGAATTTTGGAACATGCTAGGCAGAGGGTGCCTATGTGACCAGCCCCCAGTAAAAATCCTGGGTGCTGCATTTCTAATGAGTTTCCTAGGTAGACAGCATTTTACACGTGTTGTCACAACTTGTTGCTGGTGATTTAACTGCTTCCTGTGTGACTCCACTGGGAGAGCACTCTTGGAAGCTTTGCATAATTTCCTCTGACCTTTGCTTCGATTTTGCTTTGATATTTTTGCTGTAATAAATCATAGCCATGAGTATGGCTTTCTGCTGAGTCCTATGAGTCCTCCCAGCGAATCATCAAACCTGGGGGTGGCCTTGGGGACCCCTAACACAGTTTTCATGTTGTTGAAACTCTTATCCCAGAGTTGTTTTTAATTGACTATTAGAAATTCATTTAAATGTAAGAGTTTAAGTGAAGAAGTATGCTGGCTCTGTCATTGCAGTAAAATGTGGTGTTATATTTATATTTGCATATGACAACATAGAAATAGTTAAACTTGTGCTCATTTGCAGTAAGTGTTTTACTGACTTGGTCTGGGCATTGATGATTCACAGGGACAGCACAGTTGTATTTGAAAACAAAAATTTCTAAACAACTTCCAAATAGTATGCAGGTCACCTAAAACCAAATAGTTTCTACTTTATACTGTATCATATTTTCTTATTTTGCTCAAAGTTATTACAGCTCAACACAGTATATAGTTTTAGCTTCAAACTTGATGAGTATGTATATATGTGTGTGTTTCTAGGTCTACTCCTACTTTGTTTCACTTAACATTAAATTTGAATATTTTCAAGTCAGAATATATCTGCCTAGAGCAAAATCTCATTTACCACAGCATTCTATCTTATGTATGCTCTACATAATTAACTAGTCTCATCTTATGATACATCCAGGCAGTCCCTCAATTTTTAGTATTTAAACAATAATGTTATTAATATCCTTGATTCAGATTTTTGAAGGATTATATTTAAAGGAATTATGGAAATATATAACAGATTAAAAGATACAAAGATATCAAAAATTTAACTATATAAAAAATAGAAGATTCAGAAGATAATATAATTCAATATTTACATAATCTTGGAGGAAGACTTAAAACATGGTCTCACACAGTAGCAGAAACTACAATAAAATGATTGTTAGCTTTGTCTGCATAACAAATAGAAACATACTTGCTATAAAAGGAAAAAGTCATAAAAAGGTTAAAAGAGGGACTTCCCTGGTGGCTCAGTGGTTAAGAATCCGCCTACCAATGCAGGGGACATGGGTCGGATCCCTGGTCCGGGAAGATCCCACATGCTGTGCAGCATCTAAGCCCGTGTGCCACAACTACTGAGCCTGTGCTCTAGAGCCTGCAAGCCACAACTGCTGAGCCCACGTGCTGCAACTACTGAAGCCTGCGTGCCTAGAGCCCGTGCTCGGCAGCAAGAGAAGCCACCACAATGAGAAGCCTGCGCATTGCAACGAAGAGTAGTCCCCGCTCGCCTCAACTAGGGAAAGCCCATGCATAGCAACTAAGACCCAACACAGCCAAAAATAAATAAATAAATAAATAAATTTATATTAAAAAAAGGTTAAAAGAAAACAAACTGAGAACAAACAGAGAAACAAAACTATTTGCAACCCACATAACAGATTAAAAATAACAGTGATAACTTACATGTTTATTAGGAAAAAAATAAATGCAGCAATTGATAGGTGGGAATCAGTAGGGAATTTGCAATGGTCAAGAAAAATATGGAGAAGTTTTCAATTTCATTATGGAAGATAATCAAATATAACACAAATTTTTATTCTATCTTGTCAAACTAAGTACAATGAAGAATTGTAAGACCCGTTGTGAACATGGGTACAATGAAAAACTCATACCACTGGTGGGAGTGTAGCTAGCATAATATTTAGCATATACTAGCCCCCCCAAATACTTGTTAATTGAATAAAAATGCATATAAGTAAGCTTCTAGGACTGATTATTAAAAAATGATTTGTGAGCACATAGGCAACATTGTTTATAAGAAAATAACTTGGATTTTGTTGCATATTAATTCCATTCTCTTTGACAGGGAGCCAGACTGGTGGGTGAAGTGAATGCAGTAGGCATTGCATCTTGCCTTCAGCAAAAGGAGTATGACATGACCTCTTCAGTGTGCTTATCACCAAGAGAGAAAAATACAGTTTTAGGTAAATCTAAAAGTGAGTTCTGTGGATGTTAGGTTTAATTGCCAGTTGTTGAACCTCATTCTGAACCTAATGAATCAAAATCTCTAGAAGTGAGTCCAGGAAATTTACAAGCTACCCAGGTGACTCTTAAATATACTAAGATCTGAGCACCTTTGGGCTAAATGCCAGAAACATGATGGGAACTAATTAATGTATATGGAGATTTTCATATTTTCTGCAGCCTGTGTCCCCCAAGATACCCTGATAATCATTTTCATCAGTGACTTAGATAATAATCTAGGATTGTTCTTTACAAATTTTCAGATTCCATGGAGTTGGCTGAGTTCATGGATACCTTGAATGATTACATCAAACACAAAGGACTGGGACAATTAGATTAAAGTGAAATTCGATGGAAATAAAGGTAAGGTCACATTCTCTATTCCAGATAGTACTGCACAAGGGACAGGATGATAAAGAGAGTTTTGGCTTAGCAGCACTGATTATGAACAGCTCATAGGGCTTCAGTCACTAGTCACTGACTCAATATCAGTTAACATTGTAAATTAGCTGCCCTAAAGGGCTAATATGATTTTAGGATACATTAATGTTAAGAAGTAACCATATTAACCAACAAACCTTTATTTTGTGCCAATCATTCCATATCAAATATATTCAGGTTACGTGCCAAACTCTAGGGAGGCTATTCATAAATTAATCTATATTCAGAGAAAATCAACAAGGCTAAAAAAGTGACTTGAAATTATGCATAGGAGGATATATTGATAGAAGAGGGATTTTCAGTTTGAAATAGAATAAACTAGCATTGGAGAAGGGGATGCATAATTTTAATTTATTTTTTATTTTGCTTGATTTAGTGTTATTTAAATGTAATATATTTGCATTATTTTAAAAATTAAAAATTGAACAATACCTCACTGAATATGCTTTTAAACATTGTAGCATTTCAACACACACAACATAATATCCAGGAGAACTAATTCAACAACCTCAATGAACTTAAGTTTTATATTTTCCAGATTTTTTCCTTATGCTTCTTTCATTTCCCAAATGAAATTTACAATTATTTCGTCAAGTGAAAAAAAAGTCCTGTTAAGATTTTGATTGGAACTGCACAAAACTTATAGTTTAATTTTGTCAGTTTTCCTGTCCCAAATAAGACAGCCATTGTTTTATGTCTTTCTACAGAGTTCTTCAAGTTTTAAAATTGAGATATAATTCAAATACCATTAAATTCACCCCTTTTAAAGTGTATAATTTAGTGGATTTTAATAAATTCAGAGAGTGTGCAAATGTCACCAATATCCACTTCCAGAACATTTTCATCTTCCTGAAACTCCCTAACCATTATCAGTCACTCCCCATTCTGCCTCCTCCAAGGCCCTGACAATCACTAACCTGCTTTCTGTCTCTATAGATTTGCCTGTTCTGGATATTTCATATATAGAAGCCTATAATACATGGCTTTTTGTATCTGTCTTCTTTCACTTAGCATATTGTTTTCAAGGTTCATCCATGTTGAAGCATGTGTCAGTACTTCATTCTTTTTTATGGCTGAATAATATTCCATTGCACAGACAGACCACATTTTGTTTATCCATTCATCAGTTGATAGACTTTGGATGATTTCCACTTTTTGGCTATTATGACTAATTCTGCTATGAACGTTGTGTACAAGTTTTTGGGTGAACATATATTTTCGATTTTCTTGGTATTTACCTAGCAGTGGAATTGCTGGGTCGTATGGTTATGGTTACTCTGTGTTTAAATTTTTGAAGAACTGCCAAACTGTTTTCTAAAGTGGCTATACCATTTTACAGTTCCACCAGCAATATACAAGGGTCCTGATTTTTCCCCATCCTCACCAAGGCTTGTTATTGTCTATTTTTTAGAAAAAAATATAGCCATCCTATTGGGTGTGAGGTGGTAGCTCAATGTGGTTTTTACTGGCATTTCCCTATGGCTAGTGATGTTGAGCATATTTCAGTGTGCTTATTGGCACATTTGTATGTTTTCTTTGGAGAAATGTCTGTTCAAATCCTTTGCCCATATTTTAGTCAGGTTATTTGTTGAGTTGTAAGAGTGCTTTATATACTGTGGATACAAGTCCCTGATCAGGTATATGATTTGCAAATATTTTCTCACATTCTGTGAATTTTTTCACTTTCTTCCTAGTGTCTTTTGAAGCACATATGTTTAAAGTTTTTATGAAGTCCAATTTATCTATTTTGTTTTTGTTGTTTGAGATTTTGGTGTCATATCAAAGAAAACAGCCTAATCCAAGTCATGAAGGCTTGTGCTATGCTTTCTCCTAAGAGTTTATAGTTTTAGCTCTTTATACTTAAGTCTTTGATCTGTTTTGAGTTGATTAGTGATGTGGTATGAAGTAGATTCATTGATTCCAAATTCATTCTTTTGCATGTATATACAATTGTAGTAGCAATATTTATTGAAAAGTCTATTTTTTCACATTGTATTGTCTTGGCACTCATCAAAACACAATTGACCATAAATGTATGAGTTTATTTTTAGATTCTCAATTCTATTCTATTGATATGTATGTCTATCCATATGCAAGTACCGTATAATCTTGATTACTATAGCTTTTTAGTAAGTTTTAAAATTGGGAATTGTGGGTCCTCTAACTTTGTACTTCTTTTATAAAATTGTTTTGGCTCTTCTGGATTCTTAGAATTTTCATACAATCAGCTTGTTAATTTCTGCAAAAATAAAAGTCAGCTGGGCTTTTGTTAGGGATTTCATTGAATCTATAGATCAATTTGTTGATAATTTATACTTAATAATATTGTCTTCCAATCCATGAACATAGAATGTCTTTCCATTTATTTAGAGCTTTAACTTATTTCAGTGATTTACTGTAGTTTCCAGTGGTCAAATCTTGAACTTCTTTTATAAAATGTATTCCTAAGTATTTTATGTATTTTTGGTAGAATTGAAAATGAGTTGCTTTTTTTACAAAATAATTCCACTTATCCCCATCCTTTGTGCTCTTGTTGTCTTATATTCTGCTTTTGCATATGATATAAACCTCACAACACAATGCCATTATTTTTGCTTTAAATTGTTAATTGTGTTTCACAGAAATTAAGGAAGAACAAAACTGCTAGCCTTTGTATTTATTCAGCTATTTACCACTTCCGGTGTTATTTATTCGTTTTGTGTCAACAAAGCTCTTCCTCTGATATGTCATTTCCTTCAGTCTAAAGAGCTTCCTCTAGCATTTCTTATAATGCAAGCCTGCTGGGTACAAATTCTCTTAACTTTCCTTTATCCAAAAATGTCTGTATTTCATTCTCATTTTTAGAAGATATATTCACTGGTTAAAGAATTTTAGGTAGACCTTTTTTCTTTGTTGTTTTAAAGAACACATTCCCTTGTGTCCTATTCTCCATTGTTTGTGATAGACAATCAGACATCATTTTTATCCTTGTTTTTCTGTATTTAAGGTCCTTTTTTGTTTTATAGCTCCTTTAAAATTTTTCTCTTTAGTAGTTTGACTGTAATATACCTAGGCTTGATTTTGCTTTTCGTTTAGTTTATGCTACTTGGGGTTTGCTATGCTTCCTGGATCTGTAGGTTTTTGTTTATAACCAGTTTTAGGAATTTTCAGCCATTATGTCTTCAAATATTTTTGAGCCTTTGCTCTCCTTATTTGTAGGATGTGGCTTTTACATGGTCATGGTCCTGTTCCTAAGACATGACATTTATGGAGTTCTCTATGAGCCTTAACAGTGGCTGGCGTAGAAATCCACCATCTCTCAGCTCCATTGATCTCTCTTGTCTCCTGTCAGCTCTCAGTCCTGCATCATCTACTCTTTGCTGGCCTTGTGTTACCTTATCCTGTGAATATAGCCCAGCCTTGTCCAGTAACCCACTGGGCACCCCATGCAGATTTTGGAACCTCTCCTCTGTGCATTACTTCTTCTCTTGAACGATGAAGCACAAATTCCAGCTGCTTCAGTAGCTCTGAACTCCGACTCCTGCTTCATTAGCTCAGTAAGACTTCGTGCTCTGCTTGGGCTTCACCTTCCTACTCAGTCATCTGGAAATTGTCCCCAGGCAGCAATCTATGGAGAATATTGTTCATCTCGTGTATTTTCCTTCTCTTGAGGATCATGATCCTGTATTGCTTGTGGTTCAATATCTGAAAGTAGTTGCCTTGTATATTTTGTCCAATTTTAGAGTTGTTTAGGGTGGTTTACTCTATCATGGCCAGAAATAGAAGCTGCCTTTTCTTGTTAAATACTTTTTAACTACTTGGCAAAATATGGAGTCAGATACATCTCGTCTAAATAAGGTTAGCAAATTTAGATGCCCACAGGAGTAATCCGGTAACACTAAAAACAAGTAAGGTGATCTAGATAATCAACTCCTTTATAGCTATATATATATATATATATATTTTTTTTTTTTTTTTTTTTTTAATTTTTTTTTGCGGTACACGGGCCTCTCACTGCTGTGGCCTCTCCCGTTGCGGAGCACAGGCTCCGGACGCGCAGGCTCAGAGGCCATGGCTCACGGGCCTAGCCGCTCCATGGCATGTGGGATCTTCCCGGACTGGGGCACGAACCTGTGTCCCCTGCATTGGCAGGCGGACTCTCAAACACTGCACCACCAGGGAAGCCCAGCTATATATATATTTTTGGAAAACATGTGGGCCAAATGAAACATTCACAGTATGTTTTTGGCCTGTTACAGTTCATGAGCCACTGGTGGAAACCTCTGTTAAACTTTGGATTTTAGCTTTGCCACATTCGTCTAAGTCTCTGTTTCTTCATTTGTAAATTTAGAATAATGACACTTAACTCACAAGGCTGTTGCCAGCTTTAAATGAAATAGATACAAGCAATAGATACTTGGTGTATAATATTCATGCAATAAGTGGAAGCTCATCTAGTAGCTGCTTTTGTCTGTAGGTTCTGGATCCACCATCATCTCAGTCCAGTGAGTTAAGTCTGGCTACCAGGTCCATTGACTACCTTTCTCAGAGAGACTACTGAGATCAGACCCCCCATGCTTCATCTTCCTTTTTAATCAGTCAAAGCATGAGTGAAGTTCCCATCATGCTTGCTGCTTCCTTCCTCTTCAACTAGCCACTCTACATTTCCTCGCCTCCCAAACTCTTTTGCTCTTCTCTCTAGAACTGCTGCTCCATAGCCAGTGATACTTTTCCTCATATTTTCAACCTGTTGCCTGAATATTCTCTCAGCTTCCTTGCCTTTCATGAAATATGGCTCTTTGCTGAGAATACCTGAAGCTCTCATAGGTGGCTGTGGCTGTTTACTTTCACAAACCCTATATACCTTAGGACAAGAAGGTAGGGCTGGTGTCTTCCTAGCTTACCACTGCCACCTCCATTTCGCCACTGTCTTGTAAAAACCCTCTCCACTGAGACTTAATCCATTTTATTACCCTCTATCCTATTGCTTGCTGTCATACACCAACTTTCCCAGTCATTTCCCCTGCCATTCATCTAAAATATTGGCACCTGGGCTTCCCTGGTGGCGCAGTGGTTGAGAGTCTGCCTGCCGATGCAGGGGACACGGGTTCATGCCCCGGTCTGGGAGGATCCCACATGCCGCGGAGTGGCTGGGCCCGTGAGCCATGGCCGCTGGGCCTGCGCGTCCGGAACCTGTGCTCCGCAAGGGGAGAGGCCACAACAGTGAGAGGCCCGCATACCGCAAAAAAAATAAAAATAAAAAATAAAAAATATTGGCACCTGCCTAATTTTCTCATCTCAGTTCCTCCCATCTTTTCCTGTAACCTATGGATGATAATAGCATAGATGACCCATTCTGTGCTATTAACTCTGATTTCTTCCTCCTCTACACTTCTGCCATGTGCTCTCACGTTACTAGTACTTCTAATTGATCCATTTACAAAATCACTACTTCATACATCATTATCTGTAACCAAAATCTCCTTCCCTGACAGTTGCTTATTCTCCTACTAGAATTTTCTTCCTCTTTTCAAAACATGTAATCCAACAACTCTTCTAGCTTCTTTTTTCTTCATTTCCCTCTTTATTTCAGGTTTAGAGTCTAAGGCTCATGATTTCAAAAACACCCCTTCCTGTAGCCAGAATTCTCTTTTACTTCTGTTTTGTTCATCACCTTGGTCTGGTAAATCCCTGATCCTAGATGAATCCAGTTACCTGTTCTTTCCATGTCTGCACCCAGTGCTGCAAGAGGAAGTTACGCAATAGGTCACAATGGTTCAGATATAAAATTGTAATTTACTTACCTACTCTCCGCAATGGCTATGTCACACCTCCTGCTTTCCTTCTTCCCACTCTGAAGTTTTGAACAACTAGAATAATGCAAAATGGGCCCTGCATTATATGAGGTATAGATAGAGGCTTCTGGTTTAAGGCTATGGAAAAATGCCTAGCTTCTGTTCATCAACTTGGGCACATGTGTGGAGATCCTTCAGTCCCAGTTCATACATGAGCCACCTATTCCCAGTGTTCAGTTTTACAGGGTGAATCCAGTTCTGGCTCAGAACAGCATTTGAGTCTAATGGTTTCAGCTTCCCTCACCACAGGGCACCAAAACCCCAGCCCCAAGGCCTGCATTTCATCTGGGTCCTCTTGGCTTCCTGACTTAGGTTCCTACTAAACACCATGGGTTCCTTCTCTGTTTTTCGTTCCTTAAGACCTCTCTCTCTCTCTCTCTCTCTCTCTCTCTCTCTCTCTCTCTCTCTCTCTCCTTCTCTGTGTAGTTTTAAATATTTTTATTTATAATTTTTATGTAACATTTATCTTCATTTGGAATAGGGGGAAATGAGTTGTAGTTTGTGCATTTTCCCATCTTGACCTAGAAATCTCAACCTCTCTTTTGTGACAGATGTCCTTTTATTTGTAACAGATGTAATTTTATATTTGTTTGTGTGATTATTTGATTATTTGATTAATGATTATTTGATTAGACTCAAAGCTTTGTTGGGGCAGACATAGTTTTGCTTACTATGTGTCCCCAGCCCAAGGCACAATTCTGGTATTTTATGGGCATTCACTAGTTGATCAAATGAATATATTATTTTTATTATGAAATATGTAACAATGTCTTTTAGCATCCCAGACCATTGCTGTTCCTAGTCCATTCCTCTTACCTCATCAAGCCAAAAATTTCCCTCCCGTAAGACTCATGGGAGGTTTGTATAAAACCATTCTCATCTTCTGCTTGTCAGCTTCAGATTTCACTCTATGTTAGTCACTTACAATTACAAAAATATACTGTCATCTTCTGAAACCACCCCTGAATCACTTAGGATGCCCTTGGCTGCAATGTGTTCATTCCCATAATAAAATTTAAGACATAAGGCAGCTTTAGGCATATTCATCAGGGTTGGTTTTATTATTCCACAATTCCCATGGTCTCTGTCCTCCTGTCTGTGCTGGCTTTGACCTTATGGTAGTAGGGGACCAAGACACTACAGCATCCAAAGGAGGAAGGGGGCTGAGTTTTTTCCATGTGCCTCTTTTCTATAGTGATGAAAAACATTCCCAGAAGCTCCCCAGCCGACTTTCCCTCATTCCACCAAGACTAGATTGCAGGCCTAGTCCTAAACCAATCTAAGACTGGGATTACCACGTTTAGTTTAGTCTAATCATTGGGATGGATTGGAAGTTGATGGTGTCAACCATTTTGACCTCCCTAACTCTACTTTTAAAATCTAATTTGGGGGCTTCCCTGGTGGCACAGTGGTTAAGAATCCACCTGCCAATGCAGGGGACACGGGTTCGAGCCCTGGTCCAGGAAGATCCCACATGCTGCGGAGCAACTAAGCCCATGCACCACAACTACTGAGCCCGCGTGCCACAACTACTGAAGCCCATGCACCTAGAGCCTGTGCTGCACGACAAGAGGCGCCACCACAGTGAGAAGCCCGTGCACTGCAGCCAAGAGTAGCCCCCACTCGCCGCAACTAGTAAGCCCACGCAGAGCAACAAAGACCCAAAGCAGCCTAAAATTAAAAAAAAAACTAATTTGGAATTCCCATTCTGATTACACTTCCTATTCTTTCATTTTTCTCACTTCTTGACCTTCCGTCAATCTCTTCTATGTCTTTATTGAATCCTGTAGTCTATCAATAAACTCAATTTTTCTAAAACATCAGCCCTCAACTGGCAGCACTAACTCCGCTTCCTAATCTAACATTCTTTCCCACAGGACTCTTCAGCTCACTCAGTTACTTCATCATGACCATACTTTTAGCCACAACAACCAAATCAATCCTCAGTCAATCCTAATGACTTCAACAATTAGCTTTGCTGGAAAAAATGGCATTGTTCTACAAGCTTGTGTTACTGTGAATTCGTAGATGTTAAACTGAACATGGCCCTTACTGCTGTGCAGATAGGTGGGTTTTATCCTGATTCTACAGAGAGTGGGTTGTATCCTGATTCTACAGTTCACTAGGTTGTGTGACCTTGGGCAAGTCATTCAACCTCTCCGTTTCCCAGTTACTTCATCTCTAAAATGAGAACAATGGTACCTACATCAAGAGATGGTCTTAAGGATTAAGAGAGCGATATTAGTAAAGCAGTTTGTCCACTGGCTGGCATATAGTACTCAATTAATGCTAGCCCTTGTTTTAATGGCAAATCCTAAACTTTGCCCCTCTCCTTATATCGTCTCCCTTGAACTTGCTTTTCCTCCCCACTGGCCTCTACTCTTTTTTTTTTTTTTTTTTGGCGGTACGCGGGCCTCTCACTGCTGTGGCCTCTTCCATTGCGGAGCACAGGCTCCAGACGCGCAGGCTCAACGGCCATGGCTCACGGGCCCAGCCGCTCCGTGGCATGTGGGATCCTCCCGGACCGGGGCACAAACCCGTGTCCCCTGCATCGGCAGGCGGACTCTCAACCACTGCGCCACCAGGGAAGCCCCTGGCCTCTACTCTTAATGACTGTCTTGACTTTATGGAGAATAGAGACCAACATTTATGGATCCTCTGGTTTTCTTTCATCTCCAGGTATACGAAGAACTGTATTCATTTTTTTGCACCCTAAATGTCTAGCACAGGCCTGGCAGTTGAAAATATCTGGTGCTTGTTTGTTCCACTGAATTTAAAATGTCCTCATTTTTTTATGTTCATTCCATGAACTTAGGGCAAGATAAGGGGGCAGGAATCACAATTGCAATCATTTGGAAATTAGGCTAAATATTTGCTTGTGATGGTGGTGAAAAATAAATCCTCTGGTATTTAAGATCGGCTTGAAGGAGACTTGGGAATCAGGATACGTCTACACGAAAGGACTCATTTAGCTCTGATAATTAGCAACATAAACAAAAAACAGATGAATAAGCTGGCTTTATTTGTAAATAACCATTTATGGTCCAAATAATTTCCCCTCTGTGACAGAGACTTCCTTGCTCAATATTGCAACATCTCTCAAATATAAACAGTAAAACCAAATGGCTACAGACAGTGATCAATGTGTTTTATGATAGCAATACAGAGGGAGAACAAACACTCCCCTACTAACTAAACACGGCCAACCAAGCAAAGTCATTTGAACCTCTCGTGTGTCAGGATCGGAATATGATAAATATGTTTTTTCACTGTGTACCGAAACTGAACTTCTGTGACCAATTCTGACAGTAACTTAAATTTCTTTTCCTGAAGTAAGCTTGGATTTAGGAGAACATTAGAATGATGTTAGTTGCTTGAGGATATTTATTCTAGTATGTAAGTGTTGTAAGCTAAGATCTTGGTCTAGAAATCTGAGATATGGAATTTTAGCCAAGGAAGGTTGTGGATTCAAACTCCTTTGAAAAGTCATTTTCTCAACAACTTTTTTTCCCTCAAGACTATCCATTTTATTTGTGTTCAGTGTTGAGTATATAGACTTTCATAAGCCACTAGTCTTCCTCGGGTTTTGAGAAGGGAATATGCCACTGGTAATTTCTGAAATGTGAGGACATTGGTTAGGTGAAATTAAGCTGGTTGTGAGTCAAACACCCACTATTTAGGAGTTCAGATAATTTAGAGATTTTCTACCTTCCACACAAATTTCATGTGCAGTTGCAATGATCCGTTCCTAGAACTGCCTATACAGATTTAATGGGGTTTTCTGTTTTTGTAGTAGAAAACTGTAACCCACTTGGCCCCCAGTTTCTTTTCTTTGGCTCTTCTTTATTCAGCCAATGTATGTAATGTTTCTTTTTCTTTTCGTTAATTTCTCATGTTTTCCAAAAATAATCACTTGAAATTGAGAATGGAACATTGGTACAAATTCGAATTGACATCACATATCAACGAATTGAGTTGTGTTAACTCTGTGTGTTCGTAATGATGGTCTATTAGGATTCTAAGTCACAGGAACCAAACTCTAATTAAACTTAAGCCAAATCGATGGATTTGTTTGAATGATTCTAGGCACTCTCATGGGATTCAAAGGCAATATGCTACCATGTTTCAGGAGTAGACTGAGAAAGAACTGCTCTGTAAGTCCTCTGTCTCCGTTTTCCCCCATACTCTCACTGCACATCAGCTTTATTTTATTTTTTAAAAAACTTTATTTTATATTGGAGCATAGTTGATTAACAAGGTTGTGTTAATTTCAGGTGTACAACAAGGTGATTCAGTTATACATATACATGTACCTCTTCTTTTTCAAATGCTTTTTCCATTTAGGTTATTACAGAATATTGAGCGTTCCCTGTGCTATACAGTAGGTCTTGTTGATTATCTATTTTAAATATAGCAGTGAGTACATGTCAATCCCAAACTCCCAATCTATCCCTCCCTGTCACCCTTCCCCCTGGTAACCATAAGTTGGTTCTCTAAGGCTGTGAGTATGTTTTTGTAAATAAGTTCATTTGTATCATTTTGTTTGTTACATTCCACATATAAGCGATATTATATGAGATTTGTCTTTCTCTATCTGATTTACTTCATTTAGTATGATAATCTCCAGGTCCATCCATGTTGCTACAAATGGCAAAAGAAGTATGTCAAAGGGTGTGTGCCCAAGAAATTCACTAGTCTTGAACTTCTAGAAGCAGTGAATGACCTATTGAAAGGAGGCGTTTATTTGATTTAGTTTTGGTTCATGATCAGTTTTCATCTTTTTCCAGTGTCTTCATAGTCTTTTAAAAAAATTTTGTTGGGGGCTTCCCTGGTGGCGCAGTGGTTGAGAGTCTGCCTGCTGATGCGGGGGACGTGGGTTCATGCCCCGGTCCAGAAGGGTCCCACATGCCGCAGAGCGGCTGGGCCCGTGGGCCGTGGCCGCTGGGCCTGTGCGTCCGGAGCCTGTGCTCCGCGGCGGGAGGGTCCACAGTGGTGAGAGGCCTGCATACCGCAAAAAAAAAAAAAAAAAAAAAATTTGTTGAAGTATACTTGACTTACCATGTTGTGTCTAATTTCTGCTGTACGGCAAAGTGACTGCCTTCTTTTTCATATTCTTTTCCATTATTTCACAGTCTTTTTCATAAGTGGATAAGCTAAATGGGGAACAGCTAGCCAGATGTCATTGTAATCCAGAAGTGTTTTACAGAATTTCTTAAAAACTAGGGCAAGTTTTAGTTATTTTGAACTCTATTAACTGTCCAAGATACAGCCCTTACTCCTTGCAATTGGACATTACTGACCAACAAATGACATTGGCGCCCGGTGGCTTGTACTTGTTTCATTAAGAGATTCCAGGTTTAAATTAGAAGCTCAAGGCACTGAACACCAATTGGATGAGACTCAAACTCTATTTGCAACATCGAACAATCAGCTATAGACAAAGAGAATGGAGAAAAAATTTACTTTTTGTACACTTTCCCTAATTCTTGTGTGCCCTTGGATATAGTGGCCTGACTGGGTGTTAGGTATCTTGGTCCTCTCAAATCAAACTGTTCCATGGGATTTTGTATTTAAGGCAGTTTGGTGTACAAGTCATTAGGTTGACGGTTTTAAGGGCTTAGTCTTCCTGGGGCCTGGGTACTGAGTATCTCATGGAATAGGCCTGTTCTTCTGAGCTTTGAAGTTTTATTCATTGGATGGGAGCTGTGTTTGCTGACCAGGGGAGCCTGATTTGCAGGGATTCAGCTGCAGTAGTTGCTACCGATCATCAGGGGCTGGGAGAAGACAATCCCCTTCTAGCAAAAACAAGCAAACAAAAATGATCTCACCCCTCTGGACTATCTCATCTCTGTGTGCATCTTAGCAAACAAGTTGTGCTAAGGGGCATGGAGAACATAGTGTTGGTAGGTGGAGACCCACATTTTATCATCGCTTCCTACAAAGCTTTAATACTTGAAAATGCCTTGAAGTTTCAAAGAGTTTGATATAATCTGAGAGTGATCGACAAACCCTGCAGGGATGTTCCCTTTGGAAAGGAATCGTGGCTCAAAGGTACTAAGTTATAGAAAGTACTCTTTCCTGGGACCCAGAGCTCCTGGGTCCAAATCCTGCCTCTAAGTAGCTGCATGTCCTTACTCACTTCTCTTTTCTTTACCTCCGTTTCCTCATCTCTAAAACCAAATGGCTGATCTTTTTTTTAAATTATTTTAAAGAACTTATTTATTTATTTACGCATAGCACAGGGAGATCAGCTCGGTGCTCTGTGACCACCTAGAGGGGTGGGATAGGGAGGGTGAGAGGGAGACGCAAGAGGGAGGAGATATGGGGATATATGTATATGTATAGCTGATTCACTTTATTATAAAGCAGAAACTAACACACCATTGTAAAGCAATTATACTCCAATAAAGATGTTTAAAATTTATTTATTTATTTATTTAGCCACACGTGAAGCATGCGGGATCTTATTTCCCCAACTAGTGATTGAACCCATGCCCCCTGCTGTAGAAGCGCGGAGTCTTAACCACGGGTAACTGCCAGGGAAGTACCCCAAATGGCTGATCTTGATTGACATAAAGATGCATGTAAAGGGCTAAAGCATAGACAGGGCTTAGGCTACCAGGTGCTCAAAAAATGTAGTTAGAACTCCCTCCTCAGTTCAACCTCAGGATAAACGCCTGGGCGGAGGATGCTTTTAGCTAATTAGAGGAGCAATTAGGAAATTGCTTCCTATGGATTAGGCTTTACTATTTGTTTTACGGCAATGAGTGTGGCTGCTCTCTATATGTGTTTGTAATGATTTAGCAGTTAATTGTTGGGCAATCTGAAGAGGAAAGAAGTTTGTAACTTATGTAGGTAAGGTGACCTCTAAGGGGAGCTGGGAAGTGAGCAGCTTTTGCTCACTTAGTCATGTCAAAACAAGCGCAAAAGAAACTGTCTTGAATAAATGTGTGAGGTGACCGCTGTCAGGTCTGGTACCACTTCCAATACTGCTTAACAGATTTTCATTCAAGCAGTATTTATAGGACCCTTACTTTCTGCCAGGGACAGAGACAGAACAGAGCTCCTGCCAATAGGATGGTTATAATGGGGAGTGAGACAAGCAAGTCAACAAACAGTTGCAAGTCAGTGGGACAGATGCTTAGATAAATAAGTGCACAAGAAGCTTTGGTTGTATACAGGAGGGACTGCTTCAGGGGAAGGAGCATCAGGGAAGCATTCCTGGAGGCAGAGACTCCTGAATCTTGAAGGATGAGCAAAGATGTTAACCAAAGAGGTAGATGGAGGAAACTCATTGAGTGGCACTCTTGGAAATATGTGAGCAGATCCTAGCAAGTGTGTTGTGTGGAGCATCATGGAATGGGCTATTTTAATATCAAGGTGAGCTTTGCAAAGTATAGTGTTGAATAATTGCTTGCTGAGTGAATGAATTAGAGACTTTGCAGGTGCCCTGATAAAGTTCAGGTAAGTATTTTCTATTGCCTTTCCCTGATCAGCTTATCATAATCTATTAAAAGAGAAACGAAGTTAGTTTACCACAACCATTTTTCTATAACCATTATGGTTCTAGTGATCTTTGATTTTTCTTTTTTTTAAATTTTTATATTTTTATATAATTTTTAAAGGTTACACTCCATTTACAGTTATTAGAAAATATTGTCTATATTCCCTGTGTTGTATAGTACATCCTTGAGCCTATCATATACCCAATAATTTGTATCTCCCACTCCTATATTGTCCCTCCCTCGGCCCACCACTAGTAACCACTAGTTTGTTCTCTATATCTGTGAGTCTGCTTCTTTTATGTTATATTCACGAATTTGTTGTGTTTTTTAGATTCCACATATAAGTGATATCATACAATATTTATCTTTCTCTGTCTGACTTATTTCACTTAGCATAATGCCCTCCAAGTCCATCCATGTTGCTGCAAATGGCAAAATTTCATTCTTTTTCATGGCTGAGTAGTATTCCATTGTATACATGCATACCATCTCTTCTTTATCCCTTCATCTGTTGATGGATACTTAGGTTGTTTCCATGTCTTGGCAATTATAATTAGTACTTCTTTGAACATTGGGGTGCATGGATCTTTTCAAATTAGTGTTTTCATTTTTTTTGGATATATACCCAGGAGTGGAATTACTGGGTCATATGGTAGTTCTATTTTTAATTTTTTGAGAAACCTCCATACTGTTTTCCACAGTGGCTGCACTCTGATTTGTTTTTCTGTGGTTATGGTTGCTTTTTTAATAAGGGTCGATACTAAAAAAAATTCCTTAGTGAACAGTTCGCAGAATCTATCTTTTTCAATATTGGAATTACATTTTTCTCACATTTACATTTTTCAAAATTCAAAGATGTAGTGACTTAGAGATTTCATAAGCAGGTTTGCTCTGTAAACTGGTATATAATTATCACCTCACCTTAGTCAACTCTGTGTTGATCAGAATTAGATCCAGAAAGGAAATACTTTTGTAGAATAATGGAAAAGTATGAATTTGAGAATGAAAGTAAACCTAGTTTTGAAGAATAGTTCTCCCACTTACTAGCTTGTGTAACCTCTGAGTTTTACTAAGAGTGTTAAATGTGATAACATCTGTGAAAGAAACAATTAATTTTCCTTTTCTCTTCCCTCTGGGTAGTCAGATGGTTCAATTGATTTCCTCTTTTTTTCCCACAAAAATTAAAAAAATAATTAAGGAGAGTTATCCCCAGTACCCCATTTTTATATATAGTTTGCTTCATTTTCCATATTCTATTTTATTTCTTCTCTCTATTCAGATCCCTTATTATATAATCCATTTTCACACTAGCATCTCATTGCTTGGATTACTTTATAAAGTGTTTCAGTGAGGAATATTGAAATTTGTTTGTCGGAAATTTTTTTAAAATTCAATACATCTAGAAATCAGTTTAGAAGTGAATTTAAAACTTTATTGATAAAGTGATCATCACTCTATCTCTAAAGATTATGTAAGGGTCTGATAATAGTTTTGCATTCTACGTGTATAGCAACACAATACTCTTCATAACCCACAAAGTAAATATTATTGTACTCCTTTTACACATAGAGAAGTTGTGGCTTACAGGGTTTGGAAAGCTTGTCCTGGGTTGTATCTACAAAGTGACAGAGCTGGGATTCAAAGCCAGGTCTTTTCCTGTTGTATCACGATACCTTCTACCTTATGATATTCATTCTTGTGAATGAATATTTACAGTTCATGTGAATTTAGCATTGGCTTTATTCCTAAGGTTTCTGTGACTATTCTTATGGCAGTTAATGGCCTTTACACCCTACACCAGATTTAATAATATGTCGTAGTTGCGTCAGGTATTTTATTCTGTTAAAGAAATAAAATGTCAGTGATACAGCAGAAGCCCATCTTTTCTCTTCCCTCCCTCCTGGGAGCTAGCTTGTATCCTGACGTTCTCATGCATGTCTTAAATCTTTTACCATAAATGTGTATATCCATAAACATAGTATTCTAAATATGAATAATATGGTCATTTCCTCATATATTTTCATATTTCAGAGAATCAGACATCATTTCAAGATGAACCAATTCAAGATGAACCATTAAGCAGATGTATCACTTAACAAAAATGTGGGAGGGAACTCAAAACCAAAAGCATTATATTTAAAACAGATGCTCTAGTATCTGAAACAGAAAAGAAAATCTAAAATCACAGAATGAAAAAGAAAAATGGTCACTTCAAAAAAAACATTTGTGTTACTTTATATTTCAGGAGGGAGATATGTTAAAATATTTACTTTGGCTACAATTAATCAAGTATGGAAACATTGATACTAAAGGAGGAAATGGAATAAAAAGAAACCCAATGAGGCTTTTATATACTTTGCATCCTGAGGACTATAAGATTTCCTGGCATATTAAAGACTATAATTGGAGAGATCAATGATGAAACAAATTAGTACAGGGCATTTTTCCTTCGTCTAATTAAACTCCCTGAATCATGGAATTTAAATTATACGTGGAGATGCCCTGTCAAAATGCTCTCCTGCTTCTCCAGTAATTGAAAGCAACTGGATGTTTGCCCCTGGTCCACAACATCTGGGAAACTTTCATCCTTTTTTTTTTTCCCCAAGTGTGTATACACATAAAAGCGAGTATCTCTAGTTTTCCAAATAGATTTCAACTTTGTCCTCATTCAGCATTTTGTTGAATTTTAATTTGTCATTAAAATTATGTCAGAGACATAGCAAAAGAAAATCAAGGTGAAGGGAGACCTACTTTAAGCTTGTACAATTCTTATTATGTTTACCTGGGCCATATGTTTATCCTGCCCTCAGGTCTGTGCTAGTGGCATGACACTTCAGGGTTATTTCACTTGGGTTTAGGATTCTTTTGTGGAATGCAGCCTCTGAATTATAGCCCCTGGGAGCTAAGACAGATAAGAATGGAACTCAGGTAAGTTCTGCCTCAGAAGTTGAGACATCCCGGGGCTATTAGCCTTCTGAAGCTGACAGTGCTTCCCAAGTCCCTGGGACTGTTTCTCCAAGACAGATCCCAGCTCTGACTTCACTCTTCTCTTTACCTGGGCTATCCCTTCTTTTGAAGTGAGATGGAAGCTATTACTACAGTTGCAAGATACAAGGGATCTTAAAATATACACGTCTGTAAATATTTTGACTCTTCATTCAAAACATCTGTAGGATTTGTACTAGAAATTAAGCCATAATGTGCTGATTTTCAAATATCTCATTGTGTTTGGAATAATTTAGAGCAATCCAATAAACATTTTAGAGTACTTAGGCAAAAAGCAAAGTCAGTCAATAGTTAAATTCTTCATTAATCAGTAGCTAAATTGGGATATATCTAAAAGATACGTTTGAAATGACTATTGGTAAAATATGATTTTAGGAATTGTTTCTAAAAAGATTGATTTTTAAAAATGGCATTGAACAACAAAAGAATAGTTTTTTCAAAAAACTCTCCCTGCACAATTGGTAGGCTTTTTAGCAAACAGGACTAAAGCTTTGAGATCAAACATGAAAACTGAAAATATATCAGAAAAGGAATTACTGATTTTCAAGCTTTAGATCAAGAGAGAGAAACAAATAAAGGAAAGACATCATAAGATGAAGAAATTTTAAACCCAAATTTTACAAATAATTTTTGTTTTTATTCTGAATATTGGTCCCTAGAGGAATGTGTGCATGGTAGGGGTAGGGGTCACTTACAGAGACGGAATTTTCATGTCTTTCTGCAAAAATCGTCTCCTTCACTGGTCTGCCACTGTCATCACCACCCTGCCCAACTCTGTTAAACTTCCTGCCTGAAATTGTCATCATTTCAAACCTCTGTGGTGAATTAGACAATTGATGAGAAAATGCTAGACAAAAAATACTTCATATTAGACGGAACTGTTTGTATTTCAAAACTTTTCCACTGTTATCTCTGAGGAATTCCTACCCCTTCATTCTTAAAATGCCAACTTGAAGACCTTCTCCTTCAGGAAACCTTTAATAACATTCCTCACCTGTTTCCTGTGCATTCCTCTCCCTGACACATTGATGGCTTCTTCTTTTGTGCTGTTTCTACACCTTGTATGGACTTTAATTGTATCATTTATAACCATTGAATCACACTTGATTACTGACACACTTGTAAAACATACTGCGAGATCTTTGAGGATAATGACTTTTTTTTTAGCTTCAAAGCATTGCTAAGAACCTGTCTTACGGTCAGCTCAACATAACACATGTTCATGAGTAAATTATGGGAAGGTGAAGAAAAGTCCTGGGGCAGTGTGGCACATCAGCTTTAGCTGATCATGGCTCTGGAAGCTTGAGGGAAAGGATTACTTCAAACGAATTTTGAGAGGAATGGAGAGTTTAATTTAATGGGTAATGTTTCATTTTGGCAAGATAAAAACGTTCTGAAGATTTGTTGTACAACAATATGTATATACTTAACACCACCAAACTGTCCACTTAAAAATGGCTAAGATGGTAAATTTTATGCTTTGCGTGTTTTACCACAGTTAAACATAAAAAATAAAAAAAACAAAGTTGGGTGACAAGGAAGAGGACATATGAACACAAGAAATCATAAGTGACCTAACGATCCCTCAGGTGTGTCAAGTGGAGGTAGTAGCCATGACAACTGGCTACTCAAACTTGGTCATTTTCCTTTTTGGTGCATAGTGTTTCACAAATTATATCTTATTTGATTTCCTTAGCAACCCTATGAATGGAACACATTTTTTATCCTCCATCTTAAAGACCAAGAAACTAAGATGAAAAGAAGTGATTTGTTTGTGTGAATTGAGCTGGGGATCTGTTGGGTCACTGCTTCGGTTGGCGGGGTCAGCTGTCCAGTGTTAACCACATGGTCTGGGCTCACAATCCCATAATGACTGGTCCCACCTGCAGTGCTTTAGGCTCAGAGGAAGCCACTCTGCACCCACTTTCCCCTGGGGCTCTGGTAGCTGGTCCAACATACTGCTATTAAGAGGTCATCCTGGAGTGAACAAGAGAGAAAGATTTTTCTCTCGAGGATGGCAACCGTCCTCTGAGGCAGCTAGTCTCTTCTTTGGTGGAAGACACATTGAAATCTGTGGTGAGGGACCCTTCTCCACCCACATTCCCTCGGTGCTATTATTATTATCATTGTTACAATACATGAGCCCTGGTGGATCACGGGAGACTGAGTGGTTTTGACTGCATAGTATCAGTGTTTACATCTACTTGTTCTTGTCTGCTTGGCCAGCCCTCAAGGTCCAGGTGTTATATACTCTTGTGCACACTATAAATGCCACATTCTGAGCCAGCCTTAGCTGAGCCAATTGAATCACAGGATTGCAAACTATTAGCTCCTGTATTGCCCAAACGTTGTCCACATGAGCCTCAGCCGACGCAGTGCTGGCCACTGTAACACGACTACCTTTATTTTTATAAATTTATTTATTTATTTTTGACCGTGTTGGGTCTCTGTTGCTGTGCGCAGGCTTCCTCTAGTTGCGTCGAGCGGGGGCTGCTCTTCGTTGCGGTGCGTGGGCTTCTCATTGCGGTGGCTTCTCTTGTTGCAGAGCACGGGCTCTAGGCACGCTGGCTTCAGTAGTTGTGGCTCTTGGGCTCTAGAGCGCAGTCTCAGTAGTTGTGGCGCAGGGGCTTAGTTACTCCACGGCATGTGGGATCTTCCCGGACCAGGGCTTCAACCCGTGTCCCCTGCATTGGCAGATGGATTCTTAACCACTGTGCCACCAGGGAAGTCCCTGTAACATGACTACCTTTAAACCAACTCAGAGAATTCTATTTTTTAATGCCAACAAAGTCCAGATTTAGGAGTAAGGCAGAGATCTCTAATTCTCTTTCGGCTGACCAGGTGGAGACTACGTTTCCCAGCCTCTCTGGCAGCTGGGCGTGCCCGTGAGACTGAGTGTTGACCAATAGGATGTGAGCAGGAATAGTAACTTCCAGATTGGCTTTGTTTAAGAAAGTCACTTTTACTGCTTCTCTGCCCTCCTCCAAGAACCTGTCCAGTGCGTAAGCCTCAACCATGCTGCCTTGGATCATACTCGAGGGCAGGGTTTCTCATATTTTTTGGTCTCAGGACTTCTTCAGACTCTGAAATATTATTGAGGACCCCAACTAGCTTTTATTTCTTTGGGCAAATTCACCATATTTAGAAAGTAGAAGTAAGAAAATTTTATTAATTATTTAAGTCATTTAAAAATAACTGTAATAAGCCTATTACATATTAACATAGTAGTATATATTAACATATATAGTACATTTTAATGAAAACTAGCCATATTTAAAATTTTAATTATTTACTAATTCATTTAAAATAATAAAGCTGGTACGTGTTGATAAGTAACATTTTAATTAAAATAACTGTATTTTCCAAGACAAAAATATTAGTGAGAAGAGAGGAATTTTTTTACATTTTTGCAAATCTCCTAATGTCTGGCTTAATAGAAGCAACTGGATTCTCACATATGCTTCTGCATGAACTCTGCTGTGATAGGCTCTTTTGCTTGAAGTATGTGAGGATGAACTAGCCTCACACAGATAAGTAGTTGGAAAAGGGAGGAGTGTTTTAGTAGTTATTTCAAAAATTTTATTCTTCTTTGTTACTACAACAAATATAAGTGGTAGTTTCTTAAAGGTTAGTTACAATGTGAAATCTGAAACTGTATCAAATAACTTTCACACTCAGGTACATGAAGAATGTACTGGTCTGTTTTGCACTTTAAATGGATCTTTTACCCATTCATGACTTTACAATATTGCTTCACCAAGTTGTATAGATCTTTCAAATGTTGACACATTTTATTATACAACAGCAAAGCATCCCAACTATTCACATCAACACCAATCTCAGAAAAAAACAATGTAAGTAACTTAAAGATAGTCAAGTCTTTAAGTACTGGGAAGCTGTCAAGTTCAAGGTACAGGTACAAATTTTCCAAAATTGTAATTGTTGCTTCAAAGCTTAAATTTTGTAATTGGCAACAAGTACTGTCAGTTGTTTTTCGTGATTTGCTTTTTTAATTTTCACAAAAATGTTAGTCAAACACCCAAATCTGAATAAGAACATTTGTCTTTCTGCTAATTTTTCAAGTGAAATCATGTTCTGTGGAGAAAAAAAAAAAAGTAGCTAGTTCTTGAAGCACAAAATTGCACAAGTGCTTTTCTTGGAGACAAATACATTACCTTGGAATGCATCAAACTTAATGCATACTGCCAAATTCATCACCCAGAATATTAAAAAGAATCAAGAGTTAATGAAATTAATACTTTTTCCTGCTTTATCAAAGACATTTTAAAGTGAAACTGGCTTTTCCCCTTGTGAATATGTGGCAGTAAAGAAATACTAGTCTACTTGGACCTTTTGGTGTCCCTGCCTTGATTTACACCAGCAGTTTTACCTACCATTGCTTCTGTACCATCAGTTTAAATGTCAATGCAGTGAAAGAGGCATGCTACCTTAGTATCATTATGAAAATAGTTTTGACCTATGATCTTCCTGAATGGGTCTCTGGGATTCCAACGTTCCCATTATTGAGAAAGGTCAAGGCCTTCAAGTTCTTGGAAATTTCCCCAGTGTCCTTGTGGAGCTGCAACAAGGTGTTAAATGCAATGCCACTGTGGGGGCCGCCCACAGAACCTAGAATTATGACTTACTGTAATGGGTATTCTTTATTCCTAGCTGAGCTAACCTGTCCAGAATGGGAAAGTGAGCTCCTTATAAAACCTTTTTTTCAGAGCCTGGGAGGATGGGGCAGGAACAGCAAGAGGCGTGGACTGGTGGTTTGCCAAAGTCCCTACAGCCACAAGCGTCCTTGGAAGCATAATGGAACACGTTCCAATGTTTCTGAAAACCAGGGTAACAAGGGTCGTCAGACATTACTTTGCCTTGAAACTCTTCCACCCAAGACTTTGTAGCTTCTGCAGCCCCATCTGGGGATTACCAATCCATCCCTCTATCTGCTCTGCCAAAAACTCCTCCTCCATCCCACCCTTTCTCAAGATATCCGAGGGAGCTGTGGGTTTCCTGTGCCCTTGCAGTCAGCTCTGTAGGTACTGCTCCAGAAAGCTAGCAGGGTCCTTTCCAGGCTTTTGGTGGCCTCACAGGGAGAACAACACTCTTATGATCGTAAGTGAAGCTTGTTTCAAAGTAAAGGACATAATAGGGAATGGGGAGACTGGGTGGAATTCTGGTGGTGTCCTGGGAATTCTGTTTGTGGTGTAATTCTGATAACATCTTGGCTTTCCCTGTTGCTGGTTTATGATTCACCTTTCTTGGGTCTGATAAGCTGGTTATCATTCATCTCTGCATTTTTAGATTACAAAAATTTATTATTTCACTCTGTGTCAGCTCTGGGATGGTGACAATAGAACTCTCTTTTCCTGGCATCACCATGCCCTATTGGTCATGGTCCACACCCTGACAAATGTGTCATATTTAATCTCTAAAAGAGGACCCAGGGCCACTTTACATAATTATAAAGTTTGCCTATTTGACAAAGGCACCTGACCCCGGGAGTGAATGGGGACTGGCACCCAGCCCTGTTCTGCTCACCAAACGGTATTCCCACAAGGCTAGATCTGCCCAGAGAGGGCATCTTTTTCTCTTGTCTCCATAAAAGGGGTACTTTTCTTTAGCTCATACCAAGATCTTTCTATAGGGGCTTGCGGAGGCTCTATCAGGACTTACCTTGGCCCATCCTGCATCCTTTGAAGGATGTTTTCCTTCATGGCCTGCCCATTTGTGTCCTACTTAGGAGAGCCTTTAAGGCCTTCCAGATACAAGTCCCATTGTCTATTTCTTTCTTTCTTTCTCTTTTTTTTAAATATCCCAGAAATTTATTTAATGTTTGCTTGATACATTTTATATAGAAAGGTTAGGACTATTTGCTTTGGGTGCCCCTGGTAAATCTCATGGAGGCACTGAACTACAAAGGGTTGCCAATCTGGAGACATCAGAAATGGAAATCACATGCCCCATTTTATGGCTGTTCTTAAAGATTTGTCTCTAGTGAAATTAGGCCACTCCCTTAAAAAATGCTCAAGATGTTAGAGCTACTGTGTGAAAACAGTTGACATTTAGGAGGGCATTTCACATTTTGGTCTGTCGGAACATTTAAATACTTCGAAATAAAAAATACTCAAATTTGAAGCTTTCAATACTGGAAAACTTTCAAGTCTAGGGTTAACAGCCAGGAAGGCTGCTTTGTGTTTCTTAAACTGGACTCTGTTGCCCACAAAGTTAATCTTTGGCTTTGGCTTCCATTTCTTCCGCATTATAATCTCCATCCAACTTCTGCATTTTCTCTCTCAAGCCTCTCCAGCTGCCTTGCAAGTTCAATCTCATCTGTATCTGTGACCACTTTGGGCTCCATTTGAACACTGAAGACGCCCCTCTTTTCCTCAGTCTTTTCTTTTATGACAGCCATAGCTTGGTTGAGGACAGAGAGGCCTTCTGTTCTCTCCAGGGTGGTTGTGGTCATTACATACCGAGGAGGAGCTATTAGGTTAATCTTGATGGCATGGTTTCTGTAGAACAATTCAAACCTGCTCTCGGGGCTGCTTTTACGGCATTGATGCCTTCATAACCATAACAAGCCACTTCACTGTCTGCTCGAATTTTGACAGCTTGTGGGGTTAAACACCTATTAATATTGTTAATGAGTACTTCCCGTTCATCTTCATTCAAATCTAAGCTATCCAAAATAGATGGGTCTGAGACTGCGTGCTTAAATGCATCATAGGCACCGTGTCCGGGTCTCTTGTACTTGTCATCGAAAACCCAAGCAGTCCTCTGGAACAGGCTTTCCAGCTGTTCGTCCTTGGTGTATTCTAAGACCTCAGCAACATGATGAAGAATGCTGTAAACAGTTGTGGATTTGGTAAATTTATCTTCACATTTGATCATTTTATTGCTTCCTCGGAGAAACTCTTCTTTTTGAAAAGTCAATACATCCTTTTTCTTTGTCCACTCTAATGACAGCCACACATTCATTCCTGCCAATTCGGATGAGTTTGTTTATAGAATGGATACGCCTTCTGGACAACTCAGAATCATGCTTTCGATGTTGTTGTATTCCAGCAAGCTGACATAAGCTCCCATTTCAGCAATGGACCTTACCTTCACCATTGCTACATCTTCCACCTCAGGAAATTTGTGCTGATAAAATCTACAAATTAGACCCGGCATTGTGAGGTATGTGTGTGAATTCCCCCCTGGTGTCCCGCACCATGCTCTTCAATCAGAGAGATCGGACTTGATCCGCCCACAGCAGCCGTCGACTCTCCTCAGCATCCCATTGCCTATTTCTTTCCTGCCCAAAGTGGCCTTTGCGCAGGGCCCTGGGGGAGTGGGCCGAGAGCTGTACTTCGTCCCTGCTGGACAGCTGGACTATCCACCTAAATTGCAAGGACTAAGTTCTACCAACTAATCTGCTTCCTGTGTCCACAGCTAATGCACACCCTCTTCCTCAGCAAAAAGAAAGCCTTTGTTATATATCAATATAGGAAGGAGTATCTGATAAGCCAGAGGCCAGTATACAGCCAGCTAGCACCAAGCAGCCACTGGGGAGACCTCGTGAGTGAGGACAAAAATGTGGTTTTGCTCTCATCACGACCAGATGACCCCAGCTGTGACAAGATCATACATAGTCCTAAAAGTGGCTACTCTTGCTGTTGCTACAGTTCCCTTGGGCAGTCCTTTGTCTAGAGCTGCTGCACGCAACAGAATCTGTTACAGATATTTCTTTCTTCTTTCCTGGCTCCTCACATCAAGGGTGCTGAGAGCTTTCTGTACTTGCTGGTCCCAAAGTGTCTGCAAATCCCTGGTTCTTTTCATCATGGCCTATGTAACTAGTTCCTTTATTTAAAAGTCTTAAAAATGTCCATCTGGGAGTATGGTTGGTTTCCTGCTTCTGGCTGGTCCTTACATCCTCATGAAATTACAGAACCATGGGGACAAAGAGAACATCTTATAAGCTTGGGGGTAGAGGTGGGTGGTTGGGAGAAGATGTTGGCAGAGAATGATTGTGGATTTTTCAGTAGCAGCTGAGAAAGTTAAAAATCAGTGGAGCAATGTCTTATAAATTCTGAAAGAATTATTTTTGACTTAGAATTTTATTCCCAGTCAGCACCTCAATTAAATAAGAAACAGACTGAAGTTATTTTCAGAACTTCAGGGTCTCTAGGAATTGACCTCCTTTCTTAGGAAGATACTGGAGGAAGTGCTCCATCACAATGAGAGTAAACAAATGAAAAGGAAGATGGGGGCCTGGGAAACAGGAGATCCCGTGGGAGACAGGGATGAAGGGAATCCTCCAGGTGAGGGCCAGGGGAGAGCCCAGGACGGCAGGTGTGTGGCAGACACAGGAAGCAACTGAACCAGTGAAAACAAGTCAGGGCTCCAAAAGAAGCATTAATAGAATATTAAGAGGAGATATAGACAATGCAGAAAAATTTGAAAATGTATTAGTGATAAATATATAGAAAACAAAGCAAAACCCAGCATACTTCTGGCATCAACTGTGGATAATGTAAACACTGACTATTGATCTCACTAAAATTAATATACAAGCATGTCAAAAGTACAAGGCAATAGGAAGTGTGTGATTGTGTATGTGTGCGTGGGTGAGTGTGTGCGTGGTGTGTGTGTGGTAGTAGTGGTGGTGGTGATGGTGGAAGTGGGGGAGAGATGAAGAGCCATCTAGGCCAAGGCACCAGCCAGCTGATAAACAACATCTGAAGCTGACAAAGCAAGAACAATTACTATAAGCATGGTACTGAATATATGGAAGTAGATGCTTAAAGAATCAGCTGAAAGATTTGAGAGTGGTTGTCTTTGACTAGCAGGAGATGGAAGGGAGCTATGAATTGCTATTTTTGTTTTTGTTTTGTGATCTATTTTCCTTTTTATAACAAACCTTATAAACTCTAAGTTATGTGCAAGTTTAATTTTAAATTACCTATTATAAAAAACCCAAACTAAAACCTGAATATGGGGAAAAAAGATGTGAGAAGGTAGGGATTTATGTGATTTTTTTTCTTTCCTCTAATTTGCCTTATTAATAAATAATCTTTCACAGTTCCAAAACAAAAACCCATACCATTAACATGTAGATCTGAAACAAAACAGCTGGGCAGAAAACATTGCTCCCCTGCTACCCTGGGCTGGTTCAGGAGATCTTGCCAGATGGCATACTTAGTACCCAGATAGCTTTGATCTCTGAACTGCAAATGAACATCCCATTTCCTTCCTGAACATGGTCAGAGCTCTCTGTGTTCCAGTCACACCCTACTCCTCGACCTCCCTAACCCTTGAAAGTTGTAGTGGGTTGAATTATGTTCCTCAAAAAGATATGTCCAACTCTTAACTCCAGGTACTTGCAAATGTGACTTTATTGGAACTAGGAACTTTGCAGATATTATTGATATTATGTTCAGGAGCTCAAAATGATTTTAGAGTGGGTCCTGGGTCCAATGACTAGTGTCCGTATAAGAGAAAGAGAGGGAAATTTGACACAGAAACACAGAACAGACACAGGGAAGAAGGCCATGTGAAGATGGACGCAGAGATGAGAGTGATGGAGCCACAAGCCCAGGAACACCAGGAGCCACCAGAAGCTGAAAGAGGCAGGAAGGATCCTCCCATAGAATTTGTAGAGGGAGCATGGCTCTGCCAGCACCTTGATTTCAGACTTCTGGGCCTCAGATCTGTGAGAGAACCAATTTGTGGTCATTTGTTATGGCAGCCCCCGAGGAAACAATACAACACATGGATGCAGATGGAGGAGAAGCAAGCCTTCGAGCCTGTGGTGTGAGTTTGTCAGGTTCTCTTCTCATCAAACAAACATTTGCTGAGCTCCTGCCATTTGCCAGGCTGTGGGCTGGGCCTCGTGGCTGGAGATGAGAATTTGGAGGCTGAGGCATCTTGACCAAGGTGCTGTGGGCCATGTCACAGTGTTTGGGCTTCATCTCCTGAACCAGAATAGACCACTGAAGGATTGTTAAGATGAGTTTGGTGCTTTGGAAAAAGAAGTTGGAGCAGAGGGTATTACGGAGAAGGGATTTTAGTGGGGACTTGGGAAATGTCAGTTAGGACTGGGATTTTCAAACAGGGAGCGTGGGGCCCTTCACTGAGGAGACTTGGGCAGGAGAAGCCTGTGCTGTCTGAAACAGAACATTCAACAGGCCTATTGTTTTCATATTATAGATGACAAGAAATCTCAGCATGAGAAAATCTTGGAATTTCTGCATAAAGAAATTCTGCATAAGAGAGCATGACAAAACGTTGTAGGGTGATGGATTCTAAAAGATTAATCATAGTACACCCCATATTTTCTGAGTATGTACTATGCCACATGCTTTCTACTTATTTCACTTAATTCTCTAACAGTGCTATGAGGAGAGTACTGCTACTAATTACCTCTATTTTAGTCATGAATAGTTGAGGCTTAGATTTGGGTCAGGTCACGCAATTAGGTGGAGCTGGGACTCTAACTCAAGTGACTGTGCTCCTTAACCATTCCCCAACATTTCACTCCCTTAAAAAAATTAATTAAAAATTTATTTTTAAAAATTTTATTGAAGTATAATTGATTTACAATGTGTTAATTTCTACTGTACAGCAAAGTGGCTCAGTTATATATATTCTTTTTCATATACTTTTACATTATGGTTTATCACAGGCTATTGAATATAGTTCGCTGTGCTATACAACAGGACCTTGTTGTTTATCCATCCTATATATATTAGTTTGCCTCTGCTAATCTCAAACTTCCAATCCTTTCCTTCCCCACCCCTTCCCCCTTGGCAACCACAAGTCTGTTCTCTCTGTCTGTGAGTCTGTTTCTGCTTCGTAGATAAGTTCATTTGTATTGTATTTTATTTTTATTTTATTATTTTTTAACATCTTTATTGGTAGAATTGCTTTACAATGTTGTGTTATTTTCTGCTGTATAACAAAGTGAATCAGCTATACATATACACATATCCCCATATCCCCCTCCCTCTTGTGTCTCCCTCCCTATCCCATCCTCTAGATGGTCGCAAAGCACCAAGCTGATCTCCCCGTGCAATTCAGCTGCTTCCCATGTATGTGATATATGGTATTTGTCTTTCTCTTTCTGACTTACTTTGCTTAGTATGATAATCTCTAGGTCCATCCGTGTTGCTGCAAATGGAATTATTTCATTCTTTTTTATGGCTGAGTAATATTCCGTTATATATATATGTATATAGATATAGATATAGATCTATCTCACATCTTCTTTATCCATTCATCTATTGACAAACATTTAGTTGTTTCCATGACTTGGCTATTGGAAATAGTGCTGCTATGAACATAGGAGTACATGTATCTTTTTGAATTGTAGTTTTGTCTGGGTATATGCCCAGGAGTGGGATTGCTGGATCATATGAAAACTTTATTTTTTAGCTGTTTGAGGAACCTCCATACCATTTTCCATAGTGGCTGCACCAATTTACATCCCCGCCAACAGCATTTCATTCCCTTTGAAAGGTGTAGTTCAGTGGCTAATAGGATGTGCCAGAAATTATAAGGATTTGAATGAAGGCAGTTACAGTCAGTCTGGGTGGGAAGACAGATGTGAGGGCTATTTCAAAAGACTTGGTGACAAATCAAACAGGGAAAGGTGAGGGGAAAATATAACTTGGTACACAAGCAGAGATACTATCCACACTTTTTTCTTTCTACTTTGGAAATATGTGATATTTAGAGTTTTTGTTTCAAATATTAAGAGTTTTGCAGAATCAGCTCAATACAATCTGTCTAAAGCAGTTCACTGTATCTTGTGGTACAACATCTGAGCCATAGAATGGATGTAATTTCATGCAACCCTTATTCATCAGTGAATTCAGTAGCAAAGATGATATAAAATTCAAGTAACCACACACTAGCTTCTCTCCTGGATGGTTAGACTTCTATAGAATGTGTAAATAGATGAACAGATTTTACAAAATACAGTTATGTGTCATCAGTACCCTCAATTGCAAAACAAGCCTGATTATTTTTCCATTTAACTTCATTTTGGGAAATCCCCAGCACATATTTTATGCCATGTTTAATAAGTGCCTGTATTGGTTTGCTAGGGCTGCATAATAAAGTGCCACAGACTAGGTGGCTTAAACAACAGAAATATATTTTCTCAGAGTTCTGAAGGCTGGAAGTCCAAGATCAAGGTAGCAGCAGGTTTGGTTTTCTGCTGAGGCCTCTCCCCCTGGCTTGCAGATGGCTGCCTTCCTGCTGTGCCCTTACTTGGCCTTCTCTGTGCATCTGTGTCCAAATCTCCTCTTCTTATAAGGACACCAGTCATAGTGGATTATGATCCACCCAAAAGACCTCATTAACTTAATCACCCTTTAAAGACCATATCTCCAAATTTAATTATATTCTGAGGTTCTGGGGGTTAGGACTTCAACATATGAATTTAGGGTAGGGGACAATTCTGCCCACAGTATGATCCAAGGTCACAAAGGTCAGAGCCATAGTCACACTGTAGGAAGCCATTTCTTGAGATAATGGGATCCAATTGCTCAGGCCATTTGGACAATCAGAACGGAGCCAAAAGTGACTTCACTGTGGGACACTTAGCGAAGTTACCTCCCTCTTTCTTATTACATGGCCTGTTTCCCAGGGCTAGAGAGAGATTTCAGTCATTCTTTGGCATTATTACTGGCCGTGGGGACCTCTACATCTGATATTTGAAAGGGATGAGAACATGGGTGGGTGGAGGTTGAAAGTATTTGTTTAGATACGAGTACGTGGAGAGGCTGAATGAAATGGTGCTGGAAGTGGCAGAAACGTTGGAGGTCCGTGCTCTGGGGCTTCTAGAACTATGTCCCCTTCTCCCTAGTGCAACTCCCTCTATGAAAGGTCACCGGACATTCATCAATTTGACATCATGGAAAAAAAGCTTCCTTTAATCTTGTTTTTCAGTATATATGATTCAAAGTCCATTTATTAAGGGAAAAGACTGTGGAGGTACACGTATATTTCCTAACAAAACAAGGTGAGGAGGAATTTTTTTTTTTGCTACATATTGTTTGATTAAAACACATATTTCCAACTAATTAGCTCTGTAATAAAACAAAACAGGATAACAGCCTTCTACTATTTAAAAGTCCTTTCCCGTCTCCCCAGCTGAAGTATTCTTCTGCTCCCCTGTCCAATCAATGGCCTTCTTTTTTTTTTTTGCCTCACCTTTGACCTCACACTAGAGTCTCAAATCTGTATCTACCACCTAGAATTTTCCCCTGAGCTTCAGGAGTTGATTGCCAGTTCTCTCTAGGTCTTGCCACTTCACTGCTCTATAGGGCACTTACACTCAATATGTACAAAAGTGAACTTCTTTTTAAAAATTTATTTTATTGAAGTATAGTTGGCTTATACTTTTGTATTAAATTTCTGCTGTACAGCAAAGTGATTCAGTTATACATATATATACATTCTTTTTCATATTATTTTCCATTATGATTTATTACAGGATGTTGAAGATAGTTCCCTGTACTCTACAGTAGGACCTTGTTGTTTATCCATTCTATATATAATAGTTTGCATCTGCTAATTCCAAACTCCCCAAAAAGTGAGCTTACTGGTGTCCCTCAGAAATGCTGCTCATCTTCTCTATGCCCCATCCTGGTTCATGAAACTTACTTAAAGAACTTAGAGTTACACTTGCTTTCTTCTCACCCCTCATCCCCCACATTTAGACCCCCAATCCTACTAACTCTACATCTTAAATACATTTCCTGGTTATGCTTTCCTCCTCCTCCTCTTAAATTTAGATCCCAGCCATCTTTCCCCAAGCCTATTGCATTTGCTTCCCCAGGTGTCTCCCTGTCTCCTGTCTCACCTCTTTCTCCTTTCCTTGGCATCCTAAACCTATAGACTCATTTCAACTTCCTTAGCCTAGCATTGCAGGCTCCCATCCTGGGCCTGGCTACTTATCCAACCTTCTATCCTGAAACACATCTTTTCCTACAACTGTTTACAGACAACTTGTGTTGCTTTAATGTAGCCTGATGTTTCCCGACTTGAGGTCACGAGCTCATGTGCTTAAGCAAGCTCCTACTTCTCTTGCAGGCATTACGCCAGTGGAATGCTTTCTTTGGTCCCCAGAACTTGGACTTGGTGCTCTTTTCTGTGGCTCATGGCATATTGTACCCATCCTTCATTTCACTGAACTACTGAAGTGGACCAGTTTCCTTATCTGTCTTATACATTAGATGTCCAGTTCCTTATAACAAGGGAGAGTTTTATTCACCTCTGTGCCTCTGACATCTAGTCAGTGTGTGCTGCATAGTAGTCCCTTTAAGTACATTGAATAAACAAATGTGAAAGTGCTCTGAAAAGTTTCAAATCTGATGGAGGTATAGGGACTCTTTTTATAAACATTATCCCTTAAACATCTATATTGAGCTGTTGTTTTATTGTAAGAAGATCAGTGGGATTGGAGTTAAAAGCTTCAAGTGCCAGTCTGTGTCTATCTGTAGTAGTCAATTTCCTTGACTGTAAAATGGGGCTAGGGATACTATCTAAGCCAATTGTTGTGAGAATCAACTGCGATAATGTGGGCAAATTTTATTTCTAAACCTTAAATACTGTTCTATGAAAACATGAGTTAACACCAACTATGCTCAAGTCTTTCTAAAACTATATCCACCTACCTATATATACATATTTGTATTTACACACATATGTGATTTTTTTGTACTTTGTCCTGCTTGACTATTTAAAATAGATCTTCACCATCTGTGTAATGTTCCCTTGAGTGGTGATTCAGTGATTTCCTCATTTTCGAAGGAGAACAAATTGTTTTTGGTAAGATTAGGTCTCAGGGACCTGTTCATCATATATTAATGCAAATAAAAACAGAATTATCTATTCAAATTCAACCTTTTCTCAAAAATACAGGGAAGAACCTGGATCCTATTTGGGTAGAGAGAATTGTTCCAAGCCAGAAAAATCAGTGGTTGGATGACCTGAGCACATATTTTTATTTTCCTGGAAAGAACCAATAGGTTTCACCAAAATTTTCAGATATTTTGAGAGCAAGTGGGCGTTAGCACTGATTTTGGATTTAGGAATGAAAAACAGCTCCTCCACCCACCCACCCCCAGACATTTTCTGTTTTTACACAAGGTATATAGAAATTGCTCAATAATTAGGGTGATCTTACCTCCCATTTTATTCAGAACAGTCCTGGGATGTCCCTTTGTCTAGGTGAAATAATAAAGCAACCCTTCGTTCTCTAAACTATAACCCCAACCTGTTGAATGAATGAACAAATGAATGAATTTTTATCTTCATCCAACTAAAGGAAGCAAAGATAAACGTGTCAACTGCAACATTCCGCATTACATTATCTAGCAGCATTTTACCTGGAAGCATAATTCAGCCATAGAAATAAAGATTCAGGTTTTCTAATATAGAAGTAGAAAGATGTCCCTTCTCTCCCCAATTCTCTTCTCTCTCTTAACTTTTGCCACTTTCTTCTTTAAAAACTTAACATAGTGATCATGCTGGACAGACCTGTGGAGCCGTCAAGGTTCAGGAGAGGGAGCAGCTGTTGGCACAATCAGACCCTCCAGGTCACCAGATGTCAGTGTCATTTTCACATAATGTGTGATTTTTAACTAACCTGGTGATGAGATTTATAACATTTTATGACGTATAGTTGATTTTCAATGTTGTGTTAATTTCTGCTGTACAGCAAAGTGATTCAGTTATATATATATATATATATATATTCTTTTTTTTTTTTTTTTTTTTTTTTTTTTGCGGTACGCGGGCCTCTCACTGCTGTGGCCTCTCCCGTTGCGGAGCACAGGCTCCAGACGCGCAGGCTCAGCGGCCATGGCTCACGGGCCCAGCCACTCCGCGGCATGTGGGATCTTACCGGACTGGGGCATGAACCCGTGTTCCCTGCATCGGCAGGCGGACTCTCAACCACTGCGCCACCAGGGAAGCCCTATATATTCTTTTTCATATTCTTTTCCATTATGGTTTATCACAGAGTATTGAATATACTTCCCTATGCTATACAGTAGGACCATCTTATTTATCCATCCTATATATAATAGTTTGCATCTGCTAATCCCAAACTCCCAATCCATCCCTCCCCCACTCCCCTCCCCCTTGGCAACCACAAGTCTGTTCTCTATATCTGTGAGTCTGTTTTGTTTCTAGATTTATAACATTTATCTGTAGAATTAACATTGGCTCCACTGGATCCGTAATTTGAGTTGCTTCAATCTGTTTCAAATGGAATTAATGTTATTATAGTTATGGGTTTATTCTGTTTGTCCTTTGACCCCTCCATCTCAGAACACCTAGAGATACAGGAAAGCAAGTCCTTTAATGTGTATAAAGTAAACACCTGCTGCCCCTTTGGGACACTTGCCAGGAATAAATGCACATGACAGAAGCTCTTTGCAGGAGACTCTAGGACTCCTTTGGCAGGAGGTCTAGGCAGGCTGAGCAGCACTGTTGAAATCCTCTCCTCCAGACTGAAACTGTGATCCATGCACTCCAGTTAGCATTAGCAGAAGCTGTCAGGCCAGGGGGCCTGCTGTGGGCTGCAGAAAGTCCTCTAAAGCTGTTGGCAGTGGCTGCCAGGTATTTACTTAATACCCTTGAGCCGGGACAAAGCAAAGTTTATGGTGTAGGATCCTGCTAAGGGAATAAACGCCTAAGGGAATGGAGGAAGCTAATTAAGAGGAAAATCGGAAACCTGCTGAGATTTCATTTCCTTAAGTGCTCCAGACAATCGTGGGCTGGGTTACCTCGCCCTGCTGCTGTCATCTTGTGGTCCTACTCTGGATGTAGATCCCCACCAAATGTCAGCCCCTGGCATCTGAGAACACCTGCTGGGACAGCAAGTGTAATGGGACCTCCAACCAGAAACCTGGGACTGCCAGACAATACAGATGGAGCCCTTGGACTAAGAAGGAAGGGAGGGACCAGGTGATGTCACTCTTATGTGGAGTCTAAAAAAGTCTACTCCCAGAAGCAGAAGCAGAGACTAGAAGGGTGGTTGCCAAGGCCTCGGGATGGGGGAAATGAGGAGAGGCTGGTCAAAGGGTATGAACTTCCAGTTATAAGGTGAATAAGTTCTGGGGATCTAATGTACCTCATGGTGACTGTAGTTAAAAATACTGTCTTGTTGGGACTTCCCTGGTGGCGCAGTGGTTAAGAATCCACCTGCCAATGCAGGGGACATGGGTTCGGACCCTGGGCTGGGAAGATCCCACGTGCCACGGAGCAACTAAGCCCGTGCGCCACAACTACTGAGCCTGTGCTCTAGAGCCCGCGAGCCACAACTACTGAGCCTGCATGCAGGAACTACTGAAGCCTGCACACCTAGAGCCCGTGCTCTGCAATGAAGAGAAGCCACGGCAATGAGAAGCCCGCGCACCGCAGCGAAGAGTAGCCCCTGCTCGCCACAGCTAGAGAAAGCCCGAGCACAGGAATGAAGACCCAGCACAGCCAAAAATAAATAAATAAATAAATTTATTTATTTTTAAAAAAACCTGTCTTGTATAGTTATACTTCTCTAAGAGAGTAGATCTTAAGTGTTCTTACCACACACACACACATACACGAACACGCATGCACACAATGGTAACTATGTGAGGTGGTGGATGTGCTACTGAACTTGACGGTGGTGACCATTTTGCAATGCAGACATATATCAGATCACATTGTAGCTGTGTACCCTTCATAGAGGACACACTGGGGCAAAGTCTGTGGAGCCGAGTCCACAGCCAGGCACGCTGGGTGGCAGGGCTCAGGTGTGAGTTCAGCTGGTAGAGCAGGGGCTCAGACTCTTCATGGAGGCCTCCAGTGGGTAAATGACTGTCTTTTGGATCTGCCTGACATCCCGATTCGTCATTAAGAATGTCACTTCACAAACGAAGAGGTAAATGAGGCTCATGTGAATAGCCAATATCTTTCCAACTTCTTAAATGGAATCTGGTTTTTAAGAGAGAGAGCTTACATTCTGTCATTTGGGGTCATTTCCAGTGGTTGAGGTCTTATGTAGCATGGCTGAGCATCATCTTACAAACAACTTGCCTTTGCTTATTTTGATAGTGTGACAAAGTGAACATTTATTGGGACAATAGTTCCTGAGGGAGGTGAATGTACAGAGTGGTTACAACCTGTGCTAGGGATACAGACAGACCCAGCTCTTAGTGGTTGCTTTGTCACTTTCTAGACCTTTTCCCATCAGTAAAGTGGAACTAATAACCGTGAGGGATTAGATGAGACTTAAACCTGTGTCTTTACATAGTAAACCTGCACTGAATGAGACCAAATGGTTTATGAATGGATTTATTAGGGAAAAAAGAATCACAACTGCTCCTTACCAGTGGAGACTGTGGGCTGGATTTCCCTGTTCTGCTCACTCTGACCTTCTCCAGGGGGTTAGCATTTGGTCAGTCATTGACAGATTGTGACTTTGCCTGAAGAGCATGTCCATCTGCAAGCTCTTGTATAATAGACATAAATCTCATTAAGGCTCCCAGGACTGGTTATGACCCTGAAGTGGGAAGGTATAGATAGGTCTTCTGAGGTATAGGTTATACAAATTCCATCATCATAGGAAAAATAATATCTAACATTTTTTGAATATTACTATATGCCAGGGACTGTGCTAATGTTTTATTTTTAAATTTTTTTTGGCTACGCTGCACAGCGTGCAGGATCTTAGTTCTCTTGACTAGGGTTCAAACCTGCACTCCCTGCAGTGGTAGCTCGGAGTCTTAACCACTGGACCGCCAGGGAAGTCCCGGTCCTAATGTTTTTTTTGTTTTGTTTTTTTGTTTTTTTTTGGAGTACACAGGCCTCTCACTGCTGTGGTCCCTCCCGCTGCGGAGCACAGACTCCGGATGTGCAGGCTCAGTGGCCTCGGCTCACGGGGCTAGCCGCTCCGCGGCACGTGGGACCCTCTCGGACCCGGGCACGAACCCGCGCCCCCTGCATCGGCAGGCGGACTCTCAACCACTGCACCACCAGGGAAGTCCCGGTCCTAATGTTTTAAGTGCATTTTCTCATTTAATCCACTAATGACTCTATCAACAGTCAATATGTCCTCCTTTATTAAGAAAGTCAGAAATGCAGAAATTATCAGGGGATTCGTTTAAATTGCAAGCCCCTTTTCCCTGCTGTAGTGTTTCTCCTCTAGCTTTATTAAGGTATAATTGATGAATAAAAATTATATATATTTAAGGTATACAAGGTGATACATTGTGAAATGATTGCAACAATCAAGCTAAGTAACACATCAACTCATGTAGTTACCTTTGTGTGTGTATGTGTGTGTGTGTGCGCGTGCGTGGTGAGAACACTTAAGATTTGCTTTCAGCAACTTTTGAATACATACTATTATTTACTGTAGTTACCATGCTGTACATTAGATTCCCAGAACTTACTCATCTTATAACTGGAAGTTTATACCCTTTGACCAGCATCTCTCAATATCTCCCACCCTCCAGCCCCTGGTAATCTCCATTCTAACCTCTGCTTCTATGAGTTGACTTTTTTAGATTCCATGTAAAAGTGAGATCATAGATCATACAGTATTCATCTTTCTGTGTCTGTCTTATATCGCTTCGCCTGACGTCCTCCAGGTTTATCCATGTTGTCTCAGATGTAGGATTTCCCATTTTTAAGGCTGAATAATATTCCGTTGTGGTGTGTGTATGCACATATATACCACATTTTCTTTCTTTATTCATCAGTGGGCACAGGTTGTTTCCATATTTTAGTCATTGTGAATAATGCTGCAGTGAACACGGGAATGCAGATATTTCTTCAAGGTACTGATTTTGTTTCCTTTGGATATATATATTCGGCAGTGGGATTGCTGGATCATGTGATAGTTCTATTTCTAATTGTTTGAGGAACCTCCTTCCTATTTTCCATAGGAAAATTTACCAATTTTTACATTCCCACTAACTGTGTGTGAGGGTTCCCTTTTCCCCACATCCTCACCAATACTTGTTTCTTGTCTTTTTGATAATAGCTATCCTAATAGGTATGAGGTGGTAGCTCATTATGGTTTTGATTTGCATTTCCCTGATTATTAGTGATGTTGGGTAGTGATTCAAAATATCAGCTGATTTACAATGATTCCATGTATGGTTGTTCACACACTTCTGTAGGGCAAGGTACACTGATGGATTTGGGGTTTTGAATACTGTTCTTTCAGGTTCCAGAGTAAATTCTATTTCTTCTAATTCTTAATCTGGTGGGTCAGGAAGGGAAAGGGAAAACTTTGGGAACCCTCGGAAGCAGCAATTAAGAGCCTAACCAGTCTCCCTGTCTTGGGGCTTCCATGATGGTGCTCACTCAGGTTAGGCAAGCTGCTGCTCCTCGGGCAACTTGGAGGTGATTGGACAGGAAGTAGCCTGGTACAGCAGAGCTTGATCTTTACTGCTTGTTCCTGAGAATGAAGGAGCTCCATATTTTGCTTTGCCTGCATCACTTCTTTCTGCTCCCTCCCCCTGTACTCTGCGCCCTTACATGCCCTTCTTTCTCTCCCTATCCCCATCAATGTCTACACTCAGATTCCTCTGTCAGAAGCTAGCAGTGATTTCCAAAATGTGATACAAGGACCATACACACCAGAATTTCCAATGGGGCTTATAAAAAATGTAGATTCTGGGCCCCATTCCAGACTTACCAAAGGAAGCTCTCTGAAGGTGAGATACTCGGAATCTGCATTTTGATAAGATTTTTAAAAATTGAAGTATAGTTGCTGTACAATATTATATAAGTTACAGGTGTACAATATAGTGATTCACAATTTTTAAAAGTTATACTTCATTTATAGTTATTGTAAAATATTGACTATATTTCCTGTGTTGTACAATATATCCTTGTAGCTTATTTTATACCTGATTGTACCTTTTAATCACCTACCCCTGTCTTGCTCTTCCCCACTTCCCTCTTCCTACTGGTAAACACTAGTTTGTTCTCTATATCTGTGAATCTGCTTCTTTTTTGTTATAGGTAATCTGCATTTTAATAAGCAACTCAGTTGTTGCCTTTGCACATTAACATTTGACAACCAATGTAGAAAAATAGAACAAAGTGTTATTGCTCCCAGGGACCCTAAATTTTTAACAGAAATAAACAGCCTTTATACCAAAGGCTGTTAAATTAATAGAAGAAAACTATCTTTCTATAGCAGTGGCTCTCAGCCTTGAGTTTATATTTAAGTTCCTTAGGGAGATTTAAAAAATAAAAATAAAAAACATGCCTGGGCCACACTCTAACAGAATCTCTGGAGGGAGGACGAGGCATCAGTACTTTTTAAAGGCTCTCCAGATGATTCTAATGCATAGCCGGGAGAAGAACTATTGCTCTGTGGAATAGGAGGATACAGAGAACTAGAGCATCCTTTCTCAAACTGAATATGCATACGAGTTAGCTGGGGGTTTTATTAAAGTGGAGATTCTGATTTTGTAGGTCTGGATGGTGTCTAAGATTTGCCTTTTTAACAAGCTCCCAGGCCCTCAGCCCACACTTTCACTAACAAAGCAGTAGAGACCCTGTTCTCAAACTTTGCTGCCTGTTAGAATTAGCAGGGAGCTTTTACAATAAGTGGATGCCTGGGCAGCACTCTAGACCAATTAAATCAGAATTTCTGGGAATGGGACCCAGGCATGAGTAGATTTTAAGCTCCCCAGTAACTCCAGTGTACATCAAGGGCTGGGGGCTGGTGCTGGAGAGGTTTGTTAAATTAATCTAAATCCCAAAGAAGACAGGAGGTTGTAGCCATGCTGAAACCCCAAAGAGCAGAAGAGATTAACCCCATTCATTGATGATGTCAAAATCTAGCATCACTGAATTTTTACATCTTAATTTGTTTCACTTGGAAGAAGGGGACATTGTTCTCCCTTGATATTCCCACAGTCCCCTTCACACACCTCCCTTGTTCCACGCTCATGGTGAGGATTCATGTACTTCTGCAATTTCATAGTCTGAGCATGACTGGGGTGAACTACATGCCAGTTATCCTGTCATATCATGTTACTTTGCTCAGACAGGGGCTGTGCTGACTTTTTTTTTTAATTTAATTTTTATTTTTTGGTCTGCATCAGGTCTTCGTTGCGGCATGCAGGATCTTTTGTGTGGGCTCTTTGTTGCGGTGCGCAGGCTCTCTAGTTGAGGCGCGTGGAATCAGTAGTTGAGGCATGCAGGTTTAGTTGCCCCGTGGCATGTGGGATCTTAGTTCCCCTACCAGGGACTGAACCTCTATCCCCTGCATTGGAAGGCGGATTCTTCACCACTGGACCACCAGGGAAGTCCCTGTGCTGACTTTCTAAATAAGACATGAAGTCCCCAAATTTAAAAACATGTGAGGTCATAGGAAATCTTTTTAAAACAAATAATTTGGTACTCATTGGAAACAAGAAGCTTAATTACATTGTCTAAGAAAGCTGTCTGGAAGGACTTCCCACAGCTCTCAAATGGCTCCTGGTTATCAGGCGCTAGGAGCATCCCAATTGGCGGGAAGCACATCAGTTTGATGCCACGTAAGAGCAGATAGATGGAGAGTTTTAGAATATTGCTCCACGTTTAACTCCATCGGGACAGATATTTCACTTTTTCCTTGGCAATCTAATAGAGAATTTTGATTTGCAAACAAGTCCTAAAAATAAATTCATATAGCAGCACTGTTTGGTTTGAACTTCATTTTTTCCCCAAGTGTGTGCTAAGTTGGGTCACATCTAAGTTTTTTACATGAACCCTATTGCTTTTCTCCTGAAATCATTCAAGATTATGACATAACCAGGCAAGCCTTACCTAGTGATTTTTGTGTTTCCTGTAAGATGTGACACATAAGCTTTCTGTCTTTCTTGCCTGTCTGAGTCCACTGGGTTCTGTCTTAGGATAAAGGTCTCAGCACTATGTTCATATTTACCTTTCATAGTTGTTTCTGCAGAGGGGAGGGGACTTCATCTGTCACAACCAGAGAATTCTTCCAATTATCTTTGAGAGAAATTAAAAAACCAGAAAAGATCTTTTATATTTACTGCCACGTTTGCCATTTTATTACTATACTTACCATGTTGGCTTTTACTGCCCTTTGTATTTTATTGTCTTTTATATTTACTGCAAAATTTGTCGTATTAAATGCTTAAGGAATTGTTAGGGTCTTAGCTAGAACCACGAGCTAATGTACTACTGAATTTCTCATTTTTGGAAAATGTGAGATAATACAATATATTTTTGCTATTTACATTGCTAAATTTTGGGTTAATTTGTTACACAGCAACAGATAAGTAATACAATAATTTAACATGGTTATAATCACTGTTTTAAAGTCCTTGTCTGCTTATCCCATCATCGCTTTTATTCCTGGGTTTATTTCTATTGTCTGATTTTTCTCCTTGTTTTATAACAAAAGTGCCAAACAAGAAAACACACACACAAACACAGGAATTTTCCTACTTCTTAATAATAATTTTATAAAATTGTGGTAAAATATACATGACATGAAATTTACAATTTAACCATTAAAAAATTTACAATTCAGTAGCATTAAGTATATTCACAGTGTTGTGCAACCATCACCTCTATCTAGTTCCAGAACATTTTTTTTCACCCCAAAAGGGAACCTGTACCCATTAAGCAGTCATTCCTGATTCCTTCTTTCCACCACCCCCTAGTCACCACTAATCTGCTTTCTGTCTCTATGGATTTACCTATTCTGAATATTTCATATAAATGAAATTGTGCAATATATGATCTTTTGTATCTGTCTTCTTATACTTAGTACAATGTTTTCAAGTTGTCGTGTTGTAATTCATGTCAGTTATTCATTCCTTTTTTGGCTGAATCATATTCCATTGGATGGACATACCACAGTTTGTTTATCCATCTATGAGTTGATGGACATTTGGGTTGTTCCCACCTTTTGGCTATTTTGAGTAGTGTTGCTTTGAACATTCATGTCAAGTTTTTGTTTGAACACATGTTTTCAATCCTTTTGTGTATATATCTAGGAATGGGATTGCAGGGTCCTATAGTAATTCTAGGTTTAATTCATTGAAAAGCAATGTGAGAATTTCTTTACATCTTTACCAATACTTGTTTTTTTCCCATATATTTTTTTATTATGGCCATTCTAGTGGGTGTGGAGTGGTATCTCATTGCAGTTTTGATTTTCATTTATCTAGTGAATAATGGTATTGAGTATGTATAATCATTTTTATTGGAGTCTAGACAATGTGATGACTACATTGTTGAGTGTCTGGGTTTTGTTGCCTTCCTTTAATCAGCATTGGATTTTATTCTGGAAAGCAATTACTTTAGTTCTAGATCTTGATCCTTTTAAGACATTTTGACACTTCAGGTAGGCTTCACTCTACCTTTCCTAAGGTGTAGCATTCTGTTTAATGAATGCCCTGAGTGTTCAGTGAGGTTTCTCCACTTTGATTGGTCAGACCGAAAGGTTTCTTAACACTATGAAAGTTCTGGTAGTTGTTCAACTTACAGCTCCACATAAGTTTTTTTCCTATAGTGGTTGCTCTTGTATGTTCTCATCCTGTAAATACACAGCTTATTATTTGACCGAATATTCAAGGTGACTCCCATGAAGATTTATGGAGCAATTTATCTAGGCACCTCATTCCTTTCTGGTGCTCCATACAAGTTCTAGCCACTTTGGCACTCCTGAACGCTGACCTTTGTAACCTCAGCTTATTGAGACTGCTGTGCTCTGCTTGGATTCTTCCTCCTTGAGTCAATGTCTGGTAAATATCTCCAGGTAGAAAGCTGGGGTAATCACTGGATTCAACTCACTTGTGTTCCTTCTTTCAGGAGTCACAGTCCTGTGCTGCCAACTGTATCATGTCTAGAAATAGTTGTTTTATAAATTTTGTCCAGTTTTCTAGTTGTTAACTGTAGGAAGGTTAGTCTGGTATCAGTTATTCTATCATGCCCAGAAGTGGAAATGTAAAGGTTTTTTTTTTTTTTTTTTTTTTTTTTTTTGCGGTACGCGGGCCTCTCACTGTTGTGGCCTCTCCCGCTGTAGAGCACAGGCTCCGGATGCGCAGGCTCAGTGGCCATGGCTCACGGGCCCAGCCGCTCTGCGGCATGTGGGATCTTCCCGGACTGGGGCACGAACCCGTGTCCCCTGCATCAGCAGGCGGACTCTCAACCACTGCGCCACCAAGAAAGCCCAATGTAAAGGTTTTTTAAGGCACTCACTCTCTCTTTTTTAAAAATTTTTTTACTGTATAATTAGTTGTTTTAATTTCCATTTCTTATCTTCAACTTATTCTTTAAGTTAACTTTAGTTCTTATATATTTTTAAATACATCTTTATTGGAGTATAATTGCTTCACAATGCTGTGTTAGTTTCTGTTGCACAACAAAGCAAATCAGCCATATGCATACATGTATCCCTATATCCCCTCCCTCATGAGTCTCCCTCCCACCCTCCCTATCCCACCCCTCTAGATGGTCACAAAGCACCGAGCTGATCTCCCTGTGCTATGCAGCTGCTTCCCACTAGCTATCTGTTTTACATTTGGTAGTGTATGTATGTCCATGCTACTCTCTCACTTCATCCCAGCTTCTCCTCCACACCCCACCCCGCCCCCATTCTCAAGTCCATTCTCTATGTCTGCATCTTTATTCCTGTCCTGCCTCTAGTTTCATCAGAACCATCTTTTTTAGATTACATACATATGCATTAGCATACAGTATTTGTTTTTCTCTTTCTGACTTACTTCACTCTGTATGACAGACTCTAGATCCATCCACCTCACTGCAAATAACTCAATTTCATTTCTTTTTATGGCTGAGTGATATTCCATTGTATATGTGTGCCACATCTTCTCTATCCATTCATCTGTCAATGGACATTTAGGTTGCTTCCATGTCCTGGCTATTGTAAATAGTGCTGCAATGAATATTGTGGTACGCGTATCTTTTTTAATTACGGTTTTCTCAGGGTATATGCCCAGTAGTGGGATTGCTCGGTCATATGGTAGTTCTATTTTTAGTTTTATAAGGAACCTCCGTACTGTTCTCCATAGTGGTTGTATCAGTTTACATTCCCACCACCAGTGCAGGAGGGTTCACCACACCCTCTCAGCATTTATTGTTTCTAGATTTTTTGATAATAGCCATTCTGACCAGTGTGAGGTGATACCTCATTGTAGTTTTGATTTGCATTTCTCTAATGATTAGTGATGTTGAGCATCTTTTCATGTGCCTCTTGGCCATCTGTATGTCTTCTTTGGTGAAATGTCTATTTAGGTCTTCCACCCATTTTTCAATTGGGTTGTTTATTGAGCTCCATGAGCTGTTTGTATATTTTGGAGATAAATCCTTTGTCCGTTGTTTCATTTGCAAATATTTTCTCCCATTCTGAGGGTTGTCTTTTCATCTTGCTTATGGTTTCCTTTGCTGTTCAAAAGCTTTTAAGTTTCATTAGGTGCCATTTGTTTATTTTTGTTTTTATTTTCATTACTCTAGGAGGTGGGTCAAAAAGATCTTGCTGTGGCTTATGTCAAAGAGTGCTTTTCCTGTGTTTTCCTCTAAGAGTTTTATAGTGTCTGGTCTTACATTTAGGTCTTTAATCCGTTTGGAGTTTATTTTTATGTATGGTGTTAGATAGTGTTCTAATTTCATTCTTTTACATGTAGCTGTCCAGTTTTCCCGGCACCACTAATTGAAGAGGCTGTCTTTTCTCCATTGTATGTTCTTGCCTCCTTTGTTGTAAATTAGGTGACTACATGTGCATGGGTTTATCTCTGGGCTTTCTATCCTGTACCATTGATCTATATTTCTGTGTTTGTGCCAGTACCATACTGTCTTGATTACTGTAGCTTTGTAGTATAGTTTGAAGCCGGGGAACCTGATTCCTCCAGTTATGTTTTCCTTTCTCAAGATTGCTTTGGCTATTCGGGGTCTTTTGTGTTTCCATACGAATTGTAAAATTTTTTGTTCTAATTCTGTGAAGAATGCCATTGGTAGATTGTCAGGGATTGCACTGAATCTGTAGATTGCTTTTGGTAGTATAGTCATTTTCACAATATTGATTCTTCTAATCCAAGAACATGGGTATATTTCTCCATCTGTTTATGTCATCTTTGACATAAACACTTTCTTTCATCAGTGTTTTACAGTTTTCTGAGTACAAGTCTTTCTCCTCCTTAGGTAGGTTTATTCCTAGGTATTTCATTCTTTGTGTTGTGATGGTAAATAGGATTGTTTCCTTAATTTCTCTTTCTGATTTTTCATTGTTAGTGTACAGGAATGCCAGAGATTTCTGTGCATTAATTTTGTATCCTGCGACCTTACCAAATTCATTGATTAGTTCTAGTAGTTTTCTGGTGGCATCTTTAGGGTGTATCTAGTATCATGTCATCTGCAAACAGTGACAGTTTTACTTCTTCTTTTCTAATTTGTATTCCTTTTATTTCTTTTTCTTCTCTGATTGCCATGACTAGGAATTCCAAAACTATGTTGAATAAGAGTGGCCAGAGTGGACATCCTTGTCTTTTTCCTGATCTTAGTGGAAATGCTTTCAGTTTTTCACCATTGAGTATGATGTTTGCTGTGGGTTTGTCACGTATGGCCTTTATTATGTCGAGGTAGGTTCCTTCTATGCCCATTTTCTGGAGAGCTTTTATCATAAATGGGTGTTGAATTTTGTCAACAGCTTTTTCTGCATCTGTTGAAATGATCATATGGTTTTTATTCCTTAATTTGTTAATATGGTGTATTACATTGATTGATTTGCATATATTGAAGAATCCTTGCATCCTTAGGATAAATCCCACTTGATCATGGTGTATGATCCTTTTACTATCTTGTTGGATTCTGTTTGCTAGTATTTTGTTCAGGATTTTTTCATCTATGCTCATCAGTGATATTGGTTATAATTTTCTTTTTTTGTGATATCTTTGTCTGGTTTTGGTATCAAGGTGATGGTGGCTTCGTAGAATGAATTTGAGAGTCTTCCTCCCTCTGCAATTTTTTGGAAGAGTTTGAGAAGGATCGGTGTTAGCTCTTCTTTAAATGTTTGATAGAATTTGCCTTTGAAGCCATCTGATCCTGGACTTTTGTCTGTTGGAATATTTTAAATTACAGTTTCAGTTTCATTACTTGTGATAGGCCTGTTTATATTTTCTAATTCTTCCTGGTTCAGTCTTGGAAAATTGTACCTTTCCAAGAATTTTTCCATTTCTTCGTGGTTGTCCATTTTATTGGCATATAGTTGTTTGTAGTAGTCTCTTATAATCCTTTGTATTTCTGTGCTGTCAGTTGTGATTTCTTCTTTTTCATTTCTAATTTAATCGATTTGCATCCTCTCCCTTTTTTTCTTGATGAGTCTGGCTAAGGGTTTATCAGTTTTGTTTATCTTCTCAAAGAACCAGCTTTTAGTTTTATTGATCTTCGCTATTGTTTTCTTCATTCCTATTTCATTTATTTCTGCTCTGATGTTTATGATTTCTTTCCTTCTACTGACTTTGGGTTTTCTTTGTTCTTCTTTCTCTAGTTGCTTTAGGTGTAGGGTTAGATTGTTTATTTGAGATTTTTCTTGTTTCTTGAAGTGAGATTGAATTGCTATAAACTTTCCTCTTAGAACTGCTTTTGCTGTGTTGCATAGGTTTTGGGTCGTCGTGTTTTCATTGTCATTTGTTTCTATGTATTTTTTTATTTCTTCTTTGATTTCTTCAGTGATCTCTTGGTTATTTAGTAGCGCACTGTTAGCCTCCATGTATTTGTGTTTTTTACAGTTTTTTTCCTGTAACTGATTTCCAGTCTCATAGTGTTGTGGTCAGAAAAGATGCTTGATATGATTTCAATTTTCTTAAATTTTCTGAGGCTTGATTTGTGACTGAAGATGTGATCTGTCCTGGAGAATGTTCCATATGTACTCGAGAAGAAAGTGTATTCTGCCACTTTCAGGTAGAATGTTCTATAAATATCAGTTAAATCTATCTGGTCTATTGTGTCATTTAAAGCTTCTGTTTCCTTATTTATTTTCATTTTGGATGATCTGTCCATTGGTGTAAGTAGGGTGTTAACGTCCCCTACTATCATTGTGTTACTGTCGATTTCCCCTTTCATGGTTGTTAGCATTTGCCTTATGTATTGAGGTGCTCCTCTGTTGGGTGCATACACATTTATAATTGTTATATCTTCCTCTTGGATTGATCCCTTGATCATTGTGTAGTGTCCTTCCTTATTTCTTGTAACAGTCTTTATTTTAAAGTCTATTTTGTCTGATATGAGAATTGCTATTCCAGCTTTCTTTTGATTTCCATTTGCGTGGAATATCTTTTTCCATCCCTTCACTTTCAGTCTATATGTGTTCCTAGGTCTGAAGTAGGTCTCTTGTACACAGCATATATACGGGTCTTGTTTTTGTATCCATTTAGCCAGTCTGTGTCTTTTGGTTGGGGCATTTAATCCATTTACATTCAAGGTTATTATTGATATGTATGTTCCTATTACTATTTTCTTAATTGTTTTGGGTTTGTTTTTGTGGGTCTTTTTCTTCTCTTGTGTTTCCCACCTAGAGAAGTTTCTTTAGCATTTGTTGTAAAGCTGGTTTGGTGGTGCTGAGTTCTCTTAGCTTTTGCTTGTCTGTAAAGCTTTTGATTTCTCCATCAAATCTGAATGAGATCCTTGCTGGGTAAAGTAATCTTGGTTGTAGGTTTTTCTCTTTCATCACTTTAAGTATATCCTGCCACTGCCTTCTGCCTGCAGAGTTTCTGATGAAAAATCAGCTGATAGCCTTATGGGGATTCCTTTGTATGTTATTTTTTTTTCCATTGCTGCTTTTAATAATTTTTCTTTGAATTTAATTTTTGTTAGTTTGATTAATATGTGTCTTGATGTGTTTCCCCTAGGGTTTATCCTGTATGGGACTCTCTGCACTTCCTGGACTTGGGTGACTATTTCCTTTCCCATGTTAGGGAAGTTTTCCACTGTAATCTCTTCAAATATTTTCTCAGACCCTTTATTTTTCTCTTCTTCTTCTGGGACCACTATAATTTGAATATTGGTGCATTTAGTGTTGTCCCAGAGGTCTCTGAGATTGTCTTCAATTCTTTTCATTCCTTTTTCTTTATTCTGCTCCTTGGCAGTTATCTCTATCCATTTTGTTTTCCAGCTCACTTATTCATTATTCTGCCTTAGTTATTCTGTTATTGATTCCTTTTAGTGTATTTTTCATATCAGTTATTGTGTTTTTAATCTCTGTTTGTGTGTTCTTTAGTTCTTCTAGATCTTTGTTAAACATTTCTTGTATTTTCTCAATCCGTGCCTCCATTCTATTTCCATGATTCTGGATCATCTTTACTATCATTACTCTGAATTCTTTTTCAGGTAGATTGCCTATTTCCTCTTCATTTATTTGGTCTTGTAGGTTTTTACCTTGCTCCTTCATCTGTGACATATTTTCTTGCCATCTCTCTTTTTTTTTTTTTTTTAATGGGTGGTATTGTGTTCCTGATTTACTGGTTGTTTGGCCTGAGGAGTCCAACACTGGAGTTTGTAAGCTGTTGGGTAGAGCTGCGTCTTGGTGCTGAGATGAGGACCTCCGTGAGACCTCACTCTGATGAATATTCCCTGGGGTCTGAGGTTCTCTATTAGTCCAGTGGTTCGGACTCAGAGCTCCCACTGCAGGAGTTCTGGCCCGACCCCTGGCTCATGAACCAAGATCCCACAAGCTGCACAGGGTAGCAAAAAAAAAAAAAAAGGAGAACAATAACAAAGAGTAAAAAATAAAATTAGACTAGGAAAGTAACAGATATATTAGAAAGAATATAAAAATAAAAGTAGAGCTGAAACAACAAATGGAAGGTAAAACAGAACCACAATAGTAAAAAAGAGAAGGAAAAAAAGAAAAGGGAAAAAAAACAAAAAAAAGGAGGAAAAGGCCTTGGCTGTGGAGGGTGGGACCTAGGCAGTGGTGGGGTCTGGGTGGTGGGTGGGGCCTATGCTTAGGACCCACAGGGCTGGAAAAGACCCTGGTGAGTGTAGGGCTTGGGGCTTAGGCTCAACAGAACAGAAAATGTCCATGCCTCTGGTCTCAGAGGGTGGGGGACCCCGCTTGGGAGCCCAGCAGGTTTCCCTGCCCAAGTGGGCAGGGCAGACGCCCTCCACTCTTCTCTTGCTCCTGCATTCTGGAGGGCCCTTCTGCCTGCCTCTCCTATTCTCCCCCCACCCTCCCTCCTACACCCCCGGGACCATCATGGCCCAGACGGGGCCTCTGAGGGTGTAGGTCCCGACAGACTTCCCCTGCCGATTTGGCAGGTGAAACGCTTAGTGCATTCCCCCCAGTTTGAGCCCCCGAGGGTCCCTCCAGGCGTGGGAACCCCTTTCCCCTCTCAGCCACCCTTCAGGGGCACTGGTCCTGTCCGTCCTCCACTTCTCCTCCCCCCGTCAGTCCCCCCACGTCCTACCAGTTCACTTGGGGCTTCCTCCTGTCTCCTTGGGCATTGAGGGTCCCCCACCAGCGTCCAGCAGTTGTCCTAGTTACGGGGAGACACGAACGCCACGTCTTCCCATCCCGCCATCTTGACTCCACCCCTAAGGTACTATCTCTTAAGAACTAGAAAACTTCTTACCCAATGCTCCAGTTCATCTGCAAACCTCCAGTGCCTTTCATTGGTCAGAGGTGGGTATTAAATTTGCTTATTTCTGAACCAATCTCTTTGGTTATCAGATTATGGTACTTATAAATCAATCCCTATGACAAGGTGGATTGTAGTCCCTGATTTGCTTAGTTCAATCAAGACTAATCTTTCAAACTGAAGGTGCAGTCAGGTGACCTAAAATTTCTGAACTCCATGGGGGAGAGGTGGCTTCCTGAATGAAAAGTATGGATAGTGCTAGGATGACAGAAGGGGGGATTAAATTCTGGTAACTAACCAGACTTAGGTAACATACATTCACTACATCCATTTTATAAATGAGAAGTGGAAGGACAGAGAGGTTAGGCGACCTGAGCAACATCCCAGATATAGTGAGTTACTGAATTAGGACTGATCCATCTAACTCCAAAGGCAATGATGATGACAGAGCAATGTATTCAAATAGACTTTTAAAATTATAAAACACTTTCATACATCTTCATTCGTTTTAATTCTTCCATCAATTTAATGGGTTAAGCATGGTAGATATTGGCCCCATTTTACAGATGAGGAAACTGTATCTCAGAGATAAAAAAGTGACTGATTCAAGAATATATGATTTGTGCAGAACCGGGATTAGAACCCAAACCCTCACGCTCTTTCCATGGAATGTGATCTTTCCAAAATTCCTTTAGTTATTTAGCCCAGTTCCTCCCTTCTTCCCCTTCTCTTACCTGTTAAAGAGAATAGATTCCAGAACTTCATTGTGAACCATTTGGTTTTTGTTTCTTAATTTTACAGCTGAGTTCCTTTCACTGGGAGTCGAAAACCACATAACGAAAGATAAAATAATGTGTTTGCTTTATTCCTTTTCTTGGTGAAAGGTCTTGGCTCATGGGATAAATTCACTTTGTTTGGCAACTTGAGATAATCAGAAATTGATTACTTGAATCATTTAAATCTCTTTTTCATTTAAATCTTTTCATACAGAATTAAAGATGATCATAGGTCAGAGACTACAGGACAAGATTGCAATGCATGCTTTTTCGAAAAGTAAAGAAAATAATTAGAAGACAGTATCTTGGAAAGAACAAGGGCTTTGGAGACTGGGAGACCTGAATTAAATCCCATCTCAGCTACTTAGTTACTTAAGGATTTTTAAGCCTCAGTTTTCTCTTATAAAGTGAGGATAATAGTAAGTACTTGGAAGGGTCATTTTAAGAACTAAATGAAATACGGAAGGTTCCTACTGTAGCACCATCACATAGTTAATACTCAATGGCAGCTATTATTTTTATTACCTTAATGCTATGGAAAATTCTGGAGTTCTGAGAGCAGTGTACTAACATTTTTATCTTTGTCAGATCCTTTCTCCTAGGCTCATTAAAATGTATCAGTAGGATAATCAGGGTCCAAAGTCTTAGAAAAACTGGTTAGGCTAAGATAGTTACTTTCTCTTAGCCTGAAAACCATAGTAGCCTTGAATCCTTGAGTTTAGAGCAGTGGTTAAGGGGACAGGCCCTGGAGCCAGAATGTCTGAGTTACACCCTGCCCATGGGACCCTGAATATCAGTGTAAGCTTCCATTTCAACATCTGTAAAATGAGGATGATGATAATAAATGTGTCTACTTACAGGCTTAGTTTAAAATGAAATGAGACCATCTCTCTAAAATACTAAGAACTCAAACAGTGCTGCTCAATTGGAGAAGGACCTGGAATGAAGTGGGGAGTGAAGACATTTCCTGGTTCTCCATGAACTCTGCATTTAACTCCCAGAATGTAGGTTTCCCAACCACATGGAACTGTTTATTAGCTTCCCCTGAATGCCTATATCATCGTTTTTTCCCGTTATTTTAAAAATCTCTCGAGAGCTGGACTATCTCTCTCTGGAGGCTGAACTATGGAGAAGGCCGCTGGAGTCGTCATAGCAGGCAGACTGATTGTGGATGGGGCTGTGGACCCCCAAAAAGAGGATGAGAAAAGTTATGGAGTTAGAAAATGCTGCCAGCACAGGAGGGTGAAGGGCATGGAATGGGGGCCAGAAGGAACTTGGGGGAAATAGTATTCAGTGCAGTGGTGAGGAGGAAAGGTTTGAAGAAGCTGAGAAGGTAACTCTGGGTTTTAGGGGAGGAATTACACCATATTTCAAGGTTTGAGAATGGAAAAGTACCTAAAGAGACTTGAGGAGGTCAGATAACATATTCAGCTAGTGGCTGCCCAACGTGATGTCAAGTAGGAAACAGAAGAGTCCCAGAAGGGTCCACCACCCAGACATCTCAGAGGGGAACTCCACTCATTAGGCAGTTCTTATAGGCCAGTCAGTGTCACACATATGTCACCTCAGTTAATCCTCAAAGCAACTCTGTGGGGCAGACACTATTATCGAATCCATTTTGAATTAGATATCAGTAGCTTTCCCAAGGTCATGTGACTAGTCAATGTTAGAACTACTCATCTTCTGTCATTCAGTTTAACATAGTTACTTTGCCTTCTGAAAAACCTGGGGAATAAATCCACTGGAGATGGCAACAAATTTATGTAAGCAAAAGTTAGGTAGATTAGATGCTAAACACCAGTTCACTAAGAGACTAAATGCGGCTGACAAAGAGAAATGGAGAAAGTAAATCTGGTACAATGAGAACAGCTATTGGTAAACTAGGAATTATATGCACTGTAAATGCCAACTTGGAAACAATTTGAAATTATTTGATTGTTCAAATGAGAATTACATGCATTAAAATACTTTTGAATATAAAACTTACCCTTCTCTCCACCCTCCCCTCCCCACAATAAGAGAGTACTTCTTACTATATCTGGATCCTTAGGAATCTAGGCTTAAGGAGTTTTCCTAGAACTCTTAGGAAAACCATATGGTTCGAGGAGCGCTTTTTGGAATTTTCCACCAAACCCCAAGAAGCTCCTGCTGATCACATATGGTGGCTTCTATGAGCTCAATCTCTTTCCTCCATTTTAATCAAGAGCACACCAGTGCTATTTTTAAATCCATCCAGATATCTGGATTGCCTAGGAATCAACTCCTACCTCAACAAATCCAGCCCAACGAGAGAGATCTGGGCCAAGGCCTTCAGATCCCCTGCCTCCACGTGCTCTAGGAAGTTGGGGGGGCAATCCCCTACCTCTAAGACTTTCCTTGTAATTGACTCCTTCTCTAAATGACTGCCGGCCTGACAAAGTGACCTCAGAATTGGCTTGAGGGCAGCAGAATGTCTTCCCAAGAGCAGGATTCAGTCCTCATAGTCATCACCCTCTGTCATCACTCTCTAAACAAGAGGCTGCATAGGTCTTTCTGAGGATTTCTGGAGACCATTGGGATGGGCATTTTTCATCTGGTCTCACAAAATCCTTACCAATAAGGTCAATTTTGCCTCTTTACTTTCCTAGAAGCCATGGGCCGGGTACTGTCAGCTCTCTTTTGAAAGTTACCCCACCCCTTGGGAATTCCCCGGCAGCCCAGTGGTTAGGACTCTGCACTTTCACTGCTGAGGGTGTGGGTTCAATCCCTTGTCAGGGAACTAAGATCCCGCAAGCTGTGTGGTGTGGCAAAAAAGAAAAACAAGTTACCATATTGCGTACTGCTCAGCTGAGTTCGTATTTTCCATTTCTATAGCATCTGCCCTTTGCCTGGATCAGTTCTTAGAAACATCCTCTAATGAAATTATGTTTCTTTAGCTTTTCCATGTCTCTGCATAGATGTTTAAACCAACAGGTAACTCACCTGCTCTCTTAGAGTAGAAAGTTCCCGCTGAGTTGGGTTCCAGAGCCACACCATTCATTTCAGGATGCGCAGTACTCCTTTTTCAGTCACCCCTTTCTACCAGGCATTCCCAAATAGGGTTTTCCTGTTATTGATAGCTCTGGGCATTCTCTGGAATTCCTCTCACTTCTTCCTTGGACAAGCGTGTTAATTATCATAATATTTCACCCTCTGCAGGGTGTTAGTGCAAGGGGAAGAATGGGGTAGAAAGAGTGCTGTAGTTCCTGACTAGTGGGATATTATTGGTCACATTCTTGAATAACTTTCTCCCTGATATCTAACTCATCTGAAGCTGGAAGATATCCAGACAGCTAGCTACCCCCCAAGTGTCCTACCAGTAGGATTTTGATCGTTCTGATTTGCCTTTGTGGAGCAGTATTTCACCAGTTTTTCTATTCTGAGAGAATAGAATTGGGAATGAGAAAGTTCGGACCTTATTCCCTGCAGCAAAAGAGTTTTGTGGAAGCACGTTGAAGATATATTTAGGTCTGGGTTCATTCTCATGTGTGACTTAGCATTTCCTTTTTCCAGGAAATAGGATGCCCTTATACTAAGAAGAGTGGCTTGTATAACGCAACTCTAAAAATTTGAGACTCTAGTGTTGAGATTATGAGTGTGCAGAGTGCTGAGGTGGTTCTTTTGCTCACTGACCAGTCTCTGTGGGCAGGGTTTGGACTGCGATCCCTGGTAGGCAAGAAGAGGAAGTGAGTAAGAGAAAAAGCTGATGAGGAGAGAGAAACAGTGCCAGGTTCCAGATTTCCTTTGTTTTTCTTTCCTTTCTTCAGCTCAGGGTGGGAGGGAAATAATAATTTTAAAAGTCTACAAATGTTATTCCCTTAGGGTAATAGAGATGGAATCTTTAAAAGTAAGTAAAAAAAAAACCTAAAATAGACATCTTTGGGGGAATTTCATTTGTCGAAAGTACAGAGATAGTTGCAGGACTTCTTTTCCATCCTACCTGGAGTATTCCTTTCCTGCCTTCTCCCCCACCTGCCAATTCTTTTAACCCACGTTCTAATAACCACTTATTAGAAGGTGGGTTTTGTATTTGAACAATTTTACTTCAAAGTAAAATTGTTCAAATACAAAACCAAAAATAGGAGCATCAGCAGCAGCATCACTAACGTCAACTTTGAGAAAGATACCTTTTTTCACACATTCTCTGAGTTTGGGGAAAAAAGAGGAATATAAAATTGTGGAGAAATAGATGTCTTGGTATGAGAATAACTTTAACAAGGGAAGAAAGGTCACAACCTCCGGGATTTGCTACCCGAGGAGAAGGAAGTCTTCTGCTGTCTTCATCTCAGGGTCTAGCTCCCCGTCCCAGGCCAGGCTTGGCTAAAGTTATTTCCCTCTGAAAGGCTGCTGAGGGAAGGGGATCCCACAGTTGGGGAGCTTGATTCCTAGCTCAAATGTCAGTTCAAAGCTCCCAGCAGTTCTTTGCTTTGTGTGTGCATGTGGGGGACATTCCTTTGTTAGGGGAAGACCACCACAAGTACCTCATTTGGGATTGGAGAGCTGGGAGACCATGTGGTTTCCAGGAACAAAAATCCTCTGCTATTCCTATAAAAGGTTGACTTCATTGTGGGCAGAGTTGGATCTTTGCAGATTTTATTTCCTTTTGGAAAGTGCTGCTTTTCTAAGTATGACTTAGACTGCACTGATATTAAAAATTATTTGTTTTTCTTATGAAGTATGTGTGTGTGTATGTGTATGTTTTCACAGTTATCCACAGGCAATATATACATAGTATAATATAATATATATTAGATATTTTATACATCGATTTGTATATAGTATATGTTATACATCACTATATATGGTAATTATATGTTGTATATATAAAATATACAATACACTATATGTTATACAACATTTTAATATATAACATGTTATATATGACATTATAAATATATACATTATAATATATAATGTATTATATATAACATTATAATATAAATATATATAACATATATAACATATAACATTATAATTATATATAATATAATCATCTATGACATTATGATATATATAACATATAGTATATTGTATATTTTCACTTGAATACAATTTGGTAATGAAAATCAATTGTCAATTATGTCATTGAGGGGTCAGGAAATTACTACACTTATTTTAACTTATTCTGAAAAGACTTTTAATGAAGGTTGAAATTTCAAGAGCTCTTAGCATACAAAAAAGCGTCAGGACTTGGCAAATGGTATTGGAGGGGAGGGCATAAGCTGATAGGCATCAAAGATGGGAATGTTGGGAACACTGGAATAAGAGGGTAGCAAGAAATTTTGCTTGAAAGAAATGAAGATGTTAAAAGGGAGAGTAGTCTGGTGAGAACTAAAAGTGGGGAATTCAGTAGATAGTGCCTTGATATGTGTGCAGTGAGCTATGTGATTTGCATAAATGAATAGGTCTGAAGCTTGGAATTTACAATAGAATTTGTATTTTAAAGCTAGAAGGAAATTTGGAAGGAAAAAGAACCTTTCTCAAGCAGTATCTATGCACTGAGCATAATGCTTTCATGCACGTATTCTTAGGGGAGGCAATAGCTTTGAAGCTAGACAAAGATTCAAATCTCTGCTCTGCTACTTTTTTGCTTTGTGACCCTGGGCAAATTAACCTGTCTGAGCTCCAGTTTCTTCATGTATAACATGGGGAGAGAAAACCTTTCTTTGCAAGGGTTTTGTGTGAAATATAAAAATTTTTTAAAGTGCATGGAATATTGTATCTACTCTGTGAATGTTAATTTTTGTATCCCTTTAATAATTTAGAACACTGAGTCTAGAGATTAGGTGCTGTCTTTGAAAATGAGATTTGACCAAATTTCGGTTTCCTTTCTCCTAGTCTGATTCCCCCTGACCCCCATTACACTTTGTCACCACTCGAGTTTGAATGACCTCTACTAGGCAACCTGGACATACCTGGTTATGCCAGGCCACTAGGCAGTTTCTAGGAAGGCAACTCTTCCTTTCTGTTTCCTGGAAAAGCCCCCAAAGTAGCACTATTGTAGAGACAGCAAGGCAAAAAGACAATGAGCTGTCCCCGAAAGTACAGAGTTTAGTTCAGTGGTTGAGTTAAAGAGAGAAGTGTGAGATACTGTACAGTTGTAAATGGCAGGCACTGAGCAGATCTGAGTGGAACAGTGAAGGCATTTATTGAGGAAAAAGTATTTTTTGGTGAGCCCCTGGGATGGGGAGGCTAAGCCTTTGGGTTATTATGGATATGAGATGAAAGCTATGTTTCAACTTAGAGATAATATTTCCCCCATCATTTCCTGGCATAATTATCTGGACATTAACAAGACACGTGATTGAACTTTGAACTCACCGATTGGAATTCACAGGGAGCAGAAGCTCCAAAAAGTCTGTGAGGTCGTTGTCCGCTCTTACCTAAGCACACTGAGGCTCCAGTGTTCTCTTAGTCTCTCTGGATAGATTTAAAAGGGCATTGGCCCAAGCTCCTTCTCTTTCCCCATTTGTTTTTTATGGCAAAATGTACAAGGATGATCATGTCTGTATATTGTACAAGTTCAAGAGCCATGTGACTTGTGGTTTTCTGAGCTTCACCGGTAGCTCTTTCCAATGTGTAATATCCACCCTGCTCCTCGGAATAAACCCTTGGAGCAGATATGCAGATGTGTTGATGTGTAGACATGAGACATAGTATCCTCTACCGGGGTTGTGGTCCTGGTGGACAGACGGGAAACAGACACGCTGAGTGGTTTGTTCTCAGACAGTAACTGGAAAGATTGATGTCATTTTATAGTCCATATTTCACAATAAGGCACTAAGCCTGGCTTTCTATCCTCTCAGAGCTGAACCATGTGCCCAAGCCTTAAAAAGGAAAACTAAAAGCAGAACATGAAGAATATGTTCCATTATAAGCTCAGGAGGGAGGTGAAAAGTTTAAACAAATGAAAAACAGAATAATTGTCAATGGTTGGCTATCGTGAGTCAACATATTGATGCGCTCAACCGTGAACCAACTGCCAACTGTCTTTTGGGGGCAGAAGAATATACTACATGTTAGAAGGTAGATGTTTAGTTGTTTTTCCTTAGCGTGATAAAATGCAGGCTTTCGACCTTCTACCAACTCCTGTGTGCTATGGGGAAAGAGCCTTAATAAAGAGTGAAAGAACAGACCCCCGCCACAGGGGCATGAGCTGGTATAATCAGAGGAGGGAAAAGACCATATTATTTAGGATAAACAAGAAGGGGAGAGCAATTTAATTGGTTCCTGATGTCCCACATAACACAGGCCAGAGCTCTTAAAACCTAGTGGCTTATTTTTATTTGTGAATAGATTTTTTTTTTTTAAATGGGTTTTCCATCTGTGTTGGTGGAATTCCAGTCAAGAAACTTCCATCCTGGCTGCTTTGATCTTGTGCTCACCTTTGAAAGACATAAAAAGGTCTTCTTTTTCCTTTATGTAAAAGTACTTCCAGCCAATATTTAATATGAAAGTATGAAAGAGATGTTTATCAGACTTGGGACAGGCATATTGAAGCTGAAGCTATTCAGGGGTTCGGGCTTTCTTTCCCTGTTTCGTCTTTTTCCCATACACACAGGTTTTTTTTTAGTCTATCAGCCTAGGTCTCTGGCCTATACTTCCTCTTGTGAGTTTGCACAGCAGAGGGAGGTGGCAATTAATAAAGTTGTTATAAAAGTAAGTGAGAAGAATGGGAATTCAAGGGGGGGGGGTGACGTCGCTGTGTAAGGGAGAAATGTGCATTAATTCAATTGCAAAACCTCTGACTGACAGTGGGTGTGATTATTTCAGAGAGCTGACTGTCTGTTTGCCAGATCTTGAGGTGAAGTCCAGACTTAGAGGCGGTATTTGGAAGATAATTCTCCGTGGGTGCCGCTGTTACTTTTCCCCCCTTCCTATCTCTAGGAAAGCTATCTGTCTATAAATTATTTAAATTCGGCAAATCAAATAGGTCTCTTTGTGAACTTTTGCAAATAAAACAGAATGTGTTATTTTAAAAACCAACTGATGATGATAAAATAGATCTTTTTTCAGGTGAAAGAAGTTATATAGTTCTTGGACATAAATCCTGGTCATCTGAGACGATTCTAGAGCCAACTAACATTTTTCAGTCCACTTTCCACATAATGTTTTTTATAAATGGTGATACTCACCAGTTAACTTACATATAATTACCCTTGTTTCTTATGCAAAGTAAACATGGTTATAGCATTTGTGTTTCTCCTAACATTTAAAGCAAAACACTCCATGAGACAGAAATGTCTCCACTTTAAGGAAAATGGGGGTTTGCAAAATAAGTCACAGCAGAATAATTATTTGCACAATGAAAAAATCAATTATTTGAACCCCAGATTACTACAAAATTCCTTTAAATACAGTTTAAATATATTTTTATTAACCATAATTTAATTAAATGCACCTTTTCAATAACATTGATTGCAATAAAGAACAGTAAATTTCTAAACAGTTTTCTTTTAGCTTTTTGTTTTTAATAAAACAACCACCACAGACATTGCCTGTATTACCCACTTCTGCAGCCAACAGGCTTTGAAGAGATTGCTTCATTTTCTGCTCACACAGACCTCTAAAACCACGTGGAAGAATTAAGCCTTTTTACACAAGGGCTATAGGATGGAAACTTTCTCAAAAATAAGCAGTGAAATTGTGGTGAAGGATAAAGGAGACAGGACAATGTCAGCTTTTAAATAGCCATTTATCACACATTCCAGATGATGGAGCAGAAATGCTGGAGCAACAGGTCAGCTGTTTTCATGCTTCTCCCTGAATCAGAGAAAGGGTACTTTATGGATCCCAGCTGTGCTTATTTTGGGGTTTCCTGGCTCTTTACCATTTTCTAGGTTGTAGTCTACGTGTCCAAAGCTCAAGGGAGATTTTGGTCCAGCAGCTCTTGCCAAAGTTAGTTTTCTCTTCCTTTCTTTTCTTTTTTCTTTTCTTCTCTCTTTCCTTTCCTTCTTTGCTTTTCTTTTTTAAAATTTTATAAAGAGTATCAGATACTTGTAATGTTCCAGATACTGCCATGATGTCCTTAAATGCCAGGTCAAGTCAGGACCGGGCAGGAGAGTCAGAGGAAAACAGAGAGAGAGAGAGAGAGAGAGAGAGAGAGAGAGAGAATGAATGAATGAATGAATGAATGAGAAAAAAAGGAGGAAGAAAGACTAGAGACCAGAAAGTGAGGCCAGGTGTTCCATTAATTTCCCAAGAAGGAAGCAAGGAAGAGAGAAAGGAAGGAACCAAAGAATCAGGAATTCAGAGGACTGAAGGCCTTATCTATTTTTTACTTCTTAAGTTTTAGTGCATATCATAATCATCTGGGAAGCTCGTAAAATGAAGAATCCCAAGACTCACGGACAGTTTCTGATTTATCTGGGGCTCAGGAATCTGCATTTTAACAAGAAACAACTTAGTAGTCTTAATAATGTTGAAGGGCAGTAGCTCCCAGGTATTGGAGCCTGCGGCAGGTGCCGGAAGCGGTTCTGTAGGCACGTAATGAAGTCACAAAAGCAGAAAGAAGAATGAACATTTGAGAGGGAACTAGGGAAACGCGGTCAGAGGAGTGTGTTAGGAGCAAAACAAAAGTGACCTCATGAGATGTGGGAGAAAGAGGGTTAAAAGAGGAAGTGAGTACCTATAGAGATTCTTTTTACCTTCTAACATCCAGATTTGTCTGATGAGATGAAATAGAAGACAGGAAAAGGAGAAGACATAGAAGATGACCAAGTTGCTGTGAAGGCATTAATTAAATTAGCCAAAACTTAGGGCTGAATTCCTTGATCACTTGATACATCCTCTGTCCCAGTACTTCTCTTTGAGATATTTATTACACAATAGGGAAGTCATAAGGAAGTATTATCAGAAATAAATGACTGATTGAATTCATTTCCCTTATACCCAGAAGTTCTACTGAGGTGCCTGCCTTTTATTAGAGAGGAAGATGGAATTTCAAAATAGCTGAAGAAGATCCGATCCGGAAGAGATAGGATCGAAAGTTGCCAATGGAAAGACGGAAGGCTGTTATTCCCCACCTCAGAAAAGAAAACTTCAAAACGTCAAGTTCAAGTGTCCATTTTAAGAGTTTAGAGTACAAAAATGGTATCTGGTTAGCCACTGATGATTACAAAATTTCTTTGTATGAGGGACTTGCAGGCAGTAAGAGGTTTGGAAGGGAGCCAGAGTTGGGTTTGTATAGCGCTTTACATAAGTTTGAGAAAGTCAGCTGTCCACCTCAAAGAATGAGAGGTGATGGAGATTATTGGGGGTAGGGTAGGGGGGTGGCTGAAACCATTCCAGTCTCTTTTTTTTGGCGTACGGATAACGAGACTGCTGCTCCCTGAGGCAGACTCACATAAAGTCTCACTGAAGTAACTGGAACCACAGAGAAAATGAAAACATGGGTCTTAAATAGACTGATAAGCAATTGCCTGCATTCTGGAGGGGACTTGGCTGACTACAAAGACCTTGAAATAACCTATGCACACCTTACCACCTGGGAGGAAGCAAGGTGAGTGTTTTCCCCCCACTGCAGCAGACACTCAGTGGCCTGCCGGTCCGCCCGGTGCCCTTGGGCCACCCATGTGAAGGCACATGGGAATGTCTTGCTCCCCTGCAAGGCACACACAGGGGTGGGGAGCCGTCTCTCCAAACACCTCCCTCTGCTGGTGCTGTGTTATAGCCCTCACACATCATACATCGTTGAACCTTGCACTGGGCAAGACTAGATAGGGCTTCCCTAGACCCAGGGAAGCCGTCCACTAGCTCCACGGTCCTCAGTTTCCCTGATACGTTTTCTGGATGTTTTTTACTGACCCCTCTATGCTAAGAGGAGGAAAGTGAGATCCCCAGGATCTGACTTCATCCTTCTTTTTCTCCAAATTCCACTAGAAAAAGAAAGGATGGACTTATATTCCTTCCTGCATAGCATGGCCTTTGTTTTCTGAGTTCTCCTGACTTAATACTTGTAGCGGAACTCTACGATCAAGTTAATGATTATGAAAGTGAGATCTCAAAGAACTGAGAAAATCCTTTTCTCTCTGGGCAAAGCCATTTGACAGAAGCTGAACACTGACCTTTCTATCTCCTGCATTCCTGCTGTTAAGAGTCCTAATTACCCCTGACCATCATCCAAGTCACATGGCTGCTCAAAAAGGACAAACTACATTAGATTATTTCAAAAATATTGTTCATCTAACACAAATATTTCTCCAGTTTATCATTTAAAAAGTGTTGTTTGTTTTTATTTAGAGGCATTGTAAATTGCTATAAAATTCCCTTATTGAGTAAACTGAGTGAACTGCCCTCTCAGGACTGTTGCATTTACCTTCCCTTTTACCTGGGAGGCTTACCTCCAACCCTTCCTCCCCCCCCCTTATCTGCTTTCCTCAGGTCTCTGTTTACGTGCCATCTTTACAAAAGGTCTTTCCTGACCATTGGATCTGAAACAAGTGCTCCCCTAATTACTCTGCATTCACTTTTCTCTAATCCTCTTCATAGCACTTATTGCTGCCCGACACATTATCTGCCTTTTGGTTGATTTTCTGTCTCCTCCCATTGGAATGTAAGCTCCTTGAGGGATAGCTATATTTTGTTCACTGTTGTGTCTCCACGGTCTAAAATGGGACTTTTCTGCATTTATTAAGATGTATTTTGTTTTCTCCTTTGACCTCATTTTGGGATGACTTACGAATGAAATTACAAGTCACTTTTAAATTCCTAGAAATAATTTTATGTGGTTATTTTGAACTTTTATAATACTGCCATCTATTTTAAAATGTTGCTTCTGGAATACTTTTATCTATAGTTGTTAGTCAAATTGACTTGTACTTCCTTTTACTATCTCAGAATCTTCTTGTGCTGCCAATAATTTTTGCTCTACATAGTTGACACGATATTGTTTGACACGCCAGGTTTCGTTACTACAACTTTTTGAAAAATTATACCATCGGTTCATCTGAACTGTCCATTTTTATCTCGTTTCATTTTTTTCCTTGACTATTACTTATTCTGATCTTAATAATGCCATTCTTGGCATTTTGGAGTTTTTAGACTAGCATTTGCCTAGTATTTTCCTATTCTGCTTATTTTCAAACTTATATTTTCTTTTTGTTTTAGGTCTGCTTCTTTTATTTATTTTAAATTTATTTATCTTATTTATTCTTTTTTTTCTTTTGGCTGCGTTGGGTCTTTGTTGCCTCACGTGGGCTTTCTCTAGTTGAGGCGAGCGGGGGCTACTCTTCATTGTGGTGTGAGTTTCTCATTGCGGTGGCTTCTCTTGTTGCAGTTGTAGAGCATGGGCTCTAGGCCCGTGGGCTTCAGTAGTTGTGGCACGCAGGCTCAGTAGTTGTGGCTTGCGGGCTCTAGAGCGCAGCCTCAGTAGTTGTGGTGCACAGGCTTAGTTGCTCCACGGCATGTGAGATCTTCCCGGACCAGGGCTCAAACCCATCTCCCCTGCATTGGCAGGTGGATTCTTAACCACTGAGCCACCAGGGAAGCCCTAGGTCTGCTTCTTTTAAATAGCAGATAATTGTTATTTTATTCAAACACTGAACCTTTAAAAAAACCTTTTAAAACTTTTTTCATCAATACCTGTACCCACATGTGTTCTTTGTTTATTTAGAAACAATTCTCAGATATCATATTTTATATTTAACACTTCAATATATATCTCTAAAAAGAAAATAACTTTAAAAACATAACCACAATACTATTATCACACCTAAACATTAATAATAGTTTCTTAATATCATCAAATACCCAGTCACAATCCAAATTTCCCAATTGTCTCATTTTTTTAAAACAAAATGTATTTGTTTGGATCAGGACCCAACAAATGTCCATACATTGCTATTGGTCAGTATGTCTCTTAAGCTCTCTTTAATCTAAAGTTCCACTTGTACCTCTGTATTTTTTCCTTACTCCTCTACCCTTTGTCAAATCTCTCACCTAAAGCTGTCCCAAGTTGAGCTGTCAGGACAGAGCCCTTGGATGGGACTACTGTATATAAAATAGGTAAGCAACAAAGATATACTGTATCACACAGGGAATTATACTTACTATCTTATACGAACCTATAATGGAGTATAATCTGCAAAAATACTGAATCACTATGCTGTGCATCTAAAACTAACATAATATTGTAACTCAACTATACTTCAATTAAAAAAAGAAAAAGAAAGAAAGAGAGAGCCCCTGGACTTGACAATGAACAGTATTCTTCATTGCTACCCTCCCACTTATTTTACATTTCTCAGGATTCATCAATATGCTGGACCGAGTCTGGTGCAGGTCATCTTTCCCTGCTGCTTCTGCTATGTCTATAGCTTCACAGTGGTTTCACTAGACAATATGTACAATCAGTGAGAATCATATACAGTCATTTATGTGAACTCTCTGAAAATCCTCACCTTCCTCCTTTCTCCTGGTATAGACTGGGGCTGGGGAAAACAGTGCTATTAGTGGCTAGGGACTGCTGTGTCATCTCTCATTATACCATGTAAGTCTGTTCCTACTTGTTAGTGTTTCTCTTTAGAAAGCACACACTTGGAATCTCCTTATTTTCAGCTACCAGCCTTAGTAACCCATTTTTGTAAAACTGGAAAAGTTTTCTTCAACACCCTATTAGATACGTATAATGTTTGACTTTCCATATCTCTCTTTTACATTCTTTATCTTCTCTATTAAAAATTCCACTTCTTTGCTTTTTACTGGGTATTGATAATGATAGCTAACAGTTGTTAAGTATTTTATGTATCAGACATTTAGATTTTGCATAAATGAATCATTTAATCCTTATGGCACTCCAGTGAAGGAGGCACTATTTAGCTCAATGTTCTAGATGAGGACTTGAAACCTAGAATCAGTACTTAGAAGAGATAACTAAAGTAGCACAAGATGAAATACCTGAAAAGGAGTGGAGCTACAATTTGAGTACAGGTCGTCTAACTACAAAGTCTAGGATCCCATCACAACACTATACTGTGGTTACACTCTGTTCTAGGAGAAATCTAGCAGTGGATCTAACCCATTAATTTGATTTCCATAAATGTCCATTCTGCCACTTGTCAGTTTTGCTTTTAGTTGTTTAGTTATTTATTTACTTGCAATCATATTTTTAAATCTATAAGAATTCATTCTTGCTTTCAATGACTACTTTGTAATACCATCTAATGGAAACCCGTTTTAATTTTATCTATGCATTATCCTTTAAATCTCATGGGGAGTATCAGTTACAATCCTTTTGAAGTTCTCTTTAGTTTCCCCCCATGACTACTGTTAATGGCCGTCATTTTCTCTGACTCTTCAGAAGGGAACCTGTCTTCTGGTGGCAGATTCTCTTCTTTCATCTAGTTATTTTTTGCTGTCCACTCACTTATGAGTGACGGGTTAGACCAATCAGCACCAGTGGCCAACGTGGATTTCCTTAGCAATCTTGCTGGATTGTGTTGAGCATCCCTTGGTAGTCCTCTTCCCTTCCAGCCTTGTGGAGGGCAGGTAGGTGTAAGGATCTTGGATAAGCTGAGTCAGCTGGTCTGGGTCAGAAAACTTTCTTCTTTTCCAGATGTATCAGCTAGAAGCAGACCCGAGGAACAATCTCAGAACCACCCCTTTAGGGAGTTCTTAGGGGGCAAAGCCCTACTCAACTTCACTTGTCTCAAATGAAGTTCAGGATGAATGATATGCCAGCGGTCTGTACATGGGCCACTCAGGGTGACTTTCAACATCCTGTGGTTTGCTCTCTGGTGGCTGACTGATCCTCAACCTGCCACTCACGCAGCCTTTGCTCATGGGATCCCAGGGACATTGATGGCTGGTTCGAAATGTCGTTGCCAGTGGGAAGCAGGAGGGGTTACAATGACTAAGCATGAGTGAGGTTTTATTGATATACTGAGCTGTCCCCCCCACCTCCCATGTGGTTTTGTGGTGGAAACTTCCACTGAGCAGAATTTTTGACTTCACTCTACTTCAGAAGCCTGCTACAAAGAATTATCCATTTTATTTATTTGTGCCATCCTCACCAAACGAAGTCTGGAGATAAACACCGGAATTGGCCACTGTCTACAACTTTATATTCATTTATATTCATTACTGTGGTGTAATGGTTCGTCACAGTATCGATTAACCATTATACCACAGTGTTATACCAGTTTACTCAGGGAGGGGAGAGGGCATCTAACCCAATGGTAGCCAGTCCTACAAGAAAGCCTGGAACAAAACGGTTTTGTCCAAACAGGGACAAGCTGGGCCAGTCAGATTCTCACTCTCAAGAATTCAAACGAGGAAATACGGTGAGATTCAGGCAGTGGCAGGAAGAACAGAAGATAAAAGGGTGTAGAGAGAGATCTTGAGGTACTTTAGGGACGAGGATCAAGTTAAAGTTATGAAGAAGCAGAAAACATTTCATTTAAATCAAAGACGTACAGTCAAGGGTGATGAATTCAGTTGATAGTATGAGAAGCAAGAAGACACAGAGAGAATACAGATTGAGATAACAATGGAGTCACACTAAAGGCCTGCTTTACAGTGAGTATCTATCAACCTGCTTCTCTCAGAGATCCAGTTCCAGTCTCCATGAGATCACACAGAGCAGCAGAGTGCCCCTGGACAATGTATGACAATTACATCCTTTGACTTTTGACCATGCACATTTCAGATATTGAGAAAATAGAAAAGTGTCCGATATTTTATGGGAAAAAATTTTTCAACTTTCTTTTTTTCCCCTCTACTTTATACAGTTAAAATTCCAATGAGAGAGAGAGCATTTTGTTCTGGAACATTCAGTGAGGGTCACTAGCAGAGTAGGTGAAGTTTTCCTGATGATTAAGAATGACACAGACATATCCTTTACAAAATCCAAGCAGGCTAGTCTTTCAGAAATGGATCAAAATGAAGTTCTGTATAATAGCTGAGGGGCTTCTCTCTTAACGTTTGAGCAGAGATGTTTTCTCGATATTGTTTGATAAAAGTTTCAGCATGGGGCTTCCCTGGTGGTGCAGTGGTTGAGAGTCCACCTGCCGATGCAGGGGACACGGGTTCGTGCCCCGGTCTGGGAGGATCCCACATGCCACGGAGCGGCTGGACCCGTGAGTCATGGCCGCTGGGCCTGTGCGCCCGGAGCCTGTGCTCCGCAACGGGAGAGGCCACAACAGTGAGAGGCCCGCATACTGAAAAAAAAAAAAAAGTTTCAGCATGGTTGTCAGAGGAGAAAGCAATAAGGTGATGGCTGCAATAGCCTATAGAACCTAAAGAGAGACAAAAAGACCCTGAGCAGATGGAGTGTAACTAAGGAGACACTGTGGAATGGAAACTATCTGTTATGAAAAAGTGCAGAAGGCTATGGTGAAAGATTTAGAAAATAGGAATATTAGAATAGATGCTAAGGTGCTATAGGAAAAAAGAGCCCTAAAATACAGGGGCTTGACTAACATAGTAATGTATTTCTCGGTCAAGAAACAGTCTAGTGGTGAGTGGTCCAGATTGGTGGGAGAGCTTTCCTGTCTTCAGTTAATCATTCAGGAACATTGTTTCTTCCATCTTGCTGCTTCTGCAATCCCTAGGGTGTTGTCCTCATTAATCATTTGAAATTAGATCAAGCTAGAAGGAGAAAGTACAGAGATGGAGGGCAGGCAATTTCCTTTTAAGCAAATGGTATAGAAGTCACATACATTTCTTCCACTCACACTCTTCCACTTCCATTGGTGAGAACAAATCACCTATCACTGATCATAACTAGTTGCAAAGTAGGCTGGGTAGTGGAGGCTCTAGCTGAACGTCCATGTGCCAGGTAAAATTCCACTATTAAGGAAGAAGAAAAGAAAGGATTTCTGGTAACCACTAGCAGTGTGCCACACCAAGATAATCCCTACTAGGGATTAAATCTCTTGAAAAGTTTGGAAACCCAGGTCAATAATGTCTTTCTCTGAGAGCCCAAAGCCATCTTTGTGGGTTACAAGTCAAAGGGCAAGTCTGTGAAGTCTGGCACAACAGTGCAAATGGAGCCTTTTAGTGACCACCATAAAACTTCAACTATTGTTGAAATCGTTTTCTGTTTGCTTCATCCCCAAAGATTCTGTGTGAAAGTCCAGAATATTTTCTTTGCTTTTCTAAAAGGCACAATCTAGACCCTCTCTTTTAATGCCCTGAAAGATTAGCTCTGCTCGGGGACATCCTCAAATCTCAGCCTTTTGTTTTTCTCCAGAGCCTTCTTCAAGTGCATCATTGTTTTTCCTCACAAAGGAACACAAGGCAAACTCTCTCCAAAGGGGCCAAGGACTCTTAGTTCTCTCCTTCTGTCAGGACTTCTTAGGTAGCTCAAAAAGCTTAAATAAATACTGGAATTTATTGGCTTATGTAACTTAAAAGCTCAAGGGACAGACTATAGGTACACCTTGATCCAGGGGTTCAAATTATGTCATCAGGATATTATCTCATTCCCTCTATGTCTCTCAATGCTACTGTTCTGAGTGTTGGTTTCCTCCTTTGGCAAGTTCTCATTCATGTTGGCCTCCAACATTTCAGGCTTTAAGTTTCATAGCTCTGATTGTAGCAGGAAAAGAGAATATACTCCTTTCTCCTCAGCTGAAGCAAAAGTACCCAAGATTGTACATCAGTGGCTCTGATAGGATCACTGGCTCATCTTTGAATTAATCAACGTGACTGTGGAATTGAATGCTTTGAATGGTCAGCACCACCTCATAGGAGAAAGCTAAGTCAACACAAATTAGTAGAAAGGAATATCAGGGTGCTGTTAGCAGAAGGGAGCATGGATCCTGGGCAACAAAACAACAACAGATGTCCACTGCCCATTCATTTGCCTATGAAGTTGACAAATCCAAACTGGTCTTAGGTTGACTCTTAAATACTTGCCTTTGAATAAAGATACGCTAAAGCCCTTCAAACTACTTAGTTTCCCTGAGTCTTCTTCTTGCAGTCATACTCCAAGTGTTTGTCATGATCATGTCCTCATGGTCTTTAACCCTGAGGGCAGGCATATACCTTCCTACAAGGACCTACTGATCATGAGTTACATCACAGTAATTGCCATTTTGCAATTATAATTTCTTAAGGTTTTCATTTTGCAGCCCACTTCCATTTTCTGTAACTTCATGCTGTACTTTATTTCTTTCTTAAAAAAAATTTATTTATTATTTATTTTTGGCTGTGTTGGGTCTTCGTTGCTGCGTGCGGGCTTTCTCTAGTTGCAGCGAGTGGGGGCTACTCTTCGTTGCGGTGTGCGGGCTTCTCATTGCGGTGGCTTCTCTTTGTTGCAGAGCATGGGCCCTAGGTGTGTGGGCTTCAGTAGTTGTGGCACACGGCTCAGTAGTTGTGGCTCACAGGCTCTAGAGCGCAGGCTCAGTAGTTGTGGCGCACAGGCTTAGTTGCTCCGCGGCATGTGGGATCTTCCCGGACCAGGGCTCGAACCCGTGTACCCTGCACTGACAGGCAGATTCTTAACCACTGTGCCACCAGGGAGGTCCTTGTACTTTATTTCTAACGAAATGGATTAGTTAAAAAAACTTCATGTCCCATTTAATATAATGAGGGACACCAAAACTAAAGCATCCATAGCAAGAGTAATTTGTAAAGGATTTCAGGAAAGAAAACCTCCTTTATTTCTTAAACAGAATAATAGATCTCTCCAAGATACAATGGAGACTGGTCCTACTGATAGTTGGTTATATACCCTGCCATAGTCTCTAAGGCTTGGAATAGATAAGACGTTTGCCACAGTAATATCAAGATCTTGTTCATATTAATGAGGACTAACCAGAGAGCAGGGACTCCAGTTTTACCATTGTTCTCTTGGAATAAGCTAGATTTGTTGGGACTTAAGCAATGTAGTGTAGGGTGAGGTAGTTAAGACCATAGACTCTGAGACATTTTCCCCAGGATTGAAATTCTACATCTACTACTCACTGCCTGTTTGACCTTAGGTAAGTTACTTGACTTCACTATTCCTTAGTTTCTTCAACTGCAAAGTAGAAATAATAATAGGATTGACCTCACAGAGTTGATGTGATGCTTCTATTAGCTAATATGTATAAAATGTTTAGAATAGTGTGATAACTATGAAGATAAAGTCAGAGCCATATAAATGCATAGTAAGAACTTTGTTAGCTATTATTATTTAATTTTTCATGAATATTCATATATAAATATTTAAATAAACAAAGTGAGGGAAGTATTCAGTAGCAAGTTCCTTGAAGAAACAACTGAAGCACAAAACCCACATTTTCTTTTTATGAATCCCACGTAAATTATCCACATCTGAGTAAGAAAGTGGGAATGACATACTAATGGAAAAACAGGCTAACCTAGTTTCACATTTGAGAGGTGGAATAATTTATGGGAAGGCTCTCAAGGCTTCTAAATGCTGCAATCAAATCACTATATGGAGAAAGCTACAAAATCAAATTCCAAACAATGAAAACATTAGTTTCTTAATGGAACAGTTCCAACCATCTGGCATTCATATGTTTGCAGGGAGGTTATTGTGCAGACATAATGACCCAATCCCACCTCTAGGCAAGAAGCTTTCATGAAGGAAGTTTACCCTGGCCATTTGTGGCTGGTTAATATTACCAGAAGAGGTTTTATGGGTTTTTTTGTTTGTTTGTTTGTTTGTTTAAGTGTTCCACTGTTAATGTTTCAAATTCAAACTTTATTTTCAAGGGAACACAGAAAGAAGGAACTTCAAATATATTTGTAGAGTGCAAAAGAGTGGGTAGGAGATTTCAGCATCTCAGAAATAAGCTTTTTCTTGAAGGCAATTTTTAAAAAGAGGTGCCCTGTTGGATAGGTTGGATTCAGTCTTGATGATAATCTATTATCTCTTCTAAACAGATTGAAATTAAATGTTAGATAATCTTCTCATCATACTTTAACAACCGATTTTGAATGAAACTTGGAACACGGAAAATAATGACATTTCATTTTTCTTTGAATGAACTGCCAATTTTGTTAGCATATTATCTTTTCTCTCTACTATGGAACTTGACCTACTGTTGAAGGTTCATTCATTCACTTAAGATTAATAATCCAACCATTATTTACTAAGCCTCTACTAAGTGCTAGGTACTGCATGAGGCATACCTATTTAATAGAGTGTAAAAAGATGAGTTTTTAAGAAATGAAAACAGGTGTGTTATGAAAAGGGCAGTTTGATATAAAATGTTAACAGCATGAGAGATTTTTAAAAAGATAAAAGGAAGAACTGGAAAACAGTTTAAAATTCAATGTAAATAAAAGCCACATTGGAGTGATTAGAAAGAAAAATATGCTATGGATAATAGAATCAATCTTGTGGGTTTCACACTTTATAAGGTCTCCTAGGATGCAGGGCAAAAGATTTTAAAAAAAGGCAAAGAGATAAAAATGACAAGAGAGGAACTGAAAGGAGAACAGAGAACAAAGAGCCAGTATATTGATGAGGCTGATCCTGAAGGTGACAGAACAAATGAAGCAAAGCCACAATTACATATATAGTAGAAGAAAACTTTCCTGAGCTTATTGTATAAATTTATAAAATGAATTATAAATTTATTATATAAAGACCTATTTCTGTAGATTTGTAGTTTCTAGGTTACAACATAATTTTTATTTTTTTGAAGAGAATAGAAAACATTCAAAGATACACAAAGACTAAATATATACTACCCATAAAGCCTTGTTGAGAAATGTAAACATTAGTCCAAGTGCCTGAGGTGTATACCCAGTTGAGAACGTTTAAAAATTATTATTAAAATTTTTTATTAAAAAGAAAGAATAAAATAAATTCATTAAGCATTCAGCACCAGAAACTAAGGAGATTTACAAAATAAACCCAAGGAAGTCAGTAGGAAGGATTTAACTATGAACAAAACAACTAATGAGATACACAGCAGAAAATGAATAGCATTGATAAATCCATCCTAGATCTGTTTCTTTTTTTCATAAAGAGTCAAAAAAAAAATCCTTAGCAAAGCAAATCATTAAAACAAAGCAAAACAAAACAAAAAACACATAACCTACAGTACTAGGTTAAACAAAGGGGTGAAGACCATAACAATTCCAGTTCAAGCAATTTGAAAATCTCAACAAAAAGACTATTATATGACGATCATTGAAAGATAAATAGAAAGCTAAATAGGATAGAAACTGTGGAAGATACTTGTGCAGGTTGGGTTCTATGTAGATGCCGAGGCTGAGGTAGGAGAACAAAGAAAGGGTTTATCGGGGAGTAACATCTATGAAAAGAAAAGGTGGAGAAGAAGGATAGGACAGGGGGAGCTACCAGACCATGATACAGACCCAATAAAGTCTTCACTAGCCCAATACTGACCTTGGGAGCAAAGATGGTTCAGTAGAGAAGTCCCTCCTTAGACAGAAATGGCTAGGTCCTTGTACCACCCCCTCGCTCAGTCATTGGCCATGGTTGACCATGAGAAGAGTGTAATCTTGGCTATCACTTTGCTCATTCATTGGCTCAAAGGATGCCCTAAGAAGAATGTGGCCTCACCTTAAATTTCTGAAGCCATGGACCATCTGCTAACCACACCCTTTGTCGCAAGTTTATGAGTTCTTTCTTGGAATGGATTTGAATGGCACATATCCATGTCTGCTGAGCAGGCTCAGCATTCCTGCTTGTGGAGATGATCAGGAATTCCACCTCTTCCCTCTCCTTTACCAGTTGGAAGAATTACGGAAGGGGGAGGATCATATTCATTCAAGTTCATCTTGGAATATATTACGATACTCTGTAATTGATACTTGCCAAAACCTATCCCTAATGGGTCAGATCCATGACCTGTTAGTCTAAATTTCTACAAGTCCGTTCAGATCTCTCTCTGGGAAAAAGTCCAGTTATTGTTATTGCTGTTTATCTTTTAGCAACTTAAGGTCCCAGAAATGGCTTTTAGATAACTTTTCAGAGATATTTTTTTCTAGATATTTTCTCAGTGATTGGAGATTAATTAACCTCATCAGCAAATTCTGTCAAGGCTCAATTGCTATACTTCCTTCCTTCTGATCACTCTGCATCTTCCCAGGGGGTTTAGAGTATCCCATGTTACTGTCTCAAACCCCCTATAGTCCCTCTGTACTCTGCAAATTAGCAGTGACTTCTGTGAGGTCACCTCTTGTCTGCAGAGCAATCCTCCCAAGGTTGTGGCCATATTTTATATCAAATTAGTTCCTGTTCTAGGGTTTGTGATCTTTCCATGGCACAGATACAAGGTGGCCAGGGGTTCTTAGCAATCATGGATAAGAACTCCATATTTAGTGGGTGTTACAGGGCCTTTAAAGAGGTGATTAAGGTAAAATGAGGTCACAGGCGTGGACCCTAGTCCAACAGGACTATCCTTATAAGAACAGATTAGGGCACAGACGCACACAGACTGAGGGGAGGCCAAGTAAAGACATCTGGAGAAAACCACCATCTGCAAGACTAGGACAGAAGCCTCAGAAGAAAGAACCCTTGATCTTGGACTTCTAGCCTCTAGATCAGTGGGAAAATGAATTTCTGTTTTTTAAACCACCCAGTCTGTAGTACTTTGTTATGGCAGCCCTGCCAAATTAATACAGTGGGTATCAATCTCAGCCAATAAACTTAGATATTCAAGAAGGATTTTTCTATATTTCATATTAAATTCTTTTCTGGATCTCCCATTCCTCATGGTTGGTGGGAAAACATGAGCTCAGTTCTTTTGCAGTTTTCTTCTTTTCTTAGGGAATTATAGTTACACACCCCTATCTAGATCAGTTACCCTTCCCGAGTTTTATATAATGGCAACGTGTTGGAGGGGCTTCTCTAGCATCGGTCTGCAGAGGTTGCCTCTGAGACTTCCTTTGTTCACGTCCACTGCTGATAAGTTACCTGTGAGACATGACCATCTGTGACTAAGCTATGCCATGTTCCATCTACCTAAACACATCTTGCAGCCTTTTCTTCTAAGGCGGCTTGCTTTCTCTCCAACAGAATTGCTGGGAAGCAGGACAGAGGTGCCCTCTGTTCTTGGGATACACAGTCTTCTCTCTGTTGCTCTCACATTCCAAGTATACTGTTTTTCCTTCAGGTCTATGCATACTGTTTATGCCTGTAAATCCCCTTCTCCTAAGAGTTTAGGTTTTCTATAAAGAGTTTTGGCTCTTCTGTTTTCTGTTTTGTCATATACTTTCCAGAGCAATGAGCACAGAACATACGGCTGTTCAACAATGAGAGGAGGAAAGTAGAAATACAGGGAGAAGAAAACATGGAAAAAAATCTCAAAATATAGTTTGGTCATGTAATTATTATATCCCGCTAAAGCCAGAAGACACATACTATTGATTATATAAATATATTTTATGGTTATATAGAATTAGAATCCTAGCCATGGAAAATCACAGGCTTTTTACATAGGAATAATCTACTGACTTGCTTATTATTAAAAAAAAGTTTTTATTGACGTATAGTTGATTTACAATGTTGTGTTAGATTCTGGTGTACAGCAAAGTGATCCAGTTATACATGTATATATATTCTTTTTCATTATAGGTTATTATAAGATATTGAATATAGCTCCCTGTGCTATGCAATAGGAACTTGTTGTTTATTCTGGCTTGCTTATTATAGTTAATTTTTCTTAGGACATGTGTAGAGTGTATCTTGGTTTTATATAGGAGTACAATCATTCTCTGCTCTTAAGTGTTGTAGTGTTTAATATGTTCAATCACAATAGCAGCCCTCAGAGGATGTGATGGCTGAATATTATTCCATAATAGTTTGTCTTAGAAATATCATTGTATGGATAGATCCAGATAATTACACTTGTGTTTTAAAATATACTGTTGGGCTTCCCTGGTGGCGCAGTGGTTGAGAGTCCGCCTGCCGATGCAGGGGACATGGGTTCGTGCCCCGGTCCGGGAAGATCCCACATGCCTGTGAGCCATGGCCGCTGAGCCTGCACATCCGGAGTCTGTGCTCCGCAATGGGAGAGGCCACAGCAGTGGGAGGCCCACGTACTGCAAAAATAAATAAATAATAAAATATACTATTCAGGTGTAATTTACAAATAATAAGTTACACCAATCTTAAACGTTCAGTTCACTGAGTTTGGACACATATATACACCCATGTTACCACAACACAAAGCAAGATATATATAGGATAGTTCCCTTACCCCAGGAAGTTCCCTTGTGTGCCTTTTCTATCAGTCCCCATTCCCTATGCAATCATTGTTCTAACATCATAGATAAGTGTTGCCTGTTCTGGAACATCACAGAAATGAAATCATATAGTATGCACTGTTTTGGATCTAATTCTGTTCAGCATATTTTTGAGATTCATCCATACTGCTGTGTATATCAGGAGTTTGTTCCTGATATTGCTGACCAGTCTTCCATTCATGTCCATTATTGTTTTTTAGCCTGTGGAATTTACTCTGCTTCTGGCAGAGTAAATGTTGTCAGAGAAATGAGGGGGATTGGCAGAGGCATTCAGTTCAATGTGACCAGTAGAGTTTGTGCAAAGGTGTAACACGCCCACTTCTGGCGAATGCCCACTCTAGAGGGCAGGTCATCAGAATCTCTACTTTTCTCAGATCAATCCACAATCTAGGCTATAGGGTGTCATTGAACCCCTGAGATTACAGTCAAAATGTGTATGAATATATATATATTAGTTAAGCCAAGGTAACTGAGAGATTTCCCAAATTTAGTGGCTCAAAGAACAAAAAATTTCTTTTTCACGTAAAAGTCCAGAGAGATGCTCATGTCGGTAGAGAGGCTCTCCTTCATGTGGACAGGAGCGTCCTTCAAGCGTCAGCAGTCATGGCTGCCTGTCATCTTCCATTCGTGGCTTCCAAGGTTGGTGTGGGTATTGCCATCCCATCAACAGAAGGGACAAAGAACCTGAGGGAGCACACCTGAGAGGAGTTTTTGGTAGTCCTAGAATCAGCAGAAGTCACTTATGCTCAAGTTATACTGGAGACAACTCAGTTACTTGGCCTCGATTAATTGCAAGAGAGGCTGGGAAATCTAATCTAGTGGGTGCCCCAAAAGGAGAGAATGGATATTGCAGTTGCTTCTGCTACAATATGTATATCCTACGTTTACCTGTAAAGCAGTTTCATAGCTTTGATTCAGTTCTGAAAGGGGTCCACATCCAAAAATGTTTCAGAGCCTTCTGTTAGGGGACCACTACCCCACTGCTTCTTCCACCTTGCTCTAGGAGGTATAATAGGCTATCAAGTCAAAACAACAGAAATGACAAGATACACATGACTTGGGAAAACCCCTGTCCCACTTTTGCCCAGAGTGGCACAATACTGCTCATATTCCTTGGAACACTCATTGCAGGTCTTGAGGCAGACATCACATCAACTACTAGAACTCACAAGAATCCAGCATATTAGAATTGGCCATATTTTATTTGAAAGAAAAGAGCAGACTCTTTTATGGTTTGTACTTTTTGTACCATTTGTAAGAAATTCTTCTCTACCCTGAAAAGATGAAGATATTCTAAAAATCTGGAAGTTTTACTTTAGGTCTTCACATCATTAGGAACTTACGTTTGTTTAAGTGTGACGTAGGTATCCCATGTTGTTTTGGAAATATATTTAGAGAGCGCTAAAGAGAACTACAGATAACATCTTTGATGTACTATTTTACATGGGCTTATCTCATTTATGTATGGTTCTGTTTCTGAACCTGCCATTCTCTTTCATGAGATTATTTACCAGTCTCTGCACCAATCCTACATTGTTTCAGTTGGTGAAGCTTTAGAATATTTTGATACCTGGAGCGACAATTTTCCCTCCTTATGCTTCTTCAGAATTGTCTTAGTTATTCTTGGCCTCTTCCACTCCCACATGACTTGTAGAATCACTTTGTTAAGGTCTATGAAAAACCCTATTACAATTTGGAGTAGATTGCACTCTGTTTATGGAGTCTTCTCGTCCATGAACATATTATCTATCCATTTATTGAGGCCTCTTCATGTATTTCAATAAATTTTTATAATTTTCTACATATAGTAGAAAATACATATAGTAAATACAGATACTATACCTTTCTTTTAATTTTTATTCAAGTTATAATAAAAATTTTTTGCTACATAAGTGAGACCTTCAAACATTTATTATTTCTAATGGGCTGTGGCTTCATTGTATGTTGATCTTTTATTCAACAATGTTGCTAAACTCTCTTCTTTGTTCTAATATTTTATTAGATTTGCCTGAATTTTCTCAGAAGACAATTATATCATCTACAAATTACTTTTTTCTTGTTTTCCAAACCTTATATCTTCCAATTTCTGTGTGTGTGTGCGTGTGTGTGTGTGTTATTATCTTGGCAAGGTGCTTTATTACAATGTGGAATAGAAATGGTAAAGTGATCCTTGTTTTCTTTCTTACTTTAAAAGGAAAATGTTTAATGAATTAACATTAAGAATAATGCTTCTAGAATTAGGATGTTGGTAGCAACTCTATCATGTTCAGGAAATTCCTCCCTTTTCTAGTTTGTTGAGATTAGGAAAAATGAGTGGCAAATTTCTTTACATTTTCTAATATGAAGCCACTCTTACATTATGGTATCAGCCTGATGTGCTTGTGATGTATTTTTTAAAAACACATTGCTGAACTTGGTTTGATTATATGTAAGAATAAAATTTTTTATTCCTTTTGAGATTGGTCTATAATTTTCCTTTCTATTTTTTTGTCTGATCTTGGCATCAAGATTTTATTAGTTCATAAAATAATTGGGGTGTTTTCCTTCTTTTTCTCTGAAATCATTTGAATAGAGATTACCTATGAAGATGTGGTAAATCTTTGCCACCAAATTTTTGACCCTTTTTGTAGGTAGATTTAGAAATATGAATTCAATTTATTCAATAGTTACAAATATATTCATGTTTTTAATTTGTTTGACTCAATCAAGTTTTGTAATTTGCATCTTATTAAAAAGTATCTATTTCAGCTAAGTTTTAAAAATGTTCACAACATTCTGTTAGTATTAGAAAAAAAGTCTCGAAACTATAATTATAATTTCATTCACAGTCTTGTTTCTTTTCTCTTTCCTCACTATCAGTCTTACTAGAAATTTACCAATTTTATTATTGTTTTATAGAACTTTTTGTTTTGTGACCCTTTCTATGATTTTTTGGACATTGAGGTCTATTTTTAGCTCTAAAATTATACATATAACACACATATATATTTTTTTCTTCATTTTCTTCCCCCCTCCCCTTCTGTTTCAGATCAAAGGCTTTTTATTTGGGTGAGAGAAACTACAGGAAAAGGATTTGCTCACCCTTGATCTACTTCAGACACTACCCAGATTATTCATGCAGAAATAGGTGATAAGAAAAAGGTGAGCAAATAGTCACTCTATTTAGGGCTTTCATTTCATTGTAGTCTGGTCCTCATACAGGGCTGCTGCACACACAATCCCATCTTCTACTCTCTGTTCCTAGAGTCTCTTTATGTCACTTCTACCCTGAAGAGTGTTATTTTATTTTATGCTATTTTAGTTTTACTACATTGGGCTGACCTCACCCACCTCTGCCACTGGCCTTTTAAAATAGAAGGGTTTCCTAAGGAGAATGATTTCTTTCTAGTCAAGGGGAAAAACAGCAGCGAGGCATAAATACCCCATTTTAACAAGGAAGAAACCTCTGCCTGAGAGGCACCTGAAAAATTTTCCCAAGCAGGCTGAATTCTCTCAGGGTATTGTTTCACCGGAATACATTCTCTGCATCAGTCTCTACGTTAACAGACTGGAGGGAAAGTTTCCAACAGATCTTTTGCTGATAGTTTTGATTACTCTCTAGTAGAAAATTTCAAAGGCTTTTTGCCAGACGGAAGGGAATGTGGGAAGGCAGAGGGAACTGGCATGACCAGCAAACCCTTCTGAACAAATAACAGAGCCAAAAGTAGTGACAGCCAATGTTTCAATCCTAAATGCTTTGCAAATTATAGTCCTTGGACCACTAGATAACAGCAATAATCAGACAAAGTCTACAGTTATCAAGATATTAATGTAAACTGTACTTGAAATACTCCTCATTCAAATTCTCTTCATTTTGCTGAAAGTATTTTTTCTCATGTTTGACAACACCAGCTATCTTTGGGCCTCTGGCTCTGGTGAAGTCATTTGAAGAAACAGATCTAGAGAAACATCGCTTGGCAGAGGATAAGAGAAAGGTTAGGACAGAAAGCATTAAGATGACTATCCAAGAAAGGGAATCAGTTTGAATGGCAAGAGGGCCACAGACAGATAAAAACATTAAAGAAAGTATATCAAGGTATCTTTCTGCATCTCTATTGAAATAACATCACCTACTGTTGGGTTTGAAGAAGCCTGCTCAAATATATTATCTTACTTTGTTAAAGGCAACCTAGAACCTGATAAAATAGACTTTATTAGTATTATTATCCCATTTTACAGATGAGAAAACTGGCTCGTTTGGAACACAATACTAGTTTTGATGGATTAATCTCTGTGCTGAACTGGATTCTGTATTGGATTTCATTTTCTCCTTTTACACTGGGCATACAACCTACAGTTGATTTTAAAGTTATTAAACTAAAACTGGGTGAAGAGCAGTCTCATTCAGACAGGTCTGCATGTGTCAGGGAGACGGGTCTGTCCAGGCTGACCTTGTACTTTGCTCTCCAATTCATTCTAGGCCATGGTAGGCCAAATAAAGAGGAAAGAAAGTTTTTTAAAGCAAATAACTTGGAACTCTTGAATACACATCTTGTGTGGACAGAACTGCTCGTTTGATGTTACAAAGGACCACAGAGTAGTTAAGGCAGTTAATATATGGTCAAAGCAGAAGCAACCATATTCCTTAAGATGGTAAGAGGTAAAATCAATATCCTGGGAAAACATTCAAGCTGAGTGGTAGGCAAGAAACTCATTTGCACTTTATCTTTGATTTATGAGGAAGGGTGAAAGATTGAAATAATTAATTTGTAAATTAATTATTTGATACTATTTATTGCTATAGTTAATATAATAATTTAATTATTTTAAATAAAATTTTAAAATATTCTTTTTACTAGATATAGAAGTTTTGGTATTGAGAAACCCAACAGTAAATACAAAGAGCGTGTAATAGAAAGAAGACAGGAAAACGAGCTAAGTGATTTTTCTGAGGTGGGTAGAGCTATGGTGCAAAACAAAAGTCCCTTTCAGTATAGTCTTTCTTTTCTTACCAATATATGCTTTTTATTATATTTAGATTATATAGTGGACATTTTCCTATTTGTCCTGGTATCTTTTTTTAGAGTTTAAGATCAGCTCTCATTATTTTTGCGATAAGAGAGTTTTTATATGCATTTCTGCATGCTGTAAATGAACATATTAGCACCGTGCATGTATTAAATTTTCTATTTTTTCACATTTTAATGGATTATTATAAAATAAATGATAAGTTGGTAGGAAAGGAGAGGAAGCAGAGTTCTTTAAGGCTGATTTTTTAACAAAGGGGATTTGATACATTGTTTGAAAAAGGAAACGGCTTCGGATAGTAATGGATGAGCAGTCAGGGTTTAGCTTTGAGCGTCCTGTGAAAACGGCAAGACGAACTCAGTCAAGGTTCGAAGCAGTCACTTGCGGGCGACGGTCACGTTCTCTTCGAAGCAGACCTCACTGGAAGTTTGAGATGTTTCCATCCCCACCAAGAATTCTTCCCCTCCCCGCCTTGTGCGGTTTCCGGTGACCTCTCATTTCTGCGAAGCCCAAGGTTACCGAGTGACCACCACCAACGCAGCCCTCCCTCCTGGTTCTGCGTTTCTTTCTTATATGTACTTGTATCATTCCTGCCAAGTTCCCTGACATACTGCTGTCGTAGACCCCACGTGCCGTTTCAGGCTAGAGTTTGCCCAGTTTTTACTTGTAAGCTGCTACTTTTGTTGCGTCGCGGCTTTAGCAGTGGAGCTAGAGGCAGAGAATTGCCAACACTCCAGGAAGCCAAGGGTGGGAGGTGGGTAGGGGGTGGCGCGGCTGGAGAGCCCCCGGTGGACCGGGTGTTGTTCCAGAACCTGGGCGAATCTCTGTGGCTGCCACTTTCCCGAGAATCCCCAGGCCTTAGTCCTGCGCCGCTCCCGCCCACACCTCCAGGTGTGTATTCCCCGCCCTTAATTACTCTTCTAAAATTGATAGTTTGCACTTGCAAAGTTACACTGGGAAAGCGGAAGAGAAATTTATAATCATGGATATGGAGAACTAGGGGAGCACAGTCACACTTGCTTTGGTCTGCAGACCGAGGCAATCGAAAACTCAGAAATGGAAACGTGTGCACCTTTCCGGCAGCAAAATTGACTGCGTTCTTTGCAGCCTCGACTTGAAAGCTGCGCTGGGAGAAACTCTGTGCCTCCGGGAAAGTTTGGAAACGGAACTACGAGAGAGGCCAGACATCGGGGATTTTGCGGGCCCTGCGATGTCTTCCAGAGCTTTTCAAGTGGGGAGAGAAGAGCGACAAAATGAAAATGCAACGTGTAGGGGAGGCCGCCCGAGTCCCGCAAGTCGTCGGTCGCAGAGGTGAGCGCGGGAGCGGGTGGGGATGGGGATCCGGAGCTGGAGGCCGTGGGTCTCCAGACGCGGGTGGGTCCGATCCAGGTGGGGGGCGGTGGGAAGATGATGAATGGGAGGCTTGGGCTACCTCCACCCCCGCCCCTGCAGGCGGGGCGGGGAGTCCGGCAACTGGGTGGGGGAGGAGGAGCACAGAGGGTAGGGGCTCTGGGGGCGTCGCGCCAGGTAAGGGAATGAGCCAGGGGGAGGGAGTCGGGGGGTGTGGGAGTTGCTGACTTGTGCTACGTGGAGCCTGCAGAAAAGAAAGAAGGCGGAGGAAGAAGGGGGCTGGCGTCCGCCCTGCTCCCGCGGCCCTCCCTCGGCGCCCCCCTCCCCCGCCGCCCTGCCAGCGCGCCAAAGCCGGAGCAGTCGGGGCCGAGCGGCGGCTGACGCTCCCGGAGCCGCGACGCCCCTGTCCCCCAGCGGAGCTTGCCGGGATCTCGGGCGGCCTGGGCCCCAGCGCCGCCGAGCCCTCCCCGGCCTCCCGGCCGCGCGCGCGGGACCCCGGCGGGGTGGGCGCAGGGGGCGGCCCCGCTCCGGGCGACGGCCGAGGGGCGGGCGGAGGGCCGGGCTCGGCGGGCCGCGGGGCGGGGGCTGCGGGGATTGACCGCGCAGCCTGAAGCCAGCCCGGGGGCGGCGGGAGCCGGACGCGCGGCGGCGGCGGGCGCAGGTAAAGGGACGGGCGCGGCGCGGGGTGGCGCGAGGGGACGGTGCCCTCTGAGCGCGGAGCCAGCTTTCGCTGGGTCCCTTACGCCGCGAAACGGCGCGCTGGGATCGCCCTGTCCTGCGGCAGACAGGCTTTGTGGCTGTGTGTGTGTGTGTGTGTACGCGCGCGCCTGTGCCGGGTGTGGGTGGGTGTGCATGCTCGCGGGCCGACCTGAAGGAGGCGAGGCGCTCCTGGCCTCCCCAGCCAACTAGTTGATCGAGCCCCGGGAGGGAAGTGGCCGCAGCCGCCCGGGCCGCTGGCCCTCCCGTCTCCCAACCGGGTCAGCGCTCCCCGGGGCCCACGCTGTGCCCCGTGCCAGCGGCCGGGACCCGCCCAAGTGACACGTAGGTGGTCTCCGGTTACCTGGGTCTGGGTGGGGGCCCGAGCTGGCAGGCGGGAGGCGCTCGACATTACCCCCAAGCCGCGTCCCGGTGGACGTGGACCGCCGGGGGTCCCCGCGCCCCGCAGCGCCGAGCTTCCCCACCACTTGCTTCTCACTGGCCACTCAGCGGTCTCTCCCCGCCTGAGGACTTTAAACTTAAGTTTCTGTCCGGACGCCTAACAACCACGTTTATCAAGTAACTGGGGAATCTAAGGCAAGGGAGGGACCTGGCTTTGAGTTGGTGGTTTTGAAATAGACGGGCTCGTTGTGTGTGTGTGTGCGCGCGCGCGTGTGCGCAGGACTAGTTTGTTGTGAATGGATTTACCATTTATTCTTGTTTTTCTTTGCTGCCATTTGGACTTTGATGTGTAAGAATGACGGTATCCAGGACTTGTTGCTGCCTTCAGTCTGGGGCCTGAGTTGCTGTTTTCTGCTGCTACTTCTCTTTTTTTTGTTGTTGTTGAAATCTATGGAGATTTCATAAATGTGGCTTTCCAGTGAGCGCTGGCTTGTTAAAGTTTCACTATGAACGCGTTGTTTCCCATTGGAATAGATACATATTTACAAACATGAATCTTGAAAACAGGTGACTGCTCTTATGAGAACAAAATCCTCTATTCCTTCGGGCTTTAACAGTCCGTGTTTTTCACCTATTTGCATAAGTGTCGTTTGCCCAGCCTAAACATAACTGTGAAGCAAGAGGTCTGTTATTCAAAGCTTGCAATTCGGGTTAGAGGGAGACCGTGCTGGTTTAAAACTAAGTTCATTTTCCTAAGAAACTATTCCCTTGTCAAATAAGAGTAGTAAGCCCGAAGGAAAAAGGGTGTGTACTGAAGTTATGGCTATTTGGACCGAATTAAATTGCATTAACACACACATGCATAATGTCATCCATTTGTTTCTGCCCTTGATTCTCCAATTCTGGGGAGGCCGGAGCATATTTGCCCCAAAAGCAAAATTGTGAATAACGATCAGCATTATTAAGGCTGCATTTTTCTTGATACCATTTAATTTGAGGATAAAGAAGCCAAGTAGCCAGAGAAAGAGGTAGTGTGTGGTGGGAAGGCCGGGCTGAGGGGCCAGGCAGGAGGACTGGGTTATCATAATCTGATCCCACAGACACACCACGTCCCCTAGCGGTGGGACTTTAACCGGTTAGGTCAGCTGGTCCTTCTCGGTGTCCTCATCTGGAAGATGGAGGGGTTTGATCATCTCTGCTGTTCCTTCCAGCTCCCCCCCATAACTACAAACTGAAGGGTGATTATTCCATGTTAGAACAGTAGGAAGAGAGTAAAGGGAAGTGTCAACTGTTAGTCTGGGAGGTAAGGGGGAGGGCAGGAAGGCCTAGAGGGTTGAGGAGAAGCAGCAGTGGGAGATGCCAGGAGGGGGAAGAACCTGGAGCTGGGAGTCGGTTCTCCCCTGTTTTTTCTTTCCTCCTGCACAAGGACATGAATAATACCACCCTACCCCCACCCCAGTCAGTCTTCCATTACCCATATTATTTAAAGGGAGTGAGCTACTTAACCTTAAAATTGACTTGGAGTCTGTAGTCTGACCTGGCCAACTTCCCATTTGCATCATTGTCTCTCAAGAGATGAGCTGCAGCTCAGTGCTGAGGGCACTCAGTGGATCTCAGAAATCTCTGCGAGTGATGGGAAAAGTTACCAGACATGGGAATGTAAGTGGCAGCCCTTTCAACACCTGAGTTTGAAACGTCTGTTTTTATTTGAAGCTAATCTTTTCCGAAAAGTAATTTGATTTAACAGAAGATTCTACCACAGACTTCTCAAGGTTTTACTGAATCTGTTCTGTTAGACCTACTGGAAAATTCAAAGCAAGTAAAACTCTCACTTACTAAGTCTTTTTGATAACATAGTGACAGTCAGTCTGAAGTTCATGATTTTTAGGCAGGAGAATCTTATTTCAAATGCTTAGTAAGGAAAGTTGCAACCTGGGTGGAATATACTGGGAAGCAGTATATTTTCACTGGGAAGCTCTAAGTGTCCAAATAACAAGACCTGAAATTTAGTTTGAGGTCACGATTTTAATATCTGTGCTTGATGTGTGGCCTGTCTCCCTTTTCTTTAATTTTTTTTTTTGGTACCTATATGCATACACACTTGAGGAACATGATGTATTTTAAAAGTGAAGTGTGATGTAATAAAACTTGGTTTAAAGTCTGAAAGCTTGCTCTGGCCTTGCTAACTCAGCATCTTATTTGGTTTCTAATGTTTACATACCACGCTATGTTCCAAATCCCTGTAGCGTTATTTAGCTGTCTCATGGAGAGCTATTATGGATGCCTTAGAAAGTTGGGAGAAAAGGAGGAAATTTTAATTGGATAAGCAGTTACTGAATTCCTTTGACAGTGGCAGATACAAGGATGAGAAAAAGGAGGCTCTAGAATGAGCTGCAATACAGAGGGAAAAGATGCAGCTAACTTCAATATATAGCAGCTGGGTTGCATAACTAGGTGGCAGCTGTAGAATCCAAGAAACTTGGCATGCCAGGGAATGGAAAATTAAATTCTGTCTCTGGGGAAGACTTCACAAAAGGGACTTGAAGGATGAAAATGATGTGTCTCTTAAAAGATGAATGATGGGGAGTGAACTATGTAGTTGGAGTCCGGGGTAATGAAGGCTGGAAAGATACAAGGCGATAAATTGTGGGGACCTTGGCTGTTATTTTAAGGAATTGTACTACGTAGGGACAGGGAGGGGGAAGTACAGTTTAACCCCACAACGCAGGAAGACACTGAGTCACAAATACTGGGCAGAGAGAGGGCTGAAATGATTGAGAGGTGCCTGGGCCCTGATTCCATTACATACCCTCGTAACTGATGCCGAGTGAGTTTCAGGGCACTGCTGCCAGCTTATCCAGAGTATAGAAAGTTTACAGAATAAAGAATATGCAGTTTCTTCTCCCATATTGCCCCCAAATTGATAGCGGCCTTTTGAGAAATTTAATTTAGTGAAAATTAATGATGTTATTGTGTTACATCTGGACCTTGCGAGGCCCTTGAAGCATGTGGGTTAAAATTGCTCTCCGGGCTCAGAGCTGACCAAGAAAGCATTTTGTTTTGCTTTTGTTTAGGGAAGGGCCTGCTAGTTAATGCTAATTGAAATGTGAATCTAATGGCAACCGACATTCTTGACTGTGTTTATGTTATACATAGTATTTCACAGTGGTTGAATATTTGCAGCACAGAAGAGAATTATTATTAGCTTAGAAATGGGGTTAACGCCCTTGTAAAAGGTAAGGGGGTGATGTTGGGGAGAGGGGAGAAGCACCCTTGGTGTTGCAGTGAGGGCTGACACAACCACGAAGACCCTTTATTAAGTTTAACCTCCAATAGAAGTAGCTTGCCCAATGCTGTAGATGAATACTACTCTGAGAACCTCCTTTCTGGTCATCTGCCTCTTTTGTTGTTGCTTTCCCCTAACTCTCCAGAGCGAAGGTGTATAGCTCATTACCTCTCAGACAGGAAGAATCTCTGTGGGCTCCATTTGGGAGAGACTTCCAGCAACTCTGGAGGCTTCCTCTCACACCGCAATACCTCTGTGTCAAAGGTGGGAGTGGGTGGCCTTTCAGCTGCATGTCAAAGGTGGAGCTGATTTGAGTAAGTCTTCTAATTGCCTTGAATCTGGAGGTGCTGGGCTAATAAGGAGACAGATGATGAAAGGAGATTAGGTCAGCTGCTTTTTACTGTCTTCTGAATACAGTTTGAATGAATGATCCTCCCAGCAGTTTGTTTTATCTTCTGCAAGGGAACTTGGGTTGGGCACGTTTAATCAATTAATTAAATTAGTTAAGTTGAAGTAACTCAAAGTTTTTTGGTTTTTTTAGGAGGGGGAGGGAGAGTGCTGGTTTTGGTGATTTTATTTAAATTCCCTGGCTTTTTTTTTTTTTCAGCAGGTTGGTATGATTTCAAAGTAATGTTGTTGTTACTATTATTGACCTGGGGGTGTGGGGCAAAGAGAATTGTCTCAATCCTCGGATGCTAGCTCCTGTCATCTGATCAGTACTGTAGAAACTTCAGCTTTGAAGTTCATGTAACATTCAAATTTCTTGCAGAAATGAGAGGACTATTTTACTACATGTGTGGATTTAGGCTATAATTTATTTGATTTTTGTGGTACTGTTTTAAAAAAAAGTGATGTAAGGACAGGGCAGACTCTTAACTTTAGTCCAGTGCTAAAACAAATACGTGTAAGCCTGAATGAGGTAGATCAGGTTGTGTTTGTTTTATTTAACATGGAGATAAAGGAAAGGGATTTCAAAAACAGCCTCTTTCTCTGAAAGAGAGAAAGTTGGACTAATAAAACCTGGTTATGGATCTCTTTGGGGTGGGATTGTTGTTAAAGGAACTCTTGTTCATTACGGCCATCCTGTGTGCCTTGGCTTCTTAAGGTTCACTGTACAGAGAGGGCTACTGTGAACCATTCCTTTTTAGCAAGTTTTCTTTTTTCCCATTTTCTTAAATCTCACAATAGACTGGATTCGATTTCATGTAAGTCTGCTATACTCAACCTTCTTCCTCTATGTTTAAGTGGTTCTTCTTGACCAATCCCCAAGCTGCCTTCATTCTGAGACTTGTCCCTAACAGAAGGATACTCCTGGCTCTTTGGAAGGAGAAATGATTTGGTGGCAGAGGAAACAAGTTCTGTTCTACCCCTAGCAGCACTGAACTGACCGCCTGCTATAACCCAAGCATTGTGCTAGGTGCTAGATGGAGGCAGGGAGTGGGGATGAATAAGGCAGGATTCCTACCCTCCAGCAGAAGCTGAGCTTACAGACATATTAACAGATGATGATTGCAATTCAGTGTAACAGCTGTGACGAGGGAGATAAGCTCAGGGCACTGTGGGAGCACCAAGCAGGGGCACCTGACCCTCAGGGGCATGGGGTGGGGGTGGGGGTGAGGGAAGGCTCCTAGGAGATTAAGATCTGGGAGTAACCTAGGAGATAAACCAAGAAACAAGAAGAGAAAAAGGTGATCAAGATAGAGGGAATCAAGGGGCTTTTAATTTCCAGTGTTGTTATTGCTGAATGAGTCGAAGTTCCATTCTTTTTTTTTTTTTTTTTTTTTTTTTTTTGTGCTACGCGGGCCTCTCACTGTTGTGGCCTCTCTCGTTGCGGAGCACATGAACCTGTGTCCCCTGCATCGGCAGGCGGACTCTCAACCACTGCGCCACCAGGGAAGCCCAATTCTTTTTATATCTGTAAAATAAGAATAGGCACTGATATTATCTGGTTGCTAATTCTAGTTTTCGTTTACTTGTTCCTTAATCTTTAATTTGTTCATTTATTCCAGATGCAGTAGATATGTGTTGCACACCTACTAGGTACTGGGGAACAGTAGGAAACAAGACACAGAAGGTCCCCTCTCTCCAGGAGCTTGCATTCTATCATATTATGTTCATGACTGAAGTTCTTTTGAAACATCTTCAGATATGGAGCATGTTTGTTGAGTTTCAACTTTAGGAATGTTTTCTTCAAAGTAGGCCCAGTGTTTTCAGGTCAGTTTGCTTTTCTTAACAAGATGAGAAGAGATGGATCCTGGTATTCTCATTTTCGTTTTATAAACTTGAAACTTTTTTGCCCAGATTTATCTCTTAGTTGTCAAGTCTAGAGATAGGCATAATTGTGTCTTATCTGTAGCCCTGGCTTGCTTCCTTCTCATTTCAGATATTCTTACTTTTGACCCAATTTGTGTTTGGGGTTCTATATTCAGTTGATGACTTGCTTCCTAGAATAATCCAAACCTAGCCTTGGTGGGAAGTCAGACCTATTTTGAGGTCATGCCACAGTGAACTCTGCTTCGTTAATGCATTTTACTTATCCTGTTTAAGTCACTCGGCTATGAACACAGTAGAAAGTGTTTTCACCAGAAGAAGATAGCTGCATTCATTTATAGAAAGATGGGGGTTTTGTAATGATTCAAATGATACAGATGTAGCTAAAGTAAATGTAATATCCCTCTGCTCTTTCTAGCTTACCCATCTGATGTAACCAACCCCTCTGTCATGAATTTGTTACATAGCCTTCCATACTTGTACTTTTGCTTATACAAACCTAATGTTTGTGTTTATATATACTGATGCATGTGGGGTATGTGTCTGTGCGTGCATGTGCTCTCTCTTGCCTCTTTTCGTTTTAGAGAGGCTGTGATTGAGGTTGCCACCATGGGCCAGACGTTTGAGGTCCCAGGAGCCTGCATGGCTCTTCCTGAATCGGTGCAGCGTGCTATGAGGAGTTCCCTGGCGGTCCAGTGGTTAGGACTCCACGCTTTCATTGCAGGGGGCACGGGTTCAATCCCTGGTCGGAGAACTAAGATCCCACAAGCCGTGTGGCCCAGCCAAAAAAGTAACCAAAAACAAACAAAAAAAAGGGTTCTTGTTCCAGAGATGGGAAGGTTGGGCTATTATGAATGGGAAACAAGCAAAGCGATTTCCAGCTGCGTGACAACCAAGACAACAAATATCATTGCCCCAGAATGTTATTTCCACCAGGACTCTGCTTCATCCGGGTCTCTGGCGAGGGAAGGCGGGGCATTTAGAAGCACGTGGTGGGTATCTGCGAACCTTTCGTTAGGTGCAAAGCAAGGCAGCTGGGGAAGGCCTATCAACTGCTTCTAGAGCAGAGCAGATAGGGGGAGTTACTCATTATAGGCAGGTTTCATTATGGGAGCATTAAACGAGGCCCCTCTAGCAGTCGGCAATCAGCAGATAAGGATGGAGAGTTCTTACCCGGGGAGCAGCACACCTGAAACGGAATTGCCTTTTGTTAAGGGGCTGCTTTGCCATCTTGGACTGTGATTTGTTGGGAGAGGGATTATTGTCATGTCGAGAAAAGGAGGACTTCATTCTGTACCCGGTATTTATTATAATTCCACAGAGAACTGCTTGCTTTACTTTCTGAGTAGACACAGAGACTCAAAGGTTCAAAGGCTAGGGCAGGATGACTTGGCTTTTCCAAATTCAGTAGGATCTGTGCTCTCCTCCCTTTATCTGAGACCCTGTCAGTTCAGTTTCATGCAGCTAAAATCTCTGCATGCTTATGAGATTCAGTCCCTGTGCTTGGCTGAGGACACTACAGTAAAAAAATTAAAAAAGGAAAAACAACCACCAAGAAAGTATGGTTCCCTGCTCTCAACCAGCTTCTAAACATGGAGAGTCATGGATACAAATGCCTGAGATCATGCAGACAGTGATAAATATTGTAAACCGAGGTTTAAACAAAGTGCCATCGGAATATCTGAGGATGGAGAGAGTAACTCTACCTTGGAGTAGAGGAAACATTTGCAGGAGGTTTCTGGTCTCGATGGGCAAGCGGGCTGAGAAGCTCATTCCGTGCAGAGGAGTCATAACAAAGGCCCGGGGTCTGCATGTGAGTTGATGGGTTACAATTTGTGGCTGAGTGGTGGTCTGCTTTGGGTCGGTCTTTTTTTTTTTTTTTTTAATTAATTAATTAATTAATTAATTTACTTTTGGCTGCGTTGGGTCTTCGTTGCTGTGCGCGGGCTTTCTCTAGTAGCGGCGAGGAGGGGCTACTCTTCATTGCAGTGCACGGGCTTCTCATTGCGGTGGCTTCTCTTGTTGCAGAGCACGGGCTCTAGGCATGTGGGCTTCAGTAGTTGTGGCGCATGGGCTTAGTTGCTCCACCGCATGTGGGATCTTCCCGGACCAGGGCTCATACCCGTGTCCCCTGCATTGGCAGGCGGATTCTTAACCACTGCGCCACCAGGGAAGTCCTTTGGGTCAGTCTTGAAGGGCCAACAGAAGGGTGCAGGGAGCTTCTGGGGACAAAAAAGGGCACGTCGATGCCATTAGCAGAGAGCAGGGGCTTGAGGCTATGAGGATTGTGTCAGTGAGGCATGCTGGTTTTAGACGTGTCTAAAACTAAGGAGGCAGAGATTTTCAGCTGGTAGCTGGAAATTTGAGCTTGCAACTTAGCTGAGAAGCTAAAGCGTGGCAGTATTCAGGAGTACTTGTTATATGTCAGAGTAAATACCAGTGAAATGTATGTGATAAGCTGGAGAGAAGTTTGAGAGTGAGAAAAGTGATATATACTCAGTGGGTTTTTAAAAATTATTTTAAAAAATTTCCTCCCAGCTTTATTGAAGTGTAATTGACAAAACTAAGATATTTAAAGTGTACAATGTGATGATTTGATATCCGAACACATTGTGAAAGGATCCTCTCCCATTGATATAAGTACTAGGTGTCTTAACAAGGACAGTAAGTCATATTTTGATTCTTCAGGTACTTTTTGTATCCAGCAGGTGCTTAAAATAGTTTTGTAGGTTGTCAAACATTCAGTGAACATCCACTATGGCTTCTCTGATGAGGTGGTCCTGGTATGATACAAAGGAGATGGAGTTTCAGTTTGATGTTCCTTTGAGATGAGTAAAAGCTTCCAAAACAATCCATTCAGGCAAAGGAAAAAAAAATCCTGAAAAGAACTGGAAGATTCTTGGTGATTTGGGGCCTGAGTGGAGTTGCAAATATAGTTTTAGTTTACTGCTGTACTAACAGCATTGTGTATCATATTACTGTCATCACTGTAATAAAAGACAAGTTGAAAAACTTCTCAGCCTAAAACCCAGACTTTGAGAAACCCCAGCAAGTTTGCCATGGGGGTTTATAAAGTCTGGTCAAGTAAATTTAAGCTTTAATTGCTTGATGAAGGTTAAAAATAACATACAGTAGAACTTTGCTCTTTACCTGGTTAAAAAAAGATCTTTTCCAATTAAAAATGTATTTTCATTTCAGGAAATTATATTGGCGTGCCTTCTTGCAGTAAGATAGAGCAAAGATAATCTGTTCTCAGCCTTTTTCTCTCTAAGCCATTATGATTCTTTAAAATTATACTCATTTCCATTTGAAAGTTGTAAAAACAGTACATGCTCATTTTGGAATTTGAAAAGTCCAGGAGACTCATCCATAGTTCCACTGCTCAGGGATAACTTCTTTATTCCATTTTGGGATAACTCTTGCAGTTTTTAAAATATTTGATCTTACTGAATATTTATAGCATTTTGCTTTGTATCATAAGTACACATGCCATTAAAATCTTTTACATTAATTTTCCATTGACCACATGATAGTCACAATATTTAATATGTATCATATTTAATCATTTCCTATCTCTGTTTGCTTTTTTATTCTTTTAAGAATTTTTGCTTCTCTGCCCATCTTTAGGTACTCATATTCCCAGAGTTCTATCCTTACTTTAAACAAGAACCATGTATGGACTTACCTACAGAGTAGACTGTGGTTTCTAGCCCTTTGCCATCGACTGTACCCTCTTGCTGGAATGCTCTGTTTCCAGGTATCCATTTGGTTGCTTTGTCATCATTTTCACGTCTTAACTCAAATGTCACCTTCTTACTGTGGCCTTCTCTAATTATCACTACATTTAACATTGTATAACCCTTCCCATTTACCAAGCTTGCCTGATATTTTCTTCTCCATTACATTTATATTGTTTTTACTTCTTTGATGAGGGAAAGTATTAATTTAAAAAAAATTCCTGTTTTATTTACTGCTGTTTTCCCAGTGTAATACCCTTAGGGTAATACCTTGCATGTAGAACTCAAATATTTTGAATTAAAAATTTGTTTGAACTGAAATTTTTTGAATAAAAGAATATATTTACCATCTCCACATGTTATAGTAAATACGACACAGTCTTGAGTGCATGAGATTTACAATCTAGTGAAGGAGACAGCCTCTGAACAAGTAACTCCAAGTTACTTGGAATTAGGGAGGAAAGCAGGGTCTCCTGGAAGTGTCGCATGGGCATTGACCTTGTCTGTGAGGGTGAGGAAAGTTTCTCTGAGAAAGTGGCATTTATGTGAGGGCTTGAAAGGTGAGTTCAAATAGGTTAGTGAAACTGGGAGGTGAGAATAGAAGAGGAGGGAGACATTGATTAAAGAAAAAGATGGGCTGATTTAATGGGGAAAAAATCAAGAAAATAAACAAAACTCTGGTTCTCACTTCTTGAGTTGATATTAGGTCATTTGTTTTCAACGAAGGAGTAGACATTGATCAACTTTCTTGTCATCTTTGACGTACATGACTTCATTTTCAATGATTTTGAAATAATGAGCAGTATTTTATTTTAAATTTTGAGTCAGTCATTATTGAGGGAGGGGGAATTTTCATATAAAAGTCCGAAGGTGGCAGTTAAAAAAATGAAGATAGCTTAACTTCTATGTTTTGTGCTAATATAATCACTAAAAATTTAAAACAGTACAGGGAAAGTAAACATTTTTGTTAATACCTGACTTTATTGGGAATGCAACTAGAGACTCAGTATGACTTGGCTGAATATTGCTTTATTGTTTACATATAAACTTTTGCATAAATTATTGGTTTTATTTATCATGGTAATTAAGTGAGGTTTGTACAATTTTTACTTATTGTCTCTTAGGGATTTCTGTGTTCTGAGGATTGAAAAGAGCATGGTTTCTACAGGTGACAAGTGCAGATATGTTTATTAACTCAGCCGCTATAGTAATATTATTCATATCCTCTATGTCCTGATTCTGTAGTTGAGCTGTCACAGACTGATAATAATGGTCCTTTAGTCTCTCTCTACAAATGGGCTTTTGTCAGTTTCTTTATAGCAATTTCTATGTGTTACCATAATATTAAATGCATAAAGATTACTGTTAGGCCTTTATTTTGTTTATCAGTATAAAATAAGCCTTTATGCATTTGGAACTACATGCTGCTATTTTCCTGATATTAATGTTGCCAGTGTTTTCTTCTTTTCTTTGTCTGAAATAATTTCACTCATCCTTCTGATTTTAAACTTTTGGTGTCTGTCATTTTGTTTCATATATTTTTGCTTATAAGCAACATTTAATTGGATTTTAACATACCTCTTAAAGGGAAACTTATTCCTTTAATATTTATTGTTATGGCCAATATGTTTGACCTTAATTCTTTAAGTTTTTTTTTCTGAGAGGTACTGTGAAAAGCACTGGTTTACTTATTCCCACCAGTATTTAGCTGCATGGCCTCAGATAAATTACATAATGTCTCTAGGACTACAGTTTTTATTTGTAAAGGAACATGCATACCTAAATTTTCAATTAATCCTTTAAAAGTGCCTCGTACACTGAACAAATTAGCTGACATTATTATTGTCATTGTTGATGGATTGAGTCATATGAAATTGTTATTTGAATGCTTCTGACCTATAAAAATGGCAGTTTCTGATGGTTCTATGCTTTCTGGACTTTATTTTCTGTCTTTTTCTATGTATCATTTGTTTCATATATATAAACTATTTTTAAATGGCCAAATCTAGTTTTCACTTCACTAGTGATTATCTTTGTTTTCCAAATACATTCATGATTCTGTGTTTCTCTGGTTCCCAAAGTCAAAGAACTGAATAACTTTTGACCCCACTCCTCTGCACAACAGAGAATTTAGTATGCCTTTATTTTTTTTGCCTTCTTGCCGCTTCTCAATTTCCATCATATTTATATATATACACTATATATTTCAGCATATAGCTTAAATTTTAAGTATAGACTTTAGACTTTTGTATTCTAGTTTGTAATAAAATCTACAGCAGTATTTTGTGTGTGTCTCTAGTTAGTTTTGACCCTCCTTTGCACTTGGGGTCCCCTTACTCATGCTAGTTTGAAAGGTGCTTCCCATGTAGTTGGGGTATGTCCTCATCTTTATCAGTCCAGTTGTATCTTCTGCGTTCCTGAGTTAGACTCAGAATTTTTTCTGCATTCATCAGAGCATCTGACTTGTTGAATTTCCAAAGGTGCAGTGTGAGTCTTTCAGATTCATGTGGTTCAAGAATTTTCTTTTTACCCATCCTTCACAGAGTGAGTGGAAATAATGCCTAGATTTTGGCTTTTCCCTGCCTCTTTCTAATACTGCTGCCAGTTTTGCCGTTTTGTGCACATTTTTGAGCATTTTGGTGGGAAGTTGGGAGAAGTTGTATTGGGACATTCAGTTCAGTGGTTTTCCAACTTTTGGGACCATGACCCATAGTTAGAAAGGGTCATATATATATGAAGAAAATGACAGTTTCATGCAGCTTGCTACATATAATAAACATGATCCCCCCCCCATTTCTGTTCTAATCTGTTCGTTTTCATTTAAAAGAAGTGTTGGTCATAATTTAGAAGTTTTGAAAACACTGATCTGGCTGTGAAGGGTGGTTTGAAAAACACTGATCTAGTTTGTTGCTGTTCTATGTGGAATTAGGGTTATTCATTATCCTACAGGTCTTTATTATATACACAGTACCAGTTCTTATGCTAATAGTTGGACTAGAGTGGGGAATAAAGCAGTGATCATCACTGGGGGCATGAAACAGAGTCCAGTGGGAAGGAGGATATTGACCAAATGAGCACCCAAATATATATGGACAAACGTGATGAGTGTTACAAGGGAAAAGCACAGGGAGTTTCAGAAGAAATTAAATGGGGAATGGGAGTTTCAGAAGAAATTAAATGGGGAACCTCATCTGACTTTGGGGTGATTCAGGATTTCCCTAAGGAAGTGAGACATTTGATTAGATCTGCAGAATGAGAAGGGGTTAACTCAGTGAAGGGTCGAGGTGGGGTGTGTGCGGGATTGTAGAGTCATGGAAGAACTGAGTAATGTAAGCAAAGTAAAGTACTGGAAGTGAACGACAGATGGAAGGCAGACCTTTTTGTTTGATGAGTTGGCATTTTTGTGATACTTAGTGGGCCTTCCTGTTTGTGGCTTTTTTTTCACTTGACAAAAGTCAAAGAGGAATAGAAAGAATAGTTTGGGGGAGGTGGGTGCCAGTGTGTTTGAAGCAGTTTTGTATTACAGCAGTTTTGTGTATTGGTAAGTACTAATAGCATTTGTTGCAGGTATGCTCTGCACTAGAAACTGTACAAAGCTCTGTGTGGATATGGAGAAATAGTTTTGGTTGGATTAAAAAAAAAATCCTATGTAGTGTAATTACCAATCTAGTAACTATGCATAATTTGTGAGAAAGTAGAGTACTGAAGTTAAGTTTTAGTAAGTGGAGATCTGATGACTGAATGAACATTTCATAGCTTCATAGTGATTTTTTAAATAATGGTTTGGAATTATTGCTGTGTTAGGATTTTTATTTTTTATTTCCTTATTTTGTCATGATAGGGCTTTAGGGTTCATTCCCCTGACCCCCCACCTTTTTTCGCGGTATGCAGGCCTCTCACTGCCGTGGCCTCTCCCGTTGCGGAGCACAGGCTCTGGACGCGCAGGTTCAGCGGCCATGGCTCACGGGCCCAGCTGCTCCACGGCATGTGGGATCTTCCCGGACCAGGGCACGAACCCGTGTCCCCTGCATCGGCAGGCGGACTCTCAACCACTGCTCCACCAGGGAAGCCCCCCCTCCCCCTTTTTAAAGCTGGGTGAAGAGTTCTAAAATATTTTAAATTGGATATCCATAAATTAAGTGGACTGATGGAGACTAAGTAAGACAGGCAACCATAATTCAAGTACTAGTTTCCCCACCACTGTCCATGGGGCCTTTGACAGGACCCACCCTTTCCAGGCCTCAGGGTCCTTGTCTTGAAATAGAAGATTCAGAATAATGTGCACAAATCATTCTCTCCATCGTATTATGCAGTGACTTCATGCTTTTTATTTTCAACTTTGCTCTGGCTGTTTCACCTTCAAAGAATTGATGTTCTTGTGCCACTGAGTTAATTTAGTCTGACAAGCTCAAGCTAAACATGGGAGAACTCCAAGTATTTGCATCCTGACTTGTATTGTAAAGGGAGGCTCAGGTGGTACAAACATCTTGACATTGGACACCAGCACTGATACTTCTGGAAACATGAAGAGTGGGCAAAGATGAAGACTTTCCTGAGCGAATTCTTGAGACTTTAACATCATAGTTTGTAGTTTGCCCACACTTGAAATTACATTGGTTTTTAACCTTTCAGATTCAGTGAGGGTGAAAAAAATCATTATCTTAGGTTTATATGCTGGATGCTTGCTTTAGGGGAAATGTATAGTATCTGAATTGTTATACATAATCCACATTTTATAAAAACCCATTGAACAGTAGTGATGTTATATCAAAGAAATTTAAAGGGCTAAGGAATCCCATGGAAGACTAATTCAGTTATAATGACTATTCCAAGTTTAAGGAATATTGGACAAGGATTGGGTTTTCTGTGAAAGGGAATGAAAAGTACTTGGCAACTCAGCTTTTCTTACCAGTGTGTTAAATCAGTTTATTAAAATACATTAGTTTTGGTAATTTCAAAATAATTTTCAGTCTTCCAGTTTCACTTACAAGTACTTTATTTCACTTGTTCTTATTTTTGAGGAAAATGTATTTGAGGAAACAAAAGATAAGATTCATGCTTTTTCTTTTTGAGCACTACCTAATTCCTCATTCATAATAAATATTTATTCAGGAAGTCCAAGTAACTGTGGGTATTTTACTTAGTGTGTTTTGGTATTGCTTCATCAGCGTATATGCCTTTATTTGCTGTTGAATATCTTCTCCTTAAGCTGATACTATGTGGAAACCTGGCCAGGACCTCAGGCTCGCCGTCTGGGACAAGGCAGAGGCAGGTCACACAGGCGGTGTTTGGGATCAGGTTGGGCATAGGTCCAGGCACGTATTAGGTATGGATGTTGCTCAAGGCTGGTTCTAAGAAGTAGGTTGGATTAGAAGGGGTTGGAGTCATGGGGTTAGGTTAGGTTCAAGGCTGACAGAGTCAGGAAGATGCACAGAGTGTTCTCATGCACCACCTAGTTGTTGTTTTTTTTTGTGGTACGTGGGCCTCTCACTGTTGTGGCCTCTCGCATTGCGGAGCACAGGCTCCGGACGCACAGGCTCAGCGGCCATGGCTCACGGGCCCAGCTGCTCCGTGGCATGTGGGATCTTCCCGGACCGGGGCACAAACCCGTGTCCCCTGCATCGGCAGGCGGACTCTCAACCACTGTGCCACCAGGGAAGCCCTGGGCTTATTTTAATATAGGAAGGATGCACAGAATTTTTTACCTACCCAAACCCCTTCCTTTTTCTGTTTTCATCACATTTTGATGGTGGAATAACTCAGCTGGTAGAAAAATTTTCAGCAAACACATGTTAAAGTATTTAAAACTGTCAAACTCATCTAAAAATATTTGTTTTTATGTAAAACACTGTTTAGAGTATTCTTTAAAAAGTTTTGAAAATTAGTTTTGAAACCACATTATGGCAATATTTAAATAAATCAAACCTGTTCATATTTGCAGTTCCCCAATGTAATATATTTTTCATTTAATCATGTTAGTTTTATGGTCTATTCCCATTATGGTCTATTTTATGATGTAATTCTACCTAGAGGTAACAAATGTGTTTTTGTTTCTACTGACCAATTTCTACCTATTGTTATATGTGACAATATAGTCTGAATCATTATATTTTTAATAGCTTAATAGTAATCCATTAAGTTGTTAAACTATTTTTCATTCAACTATTGTCCTATCTTTGGACATTTAGGGGTTTTTTTGTTTTGTTTTGTTTTTCTGTTACGCGGGCCCCTCACTGCTGCGGCCTCTCCCGCTGCGGAGCACAGGCTCCGGACGCGCAGGGTCAGCGGCCATGGCTCACGGACCCAGCCGCTCCGCGGCATGTGGGATCCTCCCGGACCGGGGCACGAACCCGTGTCCCCTGCACCGGCAGGCGGACTCCCAACCACTGCGCCACCAGGGAAGCCCAGACATTTAGTTTTATTTCTCATTTCTTTGCTATTTTATTTTATTTTATTTTTTGCTATTTTAAAAAAACACTGCACCCAACAACTATCTATGTAATATTCTGAGACTAAGAGTGAGATCACTAATTTGAGAGTAGTATCATTTGGTTTCCAAGTAGGTTTAGAAAGGTTATTAAGAAAAACTTTTTAAATTACAAAGGTAGTATGTGTTCATTGTAGAAGACAACAGAAAATATAAAGAAGAAAAAAAGTTGTTATAATCCCTGCCCAGAGATAGCCATTATCAACTTTATGGGATATTTCCTTCTAATATTTCCTCTGCACATTTTACTAGTTGGTTGAAATCCTGCTGAGTACAGTGAGTATACTGTCTTTTGTCTTAATAGTATATCATAATTAGAGGTGACCTTAATTCCATTCAGAAGCTCTACTTCACTGCAGTGAACACCTTTTTCTGTGTTTCGGATGATTTGTTTAGGGTAGATTCCCAGTACAGAATGAACTGCCTCAAAAGGTAGGGATGATTTTTTGACTAGCGGTGAAAATGATTAAATCAATTTCCAAAGCAATGATAACACGTTATACTCCTACCAACCAAGTTTGAGAAAAATTTAAAGATAGGAATTTGCATGAATGAAGTGTAGGTTTGTAGAACTTGGAAAATGAGTAGAGCAATGGGAAGCTTTGATAATAATTGGTCTTGGATGACACTGAGTGCAACTGACCAGACCTTACTGGTGGATGTACTTTCCACTGCGGTGATATTCTTCTTTCCTTTACAGTTCCGTGTTCTAACAAACAGCATCTTGCAGCTTTCTTTGGTCCTGTGCCCTTTGAGTGGACAGATTTTAATGTGCCATAAAATATTTTGGTTTTCACTGCATTCACTCTCTTGACTGATTGTGGGAAATTCCTGGTTAATATGCTTCTGCAAAAGAACTGGTTAACTACTAGAAAATGGAACAATTACTCGAAAAATGGATAGCAAAGGATTAAAAACTAAATAGTATTTATACCTGTACTTGTTTGGTGTATATTACTCATATTAGTCCCCATAAGTTTTATTTTCCTCCAGATGCCAATTGGTCTTGAGGCCAGGGACTACTTTTGCTCTTTTGGGGAAATTAAGTGAGCTTCCTTAAGAGATAGTTAATTTACCATTTCATCCATAACTAGAAGGAATCACATGAAATACAGTTCAATTTGATATTCAATTAATGGTCACTTATTAGACTCCACAGATACAAAGATGAGTAAGATGGAGGCCTTGTCTTCAAAAAACTCACAAACGGGAGAGGTGGGAACTAAATGAAAATACTGTGTGGCGAATGAAGTGCTAGAAGTTAGTTACTTGAATATTTCCTTACTGAAGGTGAAGAAACTTAGTAAGCACAGGAAGGAAATGCAGGAAGAGAAAGTGAGAGTGTGAGTTTCGGGAAAGACCAAGGCAGAGGGTCCCCCTCAGGGTCCTATCCATGTATTAGGAAAAGGCCACACATTTCACTGTCCTTGCTAGTAGGTGACACGAAGAGGGGACACAAACAACTGTATGATCCAGAGAGCCTGCAAGTATAAGGGCTAAACAAAGGGCACAACTCTTCATGGTGCTGGGAGGAGAGAGGATTTTATTAATGGTTCTTTAAACATTCAGTATGTTAATGTAATGAACAATGTCTCCAAACACAATCTTTACAATGAATATAACCGTGGGGTTAGAAAGACAACAACAGCGTTGCCCAGTAGAGGTCAATGGCATAATTCCCGAGTTTGTCTCAGAAAAGTAATTCTATGGGAGCCAAAGCAAGACAGTTCAGACAAGTAGCTCTTGGCTGGTGTAGCTCTGTACAAGGATAGACATTTCACATTCCTCGTGGAATAATGGGCTAGATACCTTTCAGGATATTGCCTGTGAATGTTATTCCTTCAAAAATAATATTTTTAGTAAGTATTGAGTAGCAGTGGGTCGAGGTTATACAGCTCGACACTGCATCCTTTCCTTTTACTCAGGTAAGTGGGGAGCTGTGTGCTTTAAGTGTCACCCCTGCTGGGCAGCAGGAACGAGGATCAGAATGCGACCACATGCTATGGGAATACCTACAGGCATGTTCTGTAGTCTTTTCAGTTCAAGGAGTAGAAGGAATAGAAATGATGGTCCTGACGTTTTATGCCTTTGGCTGGAGTTTGCAAAACTGGCAGTCTGTGTGCTACATGAATTTGGCCCCATATGTATTTTCTTTGTTCAGTATAAGGTTTTAAAAGGTGACATAGCCAGGCAGGCATTATGATTGGTCCTAATCATGCAGAGTTGAGATCTGTTTTCACTAGATACTTCATTTATTTATGATACCTGGTTGGTCCCTGGAGATGTCTGTATTCGTGACACCTGCCAAAGTATGATCACAGTATAATGTGAAGTATGTGTAACTTTCCGAGGCAGCGTAGAACAGGTAGTGATTACTCTGGGTGGGGAGGAGGGTCATAAAAGGTTTTGTTGAGAGGTGGTTCTGAGGCTGGGACTGGAAGGATGGAGTAGGTGTTTGCCAGGCACGGAGTTTGGGCAAGGGAAGGTGTTCCAGGAAGAGCCAAGCGCATGTGTGAAGACAGTTGTGTGGATCAGCATTATGTGTTAGGGCAGTTTCAAGCAGATCCAAAGTGCTGATGGTTCATGAGGATGGTAGGTTATGGCTGAAGTGGGAAGTAGCTGGAGGACTCAGTATGCTGTGCTCAAGGATCTTGGACTTGAGGCAATGGGAAAACATGGAAGGGTTTAAAACTGAGCATTGGCATGCTAGATATCTGTTCCAGGAAGATTCGTCTCCACACAGCTAAGGGAAATGGTGGTAGGGGGAAGGGACTTGGAATATCCTAGGGGAGATGATTAGGGCCTGAATTAAGGCAGTGATAGTGGGTTTGGAGGGAAGGAGTCAGATGTGAAAGATGTTCAGGAGGAAGAATTGACACAATTTAGTGAATGGGTAGATATGGTAGGCAAGGGAGTAATGGTGAATGAATGGTGATTCCATTGACTAAGATGGAGAAGTAGGAGAGAGCAGGGAGGGCATGGGAAGTCTATGCGTTTGCTAGGGCTGCCATGACAAAGTAACGGGAGGCTAGAAGCCCAAGATCAAGGTGTCGGCAGGGTTGGTTGTGTGTGTGCGTGTGTGGGGGTACACGGGCCTCTCACTGCTGTGGCCTCTCCCGGTGCGGAGCACAGGCTCCGGACATGCAGGCTCAGCAGCCATGGCTCACGGGCCCAGCCGCTCCGCGGCATGTGGGATCCTCCCAGACTGGGGCACGAACCCGTGTCTCCTGCATTGGCAGGCGGACTCTCAACCACTGCACCACCAGGGAAGCCCAGGGTTGTTTTTTTTTTTGAGGCATCTCTTGGCTTGTAGATGACCCCCTCCCTGTGTATCTTCATATGATCTTTCCTCTGTGTGCATATGTCTGTATCCCAATTTCCTCTTCTTCTAAGGACACCAGCCATATTGGATTAGAGTCTACCCTAAAGACCTCATTTTAATTTGATTACCTCATTAAAGACCCTATATCCAAATAAGGTCAGATTTTGAGGTACTAGGTGTTAGGACTTCAACATATGAATCTTTGGGGACACAGTTCAGCCCATAACAGGAAGGATGAGGAGTGTAGTTGGTACATGTTGAGTTTGAGATGCCTGTGGATATGCAGTGGTGGTTCTGGAATGCATTGAGAGATGTGAGAACACAGCTCAGAAAAGTGCTCCACATTTGGTAGTTGAAACCATGGGAGTAGATAGTTATCTTGGACCATGGTACCCAACCTTGTCTTATTTTAAGAATCACCTTGTTGGGGGAGCTTTTAAAATAAATCACATGCAGGGTCTCCACTTGAGACCCTCTGACCCCATCTTTGGGACAGACACTGGGGCAGCCACCTTGTGATTCTAATGTGCATCCAAGTTTGAGAGGAGTGTCTAGGGCATGTGATGGGTGAGCCAGAGAAGATGTATGAAAGAATGGCCCAGGTCACTCAAGTGATGGCTGGAAGAGGAAAGCAGGAGGGGAAGGGTAGAATTTCAAGAGGCTGCTTGCCTGATGTCCACTGATTTCTCCATGATGGTTGTGAAAGTTATGGAGCTTATTTGAGAGGATTAATGGCTTAGAAGAGCTACCAGGAGAAATGGAAGACAGCAAAGAGCAATGACACCATTAATGGCAGCTGTCATGAGCTGCTGAGATGAGAAGAACTGATGAGCAGTGACATCTTCATCTTGTCCATACATTTTCTCCATGGGGCCTCTGGAGGCTGTGAATGGGGGCAGAACTGATAGAATTGAGGTGTTAAAAGGCAGAAAGGAGTGTGTGAAGTAGCAGGCTGGTGGTGGGGTGGCCTGTGACATTTAGGCTGGATATTGTGGGAACTGAGGCTGGACAGAGCTGATGAACAGGGGAAAATGGAGGGGGCAGGAAGCTGGATATTTTGACATCCAAGGGCAGATAGAGCGTATGTGAGTGCTAACAGCTGTAGGGATGTACAGTTCTAGTTAGAAAGGGGATTTTGAAGTGCCGTGGGGCAGTTCTGGGTAATGAGGGGCTAAGCAGAGAGGTCAGATTTGGGGGTATGTTGAAATTACTCTTGCTAATGACTTGCTTGATGACCGAGTTGTTTGAAGGAGGGAATGGAGCGTAGGAGGGATTTACTAAATAACCTTTAAGGTCCTTCCAGCCCTATGATTTAACAAAATGTCATTTTTTGGAGCCACTGCTATCCTTTTTTTCCTCCCTTTTGTTGTTTTGGAATCCGAATACAGCAATCTGGAAAGTAACCATTTAACACTTCTATTTTTATTGATCCCCTTGTAACTGTAAATGTTTGACAGGTTATGGCTTCTTTACATGCCGTTGGAATCTATTAGGGCACGTTTCGTAGGGTTCACACAGGGTGAAGTAGTACATCGGTCAGAAACGTCTCCTCCAAACAGCTGGCTTCTGAGGCTTGTAGGAGCAATTATGACAGGAAGGAGAGGAGTTACTGAAGTTCTTTTTAAAGGTAACATTAGTCGGATTCATCTTTTACCGCATGGCAAAGGTCATTGTTACTACATTTACCATTTCAGGTTAGGAGTTGAACCTCTTTATTGTGAATTTGTTGGTCCTGGGCATTTTAGTTTTGTGGTAGGATGTTTTGTCTGCAGTTTGCATCTGTATTTGGAATGAGAACGAAGTATCGTTTTTAAAGCTGGGACCCAAAACAATGGAGAGAACTGTGAGGGCACATTCTGTGTTCAGTGATAGAATTTCTTGTGGTTGTTGGAGGAGATAAATTTGACCCTCATCCTAGCATATAAAGATGACTCGAGTTCTTGTTGCAGCAAATGCAGACATCAACTACTTGGACTTTGAGTCTGCTTATTGGGGGAAAAGCATTTTCTAAATCACATCAAGCTTAGTATGAATACAAGAAAGCTTGAAAATTGTAAGAGTGAAACTCCAGAGCGTTCACAAAGCTACGGGCTGAAATCCAACTGGTGTGCCGTGTATAGTCACAGAAATCTCCCTTCTCTGTTGCTTGGGGTTTTACTTTTCTTCTCCTCTCATTCCTTGCCTTCCTTTCCTTCTCTCTTCTGGCAAGTCCTCCACATTGAGCAGTTTCTCAGCTTTTTACCACCCACCTCCAAGGATCAAGTGTCAGTGAATAATTGCTTTAGGCTATTTATTTCCCTAAATTCAGCCCCATCTCATACGCTACCCTTCCCTCATTCTCCTACTACATCCCAGATACTGTTCTCCCTGTAGGGACAAGTTTGGACTGGAACTAAAAGAAGGGATTACCAGTACTGGCTTCTAACCATCAGTTTAACCATCAGTTGAAACCAGCCCAGATTGTACTAGTCACTTGGATTCTGCCTTTGTGGACCTACAGGAGATAGAGGCGGAGGGAGAATGAGAGGATAAGAGAGAATGGATGGATTTGTGTGTGGTTAAGCGGTAATCATTTAGCAACCGTGAAGGTAGGGCATGGGTTCTTGCCTTTTACTTTGTGTCAGAATCAACAGAGAGTATGTTTAAAATGCAGAGTCCTGGACCCTCTCACGGAGATTCTGATTCAAGCAATCTGGGAAGGGTTCAGGACTGCGTTTTTAACAAACTCTACTGGTAGACCACATTCTCTTTTTTTTTTTTAACATCTTTATTGGAGTATAATTGCTTTACAATGGTGTGTTACTTTCTGCTTTATAACAAAGTGAATCAGCTATACATATATCCCATATCCCCTCCCTCTTGCGACTCCTTCCCACCCTCTCTATCCCACCCCTCTAGGTGGTCACAGACCACCGAGCTGATCTCCCTGTGCTACGCGGCTGCTTCCCACTAACTATCTGTTTTACATTTGGTAGTGTATATATGTCCATGCCACTCTCTCACTTCGTCCCAGCTTACCCTTCCCCCTCCCTGTGTCCTCAAGTCCATTCTCTATGTCTGCGTCTTTATTCCTGTCCTGCTCCTAGGCTATTCATAGCCATTTTATTTTTTTTTTTAGATTTCATATATATGTGTTAGCATACGGTATTTGTTTTTCTCTTTCTGACTTACTTCACTCTGTATGACAGACTCTAGGTCCATCCACCTCACTACACATAACTCAGTTTCATTTCTTTTTATGGCTGAGTAATATTCCATTGTATATATGTGCCACATCTTCTTTATCCATTCATCTGTTGCTGGACACTTAGGTTGCTTCCATGTCCTGGCTATTGTAAATAGAGCTGCAATGAACATTGTGGTACATGACTCTTTTTTTTTTTTTAACATTTTTATTGGAGTATAATTGCTTTACAATGGTGTGTTAGTTTCTGTTTTATAACGAAGTGAATCAGTTATACATATACATATGTCCCCATATCTCTTCCCTCTTGCATCTCCCTCCCTCCCACCCTCCCTATCCCACCCCTCTAGCTGGTCACACAGCACCGAGCTGATCTCCCTGTGCTATGCGACTGCTTCCCACTAGCTATCTGTTTTATGTTTGGTAGTGTATATATGTCCACTACCACTCTCTCACTTTGTCCCAGCGTACCCGTCCCTCTCCCCGTGTCCTCAAGTCCATTCTCTAGTAGGTCTGCGTCTGTATTCCTGCATGACTCTTCTTGAATTGCGGTTTTCTCAGGGTATATGCCCAGAAGTGGGATTGCTGGGTCGTATGGTAGTTCTATTTTTAGTTTTTTTTTTTTTTGCGGTACGCGGGCCTCTCACTGTTGTGGCCTCTTCCGTTGCGGAGCACAGGCGCCGGACGCGCAGGCTCAGTGGCCATGGCTTACGGGCCCAGCCGCTCCGTGGCATGTGGGATCCTCCCGGACCGGGGCGTGAACCCGTGTCCCCTGCATCGGCAGGCGGACTCTCAACCACTGCGCCACCAGGGAAGCCCCTCGTTGTAGTTTTGATTTGCATTTCTCTAATGATTAGTGATGTTGAGCATCCTTTCATGTGTTTGTTGGCAATCTGTATATCTTCTTTGGAGAAATGTCTATTTAGGTCTTCTGCCCATTTTTGGATTGGGTTGTTTGTTTTTTTAATATTGAGCTGCATGAGCTGCTTGTAAATTTTGGAGATTAATCCTTTGTCAGTTGCTTCATTAGCAAATATTTTCTCCCCCACATTTTCTTTGAGAAACTTTTAGGGACTTTACTCAGTTTCACAGTAATAGCATATTTCAAGGCTGGACCCATTTGAAATGGCTGTTATCTCAAACTATAGACTTTATTTCATAATAGTGTGTTCTTTAAATACCTCATATCTGAAAATTAAAATGAAAGCAAGTGAGATGTAGGTTTCACCGTGTTCTGGATTGGTCAGAAGCACCCAGCAAGGGTACTGTATTGTGTTTTAGGTTGTAAAAGGGGTTGTAAAGGATCTATGAGATAGGAATTTTGAGAAAGGAAAGGAATAAATGGGTAACTCGATCTCTACCTTTGTCTGCCTGATCCACCTTCAGGTGTTGGAAAGATGAGATTCAATTTGATTACAGAAGAGCAACTGAGACCCCTGGATGGGCTTTTCAGCTGGGATGATTTGAACTGTAAGAGAATTTCTAGTGAGCAACCTGCCCACTAGAACCTGGAAGGGAGTGAGCTTCCTGTCACTGGAAGTGTTCCAGCAGATACTGGAGAATGTAGACGAGATGAAAGCATTGGGGAAGAGGTAGAACTAGATGACCTCAGCAGTTTCCTTCCAATTGTGAGATGCTACTTATTTCATGAACAGCACACTTAAAAGTTTTAGGATGCTATACAAGAATCCAAGGCGAAAATAAGACTAGGTAAACTATAGTTGGTCAGTGGATTACACACCACACTCTCTCTCTCTCTCTCTCTCTCTCTCTCTCTCTCTCTCTCTCTCTCTGTGTCTCTCTCTCTTTCTCTCTCTCTCTCTTTCTCTCTCTCTCTCTTTCTCTCTCTCAGGCTCACAATGATAAATGCCAGGCTGGTTTTGGGTTGCCTTTGAAGTTTATTATTTGCAGGTGTAGAAGCTCTTAGTTTTAGCTTGTAATGTTTCGAGACATGAAGTGCTCTCTTGAACTGTCTTTGATGATTTGATGTTTATACATCGGTTCTGCTGTGAATTTGGAAGGCACTGCAGAATCACTCTTCTAAAGATCAGAGGACGGCTGGATAGAATAAATTAAAAGTTTTCTCCTGATATTTTGTAGATTCTTGTTCTTTGTCTAGGGATCTGCCTTCGGAGATCAGCTTATGGAAACGGAGTCATGGCAATTTATGTGAACTCATGAGCCAATGTGAGGTTTTCCTACCATTAGCTAGTAACATATATTTAAAGTCACATAAAAGTATGCTGCCTATGGCCTGAATTTTTATTCCTGAATAAATTAGAGATTGAAATCTGTGGTTTCTAGTTCAAGGATATTGTACATAAACACACAAATCATGTATCTGATGTGGATTTTGATGTCATGAAAGAGAAGTGGCAGCAGCCAGACATTAGCTTTTCCCCCTTTTTCTTCGTTGCATCGGTCTTCCGCCGTTATGCTGAAAGGCTGTACTAAACGTTGACTTTCTTTCTCTAAATGCCAATAATTGTAAATTTTGAAGTGTTTTTTACGTAGGTGGTTTTAGCCCCTACCTATCTTTTTTCCTGGTTCTCTTGCTTTCACTGCTCTTGTTCCTAAGACTGAAAATTGAGGCCAGATGTGTGTCAACATTGAGAAACCCTGACTGGCTCTCTTGTTCTCTCCCTTCCTGATATTAACGCACGAAGGAAACTGCGACACCAGGGACGGCCACCATTAGCATTCTTCTATTATTTCTGCCCGTGATTCCCCTGAAGTTTCTGTATGAGATCAGCACATATTTTTGTTATGTGCTTTAAAATGTTAACATTTAAAGGCAACACTTTCCCATAACATCATAAGTCTCTGAAAACATTATATATAAATATATGGATATGCAGCAGATATTAAATTTTGATTATTTTATTTTTGGGGGACAGTTGAATATTTTATTTTTATTTATTGGCACATGATTTATAAAATTTTGATTATTTGATTAAAATTATTTATTTTTGGCTGTGTTGGGTCTTCATTGCTGCACGTGGGCTTTCTCTAGTTGCAGTGAGCAGGGGCTACTCTTAGTTGTGGTGCACAGGCTTCTCATTGTGGTGGCTTCTCTTGTCGCAGACCATGGGCTGTAGGTGCACGGGCTTCAGTAGTTGTGGCACACGGGCTCAGTAGTTGTGGCTCACGGGCTCTAGAGTGCAGGTTTAGTAGTTGTGGCACACGGACTTATTTGCTCCACGGCATGTGGGATCTTACTGGACTGGACTTGAACCCGAGTCCCCTGCATTGGCAGGTGGATTCTTAACCACTGTGCCACCAGGGAAGTACCAAAATTTATTATTTATTATTTTTTTCCTAATAAACCAGAACAATGTCTTTTTTATTAAGTATATATAATATCATATCTAAATGTTTTCCTGTAAGAAAAGAAAAAGAAAGATGCAGTTTTTGAAGAAACACCCGTGTGTTTCTGAAAAACTGGTAAGTAGAATTGCAATGTTCCTAGTTTGCGGCCCTGTGATATTTATTTATTTATTTATTTACATCTTAATTGGAGTATAATTGCTTTACAATGGTGTGTTAGTTTCTGCTTTATAACACAGTGAATCAGTTATACATATACATATGTCCCCATATCTCTTCCCTCTTGCATCTCCCTCCCTCCCACCCTCCGTATCCCACCCCTCTAGGTGGTCAGAAAGCACCGAGCTGATCTCCCTATGCTATGTGGCTGCTTCCCACTAGCTGTTTTACGTTTGTAGTATATATATGTCCATGCCACTCTCTCACTTTGTCCTAGCTTACCCTTCCTGCTCCCTGTATCCTCAAGTCCATTCTCTAGTAGGTCTGCATCTTTATTCCCATCTGGCCCCTAGGTTCTTCATGACCTTTTTTTTTTTTTTGATTCAATATATATGTGTTAGCATGTGATATTTGTTTTTCTCTTTCTGACTTACTTCACTCTGTATGACAGTCTCTAAGTCCATCCACCTCACTACAAATAACTCAGTTTCGTTTCTTTTTATGGCTGAGTAATATTCCATTGTATATATGTGCCACATCTTCTTTATCCATTTATCTGTTGATGGACACTTAGGTTGCTTCCATGTCCTGGCCATTGTAAATAGAGCTGCAATGAACATTGTGGTACATGACTCTTTTTGAATTAGGGTATATGTACAGCACTGGGATTGCTGGGTCATATGGTAGTTCTATTTTTAGTTTTTTAAGGAACCTCCATACTGTTCTCCATACTGGCTGTATCAATTTACATTCCCACCAACAGTGCAAGAGGGTTCCCCTTTCTCCACACCCTCTCCAGCATTTATTATTTCTAGATTTTTTGATAATGGCCATTCTGACTGGTGTGAGGTGATACCTCATTGTAGTTTTGATTTGCATTTCTCTAATAAATAATGATGTTGATCATTTTTTCATGTGCCTCTTGGCCATCTGTATGTCTTCCTTGGTGAAATGTCTACTTAGGTCTTCTGACTATTTTATAACTGGATTGTTTGTTTTTTTGATATTGAGCTCCATAAGCTGTTTGTATATTTTGGAGATTAATCCTTTGCCTGTTGTTTCATTTGCAAATGTTTTCTCCCATTCTGAGGGTTGTCTTTTTGTCTTGTTTATGGTTTCCTTTGTTGTGCAAAAGCTTTTAAGTTTAATTAAGTCCTGTTTTTAAATTTTTGTTTTTATTTCTGTCACCCTAGGAGGTGGGTCAAAAAAGATCTTGTCAAAGAGTGTTTTTCCTATGTTTTCCTCTAAGAGTTTTATAGTGTCTGGTCTTACATTTAAGTCTTTAATCCATTTTGAGTTTATTTTTGTGTATGGTGTTAGGTGTGTTGTAATTTCATTCATTTATATGTAGCTGTCCAGTTTTCCTAGCACCACTTATTGAAGAGGCTCTCTTTTCTCCATTGTATGTTCTTGCCTCCTTTGTCATAAATTAGATGCCCATATGTGTGTGGGTTTATCTCTGGGCCTTCTATCCTGTACCATTGATCTGTATTTCTGTGTTTGTGCCAGTACCATACTGTCTTGATTACTTTAGCTTTGTGGTATAGTTTGAAGTCAGGGACCCTGATTCCTCGAACTCCGTTTTTCTTTCTCAAGATTGCTTTGGGGGCTTCCCTGGTGGCACAGTGGTTGAGAGTCCGCCTGCCGATGCAGGGGACATGGGTTCGTGCCCCGGTTCGTGAAGATCCCACATGCCGCGGAGCAGCTGGGCCCATGAGCCATGGCCGCTGATCCTGCGCATCTGGAGCCTGTGCTCCGTGACAGGAGAGGCCACAACAGTGAAAGGCCCGCATACCGCAAAAAAAAAAAAAAAAAAGATTGCTTTGGCTGTTCAGGGTCTTTTGTGTTTCCATACAGATTATAAAATTATTTGTTCTAATTCTGTGAAGAATGTCATTGGTAGTTTGATAGGGATTGCATTGAATCTGTAGATTGCTTTGGGTAGTATAGTCATTTTCACAATATTGATTCTTCCAATCCAAGAAAATGGTATATTTCTCCATCTGTTTATGTCATCTTTGATTTCTTTCATCAGTGTTTTATCATTTTCTGAATACAAGTCTTTCACCTCCTTAGGCAGGTTTATTCCTCAGTATTTTATTCCTTTCGTTGCAGTGGTAAATGGGAGTGTTTACTTAACTTCTCTTTCTGATTTTTCATTGTTGGTGTATAGGAATGCCAGAGATTTCTATGCATTAATTTTGTATCCTGCAACCTTACCAGATTCATTGATTAGTTCTATTAGTTTTCTGTTGGCATCTTTAGGATTTTCTATGTATAGTGTCATGTCATCTGCAAACAGTGACAGTTTTACTTCTTTTTTTCCAATTTGTATTCCTTTTATTTTTCTTCTCTGATTGCTGTGGCTAGGACTTCCAAAACTATGTTGAATAAGAGTGGCAAGAGTGGCCACCCTTGTCTTATTCCTGATCTTAGTGGAAATGCTTTCAATGTTTGACCACTGAGTATGGTGCTTGCTGTGGGTTTGTCATATATGGCCTTTATTACGTTGAGGTAGTTTCCCTCTGTGCCCATTTTCTGGAGAGTTTTTATCATAAATGGGCGTTGAATTTTGTCAGAAGCTTTTTCTGCTTCTATTGAGATGATCATATGGTTTTTATTCCTTAATTTGTTAATATGGTGTATTGCATTGATTGATTTGCGTATATTGAAGAATCCTTGCATCCCTGGGATAAATCCCACTTGATCATGGTGTATGATCCTTTTAATGCGTTGCTGGATTCTGTTTGCTAGTATTGTGTTCAGGATTTTTTCATCTGTTTTCATGTGTGATATTGGTCTATAATTTTTTTGTGACATGTTTTTCTGGTTTTGCTATCAGGGTGATGGTGGCTTCATAGAATGAATTTGAGAATGTTTCTCCCTTTGCAATTTTTTGGACGAGTTTGAGAAGGATGGTTGTTAGCACTTCTCTAAATGTTTGATAGAATCCACGTGAAGCCAGTTGGTCCTGGACTTTTTGTTTGTTGGAAGATTTTTAATTATGGTTTCAAAATCATTACTTGTGATAGTAAATGCATACTCTAAAAAAATAAAAGTACCAGAGTATATATTGCTTTGTAGGTTTTTTTTGTGGTTTGGCTTTTTTTAACTTAGAAATGTGTCATATTTTTTTGTCACTAAATGTACTATTAAGTTTGTTTTGGTGTGAATTTTTTTTTATTGATCTTGCTGTTTCTTGTATCTGAGGATTCATGTCTACCACCAGTTCTGGTTCATTTTTGTCCATTATTTCTTTGAGTAACACTTCTGTTCTGACAGTTCTGTGGTTCTGGATCCCCATTTAGATGATTATGAGACCTTTTCAGTATCATTCCTGCCTCTGAACCTCACTTTCAAATTCTCATCTCTGTGCCTCTGTCCTCCATTCTGTGTAATTTTTTTTTTTTTGTATTAACAGTCTCATTTACTGATTTTCTCATCGGTTGCACTTAATCAGGTAGTTATCTCACACAGTGAGCTATGGTTTTCATTTCTAGAAACTGAATCTTTTTCAAATTCGTGTGGTCTTGTAAAATGTACCATTCCTTTACTGTATTCTCTTTTATTGTTAAACATATTAAGCATTTTACTTTTATGGTCTGTATCTGATAATTCCATTATCTGTAGACTTTGTAGGTCTGATTCTGCTATTTGTTGTTTTTGATGACTCTGGTGTGTGCTGACTTGCTTCCTCATGTGTTCTGTGATTTTTTTTTTCATGTGAGCTCATGTTTCTAGGAAGTTTCCTCTAGTAATTCTTTGAGAACTTAAAGTGAAATACAAAGAACTTGTATTTGCTTCTACTGATGCCTTAAGGGCACTATCAACTCATATCCACATCAGTTTAAATATCCCAGTTGAGTTTTTTGGGTGGCCACAGCAGTTGTATGAATTCAGGCCCCCAGTGTGTTAGGGGCAAATGTCTAGATAGAAATTCTCAGAGGAGGCACCTTCCTGCTTAGATCCAAATCTGAGACAGTCATGTTTCTTTATCCTCTCCCTATGTGATATGGGTCAGTACTTTTCCCCCTTGTTCACCTGTTGAGGGTGGGATGTCCCAGCTTTTTTTTTTTTTTTTTTTGCAGTACGCGGGCCCCTCACCGCTGTGGCCTCTCCCGTCGTGGAGCACAGGCTCTGGATGCAAAAGCCCAGTGGCCATGGCCCACGGGCCCAGCCACTCCGCGGCACGTGGCATCCTCCCGGACCGGGGCACGAACCCGCGTCCCCTGCATCGGCAGGCGGACTCCCAACCACTGCGCCACCAGGGAAGCCCCATGTCCCAGCTTTTTGATCTGACTTCCACTTCCCACTTGATTTCTGCTTGTAAAAGTCAAAACTAGAGGTCACATGGGATTGGGATATAACTGGTTGCTAAGTTATGTGTTCTTTTACCTTGACATAATTTGGCTTCTCAGGAGGTTCATTACTTTTTTGGCCAACTTGGCTAAGCATTTAAAAAGGTAGGTAGGGATGTGTGTGTGTGTGTGTGTGTGTGTGTGTGTGTACACGTTTACATATGTGTTCATACACCCAGCAGTTTTAGGTGTTTTTGTACTAGGAGGGTTTTCAGGGTATTTTGTCCTCAGTATTCCTGGAAAGGAAGTCTACAGTATGACTTTTTAATAGTAGGGCATAATTCATCCTTCTAATACTTTTTTTTTTTTTTTTTTTTGCGGTACGCGGGCCTCTCATTGTTGTAGCCTCTCCCGTTGCGGAGCACAGGTTCCGGATGCGCAGGCTTAGCGGCCATGGCTCACGGGCCTAGCCGCTCCGCGGCATGTGGGATCTTCCCAGACCGGGGCACAAACCCATGTCCCATGCATCGGCAGGCGGACTCTCAACCACTGTGCCACGAGGAAAGCCCTGATTACATTTTTATTTACTTAAATAATCCTCTTCCTTGGGACCTTAAGGTTGCTTTCAATTTTTGTTGCAAAGGGTATCCTCATATAGATATCTTAGCATAGATGGCTGATTATTTCCTCAAGATAAATATCTTGAAGCAAAATTGCTAGGTCAAAGGGTATGCTTGTTTGGTTTTTGATAGATATTGCCAGAGTCATCCTGAAGTATGAGGAGAATTGCTCCACATTGAAACTCCTGAACACAGCACTTGAAAGTGCCATACTTCATTAACCACTGAGTGTTATAAATTTAAACAAATCATCAGTGTATCGGGGGAGATGACATTTTATTTTTAAAATTCAGATTTCTTTGATCATTGGAGAGGTTAAGCACAGCTTTTTCTTAGCATTGAATGTTTGTATTTCTCATAAATTTCCAGTTCATCTTTACAATCATTTTCTACTGGGATGCTCATGAGTAGTTTTTTTTTATTCATTTAAATTATATACTTAATATATATATAATTCTTCTTTTTAAAACTTTTGAGATATTAATAGCTTTTCATATAATGTAAGACATTTTCTCCAGTGTGCATTTCTTTATTCTTAAATATAAAGAGGCTTTAAATGTTTAGATAGTCACCTTTATCAGTCTTTTAGGCTTTTTGCTTTGGCATTATGCTAAAATAGCCTCCCCTACTCTAGGATTATGAAAATGTTTTTTATGTTTTCCCTTAGGTCTGTTAAGGCTTTGTTTTTCATAGAAAATGTGTTTGTTTATGTAATGTGAACATCTGTCTCTCACTTTATACCATTGTGGATTTCTTATTCAAGCTGGTTTGCCTGTGTTCCTGTTTGGAGGTATGATTTAGATAAAGCCAAATCATTTGGGAATTTCTTCATGTTGAGGCTGTAACTTTTGAAAACGGAATTGGCATGATATAGAATTCGTATGATACGGAATTGGGAATGTAGATGTTTATGCAGGCAATGGTGAACTCCAAATCCATGATGAAAAAAGCAGGTGAGTGTGTTAAGGAAGAAAGAACGAGTTAAGGGATGTGGTAAAGAAGAAGGTTAACTATAGGGCTTAACCATCACAGGGTCATCTTCCCACCCATCTGTGTGTGTTTTATGTTGTCCTGATTGCTATTGGAAAAAGAATGTGTGGGATGGACCAGAAAGGCTCTTGAATTGAAAAAGCTGGGAAGACTTTTATTACCCACACTTTGTTTCTTGTGTGAAATGGCTTTTTGTATGCAGTGGGTGCTCAATCAGTATTTGTTGCATGAATGAATGAATGAATGAATGGAGATTTCCTGGTTAGGAAATAGAGCTGTGTTTAAATACTGTGTATTTTGGGGTAAACCAAGTTTTTGGTTCATTTTTCATTTCTAGTGGTTCCTTGTCTGCCTTCATTTCTCCTTTTGTCCAGCAAGCCTTTTATGAGGACTGTCTCTCTGCCAGACACACTGAACATTAGGATAAAAAGATAATTATGGTGCTGACTTTGTCCTCAAGGAGCTCAGAGTCCAGTAATTGTCTCACGAGTGAATAGAGTTTAGTGTGATGAATGCTGTCTCTTATGTGCAAGGTGCGCAGATGGGACGGCATATAGGAAGGCACGAGCAACGCACCACTGCTGCTGACGTGTGTGTTAGGGGGTGACTTAGGAAGGAGACTTCTGAGACTTGATAATGAAAGACTGAAGAATAAAGGAGAGTTCACCTTGTGGATAGGCGGTGGAAGAGGGCATTCCGGTCATGAAAATAGAATATGAGAAGACATGAAATAATGTGTTTTCCAGGATCTCCAGGTGGTTTGGTTGGTAAGTAATGGAAGACTTGCTCAGGCATGAGGCAGAGGCCAGACCTCTTGTGGGGTGTTCCAAGGAGTCTGAAGTTTGCCTCTTCTCTGTTTCAATTGTTGTTAACAGTTGAAAGGATTTCCACAGTTTTTTATTTTTTGTTTTTTGTTTTGTTTCCAGTTAGATCATTATGGGAGGTTAAATTGGAGAGAGACAGAGAAGTGAATTCAGATTAGAGATAGAGACCCTTGCAGTTGTCCCAGGGAGATGACCTGAACTAAATGACAATAGGGGCTGGAGGAGAAAGAATGGATTTGGATTTATTGAAAAGTGTAGTCAACAGGATTTAGTGACATGCTCAGTGTAGGAAAATAAGTTGGGTCTGGGATAGTTTTGAATTGGGGTTTTTTTAAATTATAGACAGGTCAATTGGAGTGTGGGAGAATGTTCTGGAATGGGGCTGCATATTTAAGAACCAAGAGCCCACAAGTGTCTTTGGGATCCATTGGTATGAATAAGATGGCCTAGCGAGAGTGAGCAGAAATAGAAAAGAGCTAAGCAAAGGACTCGGGGTGGGTGCACCAACATTTCCGGATCCTTAGAGGAAGAAGATGCTGCAAAGAGGCCTGAGAGAACCAGCACGAAGTTGGATAAGAATCAAAGGAGCGTGGTGTCATGAGTAGGGCAAGTTTTAAAAGACACTGATTAACAGTGTAAAATGCCACTAAAGAGTCAAGTAGTCAGGGACAGAGAAATGTGCTTATTTAGAGGAAAAGGATCTTTTCTCAAAATTTTGAGCAGTGAGAGCAGAAACCATGGTACATCGTACAAGGATGCAAAAGCAGTGAGTACAGACTGTTCATTCAATATTCTTGGCCCTGAAAAGAGAGAGCGGGTGGGGGAGGGGCAAGGAGCTGGGGAAGAGGAAGGGGTAGTAGTTGGGGTCAAGGAGTATTTCTTTCTGTATTCTTTTTTAAATGGGAATCGTAGCATGTTTTCATTCTGAGGGCTGGGAACTGAGGAGAGAACAAAGCTGAAGGTACAGAGAGGGAATAATTGAATGAAGCCAACTTTAGTTCTAAACTAGACAATGGCCAACTGGGGGACAAGAATTGGCGGGAGAAATGTCTTACAAAGTCAGTGTTGGCCAGAATTGGTGACTGTTACTATCATTGGAAGATACAGGTTTTCCAGGCAAGCATTTCACAAATGTTTATGGTCCCCAAAACTCTGGTAGCTGCCTATTGGGTGTATGCTACAGCCTTAATTATGTCTTTATGGAAAAATTAGCTGGGTCTTTTCCCCTAAGTCTGAATGGTTGGGATAACCTTTATTGTATCATTAATATGTCTTTGACACTACTAACAATATAAGAATATTACATGTCCCTTGGAACAATGTTCAAAGGTGTATGTAAGTAAATGCAGTTACTTCTGGATTATTGCTGCCCAGCCTAATTCTGGTTTCCCTTACATTCTTGTTTCTGTGAGCCACAAGAACCTGAAGTACAGTCAGATTTTGGGGGCTGATCACTATGATATGTGGCTCCAGCGTCTTGCCTTCACTTCTATAAAGACTGGTTTGTTTTTCATGCTCCAGCTCTGTGGGATGGTGCTGTTGGGAAGGAAGGAAGCCCCTAACCCCACCAAGTTGCATGGGTACCTGGATGACGCTGCCCATTCTATGATTGTTGCCACCACTTTTTAGTTACTACACCCCAAATAATTGTTCACCTTACTCCAACCCCCCGAAACAGAAGGAAGTTTTCTTTTCAAGTAGGAAACTTTTTAAGGCATTTTCAGAGATGTCTGCATGTTTATAACTCTTTAAGTACCAAAGATAGCCTTTCTTTTTCAATTTGTGGTACCTTCCATTAAGCAAATTACATTAGGTTTCCCCAGAGGATATGCTCTGGGATGGTTTGTGTGCCACCATGCTGGTCTCACTCTTGCCAGCCTTCTTCTTAACAAGCACTTGTGTGCACCTATAAGCTCTCTCCTACCTTGGAGTGTTCTGGGTTGCCTACTAAAATCCAGGGATTGCGGCAGCCATAGTCTGTCCTCTGTTTGAGAATGGATGTCTGTGGTTTAAATACTTTCCTATTGAACCACAGGACTTAGGGATTTCCATTCTAAATGACCTGGATTCCTAGAGTTCCCGATCTGGGTATGCAAATTAGCCTTCTTATAACCAGCACTTCTTTATTTTAAAGAGATGTTGCACACCCCTAATACTTTAGAGTTTGGTTGGACCACATATTTCTAGAGCCTGTCCTTTGTACTCCTCTTTTACTGCTAGTTTTAATTTCTTTGTTCTTTTAGCCTTGGCAAGAAAAATCCTATCTCTATTTGTGGCTTTAGATCCTCTGGTTTATCTAACTTTGATTAGTGATGAGAATGCCTTCCTATCTAGCTCTCAGAAGACAATGGATATTGCTTTACAATCAGCCTCACTATACCCCACCCATTTTTTTTTTACAGTTTAATTTTTTTAATTGAGATAGAATTGACATATATTAGTTCAGGTGTACAACATAATGGTTCAATATATGTATAATGATATAGTTTACATTTTTTTGCCTTTTTTTGCTTTTCAGCCAACCTAAAAAAATTTTTTTAATAACATGTCCTTTTATTTATTTATTTTTTATTTTATATTGGAGTATAGTTGATTTACAGTGTTGTGTTAGTTTCAGGTGTACAGCAAATTCAGTTATGCATATACATATATACATTCTTTTTCAGATTCTTTTCCCATACAGTTTATTACAGAATATTGAGTAGAGTTCCTTGTGTCCTTGTTGATTATCTATTTTATATATAGTAGTGTGTATATGTTAACCCCAAACTCCTAATTTATCCCTCCCCCATACTTTTACCCTTTGGTAACCATAAGTTTGTTTTTGAAGTCTGTGAGTCTGTTTCTCTTTTGCAAATAAATTCATTTGTATCATTTTTTTAGATTCTGTCCCCACCCATTGTTAGTTTACATCATGTGACACTTTTCCTGATTTTAAAAGATAGATTCTTTCTGAAATATGTTCTTAACTTGTTTCTGGTTTTGTGTGGTTAACTTTGACACACAATGAGTATTGACTGGTAAAATTAACTGCTTATTTTACCTTACGTTAACTACAATGCATACACAAATTACCCTGATTTACTGTTTAGTGGGCAGAGTGATGTGGCTTAGAAATAAGTTTGAAAATTTATTTCTCAAGGGAATTTTCTGTGGAAAACATAATAGATGAATATGTAATTAGAACTCTATTCCTTTTAAAGGAACATAGGACAGCTTAGCACTTCCATGTGTGTGATTTTAACGTATTAAAAGTTAGAAAACATGATGAACAAGAAGGGTTAATTATGAGCTTATTATAACTACTTATCTTAATGTTTACATTGTTCTAGATGCATTTATTTAGATTTCATACTGACTCCAAAAATGACAGAACTCTCTGGAGACCCCATTTTGTGGAATGATGCTTCTTCCATTTTCATTGAAAAGTGAGAAAACTTTTTTCCACTTCACAGTTGTTGTGGACAGTTATGCCAGCACTGCCCAATAGAAACTTTTAGAGATGGAAATGTCCTATTTTTGCACTGTCCACATATGGCAAGTGACTATCATATTGGGCAGTGCAGGCCTTGACTTTGGAGTTAAAACCACCCCTCATTTGCTAGCTGTGTAGCTCCTAACTTGTCTCAGAGAAGCTTATTCTTCTGGGCAGACGCAGCTGCACAACGAGGCACACAACTGGGCAAGTGGTCCAGCGCTTGCTGGATTCCAGCCCTGCCTCTCCCACTTAGTCACATGCCCTTGTGCAGTGACAAGGACCATCCCCCTGACCACCCCTAGGCTCTGCACCTTGACTGCTAAAACAGGAGAAAACCCTGGCCCCATTTCGCCAAGAAGTCTCCCCAGTCAAAGTGGGGCCCATTCTTTCCCGAGTTACAAATCAAGGCTGAGAGGCTTGGCTATTGACAAGGAAAATTGTCGTGTTAGAATTCTTCCTCTACCCAGATCTTTTAGAACTGGATTTCTGTTCTCCTGTATTCAGGAGGCCACGAACCAGCCAGTGGATTATTTATTGTACTTACTGAGTTATGAAAAAACTTCTTAGCACAGAACTTCTGAAAGTGATGGGAGAAAGGGATAATAGTGGATCACTGTCTGGTTGAAAGCAGAGCTGCATGGTATGGAGCTGGTCCATGCTGTTCTCTTTGGTCCCCACCCCTTTTTCTGGAAAATGAGATAGAGTGGGGGCGGTCTGACCCTTCTAACTTACTTCTCCCTGTTCGTTTTCAGCAAGCAAAGCATTCATTGGACACTGATTGTTTTTAATTCAGCTCCACCTTCACCGCACTTAGTAGATATTACACTGAGCTTAGTGCATATTATTCCCAGGTTCTTATAAATGGCTGGCTGCTCTTCCTGGTTTCAGAGCCAATTTTGAGTTATTGCCTTTTTGTCTTTATGTGTACTTTAACTGGAAATTGGGTGGGGACGGTCGGGGAATTTGGGCTAATGTCATCTTTATTCAGAACTCAGTTTATGACCATTTACAATATGAGTTACTTAATCATAGCTTTTGATTGTAAGGAAATGCCTCTGGTTGAACTGGCTGATCTCAAAGATTTTTCACGTTAATGTTTCTTAAGAGGATTGACACAGCCTCACTGAGAGTCACGTGGTGTATAGGAATTACCTTTTGACAGATCAAATTCCATTTCCAAATGATATAAAACCTATCTGTGTCCACATCCCTCTGCCTTCTTTCAAATTTATAATTTAAGAGCTTAAAAAAAACCTCTATATGAGTTAGATATTGCCTTTCCAGTAGAGCTATAATATGAGCTTGTGCTCATGAACGGAAATGAATTTAAGAAACCTCAGATGTGCTGTCCAGTCCTTTTTTAAAGGAGAGCTTGCTGTGGACTTTGTCAGAACTAAAGCTGTTGCTTTTGGCAGACACCTTTCACCATTCAGATGGAGACATTAAATAGCTCCACTCCACAGGCCACTTCATATGATGTGGTGGGTACATTGCAGCTCGTTTATTCTTATGGACACACACTGGGATCAAGTCCTGCTCAAAAACAACTTGTTCTTAGCAGCTTCTCTAAGTGTGTTTTTTAAAAAGTGTCCAAGGTTTATGAATGGTTCTACCTGCCCTGCATTTTTCTGTGGTGTTTCAGTTAAAGTCTTTATTGAATAATCCAAAAGCTCCTTCCTGAGAAAATTCCTGGCTATCCTCATCATTGAATAGGTGAAATGACCCTCAATTTGGATTATAATCTAATTTATTTTGTTTGTTAAAGAAAATTCCAAATGCCTGGTATCAAAAGCACATGAGGGGGCTTCCCTGGTGGCGCAGTGGTTGAGAGTCCGCCTGCCGATGCAGGGGACACGGGTTCGTGCCCCGGTCCGGGAGGATCCCACGTGCCGCGGAGCGGCTGGGCCCGTGAGCCATGGCCGCTGAGCCTGCGCGTCCGGAGCCTGTGCTCCGCAACGGGAGAGGCCACAACAGTGAGAGGCCCGCGTACCGCAAAAAAAAAAAAAAAGCACATGAGGGGACTTCCCTGGTGGTCCAGTGGTAAAGAATCCCCTTCCAGTGCAGGGGGATGTGGATTCAATCCCTGGTCTGGGAACTAAGATCCCACGTGCTGCAGGGCAACTAAGCTCACGCGCCACAACTACTGAGCTTGCACGCCTCAATGAGAGAGGCCGCGTGCCACAAACTGCAGAGCCCGTGTGCCACAGTGAAGAACCTGGGCTGCAGCGAATGATCCTGCGTGACTCAACGAAGATCCCGCATGGCGCAGCTAAGACCTGACGCAGCCAAAAAAGGGAGGGAGGGAGGGGGGAGGGAGGGAGGAAGGGAATTAAAAAAAAAAAAACACATGAAAGTGATTTTTGGTTAATAGTGCTCACCGCTTACACTTCAGACACTTATCAGAGACTTCAGTCTTGAATTATCTACTTTCCAGTCCTATCAAAGACCATTTGAGGCAACCGGTATATTAAATGGACAGTCCAGTGAGTGGTTCTCAAAGTGTGGTCCCGGGACCCGCAGCACCAGCATCACTTGAGAACCCGTTAGTAAGTGCAAATTCTCAGGCTCATCCCAGACCTATTGCATCAGAAACTCAGGAGATGGAGCCCAACCATTGATGTTGGAACAAGTCCTCCAGTGAATTCTGGTTGCTGCATGCTACAGTTTGAGAATTACTGGTCTTATGCAGGAGTTAACACATCTGGCTTTCAGCCTAGGCTCACTTTGAACAGTTGTTAAAATACCGATTCTTGGTTCCTACCTGTACAGAGTCTGATTCAGTAGGCCTCAGGTAGGGCCCAGGAATCATTGTGTTTATATTCTGTGGCAAAGCCTGCTTTCGGAACCTCTGCTCTCACTTTGTGTCATATTACATTAGTCAGTAGCTTTACGTGAAGAATACAATACTTTGGTTCCTATGTAAATGTCCTTATAGAACTCTGATTTAAGACAGTGGCATGTGATCAGAGGTTGCTTCAGAATTACTTAAGGAGACTTTAAAAATACGGGAGACTGGGTTCTACTATATCAAGAGATCTGGTTAGGGGTGAGGAGAAGTATTTGTTTTTTGTGTATGTTTTGTGTTTAAGTTCATGGGTGAAATGCCAGGTATTTTTGTCTTCGGATTTCATTGAGAATTGATAGAAGAAATCATCATGTTAATATTTCTGTGTATTTTGTTCTGTATGAGAACTGTTACTAGTATTTAGTAGAAGAGAATTGTCCCTCTCTCCTGATACTTAATATGCAACTCTTCTTTTTTCTTTTGCTTTTGTTAACGGAGAGCTCAGAGTAAAATTTTGCACAAAATTTTGAAATAATCTATTTCCATTGCCCACTTCAGTCCATGACCCTTATTCTTTTCCCCCCAGTTTTATTGAGATGTTATTGACATATTGTGTAAGCGTAAGGTGTACAACATGATGATCAGATACACATATAGATTGCAAAATGATTACTACAATAAGGTTAGTTAACACATCCATCATCTCAAAAAATCAACTTTTTTAGGGGGTGGTGATAACATTTAAGATCTACTTTCAATGACTTTCAAGTATATAATATAGTATATTAATTATCATCTGTACATTAGATGCTGTACATTAGATCCCCGGAACTTATTCATCTTATAGCTAGAAGTTTGTACCCTTTGACCAATATCTCCCCATTTCCCCCACCCTCTAGCCACTGATAACCACTAGTCTACTATTTCTATGAGTTGGCTTTTCTTTTTTTTAATTTAAAAAAAATTTTAGTGTAATTTCCATTTTATTCCCTTTTTTTAATTTTTAAAATAACAGCTTTATTGAGATATAAATCATATACCATAAAATTTACCCCTTAAAAATGTATGTTTCGGGGGCTTCCCTGGTGGCGCAGTGGTTGAGAGTCCACCTGCCGATGCAGGGGACACGGGTTCGTGCCCCGGTCCGGGAAGATCCCACATGCCACGGAGCAGTTGGGCCCGTGAGCCATGGCTGCTGAGCCTGCGCGTCCAGAGCCTGTGCTCCACAACGAGAGAGGCCACAACAGTGAGAGGCCCGCGTACCACACACACACACACAAAAAAGTATGTTTCAGTGGTTTTTAGTATATTTACAGAGATGTGCAGCCATCACCATCATCTAATTTTAGACCATTTTCATTATCACAAAAGAAACTGCATGCCCAATAGCAGTCAACTCCCATTTTCCCCTCCCACCAGCCTCTGACGACTGCTAATCTGTATCTATGGATTTGCCTATTCTGGGTGAGTTCGCTTTTTTAGATTTCATACATGAGTGAGATCTTATAGTATTTCGTCTTTTTCTTTCTGACTTATTTCACTTTGCATAATGCATTCTAGGTTCATCTATGTTGTGGCAAATGGCAGGATTTCTTTCTCTTTTATGGTTGAATAATATTTCATTGTATATATGTTATACATATACACCATATTTTCTTTATCCATTTATCCATTGATACACACTTAGGTTGTTTCCATGACTTGGTTATTGTAAATAATGCTGCAGGGAACATGGGGGTACAGTTATCTCTTTGAGATAGTGATTTTATTTCCTTTGGATATATACCCAGAAGTAGGATTGGTGGATCATATGGTAGTCCTATTTTTAATTTTTTGAGGAAACTTCATACTGTTTTCTGTAGTGGCTGAACCAATTTACATTCACATCAACAGTGTACAAGGGTTCTTTTTTCTCCACAATGTTGCTAACACTTGTCTCTTTTTAATAATAGCTATTCTAAGGGGTGTGAGTTGATATAGTGGTTTTGATTTGCATTTTTCTGATGATTAGTGGTGAACATTTTTCATATATGTGTTGGCCATTTGCATGCCTTCTGTGGAAAATGTCTATTCAAGGCCTTTGCCCATTGTTAATTGAATTGTTTGTTGTTTTGCTATTGTTGTATGGGTTCCTTATATATTTTGAATATTAACCCCTGACCCAGATAGATGGTTTGCAACTTTTTCTCCCATTCCATGGATTGCCTTTTCATTTTGTTGATGGTTTCATTTGATATGCAAAAGTTTTTAGTTTGATGTAGTCCCACTTGTTTTTGCTTTTATCGTTTGTGCTTTTGGTGCTATATCTAAACTACCATTGCCAAGACCAATGTCTGGGAACTTCTTCCCTTTGTTTTTTTTCTAGTAGTTTTATAGTTTTGGGTCTTTGCTTGTTTGTACATACAATGTCATATCATTTGCAAATATTTTTCTTTACCCATTCATCTGTTGATGGATACTTGGTTTGCTTCCACATCTTAGCTATTGTAAATAGTGCTGCTATGAACAGTGGGGTGCATGTATCTTTTCAAATTAGTGTTTTCATTTTTGCTACAAATATACCCAGGAGTGGAACTGCTAGATCATATGGTAGTTCTATTGTTAGCTTTCTGAGGAACCTCCATACTGTTTTCTACAGTGGCTACACCAGTTTACATTTCCACCAACAGTTGTACAAGAGTTCCCTTTTCTCCACATCCTCACCAACATTTGTTATTTGTATTTTGATGATAGCCATTCTGACAAGTGTGAGGTGATATCTCGTTTTGATTTGTATTTCTCTAATAATTAACAATGTTGGGCATCCTTTCATGTGCCTATTCACCATCTGTATGTCTTCTTTGGAAAAATGTCTCTTCAGGTCTTTTGCCCATTTTTTGATTGGGTTGTTTGTTTTTTGATATTGAGCTGTATGAACTGTTTATATTTATGTATTTTGGACATTAACCCCTTATTGGTAGTTTCATTTACAAATATTTTCTCCTATTCTGTAGGTTGTCTTTTTTTTGTCAGTGGTTTCCTTTGCTGTACAAAAGCATTTAAGTTTAATTAGGTCCCATAGAGAATAGACTGGTGGTTGCCAAGGAGGCGGGGGGCGGTTGGGAGAGGGTTGGATTGGGAGTTTGGGATTAGCAGATGCAAACTGGTATATGTAGAATGGGTAAGCAACAAGGTACTACTGTGTAACGTAGGGAACTATATTCAATATCCTGTGATAAACCATAATGGAAAAGAATATGAAAAAGAATGTATATATATGTATAACTGACTCACTTTGCTGTACAGCAGTAATTAACACAACATTGTAATTCAACTATACTTCAGTAAAAAATAAATTAAAAAAAGAAAAGTTTAATTAGGTCCCATTTGTTTATTCTTGCTTTTATTTCTTTTGCCATAGGAAATGGATCCAAAAATTATTGCTATGATTTATGTCAAACAGTGTTCTATGTTCTCCTCTAGGCATTTTATGGTTTCAGGGCTTACATTTAGGTCTTTAATCCATTTTGAGTTTATTTATTTTTATTTTTATTTTTTTTTGTGGTACACGGGCCTCTCACTGCTGTGGCCTCTCCCGTTGCAGAGCACAGGCTCCGCACGCGCAGGCTCAGCGGCCATGGCTCACGGGCCTAGCTGCTCCGCGGCATGTGGGATCTTCCCGGACCAGGGCACGAACCCGTGTCCCCTGCATCGGCAGGCAGACTCTCAACCACTGCGCCACCAGGGAATCCCTTGAGTTTATTTTTGTATGTTCTAATTTGTATGTTCTAATTTCATTGTTTTACATGTAGCTGTTCAGTTTTCCTAGCACCACTTATTGAAGACACTGTCTTTTCTCCATTGTGTACTCTTGCCTCCTGTGTCTTAGATTAATTGACCATAGATACATGGGTTCATTTGTGGACTCTTTCTTCAGTTCCCTTGATCTATGTGTCTGTTTTTGTGCCAGTACCATGCTGTTTTGATTACTGTAGCTTTGTAGTATAATCTGAAATCTGGGAGCCTGATACTTCCAGCGTTGTTCTTTTTTCTTTTTTCTCAAGACTGCTTTGGCAGTTTGGGGTCTTTTGTGGTTCTATATGAATTTTAGGATTATTCTAGTTCTGTGAAAAATGTCCTGGGCATTTTGATAGGGATTGCATTAAATCTGTAGATTGCTTTGGGTAGCATAAACATTTAACAATATTAATTCTTCCAGTCCAAGAGCTTTCCATTTCTTTGTGTCATCTTCAGTTTCCTTTGTCAGTATTTTATAGTTTTCAGAGTATAGGTCTTTCACCTTCTAGGTTAAGTTTATTCCTAGATATTTTATTCTTTTGATGTGATTTTAAACAAGATTGTTTTTTAACTTTCTCTTTCTGAGAGTTAATTATTAGTATATAGAAAAGCAACAGATTTGTGCACATTAATCTTGTATCCTGCAACTTTGCTGAATTCATTTATTTTTATTTATTTTTTTTTGCGGTATGTGGGCCTCTTACTGTTGTGGCCTCTCCCATTGCGGAGCACAGGCTCCGGATGCACAGGCTCAGCGGCCATGGCTTACGGGCCCAGCCGCTCTGCGGCATGTGGGATCCTCCCGGACCGGGGCATGAACCTGCATCCCCTGCATTGGCAGGCGGACTCTCAACCATTGTGCCATCAGGGAAGCCCTGAGTTCATTTATTAGTTCTAATAATTTTTCAGTGGAGACTTTAGGATTTTCTATATAAGTTATCATGTCATCTACAAATAGTTACAGTTTCACTTCTTCCCTTCCAATTTGGATGCCTTTTATTTCTTTTTCTTGTCTGCTTGCTGTGACTAGGACTTATAATGCTATGTTAAATAGAAGTGATAAGAGTGGGCATCTTGTCTTGTTCCTGAATTTAGAGGAAAGACTTTCAACTTTTCACTGTTGAATATGATGTTAGCTGTGGGTTTATCATAAATGGCCTTCATTATGTTGAGGTATGTTTCCTCTGTACCCACTTTGATGAGAGTTTGTGCCATGAATGGATGTTCTATTTTGTCAGATGCTTTTTTGGCATCTATTGAAATGATAATATGATTTTTATCATTACTTTTGTTAGTGTGGTGTATCACACTGACTGATGTGCAAATGTTGAACCATCCTGTGTCCCTTTAATAAATTCAACTTGATCATGGTGTATGATCCTTTTTATATATTGTTGGATTTGGTTTGCTAATATTTTGTTGAAGATTTTTGCATCTATATTCATCAAAGATATTGGCCTGTAATTTTCTTTTTTTTGTAGTGCCTTTGTCTGATTTTGATATAAGGGTAATGGTATGGCCCGGTAGAATTAATTTGAGAGTGTTCTATCCTCTTCAGTTTTTTGGAATCATTTGAGAAGGATAAGTATTAGTTCTTCTTTATATATTTGATAAAATTCCCCTGTGAAGCCATCTGGTCCTGGATTTTGTTTGCTGGGAGGTTTTTCTTCCTTTTTATTACAAGTTCAATTTCACTTTTAGTGATAGGTCTGTTCAGGTTGTTCATTCCTTTTTGATTCAGTCTTGGCAGGTTGTATTGAGTATGTTCCTAGGAATTTGTCCATTTCTTCTAGGTTGCCCAATTGGTTGGCATATCACTGTTGTAGTGTTCTCTTATGATTGTTGTACCTCTGTGGTATTGGTTCGTATTTTTTCTCTTCCATTTCTTATTTTGCTTATTTGGGTCCTCACTCTTTCCTTCTTGGTGAGCCTGGCTAGAGGTTTGTTGATTTTGTTTTTCCTTTCAAAAAAACAGCTCTTGGTTTTATTGATCTTTTGTATTGTTTTTTGATATCTATTTTATCTATTTCCTCTCTGATCTTTATAATTTTCTTCCTTCTGCTGAATTTGGGCTTTATTTGTCCTTTTTCTAATTCCTTTACGTGGTAGGTTAGGTTGTTTATTTGAGATTTTTCTTGTTTCTTGAGAAAGGTCTGTATCACTGTAAACTTTCCTCTTAGGGCTGCTTTTGCTGTATCCCATAGATTTTGGAGTGTTGTGTTTCCATTTTCATTTGTCTTGAGGTATTTTCTGATTTCCTCTTTGATTTCTACATTGACCCATTGTTTTTGGTTTTGTTTTTTAAAATTATTTATTTATTTATTTATTTTTTGGCTGTGTTGGGTCTTCGTTTCTGTGTGTGGGCTTTCTCTAGTTATGGCGAGCAGGGGCCACTCTTCATCGCAGTGCGTGGGCCTCCCACTGTCGTGGCCTCTCTTGTTGCGTAGCACAAGCTCCAGACGCACAGGCTCAGTAGTTGTGGCTCACAGGCCTAGTTGCTCCGTGGCATGTGGGATCTTCCCAGACCAGGTCTCGAACCCATGTCCCCTGCATTGGCAGGCACATTCTCAACCACTGCGTCACCAGGGAAGCCCGACCCATTGGTTTTTTAGTAGCACTTTGTTTAGTCTCCATGTGTTTGTTCTTTCTCCATTTTTCCATCTGTAGTTGTTTTCTAGTTTCATTCTGTTGTGGTTGGAAAAAATGATTGATATTTCTATTCTCTTAAATTTGTTGAGACTTGTTTTGTGGCCTAGCATGTGATCTATCCTGGAGAATGATTAATGTGCACTTGAAAAGAATGTGTATTCTGTTGTTTTTGGATGTAGTGTCCTGCAGATATCTATTAAGTCCAACTGGACTTATTGTCTCTTTTAAGACCACTGTTGCCTTATTAATTTTCTGTCTGGATGATCTCTCCATTGATGTGAGTGGGGTGTTCTCACCTACTATTATTGTACTGTTGTCAATGTATCCCTTTATGTTTGTTAGTATTTGCTTTATATGTGTAGGTGCTTTTGCATTGGGTGCATATATTGTTAATGAGTGTAACATCCTGTTCCTGTACTGATCTCTTATATAATCGCCTTCTTTGTCTTTTGTTATAGCCTTTGTTTTAAAGTCTGTTTTCTCTGAGTTTTGTTGTCCTTGCTTTCTTGTCATTTATGTTTGCATGCAACATCTTTTTCCATTACTGCACTTTCAGTCCATATATGTCTTTAGCCCCGAAGTGAGTCTCTTGTAGGCAGCATGTAGAGAAGGGTCTTGTTTTTTGGGTTTTTTAAAAATAAATTTATTTATTTATTTTTGGCTATGTTGAGTCCTCATTGCTGCATGTGGGCTTTTCTCTAGTTGTGGCGAGTGGGGGCTACTCTTCGTTGCAGTGTGCGGGCTTCTCATTACGGTGGCTTCTCATTGCAGAGCACGGGCTCTAGGCGTGCAGGCTTCAGTAGTTGTGTTACGCAGGCTCAGTAGTTGTGGCTTGCAGGCTCTAGAGCGCAGGCTTAGTAGTTGTGGCACATGGGCTTAGTTGCTCTGCGGCATATGGGATCTTCCTGGACCAGGGCTTGAACCCGTGTCTCCTGCATTGACAGGCAGATTCTTTTTTTTTTTTTTTTTTTTTTTTGGTGTACGCGGGCCTCTCGCCTGTTGTGGCCTCTCCTGTTGCGGAGCACAGGTTCCGGATGCACAGGCTCAGCGGCCATGGTTCATGGGCGCAGCCGCTCCGTAGCATGTGGGATCCTCCCGGACCGGGGCACGAACCCACGTCCCCTGCATCGGCAGGCAGATTCTCAACCACTGAGCCACCAGGGAAGCCCGACAGGCAGATTCTTAACCACTGTGCCACCAGGGAAGCCCGGCTCTTGTTTTTTTTTTTTTTTTGGTGGTACGCAGGCCTCTCACTGCTGTGGCCTCTCCTGTTGCAGGGCACAGGCTCCAGACGCGCAGGCTCAGTGGCCATGGCCCACAGGCCCAGCTGCTCTGCGGCATGTGGGATCCTCCCAGACCGTGGCACAAACCCACATCCCCCGCATCAGCAGGCGGACTCTCAACCACTGCGCCACCAGGGAAGCCCTGGCTCTTGTTTTTATATTCAGTTAGTTGCCCTATGTCTTTTGATTAGCGTATTTAGTCCATTGACATTTAAAGTAATTATTGATAGATATGTACTTATTGCCATTTTAGTACTTGTTTTCCAGTTGTTTTTGTAGTTCTTCTCTGTTCATTTTAAATTCTTTTTGTTTTTTTTTTCTCTTGTAGTTTGATGGTTTGCTTTACTAGTATGTTTGTGTTCCTTCCTTTTTGGTTTTTATATATCTATTGTAGATTTTTGATTTGTGGTTACCATGACGTTCATATATGTTGACCTGTAACTATATCTACTTGCTTTAAACTGGTAGTCATTTAAGTTCAAGCACATTCTAAGAGTTCTACATTTTTTTTTACTCCGCCCCCCACAATTTTGTGTTTTTGTTGTCCTATTTTATGTCTTCGTGTTTGTCCTTTTACTGTTTATTGCAGTTATAGTTGCTTTTACAATATTTTTGTCTTTTAATCCATGTACTGGCTTATTTATATGGTTGATCCTTAATCCTTATCATATGTTTGCCTCTTCTAGTGGGGTTTTCCCTTTCCTGTGGATTCTTTCTTCTCCAGTTAGAGAAGACACATCAACATTTCTTTTAGGGTAGGTTTAGTATTAATGAACTCTTCTAGTTTTTGCTTCTCTGAGAAGTTCTTTATCTCTCCTTCTATTCTAAATGATAATCTTGTTGGGTACAGTGTTCCAGGTTTCAGGTTTTTCCCTTCAGTGCTTTGAATATGTTATACCACTTCCATCTGACCTGCAAATTTTCTGCAGAGAAATCAGCTGATAGCCTTATGGGGATTCCCTTGTATATGACTCTTTTTTTTTTTTTTCCTCTCTTGCTGCCTTTAGAATTCTCTCTTTAACTTTTGCCATTTTAATTATGATATGTCCTGGTGTAGGTCTGTTTCAGTTCATCTTGTTCTGGACCCTCTGTGCTTCCCATACCTGGATATCATTTTCCTTCTTCAGGTTTGGGAAGTTTTCAGCCATAATTGCCTCAAATACATTTTTTGATCCCCTTCTCTCTCTGCTTTTTCTGGAACCCCTATAATGTGAATGTTGGAACACTTAATGTTATCCCAGAGATCTCTTAAATTGCTCTCATTTTTAAAAATTTGTTTTTCTTTCTGACTTTCTGATTGGGTGGTTCCCATTATTCCATCTTCCACATCACTTATGCATTCTTCTGCATTCTTCATCACTTAGTCTGCTATTCATTCCTTCTAGTGTGTTTTTTATTTCAGCTATTGAATCATTAATTTCTGATTGGATCTTTTTTATGTATTCTAGTTCCTTGTTCAGTGTTTAAGTCAATTCTTTTTCCTAATTCAGTTAACGTTTTTGTTAGCAGTGTTTTGAATTATTTATTTATCTGGTAAATTGTTTATTTCTATTTCATTATTTTTTCAGGGGTTTTCTTTTCCTCTTTCAATTGAGTAGTTCCTCTACCTTTTCATTTTGCTAAACTTTCTCTGCTTCTATGAACTTAGATAAAACAGTTACCTGTTGTGGTCTTGAAGGGGTGTTCTTATGTGGGAGCATCCCTATACAGACTGCTTTTAGCCAGTGCCTTTGGTGGGAGTGCTGGGTTTGACATGGATGCCATTCCCATCTTTCCTTAGGGTGTGCTGGCAGCTTTCACCTTGGTGGGGGCAGGGGTGCTGGAGATGGAGGGGCTAGAGCTGGAGCCAGGTGTGAGGTGGGACTTCCTTTCTGCTGCTCAGTGGCTGTCACTGCCCTGTCAGGGGTGGGGGGTCTGATCCCAAGTTGCTGGGGCAGAAGCCCTGAGGGTCGAGCTCATGTTGGCTCTGTTCCCTTTAAGTGTGTGCTTTCTCTTCTCCCTTCACTGGGACTTTGCCCCAGAAGAGGGAAGTGCTGAAGCAAGTGGGGCCTGTGCATAGACAGAGGTCTAATGTGTTGCCTCCGTAGGTGGCTGTGGCTCTGCTCAGACACAGCCTCAGGTGTGAGCCCCCTTTGTCTCTCATAGCCGATTATTCTCCCCTTCCTTTACCACCCCTGCCCTGTTGTGGAACTACTCCACAGGGCTGGTGGGAACCTGCATGGATTCTCAAGGAGTGTCGGAGAGTTAGCTGTGGTAGGGGGACGCCATCAGAGATCTGGGCAGCTCCTGGGGCACTACCTAGGTAAGCACATTGCTCACGCATGCTCCTTATGAGTGGAGTCCAGTCTTCTCCGGCCTTTCTGTCTGACTCAGTGGTCTTCCAACTAGCCAAGGGGGCTTGTGTCCACTGCATCGGACCCCAGGACTAGGATGCCCAGTCTCTGGCTTGACCTGCTGACTCCCCAGGGCAGGTGTCCACTTGTGTAATCTACCTTTTTCCCTGGTCCCTTCCCAGGGGCACAGGTCCCAAGCTGATTGCTTTTCTTCCCTTCCTCCTTGACTACTTTTGTATCTTTCTTACAGCCTTGGATGTATAGGAGTCCTTCTGCCAGTTTCCAGGTTTCAGTAAGAATTTTTCCACATGTAGATGTATTTTTGATGTGTTTGTGGGAGATGATGAGCTCTACGTCCTTTTACTTGGCCATCTTGGTCTTGTTCACCATACTGTTTTGATTACTATAGCTTTGTAATGAAGCTTGAAATCAGGAATTGTGATGCTTCCAGCTTTATTCTTCTTTCTCAGGATTGCTTTGGCCATGTGGGATCTTTTATGGTTCCATATCAATTTAGGATTGTTTGTTCTATTTCTGTGAAAAATGCCATTGGAATTTTGATTTGGATTGCATTGAATCTATAGATAGCTTTGGGTAATATGGATATTGTAACAATATTCTTCTGATCCATGAGCACAAGATATCTTTCGATTTATTTGTATCTTCAGTTTTTCTCATCAGTCTCTTGTAATTTTCAGTGTACAGATCTTTCACTTCCTTTGTTAAATTTATTCCTAAGAATTTTATTGTTTTAGATGCTATTATAAATGGGATTGTCTTTCTTTATTCTTCAGGTATTCATTTTTAGAGTATAAAAACACAACAGATTTTTGTATGTTTATTTTTATATCTTGCAACTTTACTGAATTAGTTTATTATACCTAACAGTTTTTTGGTGGAATCTTTAGGATTTTATACAGATCTCATCATCTGCAAACAACTGTACTGCTTCCTTTTGATTTGGATACCTTTTATTTTTATTGTCTAATTGCTCTGGTTAGGACTTCCAGGTCTATGTTGAATAGGAGTGGTAAGAGTGGGCATCCTTGTCTTGTTCCTGATCTTGGTGGGAAAAATCTCACCCTTTTACCATTGAGTATGATATTAGCTGTCAGTTTGTCATATATAGCCTTTATTATGTTGAGGAACATTCCTGCTATACCCAGTTTGTTTTGAGTTTTTATCATGAACGTATGTTGAATTTGTCAAATGCTTTTTCTCCATCTATTAAGAGGATCATATGACTTTTATCCTTTATTCTGTTAATGTGGTATATTACATTAATGGATTTTTATTATGTTGACCCATTCTTATATCCTAGAGATAAATCCCACTTGATCATGGTGTCTCATCCTTTTAACATGGTGGTGAATTTGGTTTGCTAGAATTTTGTTGAGAATTTTTGCATCTGTATTCATCAGGGATATTGGCCTGTAGTTTTCTTTTCTTGTAGTATCCTTATTTGGCTTTGGTATCAGGGTATGCTGGTCTTGTAAAATGAGTTTGGGAGTGTTCCCTCCTCTTCAGTTTTTTTGGGAGAGTTTGAGAAAGATTGGTATTAATTCTTCTTTAAGTGTTTGATAGAATTCACCAGTGAAACCTTCTGGTCCTAGTCTTTCCCTGTTGGGAAGTTTTGCTTTTTCAGTCTCCTTATTATTGGTCTGTTCAATTTTTCTATTTCTTTATGATTCTGTCCTGGTGGATTGTATGTTTCTAGGAATTTATCCATTTCTTCTAGATCATACAATTTGTTGGCTTATAATTGTTCATAGTCATGAGTCTTGTTCTTTTATAACCTCTTGTAACCTGGCTGAAACTTATTTGGAGATAAATGGGGTCCAGAAAATAAGTAAATGATGGAATATCTGCCTCTGCTTTGAAACGAGCTTCTTGTTTGGAGAAACTTTCCCAGCTCTTGGTCAGTATTTCTTTATGTCTCCTCCATTTGATGGATGCACTACGGTTATCGCCTGTCTGTGAAAGAGTTAATGTTTCCCATTACCAGGCACTGACATAGGCAGTAGGGGAAGTCTGGCTCATTTTGTTTCAAAATACACCATACCTCAAATAAGTACAAACAGCTGCAATGTGGGATTGGGGCCAAAAGAAATCCGTGTGGTGCTCTGAGCTCCAACTGAGAGGAGTTCATGTAACATGGACCTGAGATCAGGCTCCAAAACGAAACCATCAGGTCCCAGCAGGAGGAGAGTCCTTGCTTGTCATCCTGGTCACCTCCACAGCCACCGCCCAAAGAAACTGGTGTGGTTCGAGGTGACCTTTTCCTTTTCCCTCTGGACCCACTTCTCTGCAGCGGGTTTAACACTACATTCAGTTTCTTGGAGCCCAGAACTACAGTAGTGTAAAATGGAGACATCTTGGAACACAAAGCATTTATAGATATGTTGCCTGCTTATTTTAGTTCCATGACTTGGCTTAAAATAACAATCACACTAAGTCCGACCCTCCAGCACACTCCTCCTTTTCAAGCCCCAGTTCTTGGTCAGGTAGAAACTGCTGCAGCTGAGTCTGTTTGGTTGTTCCTTCATCTTCCAGATTTTTTAGGTGATATCAGTTTAGCAAAAACTTTTTTTTTCTGATCCCTTTTATAACCAGAATTTCATTTTTCATGTTATAATGCCTTATCTTCTCTTTGGAGTGGCCATATAATCCCTTTCACACTAGTGAGAAATTTTCTGTATGACACTCTTCATTCTCCACATATTTGGATTTCCCCCTGTGATCTTCTGGACACTCAGGACAGCATCTTTCAGGCTGATGGTTAGATGGTTAGAAGTCTTTAAAGTGGCACCTCACAGCTGTTTTTAAGTCTCCACTTGGTTTTTAGGTCACATCTCCAGCAGAGGGACTTGTGGCTACTTTGTGGTTTTATTATCTCCTCACAGTTTAAAAAAGGCTTCTTTTCCTGTCTATATTCTGCTGCTTTTGTGATAAACAGCTTCAACAACAATTGAAAAAGATACCAGATACACACTGTTACATTGAAAACCCTTTCATAAAAGGAAAACAGGAGTTTGAATACCATTCCCTTGAAAGTTAGGGAGGAGCCCTTTTTTGGTTTATTTGTTATCATGGTTACTGAATTATTGTGAACAGAGAAGAGTCATTTGATTCCCTTTGCTTCACATTCCTGATTTCTTCCACAGGGTGATATGTTTGAAATGTTGCTCACGGAATTGTTACATTAATGAACGAGGCCATCCTTTCCTTGTTGACCTCTCAAGTGGGCAAAAGCATGTATGTGAATTCTCAGGAAAACTACAGTCTTCACGTATCTTCAACCCAGCTGGGAATAACTCATTCTCCAACACAATACTAGTTTTCTTTAGATTTCCCTCTATTACCTACTGTTTTAAAGAGGTATTGCCAAGAAGGACTTCACTGAAGAAAAGTGATATCTATTGTAGCAGGAAAGGAAAGGAAATTTCATTTTTTTCTTCCATGGTGAATTACATACTAGGGTTGTATTCAACAGGTTTGATTTTTTTTTTCCCCCTTACAACTTTGGGCAGGATCTATAAGATTTAGATTTAGGATGTACACTGATTTTTTTTTTTTAAGCTGTTATCTCCGACTTAATTAGAAGTTAGTAAAGGAAACAAAGTTTCTTATTTGGCTCTTGAACTCTGAAAATAAACAAAAATTTCATATTTTTGAATAGCACACTGTGGGCCAAACAACATCTGGAAGAGATTATTCTCACTAGTTGGCAGAAGAAATTTCATAATCCACTGCCTCAAAGAACATGGTACCTTGTCACATTTTCCCTATATCTGGGAAACAGAAGACATTCTTAGGACCACATTTGTGGGGTATCTGCCCTTTTCTTTGTTCTGCATTGAATATAAATGTGTCTCTCTAATACTATAGTATTTCTTTAGCTTTTGGAAATACAGCAAAACTTGGTGGGATGTTGCTGCCTGCACTGTTTACTGTGGTCCAGATTTCTCCTTTTTCAAAAGACCTATTTGACTTTCAGCAGCATGCCTCTTATACTCTGCCATTTGTCTGAGACGTCTTTTCCTGTCTTCTCTAAAATCAGGCACATGTGTGTCTGGGATAGTCATGTAATTTGTCACAGTAACTTCTAACTAGATTAAAATTTTTTTCTTTAAATTCAGTTTCTTCTTGTGCACATCTATTCTTATGGTTAGTAGTGACACAGGAACACTATCTTCCAACTAAACACATTTTATTTTAGATCATGGGGCTTCTCCTCCTCCCCCACTCCTCCTTTCTCAAACTTACAGAAAAGTTGCAAGTGCCGTACAAAAATGCAAAGAACCTTTTATCTTGCCAAGTCAATTAGGAATGAATTACTGACATGATGTCCCAACACCCTCAAGTACTTTATAATGTATTTCCTAAAAACAAGGACATTCTTCCACATAGTCACAAAACAATCATCAGAGTTCAGAAATTAACATCATTATTATACTATCAGCTAATATTCAAATCCATTTAAGTTTTCCCCAATTGTCTCAATAATACCCTTTATAGCAAAGGATTCATTTCAGAATCTTGCATTGTGTTAGTTGGTCATGTCTCTTGTTAGTCTCTTTTAATATGGGGACAGTTTCTCAGTTTTTTTTCTTTTATGACCTTGATCTTTTAAAGATTATAGGGTGGTTATTTTGTAGAATGTTCCTCAATTTGGGTTTGACCCTTTTTTTTTTTAAATTAAACTCAGATTTTGAAACTTTGACAGGAATATCACAAAAGTGATGCCATAGTCTTCTCATTGCATCCTATGAGGTTGCACACAGTGTGTATTTGTCCCAATATCTGGTGATGTTTGCTTTGATCACTTGATGAAGGTAGTGTCTTCCAGACTTCTCCACTGTAAAGTTACTGTTTTTCCTTTGTAAGTAGTAAGAATTTTGTGGGAAAGTATATGAGTCTATGTAAATATCCTATTTCTTGTCAAACTTTTATTAGTTAATTTATATTATAATGAACTCAAAGATTCCTATCTTATTCAAAGTGTTATAAATCTGTTCTGTCATTTATTTTGAATCTCAAAAATGTCCATTTGAGGCTAGGGAGGGTCCCTTTAGGGTAATTTCCTTGTCTTTTTAACCTCTTCGTAATTCTTTGAGTGCTCTCTTTCTTTCGGGCACAAGAAGATGTTCCAAGTCATTGTATACTTCCCTGGCCACAGCTCTGGACTCAGGCGTTTCTCCAAAGAGCCTGGTTCTTTTCAGTTAGAGAATGGTATTTAGAGACCAAGGTCTAAGTGCTAGGATAATCATAGTTATTGGGATGCCACTACTCCCAGGCCTCTGACTTGCATACACACACGTACACCCCACCATACACACTCTTAAACCTCTATTTTTATTTCTATAGCTCTTGAAAACCATGAGTCTGTATCTCTCTCTCCTCCTCTGCTGGATGCCCCTTTACCTTTTATGTTCTGACAAGTGCTGTCAGCCGCCTTCCCATGGGGACATCCTCCTTACCTCATTTAACCTCTGACACTTGGCATTGGGCTGCCCTTGCGTTGTTACAAATATATGTGTATATTATAGTTAGTGCTCAGATTTTCTTATAAGCCAGTGTTTTCCTTTCAAGGAAGATATTCTTTAAATATTGTATTTTTAAAATCTGTATCATAGGGCTTCCCTGGTGGCGCAGTGGTTGAGAGTCCGCCTGCCGATGCAGGGGACACGGGTTCGTGCCCCGGTCTGGGAAGATCCCACATGCCGCAGAGCGGCTAGGCCCGTGAGCCATGGCTGCTGAGCCTGCGCATCCGGAGCCTGTGCTCCGCAAGGGGAGAGGCCACAACAGTGAGAGGCCCGCCTACCACAAAAAAAAAAAAAAAAAAAATCTGTATCATAGCATTTTTCTTTATTATAAGACATGCTTTGTATTAATATTTTTTATCAGGGACGTACATGAAGTGCACTTATTTAAAATGTATAATTTGATTTGTTTTGACATGTGTATATACTCTTGAAATCATCACCACCATCAAGATAATGAACATATCTACCACCCCTCAATTTTTCTCCTGTCCCTTTGAAGTCCTTCCTTCTGTTACCTTACCCTCCCCTCATATGTTCTGGCAATTACTGATCTGCTTTTGGTCACTATAAATTAGTTTGCTTTTTCTATAGTTTTATATAAATGGAATCACAGCTAATGCTGTGTTTTGTTTGGCTTCTTTCACTCAGTGTAATTATTCTGAGATTGGTACATGCTTTTGTGTCTATAACTAGTTCATTTCTTTTTATTGCTGAGTAGTAATTCCACTGTATGGACGTTACAGCAATTTGTTTATCTGTTTGTTTGTGAATTGACATTTGAGCTGTTTCCAGTTTTTGGCTATTAAAGATAAAGCTACTATAAACATTTGTGCTCAAGTCTTTGTGCTGACATACTTTCTCTACTCTTGAGTAAATACATAGGAGTGAAATGGCTTGATTGGATAGTAAGTGCATATTTAATTTTTAAAAAAACCTGCCAAATTGTTTTCCAAATTGATCCTATCTTCCATTCCCATAGCAGTGTGTGAGAGTTGCAGTTGATTCATATTCTCACCAACACTTGGTATGGTCAGTCTTTTTAATTTTGGTTATTCTATTGATATGTAGTGGTATTTCATTGTGGTTTTAATTTGTTTCTTCCTAATTGCTCTTCTGTGCTTATTTGCTTCCTGTATATTATCTTTGGTGAAGTGTCTAAATCTTTTGCCCAATTTAAAAAGTGAGTTTGGTTTCTTACTGAATATTGAGATTTTTAAAAATACATGTTGGATACAAGTCCTTTATTAGACATTATTTGAAAGTATTTTCACCCAGTTTGTGGCTTGTTTTTTAAATTTACTTAGTGTCTTTTGAAGAGCAGAAGAACTTTTGATGAAGACTAGTGTTTCAGTTTGTTTTTTTATGCATCATGCTTTTGATATCTTACCTAAGAAAAATTTGCCTGACCCAACTCCGCAGAGATTTTCTCTTATGTTTTCTTCTAGCAGTTTTATATCAATAGTCCTAGGTTTTACGTTTAGGTCTATGGGCTAATTTAAGATTAATTTAAGTTAATTTTTGTGGTTTGAGTTATGAAGCAAAGTTGTTTTTTGTTTTGTATTCAAATATCCAGTGGTTCAGCACAATTTGTTGGAAAGGCTCTTCTTTCTCCACTGCATGGCCTATTTACCTTTGTCAAAAATTAGTTGTTTATATAAGTATAGATCTACTCAACTTTTTATTATGTTCCATTAATCTATTTGTCTTTCTTTAGGCCCATACCACACTATCTTTATTCTTTATATCCTTTAATGTCTATTGGGTCAGTAGCGACCACCCCTCTTTTGTTTCTGCCATTAAAAATTTGCGTCATCTTCTTTTCCTAACCAGTTTGGTTAGAGGGTTAGCAATTGTATTGATTTTCTCAAAGAAACAGCTTTTGGGTTTATTGCTTTTATTTTCTGCTATTATAATATTATTGTTATCTGCTGTTATTCACTGTTTCCTTTTTTTCTGCTTGCTTTGGGTTTAATGAGATCATCTCTTTCTGGTTTCTAATGGTCATTTATTTGAGACTTCTTTTCTACTATAAATACTTAATGCTATCATTTTCTTCTTCAATACTGCTTTAATGGCACCCCATAAATACTGATGCTTTGTTTTTATCTTCATTCAAAACACTCAAAATATTCATTCAATTTGAAATACTTTCTAATTCCTCCTTCAGTTTCTTCTTTATTGCATAAGGTATTTAGAGAGATGATAGTTTTCCAGCATTTAGTGATCTTCCAAAGATCTTTCTGTTATTGATTTCTAATTTAATTCAGTTGTGGTCAGAGACCATACTTTATATGACTTGAATCCTTTTAAATTTATTGAAACTTGTTTTATGGCCCAGAATATGGTCTATCTTGGTACCAGTTCTTTTTGCACTTGAGGAGAAATGTGTATTCTGCTGGCACTCAGTTTAAGTGTTCTAAAAATGTCAGTCAGATCAAGTTGATTGATTATGTTGTTCAAGTTCTTGTTATCCATATTGATTTTCTGTTCTGTCAATTAATTACAGAGGGGTATTGCAATTTTGGCTGTAATTGCAGATTTCTCTGTTGCTCCTCTCATCAGTTTTTACTTCATATCATTGGAACTTTTATTATTGCTGTGTCATCTTGATGAATTGACCCCTTTATCATTATTAAATGACTTTTTTTATCCTTGGTAATGTATTTTGCTCTAAAATCTACTCTGCCAGATATTAATATAGGCACTCCAGTTTTATTTTTAGTGTCAGCTTGGCAGATCTTTTTCCTTTTCCTTTTAAACTATTTGTGTCTTCATATTTAAAGTATGGTTCTTGTAGGTAGTGTATCTTGTAGGGAGTTGGGTCTTGCTTTTTTATCCAGTCTGACAATATCTGCCTTTTAATTGGGTTGTTTAGACCACTTCTTGTGTGTATGTGTGTGTGTGTATTTTGTTATGGTTATATTTAGGTCCATCACCTTGCTCATCTTGCTGTTTGCTTATTTGTCCTGTCCATTCTTTGTTTCTCTTTTTTTTTTTTTGCATTTGGTATATTTTATTATTTTTATCTCCTCCTAAGCATATTAGCTATAATTCCTTGTTTTGTTTTTAGTGGTTGATTCAGCATTTATAGTAGGCTTAAATTTATTTTAAGGTATATTTATTTAATTAAATTAATTATATTAAGTGATATTTTCTTAAGTGATACTTTTAAGTGATATTATAACCCTTTATAGTATACAACAGTATATTTACTTTTCTCCCTCCTAACTTTTCTAAAACTTTTATTTCTATAATAAACCCCATCATTATTATTTTTGTCAGTTGTCTTTTTAGCAGCTTTATTGGGATATAATTCAACTGTTTAAGGAATACAGTTCAGTGGTTTTTGATATATTCAGAGCTGTGCAACTAGCACCATGGTGTTAGAAAATTTTCTCCATCCCCAAAGGAAACCCCAGTCATTCCCTATTTATTCTTTCCAATCCCCTGGCAAACACTAATCTACTTTTTTGTCTCAGAGATTTGCCTATCCTGGACATTTCATGTAAATGGAATCACAGTATTTGGCCTTGTATGACTGGCTTTTTTCACACAGAATAATGCTTTTAAGGTTCATGCATACTATAATAGCATTTATTATCATTTTATTTTTTTCTTGCCCGGTAATATTCTATTGGTAAGGCCCCTACATACGAACCTTCAAGTTGCAAACTTTCAAAGATGTGAAAGTGCATTTGCATGTCCAGTCATGTTAGTTAATGTGGCTGGTGTGAACTACTGGACTTTTCAAGGTACTGTACTGTAAAATTTAAAATATTTTCTTTATTTTTTGTGTTTCTTTACTTTTCTGTCTTTCTGGTTCTCTCTTCTGTGGTACTTTGTTCTGGGGACTCTCACTGCCTTGAGCTTCTTGGGTTCTCACATCTGCCTCTTTAACTCAGTAAGTTCTATGGATCGCACCTGGATTTCCCCCGTACTGTGGCTGGACACTCTTGAGGCAGGAAGCTGGGGCAATCATAGGGCTCACCTTGTTCTTTTCCCACTTCTTAGATGTCCAGTATTTTATAGTTTCTTTCTTTCTTTTTTTTTTTTTAAACACACAGTCATCAGGTCCCTGTTACTCTATCTTAGCCCTGTACATTACTTTTCTGTAGAAAATTAAAATACTCATACCACCTCAGGGCACAATAGATATGTATGTATAATCTTGTTGTGTGTATGTGTTTCCCAAATGGGAGTGATATATAGATACCTAAGTTCAATACAATTTAATTTTTATTGTCTGTATAAAATTGAATTGCATGTGAACATAGTTTTAATAACTCAGCTGGCAAGCACTATATTATTAGATAGTTTCTAAATTTTTCTAGTAATATATTGCATTAAGCCCTCTTGTAGCAAAATCTTTGTCCTTAATTAGCACTTTCCACAGTATAAACTCCTAGTTGTAGAGTTACATACCCTCTGATTCAACGTACTTTTTAGGATCTTGATGCAAACCATACACACACATACACACATCCATATTGTATTCCAGGAAGATTATAACAGTTTATCTATACCAGAAATAAATTTGAGTGCCGATTCTCTCATGTTGTGGCAAACACATCAGAAAGCTGTCTTCCAGGCATAACCTTTTTATGTTGAGGTATGGTCTTATTTTTATTTATTTATATATATATATATATATATATATATATATATATATATATATATATGCGTGGTATGCAGGCCTCTCACTGTTGTGGCCTCTCCTGTTGCGGAGCACAGGCTCCGGATGCTCAGGCCCAGCGGCCATGGCTCACGGGCCCAGCCGCTCTGCGGCATGTGGGATCTCCGCGGACTGGGGCATGAACCCATGTCCCCTGCATTGGCAGGCGGACTCTCAACCACTGCGCCACCAGGGAAGCCCCTTATTTTTATTTTTAAAAATTTATTTTATTGAAGTACGGTTGATCTACAATGTGTTAATTTCTGCTGTATGGCAAAGTGATTCATATATATATATATTCTTTTTCATATTCTTTTCTATTATGGTTTATCACAGGATATTGAATACAGTTCCGTGTGCTATACAGTGGGACCTTGTTGTGTACCCATTCTATATGTAATAGTTTGCATCTGCTAATCCTAAACTCCCACTCCATTCCTCCCCCCACGCCCCCCACTTGGTAACCACAAGTCTGAGGTACAGTTTTAAACCACTCTTCTTCAGTTCAGTCCCTCAGAATTGATTTTCATTTACTCTCTGAAAAGAACTTGAAATTTAAGCTACTGGAAACCTTAAGTAATGGAAGATGCCTCTGTCCACAGACTCCTTTGCTGTTTTTTCTTTTTATAATATATTTATTTATTTTTGGCTGCATTGGGTCCTCGTTGCTGCGCATGGGCTTTCTCTAGTTGTGGCGAGCAGGGGCTACTCTTCGTTGTGGTGCGTGGGCTTCTCATTGCGGTGGCTCCTCATTGTGGAGCATGGGCTCTAGGCGCATGGGCTTCAGTAGTTGTGGCTCACGGGCTCAGTAGTTGTGGCACACGGGCTTAGTTGCTCCATGGCATGTGGGATCTTCCCGGACCAGGGCTCGTACCCATGTCCCCTGCATAGGCAGGCGGATTCTTAACCACTGCGCCACCAGGGAAACCCTCCTTTGGTGTTATTAACTTATTCTGGGCTGAATACCTTTCTTATCACAGCTGTAGACTTCTGCATTCTGGCCAGCTATTTTGACACTTTGCCCCCACCCGCATTTGCTTTCCCCTTTTCCCTCTTTCCCTTCCCCTTACACCCTTCTATTCTAAGTAATCTGGGAATTACTTCTGATTTTAGAAACATGCACTTGCTCTTAGAAGGAACTATCCCCCAAGACTCCTCCATTGGCTCTGGTTGGAAGAGTCTAGCTCAGCCTGACGGTTGGTTATAAAGTTGTAATCTCCTTGTCCTGAAACCTGTGGACTGCAGATGCTCCAGCATGGCTCAGAGGCTCGCTCCATGAACACTCCTCAGTAGAAATGGATCAACCCTATCTATGATTCCACTTTCTTGCGTGGAACTCTTGATTACCGTTAGTCTTTTCAGGACTCTGGCTCTGGGTCCCTGTACAGTTGGCTGAGTCAAAGCATGCCGATACTAAAGAAATCAGGAGTTTAGACATTGTGGGCCTTGGGTAATGGAAAGAAACAGGGTGGTAGTAAGTAAAGAGTAATTCTTATTCAAAGAGTAATTCTTTTAATTGTCCTATCTTTCAAGAGGATTTTCTCAGTCTTTTGAGTTGACTTCTCTTCCTTTGTTCTCATCACCTAGTTCTTCTTGCTCTCTCCCTTGATGATTGAGCACCATTCTTTTTTCTTTTTCTTTTTTTTTTTTTTTTTTTGAACTTATAGGGTGTGTTTCTCTTTTGGCCAATTTCTGACCCATTATTCCTAAACTTCAGATTTCCCCCATTTTCTAAATAATACAGCACAAAGTAGCTTGAGCTTGAAACTGTAAATAGAGTATGGCCAATACATCCTTGGCCCTAGTAGTGACAACTGTTCTGAGATTTTTCTGAAAATTGTGTTTTTACAATTCCTGGTTATTTTGACAAGTTTCAGGATAGCATCGCTCCCCATCAGGAACACTTTCCAAAAGGGAAAACTGTATGTCTGTCAATACAGTCTTTGAAATCCAAACAGTGAGTTTATTTAAATGCTTTTTGGCCAGTTCCTTCAATCTGTAGAATCCTGAACTCTGAACTGTTCAAATACGTGTAAAACAGTGCGACTGGTGCTTGTGTTTCTTTTGTGCAGGCAGCACGAGCAGGATGGGCTAGCTGTCTTCCTGCCTTTGAATGCATTAGCTGAGTGCCATGTGGAGAGAACGGTAGACTTTTAGGCCAAATGTAGGTCTGACTGAAAAGCTGGAGAAGCAAATGGAAAAACTGATCCTATATGTGGAAAAGGAAGGATTTTTAAGAGCATGAAATATACTGTCTTCAGTGAGTATATTGAAGCAAGATCTTGGGTCTGATCCTTTGAAGAAGAGAGCTTCTGCTGCCATAGGTAGAAGGTGGTATTTTAAAACAAAACATGAGGAGATTATTTGGTCTCTCAAGTGCTTTTCTGACTTCCTTGTTCTAAATCTGCATGTGAAGCAAATGGACTCTGAAAGTGATCACAGCTTTCTTTATCCCAGCTGGACCATTTGCCTCCCTGGTTTTATGGGAAGCAGTGGTAAGGATAGGAAACTCAGATAAAAAAGTGTAGCACTGCCATCGCTTTGTCACCCATTTCCCCTTTTCTCTTTTGGCTCTTTAAATTTGGCCTGAAATTCCTGTTTTAGCACCTTTAGAAATAAAACAGTATTGATTGACTCTCAAAAGGTGAAGAATGTTTTCTTTTTTCTTGCGATTTCCTGGAGTTTTTATCTTTGTTCATTACAGTTACATGCGTTTCAGTCATATAGCTTTTCTTTTAGTAGTTATAATAGCTGCATTTTTGGGTCACCGTTATTATCACAGATATTCTTTGTTTACATGGATTGATAAGAAGCTCATGCCGAGGCTCTCCTGAGCACATTAATTTGATTTGACACATGATTACCTGCGTTATGTCATCAAGTGGAGATTTCAGGGTGAAATAAATCCTGATTATATTTAATACACGTGCCTTGTTGTTGCTATTGCAGGTAAATGACACCTTGGCTGAATGTATACTTTTTGAGTCATTCTATATTTCTGACAAAATAATGAAAATTGCTTCTGTGTCTCGTCATCTGTTGGTGGCCAAGCTGATGACTGTGCCCAGCCTAAGTTTTTCCCTTCGTGATATGATTTTTCCCCACTTTGTTTTTTAATGGGAATTCTTTTAACTCTTGAAGTTTAGTTATTTAACAAACCTGCATTTTAACTGTGGTAACATATAAATGACATGTAATTTACCATCTTAACCATTTTCAAGTTCAGTAGTGCTAAGTATATTTACATTGTTGTGAAACAGATCTTCAGAATTCTCTTCATCTTGCAAAACGGAATCTCTCTACCTATTAAACAATTCCCTGTTCCCTCCTCCCCCAGCCCCTGGCAACTACCACTCTACATACTGTCTTCTATGAATTTGATTGCGATAGGTACTTCATATAAGTGGAATCACAAAGTATTTGTCTTTTTGTTACTGGCTTATTTCACTTAGCATAATGTCCTCATGGTTCACCCATGTTGTAATATGTGCCAGAATTTCCTTCTTCTTTAAGACTGAATAACATTCAATTGTATGCATATACTACATTTTGTTTATCCATTCCATCTGTCCATGGGTCGCTTCCACCTTTTTGTCTATCATGAATAATGCTGCTACGAACATGGGTGTACAAATCTCTCTTTGAGACCTTGCTTTCAATTCTTCTGGGTATATATACCCAGCAGTGGAATTGCTGGATAATATGATAATTCTATTTTTATTTTACTTATTTATTTTTTCAATTTAATTTTATTTTTTTTAACATCTTTATTGGAGTATAATTGCTTTACAAGGGTGTTAGTTTCTGTTTTATAACAAAGTGAATCAGTTATACATATACATATGTCCCCATATCTCTTCCCTCTTGCATCTCCCTCCCTCCCACCCTCCCTATCCCACCCCTCTAGGTGGTCACAAAGCACCGAGCTGATCTCCCTGTGCTATGTGGCTGCTTCCCACTAGCTATCTGTTTTACGTTTCGTAGTGTATATATGTCCATGCCACTCTCTCACTTCATCCCAGCTTCCCCTTCCCCCTCCCTATATCCTCAAGTCCATTCTCTAGTAGGTCTGCGTCTTTATTCCTGTCTTGCCCCTAGGTTCTTCTGATCATTTTTTTTCTTTTTTTTTTAGATTCCATATATATGTGTTAGCATACGGTATTTGTTTTTCTCTTTCTGACTTACTTCACTCTGTATGACTGTCTCTAGGTCCATCCACCTCACTACAGATAACTCAGTTTCGTTCCCTTTTATGGCTGAGTAATATTCTATTGTATATATGTGCCACATCTTCTTTATCCATTAATCTGTTGATGGACACTTCGGTTGCTTCCATGTCCTGGCTATTGTAAAAAGAGCTGCAATGAACATTTTGGTACATGACTCTTTTTGAATTATGGTTTTCTCAGGGTATATGCCCAGTAGTGGGATTGCTGGGTCGTATGGTAGTTCTATTTTTAGTTTTTTAAGGAAACTCCATACTGTTCTCCATAGTGGCTGTATCAATTTACATTCCCACCAACAGTGCAAGAGGGTTCCCTTTTCTCCACACCCTCTCCAGCATTTATTGTTTGTAGATTTTTTGATGATGGCCATTCTGGATAATTCTATTTTTAATTTTTTGAGGAACTGCCATTCTGATTTGTGTAGGAGCTGAACCATTTTACATTCCCACTGGCAGTACATAGAGATTCCAGTTTTTCCACATCCTTGTTTATTTTGTTAGCAACCATTCTAATGGATGTGAGGTGTTATCTCATTGTGGTTTTGATATGTATTTCCCTAATTATTAGTGATGTGGACTATCTTGTCAGGTGCTTTTTGGCCATTTGAATATCTTTGGAGAAATATTTATTCAAGTCTTTTAATTTTTAGTTTGGTTGTTTGATTTTGTTGTTGTTGAGTTTTCTTTATATGTTCTGGATATCAATTCCTTTTTAGATATATAACTTGCAAATATTTTCTCCCATTCCATGGATTATCTTTTCACTCTTTTTTTTATGTTTATTTTTTGTGGTACGCGGGCCTCTCACTGTTGTGGCCTCTCCCGTTGTGGAGCACAGGCTCCGGACACGCAGGCTCAGCGGCCATGGCTCATGGGCCCAGCCGCTCCACGGCATGTGGGATCTTCCCAGACTGGAGCATGAACCCATGTCCCCTGCATCGGCAGGTAGACTCTCAACCACTGCGCCACCAGGGAAGCCCCTTTTCACTCTTGATTGTGTTTTTGTGCACAGAAGTTTTAAATTTTGATTTAGTGCTTTTTATCTATTTTTTCTTTGATTGTGTTCTTTAAGCCTAAGGACTTCTAATCTTTTAAGAAAAGTTTACTTTTATTGTTAAATAACTTCTGTTCCATTTGTTCTTCCAGGGGTACCAATTATTCTTATATTGAATCTCTATTTTCTGTGCTCCACACCCATAATTTCTAATCAGTCTAGTAACTATTTTTAGTATAAGCACGTGTGACATTTCTTAAGCTTGTCTTCCATAGCATCAACTTGCTTTTCTGTAGTGGCACTTCTGCCTGTTGTAGTTTTAAATACATTTTTAGTTTCAGCAGTGATATTTTTTCCTTTTTTTGCTTTATTTTTTAATCAATGTTAAAATGATTTAAATGTTCAAATGTCTGAAATTTAAAGTGTCAAATAGCTATATGAGGCTTTCTAAGGAAAAGGAATTCTTTTCTCTCTCCCTGCCATTTACCTTCCCCATAGCTACCATTTTCAGTTGGTTTAGCTGCTTCATTGGGTATTTGCATTGCATCACTAAGACTTGTACTTTTTGATACATCAGTTTCAAGTATTGATAGACATCCTTCGTGGAAGATGTGCTGCTTGCATACTCCCCTCCTGTACCTCTTCATCCTGATATAGTTAGGTTGTGATTTTGATCAGACCAGATTCAGTGTTAATGTTATTATGACCTTGTTAATGTCATTCACAGTGGAGCCATTTAGAATTCATTTAGAATTCTATGGATCCTTTTCCTCTTCTGTAAATTCTTCTTCTTTAAATTTTAGTTATTCTTCTTATGTTCTCTTATTCTTCTTCTTATATTTGCTTATTATTTTTCTGTGTGCTTATTATTCTATTCTATGTGCTTAGGATTCTACGTGCTCATTCAGTCGCAAACTCTGTCAGTTCTAGAAATATCTCAACATACCCAGACAGATGGTTATTCTGCAAACCTACTTTGTGAATCCACTTACCTGTCATCCAGTGATGTCCTTTCACAAGTAGGCCAGGTATTCCCTTTATTTTTCTCCTGAATCGAACTCCTGTTCCTGTATCTCATGCCTTCATTTTGATTAGTTTCCTCCCTGTTTTGCAAAAGACATCCTGCAATAAGACTATAGACTGTAAATCACTTTCTTCATTGTCCATTGTCTTCTAGCTTCTAGATTGCTGTTGAGAAGTGTAAGGACTTTCTGGTGCCTAATCCTTTGTTTATGAGCCACCCCCCATCACTTTCTGATCAGTTACAGGAATTTTTAAAAAAATCTTGTGTTTAAAAAAATCATGATGATGTGCTTAACGTGGGCATATTAAAATCGATGCAGGTGGGCAGGTATGCATCAGTGGACCATTACAGTCAACAAACTTAGGACTTATCACTTTAAGAAATGTTTTGAGTTTGTTGTTTGATCCTCCCCCCACCCCCATTCCATTTCCTTTATTTTTTTTTTATTCTGGAATTGCTTTTATTTGGCTATTAGATGTCCTGGATTAGTCCTCTAGCTTTCTCATTCTTACTGTTCTATTTTCCTTCACTTTGTTTTTTGGCTGTACATTTTGGGCAAGTTTCTTAACTTTATATTCCAACCCTTCTCCTGCATTTCCAATGATTGTTTTTTTTTTGGCGGTACACGGGCCTCTCACTGCTGTGGCCTATCCCGCTGCAGAGTACAGGCTCCGGACGCGCAGGCCTAGCGGCCATGGCTCATGGGCCCAGCTGCTCCGCAGCATGCGGGATCCTCCCGGACCAAGGCACGAACCCGTGTCCCCCGCATCGGCAGGCGGACTCTCAACCACTGCACCACCAGGGAAGCCCCCAGTGATTGGTTTTTAAGTCTCCTGTTGTTGTTTGAATGGGTGCAATATCTTCTTCCTGATGTTACTGTTGTTAAGGTCTTTTCATCTACTCAGATTCAAGAGAAGAATCTTCCAGTCTCAGGCTTTAGATATAAGGCTGGCTTCAGATGCTTAAGATAAATAAATAGATAAATAGAAATAGATAAATACTGAGAAAGACAAGCTATAGCTCTGACCTTCCTCTATCACGTCATCTTGTCCGTCCAGGCTTGAGGTTGAGAGTTTCTTCTGTTTGGTTTCTGCTGGACTCTATAGAGTATAGAGCTCTCTGAAGAAGGATACACACATTTCAAGTCTGAAATTTTTTCTACCTGATCTAAATGGCTCTATTTATGTGTAACACTTTTCTAAAATTTTGAGGATAAATGTATCCATTCCTGGTTTCAGCATTGATGACTTCTTTCCTCCTTTAGTACTTTGTGTTCATCTGTTCTATTTTGGGAATGGAAGCTTTGAAATCTTTAGTCATGTAGGCCCCACCCAAAGCTCTGCTTCAGTAATACCATTTTCTGCTTTTTTATTTGTTTTCTACTTGATCGACTGCCTTCATTCAAGTTCATAATTCATAATTTTTTTGTTAATGCCGACTCATTTCTGATCTCATGTTTTTCTAAAGTTCTCTTTTATGTAGTATACCTATTTCTTAAGTAAATATTTGCTCTGATTCTATAGTCTTCCTTCTCTTGAGCCCCATAATATTTTTCATTTGCCTGGTGGATTTGGATTTTTCTGTCTCTTATCCTTAGAGAATGAAGTCTATGCATATTCAGTATCAGGTATTGCCCTGCATTCTTTCTAGAGACTGAAATGAGTCACTGTTTGATTCAAGTCCAGATGAAGGAAAAAGGTTAGCTTTATAGTAGATAAATTTGCAGGTTGGAAATTCATCTTCCTTGAGACATAGGAAAAGAGCCAGCGTCAGCTCCAGAAGTAATCAAAGGGAACATTTGCCTCAAAACCAGAGACTTTTTTTTAAGGTATTTGGTGTGGCACTCAGTAATTAGCAAGATCATTGTTACTTGGCATGGCTGCCCATATCAGAAGCCAGCTGGTAGTGCTTCTTTCCCACATATTTTCTGGGCCAGTCATTATGGCCACATGTAAATTAGAAGTAAATACAGCCAGAGATTACTTGCTCAGTTGGAGCCATGAACCCCTTTTAAGGAGCTGAGTGTATTTTAAATGTACTCCAACGCTCCCTGGCTTAGTTCACTCCAGCCGTCATCCCTCTGAACAGGGAGCATCATTGTGAGTCTATTGGGGTCTCATTTACTTATTTTCTGTCCACCTAATTACAGTTTCACATGAAGGGAATGTTGGGCCTTAAATGTTCTCCAACCTTCCATATTGATTCTTTCCAGTATATTTCTGGAAGTTTAAGCAATAGCTGGGATCCATCTGTGGCTTCTAAGATTGATTCAGGATATTTCCTTTTCTTATATTCAGTTGGTTATTTTCCATTAATCTAGCACAGAACCATGAGCCTATGTAGCTTTCTTACTTGTAAATGGTATTTTATCTATCCATTTTTTAAAAAGTTATCTTTTTAAATTGAAGTATAGTTGATTTACAATGTTTTGTTAGTTTCAGGTGTACAACAAAGTGATTCAATTATATATACATGCATATCTATTTCTTTCAGATTCTTTTCCCTTATGGGTTATTACAAAATATTGAGTAGAGTTCCCTGCGCTGTACAGTAGGCCCTTGTTGGTTACCTATTTTATGTGTGTGTGTATATACATATACATATACATATACATATACATATACATATACATATACATATATATATATATATATATATATATATATATATATATACAATTCAAACTATAGGGAGGGATTTTGAGGTAATTCATACCCAAAGACTGTAAAATGGATGAATGGGCAAGTCAACAGGTGACAAAGCTCATATTCTGCAAGTGAGTGGCATTAGATGTAGTTTTGCGGTTTTGAGAAGAATGATATAGATTAGAAGCCATTCCTAGAATGGAAAATGGGGACAACTAGGGAAGAAGAGAATGGGCAATAGTGATGGCCAAGGGCACCTGCGGTTAATGGAGCTGACTCACACTGCTTTGTGGTTTCCTGTACCTGGAGCTCAAGCAAAGGAAGTAGAGAGTTATGGTGAGGGCAGGCTATAAGAATTGCAGGGCAGGTATCTGAATACTTGGAAGAGTTCAAAGAGGGATGAATTTCTTTAAAAATTCCGTGCAACTCTGTAGTTAGCAGTCTGGGGCTCTGGGAAAGCAGGACACAAGATGTCAAAGTAATCCAGCTTACTTGGCCAGAGACTGAATGACATCATTATTTAGGGTATTGTCTTTTTTGTCATCACATCTCTTCCCCCATGATTTGTACAGTTTTGTAAATAGGCTGGGAAGTAAATAGGTTTCATAAATGTAATTTTAATACATTGCTCCCCGAGAGAGCTATCTTATACCCTTTTAGGTAGTATTGCTTAGCTCTTATATTTTAAGAGTTAAGTAACCACATCCCATCTTACAAAAGGCTCTTATAATGTAAGAATATGTTCAACATCCACTTTTATGAATCTTCTAGTGTTATACACTATTATCTCAGAAATAAAGATCTCTTCGTCTGAAAAAAAAAGGTTTAACAAAAGCATCAAAACTCGATATGTCTTAGATGCTTTAGGGGAAGACAGTTAATGTTCTGTCTTGATGTTCGTCTTCAAAATATGAAACTAACAATCTGTACTATCTACTATGTAGCTCAGGCATGTGTCACATAAATCAAAACTAGGGGCACATCATGAAAGTTTTATATGGATGAGAGCAGCCCAGGGTACCCTGTTTCAGGGTTTGGGGAAATAGTTACTCTGCAGAATGTCTGACTTGCATCCTGCTTCCTGAAGGACTTTATGAAATTTTTGCTTTAAAAAACTCCAAGCGGGCTTCCCTGGTGGCGCAGTGGTTGAGAGTCCGCCTGCCGATGCAGGGGACACGGGTTCGTGCCCCGGTCTGGGAGGATCCCGCGTGCCGCGGAGCGGCTGGGCCCGTGAGCCATGGCTGCTGGGCCTGCGCGTCCGGAGCCTGTGCTCTGCAGGGGGAGAGGCCACAACGGTGATAGGCCCGCCTACCGCAAAAAAAAAAAAAAAAAAAAAACCTCCAAGCACTTTCTCACTGTTAATATTTGTACGCTTGGAGGGTTCATCTATGGAAAGGCCCTGGGGTGGGTCCTGGTTCAGGTCTCTGCTCCATCATTTCCTGACCACATGACTGGGAACAATGCATTGGGTTTCTCATCTATGAAAAGAGTTAACAATATCTGCCTTAAACTGTATGTGAAATGGTTGTGCCAGTGCTCAGCATCTAGTAGGTGTTCATTAAATCCCAGTCTCCTGCCCCTCCCCCTTTTGCTGTCAGCAGTGATGCCATATGGCATATTTGTTACATCCATTTCGCTATCCCTTTCCCAACTGCAGGTCGGGTGCCCAGCATTCACCTTTTGGGCAACTCTGTGTACTCTGATTATTGAAAATATTTTATGGTTTTATCACTTAATGATTTAGCTCAGCAGAAGTGATACTGGGCCAGGACACAGAGCGTGAGTCTTTTAAAATAGAATCTCGCTTGCCTGCTTGTTTTGCTTTTTGGTTATCATTGTTTATATATTTATATATTATATAATATTTTTATATATTCATCTGTCCGCTCCACATATAATAGAACAAGAAGATGTGAATTGTCAATATGTGAGAAGGAAAAAGGAAAAATATAAAAGTAGGGGTGGCACAAAATGGTGCCAGAAATAAGTTCAGTACAAAAGAGTGCACCATAGCGCCCTGTCATTTTCCCAGGGTAGGCTTGGGTCTCTGGCACTCCTCATGAAAGAGGAAATACACTCTGTGGATGTGTGCCTTTCTCCTGGGCTGTTACTTAAAATCACAGTGTGATAAACAGCAGGTATTTTTCCCTCTAAAACTGGGACTGAGGAGAACATCACTGTTGTCTTAGGGCAGCTATGGAATTTTGTATTGAATGTTAGACCAAAATGTGGCTTGACAGCTTTACTTCTTATCTATTAATAAAAATAGTCACTCTAACAGAAAGGTAGAGGAAGAAAATAGGAAGGTGCCACAGTTCTAAACAACTAAAACCTAAAGTGATTAAAACTACAGTATGGGGCTTCCCTGGTGGCGCAGTGGTTGAGAATCTGCCTGCCAATGCAGGGGACACGGGTTCGAGCCCTGGTCTGGGAAGATCCCACATGCCGTGGAACAACTAGCCCCGTGAGCCACAATTACTGAGCCTGTGCGTCTGGAGCCTGTGCTCTGCAACAAGAGAGGCTACAATAGTGAGAGGCCCACACACCTCGATGAGGAGTGGCCCCCACTTGCCGCAAGTAGAGAAAGCCCTCGCACAGAAACGAAGAGCCAACACAGCCAAAAATAAACACATAAATAAATAAATAAAAATTTTTTAAAAATAAAAAAGGCAAAATTCCTTAAAAAAAAAAAACCTACAGTATGAAGGATAATACACAGAGACAGGATAAAAATCAGAACGTAAGGTTCAAAAATCAGAATGTAAGTTGCTGCCAAACCTTGATTGTTTCTTAGGAAACAGTTCTTCTGAGGTTATGTGACTTGCTCAGCATAATCCAGCTAATAGAAAATAGTGCCAGAGGATTTGGCAAAGACTTGGGTTAAATATCCAACTCTGCCATTACTTAACTGCTCAAGACTTGGATCTTGTGATGCTGGTTCATAACTTTTACTATTATGAAAAGTATTATTTGCCAATAGTTTGAAAGTGTTCCAGTGTTATCTTGCATGCTGCTGAAACCAGAAAGTATATTTACAGACAAAAGCTCCCTGCAGGCAGGGGCAGGCTCAATTTTATTCATTATGCCCTTAGTTCACTGTAGATGCTTCATAAATATCTTTTGAATAAAAGAAAGAATATTGTAAGATGGTATGAAAACAACCTAAAAATGAAAACTTTTCTTAAAATGAATGTATTTCTTTAAATTCTTAAACTGGAAAAATGTCCCCTTCTGGACTAAATTGCAATGTGGAAATTATCACATAGGTCTAGCACCCTCTCTCTAAGGATATCGAGAGGAATTGAGAAATGTACTCTTCCTCATACATGTGGAAGTCTGATTTACAAAGCTCCCCCCTCCCCCAACCCAAGTACTTTACTTTTTCTTGTGACCGACTCATGTCTATAACTTTGGGGCGTCTTGCCTTTCTTTAATCCTGAAAGTGGTAACAAGTTCCCTAAAGAAATATAAACATGGAACACATTCACTTATGTCTCATCTGGGACTGGGACTTGCTCGCTGCTCTAGGGCTGGTTCTGCCATTAATGAAGAGTAAGGTTCCAGTCATCTCTCTTCTCCAACCCGCAGGGTTTTTCATCTGCTAATGGGCAGGGTTGAACTGGGTGTCTCTAAGACACTCGATACTATTATTCTTTTTGCCCTTTGTCTATAAACTGTCAGCTCTTAATTGTGAGTCACTCAATTCCTTTGTTATTTAATGACAGGATGGCTCTTCCCTCTGCCCACTCTCCCTGTCTTCACAACTTGAAATCACCTGCCCAAAACATCTAGCTATCACACCAAGTTGGATGCAGACTTACGAAAATACATCAACTGATTTGGATGAATGGCACAGAAGTCCTCCCGTGAGATGTTAGATGCTCCCTCCCGGGTTCCTCATTTCATTAAGCTGGTAGTTGGCATTTGGTATAGGGGATTTTTCACTTCCCGTGGCCAAAGGTACTTCACTTGCATATGCTAGTCCTCTGAGGCTGACGGTGGGTTTTCCTGTCCTTTTCCAGGTACACAGTTGCTCCTAGCATGACTGTGATCTGATCAGCAACCACGAGAATCTGACTCCCGTGTGGGGTGCCTTAGTGCTGGGGCCTGGTCACCGCCCACAACTCCAGAGCTGCCATGGCTGCTGCCTCTACGTCCACCCCTGTCATTTCACAGCCCCAGGTATGTGACTCAAACCTGCATAGGTTTGGGCTAATCATAGTTTTGTTGAGTATTTCAATTGAATTTCAGAAAGTGTGTTTGACTTTGGAGATCATGTGTCTCCTTTGAAGTATCATTTGGTGGGGATTTTTTTGAAGAGTATTTTTGTGAGGGAGGTCCTTATGGTTTTCAGTGCCTAGGGTGTCTGGCCGTTACCGTAGGCATCAAACTCCTAATCAAGGCAGTCTGTAGTAAATCCTGCTGTTGGCTTTTTTAGGGTTTATTTCGGAACAGATCTAACCTTTTTTTTTCTTTTTTGGCTGCATTGGGTCTTCATTGCTGTGCGCAGGCGTTCTCTAGTTGTGGCGAGTGGGGACTAGTCTTCCTTGCAGTGCACGGGCTTCTCATTGCGGTGGCTTCTCTTGTTGCAGAGCACGTGCTCTAGACGTGTGGGCTTCAGTAGTTACAGCACGTGGGCTCGGTAGTTGCAGCACGTGGGCTCAGTAGTTGTGGCTCATGGGCTCTAGAGTTGTGGTGCACAGGGCTTAGTTGCTACACAGCATGTGGGATCTTCCCAGACCAGGGATGGAACCCACGTCCCCTGCATTGGCAGGCAGATTCTTAACCACTGAGCCACCAGGAAAGTCCAGAACAGATCTAATCTTACAACAAGTTTTCTGAATGTTGTCTTGATGTCCTCCTCCTATAATGATGATTATTTTGTCTTGACCTGTTCTAGTAACTTTGAGAAGAAAATGCAATTCCAGAAACTTCTGAACCACAGTAATATGAGTTACTTTTTCTGTCCAGTGAAGAACAGTCACATGGCAAGAGCATTGTTCTTACTGTTTTACAATCTGATCTATTCAAGTATTAACCGGACTCTTTCAGTTTCAGCAGGCAGCATGGTATAGTGGGGAAACAGACTTTGGAGTCATTAGGCCTGTGCTCACATCTCAATTGCTGGATAAGGTGCCTTAGTCATGCTAACCTCCCACAGCTTCCATTTCTTTTCATGTAATCATCTTTCACAGCATGGTTATGGGGATTAAAGGAGAGAAGCTATGCAAAGCATGTAGTACTCAACAAGTGTGGTTTCCCACTTGCTCTTCCTTTATCTTTGTCTCTTCCTTCTGGGCTGTGACCTCTGATCGCATTCATGAGAATCACTTTTAGGTCAAGGTTGAAGAAAAAAGTGCACCTTTGAGAAAAAGCCATATTGATTGAAATTTGAATCATTATGATACAAAATATTGTTCCGTACTTTTTTTTCTTTGTATCATTTTGCAGGCTACTAAATTTTGTATATATTTCTTTTTTTTAATTGAATACAAGTTTTATATAATATGGGAGCCTTCATAAGGAAATGAAGATCTGAAGAAACAGACCTATGTATTTTTATGCTGGGTGGGGTTTTATTGTTTTTTTTTTTTTTTTGAAGTACAGTTGATTTACAGTGTTATGTTAGCTTCAGGTGTACAACAAAGTGATTCAGTTATACATATATATAGAGAGAGAGCGTGTGTGTGTGTGTGTGTGTGTGTGTGTGTGTATATTTTCAGATTCTTTTCCCTTATAGGTTATTACAAAATATTGAGTAGAGTTCCCTGTGCTACACAATAGGCCCTTGTTGTATATATTTCAGGTAGGCGTGTGTGTCTGTGTGTCTGTATGTGTGTGTAAAGAAGGGGACGGAGGGAAAGGAAGGAGAGGGAGAAAGGAGAAAGGGGCATTTCCACTTTATTTACTATAAATGCTTTTCTTCTTCTCTGAAAGACCTTGGAATTTTATCATATGGATAGTTGTTGCTGTTCCTTAACATTATAAAGTTTGTAGTATCATTTTCCAGGATGTTTAGTGTTATCACCATCATGTGTATTTCTGTTTTCTGGTAAACGGATCATTGCCTTTTCAACACCTCATTTACTTTGGGTGTTTGGTTTCTATTCCCCTCAGTAGTGTTCTTGGTGCCCAAGAGAGACATGGTAAATGGGTGAAAAGATTTACTGCCTGTTACCTGAGGTCACCATTTCAAAGTCCACTGCAGCTGTTCCCTTGCAATGACTATTCTTAGCCTTTTGTGGAGTGAGTTAGATCCTAGTACAGGTTTTCTGGACAGGGTATTTCAGCATCCCAGTCTCACTACTCTCTTTTGTCAGCATTTCCAACAGCATCATCTTATCTACACATCTTCCCTCTTACAACAAGCTACTATCAGCCGGTGAGTAATATAAATATTTTTAAATGACTAATTTAATGAAAATGTTTAGCACCGCCCTAGGTAGAAAGAGGTCATATTTAGTATAAACACTTGGGGAAATATATACTCTTGTAAAGTCTCTGTGGGAAAGTAAATTGGTCCAGTCACTCTGGAAAGTAATTTGACAGTATCTGTTAAAATTATAGACTTTTGCACATGCCCTGTTCCCATCTTGGTACCTATGTTAGAAACACGTGAGTCCAAGGAGATGTGCAGGAAGATATTCACTGACGCATTTATTGAAGGCCAAGAAGTACAAAACTTTCTAATATTCAGTAGTAGAAGGACTTAATCAAGTCGGTCATGTTGATACAATTTTAATACTGCAGTTAAATGATGGATATCTGTCTATCTCAGCACAGCTCTGTCTCCTCAAGATATCTAGTGGAGGGAAAAGAAAGCAAGATGCAGAATGATACTTACAGGAAGATATCATTAAAACTGTGAAACAAGACCATATGTTTTTAGGGATAAACATATGGTACATTAATGTAAATGCGTATAGTGAAAAGTCTGTAACACACATTGTCAATGGGAAAGAGATTGTCCCCAAGAGGGCAAAAATTGGATCTTGGGAGATAAAAAAATCCCTCCAGAGCTTAAATTTGCCTGATGAAATCCTATTCCTTATTACTTAATTTCTCCTTAGGGAGAATTTGAATTTAATTAAAGTTTCTTCCTTGAGCGTCACCAATAGGAAAAAAAAAAAAGTTAAGAAACACTGGTCTAGAAGGATACACAAGGCTCTTCAGTCACATTGCCTAGGTTCAAATCCTGGCTCCAGTATTTCGTAACTGAGCCTGTTGGGTGAGAGGAGAAAAGGTATTCACTCTCTCAGTGCCTTGGTTTCCTCATCTGCAAAATGAGCATCATCATGAAAAAGCCAACTTCATAGGGTGGTTTTAGGGTTGAAATGAGATCATGTGTGTAGAACTTAGAACAGTATCTGACATATTGCTCAATACATCTCAGTATGCAGCAAGCACTGTGGCAGGCCTGGGGATGCAAGAATAAATAAGATAAAGAAGGCTTTCGCCCTGTCAGAGTTTATAAATGTAGTGGGAAATACACAGATAAGGAAGCAAAAAATTAGAATGCTGTGTCACAAATGCTATGATATAGGAAGTATGGGTGCTCTGCGGGTAAAGTGGAACACCAGAAAAGACATGTAGAATCAGGGAAGGCTTCTCGAAGGAAGACTGCCAGGCTGGGAGCTTGCGAATGAGGATGAGTTATTCTGGTAAGGGAGAGGAGACAGCCCATGTGAATGTCAGGTGTCCCAAGGTGAGAGCTCACAGCATTTGCATGTGAGTTCAGGGGTGGTTGCCATAGACTGGGGTATGAGGTTGTGAGCAGTGATGTCTAGAGCCAGCTCTGCCCGCTTACAAGATCTGATTGTTCAACTTTCAAAGGAATTTCGTGAGCCAGTTGACTTCATGCTTGTAGCCTGAAATCAGCCAGGGTGGAGTATTTACACCACAGAAATTGGCAAACACAGGCCCTCATTCCTGAGCACCCATTGTTAAATACTTATCGGCAAAGTTAAGGTTGTAGAAAAGGTAGATGTGTTAGGTTACAAAGTTGGAGAAGGTTTTGCAGGGTCTCGGAAGCCAAATGAAGGGATTTAACATTAACCTCAAACAAGCCTGTGTAGCTCGTGTGTCTTAGAGCTGGGTTCAAACCTTGACTATTAACAACTGTGTTGAAGCAATTAATTAATGAATCTCAACCAGGGAAGTGAGTCCCATGATTCTCACCATGTCTTGGGAGCAGTAGTAGCTTCTGATAGCTGGGGGAACTCAAGCCCTCTTGGAAGGAGTCGGCTGTAAGCTGGGGCGTTAGGTCACAGAGAGAGGCAGCTTACCCTTCCGGAGAGATGCAGCTCATTGGGTCACTTGGTTCCCAGGATCCTCTCGCCCATGATGAGCATCTTGATTATATGTCAACTCTTCACATGTAATTTGTGCAGTCAGATTTTAATCCGAGGCTGATTTGCCCTTGCCCCCAAGCCTGTATTCATTGTAGTCTCTCCTATTATCAAGTTTTCCCCAGGTTCAGAGAAGGTAAAAGTAATTTAAATACAGCATCTCCTTAGGCAAGGCGTAATAAGCTGTTCACTCAATCAGCTTCGCCCAGTATTGTCTGGCACATCAACTTGCATTCTTTTAGAGTGAATTCAGGGACCTGTGCAAAGATAAACCCACATTCAAGTGTGAAAGGCCTGACAATCCTTTCCTAAGACAAAAACAACAATTTAAAAAAAAAAGCTTTTGGTTTTGTTTGGTACTCTATTCATTTGGTAACAAAGAGCATTTTTCTAATCAAGGCTGCCTATTACTAGATATAAACTAATTAATATGAACAAAATAGCTGGTGATTGTTTCCAACAATAATAGGGAAGAAAGGTTCATTGTCACTCTTGCTGGAATTGCTGTTTAGTCAGTGAAAGATACGCCTGGTGCTTTGAAGTGGGACAAGTTTGTATTCCCTGCTTGACTCCTGCCTAGACTGTAAGATGGATTTTTGTTTGCTCATGCTGAGAGAGACAGCACCTTGTTCTGAAGCTAGATGAATACTGAGGCGAAACTGGGCTAGCAGCAGCAGGAAGGCTGTGTTTGTAGCTGCTTTATTGTTCTGCTAGTCCAGATAAAAGAGCACCCAAAGGAAGCTCTGGAGATGTTTGCAGACAGGAACATGTGCATCCTTTGGTTAAACTAATGCGCTCTTACCCTGCGGGGATGGGAGAATGTAGGGGATGGAGGTAGAATAGGTAACCAATGACCATTTTCTGTTTCTAGAACGCTGTTTAGCAGGACTTTAACCTTGGTTCATCCAGTTACTGTGGGTGGAGTATGGATTAAAAGTTTTATTTTCTTTTTGAATGGAGGGGTCAATAGTTCAATCCATGAATGGGTGGTTTGGGGTCTCTCAAACCGACAGGTATTAGAGATCAGAAGAGGTGTTTAAGAACTTCAAAGGCATTCGGATCTCACACCTGTGATTCCAGTAAGGAAGGAATCTTTGCCATCAGTATTTTACAAGGTATTTCATTCTGTCTCATTTGCTAAGTGGCTGTCTTGGTTTCAAGCCAAGGAAACGAAGATATTTTGATCCCTTCAAGTGATGTCCCGTAGCTTTCATTAAAGATGTGAATTTGGGTAGATGCTCAATGTCTTCATCTTCATCAACAGATTTGTTCCCCTAGTTCTTACCCAGTTCTCTGATATAACTAACAAGTAGGTCTCTACTTGGTGTCTGCTGGAAGACAGGTGTTTTTGAACATCATTACTAATAGGTTTTTAGAGGTTTTATTTCTGATATTAGAGAATGGATACATTTGGATTAAAGCAGTTGAATTCCTTGTTCAGTGGGTTGTGTTTTTTGAGATTGAAAGACTTTTTCTTTTTTTTTTTGGAACTTTGTATTATGCAGTTTTCAAACATTTACAGAAATCAAAAGAATAATATAATGAATCCCAATATAGCCATCACTGAGATTCAACAGTTATTAACATTTGGCCAAACTTGCTTCACCTTCTCTCATTTTGGGGGGATGAAATATTTTAAAGCAAATCCTTGGCATCCTGTTATTTTATCTCAGTCCTCATACATCAATATGCATCTCTAAGAAAGAATTCACTTATATAACCACAGTCCCATTCTTACACATAGCAAAATTTAAAACAACATTTTAATATCATTTTCTACTCGTCCATATTCAGAATTTCCCAATTGCTTTTCTCAAAAGTGTTTTTGCAGTTGGTATATAAAATGTTATCTTTTAAAAACACTGATTAGATCAGTTTACTCTTCTGCCTGAAACTATTCAATGACTTTTTAAGGTTTGAAAATGGGATTGTTGCAATTGTTAAGTTATCAGTCCCTAAAATAAGGGATCATGGCTATCTTGGTAGTAACTTTCTTCTGGACTAAAGTGTGAGCAATTACTTGTAGTATGACATATGTTTCCAGTGCCGCATAATGAAGACATAGTGTGGTCTGGCTTCACCTACCCAGAGAAAAGAGAATGCGTGGGCTTAGATCCAGGTGAATTTTGGTTCAAATATAGGTTTAAATCCCTTTCAATATAGATCTCTCTTCAGCTAATTTTTTTTTAATCTCTAGAATTCAAATAATATACACTGTGCTCACAGATTTAAATGACAAAATATCTGCTAGGTGCTTTGTACAGTATCAGCCTCTTAATAGATCCCTGACATATGTTAGTTCCTTCCTTTTTCCCCATAATTATTCCCCATAGTTTATTGCAGGGAGTGAGTGGTTACCTCTACATATGGTCTGTGTGTATGACACGCTTATGTGTAGTATGCCAGAAGATCCATCAGAGGAAAGCCAAGTTGGATAAACACTCTAAGGAAAACTCCAGTGTATTGCCAGGAATAAATGCGTGTGGAGATAAACACTGAGATTTCTGACTTACTCCACCTTGAACCATGTTTCTATTAGAAGTTAAATTTGTTCTCATATTGCAGTTTGAATTCATCTCTGCCCCCTTTTGTGTTTATAAACACAGATAAAGTTTGAGATGATATCTTATTTCAGAACCCAAGGGCACATTTGGAGTTTTCTATTCATAAGACAAAATTTTGCTGGGATACCTAGGGTAAACCACAAATGAGACCTTTAATGTTTGTTTCTTTTTCTTTCTAATTGGTTTAGTCTTTAATGATTAATGGAGCCAATTCTTTATCCTTCAAAGTGATGTGGCTTCCTCCCTCTTACTGCCCATGATGGTGCTCTTGGCCTATTTTCCTTTTTACACTCCTAGCTTCTCCAGTTATTTTTCTTTGAACTTTAGTTGCAGCTATTCCATGAATAAATGCTAAGGTGGGAAAATGCCCTGCTGTTTTTACCAGCTGAGGAGATGGTAATCAGAGGGTACAGGGGAGTTTTGTCTTTTGAGAACTGTACCTTGCTGTAATAAGACTGTCATTTAAAAATTCCACCTTGGATGATACTACCAAGTGATGATACTGCGTGATGATACTACCATTTGGTAATCACATAGCATCCCTTAAAGAACTGCCTATAAGTTAGACTTATTCCATTTCGTAAATGATTATCCTGGGCAGGCTCAGGCTGGGAGAGAAGTGATAGTGGGTTGTTATCTGCTCCTTAGCATCAGATAAAATGTTTCTGAAAGGGCCGTGAAAGGGATGAATTCCTGAAAGGCAAGGTTAGGTATTAAGCAACTTTCAAAGATTCAGACCACCTTTGGTAGCAAGAGCACCTGTCCTGTAGGAAGAGGGATAGGGTATGGTTGTTGGTGAACAAGATAGCTGCCCCATTTAAAAGTATTTGCACTGAGATGAACTTCCACCAGCCAGCATAGGGAGGTTTGAAGCCTTAGTTCAAGCCTGGGAGAAAAAGTCATTCATCTGGATTCAGGTCTGGGCCCCAACTCCAAGGGCTTTGCATATTCTGGAACTGTTTAGCATTACCTTAACTGTGGTTGATCAAGTTACTGAAGTCACCTGGCAAAAACCTGGCAAAAACAAAGGGCCCAGGAAGAAGCCCAGCCCTATGGCCTGTGCTCTGGGCTTACCTCTGACATGCTGATTTGTATATGGATGCACAGTGGGAACTCAGGACTCAGAGATTATGGTCAGGCATAGATGTGACAAGTCAGGTGGAGACACTCAGCTGCTGGTCAGCTCACTGTCTCATTCAAGACCAGCTTGGAAAAGCAGAGCAACACAGCCTGCAGCTGGGAATTCAACTCTATATCAGCGGAGAAAGAAAAGGTAGAAAGAACAAGGTGGCAAATGACAGGGAATCTGCGAGATTGTAGTCCTGTTGTGCCAAGATGTTTAACTCAAATGATGTATCCGGAATATACATTTATTCTTATGAGAACTTTTCTGCATGATTTTTTTCTCAAACATATTAAAAATTGCATTAAGTATTTAAAACATTAAAAACTGCCTCTTTTCAGTTGCACATCTTATTGCTTTCCTCTAAGCTAGTCACAGAAATAGCATCGAGAAGCTGTTTGTAAGAAGAGAATACAGTAAGTGTGGGTAGTAGAATACAAGAAGAACTTAAAGAATAGGTATACAACCCTATTTTCTAAAAATTGAGAGGCAGGGCGCGGTAACGGACTCCTGGACCCCGCGGCGGCAGCGGCGAGTTTAGTGAGGCCTGGCAGGGCTTAGAGGCCCGGCCGGCGCGTGGCCGCAGCCGCAGAGCCTGAGGCCGGGGCGTCGTGCGCAGGCGCTACCCGGCTGGGCCGTGAGCCGCCTCGGCGGCGAGGCCTTCCCGATGCCGGTTGGGGCTCTGCGGAGCAGAGCGGAGGATGCGCACGGGCCGCGGGCGGGGTAGAAGGCCGGCAGCCCGCTCCCCCGCGCGCGGTGGATGCGGCGGCAATGGACGCCCTAGAGGAAGAGAGCTTCCCGCTGCCCGTCTCTTCGCCTCTGATGCAGAACTTGATGCTGTGGTTGGATATTAAGAGGACATTATCATGGATGGTGAGTTCCAGCTATTACAGAGGAATTTCCTGGCCAAGTACTACCAGGAGTTTGAAGACGCAGAAGAGAGTAAGCTCACCTACACACCTATTTTTTTTTTTTTTTTTTTTTTTTTTTGCAGTACGCGGGCCTCTCACTGCTGTGGCCTCTCCCATTGCAGAGCGCAGGCTCAGCAGCCATGGCTCACGGGCCCAGCTGCTCCGCGGCATGTGGGATCCTCCTGGACCGGGGCACGAACCTGTGTCCCCTGCATCGGCAGGCGGACCCTCAACCACTGCGCCACCAGGGAAGCCCCACACCTACTTTTAACGAATGTATTTCTTTGGTAGAAAATTATATAGAACAGATGTTGGAGCGGATTCCTGGATTTAACATGGGGGCTTTCACTACAACTTTACAGCACCGTAAAGATGAAGTGGCCGGTGACATTTTCGACGTGCTTCTCACGTTTACCGATTTTCTAGCTTTTAAAGAAAGGTTTCTGGACTACCGAGCAGAAAGAGAAGGCTGGGGACTGGACTTAAGCAGCGGTTGAGTGGTGATTTCATTGTGCAAATCATCTTCTATGCCAACTTCCCAGAGCAGTCTGCAGCGCTAGGTCCCACCTGCAGGTAATGGGATCTTTCTAGACATCACCAGGCCAATAGACTGGGAGAGGCTTTGGCTAATGATGTCAGAAGAATATGTCTTGGAAAGACTGACTCTGTTCTGCACCTCTTCACTAATGTTAAGTATTGATGGGTCAGAAGAAAATTACCTGACTTCCTGGACACGTTCTTGTCTTCGGTAACCCTAGTACTCCTCCCTGAGTAGACACCTCTCGCAGGAGCTTCTGAGTCTGGCTCCTGCATCAAGCCCAAGACCAGCATTCCACCCGGGGGGCACTTCCCCAGCATACGTGATGGTGTGCCCATGTTGGAAGAACCCTATCACCAACTCTTGGCCCAGCAGGCCTTGCATGTCCCACCAGGCTTTTTGTGCACTCACAGCTTTTTATATGGGTCAGAGTTTCAGTTCTGCAGCCTCAGTGGGGTTTTTGACTGGGAGTATTTATCCAGGGGTTAACTCAAGCTAGCTGCCCATCTCAAGATTTCTGAAAATCCTGTCACAGCTAGTCTTGGCTGTAGGAATCAACTTAGATTTCCTTTACCTAAAAGGTACATGTGAAAATCAATTCCTAGTCTTACATGTACAGTCCTTGTATCACTGTCTTCTGCTGGTCCTGATGTAGTCCCATTGTTTCTATAACTCTCGTTTGCATGTTTTAAAAAAAATATTTTTATAGATGAATACTCAGGCTAACCTAGTGGATATAATCTTGGAACTTCCATGATGACCCACTTCAAGATCAAAATATTATATGCTGTGTGCTATTTAGCTGTTAGTGCTATGAAAGCAAACATGCTTGCTACATTGGTGTTCCTATTTTACTGGGCACCAATGAATGTATGCTGGAAGTAGTCTGAAAGGTTTCCTTTCTTAGAGCATGTTAGTGTTCGTGCAGGTTTGCTTAAAACCCTTTCTGTGTAAAACAGCTCCTTAGGCTTTCTGTTGGGGTAGGGGCTCTGCACTTACTTCTTACTGTCAAAATAATCCTACCAAGATAGTGTTCCACTGGTCTAGCTCAGTAGGAGGTAGCAAACGGCTTTACTGGTCATCTGTCTGCTTGGATTTAGTACACTGGTTTAGTACAATGTTTGATAGAACATTACCGACAAGAAAACATGGATGTCACATCTCTAGAAACAAAAACTGTAGTAGTTCAATTCCCAATGTGTACCTTAGTTGTTATTTTGTTTGTTTTTATTTTTATTTTTTAAGTAAAAATAAGAATCTCTGCTGACTTTTCACTTGGCTGTTCTGGTTTTAAAGGATGAGCTATATAGGCTGTGTGTTTTTCTGTACCGATGTGGCACTTATTAAATACTTTTTACCATGAGTAAAAATAAAATAAATAATAAAAAATTGAACACCTAAAACTAATACAATGATCTATGTCAGTTATATCTCAATTTAAAAAACTGTTAAATGAGAAAACTACCCAAAAATCCTGTATACAAATGCCTTAAAAGTATCAAGTATTTAAGAATAACTCTAATAATAAATTTGGTATAAGAACTCTGAGATTATTTATAAAACCTTATTAATAGACATTAAAGAAAACTTAAACAGAGAGATACTATGTCAATGGATTGTAAGATTCATTGATTTCATGTCAGTTCTCTTTAAATGCGTCTGGAGATCGAATGCAGTCACAGTGAAAATTCCAAAAAATTGTCTTGAAACCTCACGAGCTGATTCTAACATTCATATCAAAATACAAAAGGTCAAAACTAGCCAATATCATCTTGAAGAAGATGACCGAGGTGGGAAAAAGTGATCTTCCAGATATCAGAATTTATTATAACATTGTAATAAATAAGTCAGTTTGGCATTTGTATAGGGATAGATAAACCATTGGAAGAAATAGAGCCTAGACACCAATCCACACGTATTATTGTAAAAAAAAAATGGATTTGAAACAAGATAATAAAGAAAGGGGCTTCCCTGGTGGCGCAGTGGTTGGGAGTCTGCCTGCCGATGCAGGGGACACGGGTTCGTGCCCCGGTCCGGGAGGATCCCATGTGCCGCGGAGCAGCTTGGCCTGTGAGCCATGGCCGCTGGGCCTGTGCGTCCGGAGCCTGTGCTCCGCAACGGGAGAGGCCACGACAGTGAGAGGCCTGCGTACCGCAAAAAAAAAAAAAAAAAAAAAAGAAAGATATTCTGTTCTTAGCCTATGGAAATAAAAAGGGCCACGAGAAAATAATTTTCTTCATCGGATGAATTATTTAATTATCTTGTTTTGATCTGTGAGTTCAAGAAGGCTGCATTTTAGAGGTGGTGTTTGGTTTATGAAGGTTTAAACCCTCTGGGTTACTTGATTTAAAAGTTTCAGGAGAAATGGATGTTACAGAAACTGAATAATAACTCAGTCCTTAAAACGTGGTGTTTTTCTCTCTATTTTACAGATGAGGAAACTAACTTCTAAGAGGAGAGTGTTAAATAATTTATTGAAGTCATATTAGTAAACAAAACAACCGGAATTTGAACCCAGATCTCACCAATTCTGGGGTCTAAGCTCTAAGCTACTATAAATCTGTAATGTTATCTCCCAGACCCTTTGCTGTCTCCCAGGAAATAGGAATGTTAAGTGAAGCATGATCATGTATTTCAGTTTTTATCCCTGAATCATTCTTTGGGCCTGATGGAGCCTAGCAATACTGCTCACTACTTTCCTTCCCCTCTCCTTCCTTCTCCTCCCTGCTTTATTGACAACAGAACCCATTTGCTTTGACTCCAACTGAATAAGGTGTTTGTTTGTTATATAGCTGATTCACTTTGTTATGCAGCAGAAACTAACACACCACTGTAAAGCAATTATACTCCAATAAAGATGTTAAAAAAAATATGTCAAGCATAGAGAAAAGTGTAGAGAGTGTTATAATACAATAGGATGTCTATTACCCAGCTTTTAAAATGTTAACATTTTGATGTAATTGCTTCAAAATCTTTTGGATGAAGATGGTCAAAAGGTACAGACCTCCAGTTGTAAAATAAAAAGTCCTGGGGGGGCTTCCCGGGTGGCGCAGTGGTTGAGAGTCCGCCTGCCGATGCAGGGAACACGGGTTCGTGCCCCGGTCCGGGAAGATCCCACATGCCGCCGAGCGGCTGGGCCCGTGAGCCATGGCCGCTGAGCCTGCGCGTCCGGAGCCTGTGCTCCGCAATGGGAGAGGCCACAACAGTGAGAGGCCCGCGTACCGCAAAAAAAAAAAAGTCCTGGGGATGGAATGTACAGCATGGTGACTATAGTTAATAATACTTATATGGCATTATTGTAAGTTGCTGAGAGTAGATCTTAAAAGTTCTTATCACAAGAAAAATTTTGTAACCATGTATGGTGATGCTTGTTAACAAGGCTTATTATGGTGATCATCTCACAATATATACAAATATCAAATCATTATGTTGTACACCTGAAACTAGTGCTATATGTCAATTATACCTTAATAAGAAAATATCTTAGGCTTTAAATAAAACAAAGAACCATTATAAAGTTGAGCGCCTTGTACTCCTTCCCAATTCTATTAACCTCCGTCTTGACTCAGACCATAAATATTGTTATTTATCATCTCCCCACATGTGTTTGTGGATATATACATAGTGAAGAAAATGTTTAAACAATATATAGTGTATTTATGTAAGTTTTTTACATTTCTAAGAATGGTGCACTGCATGTATACTTTGCAAATTGCTTTAGTCATTAGCATACGTAAAGCTCAACTTTGTTCATTTTGACTGCTTTATAGCATACCCTTCTGGTTATTTTGCAGTTTATCCATTCTCCAGTTGACAGATATTTACGTTGCTTCTAATATTTTGATATTATAAAAGAGTGGCAATGAAAACTCTTGTATATGTCTCCTTATGCACATGTGTGAGTTTTTCTGGGGTTAGAATCTCTCAATCATGTGTTATGAACATGTCCAATTTAAGTGGTTTTTGCCAAACTGTTTTGCAAAGCAGTTGTGCTGAAATTTTATTCCCACCATAACTGTATGACAGTCTTCGCCAACTCTTGATATTTTCAGACTTGTTAAATTCTGCCCACCTGATGGAACGATTAATTGGGTCTGACGGCACCTTGTATTTAACTTTCTCTGATTCCCCGGAAGGGTAATTATCTTTTCATGTGACGACTGGCCATTTAGTTTTCCTCTTCTATAAATTGCCTGTCCCCATATTTTCCTATTCTGCTGTTGGATTGTTTGGCTTTTCTATTTTGATTTGTAAACTAAGCCTTTTTTATGTACATTGCCAAACTTTTTACTATTCTTCAGCTTTTCTTTTCACTGATTAGGAAGTCTTTTGCTGCACAGAAGTCTTGAATTTTGAATTTTGTCAATGTTTTGGTCTTATTTAGAAAAATCCCCCTATTCACAAATTATAAATATATTCTTTATTTGCTTTTTACATATGTCCTTATATCACCTGAAATTGATTTCTGGGTATGATATGACATAGACAGTCAATTTGTTTTATTTTTATTTTTTCATATAGATGAACAGTTACACTGTTTTCCCCATTGGTGGGTAAAGCCATGTCTCTTATATCGAGTAACCATGGAAATGTGTGTTTCTGGTTCTTTATTCTATTCCATTGGCTGTTCATGTTTTTCTGTGCCAATATCATGTCTTATTTTATCACTTTAAAATAACATGCTTTTCCATAGGGCATCTAGTTCTTTGTTTTCCAAGTTATCTTGGATACTCTGGTTCTTCTGTACTTCTGTAGCAGTGTTTAGGGAGCCTGTCAAGCTTCGGGAAAAACGCTTTTGGGATTTTCATTTTATTGCATTGAATTTATATATTAATTTTGGGAAAATTGACAACACCTTTTTCTGCCCATGAAATATTATCTCTTCAATTATTTAGGTTTTGCTGTAAGCTTTTGAATATTTAGACTTATTCCTAGATACATTAGACCTTTTGTTATTGTAAATGGGTTGTCCTTGAAATAATAATTTAAAATTTTTTTTCTGATGTTTCTGTAGGAACACAGTTGATTCATGTGGCTTGATAGTTAATCCAGCAAATTTACTAAACTCTGTTAGTACAGTTTGTTTATATATTATCTTGCATTTTATATGTAACTGATTAATCATTTGTGAAAAAGAGTAAGTTTTTCTTTTCCAATTCTTTCCTTTTTTTTTTTCCATTATTGTTTTGGCTATAATCACCAATACATGCTAAAAGCAAACTGGTGATTGAATCACCTTTGTTTTGTTTCTGCCTTAAAAGGGAATATTTCCATCAAATATGACAGTTGCCATACATAAACCTTTTAGCAAGTTAAGGAAGTTTCCTTCTAACCCTAGATTGCCAAATTATCATGAAAGGATATTTAAATTTACCAAACGCGTATTTCCATTTCTAGTGAGATGATCATTGGCCTTTCTTCTGTCCTTGAATTTGTTCGTGTGATGAATTCTATTACCAGATTTTTAAATGTTAAATCATCTTCGCATTCTGGAATAAACTCTATTTAGTCACACCTCTCTCTCTTTCCGTATATAGATCTAGATCTAGATAAACAGATATAGAAACTATATTTTATTTAGGAACTCTTCATTTATGTTCTTAAATAATACTGGCCAGTAATTTATTTCACTCTTAATCTCCTTTTTGTTCTTGTACCATGGGTGTGCTGGCTTCATACAAATATAACCAAATAAACTGAGAATGGAAAATCAAAACAGTAATATGAGGTAATTTTAGGTAGGTTTCAAAACAAATGGAAGTAAAATGCTGAACCACAGTAACATGGGAGCCAGAGGTGTTGGAGTGAAAGCTCATCAAGGGAAGAGGATTACCTTTAGACTTCAAGTCAAGTATGCATGTTAAAATATTAAAAATAAGCATTAAAGAGTAGAAATGGGACTTCCGGGTAAGATGGCGGAAGAGTAAGACGTGGAGATCACCTTCCTCCCCACGGATACACGAGAAATACATCTACACGTGGAACAACTACAGAACACCTACTGAACGCTGGCAGAAGACCCCAGACCTCCCAAAAGGCAAGAAACTCCCCACATACCTGGGTAGGGCAAAGCGGAGAGATTCCCGCACAGAGGATCGGTGCCGAGCGGCACTCACCAGCCCGAGGGGCTTGTCTGCTCGCCCGCCAGGGCGGGCGGCGCTGGAAGCTGAGGCTCGGGCTTCGGTCAGAGCGCAGGGAGAGGACTGGGGCTGGCGGCGAGAACTCAGCCTGAAGGGGGCTAATGTGCCACAGCTAGCCGGCAGGGAGTCCGGGAAAACTCTGGAGCTGCCGAAGAGGCAAGAGACTTTTTCTTCCCTCTTGGTTTCCTGGTGCACGAGGAGAGGGGATTAAGAGCGCTGCTTAAAGGGGCTCCACAGACGGGCGCGAGTCACGACTGAAAGCGCAGAGCCCAGTGACGGGCGTGGGACGCTGGGGCTGCTGCTGCCGCCGCCAAGAGGCCTGTGTGCGAGTGCAGGTCGCTGTCCACACCGCCCTTCCGGGAGCCTGTGTAGCCCGCCACTGCCGGGGTCCCGGGATCCAGGGGCGGCTTCCCTGGGAGAACGCACGGCGCGCCTCGGGCTGGTGCAGCGTCACGCCGACCTCTGCCGCTGCAGGCTCGCCCCGCACTCCGTGCCCCTCCCTCCCGCCCGGCCTGAGTGAGCCAGAGTCCCCGAAGAGGCTGCTCCTTTAACCCTGTCCTGTCTGAGCGAAGAACAGACGCCCTCCGGCGACCTACACGCAGAGGCGGGGCCAAATCCAAAGCTGAGACCCAGGAGCTGTGAGAACAAAGAAGAGAAAGGGAAACCTCTCCCAGCAGCCTCAGAAGCAGCGGATTAAATCTCCACAATCAACTTGATGTACCCTGCATCTGTGGAATACATGAATAGACAACAAATCATCCCAAATTGAGGAGCCAGGAGTCAGTCCTGTGCCTCTGAGGTGGGAGAGCCAACTTCAGGACACTGGTCCACAAGAGACCTCCCAGCTCCACATAATATCAAACGGCGAAAATCTTCCAGAGATCTCATCTCAACAGCAGCACCCAGCTTCACTCAACGACCAGCAAGCTACAGTGCTGGACACCCTATGCCAAACAACTAGCAAGACAGGAACACAACGCCACCCATTAGCAGAGAGGTGGCCTAAAATCATAAAAAGTCCACAGACACCCCAAAACACACCACCAGACGTGGACCTGCCCACCAGAAAGACAAGATCCAGCCTCACCCACCAGAACACAGGCACTACTCCCCTCCACCAGGAAGCCTACACAACCCACTAAACCAACCTTAGCCACTGGGGACAGACACCAAAAACAACGGGAACTACGAACCTGCAGCCTGCAAAAAGGAGACCCCAAACACAGTAACGTAAGCAAAATGAGAAGACAGAAAAACACACAGCAGGAGAAGGAGCAAGATAAAAACCCACCAGACCTAACAAATGAAGAGGTAATAGGCAGTCTACCTGAAAAAGAATTCAGAATAATGATAGTAAAGATGATCCAAGATTCTATTTCCAAGATCCAAAATCTTGGAAATAGAATAGACAAAATGCAAGAAACAGTTAACAAGGACCTAGAAGAACTAAAGACGAATCAAGCATCGATTAAAAACACAATACATGAAATAAAAAATACTCTAGATGGGATCAATAGCAGAATAACTGAGGCAGAAGAACGGATAAGTGAGGTGGAAGATAAAATAGTGGAAATAACTGCTGCAGAGCAAAATAAAGAAAAAAGAATGAAAAGAACAGAGGACAGTCTCAGAGACCTCTGGGACAACATTAAACGCACCAACATTCGAATTATAGGGGTTCCAGAAGAAGAAGAGAAAAAGAAAGGGACTGAGAAAATATTTGAAGAGATTATAGTTGAAAACTTCCCTAATATGGGAAAGAAAATAGTTAATCAAGTCCAGGAGGCACAGAGAGTCCCATACAGAATAAATCCAAGGAGAAATACGCCAAGACACATATTAATCAAACTGTCAAAAATTAAACACAAAGAAATCATATTAAAAGCAGCAAGGCAAAAACAACAAATAACACACAAGGGAATCCCCATCAGGATAACAGCTGATCTCTCAGCAGAAACTCTACAAGCCAGAAGGGAGTGGCAGGACATAATTAAAGTGATGAAGGAGAAAAACCTGCAACCAAGATTACTCTACCCAGCAAGGATCTCATTCAGATTTGATGGAGAAATTAAAACGTTTACAGACAAGCAAAAGCTGAGAGAGTTCAGCACCACCAAACCAGCTTTACAACAAATGCTAAAGGAACTTCTCTAGGCAAGAAACACAACAGAAGGAAAAGACCTACAATAACGAACCCAAAACAATTAAGAAAATGGTAATAGGAACATACATATCGATAATTACCTTAAATGTAAATGGACTAAATGCTCCCACCAAAAGACACAGATTGGCTGAATGGATACAAAAACAAGACCCATATATATGCTGTCTACAAGAGACCCACTTCAGACCTAGAGACACATACAGACTGAAAGTAAGGGGATGGAAAAAGATATTCCATGCAAATGGAAACCAAAAGAAAGCTAGAGTAGCAATTCTCATATCAGACAAAATAGACTTTAAAATTAAGACTACTAGAAGAGACAAGGAAGGACACTACATAACGATCAAGGGATCAATCCAAGAAGAAGATATAACAATTGTAAATATTTATGCACCCAACATAGGAGCACCTCAATACATAAGGCAAATACTAACAGCCATAAAAGGAGAAATCGACAGTAACACAATCATAGTAGGGGACTTTAACACCCCACTTTCACCAATGGACAGATCATCCAAAATGAAAATAAATAAGGAAACACAAGCTTTAAATGATACATTAAACAAGATGGACTTAATTGATATTTATAGGACATTCCATCCAAAAACAACCGAATACACATTTTTCTCAAGTGCTCATGGAACATTCTCCAGGATAGATCATATCTTGGGTCACAAATCAAGCCTTGGTAAATTTAAGAAAATTGAAATTGTATCAAGTATCTTTTCTGACCACAATGCTATGAGACTAGACATCAATTACAGGAAAAGAGCTGTAAAAAATACAAACACATGGAGGCTAAACAATACACTACTTAATAACGAAGTGATCACTGAAGAAATCAAAGGGGAAATTAAAAAATACCTAGAAACAAATGACAATGGAGACACGATGACCCAAAACCTATGGGATTCAGCAAAAGCAGTTCTAAGAGGGAAGTTTATAGCAATACAATCCCACCTTAAGAAACAGGAAACATCTCGAATAAACAACCTAACCTTGCACCTAAAGCAATTAGAGAAAGAAGAACAAAAACATCCCAAAGTTAGCAGAAGGAAAGAAATCATAAAAATCAGATCAGAAATAAATGAAAAAGAAATGCAGGAAATGATAGCTAAGATCAATAAAACTAAAAGCTGGTTCTTTGAGAAGATAAACAAAATTGATAAACCATTAGCCAGACTCATCAAGAAAAAAAGGGAGAAGACTCAAATCAATAGAATTAGAAATGAAAAAGGAGAAGTAACAACTGACACTGCAGAAATACAAAAGATCATGAGAGATTACTACAAGCAACTCTATGCCAATAAAATGGACAACCTGGAGGAAATGGACAAATTCTTAGAAATGCACAACCTGCCAAGACTGAATCAGGAAGAAATAGAAAATATGAACAGACCAATCACAAGCACTGAAATTGAAACTGTGATAAAAAATCTTCCAACAAACAAAAGCCCAGGACCAGATGGCTTCACAGGTGAATTCTATCAAGCATTTAGAGAAGAGCTAACACCTATCCTTCTCAAACTCTTCCAAAATATAGCAGAGGGAGGAACACTCCCAAACTCATTCTACGAGGCCACCATCACCTTGATACCAAAACCAGACAAGGATGTGACAAAGAAAGAAAACTACAGGCCAATATCACTGATGAACATAGATGCAAAAATCCTCAACAAAATACTAGCAAACAGAATCCAACAGCACATTAAAAGGATCATACACCATGATCAAGTGGGGTTTATTCCAGGAATGCAAGGATTCTTCAATATACGCAAATCAATCAATGTGATACACCATATTAACAAGTTGAAGGAGAAAACCATATGATCATCTCAATAGATGCAGAGAAAGCTTTCGACAAAATTCAACACCCATTTATGATAAAAACCCTGCAGAAAGTAGGCATAGAGGGAACTTTCCTCAACATAATAAAGGCCATATATGACAAACCCACAGCCAGCATTGTCCTCAATGGTGAAAAACTGAAACCATTTCCACTAAGATCAGGAACAAGACAAGGTTGCCCACTCTCACCACTCTTATTCAACATAGTTTTGGAAGTTTTAGCCACAGCAATCAGAGAAGAAAAGGAAATAAAAGGAATCCAAATTGGAAAAGAAGAAGTAAAGCTGTCACTGTTTGCAGATGACATGATACTATACATAGAGAATCCTAAAGATGCTACCAGAAAACTACTAGAGCTAATCAATGAATTTGGTAAAGTTGCAGGATACAAAATTAATGCACAGAAATCTCTGGCATTCCTATATACTAATGATGAAAAACCTGAAAGTGAAATCAAGGAAACACTCCCATTTACCATTGCAACAAAAAGAATAAAATATCTAGGAATAAACCTACCTAAGGAGACAAAAGACCTGTATGCAGAAAATTATAAGACACTGATGAAAGAAATTAAAGATGATACAAATAGATGGAGAGATGTACCATGTTCTTGGATTGGAAGAATCAACATTGTGAAAATGACTCTACTACCCAAAGCAATCTACAGATTCAATGCAATCCCTATCAAACTACCCCTGGCATTTTTCACAGAACTAGAGCAAAAAATTTCGCAATTTGTATGGAAACACAAAAGACCCCGAATAGCCAAAGCAATATTGAGAACGAAAAATGGAGCTGGAGGAATCAGGCTCCCTGACTTCAGACTATACTACAAAGCTACAGTAATCAAGACAGTATGGTACTGGCACAAAAACAGAAAGATAGATCAATGGAACAGGATAGAAAGCCCAGAGATAAACCCACGGACATATGGTCACCTTATCTTTGATAAAGGAGGCAGGAATGTACAGTGGAGAAAGGACAGTCTCTTCAATAAGTGGTGCTGGGAAAACTGGATAGGGACATGTAAAAGTATGAGATTAGATCACTCCCTAACACCATACACAAAAATAAGCTCAGAATGGATTAAAGACCTAAATGTAAGGCCAGACACTATCAAACTCTTAGAGGAAAACATAGGCAGAACACTCTATGACATAAATCACAGCAAGATCCTTTTTGACCCACCTCCTAGAGAAATGGAAATAAAAACAAAAATAAACACATGGGACCTAATGAAACTTAAAAGCTTTTGCACAGCAAAGGAAACCATAAACAAGACCAAAAGACAACCCTCAGAATGGGAGAAAATATTTGTAAATGAAGCAACTGACAAAGGATTAATCTCCAAAATTTATAAGCAGCTCATGCAGCTCAATAACAAAAAAACAAACAACCCAATCCAAAAATGGGCAGAAGACCTAAATAGACATTTCTCCACAGAAGATATACAGACTGCCAACAAACACATGAAAGGATGCTCAACATCTTTACTCATTAGAGAAATTCAAATCAAAACTACAATGAGATATCATCTCACACCAGTCAGAATGGCCATCATCAAGGAATCTAGAAACAATAAATGCTGGAGAGGGTGTGGAGAAAAGGGAACACTCTTGCACTGCTGGTGGGAATGTGAATTGGTACAGCCACTATGGAGAACGGTATGGAGGTTCCTTAAAAAACTACAAATAGAACTACCATATGACCCAGCAATCCCACTACTGGGCATATACCCTGAGAAAACCATAATTCCAAAAGAGACATGTACCAAAATGTTCATTGCAGCTCTATTCACAATAGCCCGGAGCTGGAAACAACCTAAGTGTCCATCATCGGATGAATGGATAAAGAAGATGTGGCACATATATACAATGGAATATTACTCAGCCATAAAAAGAAACGAAACTGAGCTATTTGTAATGAGGTGGATAGACCTAGAGTCTGTCATACAGAGTGAAGTTAGTCAGAAAGAGAAAGACAAATACCGTATGCTAACACATATATACGGAATTTAAAAAAAAAATGTCATGAAGAACCTAGGGGCAAAACGGGAATGAAGACGCAGACCTACTTGAGAATGGACTTGAGGATATGGGGAGGGGGAAGGGTGGGCTGTGACAAGGCGAAAGAGAGGCATGGACGTGTATACACTACCAAATGTAAGGTAGATAGATAGTGGGAAGCAGCCGCAGAGCACAGGGAGATCAGCTCGGTGCTTTGTGACCGCCTGGAGGGGTGGGATGGGGAGGGTGGGAGGGAGGGAGATGCATGAGGGAAGGGATGTGGGAACAGATGTATATGTATGACTGATTCACTTTGTTATAAAGCAGAAACTAATTAAAAAAATAAATAAATAAACTTTAAAAAAATGGATAAAAAAAAAAAATAAAAAAAATAAATGCTGGAGAGGGTGTGGAAAAAAAGGAACACTCTTGCACTGCTGGTGGGAATGTGAATTGGTACAGCCACTATGGAGAACGGTATGGAGGTTCCTTAAAAAACTACAAATAGAACTACCATATGACCCAGCAATCCCACTACTGGGCATATACCCTGAGAAAACCATAATTCTAAAAGAGACATGTACCAAAATGTTCATAGCAGCCCTATTTACAATAGCCCGGAGATGGAAACAACCTAAGTGTCCATCATCGGATGAATGGATAAAGAAGATGTGGCACATATATACAATGGAATATTACTCAGCCATAAAAAGAAATGAAATTGAGCTATTTGTAATGAGGTGGATGGACCTAGAGTCTGTCATACAGAGTGAAGTAAGTCAGAAAGAGAAAGACAAATACGCTATGCTGACACATATATATGGAATTTAAGAAAAAAAAATGTCATGAAGAACATAGGGGTAAGACAGGAATACAGACACAGACCTACTAGAGAATGGACTTGAGGATATGGGGAGGGGGAAGGGTAAGCTGTGACAAAGTGAAAGAGCGGCATGGACATATATACACTACCAAACGTAAGGTAGATAGCTAGTGGGAAGCAGCCACATAGCACAGGGAGATCAGCTCGGTGCTTTGTGACTGCCTGGAGGGGTGGGATAGGGAGGGTGGGAGGGAGATGCAAAAGGGAGGGGATATGGGAACATATGTATATGTATAACTGATTAAATTTGTTATAAAGCAAAAAATAAAAAAAAAAGCGGAAAAAAAAAGAAAGAGTAGAAATGGAAATGTAACTGGAACCAGTTGAAGTGGAGAAGGGAGAATGCAAAACCTCAATCAGTTCAGTCTTCTCTTTAGTCTGATATTCTTGGGTCCTATCCTACTGTGTACTGTTCTGCTGATTTTCATACATGGTATCCTTCCTGTGTGTTTTTAGTCTTTGGGATGATGAATTCATCATCAGTGGGGCTGATTCGAGAGAATCCTGTGTGGCTGTATTGAGGTCTGGCCCTCTGGAGAGGTTTGATGCTTGCTAGTACCAGCACGTGGGTGGGAGGGGGGCGGAGATATCACAGGCTAAGGACTGTGGTTTGTGTTAATTTCTCCTCCTGTGGGTTCTCAGATTTGGCAAAAGTCTAACTTCATTCTCAGACTTGGCAGAAGGTCTAACTTCAAATCCCATCTTGATTGGGAAGGGAGGGGTTTTGATTTCTGAAGGGAGTCTTTTAATTTATTTATTTCCCAACCTGGAGCCTAAGCTAAGACAAACTTCCTTGTTTTCCCCAGTGCACCTGGGTAGATTATTTTTTCTGTTCCACTCTTTTACTGATAGGGAGATCTTCAAGACTCCTAGCTTAACTATTGGGTCTCAGTTCTAAGTCACTTCCTCAGTCAAGACCAAGGGCTCATTTTCTTTTTCCCAGTAATATTTAATGCCCTGTCTCCATGATCTTGACAGTGTGCTGCCAGGGCAGCCTATCTCCTCAGTTTGCTGTTCCCTTTTAGCTCAGCAGTGTATCTAAAACACTATATTTTTCTCCAGCATGTCTTAGTGTTTTTAGGCTTATTTGTTTGTTTGTTTTCCATTTCTTCCTCTTGGGCCCAGGCTCAAAATTCTCTCTGGAAATTCAACTAATATGATGTCACTCACTTAGCCTGTTACAAGGGGCCATAACAGATACGATGTATTTTTATTGATTTACACTTGTTTTCCATAGTTTTCTTTTTTACATGTGTGTACATCATATTCACATACATTGTTACTGTATAAGAAGTAGCACTTTATGTACTTTTTCAGATAAAGTTTAAAAAAATCTAGTAGTTGCACATTCTTCAGCTACTGTGAGGCTAGCTTTCTAACATTAGAACATTTTTAGTTTGCATCAGCATTGTTTTATGTCCCATTTTCTGATTATAGTTGTAGATCATTCCTTTTTTTTCTTTTTATTGTTTCTAATTTGAGACTCTAAAAAGTGTGAGAACTATTTTTCTTGTTAATAGAGACTTAATTGCATTTAATTAAATTCTGTGCCGTCTCTTTTCAGTTTTTTTTTTTGGTGGGGGGGAAGAGGGAGGAAATGTGTGGAAGGTCTGATTATTTTAGATTTAAGAACTAGAATTGAAGAGCCCTTAGAGATATCTTATTTTACAAGTGAGAAATTGACACTCAGAGCAGTTATGAGACTTACTGAAGACCAAATTAGCTGGTGAGCATCAGAGTCAGGAAGAAGTCCTCACCCACTCCATTGTTGTACTTTAACAGAAGTGGGAAACCAAATTGGCTTGATGTAGATCTTATTGCTGGTCCTTTATTCAGTATAAATTAAAATCTCCCTTTAGAATGTCAGTAGAGTACATATTTACATTCTTATCTAAATGCTTACTAAATCATAAAGGTTTAGTTACCAGTTCGTGAGCTTGTGCGAAGTGCTCCCTTCTCCACTTGGCTAATGAAGATGTAGTTGTCTTTCAGGAGATTAAAAACCACACTAGATGGACCGTGAGGGACCCCACACCAGGCACCCAGGTGTTTCATGTTGGTACCCCTGGAAGGCATAACGTAGTGCAGTGCCATGCCCATACCTGGCATTCCAGAAATGTTTGTGAATGTGCCAAGGAAGAAATGAAGTACATAGCGAAGATGAACACCCTCTTGTGTCTCTTTAGAGTTCAGGCTTGCCAGAGTTGTTATGACTTCTTTTGAGATCACACGATAGGGTGAGGTAAATTTTTGAGATTTGGAACATCTGTTCTGTAGAGCAGCCAACGGAGGCCTCCTCCCTCCACCCCATCATCCTGAAATGTAATTGGTGGATGTGCAAAGGGCATGAATATGGACTTCTCTTTTTAGCTTTGAGGACAATTTATTTTTGGAATCATTCTATTTTGTTTACATCTTTGTTTCTTGGGCAGGGCGGAATTCTGTAACTTATTACAGAGAAATTTCTAATTCTAGTCATTGGGATTTTGGAATAATGAACTTTAAAAAAGTATTTGAGTTTTGTCTGATTATATTCTTGTTTCCCCCTAAATTTCTTGCAACAGATACTACTTTTCTAAAGAAGAAAAGAAAATCATTTATAGTCTTACCTATATAAATTTCACAAAATTGTCATTCTATACATCATTTTTTTACTCTATTTTCTCCAGTAATATGAAAAGTAATCATCTTACTTGCAGTATATTCACTACTCAATTTGGTGACTTTTGAATCGATTATATTTAAACTTATTTTTGAAAATTATTGTTACAATTTAAATAGTATGTTTTGATTCATACCTGAGTAATAAGAGAAAATGAACAGATATTTCCATACTTCTCTTCCCCCATTTTTAAGTTCTTATTGATACAGTGATTTTAATTCCAGATTATTATTAATTTATTGTCTTTATAATAAGTATACCCTCAAGAGTTATTTTTGATAATTTGCTTTGTTTTATAACCATTTGGAGAGCAATTACTTAGACTCAATTTTGTTGTGTGTATTTTTGATGCTTACTGCCAGTCTTTTTATTCTATTGTGGTTTTTATTTTTACTTTTTTCACGGCTTACTTGCATTTGTATTTTCTTTAGGAAGGAAATGTAGATGATGATCTTTCAGAGCTCCCACATCTCTGGGACTGTTCTTTATTATCCCCTGTGAGAACATCAGTATACTTGGCTGTGGAATTTATGGATATCATACATTTTCTCCATATAATGGAGATTTTTTCCAAATTGAAGTATAATTGAAATAATGGAGATTTTGATTGGTTGTGTTCTATCTTTTGGAATTCTACAGCAGAAGCTTAGCAATACCGTATTTTCTCTCTTTCTCTCAATATTTGATTTGTTTGCTTTTTGTTTATTTTTTTTATATATTTAGAATTTCGAATGTTAACCTTGAGATTCCAAAATCTAACCTAGCTAACCTAGCTATATCTGAATTTTAGTGATTTCTTTTTAAGTTTTATTTATTTATTTATTTTTGGCTATGTTGGGTCTTTGTTTCTGTGCGTGGGCTTTCTTTAGTTGCAGCGAGCGGGGACCACTCTTCATCGCGGTGCGCGGGCCTCTCACTGTCGCGGCCTCTCCTGTTACGGAGCACAGGCTCCAGACGCGCAGGCTCAGTAGTTGTGGCTCACGGGCCTAGTTGCTCCGTGGCATGTGGGATCTTCCCAGACCAGGGCTCGAACCTGTGTCCCCTGCATTGGCAGGCAGACTCTCAACCACTGCACCACCAGGGAAGCCCAATTTTAGTGATTTTAATCGACTCTTTTGTAATTTATGTAAACTTAAACCAGTAATCTGAGGTCTTTCTCCTTAAGCAATAACTTTTCTTATGCTTCAAGCTGTGTTACTTAAGCTTTGTCCTAGTCTTACTTGGAAAGCTAGTTATGTTTGAAATGTTTTTCCTATACGTGCCTTCTTGCCTTTTATTCTTATCTCTGACTGTCTTCTCTGAGCACTGAGTAAACTTCCTAAGTTTGTTTTCTATTTGCCATTTCAGTTTTCTGGATTTTTTTTTTTTTTTTTGTGGTACGCGGGCCTCTCACTGTTGTGGCCTCTCCCATTGCGGAGCACAGGCTCCAGTCGTGCAGGCTCAGCGGCCATGGCTGACGGGCCCAGCCGCTCTGCGGCATGTGGGATCTTCCCGGACCGGGGCACGAACCCGTGTTCCCTGCATCGGCAGGAGGACTCTCAACCACTGCACCACCAGGGAAGCCCAGTTTTCTGGAATTTTTATACTTCATTTTATTGCCTGAATTATTGTTTTTAATTGAGAAATAGTTTTTCATCTCTTTGGTAGGCACAGTGATGAAGTTCTAATGATGTCCATTGCATATTTAATCCTGGACCCACTGAATAGGCTAATTTACATGGCAAAAGGGGCTTTTCAGGTGTATGAAGTTCAGGACTTTGTGATGGGGAGATTATTCTAGGTTATCTGGGAAGGTAATCACAAGGGTCCCTAAATGTGGGAGATGGAGGAAGAAGAGTCAGTGTTAGAATGATGTCAGTGTGAGGAAGACTTGGCTGGCCATTGCTGGCTTTGAAGCTGGAATGGGGCCAGGAGACAGAGAATGTGGGCCATCTCTGCAAGTGGGAAAAGACAGAAAAATTATCTTCTAGAGCCTCTGGAAAGGAACACAGTCCTGCCAATACCTTGATTTAGCCCAGTGAGCCCCACTTCGGACTTCTGACCTCCAGAACTATAAGATAATAAATTTGTCTTTTTAAGCTACTAAATTTGTGGCAATCTGTTACAGTAGCAATGGGAAGCTAATATAATCTCTATGTAGTTTTTTCTGAAAAAAAAAAATTTTTTTTTGTCTTCGTCATGGCTTGCTCTATTTTCAGTGCTTGTACCCTAACAAAGCATTTTGAGGATGCAAATCAGAAATATCCTAGTATTTAATCTTTTCCATTCCCCCCCCTTTTTCTTTTTTAATAAATCTGCTTCAAGGGGAGGTATTTTCTGTTATTCTTTAGGATGGCCATCTCCTTCTCTGAGATTGTTTTCTCCCCATTGTGTTTGCTAATTTTTTCTGTTTGCCATACCATTATAACCATGACTACCTTAATGTCTTATAGTCCAAGCACAGTTGAACTGCGTTCTCTCAGAGCTCGATGTGGGTTTCTGCCTAAATCCATCAGGTCCTGACAAAGGAAAGAAGCACTTTCACATGACCCTTCTGACTACCATTGAAGATGCTGCCAGGGTGTCCTTCACTTATTCTCCAGATCTGCTGCTTTTTGCAGATGATAGGAGAAAAGTTTTAATTCTTCTTTCAATTCAGTCCTGTTGTACTAAATCTAGCTGAAATTCCTGATTTTTTTCTCAGGTATATTCTACCCTTACTATTTTTAATTCCTGGTATATTTTCTACTGCTTTAATATTTAGCTGGCAATTTGATTAAATATAGAGTTCTTACCCACAATATTCTTAGTATAGAATTTTAAATCTGAAATAGACCTTATGTATAATTTAGTCCAATTTCCTCATTTAACAGATGGTAAAACTGAGGTTCAAAAAATCATGTAAGTTATGTCATTAAATATGGTATGGTTTTTATGGTATCACTACTCAATTTTTGAGAGATAAGAGATGGAATAGAACCAGGTCACATGCCATTTGCTGAGTAAACATTGGATACCTTCAGAGAAAATTTGTCAGTTTTATTCATCTTAGCATATTGTGGTTTAAAAAGCCAATTTATACTTTATTTTGTCATTCTTAATTATATGGTTTTTCTATGTGGGAAAAGCAAAGAAGCTGTTCATATCACTGCTTGACTTTGTTGGCAATTGGCGTTTAGAAGTTGGAATGCTGTGAAATACTACATGCTTCTTGTTTGATTAAGAAATTTCTTTGTTCCGAGAAAGTAAATGGTTACAGGGGCTAAAGGAAAGAACAGAATTTTGCATTTATATAATATTTACGATTTTTAAAAATATCCTTTGCAGAAAGAAAACTTGTGAAGTGTAAACGTTTTTTGAATTATCTTTAATTTATTAAAGCAATCAATATATATTTAGCATCTAATCTAATAGTTGGATGCTATACAACAGTGAACAAGAAAGCTAGAATCTCTGCCGTCATAATGCTTACAGCCTAATGTGGGGAGGTGTCAATAGATAGTGAAGCAATTATTATACAGTGTGGTAAGTGTTGTTTTAGGAGTAATGCAGGGAACTGTGGTAGGAGGCACCTTGCCCAGACATGGGAAGATCTGGGGAGAATGACTAGAAATAATAATATTTCAACTGGTACATGAAGAATGAGTATAAGGTGAAAATGGGGAGAAGATTGTTCTAGGCCAGTGGTATTCAAAGTGTGGTCCTTAGCCCAGGAGCATCAGCATCATGTGGGGCCCCACCTCAGATCTGCTAAATCAGACAGATGTGGTCATCAAGCTGTGTTTTACAAACCCTCTGGGTGCTGATGCAGAAAACGTCTGTTCTCAGCGATGCTGAGAACCAGAGGTGAGAGAGAGCACAGTACATTAACTAGAGCTGAAGCAGAGAGTTTAAAGTCATTAATAGCTTGAGTTGAGGCTGGAGAGGCCTGATAAGGAGGCCTGATAAGGTGGTTGAAGAGTATGGATTTTTAGCTTAAGTGCACTTGTTAGCCATTGAAGCATTTTTAGTAGAGGAACAGTTTGGGCAACTTTGTCTTTTAGAAAGATCACTAGAGAAGAGATTGGTGCTAAGTAGAAAGAACACCTAGGAAGCCAGTGCAGTAGTAATGCTGGTGGCCATAAGGATGGAGTAGTAAACAGGTTGAACAGATACTTAGGAAGGAGAAGTTACAGGGTGTGGTTATTGATTAAATGATGAAGATGAGGGGAAAAGGAATTCCCACGTTTAGCATTCAGGCCACTAGAAAGATAGTGGTTCTCTAGCCTCTGAAATAGTGACTGCGGGAGGAACAAGTTGAGGAAGGTTATAAGTTTGAGCTCGGTTTTGAACACAGAGACAGAAGTAATTATGAGGTTGTCAGAGATAACAGTGGGCAATTTGGTATTTGCTTAGAGTTCAGGAAAGAAATAAGGGTCAAATATGTAGATATGGGAGTATTTGAAATATATAGGATAATTAAAATCTTGGAGGACATATTAGAAAACTCAATGAAAGTGTGTTGAATGAGAACATAGGGTAGAAACAGTAATGTTGCACAGAGGATGGGGAACCTCAGAAATGACTGAGAAGGGCCAACCAGGGAGAGAGAGAGAGATCAAGAGCCAGGATAGTATGATGTCATGATAGCTAAAGAAAGAGAATTTTCTAAAAAAGAGGCTCCCAGTCATGTATCTGATGCTTTGAGGGGTTAGTAAGGTGAGGACTGAAAAATTTCCACTGGAACAGCCACCAGATTGGTGTGATTTTGGGAAGTTATGTGAAACTCAAGAATTGACTAGAGTGGATTTGATGGAGGGGAAGGGGGAGAAGCTGTACCATAGGTAATTGAGAAATTTTTGTGTGTCCAGTGAGACACTGGAAAGCAATTGGCTATGAAGGGGAAAAATCATCAGAGCTGGAAGCCAAACATGAAGTTATATGGGGATTTCTTTCTTTCTCCTTCCCTCTCTCCCTCCCTCCCTCTCTCCCTCCCCTCCCTCCCTCCCTCCTGTCTTTCCTTCCTTCCTGTCTTTGGTAGAGATTAAACTTACTTGAATATGCATAGGAAAGATTCAAGAGAGAGGAGAAGGAGTGAGGAGGGAATTGAAGAAAGGAAGCAATTTATAGAACAAGGTTCTGGAAATAGTAAGAATGGATGGGATTCAGAACACTTGGATGGCAAAGGGTACACCTTTTCCATTGTAACAGAAGGGGAAGAAAAAATGGGTTCTTGAATAGGTAATTTTAAAGGTAAAAGAGTTTCAATCTGATGATTTCTAAGTTTCCTCTTTTGGCAACTGCTGCTGGAGAGAGGGAAGGTGAGACTCAAGAGAGAATAATAAGTTTAGAGTAGTTACTGTGAAGAAGATACAGAATAATAATTAGGGAGAAAATCAGATTTCTTGTGGCATTAAATTCTCAGTTGAGGCTAGACATCATGAATTTATAGCAGAATCCATCTGCCAGATATGTTGATTTTTCTCTAACATTTCTTAGAAGCCTTGGTGTAGGTGTGGAAATGGGAACCACTTGCATTCATCCAAGACTGGTGTTATTCTAAGAAATTGTTACAGAAGTGCAGTGGAGCAAGTAGATTAAAAGATAAAGGTCTCTACTTCCTTATCTGAAACTATAACACTTAAGGAGGTCTGAAAACTGATGATTTTTTCTTAACTCAGTGGCAAAAGTTGCTCTGAATGAATAGATATGAGGCTACTTATAACCTTTATTTATCAAACTTAGTGTATATATTCATATGTTTTACTTTAGAGATTAACGTGTATCATTATGGAGTGCTGTCTCAAATTTTGGTGGGGCTGTTACATCAAACATGATTATGTCCTCTATAACTGTTCTTAAAACCGGCAAATTTTTGAATTCTGAAGGACACCTGACCTCAAAGTCTTCAAGAAGGGACTGTGTTCTTGTGTTAGCAAAAAAAAAAAAAAAAAAAAAAAAGAGGTTGAAAACGATATACTATGGAACCTAAGCCAGATAGGGAAAAGGGGGAAGATAGGGAGGTAATCCATTGGGAAAAAGTAGAATGCTTAAGGAAATAGATGGCTTCAAAGAACTGATGTAGGGGGATCAATTGAGAAATTTGGAAGAATGGGAAGGGAGTACTTAGAATGTATAAATTTGGAAGAATGGGAAGAGTAATTAGAATGGAAAGAGTATTAGAATGTATCAATCGATTATTTCCAAAGGGAGACAGTTCTGAGTGGTTAGAGTCCAGGGTGTGACCTTGGAAGTGGGCAGCTGAGTTGTAATGGAATAGAAAGTCATGAAAGATGAGGTCAAGAAACCGAGAAGCTAGAAAATTAGATGAGATACCCAGAGTAATGGCAAATTTGGAGTGGAATGGAACATCACAAGTTCTCAGATCACCAATGAATGGGGCTCTGTGGAAGGTACATTAGATACCAAGATGTGTAAGACAAGGTCTTCACTCTTCCCCTGGACTATCATCTTTTTAAGAAACAAGGTGATAAATAATTATACAACATGGTAAGAGTGATTATTATAGAAGCATGATCTAAAAGCTATTAGTCTAAATGAGGAAAGAGACACTAGATGTCTGGAAAGGTCAGGAGACTAACCATTCAAGAAGAGTTTCACACAGTGTTTTGGAACTTTCTGTGTTTGGTAAACATTAAGGCACAACTCATGGATATTCGGTAGAATATTCGATCAAAAATAGTGGTTAAAACTGTCATTTTTTTTTTACAATCAAAAATTTTTTTTATTAGTTTCTGAAAACTGTCATATTTGCTAGGTAATTTACTAAATGCAGTGCAACGTATGAAGAAAAAGGTTGGATGTGAGCTATCTTCAAGAAATATTCTCTAATTTTAGGAGTCACAGACAAACTTAAGGCTTTAGGAAGGGTGATTTATTCTATTTGATGTGTAATTTTCTAGTTTCTCCGTGTTACTTTTTTTTTGGCGGTACGCGGGCCTCTCACCTCCGTGGCCTCTCCTGTTGCAGAGCACAGGCTCCGGACGTGCAGGCTCAGCAGCCATGGTTCACGGGCCCAGCTGCTCCATGGCATGCGGGATCTTCCCAGACGGGGGCATGAACCCACGTCCCCTGCATCGGCAGGCAGACTGTCAACCACTGTGCCACCAGGGAAGCCCTCCGTGTTACTTTTTCCTTTCTAATTTTGTTTTAATAGTTTCATTGACACCTATATCATTCTATTAGAAACTTCCTCAATCCTTTTGAATTCAAGTGAGAGTATAAGTAGTTAATAAGCAAATATATTCTGATTGATGATGTTAAAAATAAGAAAACACATAATGAAACATTATCACTCAACATTTTAGAAGGTGTACTTTTAGAGCAGTGTCAAAGTATGAACTGCTCTCTGAAGGTTACATTAGTTACATATTTCTTATGTCCTCCAAGAAGAAAAATGTTCTCAAACGTCATAGATTGTTTGATGAATGCTATTCTGGGGTAAGGAGTTGTGGAGGAAGACAGTGCTGACCACAGGAATGTTGAACAGCAAATGCTGGCTTTGGGCAAAGTAGCTTTGATGCATAGTGACCTCTTTGAAATGTTGGGACTGATGGTCCTTGTGGGGACTTGCGTTACAAAATGTCTGACACAGATTGAACATACTATGTGAGAACAGGAATGCAGAATAATAGGGCAATAATACCCTATCTATAAACCATCTGTGTTTACAGATTCCCTAAATAACAGGCCAAAATAGATTTCACTATGGTAAATATTCCAGTTGCAACGCTCTGCAAAATTCTCATCTGTCTCATGTATTTTAGGCATGATTTCTGGGTCGTGTGGCTTTTCTAGTAGACTTCAATGATGTGCAGCCACCAAGAACAGACCTTGTCATTTATTTAACTCCAACTGTCTTTAATCTCGAGAACAGTAAAACAGTAAGAAACCTTGGGGTTTCAACATAATCATAGAACATTACACAGGATCAGATTTTCAAATTCTTTGCTTTTGCTATTTTTTGGCCACATTTACCGTAGAAGGCTTGCGTTATCTACACATCTTTAAACTTGGGTGCATGGTTTTTCTCTTTTTTAACCTTTCTTCCTTTCTCTTTTAGTTCACAGCCATGAATGAACCACAGTGCTTCTACAATGAGTCCATTGCCTTCTTTTATAACCGGAGTGGAAAGTACCTTGCCACAGAATGGAACACAGTTAGCAAGCTGGTGATGGGACTTGGCATCACCGTCTGTATCTTCATCATGTTGGCCAACCTGCTGGTCATGGTGGCAATCTATGTCAACCGCCGCTTCCATTTTCCTATTTATTACTTAATGGCGAATCTGGCTGCTGCGGACTTCTTTGCTGGGTTGGCCTACTTCTACCTAATGTTCAACACAGGACCCAATACTCGGAGACTGACTGTTAGCACGTGGCTCCTGCGTCAGGGCCTCATTGACACCAGCCTGACAGCCTCTGTGGCCAACTTACTGGCCATTGCAATTGAGAGGCATATTACGGTTTTCCGCATGCAGCTCCACACGCGGATGAGCAACCGGCGGGTGGTGGTGGTGATTGTGGTCATCTGGACCATGGCCATCGTTATGGGGGCCATACCCAGTGTAGGCTGGAACTGCATCTGTGATATTGAAAACTGTTCCAACATGGCACCCCTCTACAGTGACTCTTACTTGGTCTTCTGGGCCATTTTCAACTTGGTGACCTTCGTTGTCATGGTGGTTCTCTATGCTCATATCTTTGGCTATGTTCGCCAGAGGACTATGAGGATGTCTCGGCATAGTTCTGGGCCGCGGCGCAATCGGGATACCATGATGAGTCTTCTGAAGACTGTGGTCATCGTGCTTGGTGAGTTTTGTCTCGACTGTAACTTACTTTACAGATTCTCAATGTCTTAATACAAACCAGAGTAGTTTATGATAGTGGTAAACAACAATGCGGACATCACCAGGTATATATGCAGGAGTTACAAGGGGACAAGGCACCTTTATAGCAAATGTTTATGATGAAGTCAGCGTCCCAGTCTTTCCATAATTACAGAACTGGTTTCAGGGAAATAGTGTCTCAGTGGTGTGTTATAAATGATGGTGATGTGGAAGATATCATTGACGAGTTTGGCTATCAAGTATTGAAAACTATCAGCTTTTGAAAGGTTTTGTTACAGCCCAAATTGTGGAACTTTTGCCTATAGTCTCTTTTTTACAGATTCTCAGAAAGTGTTTTTAATGTCCCATGAATATGCTTTCACACATAGTTATTTTTATGAGTCTGTTTCCAAATAGGAGTCTTTCACTTTCTGCCATTGTTACTGCGTACATGTAGGTAAGTATATCAAGGTTTTGTATAGATTTATTGCGCAAAATGGGTTGCAATTAATACCATCTCTGACAGTCATCTTTATGAAAACTTACTTTTTTTCCATTAATTTTCTTTTTTTAGTGGTGGAAGTTAATTCATATTTCAAGGTGAAAAGCAGGATTTTATTCTTTTATGTAATGTATACTCGAGTAACTTTTGCCTTTAAATAACTATTTTTCCTGGGTGAAAAATTCATGGTTAATGATCAGAAGGAATATATTTATTCATTTATGTATTCAGAAAATAAAGAGAACCTCGTAAGTTCCAGGCCCTGTGCTGACTCCCGGAAATGTGTCCATGAAGACAGCATACACAGAACATTTCTTTTGGAGGTTAGAGGGCCTATTTTTAAAGTTCACCCAGTGAGAATTTTAAATAATTACCCTATTGAATTACATTTTCTCCATGGGCTATATTTGGGTTAATGTCTGATCACATTTAAAAAATATCTTTTAAAAAATCTTTAGTAGTTCATCTTTCTCCGTTGAAATTCAGTGGAAAGTTCCTCTAATGCTCTTTGTTCCGGTTTGTAAAGCAGGGTTGAGTGGATGGAACCTGGGATGGTGTGGCTCCTCTGAAACTCTGGGAGCTACTTTAATCTTAGCCCCAGGAAAGAGAGCCCTAATTATGGCTCTAAGAATAAAGACCAGGCCTTGGGATTGCCGACACAACTAAATCCCTGTCTGTAACTAACTGGCACGTGTAGGTAGTATCCCCACTGAGGCCCCCACCACCACAGATGTGAAATTGTTTTATTCCATCCAACAAACTTCAGCAGAAGTATAAAAATGATTTCTCTCTATTTTTAATTATCAACAAAAGCCTTGAGCATACCTGTGCCACAAGTATACATTCTCCATGATAGGGATGAAGCACATCTTTGTTTACCATGGATGCTATTTTTTGTATTAAATTAAATAACATGAGAGATTTCACTTCTGTGTTGACTCAAGTATTTGTTTGTTTACTGCTGATCTGAATGTTGGTTGAAACTTTTCATACGGGTGCACTTTTTCTAGTATCATCTCAAGTACTGCTTATAGTTCGTAGAACCACCAGCAGAAAATGACTACTGAACTTGGACTATGAACCTGCTAAGTTCTTGTTTGAATTTTGACCTTTGTATAATGCCTAGCATTTTCCAGTGTGTAGTATGCTTAACGATTCATATAAAATTAACTTTTGTGCCTCATTGGGTGGTTTTGCAGGTTAAATGAGAATTATTATTATTATTTTGTGTGTGTGTGTGTGTGTGTGTGTGTGTGTGTGTGTGTGTGTGCGGTACGCGGGCCTCTCACTGTTGTGGCCTCTCTCGTTGCGGAGCACAGGCTCCGGACGCGCAGGCTCAGCGGCCATGGCTCACGGGCCCAGCCGCTCCGCGGCATGTGGGATCTTCCCGGACCGGGGCATGAACCTGTGTCCCCTGCACCGGCAGGCGGACTCTCAACCACTGCGCCACCAGGGAAGCCCGAGAATTATTTTGAGGGTTTATGGGGCCACAATTTCAGTGCATGTTGGCCCTAAATGCCCCTTCTGCCCTACCACACCAACCCCAGACTTGAAAATAACAGAATATAACGCTGGTTTCTGAGGTTAAACTAGTGGGCTCCACAAAGATTGAATACATGTAGCTGCCTCTGGAATAAATGGCATTATCTCTATAGATGTGTGATGGAAGAAGTTTAGAACATGGAGAACTCCAATCAGGGTGATAGGCAAAGAAATTTGGTGAGGCAAGATGTGTATGGGATTGTGGTATAGGAAGGAGAAATTAAATAAGTGGACTGTAGCCTTGCGGAGAAAAGCAGCAAGAATGGCAGAATGGGCAGGGCTCGGAATAGGTAATTCACCACCCTAAACAGCCAGGTGTTTGTCAAGTTGGTGCCTGTTACCATTCATACAACATACTCCCCTGCTTGAATTCTGTGTAGTCGTGCTTGCATGCGAAAGATGGGTTGGTCTTGTAGGAACAAGTTTATTGACCATCAGGTTTTTTTGTGGTGCACGTTCGGTTTTTTAATATGTCTTCTCTGCCAGACTGTCAGCTTTGCAGCACTGAGCAGGAAGTGTGATGATGTGTTGTCCAGTTTCTCCACATTACCTGTTGTGGGATCTGGCACAAAGTAGGTACTTGTAAAATAACTGTTGAATGAATGAATGTGGTGACAAAACCAGGTTTTTGAGCCTTCAGAACTGAGGACCAGAGAAAGCCATAGTGAATTCACTAAGTTGATGCCACTTTGTTCAGTCATGTGGCAGAAACCAAACCTAGCTGCACCCCTATTACGTTTTGTGCCTTCCAGTCAAATACAACAGCTTGGAAAGTGACCAAAAGGGCTGCTCAATAAATAATGTGTATTTTGTTCGTTTATTCTGGGGATGATTACAGTCTGATTAAGTGTCAAACCTTTGGTTTCCATTTCACCATGTCAAAATCACCTCTGGGTTTTAGACCTATTCAGTTCAATAAACCAGTGTTTGTTGGTTATAAAAGGATTTGTTAGTCAACAAGTTGAATTTCTAGGAGTCAACATAAAATAAAGGGGTCTTTGAGATTTATGATGGCAATACCAGCAGCAGTTTTGAAGCACAAGATTGTGTATAAGCTGCTCCTGAGTGAGTAGTGGATCTTAATACTTTTATTTGTAAAACACATAAAGCATTAATCATGTGCCTAGCACTACTCTGCCGTAGAAATGAGTTTTTGTAAAGAGCATCCCTGTGGAGTCTAGGTTTGTTAGCTTCATTTTTCAGAAGTGAAAACTGAGGCACAGAGAGGTTAAGTAACTTGCCCAAGATCACACAGCTAGTTAAGTACAAGAGCTGGCAGTCTGTTTTCAGAGCCCATGTGTTTTTCACCTCCATGCTATCCTGCCTCTCTGTAATACAAACAGCTACCAGCACATGCTGGATTGTTTTATAAAGTTTGAACAGCACTGTGCTATTAAATTGAAACATTGTGATCCCATTTGTTTCTCTTGATACTGCCTAGCTGCCTGTGCTTCATTTCCTGGGTAGAAGAAAGCTTTCAGGGAGCATTCCTTTCCTCCTTTTGCTTCTGATCATGATGGTTATGACTCTCATCTCATTGGCCCTTTTCCACTGTTCGGTGTTGGAGCACCAGTAACTGACTGCTTCTGATTGCAGGGGTGTTTAGTTCAAGGTGTAGTTAACTTGAGGGTTCAATGTCCTAGTGCGAAGTCATGTAATCCTTCCCCAGGCTTGAATTCTCCCCACTTGACATTTTACCAAGAATTCCTTTTGAGTCTGTTCCACGGTTGAGTCAGAGTGGTAGTCAAGCCCTTCCTTATTTGACCATAGTCTATCTTGAGTTGTAAGTCCTTGCCTTTCTTGCTCTGTTCCTTCTGATGACACTTCAGTTGGGGATAATTAGAGAAGAGGGAAACCAGGATTTGGAAAGAGAAAATAATGGTTATGATGTAGAGGTTTTTGCATCTTAATCGTGGGAGAGAGTGAGGAAAACAAAGCAAAATAAATCCAGGTGGAACCTATGTCTTTGGGGAAGAAGAGAGAGACACTTTTTCTAGTTGGATCTGTTCTGGCTGGAAATGATCATCACCTACGTACCCTGTGCCAGGGTCAATACTCGGCATTACTCTTCATGCACTGTTTATAACCTTACACCAAGGAAAGTTGTGTTTCTCCCATTTTGTACTGAGGGAACTGAGTTAAGATAGGGTAAGTAACTTGTTCAAGAGTGCTTATTTTGTGAGTAGGAGAACTGGAATCCAGCTGTAAGAATGTTGTGGACCATGACCTTCTATCATAGGACACTGGTCACGTGCCATATAAGAGACTGTTACTGGTATTAATAATAGTAGTTAGGGCCAGATGAGTTTAAGCCCATTGTTTTCTCGTTACTCTGATGAAGGATAATTTGGTGAATATCCTGTAAGCAAATCTTTATGTACTTCTCTGTTCAGTTTAATTTAACAAACATATTGTTGAGTGCTAATTATGTGCTAAAGGATAAAAAGATGAATAAAGTAAATACCATTTATTTAAATTGAGGCAACATTGGTTTATAACATGATATAAGTTTCGAGTGTACAACATTATATTTCTACAGCAATCTCATCACCAAAAATATAGTTTCCATCCATCACCATACTGTTGATCTCCTTTATCTATTTCACCCTCCTCCCCACCCCTTCCCCTCTGGTAACCATTACTGTGTTCTCTGTATCTACGTGTTTGTTTTTATTTGATTTATTCTTTTTTTTTTAATTCCACAGTGAGAGAAATCATATATTTGTCTTTCTCTGGCTTATTTCACATAGCATAATACCCTCAAGGTCCATCCATGTTGTTGCAAATGACAAGATTTCATCTTTTTATGGCTGAGTAGTATTCCAGTGTGTGTGTGTGTGTGTACACACACACATATATACTACAGTCTTCTTTATCCATTCATCTGTCGATGGGCACTTAGATTGTTTCCATCTCTTGGCTATTGTAAATAATGCTGTGATGAACATGGGGTGCATATATCTTTTCAAATTAGTGTTTTCCTATTCTTTGGATAAATAGCCAGGAGTGGGATAGCTGGATCATATGGTAGTTCTACTCTTAATGTTTGAGGACTCTCCATACTGTTTTTCATAGTAAATGTACCAATTTCCCACCAACAGTGTAGGAGCGTTGCCTTTTCTCCACATCCTCGCCAACACTTGTTATTTTTTGCCTTTTTGATAACAGGTCACTCTAACAGACGTGAGGTGATATCTCATTTTGGTTTTGATTTGCATTTCCTAATAATTGGTGATCTGAATATTTTTTCGTGTACCTGTTGGTTATCTGTATGTCTTCTTTGGAAAAAATGTATGTTCAGCTCCTCTGCCCATTTTTTAATCAGATTTTTGTTGTTGTTGTTGAGTTGCATGAGTTTTTTTAATATGTTTTGGGTATTCACTCCTTACCAGATATATCATTTGCAAGTATCTTCTCCCATTTAGTAGGTTGTCTTTTTGTTTTGTTGATGGTTTCCTTTGCTGTGCAGAAGCTTCTTTGTTTGATGTAGTCCCATTTGTTTATTTTTGCTTTTTAAACTTCATTCTTTGCTGAGCTTACAGCGTGTTAGAGGAGACTGAGAAAGAGTTGCAAAGCAGTCGGGTCCATGTGCTAGTTGATGTCTGGGCCGAGTGGAGGGAAGGGAGGCCTCCCACAGGAGGAAATATTGAGTTGGGTCTTGATGCATGTGGAGGAGCTTGTCCTCCTGTAGGGTGGGGGTAGAGGAGAACCTAAGCAACAGCTCACCTTTGGGGAACTGAAACTAGTCTGGTGTGATTACCATGTGGTGGGTATGCTGGATAGAGTTTTGACTTAGAGCCTTTATAACGTATTAAGGAGTTTGAGTTTCTGCCTTTAGGTGATCAGAGATGCTAAAGGATTCCCTAAGATAAAGAACACCAGTTCCTTATAGGGATAACCATATAATTTATCATCCAAACTGAGACACTTCTGGTAGTGAAAACAGGCTCTAACTGGGACAGTGGGACAAAAGGCCTAAAGCAAGACTAGTCTGGTCAACCCAGGATGTACAGTCACTCTCCTTCTAGGCTCTGCTTTCTGTTTGTTTATATTCTTTCTACATTTTCTTTTGGCTTTGTAAATGTAGAGCTCAACACTGGACTTGTTCCACTGTGTAAGCATAGTAAAGAACAACTTCTTCATTTTTTGTTTGTTTTTTTTTAAAGCAAGGATCTGTCCAGATTTAGAATTTTAGAGCCGAAAGGTCCTTTAAAAATCACACTATCCAACTTCCTAACCTTACAAATAAAGAGACCGAAGCTCCCAAGTTAACTGAGAAATTTAGGTCTGAGTTAGCTGGTGGCTCAAACCGAGAACTAGGTTTGTTAACTTCCAGTAAGGTGCTGTTCCTACTGCCTAGGCCTCCAGCTTGTTCATTTCCATCCACACCTTCCATCATTTTCTTCCTTGTGAACATCAACATGTATTTCTGTGGCTACCCAGGTTTAGGTGTAAACATTGTGGCTATAAAGGTACCCGGAACCCACAGAAAGCGTTCCCTTGAATTTGGCCTTATTATAAACAACTGGTGATCTCTGAAATGAAGCTTTGACAAAAGTCATTGGAAACTGAATTACTGGCACATTATGTAGTTTTTACACATCTTTTTTTTTTTAAACTAATGCTCTTTTTTTTTTATTTTATTTTTTTATTTTTTAAATTTTTACTATTTATTTGGTTGCACCGGGTCTTAGCTGCAGCAGGTGGGCTCCATAGTTGCAGCTCACCAGCTCCTTAGTTGCAGCATGCATGTAGGATCTAGTTCCCTGAACAGGGATCAAACCCGGGCCCCCTGCATTGGGAGTGCAGAGTCTTATCCACTGCGCCGCCAGGGAAGTCCCAACACCTTCTTATCATCCTGTTTGCTTTCTTCATAACAGCATTGTATTAGTTTCTTATTTATCTTGGCTTTTTATTGTTTCTATTTTACCGTGTGTGTGTGTGTGTGTGTGTGTGTGTCTGTGTGTATGTGTAGTTTTCCCACTTACATTCATTGAGGCAGGATGCCTCTGGGATCTACTCCTGACTCTTGTCATTAACTGTCTGGGTGATTCTGGGCAAGTCACTTTCTCTGTGCAGAAATTTCTCTGTACTTTCATCTCTAGGATGGAGTTGGCCAATTTGATTTCCAAGGTTATTTAGAGTTTTACTTTTAACTCTATAAATAAAATGATAAGGACATAACTACTGTGGATCAGCCACGTAGAGTTTTCTAGTGGAAAACGTAGAAATACAATTGGAGTAAAAGCAAGGGACTATGATTTTTCTCCATATCAGCTTTTTTTTTTTTTTTTTTTTTTTTGCGGTACGTGGGCCTCTCACTGTTGTGGCCTCTCCCGTTGCGGAGCACAGGCTCCGGACGCGCAGGCTCAGCGGCCATGGCTCATGGGCCCAGCCACTTCGCGGCATGTGGGATCATCCTGGTCCGGGGCACGAACCCACGTCCCCTGCATCGGCAGCTGGACTCTCAACCACTGCGCCCCCAGGGAAGCCCCCATATCAGCTTTTGAATAACTAGGTTTAGGTGTACTCTCCCCCATTAAAGGGAGCGGCACATTGATAGAGGAGAGTCTCAAAGAAACGATTTTTTAAAAAAAAGACTCTGCAGTAGAGAGCTGTGTGGCTAGAAGGGAGGGTTTCCCAGTTGGTCTTGTTGCTAAGGGAAGGGACTAGACACAAGAGTCTCTTATTCCCTGGCCACAAGTGACCAACTGCACATCCTGTTGCTCTGAAGAGGAACCAGAGCTACCCGAGTCTCCTCAGGTCCCCGTGGCATCCCTGTTAAGGCCTCTTTGAGGAAGGACCTGTGAGACCATTCATGAGAGCCTCTGTTGTTAGACGAGCCACGGGGCTGGCTGGCACTGAGGGTGTGGTCAGGAGAGAGTCCCTGCGGAAGCCCCACAGTGCTGCCCAGACCCCAGATCCTGGGCCTGGTCAAATGAGAAAACAACTTGCAAATACCAGCTCTTTGTACCCTTTTGTTGCCCAACTCCATTCAAATATTTTTACTCACAAGAAACTTTCAAACAGAAACAGAAAACAAAAATACCACATGAACCTAACAGGGTTTCTTCTGAGGTGTGGACAGAGCAGGCAGAACATGAAGCTCTTTCTTACTTTAGGTCTGATGAGAGTGATTCAGACCTCGTCTCGTTGAGATGCCTGTCAGTCCCAGAATGAACCTTACACAGTCATTTGTCCTTGTCCTTAAAGGTCATAGAAGATGCAAAGGTTTCCTGAAGGAATTGTGGCGGCCGCTGGAAATCACTGTTGCTTAGGGCTTGAAAGCTTCGATTCGGAATAAAATAGGCCAGAGTTTAGAATTGGAATCCTGACCCCTCACTTAGGTTTGTAGCCTTGAGGAAATGACTGAACCTCTCTGAGCCTCAGTTTCAGAATTAATAGCATAGGGATAGTAGGACCTTCCTATAATCAAGTGATGATGAGCTTTAGACAAGGTAATTCATGTAAAGCACGCTTAGCACAGGATCTGGCTAATGTAAAACGCTTACTGAATGGTAGCAAGTATTGTCATTACCATGAGGTCTTGTCTGCATGTGCCTTTTCTCCCCCTGCACCCCGCCCGCCCTTTCTGTCTTCTCTCTGATGTACCTCCACTCATCCACACACCAGCGTACATACAATAGTGGGTTTGGTGGCTGTGATGGTGCTTCATTTCTATGACATGGTATTAAAGTACTGTTGTGGTTTAGCAGCTCTTGGCTCCAAAACAGGCTGTAAATTTTATTCTGAGTGGCCTTTGCTTTCCCAAAGATACATCTGCACTGCAGAGTTGCCTGCATCTTATTTGTTGAGCCTCAGCCATATGTATGAAAAGTCCTATTACCCCATAAGAAATGACAGGTGTTTTTTTTTGTTTTTTTGTGTTTTTTTTTTGCATTACACGGGCCTCTCACCATTGTGGCCTCTCCCGTTGCAGAACACAGGCTCCGGACGTGCAGGCTCAGCGGCCATGGCTCATGGGCCCAGCCGCTCTGCAGCATGTGGGATCTTCCCAGACCGGGGCACGAACCCGTGTCCCCTGCATCGGCAGGCGGACTCTCAACCACTGCACCACCAGGGAAGCCCAAGAAATGACAGTTTTGACCTGGTAACTCTCTGGACGTCTCCAGATTAAACAGTTAAATAGTGTTGGCCATTAAAATGGGTTTTGAAATGGAACAGGCCACTTTGTCAATATCTGTTAGAAAGGGTCATTAGCTCCTTTTGGTGGACCTGCCATGCTTAGGGCACAGCTGGCAACCCAGCCATCATTCAGAGCACCATTCTGTTTCCTTTTGATCTGAAGTGAAAGACTGTGTCTGGCATAAATGAAAGAAATGGCAAATGGATAGGGTCATGAGACCTTATTGCTGTTCCCTAGTCAGTCCCAGCTTTATTGTGAGACCACTTGCGATTCCTTTAGTCTGGGTCCCATCACTATCCACCTAGAAAGGAAAGGATATTTCACTCCCCTTCTAATCTCTCACTGCTACTTTACCTACCTCTTTGGAGTATTGTTTTGGGAATTCAGTGATGGCAAGGTTTTATCTTTTTTCCCAGCCCCTAGAACAGGGCCTAGCACTTGGAAAACTCTAGATATTTTTTGAATGAATAAATGAACTACACCTTTTATTCTGGATGGAGTTTTACAGGTTCCCTAGTAACAATAGAAATATACCTGTGTAGCTTGAAATTCAATGGGATTTAATAATGAGTCTCATTCAAAGGAATATTTGTTTAAAGGTAGTTATAATAAGGCAGTTCCACATCCTGCCTGTCAAGGGCATTTCTTTAGGTTAAGTTCCAGTGTGAGCTTGTTAATAATAGTTTGTTTTGTTAACAAACATGTATTGAATGTGTACTAGGCCCTCTGTTAAGGAGTAGGGAAGTGGAGATCAGTGAAAATATGGACCCTGTTCTCAAGCGGCTCTCATTTTAGGAGATCATAATGGATAATTTAAATAAATAAAAACAATGTAATTTGGTAAATAAAATATGGAAGGTGCTACGGAAGTGCTATTTTCTGATTGGGCAACGTCAGGATATTTCATGATGAAGGAGATTTAGGAATAACATCTTAGATGATGTATAGGAGTTTGCCATGTGAACCCAGGCAAAGAAATTACTACTATTAGCTATTCTTTGCACTCTGAATTAAGTATTCAGTTACTTCCTTATATTGCAATTAATACGTTACTTAGATATGGAAATAACCCATTTGGCATTTTTTGGGGGGTGGGAGGGGAAGCTTGCATGATTTTAGGACAACATTGTGCTTAATAATTTTTTTGCCTGCATTTTGCACTGTATAATTCATTTTTTGAATTGACTGTAGTTAATCAGATTCACATTAAATTGGTTATGAAGTAAATGAGTTTGCATGGTTACTGACCTATAAGGAAAGGGATGATTTTTCTGTGTGTGCAAATTAACATCTTGTAGCAAGTAAGGACTGCTCTGTAGTGACATGTATGTTTTCAGGACTTGAAAGATCATTGCCTGGAGCTGTGGACACTTACACTTATGATGAACACACATATAGGCATGCAAATTGCCATATTTAGCAAATATAAGTAATTGCATGGGACATACTCATACTAACAAAAGTATTCATTGTTTATCTGAAATTCAGATTTAACTGGCTTTATTTTATCAGGCAACTCCAACACACACAGCATTGGATGGGAAATAAAGCATTTTAGATGGCAATCAACTCTCTATACATAGATTTTTTTTTTCTATGTATTACAGGTTTCTGTATTACCCTGGAGATCAATTTACGTACACAGGGGTTTCACTTATTTAATATTTCTGATTTTTATTTTGGGTTGTCTAGAAATAAAGGGACATATCTGCTTTATAGAATCTTATATTTATTTATCAGCAATTATATATGTTTACAAACAGGTAATGTATACCTTCAATTCAAAACTGAATTTTTCTCTCCTTTTACATATACTTTGTTGTGTCCTTTGAAAAAAAGTATCTTAATTTGTTTTTCCATAGAAATCATCTTTTTTCCTGTGTTTGTACCTTTGCTGTTTTTTTCTTTGAGGTCTAAACTAGAGCCTTATACTCTGAGAAGCTACTTTTTATTCATGTATTTCAGTGAAGATGATACTGTCTAGACTGAGTGTGGTCATGGCTTTACTTAAACCCTGGCTGGTCTCCGCCACCAATAGAGGAGTTATTATAATGATCCAAAGCAAATATGAAGTTCTAATAGGGTTACACAGCAATAACAGGGTCTTTTTGACGAAGTGGGATTTAGTCTGGCATCAGGAGACTGGAAATTCATGGCTTCACCTATTTATCCTGCCCAAGTAGACTTTTGTTGACACAAAGAACACTGCACTTTAAGTAGGGTTTTCCATGAGTGCATTCTAAATGGGTATTTCTACACTTCAGAAAGCCTCTTTTCATGTGGCAGGCAGGAATTCATTTGCTCGAGTTATTTTCCTTTCTTAGGGGGAGAGGGAAGATAGCCACTCAGGAGCCCAGCCTTATGGGACCTGCACAGGAAACTGATGAGGTGAAAAGCTGACAAGCGTTTGCTGTGGCCAACAAGTGATTCACCACGTTATTCTGGAGGGATTTGCTTTGCTAACCTTGCTGAGCACGTGATGCCCGGGAATGCTCCTTTGTATATTGCCCCAGCCCCAGAGGAGAAGCCCAACTATAAATCGAGGCTCTGGAATCTGAGTTTCTGAACGAAACAGGGGAAGCCTATATTTGGACATCCTGCAAAGTCCATGTATAATGATCAAATAAACAAAAGTCATAGAGATTAGAGCACTAGCTTTATTTAATTTGGCAAATTCTTATGTCTTGGGAAAAATGAAGATGTTTTCATTAAAAAACGCTATTTCTAAGGCACCATGCATGTACTCTAGCATATCTACAAGTACTAATACATTAAGATCATCTTATTTAGAATAGAAGAGAATACTGTAGAAATCAAATTGGAATAGTAAGTCTAACTGTAGTATAGATGATTACATTGCTATGCTAAGATAATGAGGTTGATATAATTCCATAATGGAATTTCTTAATATTTTAGTTCAATCTGAATTGGTTCTTCCACTTTTTTTGTTTGTTTGTTTGTTTGTTTGTTTTCAGTACGCGGGCCTCTCACTGTTGTGGCCTCTCCCGTTGCGGAGCACAGGCTCCGGACGCGCAGGCTCCGGACGCGCAGGCTCAGCAGCCATGGCTCACGGGCCCAGCCGCTCCACGGCATGTGGGATCTTCCCAGACCCGGGCACGAACCTGTGTCCCCTGCATCGGCAGGCGGACTCTCAACCACTGTGCCACCAGGGAAGCCCGGTTCTTCCACTTTTAAGGCCAGAAATCTGTCACTAAAGTGTGCATACATTCAAAAGACATGAGAATCAGGAACAGAAAGAATTTGAAACAGAATTAGAAAATACATTCATTTATATATATTGATTTGTCTATAATATATCAAATAGTAAATGATTTGCTGCTGTTACATTATAATACATTGTATGTTCAATGCACTGTCCCTTTGCAACTATTGAATTATAACATTAATAATGTTGTATGTAGCTTTATTACTAGGTAGCCTATAGAAGTGATGGAATATTTTGACCCATTGTTTTAATTTGACTTCAAAGACATTTTCGTACTATCTTTGTGAATATAGATATTTAAAGCAGAATTACAGTAACATTCAATTTTAGTTGAGAAGATATTTTCTAGAGCGTATATTAGTCTACTTTAATCCCTTCAACAATTTAATATAGTTAAAACATTTCTAAATCGGTATACTTTTCCAGATTTAGTTTAACTGAAATTTTCATGAACATCAAGTGTTTTTGTATAGATTGTAAAATGAAAACTTAACTTATCCATTAGTTTGTTGGGAGCAAACCAGATTGTAACAAAGTGTCTACCATTGTGAATTTTCATTCTTCCTCTCACATTTACTTTCCTTTGGCTTTATTTTACAGCTAAGTTTTATCAAAGATATTTGATTTTTTAAGGTTTTAATATGTAATAGATTTTGTGTAGTTTGGATGTTAATTTTATTTTTAAGTAATTTTTATACCAATTTTAACTTTACCTAGGTCAATATTTATAGTTTTGAGAGTTTCTAAAAAAAAAAATGAGGATAATAATAATGGTTAACATTTGAGTGCTTGCTAGTCATCAAGACTCATTAAATTCACTACTTTGCCTCAAATATATATTATATAAAAATGTAAGCAAGAATCTTAAACTCTCTGAATTTCAGTTCTCTCATAAGTCAGATATAGATAATATATTTTTGTGACGATCATATGTGATAGTGATTGTGAAAGCTCTTTTTATAGGAAGTGTCACATAAATGTAAGCTATGAATGTTTTTGCAGCTGCTGCTTATAGAGCAGTGACAAAAAAAAATAAGATTGGAATGCTAAGCATGAAATGTGATGTAGTGTGGTTGCAAAGGCATTGACTGTGTTCTGACTCCAGATTTGCTACTTGCTGGTTGGTGTGACTTTGGGCAATCCTCTTAACCTTTATGGCAATTTCTTCATCTGTCACAAAGGACTCCGCTACATCAGTGTTCCTCCAGGTGTGGTCCAAGGACCACCTGCATCTGAATCACCTGGGATGCTTGTTTAATAAGCTGATTCCTGGGCCCCAGCCCAGACCTACTGAAGCAGAATCTTTGTGTTGGTTTCCAGGCATCCATAGTTCAGTCACACAAACCTGGCATTAAATCTGTCCTTGCTCACTTCTAAAGTCTGTTTTTCACCTTTCCTGCTAAAATGTATTGGTATTATTTAAACAGTGAGTGAGGACCTGTGATCACCCCTACACACATGTGTTTGTACACCTGCTTTACAAGAGGATGAGGAGAAAAGGTAAAGGAAGGTGGAGGTAGGGAGAAAATACAGTACTACTAAGGTAAAATTCTTGGCTCTTGAAGAGCTTACTATTAAAGAAAATTGATACTTTTACACTTAATAGACTTTCCTCAAAGTATTTGAAGTAGCCACACTGATTGTTATTATCATCCAAGAAAAATGTCACCTTTAAATTTAGTGACTGAAAATGTGACTGACCTATCATTAAGATACCTTGAGAAATCATGGCGTAGAATCCAAGATTTTTTCAGGAGGCATGTGATTTTATATTATTCTAAGGAGGAACCTTTTCTCTCCCACAAGAGAGAAGATAAAGCAACAATGTTTGTTTGTTTTTGCATTAACCTAATACAGTTAGTTGTATTTGTCTACATGGAGACTTTCACAGAATAGGATAAATCAGTCATTTAGTTCATAGGCTACATAAAGAATATCCTGTCTCCCCTTTCCTTTTCTTCCAGAGGTAGCACGGGGTAATCTAAAGAGCATGGGATGAAGACTTACATTACATGTACATGGGTTAAAAACCCCAAGTCAGCTGACGTGCAGACTTTATGACCTTGGACAGTACATTTGACCTTTCTGAGCTCTGTTTCCTATTGATGATTGGGGACAGCATTACTTATCACTCTCCCCCCAAATGAGGAGGTAGTGAGAATTAAATAGATGTTAAAGTACTTAGAATGCTATCTGGCACATGTTACAGTGAACATGAAGCTCTCATGCCTTACCTGTTGTTCTGCATTCATAAAAGTTCCACCTTTGGCCAGTAGCAATTAGTCTTTGGAACTGTTTTCCCGGGATGGTCATTCCTTGGAGCCATTTACCCTCTTTTATAGACATATATAATCACTAGTGGCATTTCCCCGCTGTCTGCCCATAGAAATGGAATTGAGTGTCCTATATGGGAACTCAACCCATTACTGTGGTTTGTTTATTCATCTGCACATTCATCTCTTAATTACTCATTTAACCAATGAATGTAGAATCCTGGTGTGGAATGAGACTACAAGGGTTATGGCATTCACAGCCTCTTCCAAAGCCAGGCTTGGCTTGTCTGTACAGTAGTAATATGTTGTCTCTCAGCCTTTCCTCAAACATCTTGGATGCAGGAAACATTCTTATCTCCCTAGAGGCCAGACTGACTTCATATAGATAGGACTATTATATATATTGAGCTAAAATCTGGTAAAGAGCTATATTTTAGTGTGCCACCCACTAGATCTAGTTCTTTTCCCTTTGGTGCCATAAAGAACACTGCAACTATTTACAAACCAATTCAATTCAAGTGACGTCTATTGCCTCTTGTGTGTTGGGATAACAAATAGCAAAATGTATAATCCCTACTCATTTACAGATATGACTAAATTACAAGGCAGAATGGGAGTAAGGCCTAAGGCAGACACAGTTACAAAGCAAATATGGCCCTGCCATCCTAAAACCTGCAGTCTGGTAGGAAAGATGCCACATGTACATAGATAATTATTATAAAACAGAAAAGAAGTCTGGATAAAGCTGTATGGGAATTTAGAGGAGAGAGAGAATCCCATCAATAGTATAATCAGGAAAGCTTTATGTAAATGAGTTTTTTGAGTTGAGTGTTGAATCATAGGTGATGTTCAAGGAATGAGGTAATCTGTTAGACTGCATTTACCCCCTTAAGGACTGAATCCTATTTTAATAATAATCTTGATTACCAAAGTAACACATATTTATTGAGGGGGAAAAGGCAAAATTAAGAACTTAAAAATTAAGAAGTAAAAATTAAGAAAATTTAGAATTCTGAAACCATTCAGAGAAGAACCAAAATATTAAAATGAATATGCTGTTTCTTTCCAATCCTTTGTTCTGATTAGTACTTTACAACTGAAATCATATGGTACATACAATTTTGTTGTATGATTTTTTAAAGTATCCTGTGCATGTTACCATGCCATTAAGTAATGTTTGAAAGCATGAGTTTTCTACACAAAGTTCAGTACATCCAAATGATGGAATATTATATAATCACTGGGTATTTAGGTTTTATCTCTTATTCTCTTTTTTTTACTATTATAAATAATATTGAGATAAATATTATCTAATATGAATCTCTGCTTTCTTCACTGAGACTTTGTGAATCTTGATTAACTATGGTTTAATGTTCTGTCAAAAGTTTGTACCAATTTACACTCTTACCACAAGGGGATGAGAATATTTTGTTACATTCATGCCAATATTGGGTGGCTCTTTTTTCTCTCTTAATGGTGTCATGTTGTAACCGTTAACATTTCCATTTGTGAGGATGGATATTAGCAAAACTAGAAAAGAAATGGAAACTTTTTCTGGGATTTAGAAGCTAAGACTAAACAAAAATAGAAATGCAGTTAGCCCCATTTAAATGTATGTACTACTTTGAAGTACTTCGTTCAGTGTAAAGGTCTAAAGTATATTTATTTCTTAAGAAACTAAAGGCCTAACAGCTGAACAGTATAGCACAAGGGATAACAGTGTTATCTCTCAAGTGCCAACTGCCTCAGTTCTAATCCTGGCCCTCCTACATACCAGCAGAGTCAACTTGGGCAACATATTCAACGGCTCCAAGCTTCCATTTCCTTGTCTGTACAATGAGAGGCAGGGCAGAAACAGTAAAACCTCAAAAAATTAAGTAAGATTATTATATAAGATGCCAGGCACGTAAGGACTTGGTAGATACTATTATGAAATACAAAACGTGGTGTTTTCATTGAATGATCATATAGCTGTGTTGAAACCTAAAGTCCCAGGATTAATCCTTACTGTTGTAAATCTTCATTATGCTGTGAGAAGAAGAGGCAGCCCAGAAGGATTAGGACCCATCGTGCTTCTGGGATTCAGTGGGACAGGTTTTCTTTGGACTGGGTGGTGCCACCATGTCAGGTGATCCTGAATGACTCTGAAAACAGATAACACAACTTTCTTCTGAGATCTGCCACGTTTCTGTCTTCCCTAGACAACTTGAGTCCCTCATGCAGATGTTCCCATAATCCCTTAGTGCCCTTTATTGTCTCAGTAATTTTTTCACAGTGCTTTTAGGCCAGAAGAAGTACCTGACAGTTTCACTTATTAAGTGGTTAAATTAACTTAATAAGTAGATAGGTCCTGATAAATTAGTAGCCATTTCATAAAACAAAACAAAACAAAAACACATACACTGAAAGGAAGAAAATAATTTTTAACTAATCCTTAACAGCAATGACTAAGGAATGTGAGTGCCTTGTTTGGCACTGCACAGCTTCTCAGAACCTGACTGGGATGGGCCACCGCCATCCTCATTTCCTGTTCCACGCTGAGTTTTAGGTAATACTTGCTTTTTTTCATAGCAGACAAACTGCAGAGACATGATGTCACAGAAAGGAATGTAATGCCATCTAATGTTGAAACTGTGAACTACTTCAAGCTAGTAATTACATGGTTGCTGAACATATATATATATATATATATATATATACACACACACACACACACACACACACATAAAGGGGAGGGAAACAGTGACATTCGACGTATATCTATATCTGTGTCTAATCTATATCTATATTTATTTATCTATCTATTAATCTGGCTGTGTTCTTTTAAATCAGCTGGAACTCTAAGGTGCCTTGGGGCACAGTTTGGGAACCAGAGCCCTGCTGTATTCCTGCTTTCTGGATTTACTTCAGTTTTGTTTTCTTCCGGCTACTCAACTTCTCTTGTTCTCTGGTTCCTGTTTCTATTTAGTTCTTAGTTCTAGCTGTCCAGTTTCCTTCCCCTTTGCCCCGAGCCTTGCTCCGCTTCTTCCGCATCAAGCAGCAGCCGTCTCTGGAGCTACTCCTTGACTTTTGCAGACCTAGAGGCGGCCCCGGAGGGACTCGTATGGTTTGGTAGTTGGCTGTGGACCAATCACTGGGCACGAAATCTTACAGGACTTCGTCAGTTCACAACTCTAGGGAGCTTCATTTCCTCTGCAGGCTGCCCAAGTGGTCTTCCAGTGACGTGCGGTATCTTTAGGTATCTGTTGGTGACCATCTCCCTGTGGTGTGGATGGGCACGCACTCCACACCAGATGTCCCAATCCACCAGGGCCGCTCTTGGCCTTATGGCAACAAAGACATGCCCAGGACACATTTCACTGTCCCTGTTCTTGGCATGTCAATCCAGAAAATGTATTTGAAGTAGTCGAGTGGTTAATTGTGGGCTCTGGATTAGACTGCTTTTGTATCCTAGGTTACCACTTACTGTTTAATTTCCTGAAACTTCAGGTTCCTCATCTGTAAAATGGAGATTAATAATAGGACTTACGGGCTTCCCTGGTGGCGCAGTGGTTGAGCATCCACCTGCCAATGCAGGGGACACGGGTTCGTGCCCCGGTTTGGGAAGATCCCACATGCTGCGGAGCAGCTGGGCCCGTGAGCTATGGCCGCTGAGCCTGCGCTTCCGGAGCCTGTGCTCTGCAACAGGAGAGGCCACAACAGTGAGAGGCCCGAGTACAGCAAAAAAATAAATAAATAAAATAAAATAAATAATAGGACTTACTTTGTATGAAAAATGAGAAAATAAAACGAAATAAAATAAAATCTGGTGCCTAAATGTTAACCGTTACTAATTTTTTTTTCTGACAGCACCAATAAAATTTATTTTCAATTATTTTGATTTTTGTTAGGAATAAAGTAACAATAGCACTCATTTTTAAAATTTAGTATCTGTCTTTTTACCAGTTTATGAGAGAGAACATCAATATTAAAATGAAAAAACACCTTACACTCATAACATTTGATTTATATAATTAAAGTATTCTTTTTTTAAAAAATAAATTTATAAATTTATTTATTTTTGTCTGCATTGGGTCTTCGTTGCTGCGTGCGGGCTTTCTCTAGTTGCGGCGAGGGGAGGCTACTCTTCGTTGTGGTGCGTGGGCTTCTCATTGCAGTGGCTTGTCTTGTTGCGGAGCACGGTCTCTAGGTGCACGGGCTTCAGTAGTCATGGCACGCAGGCTCAGTAGTTGTGGCTTGCGGGCTCTAGAGTGCAGGCTCAGTAGTTGTGGTTCACTGGCTTAGTTGCTCCATGGCATGTGGGAATCTTCCCAGACCAGGGCTCGAACCTGTGTCCGCTGCATTGGCAGGTGGATTCTTAACCACTGCGCCACCAGGGAAGTCCAAAAGTTTTCTTAGTAGACACATAATCTCAAGATTTTCATGACATAATAGGTATATACTTTACGCATGTGACATTTTGCTCATTTTAGAGATGATAAAACTGAGGCTCAAGAGATTATGTGAATTTCTCAAGATAATTCAACATTTGATGAAAGCCACACCCTCACTCCAGATTTGTAATTTCGATGCCAGTGCTCCTTACTTTGTTGCTTCCTTTAATATTTAAAACGTTAAAAACGAGAGAGGAAGGAAGGAAGGAAAGGAAAAAAAAAGAAGATTGTTATTCTCTTCGATTTTTCTAAGCAATGAAAATTTGCTATTTCTTCTGTGTCTAGTACATTTAAGTGTTACAGTAGTTTTAATTTAGTGTAGAAGAACCACAGCAGTTTGAAAAAAAATATTGCCAGTGCTTCATTAGAGATAATGCCAAGAGAGAAAATGCCGTGTGACCTTATTGAACTGCGTGTCAAAAACATTGTATTCATCTATCAAAAAAATATAATACAAGCATTTTTAAGTTCAGTTTCCAATTGACAGAAAAGTGCTTCAGAAAGAGACAAAGTTTCCCTTCCCCCATTCTCCTTTTTTCCAAATGTTCACATGCCTATAACCCTTTCACCCACGCTAGAGCCATTGCTGCCTGACCACTTTCTGGGCACAGAGGCATGGAAATACATCATCAGTGTATAATTTTGCACACAGCAGAGAGAACATGCTATTATGGAACCGAGTCTCAGCTGAATAGCCTAGCCTTAGACTGTGTTTTCATCTCAGTGTAAAAATGGAAGTGAAACCTTGGCTCTCCTTTCAGGTCTGTAGGGAGTTTGCCGGTCCCATAGTTAATGTAGAAGCTGAGGGGAGAACCAGTGGTCTTGTAGCTTCGAGGTAGAAGGCATTGAGTCTCGAGTGCTGATTCACTGTAACAATGTAACGATGTAGCTTGGTTCTCTCTTGGCTTACTAGAAAATTGTGGAAGTCACAGGCTAGCAAGCTAAACATTTCCTGGCCTACCAGAGGCAAGTTTCTTTGGGCAGGCAAACACTGAACCCCTACAGTGACACAGTGTGGTGGTCCTCCAGCCAAGCATCATGGACATGGTGGCAGAAGCTTTAAGTATCTGGAACATTTAATGTGGGAGAGCTTGGCTAAGTAGGATGTGAGCAGTTAAGAGTCAGTTGTACCTCAAAAAGAGGTTTAAAAAATAAACATTAAGGCTACCAAAAAAAAAAAAAAGAATATAAATGATAAATACCTAGAAACTCACAAAAAGAGTCTGAAACTTCCATTCCATTTGTTTTCTGTTAGTATTTTAAGGCAATTCTCATGCAAATTGACTATCTTTAGATGTTGTATTAGTTTTCTGTGCTACATAACAGATCACACGCTTAGTGGTAAAAAAAACATCTACCTACTATCACACAGGTTCTGTAGGTCAGAATTCCAAGCACACCATAGTGGGTTCTCTGCTGAGTGTCTCACCAGGCTGAAATCAGCATGTTGACTGGGCTGCCTCTTCATCTGGAGGCCAGACCAGGAAAGGATCTGCTTCCAAGTTCTCTCAGGTGGTTGGTGGAGTTCATTTTCTTGTGGCTGTGGAATCATGGCAGCTTGCTTCTTCAAAGTAAATAACCAACAAGGACCTACTGTATAGTACAGGAACCATACTCAATATTTTGTAATAACCTATAAGGGAAAAGAATCTTAAAAACAATATGTGTGTGTGTGTGTGTGTGTGTGTGTAAAACTGAATCACTTTGCTATATACCTGAAACTAACACAGCATTGTGTATCAACTATACTTCAATAAAAAGAATAATAAATTGGAAAAAAAAAAGTCAGCAACAGAGAGAAGGAGTCTTCACAGTTTCCAATGTCTGACTTCTTTTTAAAAGAGCTTACTTGATTAGGTCCAACTGACCCAGGGTAATTTTCATTTTGATCCATTTAAAGTCACTTTAATTACATATACAAAATCCTTTCACCTTTGCCATGTAACCGAACCATCAAGGGAATGATGCGTAACCTTTGCTGTATTCTGTTTCTTAGGAGCAAGTTACAGGTTCTTCCCACACACGAGGGGAGGGGACTATACAAGGCTGTGACTCATGGGGGGTCGTGTAGAGTGCGCCCACCATAGGTGTACCATGTGTTTTAATATGAGCACAGTTGGAAGAAAAATTGGCTTTTGAAAAGCACCATTTTAAAAGGAATTAATGTTATTCGATGGAAGACTAAAGGATGGAATATTATATATTTAAATGTACATTAAAAAGTATTTGCTTCATAAATATTTGTCCTTCCTTAAAGAGTGTATCATTGGACGCGACCTTCTTGAATTTTCTGCTGGCTGCTGAGACATTACTCTTTCCTGATTCTCCTATCTCTTGCCCCATCCCTTCACTTGTACTTCCTCTGTCCACTGTTTGTTTTTCAAATGTCACATCTCCAACCTGACAATTCCCTTTGTCCACTCACCTCAAGGATAGCAGAAGTCTTATATCCCTGACCACTTACTTCCTGAGCACAGTGGCTCAGAAACACAAAATCAGGATGTAATTGTGACCCTGCAGATAAGCCAGCAACTCTGTTGGGGTCAGTTGTCATCTGAGTGTCTGCTGAATGGCCTGTGACAGACCTTAGACTGGACCTCACTGTTAAAATAGAAGTGAAAATGTATTTTCTCCTTTTTGGTTTATAGGAGACATGCTGATTCCATTCATGTTGGGTAATTGTTATGTCCAAATAGCAGTATGACATAAACAGTCTTACAGACGTGTGCAGAGTATCTGCCTATGTTTGTTTATACTTAACCTTGTATAAAAAAAAGGATTTAAGGCAGCTTAAAAAGATGCATACTGTTCAGAAGACAAAGTTTAAAATAAGCAAGAGAAAGGAGGGGAAGGGAAAAATAAATGTAAGAAAGTGCCATGTAAAGATATACTTTCTAGCAGTTAAGGCAGATATAAACACAGTTAGAATCATGAGTTGGTGGTCATAAGGTATCAGGAGAAACAGCACTTTTGAATACTGAGCCCAAAGAGACATTTCTGTTACGGGTCTTCGTCTGTGATGGACACATTGGTTACGGTGTGAGGTACTGGACAACTCACTGTGGTCAGCACGTGCAGTAGTACCACACATCATAGGGCCAGTTTTATAATATTCCTTCATGAAGGCAGGTGTTCTGCCAGAGGGCAGTTCAGTGAAAACATTTCTGTGTGGCTTTACTTTCTAATATATTGACTGATTCAATCCAGAGTGAGGTTTATTAGAGTATTTCTTAGACTTCTAAAATATTATTGTCCTGCACCTCAAAAGTTTAAGAAAATTTTTAAATTTCATTTTCCGTACCTTGGGTTATGTTTTGAAAAGAAGCCGTTGGTAATCTTCTAGCTATAAAGTTGTTATAGCATCAAAAATGAATATGCCCACCACTCAGAATTTTGCTATATTTTCTCTCAACAGCCTTTAAGAATCTTTATTTTACCTTATTCAGAAGAATGAATTATGCAGTTTGCCATGCATATTATATTATACTTCTTTTTTCCAGGTTTTGTTTTTCAGATGGTATTTCCTGATAATATCTGGACCACTGTTATCTTAACATTTCAAGTTAAGTATAAAATGTTTGGAGTCAGTGCAGTGTTTTCGGTGGGGGTGTAGGAGGTCAGGGGCAGTAATTAACATTCTCTAAAGAAAACCTGAGGGGCTTAAGGAGACACCTGCCTCTTTAGAAGACTGCACCATCTCAGTTGCAAGGAAAGGAGGAAGAGAACCGGGGCCAAACAAAGGTCCAGCCTCTTCCACCAGAACACAGGCACCAGTCCCCTCCACCAGGAAGCCTACACAACCCACTGAACCAACCGTAGCCACTGGGGGAAGACACCAAAAACAGCAGTAACTACAAACCTGCAGCCTGCGAAAAGGAGACCCTAAACACAGTAAGTCAAGCAAAATGAGAAGACAGAGAAACACAAGCAGATGAAGGAGCAAGGTAAAAACCCACCAGGCTAAACAAATGAAGAGGAGATAGGCAGTCAACCTGAAAAAGAATTCAGAGTAATGATAGTAAAGATGATCCAAAATCTTGGAAATAGAATGGAGAAAATACAAGAAACGTTTAACAAGGACCTAGAAGAACTAAAGAGCAAACAAACAATGATGAACAACATAACAAATGAAATTAAGAATCCTCTAGAAGGAATCAATAGCAGAATAACTGAGGCAGAAGGATGGATAAGTGACCAGGAAGGTAAAATAGTGGAAATCACCACCACAAAGCAGAATAAAGAAAAAACAATGAAAAGAATTGAGGACAGTCTTAGAGACCTCTGGGACAACATTAAATGCACCAACATTTGAATTATAGGGGTCCCAGAAGAATAAGAGAAAAAGAAAGGAACTGAGAAAGTATTTAAAGAGATTATAGTTGAAAACTTCCCTAATATGGGAAAGGAAATAGTCAAGTCCAGGAAACACAGAGAGTCCCATACAGGAAAAATCCAAGGAGAAACAACTCCAAGACACATATTAATTAAACTATCAAAAATTAAATACAAAGAAAAAATATTAAAAGCAGCAAGGGAAAAGCAACAAATAACATATAAGGGGATCCCCGTAAGGTTAACAGCTGACCTTTCAGCAGAAACTCTGCAAGCCAGAAAGGAGTGGCAGGACATATTTCAAGTGATGAAACAGAAAAACCTACAACCAAGATTACTCTACCCAGCAAGGATCTCATTCAGATTCGACGGAGAAATTAAAACCTTTACAGACAAGCAAAAGCTAAGAGAATTCAGCACCATGAAACCAGCTTTACAACAAATGCTAAAGGAACTTCTTTAGGCAAGAAACACAACAGAAGGAAAAGACCTACAATAACAAACCCATAACAATTAAGAAAATGGTAATAGGAACATACATATCAATAATTACCTTAAATGTAAATGGATTAAATGCTCCAACCAAAGGACATAGACTGGCTGAATGGATACAAAAACAAAACCCGTATATATGCTGTCTACAAGAGACCCACTTCAGACCTAGGGACACATACAGACTGAAAGTGAGGGGATGGAAAAAGATATTCCATGCAAATGGAAATCAAAAGAAAGCTGGAGTAGCAATTCTCATATCAGACAAAATAGACTTTGAAATAAAGACTATTACAAGAGACAAAGAAGGACACTACAGAATGATCAAGGGATCAATCCAAGAGGAAGATATAACAATTGTAAATATTTATGCACCCAACATAGGAGTACCTCAATACATAAGGCAAATGCTAACAGCCATAAAAGGGGAAATTAACAATAACACAATCATAGTAGGGGACTTTAACACCCCACTTTCACCAATGGACAGATCATCCAAAATGAAAATAAATAAGGAAACACAAGCTTTAAATGATACATTAAACAAGATGGACTTAATTGATATTTATATGACATTCCATCCAAAAACAGAATACACTTTCTTCTCAAGTGCTCATGGAACATTCTCCAGGATAGATCATATCTTGGGTCACAAATTAAGCCTTGGTAAATTTAAGAAAAATGAAATCATATCAAGTATCTTTTCCAACCACAACGCTATGACACTAGATGTCAATTACAGGAAAAAATCTGTAAAAAATGCAAACACATGGATGCTAAACAATACGCTACTAAATAATCAAGAGATCACTGAAGAAATCAAAGAGGAAATCAAAAAATACCTAGACTTCAGTGGGGCTTGCACCGCGGCCACAGGCAGACTGGCCCACACAGGTCTGGTCCCTTGCATCCGCGCTCCCCGGCAGCGAGGCGGTTGATGGAACGGAGTGCCGTGGAGCCGGAGGCCGTGCCTGTCGGGGGACTGGGGCAGCACGAGAGCCCGCCAGGAGGCTCGGGCTAGGCGGGCCGCAGGACCTGAGTCCTACCCCTCTGGCAGCAACCTGGTGGCAGGCTATGGGGATGGAGCGGGGCTGCCGCCGCACTGAGCCATAAGCGCCGCACTTCCGCCACCACTGCCTCTTCGTCGCCACCTCGGCCCCTCTTGAAGTGCCGGGCAGCTTGGGAGCATGGCCCTGGAGCAGCTCTGCTCGGTCCTCAAAGTGTTGTTAATAACAATACTTGTAGTGAAAGGGATTGCTGTGGCCCAGAAGACCCAAGATGGACAAAATATTGGAATCAAGCACATTCCTGCAACCCAGTGTGGCATTTGGGTTCAAACCAGCAATGGAGGTCATTTTGCTTCACCAAATTATCCTGACTCATATCCACCAAACAAGGAATGTATCTACATTTTTGGAAGCTGCTCCATGTCAAAGAACAGAGTTGACCTTTGATGAACATTATTATATAGAACCATCATTTGAATGTTGGTCTGATCACTTGGAAGTTCGAGATGGGCCGTTTGGTTTCTCTCCACTTGTAGATCGTTACTGTGGTGTGAAAAGCCCTCCATTAATTAGATCAACAGGGAGATTCATGTGGATTAAGTTCAGTTCTGATGAAGAACTTGAAGGACTGGGATTTCAAGCAAAATACTCATTTATTCCAGGTAAAGAAGTTATTGTTTCAGTGGCTAGGTCACACTCTGGTTGTAGAATCTTAAGGCTAGAAAAGAGATAATTCAGTCAAGGTAATCAAATCAAGGCTTTAAAGAAGCTAGCAAGGTCAAAGGGAAATCAGCCCATGAATAAATAAAAACTTAACAAAAAATTAGAAATAAAACTATGTCACTAGAATTTTGAAGCATATCACAGATGGTATCACATTATTTCTTAGGTTTCTGTATGTTTTATAGCATATATCAAATGCCAAAGACATCACAATAAATACATTAAAAAAAAAAAACCTAGAAACAAAACACAACAAAAACATGACGACCCAAAACCTATGGGATGCAGCAAAAGCAGTTCTAAGAGGGAAATTTATAGCAATACAATCCTACTTCAAGAAAGAAGAAACATCTCAAATAAACAACCTAAACTTATACCTAAAGCAATTAGAGAAAGAAGAACAAAAAAACCCTAAAGTTAGCAGAAGGAAAGAAATCATAAAGATCAGATCAGAAATAAATGAAAAAGAAATGAAGGAAACAATAGCAAAGATCAATAAAACTAAAATCTGGTTCTTTGAGAAGAGAAACAAAATTGATAAACCATTAGCCAGACTCATCAAGAAAAAAAGGGAGAAGGCTCAAATCAATAGAATTAGAAATGAATAAGGAGAAGTAACAACTGACACTGCAGAAATACAAAGGATCATGAGAGATTACTACAAGCAACTCTATGCCAATAAAATGCACAACCTGGAAGAAATGGACAAATTCTTAGAAAAGCACAACCTTCTAAGACTGAACCAGGAAGAAATAGAAAATATAAACAGACCAATCACAAACACTGAAACTGGGACTGTGATTAAAAATCTTCCAACAAACAAAAGCCCAGGACCAGATGGCTTCACAGGCGAATTCTATCAAACATTCAGAGAAGAGCTAACACCTATCCTTCTCAAACTCTTCCAAAATATAGCAGAGGGAAGAACACTCCCAAACTCATTCTATGAGGCCACCATCACCCTGATACCAAAACCAGACAAAGATGTCACGAAGAAAGAAAACTACAGGCCAATATCACTGATTAACATAGATGCAAAAATCCTCAACAAAATACTAGCAAAGAGAATCCAACAGCACATTAAAAGGATCATACCCCACGATCAAGTGGGGTTTATCCCAGGAATGCAAGGTTTCTTCAATATATGCAAATCAGTCAATGTGATAAACCATATTAACAAATTGAAGGAGAAGAACCATATGATCATCTCAATAGATACAGAAAAAGCTTTCGACAAAATTCAACACCTATTTATAAAAACCCTCCAGAAAGTTGGCATAGAGGGAACTGACCTTAACAATAAAGACCGTATATGACAGACCCACAGCCAACATCGTTCTCAATGGTGAAGAACTGAAACCTTTTCCTCTAAGATCAGGAACAATACAAGGTTGTCCACTCTCACCACTATTATTCAACATAGTTTTGTAAGTTTTAGCCACAGCAATCAGAGAAGGAAAAGAAATAAAAGGAATCCAAATCAGAAGGGAAGAAGTAAAGCTGTCACTGTTTGCAGATGACATGATACTATACATAGAGAATCCTAAAGATGCTACCAGAAAACTACTAGAGCTAATCAATGAATTTGGTAAAGTAGCAGGATACAAAATTAATGCACAGAAATCTCTTGCATTCCTATACACTAATGATGAAAAATCTGAAAGAGAAATTAAGGGAACACTCCCATTTACCACTGCAACAAAAAGAATAAAATTCCTACGAATAAACCTGCCTAAGGAGGTGAAAGACTTATACTCAGAAAACTATAAAACACTGATGAAAGAAATCAAAGATGACATAAACAGATGGAGAAGCATACCATGTTCTTGGATTGGAAGAATCAGTATTGTGAAAATGACTCTACTACCCAAAGCAACCTACAGATTCAGTGCAATTCCTATCATACTACCAGTGGCATCCTTAACAGAATTAGAACAAATAATTTTATAATTCTTATGGAAACACAAAAGACCCCAAATAGCCAAAGCAATCTTGAGAAAGAAAAATGGAGCTGGAGGAATGAGGCTCCTGGACTTCAGACGCTATTACAAAGCTATGGTAATGAAGACAGTATGGTACTGGCACAAAAACAGAAGTATAGACCAATGGAACAGGATAGAAAGCCCAGAGATAAACCCATGTGCATATAACCACCTTATTTTTGATAAAGGAGGCAAGAATATACAATGGAGAAAAGACAGTCTCTTCAATAAGTGGTGCTGGGAAAACTGGGTAGCTACATGTAGAAGAATGAAATTAGAACACTCCCTAACACCATGCACAAAAATAAACTCAAAATGGATTAAAGACCTATATGTAAGGCCAGACACTATCAAACTCTTAGACGAAAACATAGACAGGACACTCTATGACATAAATCACAGCAAGATCCTTTTTGACCCACCTCCTAGAGAAATGGAAATAAAAACAAAAATAAACAAATGGGACTTAATGAAACTTAAAAGCTTTTGCACAACAAAGGAAACCATAAACAAGATGAGAAGCCAACCCTCAGAATAGGAGAAAATATTTGCAAATGAAGCAACTGACAAAGGATTAATCTCCAAAATTTACAAGTAGCTCATGCAGCTCAATATTCAAAAAACAAACAACCCCATCCAAAAATGGGCAGAAGACCTAAATAGACATTTCTCCAAACAAGATATACAGATTGCCAACAAACACATGAAAGGATGCTCAGCATCACTAATCACTAGAGAAATGCAAATCAAAACTACAGTGAGGTATCACCTCACACTGGTCAGAATGGCCATCATCAAAAAATCTACAAACAATAAGTGCTGGAGAGGGTGTGGAGAAAAGGGAACCCTCTTGCACTGTTGGTGGGAATGTAAATTGATACAGCCACTATGGAGAACAGTATGGAGGTTCCTTAAAAAACTAAAAATAGAACTACCATACAACCCAGCAATCCCACTACTGGACATATACCCTGAGAAAACCGTAATTCAAAAAGAGTCATGTACCACAATGTTCACTGCAGCTCTACTGACAATAGCCAGGACATGGAAGCAACCGAAGTGTCCATCGACAGATGAATGGATAAAGATGTGGTGCATATATACAATGGAATGTTACTCAGCCATAAAAAGAAACAAAATTGAGTTATTTGTAGTGAGGTGGATGGACCTAGCGTCTGTCATAGAGTGAAGTAAGTCAGAAAGAGAAAAACAAATACCATATGCTAACACCTATATATGGAATCTAAAAAATAAAAAATAAAAAAGGTTCTGAAGAACCTAGGGGCAGGACAGGAATAAAGACACAGACATAGAGAATGGACTGGAGGACACGGTGAGTGGGAAGGGTAAGCTGTGACAAAGTGAGAGAGTGGCATGGACATATATACACTACCAAACGTAAAATAGATAGCTAGTGGGAAGGAGCCCCATAGCACAGGGAGATCAGCTCCGGGCTTTGTGACCACCTAGAGGGGTGGGATAGGGAGGGTGGGAAGGAGACGCAAGAGGTACGAGATGTGGGGATATATGTATATGTATAGGTGATTCACTCTGTTATAAAGCAGAAATTAACACACCATTGTAAAGCAGTTATACTCCAATAAATATGTTAAAAAAATTAAAAATTAAAAAAAAATGTCCTGGGATCATCACTAATGATGGCCCGGAGTCACAAGGGCTACATGTGATATTTATTTACTCTTCACTGATTTATGCCTGCCTAGAAAAGTACATCACATCCAATGTCAATGTTTTATAAAGGGCAAACATTTAAATACAAGTAAAGCCACCCTGCCTTTGACCACCACCATTTGGACATATTTCTACCCAGTGTGTTTTTTCCCATTGCAGTGTAGCCTTGTGGCTCGGAGCAAAGGCTTCCGGAGGGATTCGGATCTGGACTCAGATCCCAGCTCCACCATTTCTTAGTTGTGTAGCCCACAAAAGCCTCTGGAGCTCTCTGAACCTCAGTTTCCTCGTCTGTAAGATAGAGACAGTAGGAGTGTCTGTCTCCTGAGGTTATTTAAAGAACTCTGTGAGCAAGTACACGGGATGAGCTTAGCACAGTGCAGGGCACATGGCAGACGCCTTCAGCAGGTATAGTGTATGTGTATACATGCACATAAATATATACAGTCGTGTTATAAAATTGATATCATACTTGATACTGCTTCCTTTATCTTTAATATTTAAAGTCTGCCTAATATTTACCATATGGTTATTTTATTCTGTACTTACCTGTTTGCTTTATTTTGGTCGTTCATGCTATTACCATGGTTTGATCATTGATAATTGATTAAATTATTATGTTGACAGATACTCGAAGTAAGCAGGAAGAGGTAAAAGAAGGCAAACTTGTTCAATTTCTCTTCTCAGGGAAGTCAGTTACTGTTTCATTCTTCATGATAATAAGTATAGAAAATTAGCTAAAAGCTCCATTTAGAGACTTTATTCATATCCTTTTATGTCTTCGTACTTCTAGGAATTTATTCTGAGGAAAAACATGTGTACCAAGATATGTATATGGTTGTATGTATATGTACACATGTATATGTGTGCGTGTACATAGGTGTACACATATATATGCTGTTCACAGACTTGCTCTCAAAGACAGTATTATGAATTTTGTTGTATATTTCATTTTAAAGGGTTCTACATTGTGTAGAACTCTCATGATCACAAAATAGCAGTAAAATTTTTTTTTAATGGAAGAAGGTAAAGAAAAGCTATAAAAAGCTAAACACAGTAGTTTAAGAGTACAGTTAAACAGAGTTTAAAAACAGTCTAAAGTATTCTTGAGGACAGTGTCTGTGTCTTAGACATGTGACCCACATGCTGCACATCAATGTAGTTGGCACAAAGGGGCCCTTATCATCATTACAATCGCTGAATTCAGACTTTTATTTTTAACTTGTGAAGTCTGTTTCATCCAAGTTGCTATGCAAGCCAGGTGGTTAGCACTAAGGACAGTTTCCGTTTTCAAGGATTAGCCCTTGACCCAGCTGAAGAGGTAAAAACATCCTTTTTTGAGGAGGGGTAAAACAGAAGCAGCATCTCAGCAAGCAAAATAAAGCAAGCTTCTTTTTGAGTCTTTAATGAGGAAAAAAGTGGAAAGAGAGGGAGAAGACTTTTATCTTCATACTGTGTTAGGCATCTTCCATGTAAGTATCTGGGAATATCCATGTAAGCCTCTGTGATGCTTACATGGATACAATCTGGGAAGGAAGGTGTTTCTAACAAACATCTAGAACAATCCTGGTTGAGAGAATAACTCATGGGTTATTCTCTCAACCAGAGTAACCCATGAGTTATTCTCTCAACCAGGATTGTTCTAGATGTTTGTTAGAAACATGTTTATTAAAGACATTTGCATACTCAGTGATAAAACAGTTTAAAAGTTAGGGAGCTACATAAGAAGACAAAGGGAAGTATGGTTAGAATCCAGTGGGAGTTTGTAAATTCTTGGGTGTGGAGGTTGCTTTTCCCCTCGGGAGAGGCACCTTTTAAGGTGATGGCATCCTTTGTGGGCAGGAACCACAGGAAAAATGCAGTGGAGAACTTTTTGTTCCTCACCTCCTGCCAAAGGTAAAGGGCAGTGATGATACTGTCAAGCTTGGACGTGTCCTGTTAATACAATCTAACAACAACCAGCCTTCCTGTGCAGGAGTGTGACCAGTTGAACTTCTTAGCCATTCTCTCCACTTTTAGCATCTCACCCTTCTACATCCTGCAAGATAGTCCCTTTGATCTTCCTAATCAGTAATTCAAATGGATCCATCCACTCTGCCGAAGAAGAAAAGCTGAAATCTCTTACCCTAATAATCTCATCCTTCCAAAATCATATTGCAGCCTGTTCTTCAGACTTATTTCCCATAATTCCCCTTCACTTACTTTGTTCCATACAAAATGGGCTATTGTTTCTTGGGTGTATCATGCACTTATCTGCTGTTCTAGTCTCGTTATTACGTGGGTTTGTAATATCTAAGGCTAAAAATGGATATACTTTAAATATATATAAAACCTTTTATCAATACTTCTGTAAAACTTTGACTTAGGGACTTTTAGAATTGTGTGTGTGTGTGTGTGTAATGACAAGTTGGTGCTAATTTTCATTTCTCTCAGGAAGATGAACCTTTCTGATTTGGCTGTAAGACTGACTTGTAATAGTGGTAAATATGACTTTTGCAAACCTGTACCTAATGTAATGGTTGCTCTAAAAGTCTGTACTTTTCATGTGGCATGGTCTGGTGGAAGATTGTCTTAGAATCAGATAGTTCAACACTTTATTTCCATAAAGGTAAGTAGATAGGCAGGTAGATAGGTAGTATGTTACATGCCAAATGAATTTCAGGGTCTGGGAATACAATGGAATATCTGGATTTGAACACAGATTTAATTTGAATGGTAGCTTGACAAGTCAGTTGAATTCAACTTTAGGTTCCTCATCAGAAATAAGACAACTGATCCTACTTTATACAGTGTGTTGAAGAGTAAATGAAAAATGTTCTGCCATGGAGTCCTTGTTCCTGTGCCAGACCTTCTTATGGCTGAAAATCTGACCCTCGTAAGGTTGACCAGTAGCTCAGTCCAGTTGAGGTCAACCCTTTCACTAGTTGGGGCAGTCCCAAGAGAGGCAAGATTAGCAAGCACCTTGTGAACTAAAAGGGGCCAGTCTCATCGGGAGGTTGAAGAAGGAAGGACAGTGTCCTGGTGACATTTAGAGTGGAATCTCTGGCCCTTCCCTCTGGGCACAGTTTCTGAGTAATGAAAAACTGTGATGCTGAGACACTGTCTCCAGCAAGAGCCATAGGGCTATAATAGTTCAAATTTAGAGGTTGCCAGTTTCTACAGTTGGTGAAAGCCTGAACATCCAAACACTAGCTCCATTAACAGCATTTCAGTGCTGTCTGAATGACAAATGTTTGAAAAGGGGTTTTATTATGAATGGTGAAGCTCATTTAATCTTGCCTCTTCTCTCTTTGCTTTTAGAAGTAAAAACAGTTGAATGAGAACTCTTTAGTCAACAGAAAGGTCCTTGACCTCTCTTAATTCTCTTTCTTTGTAAACTGTCATTAAAAGACAAGGTTTTTCCTTTTTCAAAGTTTTATATTCTGTCTCTGGGTCTGGGATCAGACATTTGCATCTGTAAAGAGGTCTGAATTGGTTTTGAGGGAGGTAGATTCTTGGCAGTGTCCAAGTTTCCAAGTTTCAAGTTTCTGTGATACAAAGGTCTACAGAGGCAGAGGATCACAGCAAAGAGGTTTGGGCTGGGGCTTCCCTGGTGGCGCAGTGGTTGAGAGTCTGCCTGCCGATGCAGGGGACGCAGGTTCGTGCCCTGGTCCGGGAGGATCCCACATGCCGCGGAGCGGCTGGGCCCGTGAGTCATGGCCGCTGAGCCTGCGCGTCCGGAGCCTGTGCTCCTCAATGGGCCACAACGGTGGGAGGCCCGCGTACCGCAAAAAAAAAAAAAAAAAAAAGAGGTCTGGGCTTACCAGTGGTCAAAAGTGGGTGTGTTTGGAAAGATGTTGTGTTTGTCTTTCCATTTTCTATTATTAAGTATTGAAAACCTGTGATTTAGCTGTTTTGTTTCCGCATTGCTTTTTGCTTTTCTCTCTCCCTTCCCCAGTCCTGGCTGACCCAGATGGCTTTGGATCTATCTGTCCACTTCCTCTCTCACTTGGGGTTTTCTGCCTCTGAGGTTTACTCTGAGGGAGACTGAGATAGTGTCTCCCTGGCCTGTCTGCTTTCTTGCTGACCCTTGAACACCCAGACCTTTTGTATATTTTTAAGTGTTGGATTCCAATCTCAACTGAGAAACAGAAGGTAATAGGAATATGGGGAAGGTACAAAAAGTGGTTAAGATCATACTGATCTTTACCACTCTGGTGTCTGGTCTCTAGTTCTCTTGTCCCTTCTGAAATGGAAACTAAAAATCCCATTGAGCTTTTCCTGTTTTGTTTTGTTTTGTTAATTTTTATTGGAGTATAGTTGATTTAAAATGTTGTGTTAGTTTCTGCTGTACAGCAGAGTGAATCAGTTATACATATATCCACGCTTTTTAAAATTCTTTTCCCATATAGGTCATTACAGAGTATTGAGAAGAGTTCCCTGTGTGATACAGTAGGTCCTTATTAGTTACCTATTTTATATACAGTAGTGTGTCTACGTGCATGGAGCACACCAACTGTCCTAAAGGGATGCTGGGCATGCCTGTCCTTTTTCTTCAACAAGGGTCTTGCCAGCACCATGGGCTTGCCAGCACCCTTAGGATCTGTGTCTGAATTTATAAGGCTTTCTGGGAAGTTGTGCCCATGTCAGAGAGTTTTTGGTCCACAGAGGAAGAGGCATTGCTTTACAATATCTAGTTAATCCCACTACCTAATGAGTTTCTCTCTCAGAGACTAGAATGTTTTATTCAATCCAGTTACTAAAATGTGTTTATCCTCTTAGGTTATTATTTTATTTTACATTTCCCTCTGGGTTTCTTTCAAAGATATTATGTGATCAGGCATTCATTTACATAGGAGTTTCCTATTTTAAGACTTTAACCATTAAAATTAAACTATTATATTTAAGATATTTAAATAGTAAAAACACCCATCTAAATAATAATTTATTAATGTTTTAGTAAGTATTAATAAATCGTAAAATCATTTAAAATTGTCTTAAGTATTTTAAAATAATAAAAATAAAGATATTTTAAAATAGCTGAGTATTTCTAAATATTTAAATAAAATATTTAATATTAATAGTACTTTAATTCCTAGTTTAAATGGAAAATGTTCTTAAAATAAGCTTAAGGGAAAAAAGAAAATAAGAAAAACACTGAATAGTTATTTCCGAAGGACAAATAAACAAAGAGCAGTAGACGGGAGGCTGAACTATTTGGATTGAAGAAGAGCTTAACCTTTTTCTACTATAATTTTTTAATGAATCCATTCTGAAATCATAAAAGGGGCATGTGAATGTGGTGTGTGTGTGTGTGTTTTAAGGATGTCTTTCTTTTTTGGTATGAAAATTTTAGAATGATTTAACTGATATAAATCAGAAATCTCAAATGTTCTTTGGATATAGCAAGCCATCTTCTACTCTCTTCTTACTCTGCTTTAATAGCTAAGTTTTTATTAATGATGTTTATTTTCTTCCATTGTGAGGTAATATATGATCAATACAGATAAACTGGGAAATATTGAAAAAGAAGAAAATAGTCACCTATATAGTCCCATCACACAGACAGTAACATAATCTGAGAGGGTCTTTCTGTTATCCTGACATGTGAATGAGGGAGAGAATATAGAATTAATGGATAGAGATGTTTCCTACAAACCCTTATAGATGTTGCTTTACTGGATCCTGATTTAGAAGAGTCTGAGGTCAGTCTGATTATTCTCACTTTACGGATAACCTTTTTATTTCCATGTAGGTGGTTGTATGGTTCTTCCACTGTCTTTCTACTTCTGTGTCTGCACTTTCTTCCACCAAAGAGCAACCTGGAACCTTTACCCGTTGCCTTTTTACAGCACTAAGGGGATTAGAGCCCTCAGTGCCTGGCGGGGGGGGGGGCCTGCCAGGTCTCTAATGAATCCTTCTAGGTTGTCCTCCACCCATGTCTGTTAGTCTTAGTTTCTCTCTACCCGTCCCTTGATGGTTCCATGATGCTATTCACTGAACAGTGCATTATCAAGAACATTGATTGTCTGTGACATCATTTCCATCAAATTCTTAAATAAGATTTAATCTCATATGGTGTTATCCTTTTGTCCTCTTTGTTAAAGTGATATGATGAATACATTTTTAATATTTTCAAACACATGATAGTTTTTGTGGTTAGGTATCTATATTGTAATAACAAACTGTAAAGACATCTGTAGAAGTTATTTTATTCTTAATTTTAAGGTTTTTTTAATTACAAAATTAAAATATTGTTCCAAATCCATTTTGCATCAATGAAGGATTTCCTCATATCATAATTTTCCGAAACTTCCTTTATCCGTAAGTTGGCCTCTTAAAGTATATCCAATATCACTATAGAAATTTTGGTATTACTTATATTTTATCTGATATATCCCTTATATTTTATACTTTCTAAATATATTTATATTTTTTAAATAGAAATCATTTTAATTTAAAGAGTCTTGTCCTAGAAGAGGCCTAGAAGAAAACTAGCTGGTTATCAACGCTAATGGTTGTAAGAGTCAAATCCAAGGAAACTATTTAAATATTACAAAAGTTCTACCACAGAATCATTGGAATGTGTGCTTTTATTAGATCATTTTTTTAGGTAACCATTTGGCATCTTTTTGGTATTAAAAAAGAGAAGATAAGCTTACATTTCTAGTACAGGTTAAAATTATGGAGATACTGTTTTTAATGATTACATGTCTTTACTCAGTTTTCCCTCAAAGAAAAGGACACATGGCTTGAAATAAGCTTTTTAAAAAAATCACCAGTGTCAGAGTTACATCATACAAATGAAGTAGAATTTTACCCTATTTTATGGAACATGTTACACCAAGTTTGGGAGGAGTTAACGACCATACTAACATAGGAGACAGAGGGTAGCCCAGCATTGTAGTCATGTGCTAAATGATCTGAGAGTCCCAAATGTGAACACAGGAGAATTTTGGCTTCAGAGGTAACATCTCTAAGAACTTGTATTTTTGTGCCGCAACCCTTACTGATCTGACCTCTTGAAATGCTTCACTTTGTTTCCAAAATTATGTTTTTGCTGTAGGATGCTTAGTATATCCCAAGCACTTGATGTATGTAACTTCATTTTGTTCTTACAGCAGTCCTGTAAAGTAGGTATTACCGTATCTTTTTTACGAATGAATAAACTGAGACCCAGGATGTTAAACTAGGACACTCAGCCAGCAAGTACACAGACCAGAGCATTTTCTAGTCCAGGTACATCTGACATCAAAGCCTGAACTCCTAACCACCAAGCTAGACTGCCTTGTTGAGTGGTTCCATCTAATTCTGTTTAGGAAAAATAATTAATTCTGGTCACACAACATGAGAGATTGAAGGAAGTTTATAGTCTATTTATATATATATTTTTTTGGCCATGCTGCGCAGCTTGCAGGACCTTAGTTCTCCGACCAGGGATTGAACTCTCGCCCTCATTAGTGAAAGTGCAGAGTCCTAACCACTGGACTGCCATGGGAATTCCCTAGAGTCTTTTTAATCCTTACACATTACTGATAAGAAAACAGAAGGCTTTTAACCTTTATGATAAAGTTAAGGTGTTTATACTTATTTATAAAGCATAGTGAAGAGTATTTTTGTATTAAATGTATTTCTTTGTCTAATGTACCAAACAATCCATATATGACCTAGCACTTCCCAAAGGTAAATTATTTTTGGACCACTGATGCAGACTTGGATTAGGGTAGCATGGCCAGCTGAAGAAGAAGTAAAAGCATGTTAAGTCATTGTACTGTGATGGGAATCAGCCAATTTTCCTATAATCCCTTTAGTTTCAGAGATTTGATATAGGTTGATCTAAGAAGAATGCTAAGTGAACAGGAATAAATACTTTGCTTACTTTCATTTCCTACCAATGGCGGGAAAGGAATGAATAATTCCTCTAAGTGGAAATCGTCCAGACTCCAATGGGTATATGTTACATTTAAAGTCTCTTCCTCCTCTTACTTCTTCTCTTTACTGGAATCTGTGAGACCCTTGAATGTGCATACAAATAAATGTGCACAGCTTTCAGAGCACTTTTAGAGACATCTGAATCATAAGGAATAACACAGAGTGGATGAGAAGAATGGAGATCCATAATTTATAGAACAATCACATTTTAGCCCTAAAAATGGCCCAGGTTGTCTTACAGACCTATTTCTCCAGCCAGTTCTATTTCAAAGACGTGGAAACTGATGCCCAGTAAGTTCTGGTGATCTACATTCCCAGGTAGGTTCAGATCATGCTGTATTCTAGATCTATCCCAGAGTGAGGTAGCTCCCAGTCCAGGACTTTTCCCTGAATGACTTTATGCTTTTGTATACATTTAGCCACCTAATATACAGAATCCCAAGTAGATATTCAGGGCTTTTAGGATTGCATCTTGATTTACAGTGTTATTGAGTATCTCTTTGTATTGTTTTCTTAATGGTTGCTCTGGGTATTATGACCATCTACTGATATCAGTGTTTTACCACTTTGAAGTGTGGAAGCCTTATTTCCTTTTAGGTCCCTTTACTTTCCCCACTTTTAAATATAATTATCTTGAGTATCGGGCAATATTCAGTGTTTGTTTCAGTGATCTAATATGTTTTATAAAACCCATTAGGAGAATCGTCTATTGTATGTAGCCATATTTCTGTTCCTTTTATTGTTTTTCCTTTTTTCTTTTTTCTGATGTTCCAAGATTCCTTCCTTTACCATTTCTTTCTGTTTGAAAAACTTCTTTTAGCCATATTTTAAAGAAAGGTCTGCTAGCAACAAATTCTTTTTTTTCCTTCATCTGAGTATGTCTCTGTTTTCGTTTCATTCCTGAAGGATAGTTTTGCGGGATATAGACTTTGAAGATGACCAGTTCTTTTTTTTTTCCCTTCAGCACTTGGAAAATGTACCACTTCCTTCTGGCCATCATGGTTTTAGATGGGAAATTTGCTCTTATTTGAATCGGTGTTCCCTTATGGGTAATGTGTCATTTCTCCCTGAATGCTGTCAAGATTTTTTTTTTTTTTGCTTAATTTCTCAAAATTTAATTTTGAAATGTCATGTCTTGGTGTGGATTTCTTTGTATTTATCCTCTTTGAGTTTCATACTGTTTCTTGAATCTGTAGGTTTATATATATTTTTTGCCAAATTTGGACATTTTAAACCATTGTTTTCTCTAATATTCTTTTAAGTTTACTTCCTTTTTCCTGTCCTTCTGGGACTTTGATGATATATATAAATGTTGGATCTTTTGTTATCATCCCAGTCCCTGCCACTGTGGATTTTTTCTTTCCTTTTTTTAAGTCTATTTTATTTCTCTTGTTCAGATTGAGTAGATTCTATTGATGTGTCTTCAGGTTCTTTAATATCTGTCCTCTGTCATCTCCACTCTACTGTTCAACCCATTGTTTATTCTTGTTATTGCATATTTTAGTTTTAAACTTCTATTTAGTTATTTTTTATAACTTCTAGTTCTTTGCTGAGATATTTATTTTTACATTCTAAGGAATTTGCAATTGTGTGTTGAAGCATTTTTATGATGGCTGCTTTAAAGTCCTTATCAGTAATTCTAACATCTGATTCATCTCAGTGTTAGTGTCAGCTGATTCTTTTCTCAATCAGGTAGTGATTTTCTTAGTTTTTGATGTGATGGGTGATTTTTCATTGTATTCTAGACATTTTGGCTATTATATTTGGAGACTCAAGGTCCTATTTAAATCTTTTATCAGGCAGTCATCCCATTTGGGCTTAGCATTTTCAGAGACTTTGCGATGCTATTTTGATCAACTTGGTTTATTTGGGGCTGCTCAGGATCCCACGGTCCCTGCTGGTTCCACCTGAGGGGACGGAGGAGTTTCCCTGGGTATGGCCTCCCAGTGTCCCTGGTGGGGGTGGGGAGAGGAATTCTTCTGCCAGTGAGAACAGACGTACTTCCTGGCGCTTGCTGTACTGTGATCTTCTTTTCCTCACTCCTTCCCCCACATTGCAGGGAAGGAGAACACTTCCCAGGTGGGGCTTTTTTGTGTCAGGATCCCCTTTGCTGGTGCTGCTAGCTGCCTGCTGTCTCTCACTGGGCAAAGGGAGTCTTAGGCCTGGTGAGTAAGGAGAGTGCTTTCCCTGGCTGCTTACTGTAAGTGGTGCTCCTGATCCATCCCTTTTGTCAGTGCTGCTTGCTAGCCTGGTGGTGTTGGTGGTACCCCATTTGATCTGGGGGGTGAATGAGCCTACCTGGGCTGCCTTCTGTTGCTAGCTTGGGGGTCTGGAAGGTCTGGGCTTGGCTGACCTTATACGTTAGGTCTGGGATTGCAAGACCATTTAGTCCTGGGGTCTCTAATCCATTCACCTTCCTTTTCTGCATTTCAGAGTTCTCTTTGGTTGCCTCTTGTATTTATTCCAGGGTTTGTGTTTATATCAATACTTAGCTGGGAGGTACAGGGAGAAAGTTGTTTGTGCCATTCGTGGACGTTTCCATGAATGGAAGTCTCATTCATGGACTTTTGAGGGAGGGAAACCCTTAAGACTACCTATAATAGAAAAATATGAATTTGGTCAGTGGCTTTATTTCAGCAGAAAGTACTCTATTCTGGTACATTTCTACCTCTCATAGTTCCCTATAAATGAAACCAGAACACAATCTACCTGCTCTTTCTTCCCTCTCCTTCCTCCACTTCTCTAATCATGCTACCACTATAGACTTCTATGAATGGAAGTTCTTGTATCTCTGAAAGTGCAGAAAAAGAGTTAAATTAAAGCCTGGTTTCAGTTTGCCACCCTTTGTGGTGGGAAAGTGAGTCAGCAAATGCTCTATCCTTGGGCCACCACTTCTTCCTCCACCATGGCCTCTTGTCAACCTCACCAAGCTTAACTTCCCAAGACTGGGAAAATGGGCTTTTAAAGACAATTTGTCACATCTTGTACGTCAAACTCAAAAAGAGAAAGAAACCTTAAGTGTAAATGCCATCTGGCTTTATTTACTTTTCATCACCCTTCTCTTTCAGAAACAGCTGGACAGATGCAAGCTTTTACTCTAAAGAGCAGTTTATAGGAACAGATTAAAGAAAGGATTTGTTTTTAAATTTTTGAACAATAATTTGATTTAATTAACATAGTCACTAATTGTTTTATAACTGAAAATGCCCCAGCCCTTGGACAAAAATCTGAAAAATGCTGGGAGGTTGCTGATGAAGATTTTGCATGAGGGTTCAGAAAATCAAATACTCATTTCATTTCTAAGGGAAATAATAAAAAAAATCTAAAGGAAATTTAAAGAATTAGTAAATATAACAGCTGTAATCTGATGTGTCCCTCTCAAATTCATTTGTTGAAACCTAACCCCCAAGGTGATGGTCTTAGGAGGTGGGGTCTTTGGGAGGTGCTGAAGGTGGAGCCCCCATGAATGGATTAGTGCCTTTATAAAAGAGACCCCACAGACCTTCCTAGCCCCTTCCACAGTGTGAGGATACAATGAGAAACTGACAGTCTGTAACCCAGAAGAGGGCTCTCCCCAAAACCTGACCATGCTGGCACCCTGATCTTGTACTTCCAGCCTCAGAACAATGAGAAATAAATTTGTGTTGTTTACAAGCTACCTAGTCTGTGGTATTTTGTTATAGCAGTGTGAATGGACTAGGACCATAACTATATACATATATAAATGGAATTCTCAAATTCTAGGAAAAATCCGAAGATCTAGAAATAAGTGATATTTTCTCATTTGTTGAGGGTTAGAAATATAAACAATATAATTTTACACTAGTGATCTCAACAGGGTTGGGGAGGCATGGGGCAGTGCATGAGAACTGTAATAGTAAAAGTAGAAAAACTTGATTCTTGCTTAGATGAATTTATGTGTGAATGGAAATGCTATAAAATGTTTTCAGTTAGGAAAGTACTTGCAGCACAGAATAAAATCACAGTTTTCCAGGACTTTGGGGGAAAACTTTATTCACTGTTTTAAGTTTTCATTTTAATGCAATGGGAGTGAGAAAAATAGCCTATCAAGGATATCTGTATTCTTCTCCCTGGAACCTGTAAGTCCCCTTACACAGCAGAAGGGACTTTGTAGATGTGATGAAATTAAGGACCTTGAGATGGGGAGATTATGCTGGATTGTAGGCTTGGGAGATGGAGGAAGGGTCCATGAGCCATGGAACACAGGTGGCCTCTGAAAGGTGGAAAAGTCAAGGAAATGGGTTCTCCCTAAAGCCTCCAGAAAGATATCCAGCCCTGCCAACTCTTTGATTTTAGCCTATCTCGGACTTCTGACCTTTAGAACTATAAGATAATAAATTTGTTGTTTTGAGCTCCTAAGTTTGTGATAATTTGTTATGGAAGCAGTAGAAAACTAATGCAAATACTTAGGTTATAATTAAGGATGTTGCTGTTCACCTCATATGCTTTTCTATATAAAAGCATTACTCCACCACTGACTTTGCCCTCCCCCCTCCCCCCATTTGGCAATGTCTGGAGACATTTTTTATTTTCATGAGTAGGGTGGGTGCCATTGTCATCTAGTGGATAGAGGCCAGGGATGCTGCTAAACATTCTACAAGGGAAAGACCAGCCCCTCAACAAGAAAGTATTATCCAGTCCAAAATGTCATTAGTGCCCAGGTTGAGAAGTCCTAAACTAGACTGATTTTCATAAGTATGCAGGAAGTTGAGGCCTACCATGCAGTTTGCTCTAAATTAACTGCGTAGTCTATCTAGACCTGTACTCTCCAACAGGATGGCTATTAGACATATGGCTATTTAAATTCATTAAAATTAAATAATTTTAAAATGAAGTTTCTCAGTCACACTTGTCATATTTCAAGTGCTCACTGGTCACGGTGCCTAGTGACTACCATATTGGATAACTGATATAGAACATTTCTATTATTGCAGAAAGTTCTGTTGGGTTGTACTGGTCTTTTAGACCCTTGCTACCTGGAGTGTTATGTATGGACAAGTAAAATCAGCATTACCCAGGAGCCATGTTAGCAATTCAGACTCTCAGACCCCACCCCAGATCTATTAAACCAGAATCTGTATTTTAATAAGATCCCTAGATGATTCATGTTCACATTCAAGTTTGAAAAGTCTCAGTGACTTTCTCTTGCCTTGTTTCCTTTCTCCTTCCCTCTGGTGCTCCTTCTTCTGTTTCCCTTTTAGCTGCACAAAATGCCTTTCTTCTCAACTTTAGTTTCTAGGCTTTTCAAGCCAGAGCTATGTCTTATTTCATCCCCTCCCCCCTCCCCCAAAGACATTTAACACACTGTCTTGCACAACATAGTTGCTTGGTGTTATTGTTTCTGGACTGAATTGTATTGAAATAACTTCTGAGCCATCTTAGTATAGGTCCTTTTTCTTTTAACCAAAAGGATGGCTATTTTTATCTTTTACTTTATAATATGAGCATTTCCTAGAGTTTTGATTATTAAAAAAAATAAAACCTTTTCAAATATTGTGAGTTAAAGGTTCATTGTGAATTAAAATTCCTAGTGATTCCACGATGTGAATAAGAGAATGCATCATAGTATGCTGTCTCTGGGTAACAAAATGTAGCAGCACTTTTTACTATTAATATTAATTACAAACATCTCCAGAATCATCATGTGTTCTATTGGAATCATTTGAATTGCATTAAAAAATAAATGCCTCATGTTTGAATGTTTGAGTCATCTAAGAGGATTATCAGGGTTTTTTTTTTTTTTTTTTGGTATTAATCAAAATCTGTTACTTCATGTGGTAGCTACCACTGCAAGGAATTAACTTGTTCTTTCTTTGCACCAGTGCAATGAAAACATTCATCGGATGTTTTGGAGGTAAGGTGACGTAGACTCCATGAACGGCTTGATTTTATGAGTGTTGCACCTTGTAGCATACATAAGAATTAACTCCTGTAGCAAAGGGACAAATTAAAAATTGTAGTTTAGTTAGCCATAGACTATTCAGACTGTAAAGGATCTCTTTCATTTTGCAAATAAGGAAACTGAGACCCAGAGAAGTCAGTGTGGGGGCAAAAGATGGTCCCATTGCTTGTAGAAAGGACAACATGGGAGACCTTTCTTTTAGACCTCTTGTCTTCATCTCATAGATGTGTGCAGTGAACCAGAAGATCCTCGCGTGCCCCTCGCAACTTTGAAAACATTTTTAATCCAGTTCTCCTTATTTTAAAAGTAATGTTCTTTTTATAGTTTCACACTGCCTCTCTGTAGACTATTTCTATCTGGGGTGGAAACCCTCACTACAATACTAGTATTGAAGTTGGATTTAAATTCATGTTTCTTTGTGCATATTAATCTGCATTAAAAAAGTTTTAATTTCATACATAGGTGAATAAAAGTGCCAAATTATGTAAATTCTCTGTTATAGTTCTGCAATTCCAAATTTACTAGACAAAGCCACACAGACTTAAAATTCCTGAAAGCACAACTAACACTGCAAAAAAATAATTTGGTCCAGAGATTTTGGTGTGGATTGCCTAGAATTGTAAGCAAAAAGTTGCTTTAGGACACTTTTTTTTCCCCTGAGGATAGAGCATTGCCTTTCATTGGACTCTGAGAGGGGCTGATGTCATGGAAATGATTAAGAACCACCAGTCTTTTCAACTCCTGAAATATATATATATACAATCTGAGGGCTGGTGAGAACATGACTTTTGCAAGATTGCAAGTTTTATTAGTAGGATTTCTTGAAACCCCCATTTTTCTATTAAACGTTTTCTTCCTTCCTCTAAAATTTCTATGATTGTGAACTTTATGTAACTTCTATGAAATAATCCCCAAATGATGAAAATTCGACAGCAGTGCCATAGAGATGACAGTCATTGACAAGAGTAGTGTGGGTATCTGCTTAGTTAAAAAAAACTTTAAAGAGCTCATTTTAGTCAATACCCAGTTCTTTTTCTTGCTACTTATCCTGCCTTTCTCCCTATCTTTCTAGTTGTCTTTTTTCTTCTACCGTAGGTCTTAGGATCATCAAAGAAAGTATGATGAGAATACTCTCCTTTGGAGAACACAGGTGTCTATAACTTATGCAAGAGATAGCACTGATACAAAGGTTTCTCCCTATATGATCTGTGTGCAATTCTGATCTGTTGGAGCTTTGTGAATATGCTAAGGGGGTTGGAGGGTGGGAAGGCGGGATGCAGGAAAATATTTCTTCTGCCTGAATAAAAAGTTGCACATCCATATACAAGTTACTCACCCTCAGCCCCAACTTTTAAGCCACGCTTACATGTATTATATATTTGATAAATGTTCATGTGTAGTACACTCTTCAGAAGTCTTTAATCAAGCAACCTCACTTGTATTATAATAATAATAGTTCCATCTTATTGGAACTTTCTAATCTTATTATACTATTCCATCTAATAAGATGGAATGGTACTATTTTCGCTGATCCTTTGCTTTGTTTTTCTTACCAATTTAAGTGTTGGGTTACTTTCCATGTTGTACCCTGGAGCACAATGGGGAAATTTAAAAAATCAAATATTTAAGTGCAAACTGCAGAATAAACTGTCAGTAGTCAGACTAAGCAACTACATTTCACACTTTGAGATGCCTTGTATATGTTCCATATGTGGGTTGCCCCTGATAAGTTCAACTGGGCATTATAAAAGATATCTTGTAGAAATGCATTTAAAAGGTGTAATTGCGCTTTATAACTTTACGTAGTTAAAATCAAAAGCCACAGAAGACTGGAAGAAATAGGAGGTGTCTGAAAAATAAAGGTTTATTAAAAGGAAACCATCAGTAGTAATTTTGAAAAATTAGAGCACTGAAAAGTATCAGCAGAGTTTAAAATCTTAAGAGGTAACAAGACTCTACAAATTAGACTTGAAGATCTACATCGGCATCATAGCCCTGGATGAAATCAGGAAAGTCCATTTCTCTCTCCAGTCTAAACTGGAAGCAGATATTTTACTGACAGCTTGGAGCAAAAAGTAGGCAGATGAATCACCACAGCTTACATCTTCCCTAACAGGATTTTTCTCTCTGTAAGCCCGAACTGATTAAGGTCTTTTATTAAGAAATGTATGTGAAGTGGGTGGGTGAATGTAACGAGAAAAGCAAGAGAAATGTCTGGGGTGGTCCGAAGCGTCCCTTTCCTTTCCTTACAAAAGCAAACATGCCACCCCTCTCGACTTCATTTGTTCTTAGGAAAATTTTTTGTTTTATCTGTTTTCTTTTCCCCTTTTGCCAAAACTAGAGTGTGGTGGAATTCTCTCAGCACTGGCCCTTTCCCAGCAGCCCAGCTGTTTCAGGAGGGTGGGGTCCGATCCTACTGAGGTGACCGGAGGGCATCGAATGCTGACCACCCACCCTCAGTGCTTTCATGGCCCGATCCATCCCCACCATCCCCTCCTCAGCCATAACTTGTGGGCAACAGAAATGTGAAGCCTGCGTCTGCTCCCCAGTTCCTTCCCTGCTTTATCTGTTTTCTTCAAACATCTCAGCTGGGTCAGGCCCTGTCGTTAAAAACAAGACAGCCTCACCCAGCTTCACAGTTAGGAGGAAGATCTGGCCTCCGCCTTGGGCCTTGACGGGGGGGACTCAGTCCTGCCTCTCCTCGTGGAGGGTTCCACACTGTCGCGTGGCCAGGCAGCAGCATCCACCCCAGAGAAACTTGGAGCAAGCTGCCCAGAGACCCCCCACGGGCTGGCCAGCTCTGAACAGGCTCAGAGTACAGCGTCTCCATTCCTGTGTTCCCAGGCTCTCCGAAGCCAGAAGGATTTCTTTGTTTCCAGAACTCGAGAGCAGCAGAACAGGCTAAGGTGGCCCATTACTCTTTAGAAATTGTTCCCCTCTGCCTGAAGCATAGGAAAATCAAGGATCACTTAAACCTTGTATTAATTTGTCTCTTCCCTCAAATCCTTTTTCATATGAGGTAGGCTCTAAAAGTAAGAAATGAAAAGAAAATACTCCTTTTATTTCCAACTGAAAGAAGAAAGGGGATGACCTGGAATTTGAGAGCTCATCAAGAAATGCTGGTGGGGATTTTCAGAAGGTTCTGGAACTGAAGGAAAGCAGGCTGATGGTCCCTTTGTGGCTGAGGTGGCAGTGTACCAGAGAACACAGCCCCACAGTTTGCTGTCTCTAGGTTGGGAGAACCAATAGCAGTTTGCCCTGGATATCCATATTTCTTATAGATTTATTCCTTGAGTTTTCCCTGAAGGAGAACAAAAGGGGAAAAAATGGAGGGAGCCTACTAGGTGGCCTCATGCTTTATGTTCTACCTGCAGGGTGTCTCATTCTGTCCTCGCAGCAGTGTTGAAAATACATAGTATCCCCACTTGACAGATAAGGAAACTGAGGCTCAGTGACATTGAATAACTTGTCCTTTGTCACACAACTAGTAAGGGAAAGAAACAGTATGTGACCTCAGGCCTATCTCTTTTCTCCTATAAAATATGAATACTGACTCTTAAAATCCTCCAGTTGTGCAGCCTGGGAGGTTAAAAGAAATTTTATCTGCAAGGAGCCTCAATCCATCCTCCTCCTCACCAACTAGCTTCTTGAGTGCCTGTGGGAATAATGCCTGAATATTGTCAACTGTTTCCTTAATTATTAAAGAGAAACATGCTCTTTGTAAAAAACCCAAAATTACAAAAATATTTACATTAAAATTTAAAGTCCGTACTGCCACCCTGCCTCCTTGTGGTAACTCCTGTCAACAATCTGGTGTGTATTCTTCTAGACTTTTTATAATACATGTAAGGTATATATGCGTATCTGTAGAAATTTTATAACAAATGGAATATTGTAACCTTACAGACTTAACACAATTTGTGTATCTTCTGACGTGGGTCAGTACAGTAGAGCAATGTCAGTCTGTGTGATGGCTGCTTACTACTCCACTTATATATAATGTCAGCGAATGTTTATATTTACAGTTTTCCCCCAGTACAAATATTGCTTCATCCAGCATTCTGTATTCATAATATATGCTGCATCAGGTATTTCTGGATGTGATGCATTTCTACAGGTGGAATTGTTAGATAGGACATTTTAAATTTAGACATTGCCAAATTGCCTCCAAAAAGATGGTCAGATGACTCTTCTGTCAACAGTATATGGGTGTGTCCATGGATTTACTACTCATTCCATCATTAATAGGATTATAAATCTTCCCCAGTCTGTTAGCTGTTCTTTTAAGATAAGAATGTCATATTTAATGCAGATGAGCTTTAGTTCTGAAGCCAAAGGAGCTTTCTAGCATTTCATTCCTGGATTGAAAGACTCAACCACCCAGCCATGGACATTGCTGGACAGCCATGCCCCTGCCCCCTCTCCCTGCCCACACACACAGTCTGAGCCACTAAGCTCCCTGCATGCTTCTGAGAGGGCCAGACAGATGCTTCCTGCCAAAAGATGGGAAAAACAAACTAAAGATGATTTGGTGCTAATTCAATCTTTCTTATCTCAGTTTCTCTCTCTCTCCCCGCCTCCCTCTCCCCCTCTTTTTCCCCTCCCCCTTTATTAAAGCATAATTGACATATAACAAGCTACATATATTTAAAGTATACAGTTTAGATATAATTGATAATCAATTTCTGGTATAGCAATCTAAAAATCTGTACGTATATGAACATATATGTGAGGGATATGTGATGCACACACACACACATACAGAGTATATACCTATTCTTAGCTTTCCCTTAACCAACTTGATTATTAACAAAAACTTTGTAAAACATAGTAATTCATGCCCATAGCCACTTTTCTCTTATTCCTTTTGCAGCAAAACTGCCTAAAAGCTTTGTCTGTACTTGGAGGGTCCAGTTCCTCTCCTGTTCTTTTTTTTTTTTTTTTTTTTTTTGCGGTACGCGGGCCTCTCACTGTTGTGGCCTCTCCCGTTGCGGAGCACAGGCTCCGGACGCACAGGCTCAGCGGCCGTGGCTCACGGGCCCAGCCGCTCCGCGGCATGTGGGATCTTCCCAGACCGGGGCACGAACTCGTGTCCTCTGCATCGGCAGGCAGACTCTCAACCACTGCGCCACCAGGGAAGCCCCTGTTCACTCTTGAATCTACTACAATGAGGCTTACATTCTCAAGACCCACTGAACTGTCCTCACTGACCTCCTAGCACTCAGTCTATCAGCGAATCATATCAGCTTGACCATCACCCTGTGTCTGTGATCACCACCTTCTCATGTTCAGAACCGCCCTTAGCTCTCGTCTGGAGCACTGTGTGAGCCTCCAGCTGACCTCCTTCTTCCTCACTTGCTCTCCCATAGTCTCCAAATACTGTTCTCCTCTAAAAGATATTTTACTGATTTATTTTGTTAGTAAAGGTCTTTCACACCCTTCCTAGAACCTAAGCTCCATGAGGGGAGATAGTTTTTTCTGTTTGGTTCACTGTGGCATCCCCAGTACCTAGAATAACCTGACATATAGTATACACTCATATATTTAGATGAATTTTTTAAAAAGGGTTAGTCAACTATAACCTTAAGACCAAGTCATTCAGCTCTGACAGTTACCAAGAATCAATTGTTTTTGCTCCTAAAGTGCCAGGTTATTCTAACAATAATGTAGCTAGGTAAATATCACATTATCTAATAAAAATGAGGGCAACGAGAAAACGTTTCTGGGAAAGCTAAGAGGAAGGCTTTGTTAATATTCAATGAAGACAAGTTGCAAAAAGAAACTGCTTTAAATTTGCTGGGGAGAACAACTGTAAGTGTGGGGAAAACCATAAAACATCAGCAAGGTTTTTGTACCCAAACTGCTTTGCAAGAATTTTAAGTTCTGACTCCACTTTGAAGAAGCCAATTTGGAGGGAGTTAATATGTGATGCTTTATTGGTGTGGCTTTGCTTGGAAGGTGATGCAGAACTCCAGTTAACAGACCCATATTCAAATATAAAGCCTTGGCTAAAAGGATTGGCAAATGAATACAAATCAGTATTTTAAATTCAAATAAAATATTGAAGGTATCATTTTTATAATTTTGTGTTCTAAACATTTTTAAAATTAATTGTTAGCCTCAACTGAAGCTTATTATAGGGTATCTGTGTTTGCGTGTGCACACACTTTTTTTGTCTCTGTTGTTGAAGCATAACTGATACCATTTTATGTGTATGTTTTAACACCTTGTTCTTCTTACTTAACAGTGTTATCTTGGAGATCATTTGGTAAGGATAGAATTTCTTGAGAACTTTAGAAAGTTGAATAGAATCCCACTTTATGAATCAACTTAATTTATTTTACTTTTCTACTTGTGGTTGCCTAGATTATTTCCAATTCTTAAAAATAAACAATGCTGCAAAGAATTCCTGGCACATACATAATAGTATTATGTGTAAATATATCTATAGGATAAATTCTGAGAAGTGATCTTGATGCAGTTTATTTTGATGGCTTTAGAACTGATTGATTTTTATTCAGGATTTGTGTGTTAGAACTTGCTTTGTGATATTTTGTCTTAGTTTTGAGCAACCAATATTTTACTCTGAACGTGTAGTTAAACTGATTGAAACTCATGTACAAAAATATGTTTATGATTTGAATTTGGAAGTCTTTAGCCTAAATACCCACTTCCCAACTGAATAATCATTTTTATCACTTAAAAAAACTTTTTAATACAAGTTTCTGATAACAAGAGATATCTTAGGCACACAGCTATCTCACTGTAGAACAGACTGCCTCCCTCCTACTCTGCCAAGAGTCTGTACTTCATAAGCATCAATTCAGAGCATTTAGCAACTGTAAGAGACATAGCCAGTCTCCAAATGCACTATCGTATTCACAGTTTCTGCTCTTCTTTCTGTGTCTTTCAGCCATTAAATATATATATATATATAGCCATTTATATATATATATATACATACATAAACACATAATTTTTAAATAAACACTTTTAGATTGCAAGAATATTTCTGAATTTGCTTTTGGATTAAATTTTAATTTTTCCCCTCATTGTGTTAGTAAAATAATGAATTATAAATTAAATTTCCATTATGTTTTTTCGTCCTCGAATTTTGTCTTCTGGGTAACACATATCTTGTCGATCCATGAACTACTACATCCAGTAGTTCATGAACTGCAAAGAATAAAATCCACAGGATTCTGTCATCAGCTATCTTCTGTGCGTATTTTCAGCCAGATTTCAGTAGTCGTTTAGACTTGTACCATTTTGGGAGAATCCTAATTCATAGCTGAAAAATTAAATATGTTGTAAAACCAATTACAAATTCTCTGTTTATGTTGAACTTTTTCTAAGGAAAGATCCTGGGCAGGGGGAGTTTCATTTATCCTTTAAGGGATAAGTGTTATTCAAATCACTTTGGTAACAGCTAGACCACAGTCATGCAATAAGTTTAGTATCATTTTCTCAGTAGACGGTGTTGAACTGTGGGTGACAACACTGATTTTCTGTGAGATTTAAGGTTGATCATTTTTAAAATAAGGGAGGGAAATCTGTGTTTGAAAAATTTTGTAATCACTATGTTTAGGAGGCAAAACAGATTTAATTGTTCTGAGAATGGTGAATTATCTCCTATGTGAAGAATATGTAAGTGACATTATCCCTTTTTCTTTGGGTCTTGTGTGAAAGAAAATAAATCTCATTGTCTTTTTTTTTTCATTGTCTTTTTTAAGACACTAAGACGCAGTGAATGTTTTGAATGTGTGTGGGTATGTAACACACATACATATTTGTTATATATACATTTATATAGTATATGTATGTGTATATATGTATGTGTGCATATATATAAATTATATATTTTTTTAAGTTTAAAATATACCTGTTATTTAAAAATGATAAGGGCTTATAAGAAAAACCTTTGTTAGGCATTTAGAGTAGCATTGTTTTTTAGATATTAGTGGGTAATAATGCTCTGGTGAGCCAGTCTTATTCTAGTTAGTTCATTCCAAGACAGAGCTGGGTGGAAATCCGAAAACATGTTTAGGGGGGCAGAGGAGAGGCGGGGACCCATCTTAACATGGTTTAACACACATTGATTTCGTAGGGAGGACTGAGATCCTCATTTGAAAGGCAAGAAGAGCGAGGCCAAGGAGAGGTTAACTCGGACACAGCAGCAGTGTAGGATGGATTTACCTTGACTCATTTTAGATCTGTGAGATGTCTGATTTTTTTGTCAAAACACAAATTTACCAACCAGACTGGAAGTGCTTTCTGTTTTTTTCATCAAAAACCTTGGACTCCCTCCCTTGAGGTCTTCTCTGTCAGACATTTTTTTCTTTTTAACTTTGGTCCTTATGTTCCAAATATAAGCAAAGTTCAACTAGTTAGGAAAAAGTCCCTCTAGAAAAAAGCCTCTAATTGTGAGACCAGATGGTAAGCATTATTCAGTTGATGGGGGTGTGTATATTTCAGGGAAGGTGTGGTAATCTGATCTTGCTCTGCAGCTGTGACCCCTTCTTCCAAAACAGCCTCCTTCCTCCCTACTTTTTGCCTCCACATTCCAGCATCTCTCCTTCCATCTTCATGGGCACCGGGGCCCTCACAGATTGATTTGACAGATGTAGAAGAAAGGACTGAAGCTCGCTCGAGGAAGAGCGACTTCTGCTATTTATTCCAAACCACAGATATATTTTGATTATTCTCCTCCCCATGTTACTTGCAATATTGGCAAATCATGCCAAATGTAACCACTCTTGTTCAGCCCACTGAGAAACAGTCTTAAAGGACTCAAATTGCCATGAGCCCATCAGGGTGTCTTTAAGGCCTCTCCATCTGAAGTCATGCAGGTACCTCAAGCTGAAGATAAATAAAACCTAGGGCACCATCTGTGTTCTCCTCACCTGCCCTCAGAAAACAGCAACTGATACTTTCTCCTATATTTCTTCCTTCAGTGGAAGGTAGCACCATCCTTCTGTCACCCAAATGGAAAATCTAGGAATCTTTCTAGACTCATATCTTTCTCATCCATTCCATGCAGTCTATCTTCTAAATACTTTTCCAATCCTTTCATACCTCTCTTCTCCCATTGCCACTGCTTCTGTTCAGGCTCTTCTTTCACCTGTGGAATTTGGAAATATCTGATGGTTTTGCCTTTATTTTTATCCACATCATTTTCTTCTTCCCTTCTCTTACAGTGTTGTATATTAAATGAGACTCTGGCCAATGAGGCCAATGAAATTAAAATCTCATGGGAGGAAGGATAGATGAAGATCATTATTTCTTATATGTTCCACAGGCTATTGTAGTATGTGGCTGGGGCTGAGAATCAATGCTAGACTGGAAAAATTTCAAATATCTTTGCCAGGCTATGTACAAGGTCTTCACGGTCTTGAACATCTTATCTTCTGCTACTTCTGCTTCTGGCTTTACAATAAGCAACCACAAACTACTTGTGCTTCCTCTTTCTTTCATGCTATTGCATACCATCCTTGGTTTTATGCCTTGATCTGTGGGGATTCGTCCATCAGAAATGTTCTGGAAATATACAAACTACCCTACTGAGTACCACATTATCTTATTCATCATCTTGGTAGGTACTGAGCTGACCCATGAGAAACTCCAAAATGATTTGGGGCTTCCATGCTTCTCTGTGTTCCTCTGTTTTCCTTCTTGTTATTCTTGTCACATCCAACTGCAAGTCCTAGAAATCTCTTATCATTAGGATGGTGTCATCTCAGACCTTTTTGAAATGCCAGGTCTTCATGGTCCAAAACATGCTTCCACATTTTGCCCTGGAAGAAATCTGCCCTGGAACTGTGCTACACCAGCCTACACACATTATGCCTCCCATGATGGCACTAGGTAGTGTAGTCAGGTAGATATGCAGTGTGTAGAGGGCTTTTACGTGTCATATCTATCTCAGTTTGATCCTCGCCACACTCTATGGAGTAGGCAGAGAGCTATTATTTCTCCACTTTACAGATGTGGAGATGGAGGTTCTTTTCATTCTTATCAACCTGCCTTATAGGTGTGCACTTGAGTCTCTACAGATTATGTGTTGGTAATCTGTCCACAGGTTACAGATCAAGGGTCCTCAACGCACATCTCAAGTTCAATGACCCAACTGGATTATGGTGGGCTCCTTTTTCCTAAAGGGGCTTGGTTGTAGTTTTTGTTTTTAGAAACTTGGTGGTAAATCCATGATTTGAGCAAAGTTGATCTCATAATGTTCAATCACGATTGTTCAGAAGCCTAATCACCTTGGAATTTTCCAGGGCCCATTTTCCACTGAGGTAGTCCACCTTCAGCTTTTGGTCAGTTTGATCCTCGGCACCTCTGTGAAAGAGAGGGGAAGGGAGAAGGAAAAGCTCTGTATGATTGATTTTAGATGTTGATTTTTGAGGCCTGTGCTATGAGTCTCTTAAATTACTCAATCAGGTCTCAAAGATCCAAACACAGAGTGTTGGGAAGGTGTGGTTGGGCCTAATTATAGTACTACTAAAAACCGTTCCTTTTAATGAAGAAGAAGGGAGAGGACTTGGAGTTCCTCAGTGAAGCACCCGTGTGTATTAGCTCCTGGTCAGGCTATGGTGTCCCCACTTCCTGTCCCTAATCTAGGCTCCTTGCAGGGTTGGTAAGGCCCATTGGGCTAGTTCCTGAAACCATCATGGCTTTTATCGCAAAGATCTTGCTCTTTTTGAATTTAAAAATTAGAAGAAGGTATAAACAACAAATGACTGTATTTGAATTCTGCCACTTTTGAAGAAAGTCAGACAGCTTGAGCAAATCCATGAGAATAAGGGTCTTCCCTTCTGCTGCCTGGAAGGAGAAAAAGATCATGTTATTTAAAATAAATCTATTGAGATGCATGCATGTTGCTGGTATCTAATCAAGCTCTGAATTTGAGCTCAACTAGAGCTTTGATAAAAGAAAGGGGAAAGGAGACTTGAAAGAATGCTCTCCCATTCATGAAGGGCCTGCATGTTTTTAGTTTCCAAGTAAATGGAATAATGGGACCATGTATTTTCCATCCAGGCATTTTCCATCCTGAGAATAATTCCCTTCCCAGCTTCTCAATGAATAATGCATTATTTCTGAAACTCAAGAGGCATTCCTTTGATTTTCCTTTATGTTTAGCTTTCTGAGTGATTTTCAAGCAAGGAAATTCAAGGACTTGGAATGAATGCTTTATTAACATTTTTACTTGAAGTTCAAATAGCTCCTTGGCTATTATCTCCTGATTTTTGAAATATTTTTTTTCTCCCTAAGCAAAGTCTAAGGTATTGTATTTATTAGAAAATGAAGCACCTTGGCCAGTCTTCAAAGCGAACAGCAGTTTAAAACCAATACACATTTGTGTTTAGAACAAAGAGCTTTATGGGGATACTTTGCTCCTTGCTTTATTTTCATTTCCCTGCTGAAAAGTTTCAAAAAAAGAAAGCTCACATTCAAAACTGGGCTGTTTGGAGACTAAATCTCGTTTGTTTACATTTTGTGAAACTCATTCCTTGAGGCTAGTCCAATTCACGACCCCAGTCCAAGCCTGCCTTCACCTAGGCCAGTGCCATTTAAATCAAAAGCTTCAAATGCACTTCTGGGATCATCCCTACTCCCTGTCTGCTCATTGTGTAGCCTAATTACACAATTACACAATTAGGGGGGCCCATCAAGTAAGATGTAATGGGACATGATGGTGCCCACCAGTTCACGTTCTCTTAGCCAAGGATCCCCAGCTCATTCCTGGGGTAATACGGTGGTAGATTTTAATGCTATTTCACAACCTCCATTTCCCCTAGGAGCCAAGTGAGTGGTTTCAGGAGCTAAGTTGGAACTAAGAACATAATTTGCATTTCCATCCCTTTACAGTTATAGTAAAATATTCATGATTTAGAAGAGTTGGGGAAGCAAGAGAATTTAAATAGGAAACATCTAGAGCATAAAATTTTGGTTTAAAAGATTTAATTTTATTAATTTAAGAAGTGGGAATGTAACATAGTGTTTTCTGGAGCATGGACTCTGGAGCCAGCCTTTAAGAGCAGAAACTCTGGGGTTTGCCTCAGGTCTGCCACTTTCCAGGACCGTGGCCTTGAGCAAGTTATTTTACTTTTCTGTTTCTCAGCTTCTTCCTCTGGGTGATGAGATAACAGTTTTTATCTCCTACAGCTGTGGTACAGACTAAGTGAGTTAATGTTTGTAAAACATATAGAAAAGTACCATTTAAGTGATAGTTGACTTAAAATAAAAGTAAATGTTCATCTTACTGTTGGAAATTGCTATTTCCAAACAGGCCCGTGCTGCTGAGCAGATAATAACAATATTATTGCTACTGCTGTTTCTGGTAAGATTTACTGGGTTATTATTTTCTGGGCACTCATTTACTCCTGCCACACCCCAAATGAGGCAAATGGAATCATTTCTATTTCTCAGATGAGAAAACTGAGGTAAAAAACTAATTTGCCAACAACAGGGACCTATGGCGTAGGATAGGGTACTGTGTTCAGGATCTGGTAATAACCTATAATGGAAAAGGATCTGAAAAAGAGTACATATATATGTGTATCTACACACACACACACACACACACACACATACATATATACACAAAACTGGATCACTGTGCTGTACACCTGAAACTAACACAACGTTGTAAATCAACTCTACGTCAATTAAAAAAGGAAAGTAATTTGCCTAAGTTCGCCCAGTTTGTTAAATAGCAGAGCAAGGATTTGAGCCCAGTCAAACCGAATCCAGAAACTGCGCCTCAACTAAACGTTAAAGGGTGTTTGTCACAGTGCTTTTGCGTGAAAACTGTCTTATACCATTAAAAACTGTATTTTTGGGCTTCCCTGGTGGCGCAGTGGTTGAGAGTCCGCCTGCCGATGCAGGGGACACAGGTTCGTGCCCCGGTCCGGGAAGATCCCACATGCCGCGGAGCGGCTGGGCCCGTGAGCCATGGCCGCTGAGCCTGTGCGTCCGGAGCCTGTGCTCCGCAACGGGAGAGGCCACAACAGTGAGAGGCCCGCGTACCGCAAAAAACAAAAACAAAAAAACTGTATTTTTATAAGCATCAAAGTGTGTATCCTGACTGCAGGATGTCTCGATTTCGTACCGCAATTGCTTAGCAAACTCTGTTTTGCTCAAAATAATCATCATCAGTGTCTCAGAAATACTCAATTTTAGTAAGGTCTGAATTAATGAGATTTTATTCAATTGCTCATTTTATCGTCAAAACCTTTTCTGATTATTTCAGAAAATGAACATTTTATTGCAAATGATTATCCGGTGGCTTTGAAGCTCAGTATTTTTACCTTGAACTGAAATCGTTTCACCCCATGGTTGCTCGCCTCATCTTTCTATTTTTCTGTTCTCTCTTTTTTTCAACCTCCCGATCCCGCTCCCCGTCCTCGCAGGTGCCTTTATCATCTGCTGGACTCCTGGATTGGTCTTGTTACTTCTTGACGTGTGCTGCCCACAGTGTGACGTTCTGGCCTATGAGAAGTTTTTCCTTCTGCTTGCCGAGTTCAACTCTGCCATGAACCCCATCATCTACTCCTACCGCGACAAGGAGATGAGCGCCACCTTCAGGCAGATCCTCTGCTGCCAGCGCAGTGAGAACACCAGCGGCCCCACGGAAGGCTCCGACCGCTCAGCGTCCTCCGTCAACCACACCATTCTGGCTGGAGTTCACAGCAACGACCACTCCGTGGTTTAGAAAGGAAACTAACTAAGATGAGTCGCGGCCATCATCTACTGAGGGATGATCATCCTCCCCCTTCCCAAAGGCAGGGGCAGGGTGAGGTGTGAGAGAGAGGAAAAACACACTCGTGTACTTAAACACTAACCCATGGCAGTATTTGTTCCTAGACCCACCAAGACTTGATGTATATTGAAAAATTAGCTTATGGGACAACCCTCATCCTACTCCCCGTTCCTTTTGAAAGTAGAAAGTGGAGACCTTGCAATAGAATTCATAAACAGACTCTGGAGTGTCCATTTACACTACACTAACTAGTCTTCAAAAGATTTTGTGTGGTTTGGTGCAAGTCAGAATCCATTCTGACTAGTTGAATCCACAACTTCATTTACATACAGGCTTCCCTGTTTTTCTCTTTAAAGGATACATTTCATTTAATAAACATGTTTATGCCTATCAGCATGCTTGTGATGGATAAGACTATAGACTGTTTTTAAACGATCATAACTCCATTTTTTTCCTTATGTAGGAAAACTGTAAATTAGAATTACTTTTTTAGAAAGCATGCATGTAATGTATGTATGCAGTATGCTGTACTTAAAAAGATAAAAGGGTATTAATTTTAAATCTTCTAGGAAATAGAAGAACCTAGATGTCAAAGCCAGTATTTGTTTAGGTTATGAAACAAACAATGATCTAATCACAATATTACCTTTTTTATTAAAGTGTTGTAACATGTATAAAACAAACAGGGAATGTAAGTTTATTATCAGAAGAATATGTTGTACTCTATAAAAGTTATAGAGATGAGCACAGTGGTATTGTTCCCACATATTTATAATATCCAAGTACATTCTAATTATTAGTTCATCAGAGGAATTTTTTAATGACCTGTGTTTTTCTGTATCATAATACATAGTCATTGTAGAAAACTTGAAAAATACAGAAATGTATAAAACATTCAGAAAAAATACTGATAATATCACAACCCAGAAGTAAGCACCATTAACAGTTTTTCCCCTTTGTATGCCTATATGTATATTGTATACCTTTTTATATAATTGGGATCATACTGTAAACAGTTTTATAACCAGTTTGTTTTTTCCACTGCATAATTGCCACATTTTCCTATGGCATTAAAAATTTTACAAAAACATAATTTTAATGGCTATATAATATTCCATTTAATGGATGCAACTCAGTTTATTTAACCATTCCTGTATTGTTGACTACTTAGGTTATGTCTAATTTTCACTATTATAAATAATGTTTCAAAAATTTTATGTACATAAAACTTTGTCCATATAATTGATTATTTACTTAGGACATATTCCCATGAAGGATTTTTTTTATGTGAAATGTCTTTTTATGCTCTTACCTTTTATAAAAGGGGATTTCCTGCTTTTGCCCTATGTAGGTGGCAATTGTGAGGAAAGCCAGTTAAATTACCTTTTTACAAAGGAAATGCAGTGGTTACTTTAGTTGAGAGTGACTTTTTTATATAACAAGATGGACTAGAAACAGTCAACTGCCACAAATGGCCAGGATACCCTACTTAATATGTCTAGCAATTCCAAATTTCATTTGAGCAATGGATGATCCAGCTCTCGGTAGCCACAACTCTAGTGTAGAATTGAAGACAGTGCAAAGAAATCACACATGCCGAGTGAATAAAGGATCATCTTCATATTAAATAGCTTCTGTAGCAAATGAGTTGAGCGTGTTGGTATGTGACTGGATACTGTGTATTCTCTAAGGTCACCCCCATAGATGCTGCCATATTAGGTGATACCTGTTCAACTGTCCAGGTAAACTAATTATTGCACCAGTTTGTCATAATAAGTAACCAGTAAAGTCACAGTCACGAAGCAGGTGTGGGAAAGTCAGGAGTATGTTTGAGAGAGAGATGTCCAGAAGAAGAATGGTTATTTAGGAAGGAGGAGGTTAGTGCATGGTCACCATTTGAGCAGAGGGCAGACTCAACAAGTGCCCAAACTGGAAAGAATATGGGGAACCGGTTAGCAGAAAGGTGTTTGCACAGACTTTACACAAAATACAGAGCATTTTATAGTGGAAGGGAAACAAATGAACTTGGACTTTTACTCATGCGCATTTATTCTGAAGGAGATATGGACTATTTGAAATTTAAAAACATACTAATTGGACTTTAATAAATCATTCTCAATCAGTGTTTGCTAATGTGTGGTTCTGGTCAGTGCTGGTTTCTTTTGTTGGAGAGTCATCCTTGCACTGCATGGTGCCTGCCTTCTGTGATCTCTTTTCTGTTCCTGCCACAGGGCTTCTGAACTCACAGGTGAAGCCACCATATGCTTCCCCAGCTCAGAACTGCTTTGTTTTCAACCTGAGTCATAAGTCTCTCCAGTGTACAAGAGGTGGTGGTTTATGTTTCATGAAAGGAGAGGTAACATCTTAGGACAATACTTCACTTGTCAGCAGTGTAACTATTAGAGTGAGTTTCTTTTGGAAAAACTGATTTTATAAAAACTTTACAATGACTTTATGGAAAACTCTCACTAGGAGTTTATAAAGTTACAGTGGTCTTTATGTTTTTAGATTTAATGACTAACAGGATAAAAGTGGTAGGTATCTTCCAGTTATATGCTAATTGTATTTTCGATATATTGCTAAGACGGGAAAAATAACAATGGTTATTCAAATGAATGTCTCAATGAGTATTTGGAATAGAATACTGATCCTTTAAATTTAGGTGGTTGTAAGATTGTTAGAAATCAAATGTCTCAGGAGTCTTCTTCACAAATTAACCATGCTTTTTTTTTTTTTTTTTTTTTTTTTTAGTGAAACCATAATTTCCTAGACTCAAAACCTCAGCTAACATTATACAATTAGAGTCTTATCAGATTTCCCATCCTCTTTCCCAGTTAGCTATTGCTTTAGGTTCCATTGTTCATCATCTTTCTCATTTATTCCATTAGTCTCTCAACTTCGGAAATGGAATTTTGATACTGTTTCCAGCCCTTCTTCTTAAACCCAGAGTGTGACTCGTGCTAGATAAAAACCGTAGAAATGCTTCTCGATCAGGTCCCAAGGTAAGCAGAACATTTTTACATTAAGACCGTTTGAAACAAATTGATTATTTTTTAACACCGAGTTTACCTGATTCTAAACCCTAGGAAGGCTTGGGGTCAGTTTGTGTGTTGGGATGGACTTGGATTCAGGCACCATCTGACAGAAGAAATGTGTGTAACGAGGAGCCAGAATGGGTCATCAGTCTTCCAAAGCAGGGACCATTCAGTCCGTAACATTCATCTGTACTTGCATGTCTGGAGCCTGTGCTCCGCAACGGGAGAGGCCACAACAGTGAGAGGCCCGTGTACCGCAAAAAAAAATAAAATAAAAGCTACACAAACTTAATATTTCAAGGAATACAGAAATGAATAAAGTAAAAAGTAAGAATCTCTCCTGTAGGATGGAAGCTAGACCACAGATATTTGTTGAGCACGTTACCTGTCAAACAGACTTTCACAAAGTGATTTTATGTCTTGTTTTGTGCAACTCTCCATGTCTTCCCATTGGCATCAGGGGAGCCAGGCTTCAGTTTTGTTACTTGTTTTGCATCTTATCTCTTAACTTGCATCTTTCTTTCTGGAAAGGAATCTTATTTCACTTTGTATTCTCCATCTCACATCACACAGTGCTAAATAGTATTTGATACGTGCTTGTTTAAATGAAAGAAAATGTGTGAGCCACAAGGAAAGGTATTCTTGACCAAGAAATGCTCCTTAGTTCCACAAGCCTGATAAAGGTTTCCCTTCATGTTTAAGAATATTGCAGTTAAAATTAAGTAAGAACAATGAAAAACCAAGGGCAACGCCTTTGAATAATACAACGTTTGTGCTTTCTGAGTGTCTTGTTTAACTTATTTTGATTTTTAATATTACCATATATTGAATCTGTAATGTTATCTACAGCTTACAGAAGACATTCATATAATTTGTGTTTTGATCTTTGCGATAACCTTGTTACACATGAGGGAACTGTGTCTCAGGGAAAATTGGGAGCCTAATATTTGTTGTCTAGAGCTTTTTTTTTTTTTTTTTTTTTTTTGCGGTATGCGGGCCTCTCACTGTTGTGGCCTCTCCCGTTGCGGAGCACAGGCTCCGGATGCGCAGGCTCAGCGGCCATGTCTCACGGGCCCAGCCGCTCCGCGGCATATGGGATGCTCCCGGACCGGGGCACGAACCCGTATCCCCTGCATCGGCAGGCGGACTCTCAACCACTGCGCCACCAGGGAGGCCCCTAGAGAACTTTTTGAATCTAATTACCTATTCTTTATATTGTCATTCATAATTCCTCATATGAACTTATCTATCTTGGTCCTCCAAATTATGAGTTCCTTGATCAGTATGATCCATTATATTTAAAAATTCCTTTAAAGAACCCAGAACAGTAAAAGTAATAGGTAAAGTGAGGTAATGAGCAGGCGCATGGATTGTTCTGTGTCAGGTTTACATTGTTGCAAGTATGCCTATATCGCGAGCTAGGTTATAAATTCTTTGAGAATGAGATAATCTTATATTTTCCACTTCCTTTGAATGATTCATATCACTAGAACAAAACTAAAAATAGGGTGCCATTTACTAAATGATTCTTGACTGAGGACTGTAAGACCATAATCAGGTGTTGTCATTGTTAATTACTATCACTTGTTCTTTAATTTATTCATCCAGAAGGACTTTTTTGAGGCCCTCTGTATACCCTTAGGATACTGCTATGAAGGAGATATGCAAGATCTTTAATGGAGCTTGAAATTTAGTAAGAGTGAGGGAGATAATGGAGAGAAATTAGTAAGTTAGAAGTAAATTACAAGTTGTATTAAGAGCTATGAAGGAAATTATCACAACACAGAAATTGAAGATAAAAGGGGTAGAGAAGGCGGGGAGAGGAACTACCTTTGAAAAGAGAGTCTAGGAAGGCTCCCTATTAGGACAGGAATTGTCCTCTCAAAGCCCTCACCTTGAGCCTGAATTGCACAAAGTTGTGGCTCTGTCAAGCTCTTGAACGTGAACCCACTTTGGTAACCAGGACACATCAAAACAACCCATTAGAGAAATGGACATGAATCCAGCATAGGTAGATAGGAATTCCAGGCAAGACATGTAAATGCTTGGTGAGCGAATGCATGCATTTTGGAAAGAAGGGCAGTAGAGACTGTGAGAATGAGGCTTGCAAGGCAGTAAGTATGGTGTCTTGAGTGATTTTGAAAGTCATTTTATGGTAAGAAATATGGACAATGAGTTAAAGGACTTATATAAGGGAGTGACACAGTCTGATTTATGCTTCTGAATAAATTGAAGAGGAGGAACCCTGGAGACAAAAGACAAGATCAGAGGTTGTCACATTAATGAAAGATGAAGATGGTCATGGAGGTGTAGAGAAGGAGGTGGAAGGATTTGAGAGGTGTGCGGGACCTAGTGATTGTGTAATGAGGTCATACCTCAGGTTATGACCTTGGCCTCCAGACAGATGGGGATGTGATATGGTGAGATTAAGGAACATGGGATGAGGAGCAAGTTTACAGAAAGAAGATATTGAGTACATTTTGAAATATCTGAGCCACTGGAGGAGAATTTTGAAGTAGGGAAGTGCCTTTGTGATACATGAAGCTCAGGATGCATCTCTGGACTGAAGATCTAGATTTTAGAGTCTGTAGTCTTCTGCTGTCATCCTGCCACATTCCTCCTCAAGATAGGAAACACAGAGCCTTTGATCTGTTTGAATAGGAAGAAAGAAAAGGAAGGAAATGGGGAGGAATAAAAGAGCAGAACTTAATATCTGAAAATATTATCTAGAAACATGTGGAGATGTTTCTTTTTCACAAAATAAGGTTAACTATATATAACATATTTGGTGGGTGTTCTTTTTACTTGATAGTACATTACAGAGATAGATACAAGGTTGATAAATATGTATCTGCCTCACTGTGTAGTTGGGGTAGAGATGTTTAGAGCCTATTAATATCTTATTTTCTCCTCCTTCCTGGGCTCTGGGAAAACTAAAGTTCTGTTAGGCAGGTCCAGTGTGACTAATTATGGCCAGTAGACTGTGAGTGGATGTGACAAGTGTCATTTCTGGGCTGAGGAAGTAAAAAACCCCTGTGCTGCTCTCCAGATCTTTTTTCCCCCTGAAAGCCAAGCACAGAGATGTGAACATGAAGAGAGTGAAGTCCCCATCAGCTTGGGACCTTGAGTGACTTTGTAGAGCAAAATCCCTGCCAACTCATAATGAATGTATATCATGATCAAGAAATAAACATTTTCGGTGTTTATGGTGAGATTTTATGGTTCATTTGTTACTGCAACATAACCTAGCTTTAATACTAATAAATAGTATTAAATTTTGATGAATGTTAGGTTTCTAATTTTTTGTTTTTCTGGACCATAGGGAATGTACATTTAAATTTTAACTTTTGTAGACAATACAAAAATACATTTCAAAAAATCATACCAGTTTATAGTCCTGCATATATGAGAAATTTTTTAATCTGTATTTTACAAACACTGGATGCTACCAATCTTTGAAGTTTCTTTAGTTAAAAGAAGTTTGGATGAAAAATCCCCAAATACTTGGATATAAAGAATTCCTATATAATGTGAGTAAAAGAAATCTCAAGAGAAATTTTAAAATATTTTGAACTAAATAAAAATGAATATACAACTTATCAAAATTTGTGGGATGCAGTGAAAGCAGTGCTTAGAGGGAAATTTATAGCAGTGAATGTGTATATTAGGAAAGATGAAAGATCTAAAATCAATCATCTAAGCTTCTACCTTAGGAAACTAGAAAAAGAAGGGCAAATTTAAACCAAAGTAAGTAGAAGAAAAGAAATAATAAAATTGGGACAATGAAAAAAAATCAGAAGAGAAAATCAATGAAACCAAAAGCTGATTCTTTGAAAAGATCAATAAATTGATAAGCCTATAATCAGACTAAGAAAAAAAGAGGAAACAAGTTACAATATCAAAATGAAAAAGGGGATATCACTATAGATCTCATTGACTTAAAAAGGATAATAGAGAAATACAATGAACAATTCTATGCTCATAAATTTGATAATCTATATGAAACGGGTCAATTCCTTGAAAGACAATATGCCAAAACTCACACAAGAAGAAATAGACAATCTGAGTAGGTCTGTATCTATTAAAGAAATTGATCGGGCCCAGATTGGTTCACTGGTGAATTCTCCTTAAGGAGTAAATTATACCAACTTTCTTCAATCTCTTTCAGAAGATAGAAGCAAAGGGAGTACTACTTAACTCATTCTATGAGGCCAGCATTGCCCTAATAAAACCAAGTAAGACATTATAAGAAAACTAGAGACCAATATCTTTCATGAACATAGATGCAAAAATTCTCAATAAAATATTGAATAAATATAGTAAATGGAATCTAACAATGTATAAAAAGAATTATACACCACAACCAAGTAGAATTTATCCCAGGTATGTAAGGCTTGTTAAACATTAAAAAAAAAAAAACTGTAATGCATCACACCAACAGGCAAAAAAAGAAAAATCACAATCATGTGAACGGATACAGAAGAAGAACAAAATCCAGCACCCAGTCATGATAAATAACTCTCAGTAAACTAGAAATAGAGGGAACTTCCTCAACTTGGTAAAGAATATCTACAAAAAAGGTAAAACTAACATTATACTTAATGGTGAGAAACTCAAAGCTTTCCCACTAAGATCAGGTACAAGGCAAGGATATCCTCTCTCACCAATCCTTTTCAGTATCATACTGGAAGTTCTAGCTAATGTACTAAGACAAGAAAAATAAAGGATATACAGGTGAGGGAGGAAGAAATATAAAGGTCTTTGTTTGCAGATGGTATGATTGTCTTCATAGAAAATCTGAACAAATCAACAAAAAACTGAAACTAATAAGCAATTATAGAAAGGGTATAAGATGTAAGATTAATGTGCAAAAGTCAATCACTTTCCTGTATATCAGCAATGAACAAGTGGAATTTGAAGTTAAAAACAACACCATTTACATTAGCACCAAAGAAAATGAAATACTTAGATATAAATCTAACAAAACACGGGCAAGATCTATACAAGAAAAACTACAAAATTCTGATAAAAAGTCAAAAAGAACTAAATAAATGGAAAGATAGTCTATGTTTGTGTATAGTAACTCAATATTGTTGGGTGTCAGTTTTTCACAAGTTGAATGCAGTCCCAACCAAAATTCCAGCAAGGTATTTTGTAGATATTAACAAACAGATTCTAAAGTTTTTATGGAGAGGAAAGAGACCCTGAATAACCAATGCAATAATGAAAAACAAAGTTGGAGAACTGACACTATCCAACTTCAAGATTTACTGTGGAGCTATGGTCATCAGGACAGTCTGGTATTTGTGAAAGACTAGGCAAGTAGATCAATGGAACAGAATAGAGAGCCTAGAAATAGACCCACACAAATAGAGTCCACTGATCTTTGACAAAGATTTCTTCCAATACAATGGAACAAAGGTAGTCTTTCTAACAAATGATGCTGGTACAACTGGATATCCACATGCAAAAACATGAATCTAGGCACAGACCTTACACTCTTCACAAGAATTAACTCAAAATGGATCAAAGACATAAATGTATGTAAAAAGCAAAACTATAAATCTCCTGGAAGTTAACAAAGGAAAAAAATTTAATGACTGAATTTGGCAGTGATTTTTAAGATACAACACCAAAGGCATGATCCATAAAAGAAATAATTGATCAGCTAGACTTCATTAAAATTAAAAGCATCTGCTCTGTGAAAGATACTGTCTAGAGAATGAGAAGACAAGCTGCAGATGGGGTGGAAATACTTGCAAAAGACACATCTGATAAAGGACTGTTACCCAAAATAAACAAAGAACTCTTAACATTCAATATAAACAATGCAATTAAAAAATATGGGCAAAAAACCTGAACTGGTGGCTCACCAAAGAATATATATAGATGGAAAACATACAAAAAGATGCTCAACATCATATGTTATTAAGGAATTACAAAGTAAAAGAACAAGATACCACTATAAACCTATTAGAATGGCAAAATTTAAAACACTGACAGCATCAAATGCTGGCAAGGATATGGAGCAGTAGGAACCCTCATTCATTGCTGGTGGGGATGCAATGTGGTACAGCCACTTTAGAAGACAGTTTAGTGGTTTCTTACAAAACTAAACATACTGTTACCTTCCAGCGTCCAGCAATTGAGATCCTTGGTATTTACCCAAAGGAGTTGAAAATTCATGTCCACACAAAAATGCTGCACATAGATTTTTATAGCAAGGACAACGCTTTTTTGTTCTTTAGAAGCCATGTTGTTTGGATGGTTCTTGGAGGTACTAACTTAGAGCTTTCTGAAATCTGAAGAAAATATTTTATGGTCACAAACTGAGCTTCATCTTTAGACCATGTTTTCCTGACAGTGCCCTCAATTTGTTCTTTGCCCAAAGCCATTTTTACTTAGCATTCTTTACCATTTTTAGAAATTGACAGTTTTCAGACCAAACAATTCCTGGATCCTTTATATTTAACAGTCCTTTCTTTAGCTCATCTCTCTCTCATTACATTTTACTATAAATGTCAAAAAAAAAAAAAAGCCCAAGCAAAACCTCCAATACTGTACCTGGAAATCTCCTTAGTTAAACCACCCAGCCTATAGGTACATTTTTTATTTTTCCACGTTACTGTAGGTATTAGTGTTACTAAACTTTCTGCCACTGTTTAAAAAGGATCCCCTTTTTTCCAGTTTCCAACACCATTTTTCTCACTCTCTTAAGTCTTCGCCAGCAGCAGCCTTGAAGACCATATTTATGATGCTAGCTTTGGAAATCTCACATTGTTACTTCTTTGGTGTTATTAGAGTATATTATCAAATCATTTCTTCTGCTGGGGTCCCCAAAGTTCAATGCTGTGCCTATCCTCACAGGGCTTACAGTTAGAAAGGAGGACAGCCATGGGAAGAGTAATTAATATGAATGAGATGAATATTATAGGGGACTCACCTTGTCTGAGAATGGGGGTGAGGTAGCAAACAAGGCTTCTCTGAAAAAGTAACTTTCAAGTTTACAGCTGAAAGGAGTGTGTAGAAGTTATCTAGGTGAAAGGAGGACATGGAAAGGTTAATGGAAGGTCATGTATAGAAGTTTTAAAGCATGCTCTTAAGCACCCGAAAGATTGTATATATGGAGCATGAAAAAAAAGGGGGGCTAGAATTGGGATGATAATTAGCAGCTATATTATCTGATAGGCAGAACTCATCATTCATGCTAGGGAGTTTTTCCTTTAATCTAAGGGCAATGAGCCACTCAATGGTTTCAAGGCAGGGAGGGAAACCATGAGCTATGCAGGTTCCAAAGCTTGCTAATTGGATAATAGTTTAGATGGGGGCATGAGTGGATGAAAGGAGACCAGTAGGATGCTACTAATGTATCTGAGGTGAAAAATGATGTTACCTTAGACTAGGGTGTTGGTGGTGGAGATGGAAACAAGAGGGACAATTTGAGATATATGTAAGAGATAAAGACAACCAAGATTTAGTAATTTGATGGGATGTATTTTGTAAGGGAAAACGAAATAATAAAGAAAATTCTCTTGCCTCTGGATTAAGCCTGATAGTGATGCCATTTACTAAGATAGGAAAACTTAGATAAGGAACAGATTTGGGGTGAGGGTAGGGAGAAGAATATGAGTTCACTTATAGATGTGTTTGGTAGTTGCTACCTCTGTGATATCTTCAAGGAGATCTGTTTACCCCTGAATGCAGGGATGAGTGTGTGTCAATAGGTTTTCCTTATTAAAACATATCAATTTTGTATTGGTTATAGTCCCTTCTCACTATTAATGTATTGACATTTCCTCTATTTCTTGATTAGCTTTGGTAGAGGCTGTCAAATATATTAGTATTTTCCAAGCAACAGCTGTTGAGTTTTGTTATTCCTCCTACTGTATTCTTATATGTGAATTCAGTAATTCTTGATCCTATTTTTTGTTCATTCTTTTCTTCTCATATCCTTGCCTTATTTTAGGACACATGAGTTGAATGTTCCATTCATGTAAAAATTTATACATTTTAAAGATGTGAATTTACCCTGAATCCTGAATTCAGATTTAGAAGAATCTATTAGATTTTGTTTAATTTAAAATTAATTTACTGTGTAAAATTTATATGACCATTTCACAGAGAATAATAGAAAAAAGAATGATATATTCAGAATAATCATATCCATATATATGGATAAATTGAGCATATTTTAGTTTTGGAAGTGCTATGGGAAATAGAAGTATACTAATTTTTCACTGCATTCAATTATACAAGTATATTGAGCAGAAACAGCATGATAGACTTCAAGTATCACCTATACTAATGAGGCATTGGCCCCACCCAGGCCATTAAATAGGAAGAGTTCCAGGACTCACCATTATGACGAAGGCAAACCTAAGTAAAGCCCAATGTCACTGTCTCTACTGGAGATATTTTCTCTCCTTGATGACCAGAGCACAGGTCCCTAGAAGAAGCAGACTGGTGCAGTGCAGTGGCTCTCAACTTTATCAGAGCCAGTGCCTACCTTTGTTAACAATTTTTTGTTTAAAAAATTATTGGGACTTCCCTGGTGGCACAGTGGTTAAGAATCCGCCTGCCAATGCAGGGGACACGGGTTCGAGCCCTGGTCTGGGAAGATCCCACATGCCACAGAGCAGCTAAGCCTGTGCACCACAACTACTGAGCCTGCACTCTAGAGCCGTGAGCCACAACTACTGAGCCTGCGTGCCACAACTACTGAAGCCCACACGCCACAACTACTGAAGCCCGCACGCCTAGAGCCCATGCTCTGCAACTGCAACAAGAGAAGCCACCGCAATGAGAAGCCCGTGCACCGCAACGAAGAGTAACCCCCGCTCGTGGCAACTAGAGAAAGCCCGTGCACAGCAACAATGCAGCCAAAAATAAATAAATAAATATATTTTAAAAAAAATTATTATTATCCTGAAATGAGGCTTAGGTAATGCAATCTACCTAATTCATAATTTTTTTAAAAGTCAATATTCTTAATTCTCTAACTAATATAATGGAAAACATGAAAGGAAACTAATTTACAATAAAGTGATGCTTCATATGTAAATGATCAGAAAGGCACTACAGTAGAGGAAATTAGGTAGTCAGATGTTTGCATTACTTATGTTGAGTAAATTCAGATTTAAGAGAGATAAGACACTACTCAACCAAATATCATAAATCCCAACAGTAATGCAATCAGTGAAGTCCATTTAATTTAATTTAATTGCATTAAATGCAGTATCACATTATTTAAAGGTCAATGAAATGATTAAATTGCAGTGAGCCTTCTGAGATTTCCTGGGGTTTGCTACATGGGCCAAAACTATCCCCTCCCTTTTATAGTTTGGAGCCTCCTGGTGGCAGTTGCTCTCCAGCTTAATACTAATGGGAAGAATTCCAGATCCTCTACTTTCAATTCTCCTTTTTACTGAATTGTAACATCTTATTGGTTCCCTCATTAATTAATGAGCTTAGTAAAATCTTTGCCATGTATTATTTTATTTTTGTATGAGAGCCATGATTGTATCTCCTAAAAAATAACCACTTAGCACTATCATCCCCTCAAAAAAACATGTTGTATTGCACAAATTGCTGAGAGACCTGGTGGGTGGGAAGAGGCTGAGGGTCTGGGTTGGAGGAGGTACGTCAGAACCACAGACAGCAGCAGGGCACGCTGCAAACACACAAAAGAGCAAGGCGGGACTTGTTACTTAACATCTAGGCAGAAGCCACTGTCTAATCCTCAGACACCAGATAGGATAAGCCTGGAATCAATGCAAGTTTCAGAGATAGACCCACTTCTTTTTTCCAACGCCGTGATACCCATGAGCTTCCCCTCCCCCGCCCCATACCTAGATGCCTCAGGCAAGAAGTTTCCAAGATAAAATAAAGAAAATGGAGTGCGGAGAAAAGTTTTCCAGAGGAAACTGAGTTAAGCTTCAATAAACTAAATTTTCAAGTAATTTTCAAAGTTACTCTGCCTGAGTGGGATTGATTTTTTTTCCTACCACTGAATGGAAATAGGACCTCAGAAGATCGAATTCAGTTATAAAGAAATAGTTACATTTTTGCACCTCCAAGATGTAACTATAAATTTTAATCTCATCAGGCAAAAGTTGGATCATGGCATACCTATTGCCTCATAATCTGTTTTTCTCCCTTATTTTGGACAACATTCATGCATATGCATACACACGTATCTCAACTTTTAAATTGCTGCCTAATATTCCATTGTGTGCATGAACTGTAATTAAAATAATACTTGGTGAACATTTAAGTTTTTATAATTTTTCTTTCATAAAAATGCTGGAATCTTTTGTATCTTTGCACGCTTGTCTAATTACTTCCCTAAGATAAATTTCTAGAAGTGAAATTGCTGATACAGTTGAATATGTGCATTCAATTTTTGATTCTGCTTACTGGAGGTCCTTGAAGATTTCCAGTCATTAGAGAGCCCATTCCCCATGCCTTCACTAATAATGGTCCTAAGCAGTCTCTTGATTCTTAACCAAATTGGCATGTGTTTAATGGTTTCTCACTTTAATTTTAATTTCTTTGTTTACTGGTGAGATTGACCTTTTTTTCATAAGTTTATTTTTCTTTGCATACCCTTTTTCTATTTTTTATGAGTTATTGGTCATTTTAATTTGGAAGTTGTTACACTAACCCTTTGTCTTTCTTATATATGGTGAATGTTTTTCCTACCTTTGAATGTAATGTCTTTGGCTACATTCATTTTTCCCTTAATAAATTCCATATTATTTTCATTTATGGTTTCTGCATTTTGTGACAAGATTAGAAATGCTTTGTCCTCCCCCCATTTTATAAATATATCTGATCATCTTTTGTTTCATTTATTTTGTGCTTCTATTATTTTTAGTGGTTAAATATTAACAATCTTACTGCAATTTTTAAGTATATGGTAAGATGTGAAGATATACCTTTATTTTTCCCAAGAAGAAAGTCAGTTTTTCTAACATCAGTTGCGGAGTTGTTCATATTTGTGTGTGTGTGTGTGTGTGTGTATATGCTTTATAAACATATGTGCATATGGAGAAAGAGAAAGGATGAGAACGAAAAAGTAGCCTGGGTACAGGAGAAAGCTCTTGTCTCACTTGGTTATTCCCTTTCTACTTCTCTCTGAGGAGCATTTTTCTCTGCCTCACTAGCTCCTGGAAAGAGTGAAAGGGGCCAGAAAACCCTAACTGGAGATGGAAGATGAAGAGGAGAGAAGACCTCAGGGGAAAAGATATGAAGTTGATCTCCGTAATAAGAGAAAAGACACGGGTTTTGAATTGGGTACAATTTATTTCTTTTTTGTTTTGAGTTGTGTGCTTAAGATTGACATTTTAAAAAATTATTATCTTTGGCCGTTTTGAGCGTGCTGCCTTGAAGGTGACATCATCCAGGAACCAAGTCCACTTGTGTCCAAGATTCATAATAGTCACAGCTTCCGTTCTTGCTGCCATATCCCCACTGCTGCTTATACCTAACTTGACTTCAGAATTCTGGCTCTTTCCAGAAAGGGTTCTCTAAGCCTCGGCACATGAACCTCTGGCTCTGACTTCTCTGCCTCTATCATAAGAAGAACCTGACTGTTGACTCCCCAGCTTATCAATTTGGCCCATCTCCAAACTTTTCCTGGCAAAGCCAGTCCCAATCCTCTCTTTCCTATATTCTGCTCCAAGTGTTTTTGTTCAAACAGTTCTGTCAGCTCTGCGAGGCAAGAGGCATATTCCTATCCCATTGTTTTGTAAAGCTTTATATTCCCTTTTATTAGTCCCCAAAGTGAATCTTTTCTAAAAAGCACTCTTGGTATTTTGTTATTCCTACAGGAATCTCATACTAATTTCTTTGTTATTACAATCTGGTTGTTCCATAAATAGATTACTTCTAATCTGTTATTTGAAACAGATTCTTATTAGCACAAAGATTGTATTTATTGCATAACATCATGCCTATGTGTGATATCCTATAAAAGAAATCTACAGTGGTAGAGAAAGATAGCTTTGTTTGCTTCCTTTCCCCACGCCACCCTACACTCTGCTGTACAGTAAGGCGATGCTGGGGATATTTGCACCACTATTGAGTATTCCTTTTCAATATCTTCGATTTAATACCAGTGGGGAGATAGTCACAGGTATTCAGAAAAATATTCACTTCTCTCCTGGCAAACAAAACCTCAGTGGGAAAGCCAAACATAGCAGGTGAATTCATTTGAATAAAAAGCTGATGGGCCATTTTAACATCAAGCCTGTGAAGGGTTACACGGGATTGGGACCAGCTGCCTTCACTCACCCTTGTTAAAAGCAGGAACAGGCTGCAGATAGCGCATGGAGCTACCAAACAGAGGACGCCTTGGCTTTGGAGATGAAGTCTGAAAATTCATCCTCTGAACGTGAATAAAAATGAAGCTTCTAGTTTCTGTGTATAAGCACGCAATAAAAAAGCAGAGTACTTTTGCTGATGAGATATTTCAAGACCTTCGGCTAAACATCCAGGTATGTCCCACGTTTAATCAAGAAAACCAGTGCTGAATCTAACTGGCGTATAATCGAAGTAATTGTAATGTGTTGGAAGGATGGTAGTCTGTGTGGAGTCTAGAAATCGAGAGCCAAAGAGTGAGTCATTTATCTCCAACCGAGTTTGGAGATGGGACCACACCGACTGGAATGAGAGGAGTGGAGTCTTTTTTTTTTTTTTTTTTGCGGTACGCGGGCCTCTCACTGTTGTGGCCTCTCCCGTTGCGGAGCACAGGCTCCGGACGCGCAGGCTCAGCGGCCATGGCTCACGGGCCCAGCTGCTCTGCGTCATGTGGGATCTTCATGGACCGGGGCACGAACCCGTGTCCCCTGCATAGGCAGGCGGACTCTCAACCACTGTGCCACCAGGGAAGCCCAAGAGAGGAGTGGAGTCTTGATGTATCTCCGTGGGGAGACGCCAGGGAGTTTTTCACACTTCTTTGTTCTGGTTCAACGCTCACTGAGAAACCTTTCTTTTTAAATTTTCGGCATTTACTTGTATATGCTGTTTTATGTGAGTTATGTTTTTACATTGACTGTTTTGAAAACTAGAAACACTTTGAGACTGACTCTTCATTTCACTTACCTAACAACTATTTTGGGCATGTATTTTCTTCCAGTCTGTTTTCTAGGAATATGTATTATAATAATGGTGTGCAAGCTGTTTTTTCATTTAACATTGTATAAGAAGCATGCCCCATACAGCTAAATTATATTCATAATCACCATTTTAAATATCGCCACACAAGTATCACAGACTTGTTTGTATATACAACAGAAAAGAATTAAATACAAAATTTTTGCACCAGCACGTGAAAAGCTTAACATTAGAGGTTGTCCCTGCCAGCATGACTCTCACCTGTGCCTGAGGCTGCACTCCCTGAAGCAGTACAGCAATACGTTTTCATGAGTGTAAGAATTGGGTACCCAAGGTCTGTCTCCAAACTCATTCTGGGGTTCTCTGCCCGCCTATTCATCTGGGTTTGGTGATGAGTTTGGACCAGGGGCTGGTCTTTTTGATTTGGCACCTCCCCAAGACAGTGCCTTTCAGATTTCTGCTGTCACTGACAAATCTCCAAGCTACCATGACCCTTGCAAGATACAGGCTTTTGGAATACTGAGCCCAGTGGAACCCAATGTGCAACACCTTACCTGGTGGCAGAGAAAAGCTCAGACAAGAGCACTTGGAAAATAAAAGGTTTTGGGGTTTTTTTTGTGGTACGCGGGCCTCTCACTGTTGTGGCCTCTCCCGTTGAGGAGCACAGGCTCCGACGCACAGACTCAGCGGCCATGGCTCACGGGCCCAGCCGCTCAGTGGCATGTGGGATCTTCCCGGACCGGGGCACGAACCCGTGTCCCCTGCATCAGCAGGCAGACTCTCAACCACTGCACCACCAGGGAAGCCCTAAAAGTATTTTTACTTGTGAAGTTTTTCGAGTTACTCCACACTTCAACAGAGCTGGGCTCCCCAAATAACCGAGGTTAAATTAGCTTTTTCATGGCAGAAAAACATGTTTCTTCACTTGATTGTCATCTATAAATAAAGGTTTACATACATGTGTAGGCATCAGTCTTGTAAAAGTCAAGGGTAAAATTGTTTTGATTAGAGAGTTAACCTAAAGGAAAGGGCTTGAGGCTTCCTGTGTTTGGAGGAGCAGTGCTAGGCAGGGTGTTCTTGCCTTTAAAAAAAAAAAAAAAAAACGTAATCAGAATGCACAGAGGAATTTTTTCTCCTCTGGCTGAAGTGTGTGATGTGCTTAGTGGTAATACTGGCAGCTGGGCCGGTTTTGCTTTCTTATTTGTCTCGGAGAGAAACTGGACAGAAGCATGCAAGGATGCTATGGGAAGACAAAGAAGAGACAAACCACATTGGCTTCTTGGTTAATCTGTTGCTAGAACATACTGCCAAACAAGCAATCACATTATCTCAGTTCCATGTAACAGTGAGCATTTATCTCACATTCTGTGGGTCCTCTGAGGGTCAGCTGATCAAAGCCAGACTCAGGTCAGCTCACTGGAGAAGTTCTGCTCCATGAGTTTCTCTTGCTCTTACTGGGACAGGCTCAGACGTGTTCTTCTCATAGCGATGTCAGAAGTTTGTTTAAAGGGACATGGAACCGGCACGTTATCATCTCTGCTTCTGTGTTATTGGCCAAAGGAAGGCACAAAGCTGACCTCAAAGTTAAAGTGTGGGGTTGTATACTTTGCGCATGATGAGGCCAGGGCAAAAATGTAAATGCAGAAAATGGTGAAGCATTGTGAGCACAAATGCAACCTGTCACACTGAGGATAAGGGAAGAATTCTTGTGAAAGGGGCAAATGAATTGATCCCAGGAGGGTGAGAAAAGAATAAGCTTAGGGTTTTGGAATGACATTGCAACAGAAGGAAGGGAGACAAGTATAGTGGACCAGCATGATGTTTGGGAAAATAGAAGGAAGTAATTGAGGTGCAGGGAATGTGGGAAGGTGATTGCAGATGAAATTCTAGAGATAAGATGAGGGCAGACCATGAAGGGCCTTGTGTACAAAATAAAGGAGCTTAAATAATTACAGAGCCATGGAGAGCCATTGAAGAGTCTCAGGTTTGTCTTTGCTAAAGGTCCTTATGGCAGAAGTATGTAGGAAAAATTAGCCTGGTCCAGAAAGGTGTTAGGGAGACTATTGAAGGAGATGTCATAAGATCTTGAATTAAGGCAGTGGAGGTGGGGATGAGGAGGAGGAAAAGGGTATCAACAAGGTGGAAGTTACAAGACTTGATCTAGTTGTTGGGATTATAAAAAGAGGCCTTGCTTCTCAAACCTTGCTACTCAGAGGGTCATCCACAGACCAGCAGGATCATCCTCACCTGAGGAAATCATTTTCTGATTTGGACAGTGTAGGAGGCATGGGGGTAGACGTTTAGTTCAGCCTGGGGCCTGTTGTGTTCAAGTCTCCATGGTTTGTTCTGGTGGAGATGTCCAGTCTACAGTTCTGAGTCTCAGGATAAAGGTCTGGGACTTGAATCTGTGGATTTGGATGAGGCTACCCAGAGAAAGGGTTTTTAACCCAAATAACTGAGTGCTGAAGTCAGATCATCGATGCAAGGAGTGAGCTAAAGAATAAGAAGAATCATCTGACGGATAGGAAGAAAACCAGAAAGGTGGTATGATGAAACCCAGGGAGGAAAGGTGATCTGCAGAGTCTAAAGCCATAGAGAGATTACGTGAGATTTTTAAATAAAAGGATCTATTGGGTTTAGAAACCAGCAGGTTATTGGTAACATTGATGAGGGTAATTTTAGGTGAATGTGGGGTTAAGTGGCTCAGCTAAGATTACCCACGATACTTAAATGGAAAATCTGAGACTCAGACCAGGGTTTGGACTCCAATTCAGTTTTCATCCTGTGCACCTCAGCTATTGATCTACTTCTGAAGATAAATTAATATATTGACAACTTACCCACAGAAGCCTTTGTGGGAGGGAGGAGAGAGAGCAAAGATGCATAAATGACAGTTTATCAGAAAAATATCTGGTAACTTCGTTAGGTCAAAGCTCTTGGAAGTCCTGATAGCCTCTAGTTGAACAGATATGTTTGGGCTCCAGGATAGGCAAAGCCATGGATTCCCTTCAGCCTGGATCCCTGGTGATACCAGCAGTCTGTGAGATGTGCCAAGACGTTGTCACTCTGTAATTTCCTCAGAGTTACACGGACATCAAAGGAGAGGTCCTTTCTTTTTACCCTACGCACCTGGAGGTTTTGACTAGTAGGTCAGGGAAGAAGGGAATATGCAGTGTTGGCCCTTAGCTTTTCCACTCTTCGTTTGCAAAAGTTCTTCCTTTTTCCATGTGGGTGATAAATCCTGTAACTAATAAAATGTCAAATCACTGTAACCAAAAGAGCCATGAAAAATCCTCTCCTCTTCCAGTTAAAATACTGACACACAAAAATAAACAGCACATCTAACATTGTGGTTTCAAGTATTTTTCCAGGCAAAATAGGCAAGGGAAAAGAATGTAAAGAATCTTAACTGGGATGCATTCTTGCGAGGTGAAGCAGGATTTAATGATTTCCAGTTTACGGGGACGTACAGCCTGAAAGACTGATTGGAGCTCTGAGCTGACTCCCATGGGCCAATCCCACGCACATTTATCTCGTTTTATTTTTCACAGTCTTCTATTCAGTTTCTTAGATTACTGGAATGTTGTATTACCAAAAATGACTTAGAAGTTGATTTTCTAGTATTTTTCTATTTATATATTCTCTAGAAATAATTTTTTGCATCTTCTTTTTCAAGAGAAACGTCATTTTTTTTCTTTTTACTGACATTGCATTGGATGAAACTTCTAGAATAAATTCATTAGGGTATTGATAATGGACGTGTTTTGTTCTTTATTACTTATGGATGGCTTCATTGTGTCACTATGAGGTATTATATCTATTTGAGATGGTGTATAAGCATTCTTCTATTCTTGTTTAGGGTTTTTTTTAATCTTTTTGTTTTGTTTTTTCCCTAGAAATAGACATTGAATTTTATCAAATGCTTTTTGGCATATGATTTTTAAAATTGCAATTATTGATATATTTTATTACTAGGTTTATTCAAGTCAAACCATTCTTATATTATTGGAATAATTCCTACTTCTTCATAAATGTTAACTTTTGTAATGTAATATAGTGATGGTGGCATAACATCATAGTTAAGAGAAGTGTTCTTAAGGCAGACTGCCTAAATTTAAGTCCCAGTTCCACTGCTGGCTGGTTGCGTAAACTTAGGCAAGTTTCTTAACCACTCTGTGCCTCAGTTTTCTTACCTGTATGGGGAGGTGGGTATTAGTCCCAACCATACAGGGCTGTTGCAAGATTCAGTAGATTAGGCATCAAACATATATTTTGCTTAGGTTGATTGGTGGAGGTGGCTGGCAACAACTAAATGGTGTGGATTTTCTTTTTGGGGTAATGAAAATGTTCCAAAGTTAATTGTGGTGAAGGATGCACAAGTCTGTGAATATACAAAAAGCAATTGAATAGTACACCTTAAATAGCTGAATTGAATTGTATGTTGGTGCCCAGTAAATGTTAGCTAACAATGTTAATGTTGATAACACTATTTAATGCTAGAATTGAGTGCAGGGTTCTATAACCCGTTTGCCTTGCCCAGCTCAACCACTTATAAGTTGTGTGACCTCAGGCAACTTGCTTAACCTTTTTTTTGTGTTAGTTTCCCTCAGTGTAAAATAATAGTATCTACCTTTTCAGTTGTTATAAAGAGTAAATATATCAATACATTTAAAGCACTAAGAATAGTGTCTGTCAAATAGTAAGTTCCCAGTAAATGTTAACTTTTATTAAAAATATTTCTTAGCTAATATTTTACTTAGGATCTTTAAAATCTTTACTCTAAATTATATTGATTTATTCTCCTTTTCTTTATAAAAAAGCAACCTTCTTTCATAATAGAGGAGTTACTATGTTGTTATGTATCCATTTTAAAATTATAAGCAAGAAAAAAGAAAATTAACCCACAATCCCACTGTCCTGAGATAGTCAGTGTTATCATTTTGGTGTATAACCTTTTTTCTCCTCACTCTCATTCTGTTTCCCCAGATAAATATGTGTGTCTGTTTGTGTTGTCCTAGAGCATAAATTAAATATGTATATTACATGTAATATATCTATTAATGAGTATAACACAATTTACAGGAATAATTCACAAAATAGGATTATACTCCTCACACTGTTTTATCTGATTTTAAAATTCAGTGATCCACTGTGAACATCTTTTCATATCATTTATTATCTTCAAAATGGTTCTGAAGAACCTAGGGGCAGGACAGGAATAAAGACGCAGACAGAGAGAATGGATTTGAGGACACGGGGAGTGGGGAGGGTAAGCTGGGATGAAGTGAGAGAGTGGCATGGACATATATACACTACCAAATGTAAAATAGATAGCTAGTGGGAAGCAGCCACATAGCACAGGGAGATCAGCTCGGTGCTTTGTGACCACCTAGTGGGGCGAGATAGGGAGGGTGGGAGGGAGACGCAAGAGGGAGGGGATATGGGGATATATGTATGCATATAGCTGATTGACTCTGTTATACAGCAGAAACTAACACAATATTGTAAAGCAATTATACTCCAATAAAGATGTATAAAAAAGAAAAAAAAACTGTAAGGGAAACCAGAGTGATAATAATCTGTGATTAATCTGTGATTAGTGGGCTTCCCTGGTGGCACAGTGGTTGAGAGTCTGCCTGCCGATGCAGGGGACACGGGTTCGTGCCCCGGTCCGGGAAGATCCCACATGCCGCTGACCGGCTGGGCCCGTGAGCCATGGCCACTGAGCCTGCGTGTCCGGAGCCTGTGCTCCGCGACGGGAGAGGCCACAACAGTGAGAGGCCCGTGTACCGCAAAAAAAAAAAAAAAAAATCTGTGATTAGTAATAGTTGAAGGTTTTTAAGAAGGTACCTAAATACACTTAAGTATTTATATTTCTTTACAGTTTTCTCTGAAATAATTATTATTGGTAAAGCAAAATTTCTGTGAAAAAATAATTCTTTTAATAGATGCATGACAGTCCACACATGTACCTTAGTTAACTTAAGCTATTTCATACTGATAACTTTAGGATTTTTCCAATTTCTATTATATATCACATTACAAGATACAGCATATTTAAATATATCTGTATTTTGTTCTACTCTCTGACTTGGTTCTTTATATGTACATTATCTGAGGGTTATTTTGGTCTGTGTGAATTGGTCTGCTCACCGTCTATTCCTCCTGGTCTGCTCACCATCTATTCCTCCTCTAATGCATCTCTTGCACTGCACATGCGGGAAAGCTAAAAGTCCCATACATCTGAGTAGCTAGTGTTTCCGATGTGATTTAGGTTTTGTTAATGGGATGTACTTGTGTGAGACTTGACTTTGCAAGTGAATTGAGTGGGGAGGAAGGTAAGGTATATGACATCCATTTTACTGATATAGAAACTAGCAGAGGTAATATGGTTTCAGAGCTGGCAATAGTAGAGGCAACTTAGCCATTCGGCACCAACTCTCCTAGCCTAGACCTGCCATGTGGCTTTAGGAGTCATTCCTGGAAATACAGCCTGCAGCCTTTTTTTTTTTTTTTTTTTTTAGTCCTCTTAATGATTCTGTAAGCCATTTAGTACTATGCATTAAACCCATTTCTGCTTAAACTAGCTAGAAAAGATACTGGGTTTTTGCAACCGAGTGTAACAAATACATAATGGTTCTAACTGTATTTATCTCAAATATAACTTATTAATAATTCATTCTCTTCCCACTGGTTTGTAATCTAACCTTTATCATATGCATGGCATATATATATATATATATATGTATATATGCATGTTTTTTTTTGAGTCTGTTCTTTTTTTTTCAACTGAATTTTTTTCTGTTTATTCTACTGCCAGTACCAGCTTTCTTTGATTACTGTAGCTTTATGGTAATCTTTAATATGTGTTTGGATAAGTGCCCCCTATTAAACCAACATTTTATAAACCTCATGGGCTTTTCTTCCAGATGAATATTTTTGTCAAGTTCTAAATAGATCTTTGAATTTTAATTGACTTCAGGAGATAACCTACATCTTATAATACTAAATAGTCCCATCTCAAAACATATGTCTCTCTATTTAAGCAGTCTTTATTTATATAAAGAGAATTGTTTCTTTTTTTGTGCTTGTTACTCTGTATATAGATCTAACAGATTTATTTTCATGCCAGTTCCCAGATATTTAAATTTTTTGTGTAATGGAGAGTGACATAATCTGTATTGTTTGTTTTAATCAGTTTTATCCAGAATATATTGATTTGCACATGTTTATTTTTCACTATTTTCTTCTCTGAACTCTTTCATAACTTCTCATAATTTTCAGTTGTTCATAGGCTATCAGAATAGTCAGTCTTATAGCTAGTAAAATGATAGTGTTCCTTCCTTTCTAATTCTTACACTTCATCTTGTCTTTTTGTGTAAAGTTATAATTAATATATCAGTAGTATGGTGGATTAGGCATCCTTTTGATGGATCAGCTCTGGACATCAGTGGGATCATAAGAAAAGGAAATCCTCGAGACCCAAGAGGTGTCTACTATGCTCTATTCCTCTTAGACTGTATAACACAGAGCACACTCATCCACCATTCTGTCCATTCATTGCAAGATTCCTTGCTTAGCATGATCTTACTATCCCATATTTAGCCACGGATGATCTCATCATTTTCCCATTGGAAGATAACACACATTTATGTCAATAGGAGTGCCTGTTCCCTGAGTCCAGAATCTCTCCCTGCTATCCATTCCTTCTGTATTTCTGTGGCAAAGCCATGGCATGCAAAAGCTATTTCTGAAAATGCCAGTCATTAGAATATAAAAGAGAATTTGTAAATATTTGAAAGAATGGAAATATCCAGAGTTAGTGAGAGTGGAGAAAAACAGACCGTGTTGTCAGGTAAATGAATCCCGATGAACTTTCTGGAGAGCGACTTGGCAATATGCTTCAAGATCTTTATAACGAGCATGTGCTATGTCAATTAAAATTCTTTGGTTGCAAGTAACAGGAAGCAACTGGAGTTGACTTAAAGAAAAGGGGTCAGGGAGTTTATTATAAGAATACAGAAGTCTCACAGGCGATTCAAGGGCAGTGTTGCAGTTGGGCCTTAAAACAGTATGAGAACAAGGATTAAAGACGTGTTAAGATCTCAGCTCCTGAGTCTCATGTCTCCCCACTCTGTGCATCCGTCTCTTTTATCTGTACTTGTCTGTAATTGATGTTTGTTCTTTCTATGGAGCTTGGCTCTCAGATATACTATGCATGGCTTCTGCACCTAGCATATACTCCTCCAAATTCTATGGCCATAGCTTTAATCTTCTTCTTTTTTTAATTGAAGTATAGATAATTTAAAATGTTGTGTTAGTTTCTGGTGTACAGCGAAGTGATTCAGTTACATATATGCATATTTACACACACACACATATATACTTTTTCGGATTCTTTTCCATTATAGGTTATTACATGATATTGAATATAGTTCCCTGTGCTATACAGTAGGACCTTGTTGTTTATCTATTTTATATATAGTAGTTTGTATCTGCTAATCCCAAACTCCTAATTTATCCTTCCCCACCCCCTTTCACCTTTGATAACCATAAATTTGTTTTCTATGTCTGTATGTTTCTGGTTTGTAAAGAAGTTCATTTGTTTCATTTTATTTTTAGATTCTACATATAAGTGATATCATATGATATTTGTCTTTTTCTGTCTGGCTTCACTTAGTATGATAATTTGTAGGTCCATCCATGTTGCTGCAGATGGCATTATTTCATTCTTTTTTATGGGTGACTAGTATTCTCTATGGCCTTCATCTTGAATGTGCCTCTCTGACCATGGTGTTTAGGCTTCCCTCTATGACCACTTGGTGTTCTGAGCTCTTCATTTTTGACTTCAGTCTGTCTTCAGCTTTTACTCAATATTTACGTGTTGCCATTCTGTCTATCTTCTCCCAGGTGTCTGACCCAGGTTGCAAGCGTTGTTCCAACTGGCTTAGCAATTAGCTATATCTGACATTTTATCACTAGGTAAAGTGCCTAAAACTACTACTTCAACATGGAGATAAGTGATTTTTATAACTTTTTTTTTCTATTACACATTGATCCTCAAAATAAATTACTGGCCCCCTCTGTAATTAGGGGAAGTGTTAGAACAGAGATTTTGTACCAGTTTTGATGTGGGGTCTACTTAAAAGGGAAATGGAACCCATTCAGGCATGGTTCTGGTTTGGGGCTGCCAGGCTCTGCCCCAGGATAGTAAGGATGCAAGCCAGCTCAGTCTCTCATTTCATCTTTCTTGGCTTATAATAATGAAGTGACTCAGCCTGAGATTTTATAAAACAGTGAGTCATCTCAAACTATGAAATAAAGTATAGCACTTCTGTTTTGTAACCATAGTCATCACAGCCTACTCCCCATGCCCCTTTCTCTCCATATGCATATCTATGATATGTCCATGTTGTTAGTTACCAGTTCTTATCATTAAGTTATTGGTTAAACCCTGAGCCTGGTGTAGTCACTACTAGGCTGGTCTTCCCTGAACACCATATCACATAGGACATACTATGTTAGTTACCACTTGATTTCAGATAAGACAAAATGATTTCACAGACCAAACTTTGTAACAGACCAAAGTTTGCTCTTTAAGGAAATTTCCACTGTGGCTACATGATTTCATCAGCTTTTCCCATTACTCTGGCTCTTTATGAGTTCTTTTTGCTATCTATGAAATGTAGGGATGCTGGAATTCTGTCTATTCCATAGTGTTAATGGTTCTGAAAAAAAAAAAAAGAAGCCATCTAAAAAATTCCTGAAGTTGTGGTGGGAGAGGGTTTAGTGACTTCTCTGGCTTTTGGCAGGGAAAAGAGTATCTTTCAAGTTGGGTGTTTCCTGAAAGACTTGCCCCCATTAATCAGAAAGCTTTTCTTCTATGGTTGCTTTCTGTTTACAAATATTTAACAGCCCCTTGGCAGCAGGAGGTAGGGTTAAAAGCTCTGTACTTGCAGCTCTTTTATCCCTTTCTCCGATAATGCTGCTGGTTTTCTAAAAATGGAAACGTTCATTAGTTAACGTCCAACCTATTTATGGTTTTAATCATCGTATCATTGTGTGGGCTGATGTTTTAAATGTTCACATGTATGGGGAAAGATATTTCTAAGCAAGACAGGGTACTTAATATGGTGATAATAATCTATTTTTATGCATGCTGGAAGCAACTGGATATAACAATTTGAAGTCATTAAAAATGTTTCTCATTCATTCCTGATAGGTTTTCCAGGAGGCTGTTAGTAGTTATCCTTGTCTGTTCAGTAAAAGAGCATTTAGAGAAATAAACCATCCCTCTCTTTAAAAATTGGCTCACACAGGCTTTCTTCTTTTTTCAACCAAGCAAGTGAAGTTTTATAATGTTGATTATTTTGGTTAGTAGTTAACTTGCCATTTGCATTTAACAGATATTTTGTATGGAAAATTAATTGATGTATTCTTTCAATGAGACTTCTTCTCCATGACCTGAAAAATTAAATTTTTGTTTTTTGGTTTTGGTGAACTATTCAATACACATTCTCTCCTAAGCTTCTCATATGTGTGTCAGCTGCTGGTTCCTATCCAAATGTGGAATTCATTTAACTAAGCACTGCCAGGGCCTTTTCTGTGGGATTCCCCCCCCCTCCCATTTCTGGAGACTTCTATTCCTCCTGAATGCCCCTGTCTGGGAAAGATTATCTTGGCAAAGAAGGAGGACGTTGGGAAATAAGAGAGGGCAGCTCTTTGTTGCCAAGCAGAAGTGGTGGCTTACTGACTTCAGAGAAATGTGAGTGGGTGAAGTGGGAAACAGTTTTGAAGAAGTGTAAGTGATCTCATTCTTTTCCTTAAATGACTTCAATCCCATAAAGCAAGAGCAATGCCTGAGAGCTTGATGTTCAAGCTTAACAATCCTCTTTCTACGTAGCCACTGATACGAGCTCCAACAGTAGCAATGTAAGATCTGGGGGCACCAAGATGATACTACTGACCACTTAAAAATGAGTCACAGGATGTATTTGTCCAGTTTATGGGACTTTGTTACTGTCTCATTTCACGGCCTTCCTAATCACCAGAGTCATCTTCAAACTGTATGTACCAGGAACCAACCCAGTTGTTAAGATATTGAAGTACAGTAGCTCCGCCTTATCCACAAGGGGATACGTTCCATGACCCACAGTGGATGCTTAAAACAGTGCATAGTACCAAACTCTGTATACGCTATGTTTTTTCCTATACAAACACACCTATAATAAAGTTTAATTCATAAATTAGGCACAGTAAGAGATTAACAATAACTAATAATAAAATATAACAATTATAACAATATACTGTAATAAAAGATATGTGAATGAGGTCTCTCTCTCTCAAAATATCCTATTGTACACATTGAATGCCTTTCCATCTTAACTAAATACTTATCATGCACCGTGGCCATAACTTTTGCAGTTTGGGGTGCAACAGCAAAAGGAGCACAAACTTTGTTTTTCTTCTCTGCCGTTTCGCAGATGGAAGATTTGTTCTTACTGTACATTTTAGCAACTTCAGCATACGATTTTTTTCTTTCCTTATCAAGTTGAGAACTTTTGTCTTTTTACTTAATGGAAGTACTTTCCAGCTTCTCTTTGGCATATTTGAATTGCCAGCATCATTACTCTTATGCTTTGGGGCCATTGTTAAGGAAAATAAGGGTTACTTGAACACAAGCTCTGCCAAGACAGTTGATCTGATAACCAAGACAGCTAATAGGCGAGATTTGCTGGACAAAGGGATGAATCATGTCCTGGGCAGACAGAGCAGAGCGGTGTGATTTCATCACTCGGAATGTCTCAAAATTTAAAAGTCATGAATTGTTTATTTCTGGAATTTTCCATTTAATATTTTCAGACCATGGTTGACTGGGGGGTAATTGAAACCAAGGAAAGTGAAACCACGGAATGCAGAGGCGGTGGGGGGGGGGCAGGGAATACTGTACTTCAGGGATCCTCTGGATCTTCCCTAGATCAACTAAGTAAAGTGTTACTCATTTGGTAAGAGGGTGACCTCCAGGCCTCCTATGGATGGTGACCTTTCTAATTTGTCTAATCTGGGCCATATCAGTTGGTAAATATTCTGACTATCACTGCTAATAACCCATCTTCTTTTTAGTTTTTCCTTCTGCCAACCCATTCATTCATTTTAAAATTCATTTATTTAAGAAATCCTTACTGATGACCTGCTAAATACAAGACATTGTTGTAGATGCTAGAGAAACATTAGTGAGGAAGGTGGACAGGGTCCTTGATAGGGTGGCGTTCTCATTCAAGTAGAGAGAACAAACAGTCAACATGAACACGAGATAGAAACAAGGTCATTTAGTAATGATGGGTGCTATGTGGGCAGTATAACAGTAATGAGACAATTGCCAAGGAGGGATTCGTTAGGTGGAGGGGTCAGGGAAAGCGTTTCTGAGGGGGAGTGTTAGCTGATACTTGAATGGGCAATTCTTCTGATGTCTGTTGGGCTCGATAGTGTGACCAAGAGTAGGCAGGCTGCCAGCTGAAGCCCTGCTCCATGCATCTCTCACACACATCCAGAATCCTAGCTTAGGCATTTCTATGGCAATGGCATAAGTGGAAGAAAGGGAACACATGTTTCTGGATTCTTCCTGTGTCATTTGCTAACATCCTTGGTTAAAAGAATTCACCTGGACAAACCCAGAGACAAATAGGGAAGTTACCCGTGATGTTAAGCAGCAAACGATGTGGATAAAGTGAGGGCTGAAGAAATGGGATCATTAATGAAATCAGTCAACTACATAATCTTCTGTTAACTTTTCTCTTTTAGCTAAAATGTTTCTTAAAAACACATTGTTTTTTCTCTCCTTTTCTATAGCAACCTGTTCTTGTAGTTGTGGATACACTATCTCAGTAACTTCTCAAACTTTTCAGAGAAAATGAATTAGAATTTTTTTTTCTTAGATTTTCTTAGTTCTGTGAAAAATTGCTTTTTCCTCAAGGGTCAATATTATTTTTTGGCCATTTGCTCCTCTTGGTCTCTCACTGATCCTGTGGTTTGTCTTAGATATTTGCTGATGTCTGGATCTCAGTTCCCTTTTGTGGAGGGCTGGGTTGATTAACATCAGCCACAGATGTGAGCTTTTCCTATCGATTTTTCCTCCAAAAGACCTCTCCCCTGAATGGGAGGGCTTGGTATACTTGGCAGGCTTTAATTTAGGCAATAAAAGTGATGACCAAGCAGGCAATACCAAAATAAGGATCATTTTACTCTGAGGTGCCAGTACCCACACGAGCAACCTTGATTCTGTCCATATTTAGATATGGATATTTTAGAGAAGAGCCTCTAGCTTTTGTTGGGGATTAAATGCTGCTGCCACGCATCACTCTGCTTGGTCAGGGGCCTGGGAAAGGAGTGAATGGCTGAGAGGAGACATTTCTAGTTTTCTTTCCCCCTTCTACTCTCTACACCTGCCTCTGCCTCGCGAGAAGCCTCTCAAAGTTTTAGCAGAGAAGAATGGTTTCTGCCTTCACTGCCTCTTTATCTTGTTTCCTGTGCTCTGTTATTGGTCAGCATGACCCCATCTGCTTTCCATTGATCAAATCTGTAGTCCACCCAGGCCCAGGATGGTGAGACAAACCCATGTGTTTCCTCTTCTGTCTTGAACTGGAAGGTCATGGAAACCTTGAAAATCCCACAATAAACCCCTCCCAAATTAAGATAGCCAAACGTTAAATTTTCAAGTGGAGGAATTTAAGTAAATCGATTTATACAGTCATCCCTCATTATCCACGGGGGATTGGTTCCAGGACCCCCACGGATACCAAAATCCGAGGATGCTCAAGTCCCATATGTAAAATGGCCAGTCCAGTCAGCCCTATGTATCTGCGGATGTGAAACCCACAGATATGGAGGGCTGACTGTATTAACAGTGTCCATTTCCTATCACTTTATAGCACCTTATTGTTCAATTTCTCCTTACAACAACAACGGATATTAAATTTAAAGATTTCTTTTCAAAAGGCACATACTCATAAAATACACTCTTAGTTTCCTTTTGGTGCTAGCTATTGCAGGAGCAAATGGCCCCTAGCAATTGCAGGTTTAACTTTAACTGAATAGTCTTTCCCTTAAAACTGTTCTACAGCCCTTAGAAGCTTCTTTAATCTAGCTGGGAAAGACCCATTTAGACATGAATGAGGATTGTTTTGAAATCTCTCTGCTGAAAAAAAAAAATCTCAAGTAAAGTAGACCCTTCAGTCCCCACCCCCACCCCCCACCTGCCCCCACCAAAGACATTTCCTGGAGATAAACTGTGCTCAAGCCAAGTGTTTTGCTAAAGAGATTCCAGGCTCACAAGTGCTTCAGGCAGATTGCCCATCCTGCAGGGCTGGTCTGCAGCCAGGGGCTGTCCAACAGCACAAAGCTCTGGTTTAGTTGTGCCCATCTTGGAGGTTTAAGATTTAGGGAGGGTGAGCAATTCTTTCATCCCTTTGCCTTGAAGTTTTGGTGGGAGGCTTCTCACTTTGCCCTGGCTTGAAGAAATGAAAAGAAAATCTTGACACTATATATATATATATATATATATATATATGTACAATGTCATTGTCAATGGTTCTAAACACATGCAAAATAGCATGCCCTTTTTCCAGAACACTGGAAAACTTATTGCTGGCTGGAATTTTGTTTGACCATTGAATCATGAAAGGCATATAATTATAATTCCTAGAATGCAAGCAGAACATGTTTAGGCTTGTTTTGGAATCTGTTAATTTCAATGAACTAGTCCATACTGACGGAAGAAAAGAACATATATTAAACCAGTTAGGTTTTCCATGAGTGTTGTCACTGTAATACTCTGAGGACACTCTTGTACCGTAAATTTCTCCCAGCACCATTTGTTCATTTGTACTATCTCCAATTAAACTATTTTATTTCAATTGAACTTTTTTTTTGGGTCTACAGTGGGTATGAGGTAGAGTCTTTGGGGGGGGCGTCAAATGGCTTGGACCATGGTCTCTGGTTGTATACACTAGTATGTAACCAGTTGTGCATAACTCAATGGTCACCAGTGCAGTAGACACACAGACAGGCTTTCTTTTGGGGGGACCAGCAAGTATCCAGGGCCACTGCATGCAATCCTGGACCCCGTTTTTCTTGCTTTCATAAGGTGAGGAAATCCCTTTGCCATTTGCTCCAATACCATCCTGAAGAGGGATGGAGGATGGGCAAACTCATCTGACAGTGATGGCACCAGCCTCTGTGCACCGGTGCTGAATTGAATCTTAGAGACAGAATTTTGGGTGAAGTAGAAAAGAACAGCTTTATTGCTTTGCCAGGCAAAGGGGGACACAGCAGGCTAATGCCCTCAAAATTGTGTGTCCCAACCTGGGGGGATTTGGTGATGAATTTTAGAGCAGTGGTTCAAGGGCAGGTTTGCTGATAAGAATCCGGGTGTGTACAAGGCCTGCATTCCTTTAATCTGGCCTCAGATGGTCTCCTGATGAGCTTCTGTGGTTCTCGTGTGGTTATCAAACTGTGACCTTGTCTCTGGAATGAGGAATGCTTCATCAGGTAGTTAACATCTTCCATTTGTTGGGGTTTTAGTTCTGCAGAGAAGCTCAAAGGTATTGTTATGTGTATTCATTGAGGCAGAACAGAACCCTGTCCCAAGGCTGCCTATTGTTCCTCCCTTGTTTCTGCATCCCCTCTCTTCCCTGTTTAGCAACTGATTAGAACCTGCCCTTTAGAACTCAGGGAGGGTCATAGAAGCTGAACCCTCAACCCTACGAGCAAGAAATGGGGGACACAGAAAGGCTTCTATGCCCAGGAGCTCCACAGGATCCTGCTTGGTTTCTTTCTTTCTTTTTTTTTTTTAAAAGGTTTATTTATTACTTATTTATTTTAGGCTGTGTCAAGTCTTAGTTGCGGCATGCAGGATCTTCGTTGAGGCATGTGGGATCTTTCGTTGCAGCAGGCGGGCTTCTCTCTGGTTGTGGCGTGCGTGTTTTCTCTTGTTGTGCATGGCTCTGTAGTTGTGGCGCGGGGGTTCCAGAGCACGTGGGCTCTATAGTTTGTGGCACGCAGGCTGTCTCCTTGAGGCATGCGAGCTCAGTAGTTACAGCACGTGGGCTTAGTGGCCCCATGACACGTGGGATCTTAGTGGCCTGACCAGGCATCGAACCCATGTCCCCTGCATTGTAAGGCGGATTCTTTACCACTGGACCACCAGGGAAGTCCCCCCGCTTGGTTTCAAGAGCTAAAGAATTTCATATGAGGTGCCTACATTCCTAAAGGACTATCTAAATAATGTTATTGGACCAAGTTTACTATGGTAAACTAAACCGTCGGTTTCCCCTCTATGCAGCAGGTGGGAATACTCAAGGAAGCAACAAAGCATCTACATTTTCTATATTTTCTTTGCACTGTGGTGTGAATAAATCTGTGATTCTGATAGTGTGTGTTTTTCATGACCTGTTTCTCCAGCTTGGGATACAAATATATTCCCATTTCTTATTTTTCCAATTATTAATTCAGACAACCCCAAATTCTTCCTCTGGAGTTCTCTCCTACATCCTCAGTGGTCAAGGACAACAGGCAGAAGTGACCAGCTCTGCCTTAACACTCCAGAGGAGACGGGGCCCGGAAGGATGGATCAGTTCTGCTGCAGTTGCAGCTGCTGGAGATCTGTCCTGCTTGCCCACTGGGGCAGGGATGTCTCTGCTAGTCTAAACCCATCTCTGTGCCTGGGCAAGAGTTTGGATTAGCAAACCTTTGTGTGAGTCACTGACGCAGAACTGCTTCCCTCTTCAGCCTCACGCTGTATAGAACCAGCCTCCCCTACCAAATTTCATAAGCCTGTGAGGAGGTCCAGTACCATCGCAAACGTCCCTTCCTTCCTGGTGAGTGTCCTAGGAGGGCTTTGCTATTCTTTCTTTTTTTTTTAATAAATAAATTTATTCATTTATTTATCTATTTATTTATTTTTGGCTGTGCTGGGTCTTCATTGCTGTGCGCGGGCTTTCTCTAGTTGTGGCGAGCGGGGGGCAGAGCTACTCTGCGATGCAGTGCGTGGGCTTAATGCAGTGGCTTCTCTTGTTGCAGAGCATGGACTCTAGGCACACAGGCTCAGTAGTTGTGGCTCAGAGGCTCTAGAGCACAGGCTCAGTAGTTGTGGCGCACGGCCTTAGTTGCTCTGTGGCATGTGGGATCTTCCCGGACCAGGGCTCGAACCCATGTACCCTGCATTGGCAGGCAGATTCTTAACCACTGAGCCACCAGGGAAGTCCTGCTATTCTTTCTTGATGGCAGAACTTGGTCAGACCATCACAATCCAGCCTGATAACTTCTCCGAACTTTGACTGTCAGGCATAAGGAGTTGAGTTTCCTCCAGGGAACCACTGGCTTTCAGAATGGTAGTTCGTCTTGCCTACAGGTATGTTAAGGTATCTTCTTGGGAAAGCAAACTCTGTTAATGACGAAAAGGTTCTCCTTTCCCCTTCAACCATGAAATTAAGGACCTCATTCTCTCTTTGTTTAACTAAGTAGGGCCCCTTGAATGATATCTTGTGTTTCTGCTATTTGAAATCCATGCCAAGAATATAGGCACATATACAAGAGATTTTTTATAGTGTTTTTTAAAATGATGAAAGATACATAACAATTCAAATATCCTACGTGACTGTTTGTTGAGGTATTACTTTGTATTTTCTTTTTACTGCTGGAAAACTTAGAGATATTTGAGGTGGCTTTTCCCTCTGGAATTTGTACCTAGTTCTAAGGCCTGTGTTTCCTTTGCCCCAGATGTTTTTGCAGTGCCTAAAGCCTGAGTTGCTTGAGCACAGTCTTTCTTCTTGGCACTTGGGTAAGCCTAAAACAATTGGAGAGATTAGGTATAAGAAAGCAGCAAGAGAAGGGAGGAGATTCTCCGAGGCTGAGAAGGGGGCCAACGTCTCTGGTTTCTGGTGGTGGTGGAGACGCACTCTGTAGGTGTCCTGGTGAGATGGCAGGAGCCCCAGGGTGAATGGTTGCTTAAAGCAACTAAGAACATTGGGCTGTAGGCACAGAGTTCCTGGACTGACTCTATGATCATTGGAATATATATATAATATACTAATAATACTAATCTTAGTGTTCTATATTAACACTATTATACACATGTAAACACACACACAAAATTAGAATTCTGCGACTCTTCAGAGTTCTCTGCTGGAATGTGATTGTGTGGGAAGAGCTGGGGCCTAGACCATCTTCCTCCTTTTCTTTTCCCACCCTGGGGTTTGCCCACCACATGAAGGACCTCATACACACATTTGTGTTCAATATTCTCAGAACACCTGCCCCTTGGTGTGCACACTGGAACTATTCAGTCTAGAGTAGAGGGACTGAGAAAAAAGGTTGTGCCAATGCTAAAATTCTAGGGTCTCTGATACCTGGAACATGGTTTAAAAGGAGGAATATAGGCTCTAGGTAGGCATGTCTCCTTGGCAACTTGGACCCCTTACCCTATGAGGAGGGTTATGGCCAGAGAAGGGCCGGAGTGAGACCCTGTTAATTGTGGGCCTAAAGTCAGGGACCCCTCTTGCCCAGGTCTAAGGTTGGTACTGGTCTGTCCTGTGGACTATTCATATCAAGTGAGACTTGCTGGTGCCGTTTGATAGATTACATTGTTCAGTGCCAAGCTTGGAATGTTCCTTGCTGAGCAAGTTCTTTTGTGGTATTTGTGAAATATTGTCAAATCTGCTCTGAGAACTTTCCCAAGTGTGAGCAAAGCTGTGAAATCCTTGACAACAGGAAGAGTTATGGTTTACTAAACTTGAACTGGTATACTTCCCCTTTTGCATTTCCAGCACATAGCATCATAGACCTCCAGAAATATTTTTTTATCATAGCTACAGAAAAATTTCTCAATTTCTTCTTAAAATGCTGAGAACCCAGATTGCATCCAGGACAGAAATCAGGGACATACAATGGTTTGTAAATAGTAAAGAGGACAGAAGATTGTCTCCTTGTTTCTTCTCCTTCCTCTTTCCCTGTTTCTTCTCAGCATTTGTGACACTTTGAGGACTCCAAAAGCCTGGGAGAATGCTCATCTCCCAAGACTAGTAATCAGTGGAAGCTTTCTCATAGGGAAGAAGACCAACTAATGGGCTAAATATGTGCTGTTAGTATGGGGTAGGCAGTTTCCATCTCATTCATTTGGTAACCAGCTAAGGTTGAATTTGGAGTGTTCCTTCTTTCCCCTGAAGTTCAGCTGCTGCTTCAACAAGAAAGGAAGGCTGGATCCTGGACCAACCTAAAAGACTGATTGTGTTACCAGGATTTATGTCATATCTACTAGCAGTATGCAAGGAGGTGTTCAACATAAAAGGCTATAATGTGTCATGATTCCTTAACAAGGTTACATGCATAAAAATAAACCTGATAATAAGAATATTTCCAAACTGAAAGTTCAGGAAGTCAAGAAACTCAGACTTTGAATTCAAGACAGTGATTTCAGCCCACCATTTAATCTTTTTTTTTAAATTGAAGTATAGTTGATTTACAATGTTGTGTTAGTTTCAGGTGTACAACAAAGTGATTCAGTTATACATATATATATATATATATATATATATATATATATATATATATATATATCTTCCCTTTCAGCTTCTTTTCCCTTATAGGTTATTACAAAATGTTGAATAGAGTTCCCTGTGCTATACAATAGGTCTTTGTTGGTTATCTATTTTATATGTAGTAGTGTGTTTATGTTAGTCCCAAACTCCTAATTTATCCCCCCTCCCCTTTCCCATTTGGTAACCATAGGTTTGTTTTCTATGTCTGTGGGTCTATTTCTGTTTTGTATATAAGTTCATTTGTATCATTTTTTAATGCTTTCTCCTCTTCCAAATTTCAACAGAGTCAATCAAAAAAAGTCCAGTGAGAGGATTTATGCACTGTATTAGCAATGCAAGCCAGAAAGGGTGTCATTTATAAGTCAGAAACTCTGAGGATTGTTTTGCAAGGTAGAAGTAGGTGAATCTGGATTAATGGTCTATGAGAGAAGACTGTCTGGGAAGCACATGGAAAAGAACTTCATGCAGCAGAATTCTCAGAATGTCAGAAGACCACAATGGTGTAGCAGAGGCTTTAAAACTCCACACAAATTTCGCTTCCTAGGCTCTAAAACCCATGCTCAGCTGTTACACCAACATGTTTCTCTAGAGGACTCCCCTCCAATGACCGGAGCATGTGTCTCAAATGGTGATGCCTGACAGGTTACCTGCCACCACTCCCCTGCCTGCCCTGGGGCAGATTCTAGCCCAAGGCTGACCAAAGCACAGGCATAATAAATAGTACAGTTGCCTTTGCCACTGGGTAGACAACCTCTGGGGTATGATTCATGCTCCAGAGCTCCCAGTAAGGCCAAGCTGAGTCACACTACAGCTGAAACTACCCCTTTGCCCAGCTTCTTTGCTGCCCAATTCTGTTTCCCTCCCTCCCTAAGGGTTTTTCCCTGAGAACACTTCCTCAGTAAATCACTGGCATAGGAATCCTCATCTTTGGCGTGACCCTTAGGGAACCTGACCTAAAACAGTGACTTAGGAGTGGTACCAGGAAGCACACTCTAAGAATGGGAATCTAGAGTTGCATCACTCGCTGATGGCGATGAGGGCCCCATCGCTGGGGGTAGGTGTCGTATAGACAGCCCTTGGAATGCTGTAGCAGTTCAATCGTTAATACATTTATTTGTAGTGAGCAGGTGGAAGGAAATAGACTACTTTGTGCAAAGTCTCTGCCTTCATAGAACTCACTGCTGTTTAAAATGATCTTCTTTTATCTTTGTTTTCATGTGTATTGTTTGTTTTCCACTAGGATGGAAACTACCACCTCCAAGTTCATGTGCATTGTGTTCACTCCTGTTTCCCCAGCACTTACAACAGTGCCTAGCATTTAGTAGCTAATCAGTAACTCTTGGTCGAATAAATAATAAAAAATTAATGGATGGGTTGGAGGAAGGAATGATTGAAGATTTGTTATTAGGTGTGGTGGTCACAATACTCAATGATAGCACCCAGGCACTGCCAACAGAATGATCACCATACATAGGGCCTGAATCCCCCCTTTTGCCAGGTGATAATACTTTCGTTAGTAGATCTAGGGAAACAGTCTCAAGGGTTTAGTCAAGAAGAATGGTTTCCACTTCTACTGCATCCTTCTTTTGTTTCCTGTGTTCTGTTTTCTGTCAGCATGACTCCATCTGCTTTCTATCTTCCAGAAATGTATCAAAACCTATAGTCCACTGAGACCCCACATGGGGAGGCAAACACATGTGCCCCATCTTCCATCTTGAACAGGGAGCCCATCCAAACATTGAAGATCCCACAATAATTTCACTTAATATAATTATTAATATGCTAGGGCTTAAGTCTGCCAATTTATTTGTTGCTTTCTGTTTGTGCTCTCCATTTTTTTCTTTCTGTTTTCCTTTTCCCCACTTCCTGTGGGTTACTTGAACATTTGTTAGAATTCCATTTTGATTTACCAGTAGTGTTGTAAAGTATATCTGTTTGTATAGTTTTGTTAGCTGTTGCTCCAGATATTCCATTATGTGTTTGTATGTAACCCATCATAGTCGATTGGTGTTGACATTCTACCAGTTTAAACAAAGTGTGGAAACTTTGCTTCCTTTTCCATCCTTCTAGCCTCCCTGTTCATAATATACTTGCCTTAAATGCTTCCTCTACACACATTTAGAACCCAGCAGGGATGAAAGTCTCAGCTCCTGACTTCACTCAGACTTTTCTGAGGCCACGCCTGCAGGGTTTGAGCCCCTCATTATGGATGGGTGAGGGTGGAAGTCTAGGCCCCTGTTCAACCTTTGCTGGCCTGGATGGGAATGAACTCTGATTTTTCTGTGGTGTTTGGCTGGAATAGAGCAGTTATTGTTTGGAAGTTTTCTGTCTTAATAGGCTGTCCTTTTTCCTGGCTAAAGAGAACAGGCTTCAGTTAGAGCATTTAGGGGTGTATGTCCATTGGTGTTTCTGGGTTTCCAGCTTCTTCAGCTCCAAATCTGAGATATTTGAGGCCACAGGAAAACCTAGGGAACTCACCACTGTGTCATTCCTTCTTCTGAGCCAATCTGCCTACTTCTCTCCACCTTTCATAGTCTTATGTTTCAAAAGACTTATGTTTTCATAGTCTTATGTTTATTTCATATGTGATGTTCGAGGTTTATAGTTGTATTTAGTGGGCGGGATAGGGAAAATTACATCTCCTCCATCTTTCCGGAAGCAGAAGTCTGCTGTATAGGTTTTTATAACCTCTAGAGTCTGACTCACGTGAATACATTATTATTAAAAATCATTCAATAAAAATAACAATTAGGGGCTTCCCTGGTGGCGCAGTGGTTGAGAGTCCGCCTGCCGATGCAGGGGACACGGGTTCGTGCCCCGGTCTGGGAAGATCCCACATGCCGCGGAGCGGCTGGGCCCGTGAGCCATGGCCGCTGAGCCTGCGCGTGCGGAGCCTGTGGTCCGCAACGGGAGAGGCCACAACAGTGAGAAGCCCACGTACCGCAAAAAAAAAAAAAAAAAAAAAAAAAAAAAACAATTAAATAATGCAATGGAAACAGTTAAAAGCAGATTGGATCCTTAGATAAGAGAGATAATGAATTAGAAAATCAGATTGAGACATTTATCCTATCCCAGAGGAAAATGATATGAAATTAATACGAGAGTAAAGATAATGAATATAAAGAGCAGTTCTGAGTCATGCATTCTAATAAGGCTTCCAAAAAACTAGAACTAAACAGATGAAGGACAATCAGTACGAAAGAAACAGTAACATGTCCTTGACAATTTACAAAATGACCAAAAGCAAGTTGATAAAAATATGTGAAGAAAATCCACGATGTCTCCAGGAATTAAAAAAAAAAAATCATATTAAAGCTAGGAGATAGGGCTTCCATGGTGGCGCAGTGGTTGAGAGTCCGCCTGCCAATGCAGGGGACGTGGGTTCGTGCCCCGGTCCAGGAGGATCCCACGTGCCGCGGAGTGGCTGGGCCCGTGAGCCATGGCCGCTGAGCCTGCGTGTCCGGAGCCTGTGCTCCGCAAGGGGAGAGGCCACAACAGTGAGAGGCCCGCGTACCGCAAAAAAAAAAAAAAAAAAAAAAAAGCTAGGAGATAAAAGGTCTCTCTTATGAAAATGGATAAATATTAAAATTTGATGACATTCTAAGGTAGCCAGTATAAGAAATGGTTACTTTCATATGTTGCTGTTGGTTGTATAAATTGTTCCAGGATTTCTGGAGGGTAATTTCACAACATACCTTAACATTCCTAGAAATGTGTATTGAGTTTGACCCAATTACTTCAGTTCTATTGTAGTCTTAGGAAATAATAAAAAGATATGTGCAATGAGTTACCTATAGTTCATGGCAGCTATAGATTTAGCTATGGTTCATGGCAGCTACCTATATAATAGTAAAAATTAGACACAGTTATATTAGCAAAACTCTTGGTAGTATTTGCTATGTATCAGACACTTTCCTAAGTATTGTCCACATATTAACCCATTTAATTCTTCCATTATCCTATGAACTAGGTCTTGTTATTCTTATTTTATAAATGAGGAAAATTGAGGCATAGAGGGATTAAGTCAATTGCTGGGATGTGAGTCAGTGCTTGAGTCCATGTCTTTCACTGCTTTATCTGCTGTCTGTCTAGATACAATTAGGCAACATGTATGTAATGGTTTATTATACAGCCCTTAAAGTAATTGTTCATATTTAAAATATAAAAATATGTTCGAAGTTTATTGTTAATGGAAAACTGGCAGGCTACTAAATAATACAAGGCAATCTTAAGGGAAAAAAATCTAAGTGTAGATTTCTAAAGTGGAGAATCTAAGTGTAAAAGATTCGTGTTAAAGGATTAATGGTTTTTCCTTCAGAGCTGTGGTATCTTGAAGTCATCATTTTGATCGTGCTGTAGATACAATGATTTACCTAGTCATGATAAATTCTGGGCAAGTGCTAGACAAATTCACATGTACTGCAATAAGAAAAGAGGTCTTTGAGAGGAAAAATTGAATTTTCTTCAAAGTTTTTTAAAAATTGGATGAGTAGAGGCATGCTTCCTTCCAAAATTATCTTGTGTTTGAAAATTAAAAACGGATTTCATCAAGCTTTGCAAAACTGATCTCATAATTGGAAACTGGATTTGTCAGCCATAGAAACTGAGATAAAGAAGTTTTCCCTAAAATTACACGCTTATTATTAAAACTTAAAAATTATGACTCCTCATGCATTTCCTGGTCTTTTTTACCTTCTTAGACATTGAATTTACCTGTGGTTCTTTGCTTATTCAGTGTCACCCCTCTGTAGGCCTGTCTCTCTTCCTCAGTTATTTTATTCCTCATTGCCTGTCACTGCTGAAAATAGTTTGAGGGATAGGCTGAAATCAGTGGTTCTTTTTTTTCAGGTTATCATAAGCAAAGTGACCTGAGCAGAGTGATGTGGACAGTGATCCTAGGATCATTATTCTCTCCTGAGAAAGCTGACTTAAATGAATGAAGATAAAATAAATGAATACATGATACCTGATAGACTTCCCTAAGATCCTTAAATATAATACATCCCAATAATTTAAAAACCAAGATAGCAAAAGTGATGTTGACAGTAAATCATATGTTTAGTCCTTCCTTGAGTAAAGCATCAATTGAAATAAGAAAGAGCATCATGCAAACCACTATAGTGCTAACATGGCTAAAAAAGAAGTTCAGAAAGCAGTGTCATGTCAACGCTTCTAATTTTATTCACAGCCCTAAATAGTTAAGAGCACACCCAGAAAATGACAGTGTGTATATCTCAGTCTGGTGTGTTTTGTGGTTAGCATCTCTCTAACATAACTTTAGATAGTACAGGTGGCTTCTCTTCTTAGGGGCACAATTCTAAATGTGACATTTACTTTCCAGAGGCTGTGGTTTGAAAGGAGAGGAATGACAGCTACTTGCATAATTACGGGTATGATGATGAAGCTTATAAGAATAAGTAACCCTTTTGGATCTCTTAGAAGTTTTCAATTAAGAGGGATCCAGTAAGGAAGACATGTAAAGGTTGAGAAGTCGTAATTATTTCTCCACTTTTATTTTGCTTTATACTCAGATGACATAATCTTTTAGAAGGCAAGGTGAACATCTAGACACACATATATCTTTGTTTGTAAGAAATGCACTGGCAAAGACTTTAAAAACTTTTTTTAAACTTTTTATAATTTTTAATCTTATTATTAAATTATTTTTTATTGAAGTATAGTTGATTTACAACGTTGTGTTAGTTTCAGGTGTATAGTAACGTGAATCAGTTACACACACACACACACACACACACACACACATATATATATACATATTCAGATTATTTTCTCTTGTAGATTATTACAAAATATTGAGTATAGCTTCCTGTGCTATACAGTGGGTCCTTGTTTGCTATCTATTTTATATATAGTAGTGTGTATATGTTAATCCCAAACTCCTAATTTATCCCTCTCCATCTTTCCCCTTTGGTAACCATAAATTTGTTTTCTATGTGGATCTATTTCTGTTTTGTAAATAAGTTCATTTGTATCATTATTTTTTTTTAGATTCCACATATAAGCAACATCATGTATTTGTCTTTCTATGTCTGACTTACTTCACTAAATATGATAATCTCTAGGACCATCCATGTTGGTGCAAATGGCATTCACTCTTTTTTTATGGCTGAGTGGCAAAGACTTTTTTAAAAATCAGACCGTCACGCCTATGAGTCTTCCCTGCTGTTGTAATTTCCCACTACATCATGATGATGTGATGACTCATAGGACCAAAAGCCACTGAGTGAGTGGTGCCGTCGTTTCCATGGTGATCAGGGCCCAAGTAAAGGTCTATACGTGCATATATCTTGGTGTCTGTGCTACTTAAGTAGATCTAAAACAAGTAAAAGAATGGTGACCTGAAATACATGTTCTGTGACGATTTGAATCCACAAGGACAGGGTAAATCCTCCCCACAATAAGGAAGATTTTGGTTAAAGTGGTGAAATGAGCACAGCATCAAGTTCTCCCCTCCCCACTTCTCCTAAAGTGGCACGTAGACCATGTTTAAAAGGAAACATGCGGGGCCTCCCTGGTGGCGCAGTGGTTGAGAGTCCGCCTGCCGATGCAGGGGATACGGGTTCGTGCCCCGGTCTGGGAGGATCCCATATGCCGCGGAGCGGCTGGGCCCGTGAGCCATGGCCGCTGGGCCTGCGCATCCGGAGCCTGTGCTCCGCAACGGGAGAGGCCACAACAGTGAGAGGCCCGCATACCGCAAAAAGAAAAAAAAAAAAGGAAACATGCGTATCAGTGTTGCAAAACAGGAATGGGTAACAGCTCCGGGCAAGAAACTGGTGAATTTCTGCCAGCTGTAATAGAAATGGGAGAGGGTATTGGAAGCTATTAAAATGGACACAATCTGCCCTCTTGAGAAAAAGTGCAGCACCCGGACACCAAGTGTCCTCTCATTTTGGAGAGGCTCTAAGACTCCTCCCTGACATGAGAGGCAATACCAAGCTGTGAAGCACTTTTCAGCTTTGACTGTAGATCAAGCATAGAAATAGAGCAGAGAGCCTGGCTCTGGGGGGGACAATTTGAAGCTCTCATCTATAATAGGTCCTTAGAAATACGAGTATGAAACTGGGGAGAGAGGTTTGAGCTAAAGATAAAAATGTTGGCATCTAGCTGGTATGTACAGCCATGATTGAGATGGCCGGATGCAATCACTAAGGGAGACCATACATAAAAGAGAGATGAAGCCCAAGGATTGAGCTGTGGCATGTTCCAATCTTAAGAGGCTAGGAGAAGGAGGGAGGAAAGAAAGAATCAACAAAGAAGATTGAGGAGGAGGGAGCAGGTAATTCCTAAACTACCAACTATTCCAGAGAGGCTTCTCAGTCAAAATGGTAGGCTGGCTGAACCCCTGCCTTTCCTTTCCTCCCAAGATTTCATTGATGTAACAGTAAAGGTATGTGAATAGGAATAAATCTATGTACATGTTGAAACCAATCTAAGTGCCATCATGTTGACAAATATTTGGAAAGCAGAGGGTATCTAATGTTCTTATGCATGAGTAACACAGCAAACAGTAAACTACAGCCTGCAGCACACAGGAGCCAGCTCTCAGGGGAGGTGGGAAATGATCTCGCATGAATAAAGACTCCAGGCTCTGAGTCAGCAGATGCAGAGGGCAGGGATGGGCTCTGGGTTGTCAATCAGGGCGAGCAACGTGAGGCTTATATATAGAATAGGTGGACTGAGAGGCTTTCCCACCAGCTGGAGCCCCACGAAATGCTCTCTGACTAGACTGGAAGATTTGCCTGGGAAGGGTACTTGTTGTGTGTGTTGAATCTAGGTAGGGAGGAAGAGGAGAATAGGGGGAGAAGCTTAGACTCTCACTGGGGATGGAAGGGGCGAAGGAATAAAAGCTCTCTCCAGGAGTGAAATATGCCAAAGCGTTATGTCCTCAGAGTAGAGTCTTTTGATCACTTTGGCAACTGTGGGATTTCTAACTCAGCCTGCCTAAGTCCTCCCCACAAAGCACATATGCAGAGCCCACGGGGAGCCATCCCGTTAAAGAGAGGCCGTGTTGCATAAACATTCCAACAAAATTGCAGAGGAACTACACTCCTGCCACCTATATGAATCAAAACAGCTCTTCATTTGCAATGATGTATGTTAAATCAACCATCACCAGACATTTGTGGAAAACAAAAGCATGAGAAGGAGGCAGAAGAAAGAGGAAGAAAAAAAAGAATGTTAAGAACAGAAGAGAACATAAAATTCTGTGATATTTTAAATGACACTTCATCCATAAAATAGAGGAAATAAAAAGAATTAATGGATATTAAAATAGATTATCAAGTTAAAATAATTAAATACCACTATTGGTGTGGCAATGCATGAGTATTACATAATCACACTGTTGTAGGCATTGTTTTTTTTTTCAAGCTTAGAATCAACCTAGAGTCAACACTCAAATCTTAATTTGTTGCAGAAAAAAATGCAAACATTATAGATCCTGACAGCATAGAAACAGCTGGACAGTATAGAAAAAGCTGTACAGCACAGAAACAGGCGATAGAACATAGGGGGAAACAGAAAAAGTGATAGAAGGAAGTGTGTGAGCTTCAGTTGTATCTAACATAGTCCAGAATCAATAGATAGCCTTTGTTTAAGTGTATTTTTTAAATGTTTATTTTATTGAAGTATAGTTGATTTACAATATTGTGTTAATTCCTACTGTACGGCAAAGTGATTCAGTTTTACATATATATATATATATACACATTCTTTCTCATATTCGTGTGGTTTATCATAGGATATTGAATATAGTTCCCTGTGCTATACAGTAGGACCTTGTTTTTTACCCATTCTCTATATATTAGTTTGCATCTGCTAACCCCAAACTCCCAGTCCATCCCTCCCCCACCTCCCTCCTCCTTGGCAACAACAGGTCTGTTCTCTATGTCTATGAGTCTGGTTCCATTTTGTAGATATGTTCATTTGTGTCATATTTTAGATTCAACATATAGGTGATATCATATGGTATTTGTCTTTCTCTGGCTGACTTCACTTAGTATGATAATCTCTAGGTCCATCCATGTTGCTACAAATGGCATTATTTCATTCTTTTTTATGGCTGAATAGTATTCCACTATATATATATATATATATATATATATATATATATATATATATATATTATACCACATCTTCTTTATCCACCCATCTGTCGATGGACATTTAGGTTTTTTCCATGTCTTGCTATTGTAAATAGTGCTGCAATGAACATTGGGGTGCATGTATCTTTCCGAATTATAGTTTTCTCAGGATATACGACCAGGAGTGGGATTGCTAGATTATATGGCAACTCTATTTTTAGTTTTTTAAAGGAACCTCCATACTGTTTTCCATAGTGGCTGTACCAATTTACATTTCCACCAACAGTGTAGGAGGGTTCCCTTTTCTCCACACCCTCTCTAACATTTGTTCATTGTAGACTTTTTGATGATTGCTGTTCTGATCAGTGTGAGGTGGTACCTCATTGTAGTTTTGATTTACATTTCTCTAATAATTATTGATGTTGAACATCTTTTCATGTGCCTGTTGGCCATCTGTATGTCTTCTTTGGAAAAATGTCTATTTAGGTCTTCTGCCCATTTTTCGATTGGGTTGTTTGTTTTTTTTGTTATGGAGTTGTATGAGCTGTTTGTATATTTTGGAAATTAAGCCCTTGTCAGTCGCATTTTCTCCCCATCTGTAGGTTGTCTTTTTGTTTTGTTTATGGTTTCCTTTGCTGTACAAAAGCTTGTAAGTTCGATTAGGTCCCATTTGTTTATTTTTGCTTTCATGTCTGTTGCCTTGGGAGACTGATGTTTAACTGTATTTTTTCTTAAATTAATTAATCTATTTATTTTTGGCTGTGTTGGGCCTTCATTTCTGTGCGACTGCTTTCTCTATTTGTGGCAAGTGGGGGCCACTCTTCATCGCGGTGCGGGGGCCTCCCACTATCGCGGCCTCTCGTTGCGGAGCACAGGCTCCAGACGCGCAGGCTCAGTAGCTGTGGCTCTCGGGCCTAGTTGCTCCGAGGCATGTGGGATCTTCCCAGACCAGGGCTCGAACCCATGTCCCCTGCATTGGCAGGCAGATTCTCAACCACTGCGCCACCAGGGAAGCCCTTAACTGTATTTTTAATACACTGATGTTTAAGTGTATTTTTTAAAGTTATATGGATAAATAACATGATTGATAATAAGAAGTTAACTAAAATAACTTAAAATCGAGAGGGGTTTGAGTAAAAGTGCTCTAACCTGCATCTTTTGTGAAGGGAGATATTACACACCTTTTTTAATTGATCAATTCAGAAAGAGATTAAGTATATTTGTTAGAATTGCATTGGTCATTGCCAGCAGAACTGAAACTAGAAATGGGTAAAGTGGTTTGTACTTAGGCTGGAACTAGAGATGATTTGGAAGAGGGGACTTTTTATTTTTTATTTGTACACTTCTTATGAGTGTTTAAAAGATCATGTCTATGTATTGTTTTTATTAATAAGTAACAGTTATTTTTAAAAAACTAACCAAGATCCAAAGGAAGAAACTCCTAAGTTTTGGAAACTATCATAATACTGATACCAAACTCTAACAGAGAAGAAAATGATAAACTTTTAATTTCATGAATTTGTAAATATTGATGCAAATAAATGTTAATAAAACAGATTTGGTAGTAAATTAAAAGACTGATATGACCCCCAAAGAGCATTTATTCTCAGAACATAACAACATTTCAACATTAGGAAATCAATTCTTACATTTCTACATGTTGACAGATTAAGGAAAAAGCCGTAATCATCTCAGTAGACTCAAAATTCAACATTCTTTCCTGATTAATAAAATCTGATAGTAAAAGACAAATAGAAGTATACATTTTTAGCATTACAAAAGTGGTTGAAACATGTATGACAAACTTTAACTCAATATATAAAGCATTTTCATAAAGCAGTAAGAAAGAGATATACCCAATAGAAAAATAACAATAGGAGGCAAATCACAGAGTAAATCAACTGTCCTCAAAACATTGAAAAATTGTTCAGCCTTATCTTATTTAAAGAAATGTAAGCATAAGCTGCAAAATAAAAACTTAAACTGTTATGTTGGCAATTATTAAAATGCTCATGCTCAGTATTGGTGAGGTTGAAAGAAAAAGGCTCTCATCTAGCTGGAAGATTATATATTGACAAAATAATTCAGGAAGTAATTTGTCAATGTATTAAAAGCATTAAAAGTATATATACCCTTTGATCTAGAAATTCTATCGATATTTCTAGGAATTATACATTAAGAAATCACTCGAGACAGATGATCACAAAATTTAGCAACAGGATTATCAAAATACTGTATTTTATAACAAAAAAGTAGAAATAAACCAAATGTCCAACAGTGGAATAATAGTTAAGTAAATGGTAAGTTCATATAATAGAATATTATTCAATCATCAAAAGTGATGTTGCACATGAATACTTGTTGATATTGAAGATGTTTGATACACTCAGTGATTAAAAACAAAGCTTTAAACAATAAAACAGTATGATCTTGTTTTCATTTTAAAGGGTTATCTATCTGTTTTTCTCTATAGCTCTATCTCTCATCTACCTATTTACCTACCTACCTACATGAAAAAGACTGGAACAATATTTATCATGAGTTAATGTTAGTTACAACTGGTTGGTGTTTTTTCATTTTCTTTATTATTTGTATATTGTTGCTTATTATTTTTTCTCTTCAAAAAAATAAACTAATATTGCTTTTGCAATGATAAAGCAAATGCTATTTTAAAATAAAAGTATATATGTATTTTCTCTTTTGTGCAACATGACAAAAGTTTACTATTTATTAAATAAAATGACTTACAAATCAATTAGAAAATGAACTATGCAATAGAAAAATGAGTTATAGATTATTCCCCAAACAAGAACTATAAATGACCCGGGAACAAGAAAAATTCAACCTCACTAGTAATTTAAAAATAAAATCAAAATGAGATCATCTTTTTCTATAACCAAGTAGAAAAAAGCCTTGTAAAAAATAGAGAATTAATTCTCTATGTATGACAGCAAAAGTTTAGGGCTATGAGATCCGTTGTACAGCACAGAGATGGGAACAGTGTTCCTAGAGAATATGACAAACAAAAGCCTTAATTTTGTTCATGCCATTTGGCTTGGATGTTCCCTTTTTCAGAATTTCCATAGGAGATACTTATGGGCTTGTGCAAATGAGGATGACCAATAGTATTGTTTGTAATAGTGAAAACTGGAAAAAACTCAAATGTTTCACTTAAAAAACTCAAATATTTTAAAAATAAGAAATTAATTAAATTATGGTATATCCATAAAATGGAATATTATTCAGAAATTAAACTGAACTTTTAGAAAAATAGTTAATGATATAGAACAGGTTTATAATATCCTGCAAAGTGGAAGGAGTGCTCCTTTTCTGCTCTATCACGATACCAGGGAATGTGTTCTTCTGGTGCCCTGGAACTCTTGTCTTGTTTGATATTCAACCATTTAACATCACTTGTGGGTGCTTCACTGGTGCCTGTCCTGACACTTGGTAACAATGACCCTGTGAGTCTCTCTCCTGATCTTTTTGAATTTATACAATGATTTTACAATGGGAAAAAAAATCTGTATTTAAAAAGGAAAACAATACTGGTAAATACTGGGCCTATGTCCCTGAGACACAGAACCTTGGGATGACCACTAAGGAAATAGGACAGTGATCTTGACAAAACTTGAAAATGCATTTAGAGCTAACAAAAAAAATACACATGCCATCAACTGGATTTTTTGATTAAATTAACAATGCTAAAATATACTTTTTTGCTATTCAATGAAAAGACTGGGATAGGAAATCAGGAGTATAAGGGGTATGGTGTATGCTTTGAAGCTACTTGCAAATTATAACTCACCTCCACAGAGTCAATGTGTTTCAGTTGTTCCCTCTGTAATCATCGGAAGCACCTCAGCATGATGATTGAGAGTTCACCGTCTTTTGGTCACAACCTAGGCTCTGCTGCTCTGGGTGCTTAAGGCCAGTTACACAATCTCTCTGTGCCTGTTTCCTCACCTAAAAAATGGGCATAATGATAGTACTGACATCACAGGGATATTGTATGTTTTAAGTTAATATATTTACTTCAATTTAAAAATATACAACTCTCTCACTTGTGTGCATTATAGAGAAGTTCGATGTAATTCTTATACTCGTAGGTTGTCTCATTCCCTCCTGGTCCCCTTCAGGCTACTTTCAAAATTTTATCTTTGTCTTCAGTATTCTTCAGTTTAATATGATATGCCTAGGTACAGAAATTTTGGTGTTTGTTCTGCATGAACTTCCTGCATTTGTGGTTTTGTAAACATCAAATTTTGAAATATTCTTTGCAAATATTACTTCAAATATTTCTTTTGTTCTAGTCTTATTCTTTTCCTTCTGGTATTCCAATTGTGCATGTTATACCTTTTGAAATTGTCCCACAGTTGTTGGATATTCAGGGCTCTTTTTTTTTCTTGTTACATTTCAGTTGTGGGCATTTCCACTGACGTATCTTCAAGCTCCCTGATTCTTTTCTCAGCTATGTCCATTCTACTGATGAGTCCATGAAAAATATCTTTCATTTTCGTTACAGTATTTTTACTTCTAGCATTTCTTTTTTTTAGACTTTCAATATCTCTGCTTATATTATCCATCTGTTCTTACATGTCTACTTTTTCTTTTCATCAGAGCCTTTAACCTTCAGAAGTGTTTCTCCTGTATATAGCTTTCTCCCCACTGCCACTTACTTGCTTCCCTAGCTATATCATCCCCAATCTATGTCCTTGAAGTCCTCACCCCTTTTAACTGAAATGTTTCTCCTCAGGTGAGACATAAAAGCTGGAAGAATCTGGACTAAGCAGTAATTTTCTTCCACTAGCTGAGACAAGACTGTCAAATTCCCATGGAATGTAGGACTTTGTTACATGATACCTGGTCAAGTTCTTGGAGGTAAATCTCACAAATGTTATGAGGTTTCCTTAAATCTGTACCCTTCAGGATTTTTTCACTCTTACACTAGTCCACAGCCAGCAGACTCTGCCAATTTATCAAAATGCCAATTAAATATTCCTACCAGCTTAAAAAATATATATATATATATAGGCCTTAGAGTATTATTGTTACTATAATGGATTTCTAGTTGTTATTTTAGTTTTCAGTTCCTTTAAATATTTAGTAAAATTGGATGGTCTATACAACAGTTCCTTTCTTGCTCACGTACTCATTTACTGACTGTAGTTACCTATGTCTCTCTGACTTTTTTGCTTTGAAATCTTAAATAGTAGAGCCTAAAAGACACATAGAGAATCTATGAGGCTGTGGAAGGCATGCAGAAGAGACAGGAAAGTAAGGGCAGTTATCCAGCAATGGCGAGGGAAACAGCACAGCTCAAAGCAGCAGACAGTAGAACAGGGCAATGGAAACCGTTCTGAGGGGCAACACGTTCCCAGCAGCACTAACCCCATGGCAGGTCCTCCAAGTAACTCTAACTGTCCTGACCCTGGTTTTCTATGGAGTAGCTTTTCTGATTAGCCTGACTTCCATGTCTTTCTTTTATAATAAAACTCTGTCAGCTGAGGAAAACTGAAGATGTCTTTGACCTTTGCAGAGCATATATGACACACACATGTGTCATGCCATGGATAACTATGGGAAACTTCCAGACTTGATGGTGGCCCTCTCCAAGTTTTCTGCTTTGCTGGCCACTTGGCTGCTTGACTCATGCTGCAACCTTATTCCTCATCTAGCCCTTTGGATGACTGTCTTAACTTTGGACTTACCATCATGACTTTAACCTAAGGCACCTCTCAAGGTCTCAGTGCTAACTTCTGGCTTCCTTATTTGTAAATCAGAATTGTTAGTAAGCACGTATTGTCGTAGCCCATGGAGTCTTCTCTGCCTTGTAATGGTAGAAAGATGAGACAACAGGCAGTGATAGAGTGTGAGTAATGGGCAGCCAGACTGAAGGGGAGGTGGTGTGTCCAGGAGAATTTTAGAAAGTAAACTGATAGAGTTTTCATGGGTGAAGGAGAGGGACAAGTCTGTGTTTTTGTCTTGGTTGCCTGGAATGACTATGAACAAGAAAATGGCAGGTTTTCCAGCAAAGATGAAAAAGTTTTTGCATGCAGGTGCATTTGGAGATTTTAGGTAGAGCCTTCCAGAAGCAGTTGAAAATCTACTTTCAAGAATTCAGACCATTTCTCTATTGCCCTAACTACCAGTTAGGTTGAATGAAAGTAAGCTGATATAGGGTAGACTGCTATTTTCTCTTCCCTGTTTATTTGCTTTTTAGGAGAATTTGGGTTCATACTATATCAGGAGAGACTCATATCATCCATGTTGGCCTCAGATAAAGCTATATTGTGTGGGCACCACTGAGAAATCTTGTGCACCAAGAATCTGACTTCCAGAGGGTTTTTTTTCTTTGTAAGAATCATAAGATGTAACAAGATAGGTGAATAGTCATGCAGAAAGTTGATAGGCAGCCCTACATTAATTCTACTGCCTATCAAATTGGTTTCTAGAAGGAAAAAAATGTCAGAATGCACAAACATCAGGTTTGAAATAACTCAGAGCCACAAGAGCATCTTGTAAAATCCCATATTATAAGCTATGCTTTATAAAGAGATTTAATAGACTGTAGCAATAAAATTAATGGATGACAACTTTAAAATGTGTGGCTTCAAAAGCAAGTGCAGGGGCTTCCCTGGTGGCGCAGTGGTTGAGAGTCCGCCTGCCGATGCAGGGGACACGGGTTCGTGCCCCGGTCTGGGAAGATCCCACATGCCGCGGAGCAGCTGGGCCCGTGAGCCATGGCTGCTGAGCCTGCGCGTCCGGAGCCTGTGCTCTGCAAGGGGAGAGGCCACAACAGTGAGAGGCCCGCCTACCGCAAAAAAAAAAAAAAAAAAAAAAAAAAAAAAAAAAAAAAAAAAAAAAAAAAGCAAGTGCAGAAGAAAATGGTAATACTTTGCAAAAGGTATATACATAATAGTCCACAATGTTATTTAGAAAGTTATTATTTCTGCCAGGGTGTTTGTTGTATGGAGGAAATAAAAAGAAAAAATAGCTAAATAACCGAAAAAGAACCGAGTTCTGAAAAAAGGAAGAAATAAAGATAAGAGCAAAGAAAAAGTACCAAAAAAACTTTCAAAGAAAAAGGTAAATTAATTAGCCACAAAAGATTTTTTTCAGAAAAGAAAATGTAGGAATAAAATAAGCAGATTAAATTCATGACAAGTGCACACAAAGGAAAAACTTCTAAAGAAGAAACCCAAAGACAGAAAAAGGGAACTTATTTCTTATCACAATAAGAATATAGCCTTGCTGATTTATCATTTTATTCCTTGGAAACCTTCTATCAATAAAGTAAGCCACAACTCTGTAGAATACAAACAAATATAAAAGTGTGCATTAAACTAAAGAAATATTGAATAAAAAACCAACACCCGTCTTTGGGTGAGGAGATGATAAGTGGTTTTCCCTTCTTTGTAGTTTTCTGTGCTTGAGCTAAACTTCTTACAGGAAGATGCGCTACTTTCCTAATGGGCGGGAATGAACTCTATTAAAAATGGAGCTCTCAGCTGCATTTTGTATCAAAATTTAATACAGCAGAGTCTTACTCTGCTGCCAGCTAATTCAGGAACTGAACAGGATGACATTCTTTCCTGTACAGTATATAATACAAACTTTCCCCATGAGGAAGAGTAGTTATCTCCAATTATCTGACATTTTTCCTCCCCTGCCTTTCCCATCACCCACTTTCCACCCACCCCAGGAGTTCTGCCCTTTTTTTTTTTTTTTTTTTTTTTCTGAGAAACAAACAGCATGGTACCCATGCCTGCTATTATTTCCTATCTGGGTCTCCTTGGGCCTCTGGTGGTGGACTCCGCAGGCTCCTAGAGTCCGAGAGGAGCCTGGAGAGTTCTACCTGCCCATCTTCGACCTCAGACACCCACACTCCCCTCTGCCCGCTCGCACATGCGTTCCAGGATTCGGTGGATGCTGGTGAAACTGGGCCTGTCTGCTGGCAGCTCGCTCCAACAGAGACGCATCAGATTGTACAGTTCCAGGGGGCAGTTCTCTGGGCAGGAGAGGATGTTGCCGTCCCGCACGTAGCAGATGACCTCCTCGTGGGCCATCCCGTAGTAGGGCTGCAGGCCGTAGGAGAAGATCTCCCACAGGAGCACCCCGTAGGCCCACACATCAGACTCCGTGGTATAGCGGTTATAGAAGATGGACTCCGGGGGCATCCAGCGGATGGGGATAGCGTCGTTTTCGTTGGCTTTGTAGTAGTCAGCTGAGTAGATGTTTCTAGAGAGGCCAAAGTCGGCTATTTTCACCACCATGTTCTCACCCACAAGGCAGTTCCTGGTGGCCAAATCCCGGTGGACAAACTTGCGTTCGGAGAGGTAGGCCATGCCGGCGGCCACCTGCCTGGCGATGCACAGCTGCTCGGCACAGGAAAGGGGCGGCGGGCCGGGGCTGGAGGCCTGCGCCCCACGGGGCAGGTCGCTGGGACTGAGGCTGCGTCCGGGGTGAGGGGACATGCTGCGGAGGAACTCATTGAGGTCCCCGTAGGCCATGTATTCAAAGAGCAGGCACATCGGCTTCCCCACTGCACACACGCCTAGAACCAAAACAAGGCCTCCTGTTAGAGGTTGCGTTTCTGAAGTGACACGTGGGAAAAAATTGTCCGAAAGCAAATGACCAGATCAGAAAATGTGGTGGCTTGGTTTTTCATAGTCGAACTCTGACCCCCTTTCTTTGTGTGAACATCTCCTATTTATCTTTTAAGATTCAACTGATTTATCACTCCTCATGGGGTGCTTCAGCTCCTGAACTTTCCAGGATCAGATTTTCCTTCCTTCACTCTTTATCCTTAACCCTGCATCCTATCTACCTGCCTGTTATAATCATCCATTTAGCTGAGGTTTCTTCCCAACATTTTAGCCCTTTCAACTAGAGATTATATCTTAAGTCTTCTTTAAATTCCACACACCTACCGTGTGTCTGGCGAGCAAGTACTCCGTAAATATTGGGTGAATGAATTTATGAGTGGATGTTTGCTTTGAGTATGTAATGCAATTGTCCTGTGTTTCTGCTTCCTTTCTGAAGAAGGATGATAAGGAAGCTGTTGTATGAAATTTGGAAAGGAGCACAGAAACAATCCAAGATCTTAGATGCAGTATTCAGGTGACTGCAGTAAAACATTTAGGTAAATGTACAATGTTCATTCCAGAAAGAAACAAAATGTTAACATAAAGAGTCTTAGATTTAGTGCCAGGAAGACATTTGTGAATTTTAAAATCTTGCTGTATTTGAGAGGGAAATGGACAACTTGAAATATTAGATCAGATGGTCACAATTTCATATCAGCATAAAAATAGATCATTAACTATTTTTTTTTCAGGCAAAAGTTAGAAGTCTGTTCAAAAAGGAAAAGAAATGAGAATACGATTACCTTGGCTTGTTTATTTTGATGTTAGTTTTTAATTCCAGGGACTTTAGCAATCTGTATATTTATATGTACTATATAAATTAAATTAAAAATTAAATACAAAATTGGTAAAAGAATTAATGAAATGACAAAATATTTCTCTGAGAAGTTTTTTAAAACTTCAGTTTTTTGAATTTAGGTGATTTAATGAAATAGTCTACTCCCTAATACAGAATATATTCTATGGGGAGGAACAGAGACATCTCTCTGATCAAGGAATGAAAGAAAAAACCTAAGTGAAGTATGAAGGAGAAAAAACTTGGCAAGCCTCTGTTTTCTGATGCAATACATTTCTTCACTTATATTTTCATACCTAAGAGTTTCACAATGTTAGGATTATCAAATTCTGCCATGAGGGCTGCCTCCCTCTGAAAGTCTGCTTGCATATCTGCTGAGGCTTCTTCTTTGAGCATCTTCACTGCCACCATTGTGAAAGGTTCATAGGGAAGTAAGCCTGGAGCCCTGAGAGATATATTTATTTAGCAAGAAATCAAAGATCAGGAAGATTACACAGAGTCACATGATAACAACCCATGTATACACATCCCCACACTCATGCAGCCTTTCCCAGAGCCACAGAACCAAAGTAAGATGCCAATGGCAGGTCACACTTAAAGCTCCTTGACTCCAATGAATAAAAATCACTGGGGTTATTTACAACATAGATTGTTTGAAAAATGCATTATTTATTAATAACAGAAAACCAAAAGTGCCCAAATCCAGTGGGATTATCATTACCATCCTAACCCCTTAATCTCTGGCCAGAATATAAATTCCTGGAAGGCAGGGACCATGACTTATTCATCTTTATATCCCCAAAGAGCCTAAAAGTGTTCCTTGCATATTTTTTGGTTCCCAATAGGTATTTGTGTGAGATTTTCATTAATCATGTAACCTCCATACCAGGGCCACTATGAGTAGAAGTAAGGTTGTATCCCGCCCAAGAGCAATGGGCCAAAGTAACAATTGGTGATTAAAACCAAGTCCACACTCTGTGGCCCAGCTGTGTGTCTGTGGAGCTACATCCATGCAGAGAGGATATTTTATTCCAACTCACACAAAGACATTAACTGGGCTAGCATTGGCCCTAATACATACTTGTTTTTTTGAGCTCATTGTTGGCTGACATTTTTGTGTAATTTTTTTTTCCTTTTTCTGTCTTGCCATCCTGTGAACATCTACTTAATATCCATACATGTCAGGCTTTGAGTTCTTAAACTGAAACACTATTTCAAAGTAAACATTAAGTGGAGACTATAGCAATTGAAAATGGAAGAGATTTTAGAAGTATTTACTAAAAGCAATGCGAGAAATGATTATTTAAAGTGTACAACGAAATTCTCTTCTGAAAAGAAAATATGATTAAACTTTGCTAATTGCTTATCAGCGGAACACTTTATAAAGACTCTCTCCATATACACAACCCTATTTTCCAGCAGAGGGGGAAAAGTATCAAGATTCAAAGTACAGTACTCAATAAAAATAAGGTGAATGATGTGAAGAATGAACTAATTTGATAATAACTATTATACATATTACATAGAATCAAGTTAATGTCTGGTAACTTTTCAGACACAACGTATTTCAGTTGGTAGTTTTTTTTTTTAACGTGGGCAACTTTACCTTGCTTGAAAGACCCTTCCAAATGCTCCTTCTCCAATATCTCTCACATATTCAATGTTATTCCTGGGATACTCCAGGCTGAGCAATTTGGGATTCAAAAGAAGTGGCATCCTCTGGTACATGGGGTTGGGATGAAGTCTGTCTAGCAAGAGCTCAGAAGGAAGAGTAGTGAGGGTTACAGCCGCTGATTCTCTGCAGGTAAGACAGGTAAGATCAATAGTGAGCTGAGGACCAGGTGAGAGCTTTGTACTCAGACTTAGGTTCTAAAGAGACATGGTGTTTAGGAGGAAACAAATTATGCTAAGTTCACCAAAGATCCTTCCATTTTAGAGCAGCGAAGAATTTGGTTTGGAGCCTAAAGGTACATTCCTTTTTTCAGGAATCGTGTCACTATCCAATCTAGTAGTGGCAGTGGGGCTGAGGGGGCTGAGAGGGAGCAGGAACAGCCATATTCTTCCAAACTGTGGTTTAGATTCCATCTGCTGTGAAAAACTAACCTTAGGACATGTGATCCTATGCAACATGTCATTGACATTTTTAAAGATCATGGTGGGGCTGCTTACCGTTAAAGCAAGGCAATGGCTGTCATAAAGGAAGTGGCAGTGTTATATATACCCCTCCTCCCATCTCCAGCTTTAATACCAAATACATAAAGGTTTTAAAAATGTTACTACACGTGATTCACTTAAACTAGAACCTCACCTTTTCTTATTTTTCCATTGTTTTCGTCTTCGGCAGCAATAAAGAGTGGTTATGGTAAGAAGCACGAATATGGCAAAGCTGGACATGATGGAGATTATTACAGTCATGGAGTGTGTAGGTGAGACAGAGAAGGAGGACAGGGAAGAGGAAGGCACGTTTGGAATGTCCACACTCGGCTTTGAGGACGTCATTGGTGGGAATGCTGTAAGTCAACAACAGATTTTCACTCATTCTTAAACTTTTAAGCAGCAACTTTCGTATTCAGGCAATCAGGAAACTAAATTTAAGATTATCTTTTAATGTATCAGGTTCTCCCTGGTTATATATCTATAAAGCTCAATTGTAAGGATCCAGTGAAGTCTAGTTGTAAGTAAATCCAGCTTACAGAATCATAGAATTTTAAAGATGAGACTCAGGGAAAGGAAATACTTTTTCCAAGACAAATGCAAATCCTGGGCTAGTGTCTTTACACTCATCATAGTTTTTATGACCTGACAACAATCATGGACATTGTTAAGTTATTAAATAAAATATTTTTATGAAATTGAAGTCAGGATTGTCTAAAGCTGAGGTTTTATACATATGTATTGTTGATTTACAAACAGAATTAAATGGAAGAACATGGAAAATGGAAATAGTAGGACAGAAATGAGAAAGTTAGTTCATCTAACAATTGAACTCCTGTCAAATTCCTATTAAAAAGGTCAATGCAATATACAAATAAGTTAAAATCTGTATTACCACTGGAAACCAAAAGATGTCATACTAATGTCCCTCTGTTTGTAGGGTGCAACGTCCATTGTATATCTATTAAAACAACATTATGAATTATATTTTAAATCCTTTTAGTTGACTGAGTAAAGACAAAAACATGGATACAGAATATTTTAATACATAATCAACAAGAATGTCTTAATAGTGAAGAATGAACTTTGTACCCTAAAAAGACAGAATAAACCTTATTTTCAAATATTTGTGGGATACTGACAGACACGGTCTTTTTTGTCAGGTCACAAAGATGAATCTCAGTAAGTTTCAAAAGAAGAAATTATGCAGATCTATTCTTTGATCAAAATGCAATTAATAATAGATTAAATAAAATCAATAAGACATTAAAAAAAGAAACATTTTAATAACCTTTCAATCAAAGAATAGAAAGTAGCCATAGTTACAGATGACAAAATAACTTCCTAGCAGTGTTGTTGAGATTTGGCCAAAGATGTGTTCAGTGATAAACTCATAGCATTATCTTCTTCCATTAGATAAAAAGAATGAAGTGAATGAACTAGATATTTAATTCAAGATTTTGGAAAAGAAACAAAATCGACAGAAAACAGAGGGAAACAGGTGATATAGTAACAGCCATGTACAAGCAGAAATTAATAAGTTAGAATACACATAACACAAATGATAGAATTTAAAAATAGGTCAATAGTTTTTCTGATAAATATTTACAAAGTAGTCTAATCAGGGACATTTTAATTTTAAAATGAAAAGAAAGGCACAAATATACAAAATTAGGAATGATAAAGTCATTTTAACAATAGACTCAAAGGTCAATAAAAATGAAATAATATATAACTATGGAGTTACATTTTTAAAATCTTAAGGAAAATGGTAGGAGCCCATTAATTACCAAATTTGAAGAATTAGAAAGTCTGAAACTAGCCATAACCAAGAAATTTAAGTCATTATAGAATTATGGTTACATTCTTTCAGTATTGGAAGAGATACAATTTTCACAGTTTTATAATATATTCCAGTAAGAGAAAAATCTTTCAGATTGTTTTAGCAAGTTATTATAATACTAATATCACAACCTGACAGTGTTAGCACAAAAGAAAAGTGCAGATTATAGAGCATAGATTTAAAAGATCCTAAATGAAATATCAGAAATTGACTGCAGTATAGTAAAAGATTTCATAGAAGGAACTATATTATTATAACACATCACAGAGTCAAAGGAAAACTTTCATTGCAGGGATGCCTGAAGCCATTTGAAATAGGACATGTAAAAGCAGAGATTATAAGGGATGCCTACGTATCACTTCTTAGTCTAGGCATGGAAGCAGTGATTATGCCCTGAGCACCAGTGGCTAAGCAAGTGGTTTTGAAGCCTGTGGAGACCAAGTTTGGTTACTCCTGTGACTCAAGCAGGCACCTGGAACTAGGAGAATATTAGCACAGCAGTAAAACATTCGTGCAGGACCAATGACAGCATTTCTCATCAAGCATCACAGCAGTGGTGGATGTAACAGACTTCCCAGGCTCCGCTGTGATGGTTTGAAAGCTGCTCTGAGTTTCTGTGGACTGAGTCATTCGAAGATTTAAAAAATCAATCCAAGATGAGTGGGGAGGGGGGCTTAAATTGGAGAGCTAAACTTAATGCTAATATGAAAGTAGGAGCAATCATTAAAAGACAGGGAGAAGGGAAGCAAGAAGGAAATATCCAAAAGATAAACTAATGATTCAAAAAAATCTTCCATCACCCTTCAAAGTGAACTGGTAATATCCTTTAGAGTTTACTCAGAATTCAAGAGACTCTCCAAGAAATATTTGAGGGCTTTACACACTCCCACAGAATATGAGACAGTCTACCTAATAAGGATGACTTCTCTGTTCAACGATCAACCTACCTGAAGAGCTAAAGCCAATTTCTTTGATAATTGTATTTAACTTAGAGAACATATTTTTAGACATTCCTCACCATATGGTCAGATGAAATGATCAGTTTATGACATCTGGAGTTCATCTTCTTACATATAGCAAAGATTTCATAAAATGATTTAGCTAATCTATGCTGCTTGCAATTTCTTATAATCAGTGTAGAAGGCAGAAATCTGGATGCTTTTGTGTGTCTTATTTCTGTCTAATCTAGGATGGAAGGTCAACACCTTTCATACAGTAAACCTTCAATGAATGCTTGAATGGATGAATGAGTAAACAATCAAAGGATAACAAACATCACAGTCATCAATTAAAAGTCCAATCAAAGTTAACTTTGGTTGCTTCTGTGACAAAGAATTGAAACATTTCTTTTTCATTCTTTCAAGTTGGGAATGACAATTTGACAGGCTTCCAGAATAATAGATTTTTAGGGTTTTCCAAAGCTGTTCTTGTTTCCTAGCTCTGAGTGATTCAGTTGTGACCAGTAGCATTCTTTCTTTCAATATTTTAAGTCTTAGTCCTTTAAGTAAGCAGGTAAAATCAAGTCCTGGCATTTAGCCAAGTGCAGAAACAATTAGGCCTGGAATATCTAGCCCAAGAAATGAATATGATTTGAGCCTTGAACATGAAAATCAGAGGAAGTTAGTCGACATGAAAAAAATTTCTAATTTCATTCTGAAGATTTCTGCATTCTGGTAGGCTTAACGTACCATCTGATACACATTAGTTTCTAGGACACCCCTTTTCAAGCAACCTTCTTGAATTCTTTCCTAGAGATTTTGAGATGACCCTTTTAAAACCATTTGATTTGACCCTGTAAACTTTATACTATTGGATGATACAAATATCATGAATGCAAAATCAAAAGGTGATATTTTAAATTGGCTTATTTTATAGCCATAGAAGGGATAAAGCAACTTAGTAACCTTGACGTAGGAGATGGGATTTGCATCATTCACTAAATATGGTGCTCTCCATGGCCTAATTAGAGGCTATAAACTGGGCTCTCCGATGATCTTCCTTCATATTCTACCCTGGGTGAGTATAGTGAAAAGACTTTGAGAGGGACCGCACATCCCATTCTGGACATCATGAAATATGGGTGTAAATACGCATGCATGAATCCAGTTACATACACATAACGTTTCAAGGGCACAAACAAAATTACTTACTTGTTAGGTTTTCTTTTTTATAATCTGAAGGGGAAAGGATAAAAATTTGTTTTAAGTGAACATCCAGATAGCTCCTGTGTTCTGTGAGAGAGTGCTAAGAAATGCAAGTTCTCTTTCAGCTTTTTAATATACAATGGGAAAACATTCTTCACATTCGAATGTGAAAGGATTGCATCTTTGAAATTAAAACAGCTGTTAGGGCTCACCACATAGTTCCTTACAGATGAAGTTCATTAAAGCAACATGCAGCCATTCAGCTTTGTTTTGTGAGATCAGCATTTGCAAACATATGGCTTATTTTTGCATGCTGAAAAATCTGCTTCCTTGGGTAAGAAAGAGGACTTTATGCCTTTATTCCACTCCTCTGACAAAATATGAACTGTTTCTTAGCCATTTCTCTGCACATTCAATAAAATGTTATGAGCTCTCATAAGATCTGCTTATGAAGTAAAGTAAGATCTCAAGCAGCAGCGAAAAGTGCTCTTTAATTTCTTTTAGAATAAATGGAATAAATCCTTATGCTAACCGGTGCAATTAGGATAGCAATAGGATTCTGTTATTAGATATGGAAGGAAGGCAGAACTCAAAAAATATTGGAAATGCCTAGAAATATTAGGAGATTTAAATTCACACCTTAGTTTCCTCAAAATAGTAAATTTCTCTGAACCTCCAAAGTCTCAAGAGAACTCTGTTACCTAAATATGGCAGTCTGGTACAGGCCATGGGGTCCCAGTGCATGCTGGGGAGTTTGTTGCAGTCCGGCATGGAGAGCAGATGTATCCCAGATCTGTAGAGTCCCCTGTGGGTCTTTTCTTCCACTGCTAGCCATTCTTTTGCACAGAAGAGCTCCTTTACTGCCAGGCAGTATTCTCTAAAATAATTTAGGGAGAACAAAATTTGATGAATCATAGCACGTTGAAGCCAAATTGGTGGTGGAGCCTAAATCCCATATTTTCAAAACATCATCATAGTACACTGTTTGTTCTGGCAAAAGTGTTTTTGTAAAGATCCTTTTATTGTAAATAATGTGAGAAGTTATGAAATATATAGTATATTATCCCATGAGATGATATGCTGTCTTGTTTTTAAAATATCACTAATGCTACTGGGGAAAAGAACGTTCAAGTTCAAAAGGTAATGGATTAGGAATCCCAGATATGTTTTCTCTTAACTTCATATTAAAGTAACTACAAAGGTACAGAAACAAGGTACGCAGAGCTTTAAAAGATCATTGTCAAGCAGTTTCCAGCCTGGGAGGTTTTTCTGTAATCTCAGAGCTAATGGGCAGGGCCTGAGGAACACAGTCCGTGTCTCTGTGTGCTTTGTTCCCTAAAACAGAATAGTATCACCTTCCTGAAAGGTTATAGGAGGGCTTGGGAGTCCTTACCCAGCCCTACCCTTGGAGAAGCTGAGTCCTATCCCATTGCTGTGTGTGCTTGCATCTGAGAAAGCTAGAGTAAGGTCTGTGTGAATATGAAGCTGTAATGTTCATCTCTATGTTGTACTGAGTGAAAAGGCTGAAGAAAGATTAGGTAGACTAGTTGGACTAATTAGAATTTTGTGGATTAATATTTGTTCAAGCTTATCTTATAGGAAATAGGATAGACTACATAGGAAAAATCAAGTTAGTTCCAAATTAAGATATTTGGGATTCATAATAAGAGGAAATTAAAGATAATTAAAGAAATTAAGGATAATAATAGTAATGTCATTCATTCAATATATGAAGTATAAAAGAGGAGGAAATTTTGTGTGAGTGTGTACATTCGTGTGTATGTGTAGTTATATATACATGTCTATTTTATTTTATTTTTTTACTACTCATGCCTACACTCCTGCTTTCCCAGGCAACCACTTGCCAATATGGACCAACTGAGCATGTGCAGAATGAAAGGGCTGTACATACTAATGTGATGGGATATAATGGGAGTCATGAGTACAGCAATGGAATGTAGATTCTTAATATGTCTGCAAAGGAAGAGGGAACAGTGGGGCTTTCAGGCTTCTGAGACTCTGAAGAACTGGAGAAACATTGCTTGGCTTACTTCTTCTTATGCCTGGTCCCATCCTTGGGTCATATAAGCAAATCTTTCTGCATTCAGATGTTACAGCTAAACTGTGCAAAAGCAATATGGGACATATGAAAGAACTTTTTAGCCCACATTATGTGAAGAAAACAAATACTTGGGAAAATTATTTTTTATTATACATGGAAAGACACGTTAGAGAATTTTAAAAATTGTTCTGTTTTCATTGACATGCACTGAAGCATGGCCTCTACAGAAGAGTTTTTCACGGGGGAAAAAAAATCAAGATGAAATGGAAAATAGAGTGAAAACTAGGTTAAGTTAAACATGGTAGTGACTGAAGTAAATAAAGACCACAGAGAAGTGAAAACAACTTTGTTTCACTGAAACAAGTGAAATCTTCATTGAGAAAGAAATGGCACAGCAAGATATTGAACAAATAATAGGGGAAAACTTTAGAAGTTCTAACTGAATGCAGAAAGAAAGATGAAAATAGTGAGTAAGGAGATAACTGAGAGGGAGAAGCAAGCAAGAAATTCAAAGTACAAATAACAATGTTTCCCAACAAGAAACTAGAGCACATAAAAAAATAGAAAAATACTCAGAGATATACTATAAGAAAAATTCTTAAAATAAAAAAGACACAAGTCTGATGATGAAATCATATTATCCATTCTTTTTATATTACTTATAGGAAAGAAAATAATGAAAAGAAATCTATTCCCAAGTCTTTTTAAATGTCTAATTTTTTAAACAATTATTGATTATATATAAGCGAAAATAAAACCTTAATGAAGTATAAAAATGTGAAAATTTCTAGACTATATTTTTCAACCCCAATGTGAATAAATTGTTTACAAGGATTACAAAAGTAGAAACAATTTTCAGATTAAAAAAAATACTCAGGGACTTCCCTGGTGGCACAGTGGTGAAGAATCTGTCTGCTAACGCAGGGGACACAGGTTTGAGCCCTGGTCGAGCAAGATCCCACATGCTGCGGAGCAACTAAGCCCGTGCGCCACGACTACTGAGCCCGCATGCCACAACTACTGAAGCCTGCATGCCTAGAGCCCATGCTCCACAACAAGAGAAGACACCGCAATGAGAAGCCCACGCACCACAACGAAGAGTAGCCCCCGCTCACCACAACTAGAGAAAGCCTGTGGGCAGCAACGAAGACCCAGTGCAGCCAAAAATAAATAAGTAAATAAATAAATAAATAAATAAATATTAAAAAATACTTGTTTAAATAACAGCTGGAATTAAGAAAAAAATTTAAGTACACTACAAATGGCTCACAGATTTAAGAGTTAATTAACTATGCTATTCTAATAAATTTGAAATCTCAGTGAATGGGATTTTTTTCTAAAAAAACGAAAAAGTTAAATTATTTTCAATCTTGAGAAAGAACATCTGTGGCCTAAGCATGTAAACTGATCTAGGGCATAAATGTTGGGAAATTACTCAATAAATTTATTTTGTGCTAGCATATGAAGATACCATTCAATTTTAATTCTCATTGTTCCTCAAAAGATACTTAGATGTCAGGTCTGATGAAAATATAACCTTAAGTGAAGAAACAACAAATTATATGTCTTAAGTAATTTTTTTTTAGATTTTTTTTGATGTGGACCATTTTAAAAGTTTTTATTGAATTTGTTACAATGTTGCTTGTGTTTTATGTTTTGGTTTTTTGGCCACGAGGCATGCGGGATCTTAGCTCCCTGACCAGGGATCGAACCCACACCCCCAGCATTGGAAGGTGAAGTCTTAACCACTGGACAGCCAGGGAAGTCCCTATATTAGTCTTAAAATGTCTCCAAACCCTCAAAATTTGCAGTAAGTTGAAGAATGGAGCACTCTATTTTAATGATCTCTGTAGTCCTTTTATACTGAATAGAATGCCTTAAAACTATTTCAATATTTAAATAGTTCCTGGTTTTATCAAAACAGTTGGAAATGTGCTGTATTGGTAGCCTTCGTGTGTTTTCTTGAAAAGCAAACAGTATCCATCCAGTTTCTAATATATACCCTGGGTACAATTTATCCTTTAATCCTCTCAGCTCTATTGCAGACGAGGAAGCTGAAGTTTAGCTGAGGTCATATGTCAGTGCATCTAGAAAGCAGTACAAAACAGTATTTGAACTTTGTTCCATTTAGCTCAAAAGCTACATTGATTCCTGTCTTTTCTACACAAGAAGTAAATAAAGGCAAAGATAATTCTATTGAAAGTGGGTTTATAAATTTCAGTGTTTAAAGAGTAGGGGGTTTTAAAGAAATATCTGTTTTATAACTGTTTCTACTCCTTCCACCCACCATGACACAAGAGTGTCAGTACTTAAATTAGAATATTGGGTGGAATGTATTTTAATAGTCTGACATGCTCACCAAGATCTCATATTTATTGGCAAATAATGCTGAAATGCTTGATATGTAGTCTTTATTTTCTCTATCTTGGCTTACTAATGAGGTCCATATTAGTTTGGGATTTTGTTTTTTATTTCCTAGAAAGCAGGGATGTTTATGAATATGATAATAATGTGAACAATAACAAATGTAATAGAACGTTATACCTTTTATGACATTTTCTAACTTAGAGCCCTTGTATAATAGGGTATCACCAGTGATTCACATGGTAGGAATTTTGTCCAATTAATTACCTTATATTTTGGACAAAAGCCAGCTTTTGCCTTTACTGTTACACCTAACAACTTCCTCTTTTGAAAACTTTTCCTGTTGGCAGACAGACAAACAGAATTTCCCCATTTATTTATTTTGTAATTTTTACCTGCAAATGGGTGTAGGAGTAGGTGCCACCCCAGGGTTACATTCTTGGAAGATGTGGTTACACAGTAAAGCTTCAGCAGCCGGCCGGCAGAATGGGCTCACTGCTTTCAGTTCATTCCAGGCAGTGTGGACCAGTAGTTCTTGGGCCTCCTCAGGGTCTATGTAGGAGTTGTTGAAGAAAACAAGAGCATCTTTTGCCAGGACAGCATTACATACCTCCCCTCTGTACTCGGCGCAGTAGCCTTTGTTATCTTTCTGTGGTTTACTGAAAGAAGCAGTGAAAAACATTCCTGATCACATGCTATTTCTTAGCATCCCATCTGCCTTTTTGTTTGTTTTCCATTTCCACATCTGCATCACAGAAATAGAAGATTGCACCAGCAAATTGGTTGAAACGTTCCATCTGAATATTGTCTTCATTTCCAGCAGCAATTATATTACCTCTAGCTACTCCAGAGGGCTATGAAGAGGATCGAATGTGATAATGGATGTGGAAAGCTTTGGAAACGCTCAAGGCCAGAATGGATGGGAGAATTCTTATTGTTTCCATCATAAATAAAATTTGACTCCACATTTGTTACATATAAGCGTACATAGCAAGTAAATACGTCTAAAAAATATATTCATCATCATGATTAATACGTGACTGAACGTAGTAATTGCTCTGATCCACAGAGCTTGCAGCCTGATGAACATAGTTTATTTAAACATTGTGATAGTTAAGGATTTGAATTCTGGGGCACATCTTCCAAAATCAGATCCTCTCACTCACACATCTTCCCGGCATTCCATTAAAGAATAAGAAGAAAGCCACACAGGGAGGAGAAAGCATTGGCTATGGCTCTCAGAGGAGCTAAGTAGCATCTTCACTTTTGCTATTTTCTCACCACATGTCTTGGGGAGAGTCATCTGGTCTCTGACAACGTCCTAATCTGTAAAGTGATGTAAGTAATTATCCTGAACCCAGGTTATTGTGTGTTCATGGGTAATATAAGTGTTAGCACAGCAATAAGATTAAAAGCTTATCTGCTATAACAACTGAAGAGGACAATAAGAAAAATGGAAACCGCAGCTGGTACTCCCTCCACGTATCCACTGCTTCCTTAATGCAATGCTGGGAATTATAATAGCTCCTATACTCACCTGACAGATATTTATTGAGCACTTACTATGTGCAGGCACTGTAATGGTCTCAATATATCCTTATGCCTTCCATCAGATATCTTATTAACACTGACAGCAAATTCAAGTTGCACTCTCATTTAGATTTGTACATCTGTTGGAATTTAGCATTTCATTATCTTTATATAAAGGATTTCAAGGAAAGAAAATTAAACAAATTGGAATTTGTGGGGATTGTTTAAGTTGCTAACAGACCCCATTTGAATTTGAAAAGTTGATTAGAAACATCATTGACTGGTCTTTGAAGCAAATCTATTAAATGAGATACAACTCATTCAGGTAAAACAATGAACTTCCGTGAAATACTATATTTTAAAATGATGTTTTGTAACATAGAATCATTCTCTAATTCATACTAGCATTCTACTAATTAGTCAACATGAATTTTATTGCATTACCTGTAATTCATTGGGGATTTTTTAAATGAATGCCTTGAATAAGAAAACGCAAAACTCCCATGAAAACTTGGGCCCTATAGGGTTGAGAAAACACCCAGATAAATAGCTCATGACTCAACCTCTGAGGGAATTCAGGGTATGCTGACACTAAGAAAGTTCTAGAGAAGCAAGGATATACTGTGCTTTAAGAAACTGAATAATAATACCTAACAATTAGAAATACCCCAAACTGGCTTACAAAATGGTCACACATATTGATAATCCTTCCATAAAAAGAGAGGATGGATAAGAGCAGGTGTGACTCTTTTCACTTAGAAAAAAACTATAGGAACTTCCCTGGTGGCGCAGTGGTTAAGAATCCACCTGCCAGTGCAGGGGACGGGGGTTCAAGCCCTGGTCCGGGAAGATCCCACATGCCGCGGAGCAACTAAGCCCATGCACCACAATTACTGAGACTGTGCTCTAGAACCTGTGAGCCACAACTACTGAGCCCGTGTGCCACAACTACTGAAGCCCGTGTGCCTAGAGCCCATGCTCTGCAATGAGAGAAGCCGCGGCAATGAGAAGCCCGCGCACCGCAACGAAGAGTAGCCCCCACTCGCCGCAACTAGAGAAAGCCCGCGCAGCAATGAAGACCCAACACAGCCAAATATAAATAACAAATACATACATTTATAAAAAACTATAGCATGTAAAAGTTGAATATTTCTCCTAGTGTCTCTGAGCTGAGAATTATTCATCCATGTTGCACGGTCATGTGTTAACTATTGAATGACACTTCTTTATTTTTCCATGAATATTTTTAATTTAAAAAATTCATGATTTTTTCTTTAATTACATACGCAAAAAACATTTAAAAGAAAACATTGGAAACTAAGAAAAATTACACAAAAGAAAAAATGAAAATAGCCTCAGAGATAAGGATTATTAATAATCAATTAAGAACCAATTCTTAAAAAAAACAAACAAAAAAAAAACCAATTCTTTTTTTCTGAGTTTCTGCTGCTTCTCTTTTAAAACCCCCTGGAAAAATCTTTAGAACAACCTCAATGTGAATTAATAGTACGGAGTCCTCAGTGATTTTTGAACATTAGCTATATAATGCAAAAGAAAAAAGGAAAAAGAAAAAGCAGAATAGGTTTTGAATAGAAATGAGAAGATCTTGGTTTTAATTTTGATTTGTCTTCCTACCAGCTTGAAGATAACTAGCCTGTGAAAACCCTTTGCATGCTGGGAAAAAACAGATACAAAATATATGGTTCTTATTAATTTTCTCTGTCTCTGTGATGTTCTGGAAGCATTAAAGACTTAGCTTTGGTAGTATATCTTTGCTTGGATTAGCCCCACAAGGTAAGGGATATATAGTACCAAATATATATATACAGGAATAGAGTGAGTGGTCTAAAAACACACAGGGAGGACACATGTGCTGAACAGTGTGTGAATGAAAGATGGCATGTCTTCTGCGGGTGGCCTGTATTTTAGTTTCCCTTTTACTATATATATATATATATATATATATATATATATATATATATTATACACACACATACATAATACATACATAAAGAGACTGCCCAGTCACAGTTTCAGTCAGAGTTGGAACAATTTCCTCCCCTGTTTTGCTGACTTATAAACCTCAAATTTTTTGCAGTGGTCAAATTTCAGAGGCAAGATATGGAGGCCAATGGGGCCATTTTTTCCCTCATCCTTCTAACCCTATCACTTAAAAAATTTAAGGAGGTCACGGCAAAACCCAGGGAACAAGATGAATGCAAAAAATTTCCATTGGTGTCTTCTGTCTTTTGCAAGTGATGACTGCCCTTTCTGTCCAACTGAAGTCGTATTTCTCCACATGCAGATCTTGGGACTGTGGATGGAGCAACAGCAGAGGCAGCTGGTCCTGTTGCTCATTTGAACAGTGGGGCAGAGGTCACAGGAATCTGTTCACAGAATGCTGGTTGTTTTGGAATGATCCGCTGGACTACCTCCAAAAATTCTAGTTAATATTGCACATGGAGCCAGTCCCTCTCTTGTCTCCTGACAGACTGAACCTGGCTGACCTCTCTTTCTGAACAGTTTCTCTTTTTGGAGGCAACAACTGATATTTGATCCCAAGTCCCCCTTCTAACTTATTTTATAGCAGACAACTCTCCTTGGTCAGATGGAATATTTAAAGGATTCTCACTACACCTTTTGCTTTTATTTTCTCTCTGCTTTAACATGTATGAATCACATTCAGTAGAATACAGCTGACCCTTGAACAACATGGGTTTGAATTGTATGGGTCCACTTATGCACAGTTTTTTTTCAATAAATACTACAGTCCTACACGATCCCATCCATAATTGGTTGAATCCAAGGATGCAGAACGTGGATATGGAGGAAGCACATAGACAGAGAGTCAACTCTAAGGTTATAGGGCATGCTGGTTGGTGCCCCTAACCCCTGAATTGTTCAAGGGTCCACTGTTTTAAAATGTGATCTTCCAGTTTCTAGGAGGGCAACATCTCTTCCCTTTGAACACATAATACAATATGTTGTCCAAGGGCACATCCAGATGACCAGCCATGGCATGGTTGGTTGGGACAACCCCACTACCCCAGCGGAAACTCCACATCTTCTTTTCCTGCCCTCCCTAGGGCTGGCACACGTGAGAACGGGACCTCTTCTCTGATAGCGACACATCTTCTTCCTTATACAGCAACTGCCAGGCTCCCATTGTACTTTCCCAACAAATGTGATGGCCAGGGCCCTACGCCACTCTAAACTTCCAAAGCAAACTGGAATTCTTTTTATCCTTTCATGCCTAGTGTCTTTGTATATGATTCATTCTCTATGACAGGGATCAGCAAATAGAACCCACAAGTCAAATTTGGCCTACTGCCTATTTTTATACCACCTGTGAGCTAAGGATGGTGTTTACATTTTTAGATGGTTGAAAAAAATCAAAAGGAGAAGTGAAAATTATATGAAATTCAAATTTTGGTGGCCAGAAGTAAAATTTTATTGGAACAGAGCCAGGTTCATCCATTTACAAATTGTCTATGGCTCCTTTTGTGTTGCAGTAGCAGAGCTGAGCAGTTGCAACAGAGACCATATGGCCCACAAAGCCATATACTTGCTATCTAGCCCTTTGCAGAAAACCAAAAGTGCTTGTGTTATCACAAGTGAAAAATGGTATGGAATTTTCATTAGTTAGCATTTATTTGACTATAATCAGTTTAAATTATTTTCATTTGCATTTAGTTGCATGTGAATGATTTATTTCTGTTCTTGAGCCCTTAGAATTTGTGCATGATTCCATTATTATGTTGCCTTGTAACTAATGTGTGTGTGTGTGTGTGTGTGTGTCGGTCCCCTAGTAAAATGTAAATTCCTTGGGTGCAGGGAATATGTACAATTTGTTTTGTTTTACCACTTTCCAATATAGTGCCAGGAATAGAGTGAGTGTTTTAAAGATGCACAGAGAAGACAGGTGTGCTGAATGAAAGAGGTGTATGAATGAAAGATGGCATCTCTTCTGTGGTTGGCCTGCATTTTAATTTACCTTTTCCCGTGTTTATGTTGTATATCCCTTCAGTGGATATTCAGCTTCTCTGTAGAATCCTTCAGGTCAGGACTCTTTCTCAATACCTATTTATTAGGTAAACAAATGCATCAAAGCTATATGAATTGGGAAAAAGATTGAGAACAAGCTAAATTTTCTTATGCAATGGATTATTTCATTTCATAGAATTAGATTCAATGGCTTGAGTTGCAGGTCCTGCTCAGTTGCTGTGCTACCTGGGTTAGCATCATAGGTATGAATCTGTGTTCTTGAGTCTGTCTGTCTGAGCTCAGATTGAGGCTTTGTAGTTAGCTATGTGGTCTGGACAACTCTTGTGCCTCAGGTTCCTCATATAAAGAAAGAGGGATGATAGTTTTTGCCCCATAAAGTTGCTGAAACATTAATATGAGAACAGTGGTACTCAAAAATGTCCTGCAAAACTTAACTGCTATTATTATTAGTAATTAACCATTCTAAATCTCAGTTTCATCATTTGTAAAATTAGATGAAATTTTTCACATCATAGAGTTTTTATGAAAGGCAATTTTATGCAAATAAAATGCTGTAAGTTTCACAGTGTTATATTACATGGTGTTACTTTCTTATCTGCAGGATAAAGCTATGAGGGAGGGTTTGGGAGTCAGTTCTGTGTCTCTTTTCCAAGCCTATCATATACTAACTGTGTAAGTCATGTATGCTCTCCAGTTCAAAGTATGTCTCTTTGTTTCTTTTCTGTACAATAGGGGTAATACTAGCACCTATTTCATGTCCTGAGGATAAATTTTTTAAATGCATGTAAAGCTCTTAGCACAGTGCCTGATACATAGTAAGTATTCAACAGATGTTGCCTATCTTCATCTTCATCATCATTTTGTGAGAATATTAAAAGGATTAGAAATTAGAAAGTTTTCTGAAAGATTACAGTACTCAACGAATAATAAATACAATAAATGGCATGTCAAACAAAGCGAAACAAAACATTGGTATAACAATAATATCTTACCTCCATTCTAGTAACAGGAAAGGAAGGTTCCACAGGAAATCAAATTAAAGGGGAAAAGAAACAAAAGTTAGTACATTTTCACCTCAAGGTTTGTAACAGATAATTTTCATTCTTCTAATCTCTAAGTTTCTGAAAAGTTCCCTGCTTCTGCTAGGAGGCCAGATCCTGCATTAACAGGCAGATTTGGAGAAGGAGAGTAAGAAAATATTAAATGTCTCCAGGAACTGAATTCTTCCTTTCAAGCTGAGTCAACCGTGGCCTCATTAGCCCAGGCAGTATCATAGGTCAGAATTTCCCTCTGTTGGCCACCCAAGGACTTTGCATCAAGAAAGCAAGAAGTGGAGGTTGAACAGGAAGAGGGTGGTGGAGCTGTGATTCTTACAGACCCACTGGCTTCACGTGGTCACACAGCATCCCACACTCAGAAGGGCCCCATGCTTAATTTAGTGTTCTGCTGTTATCATCTTGAAACACTTAATAATTTAACAAGGGGCCCCACATTTTCTGGAGAGAACAGATGGAAGAGACAGGAGGAAATTCTTACAGAGAAAAAGGTATATAATTTGGAATGGGTAAAGGCAGAATCTAATAGCAGCTGAGCAGGGAAATCTGTTGAAACATGAAAAGGCCAAGGTTATGTATATGAAAGAGCCCCCAATTTAAGATGCAAAAGAGAGGATTCAATACCATGGAGATCAACCAGAGCCAAAGAGAACCCAGCCATAGGACTTGGGAAGAGATACTAAGCTTAGTTAGGCTTCTATTTCAAGGACAAGTGAGGGAAAAAAAAAAATCAAGGTCATTTAAGGGTGCTCAGTCTTTTCAAGAATATTAAGAGAATCAAAGGATGATTCACTAGGCTTCCATGTGTTTCGTACAGAAATTTCTCCAGTCACATTTTCATTTTTGCGGGGGTGAGAGTGGGGAGCAGGGAAGGGGTCCAAGAGCCTCCGATTATAAACAAGTGCTTTTATCTCAAAACTAGATTTTTAAAAATTTCAAAAACTTCCAACAGCCATCAATATTTGTAGTATCTTTTCCATTATCTGGAAAAGCCAATAAAATGTTGTCTCTCTTCTAAAACATGCAGCCAATCTAATATAAAAAAGCTGCCTGATTGTAGAAAGAATGCTTACCTCTTGAGCCTAGCTGCAGAACAGCTGGTAGTAATTTAGTGTGGCTACTGGCTGTTAGTCATTTATTCCTTTCCCTTTTATTAAAAACAAAAACAAACACCTTTAATCCATTGGAAACCAGATGAAGCCACCATGAAATGCCAAGGGACGGGGCCTGTTTTGTTGGTAAGAACACTTCTACCTATCGTGGCTGAAACACTGGGTGATAGAGGGAGTCGTGTGCTCCTGCTACATCACCCCACGTCTCACAACTGGGGAGACACGGGAGTGTGACTATGAGACATGAGAGAGAGTGTGAAACATGGTAGTACGTTCAATCAGCTATATCGATTACAAAATAAGAGTCCAAAGTTTTAATTTTTTTCTGTAATAATGTGAAACATCAACACAAAATATAGAAAATAAAAATATGAGATGGATGAATAAAGATGTGGTATATATACACAATGGAATATTACTTAGCCATTAAAAAAATGAAATAATGCCATTTTGCTGCAACATGAATGGACCTAGAGATTATCATGCTAAGTGAAGTAAGTCAGACAAAGACAAATATCATATATCACTTGCAGGTGGAATCTAAACTATGATGCCAATGAACTTACTTACAAAACAGAAATAGACACACAGACATAGAAAACAAACTTATGATTACCAAAGGGGAAAGGGGGGAGGGATAATTTAGGAGTCTGAGATTAAAATATACACACTACTATATATAAAATAGATGACCAACAGGGACCTACTGTATAGCACAGGGAACAATACTCAATATCTTGTAATAACCTATAATGGAAAAGAATATGAGAAAGAATATATATAACTGAATCACTTTGCTATACACCGGTAGCTAATACAACAGTGTAAATCAATGATATTTCAATAAAAATTTAAAAAATAAAAATATGTGGTCAATTTTGGGAGGGTGGGGAACTCCAATACTAACATATTGGTTTTCTCCCTACTGCCCAGCTTTGGTTATGCTACATATTTTCATTTGAGCTTTAAATTTAGTGACCAGAATCCCCAGACTCTGAGGTCAACCCAAAGAAGGGGCATTGCAGACAGTGGGGGTGTTGGTAGAATGAGGAGTGGCTTATGTTAGAGGAGGGATGTGACCACAGACTCATTCCTGTACCCTCAGACTGAATAAGCAGAAAAGAACTCTGGACTTCAGTATTTCGTGAAGGACCTATTAATGCCATTGAGAATGGGAAATACAAACATGGATTTTCCTCTACTGGATCCCTGTGTCTATTTTTCCTAGCTTTATTAAGATATAAGTGACATTCAACATTGTGTAAGTTTAAGGTGGACAAGGTGTTGATTTGCTACAGTTACATAATGCAACTCTCTTAGCAACTTTCAAGTATATAATACAGTATTAACTATAATCACCAATGATGTACATTAGATTTCCAGAACTTATTCATCTTATAACTAGAAGTTTGTACCATTTGACCAATGTCTCCCCTTTTCCCCCACCCCACTGCCCCTGGTATCCACTACTGTACTCTGTTTCTATGAGTTAGACTTTTTCCAGATTCCACATATAAGTGATATCATACAGTATTTGTCTTTTTCTGTCTGACTTATTTCACTTAGCCCAATGCCCTCAAGTTTCATCCATGTTGTCTCAAATGACCAAATCTCTTTCTTTGTCGTGGCTGAATAATATTCCATTATATGCATATACCACATCTTCTTTATCTATTTTTCTGTTGACAGACACTTAAGTTGTTTCTGTATCTTGGCTACTGTGAATAATGCTGCAATGAACATGAAAGTGCAGATACCTCTTTGATCTCCTGTTTTCATTTCCTTTGGATATATATCCAGAAGTGGGTTTGCTGGATCATATGGTAGTTCTATTTTTAATTTTTTGCAGAAACCCCATACTTTTTTCTATAGTGGCTGAACCAATTTACAATTCCACCAACAGTGGGTCAGGGTTCCTTTCTCGCCAATACTTGCTAACTCTTATTTTTTTGATGATAACCATCTTAGTAGGTATGAAGTGACAGTTCATTGTGGTCTTGATTTGCACTTCCCTGATGAATAGTGATGTTCAACACCTTTTCATATACCTGTTTCCCATCTGTATGTCCTCTTTGGAAAAATGTCTATTCATATACTTTGTCCATTTTTAAATTAGATTTTTTTTTTTTTGCTGTTGTGTGTGTTCTTTATATATTTTGGATATTAACCCCTTATATATAATTAGCAAATGTTTTCTCCCATTCTATAAGTTGCTTTTTAGTTTTGTTGATGGTTTCATTTGCTGTACAGAAGCTTTTTCGTTTGATGCAGTCCCACTTGTTTATTTTTACTTTTGTTGCTTATGCTTTTGGTATCATATCCAAAAAAATCATCACCAAGACTGATGTCAAGGAACTTACTGTCTATTTTTTCTTCTAGGAGTTTTATGGTTTCAGGTCATGTGTTTAAGTCTTTAGTTCATTTCAGGTTAATTTTTGTGAATGTTGTAAGATAGAGGTCCAGTTTCATTCTTTTGCCTGTGGTCATCCAGTTTTCCCAACACCATTTATGGAAAAGACTGTCTTTTCCCTGTTGTATCTTCTTGGCTCCCTTGTCAGAAATTAACTGACCATATATGTGTGGGTTTACTTCTGGGCTCTTGATTCAGTTCCATTTGTCTAGGCATCTGTTTTTATGCCAGTCCCATACTGATTTGATTACTATAGCTTGAAATCAGGACGTGTGATGCCTCTAGCTTTGTTCTTCTTTCTTACGGTTGCTTGGCTATCGGGACTCTTTTGTGCTTCCATACAAAGTTTTGAATTGTTTGTTCTATTTCTGTGAAAAATGCCATAGGAATTTTAATAGGAGTATATGAAATCCACAGATAGCTTTGGGTGCTGTGGACATTTTAACAGTATTAATTCTTCTGATCCATGAACACAGGATATCTTCCATTTATCTGTGTCTTCAATTTCTCTTATCAATGTCTTGTAATTTTCAGCATACAGATCTTTCTCTTCCTAGGTTAAACCTATTCCTAAGTATTTTGTTGTTTTTGGTGCTATTGTAAATGGGATAGTTTTCTTCTTTTTCAGATGTTTTGTTGTTAGTGTATTTTTAAAAAACTGATTTCTGTATGTCGATTTTGTATGTGGAACTTAATTCGTTGATTAGTTCGAACAGATTTGGGTGGAGTCTTTAGAATTTTCTATATATAAGATTGTATCATCTGCAAACAAGGAGAATTTTACTTCTTCCTTTCCAATTTGGATACCTTTTATTTCTTTTTTTCTTTTTTTTTCTTTGGATACCTTTTATTTCTTTTGCCTGATTGCTTGGGCTAGGACTTCCAGTACTATGTTGAATAGAAATGGTGAGAATGGGCACTCTTGTCATTTGCCTGATCTTAGAGGAAAAGTGTTTAACCTCTTGCCATTGAGTATGATGTTGGCTGTGGGTTTGTCATATGTGGCCCTTATTGTGAGGTATCTTCCTTATATCCAATTTGCTGAGAGTTTTTATTATGAATGTATGTTGAATTTTGTCAAATGCTTTTCCTGCATCTATTGAGAGGATCATGTAATTTTTATCCTTCATTCTATTAATGTGGTGTATGACACTAATTGATTTGTGTATGTTGAGCCATCCTTGCATCTCAGAGATAAATCCCACTTGATCATGGTGTGTGATCCTTTAAATGTGCTGTTGAATTTGCTTTGCTAGAATTTTGTTGAGAATTTTTGCATTTATGTTCATCAGGGAAATTGGCCTTCAGTTTTCTTGTAGTGCCCTTACCTGGCATTGGTATCAGGGTAATAAGGATTGGTGTTAATTCTTCTTTAAATGTTTGGTAGATTTAATACCTGTGTCTATTTTGATGACCTTTGGCTCTTCCAGGACTATGCTCATTACAGGGATCATGAGGTGTCTTGCTGGTCTCAGTCACAAGGCTGATGACAAAGAGAAGGCATCTTGCCAATAACCCAGCATCCTGCTGAGTTTAAATTGCAACTTGAGCCTTTTGAGGTTGACTAGAGGGGAAATGGAACTTCCTGGTTCGTAGGGAGAGGTTCCAAAAGTTTTTCTGGCTCCTTTTGATGACTAACAGCAAATGTAAATGAGTCAGAAAGAAGTATATCACATTTCTCAAATAATACATATGGATCTGGGCATACACATGGAAGAGTTTTGGGAAAATGAAGGCTGATCTTTATTTTTTTTGTTGTTGTCTTTCAGACACTAGCAATATCATTAGACATAATCCTAAGCACTAGACCAGATTTTTCTATTTCCAGTTTTCCTGCTGGGTTGAGTAAATAAACAGATGGAGTGAAATCTTCAAAGTGAAACACAGAGAATGTGACAAAGGGGACTGTTGACTACAGAACACTAGGGGAGGATGGGGATGGCTGAAATGAGAGAAAGGAGAATTTGGGGTAAGGAAGCATTGCCAAAATGTCCAGGGGAGGCACCAGGCTCTGGACCTCTGGCCAGCCCCATCAGAGGCCAATGGAGAGAGATGCCTAAAGCAGAAGTGGAGAGAGCGAATGTCACAACCAAGCTCTGAGAGATCTGGAAAGCATAAGACCGTGCTTTGAAATGATTCTGAATTAAAGTGGTTCCATGAATCCCTTTTTCACCAGAGTGGCCTCACTTCCATGGAATATTGGTTCAGGGAGCACCCCAGAGTTGGAAAGTACAACAGTTTCCTCAGTGATGGCAGGGAAACTTTTATGAGGCATCTAGCAGCTTTGACCGAAAAGAACGGGTTAAGGAGAGGAAGAAAAATGGCAGGTGTCTCCTGGGGTTCAGAGGTCTTATTCCAATGCACTCATGAGACACCCTCATTAAATCTGCCTGAGGAAATTTTAGGAAAAGTAGGGGAGCTTCAAGTCTCATAGTAAATGGGATCCAACAGGAAAAACAGATCAGGAGATGAACAAAAGGGCCTTGCAGCTTTTTATGAATTAGCTACGTGAGGGAGTCCCTCTACTCATTTTAGTAATTTTTTTTCTATGTGCAGATGGATTCACATTTATTATTCAAATACATTACCTACAGGCCCATTGGCTAAAGTCAAGTCATTACTGGTTTCAGTCTACATGACCATTGCCCCTACTGGGGTCACTTCTCCCTATCTGCATTCACCTCTGCTGCGGCAAGTTTCCAGGCTTCTCTGCTGCTATGTGCCAACTCACGCATTGCTCCCACCATTCCTTTCCCCACGCAAATTCTCCTGCTATTTTCCTCGAGGCTGCCATTGCTATTTGCCCTCATTCTCACTCTGGTCTATTCTCAACATTAATGACTTCTCCCTGCATTCTGGGACATTACCTTTCTATGCTGCCTGTCCACACTTTAAGGCTCTTTTTACCACCAGAAGATACCATCATTTTCTTTAGGATTACAGCTTCCTCTGTTGGTATATTCTGTTTATTAACAGTGTTGGATCAGGTTCTCATTTGGACTAGGACTGCGATGAAAGGGGTGATGTTGCCATATACACTATGGTGGTAATTCTGCTCTATAGTCCTTTCAGCATCTTGGAGATCATGTCATGTGATGGATCTGTCTCTGTCGGGGGGAGATAAACCCATTTTATCAGGTTCTTCTTTTTATTGATCATAGCACTGCCTTCACACCTGTCTTTGTACTTATGATGGGTGGGCTCTGAAGGTTACTGCACTAAAGGGGGAGTCCCTGACCAGTCCCTTCAGCTTGGTATGTTGCAGAAAGGTGGAAGGTTAAGGGAATTAAGAATTCAGATACACATTTTATAGATTCCTTTCTCTGGACCAAAATCCTAGAAGAGAGGTATATTGATAAATTAAGGAAAAAGCCAAAGCAGAGGGAGTTTTTCCTACTTCTTATTTGGGACTCTAAAAGCAGAGAACCTTTTAGGGACCTCTTACCCTGACATAGGCTGGCCATATTAGTGTAAAAATGGTAGCATGACATGGTTGGGTAGACAGCAGAACTGAGTTGGTAGGTATGAATCTTTTTTGGATTTTGTGTAACATGAAAGTGATCCAGAAGTTGCTTCAGGATGCATGAGGGATAAGGAAGGAGCTGACTTGGATTTTTAGTGTATCTGGTATTGTAGGGAGAGCCAGGGTGACCTACGTGCAGACGTTGCAGAGTATAATCTAGAGAGGGGCTCGATGAAGGATTTGACTGAGATGTAGAGGGTTGTGCTGCTACAGGAAGAGCCTCAGTGGGGCTGAGCCAGACAGGGAGGTCCTCTGGGTCCCAACCAAGCCAAGAGATGAGGTCACTAGTTCTCTAGCTGTAGACTTTACCAAATACCAGGGCGGGTCCAGAGGACACCACTGCATAAATCCAAGACTCCTTCTCTCTTTCCATGTAGCGAAGAGATACAGGAGAAAGGGGAGGAAGAAACGTGGCAGGAAATTGATCTTTGAATGGCTGAATAATTACCTGAAATGAGACTCTCTTCAGATTAGCAACATTAATTTTTCTCTTCTAACCAGTGGAGGTGATTCTAATCTAAGCTAGATTAGATCAGTCTATTTTCTTGGATTTGAGAATTCATACATAAATGTTTCTCCTTCTCTCTGCACACACAAACATACATACACACACGTTGTAAATATATAGATATAGGTTATATAAATATATATTTATGTATTTAACACTGGGTCTTGATCAAATATCAAATAAAACATAAGATAGTGAGAATCATTCCAAGTAATTTAAAAAGCATCAAAATTTTAATTGTTTTATTATCTCTTGAACCTTCTCATGTTCTTTTATCTGTTATTATTTGTCCTAGACACTTTCCTCAAAATCTCAGACACATCTGAACTCCTTCTACCGCATTCAAACACTTTCAAATCTTATCGTTTCTCTCCTGATAGGTTTCACACATCTCCCCTGTTCTCTCTTTACCAATTGTTGCTGTTGTTGTTCAGACCTTCATGACTTTTCCAGACTCCTGGAATGGCCTCCTAACTGCATGCCATGCCTCCCCATGTTTTGACACCCGACATCTGTCGATTTGATAAAGAATATATCTGGGGGCTTCCCTGGTGGCGCAGTGGTTGAGAGTCCGCCTGTCGACGCGGGGGACGCAGGTTCATGCCCCGGTCTGGGAAGATCCCACATGCTGTGGAGCGGCTGGGCCCGTGAGCCATGGCCACTGAGCCTGCGTGTCCGGAGCCTGTGCTCCGCAACGGGAGAGGCCACAACAGTGAGAGGCCTGCGTACCGCAAAAAAAAAAAAAAAAAAAAGAATATATCTGATCATATCACTTGCCTTCTCTAAAAAATTAAATGACTTCCCATTGATTGAAGAATAGTCAAGCTACTCAGGCTCTTCATAACCCAGCTAGAGCTCACATTTCAAACCTTTCTTCCCATCCTCCACCTCATTCTCAGTCTCCATCATGACTTGCTATTTTCTGAACTCATTTCAACCTTGTCATCTCTAACTCAAATGGTATCTCTTTTCCAAGGATTCCCTTAAACTCTCTGTCTTGTGTCTGCTGTTGTACTTTGTGCTTCTGCGTAGAACATAGTCTGTGCCATAATGTCTGTGACCAATGGACTTCCTTTTTAGATTGAGAGTCCCTAGAAAACTGGGACTCCATTGCTAATGATCCCATTCGTTAATTAAGTTTGCATCCTTTACCTAACGCAATGGACTGAGCCCAGTGTATTTAATAAATGCATGTAAGAGTGCTTCATAAACAACAAAGTGCTATGTGAATAATAATCATTTTATTTGTTAAACTGAGTTGAATTTACTTTTAAGAATCTTACCCTTCTCTGGGAAAATGACTTCCCATTAGTGGAAATTCTCAAATAACTGATATGATGTCTCAAGATACTGTAGGCAGATATATCTTTGGAGAAGGCAGAAGGGATCCTTGGTTTTGAAACCTCTTTCCTTCATGGACATGCCTCAGAGGCCCAGCCTTGTCCAATGCTCCCTTTGTATCTCTCTGTGTCTTTATTCACCTCATGCTAAAAAATCACAAACATTACTGGAAATTTCCCCATCAGGGAAGATCTAGGAAGTGGCACTGTAATAAGAAATAGTAGGCTCTGGGGAGCTGGCCCTGGGCACAGGTCCTACCAGTGCTTGCCTTACATGTGAGGCCAAGCATCTCTCTGCTGACCCTTGGACAGTAGACATGCTATGAATATTATCATGCCAGGCATTTCCTGATACAGGGATTATTTCCGTCTCTAGGAATTCCACAAATGTTCTCAGAAGCCTTTGGGACATTTAAGTTTTAAAAATAAACCTTTATAACTCAACACAAGTATCCTAGAAATCCATGTGTCAGCCCTTTTCCTTGAAAATACCTGTAGGTCCTGCTGTCACTTGCATGAAACAGGAAGGGGAAAGACCATAAGGTAGATCACATATTCATAAGTAAAAATGCCCTCAAAATGTAGCCATGCAGAAACTGGCACAACCATGTTAAATATCTGCCAACTTCCTCTTTAGAGCCTTGGAAAGTTTGATTAACCCCAAGAAACAAAGAAGAGGAAGGGAAAAAAGAGGGGAGGGAAAGGAATGAAAAAGAATGGGAGGGAGGGAGGAAGAAAGGAATGAAGGATGAAAGGAGGGAAGGAAGGAAGGAGGGAGGGAGGAAGGGAAGAATAAAAGAAGAAGAAAGGGAGAAAAGAAAATGAAAGAAAAAGAAATGAACTGGAAGCTGTTACCCATCACTTGGGCAGGTATTTGTGGATCTAGTTTTTGAAGCAACACATCAGCCAAAATCAATTATCTAGGTCAACCTCTGGAGTGTCCCTATGGAGGAAGAAATATCCCAAACGGGACTGGAGTAAGAGATTAAAAAAAAAAAGATTTCCTCCAGTGAAAGATATTGTGGAATAGTGCCAACTCTCTCCTCTCCTGGAGCAATGCAATTGTGAAAATCCATCCTACCTGCTATACTGACGGTGGCTGCAGCCTTTGCAGTACTGAATTTCTCTCCATGCTTATTAGTAGCTATGCATGTGTAGAGTCCTGGCTTGGTGATAAACAGCTGCAGTCTTGAGTCAATTACTCGGTCTTTCACACTTTCTTGAATGGACCCAGAAGAAACCTGGTGGAGTCAGGGGGAAGAAGAGGATAGAATTAGGTCAAGGATTTCTAATATGCTGTATCATTTGCCTGGAAAAAAAAAGGATAAGGATTACGATCAAAAGGCATGTGGTAGATTGCAAAAATTGCCAACAACTTTTCTCTCCGTATGCCCATGACCTTGCAATGTGACTTTGTTGCTCTTCCCTCAAGAGGTGGCATCTTTCTCCATGCTTTGTATCTTGATTGGCTTGTGACATGTTTTAGAAAGACAGAGAGACTTGCAAAGTTCTTGCACATTGTGGCTTGCTTTCTTGTTGCTCTTAGACCTCCTGTGAACAAGCCAAAGCTAGCCTGCTGGAGGATGAGGCACATATAGCTCAGTTATCCTCACTGATCCAGCTGGGAGCCAATAATATCACCCAGATATACGAGTAAGGCCATTCTAGACCAATCAGCTCCCAGTCAACCTGCCAATCACAGGAGCTAGATCAGCAAGAGCAGGCAATCCTAGCCCAAATCAGCAAAACCATCCGGTTGACCCACAGACTTGTGAGCATTAACAAATGGTTATTGTTTTAAGCCATTAGGCTTTGGGATGTCTGTGATACAACAATAGATAACTGATGCAAAGTAGGAAAGGATATACTGTGTGGATCCTCCAAGATGTCTCTCTGTCTTGAAGATAGAGTCAATTATGAGAGGTTATAGAGTTTTGGGCTTATTTTCATAATTCCTGTTCAGTTCCCCATAAATGCACATCAAATAGTGGATGGTTATCAGGAAAAAATGGTTGTAAAGCCAATTCTGTTTCTGCCTCATTACTTAAATCAGAAAGTCAAATGTCCTCAAAGAGCCAGGCTATCAATGCCATATTAGCACGTAATTGACAGGTTAATTTATGTAAATGCTTATTAGCTGTCAGCATTCAACTCTGTGAGAAAGACAGCTGTCTAGCATATTCTATTGGGTTGCAGAGTTCCAATTTACACCCTAGTTTGTCTGACCCCAAAGCCTGTGCTTTTAATCATTATGCTTTAGTGCCTTCCCTAGTCCTAGAAAACAGCATAGAGTTATTAGAAAACAAGAAGAGTAATAACAACCTCAAATCAACCATGAACAAAACAAACGTCTGACTTAAATGTCATTGTTAAAGTGGTGGCACTTCTTAAACTGGTGATTCTTTCTTCACTGTTTTCTTAAGCACTCTACCATCTTTTTAATAATTATTGTTTAATTATCATTGCTTATATGAGGGGAAAATGCTGGTTTGAGGGAAGTGTGAACGGAATGACAGTCAAGGAATTAGCTGATGGTTTCACCTTGACCTTATCTTGGAGGAGTAGGGATGAGTACCATGGTGGCCTTGAAAGAGATCTTTCTGTCTAGAAGAGAATGAAAAACTTGGAGCCAGTTATTTTACTGTTTCACATGAGAGAAGATTTCACAGTTAGACCAGCAAGGGGGAGGGAAGCCCTGAGGTGAGACCAACTTTCCATCCTTCTGCTGCCAGGTGGCTGGCTGGCCCCAAAACCCAGCACTCTCTGTAGCAACTAGGCAGTGAAAGTTTGTTCACTTAGCTTCTTTGTCTTTTTATTCTTTACCTGCGCTATTAGTCTCCTTATGAGAAACACTGGTTTATGTGAGCATCAATTTACCTTAACTGGGGAAACGTCCCAGGTCAGATCAAGTATTGTGGCATTTTCCCCAGATAAGCAGCCTGGACTCTATGAGAAATTGACAAGGCAGAGAGAAAAATATCTTTAAGAGACATACATGCAGTTGGGAATTCAAACCGAATTCATCATTATCATATTTTTATCAGAGGTGCAAGTTCTTATGGAGTTGAGTGTCCAAATTAGATGGAAAGGATTGAACAATTTGAAATATAATTAAAAAAAAATTTATTGGCGTATAGTTGATTTACAATGTTCTGTTAGTTTCAGGTGTATAGCAAAGTGATTCAGTTATACATATACATATATTCATTCTTTTTCAGATTCTTTTCCCATATTATTACAGAATATTGATTAGAGTTCCTTGTGCTATATACTAGGTGCTTGTTGGTGAAATACAATTTTGGACTCTCCCTGAATTTTAATACAAAGCAACAAAGAGTAAAAAGCTAAAGGCCTCAAACCTCTGTCAGTCAGTATGCCTTATGCTCTCAGGATATTTTGTTTATAAATATAATCCCTTTCCAATTTATATATGTGAAATCCGTAGAACAATTACCTTCCTCCTTTGCAAAGTTCGTTCCCGCTTTCAAGAAGTAGGTCTGTACCATCAGTGCCTGGGAGACAACTCAGAAACGAGTAATCCCCCAAATGCTGACTAAACTCCCACAATTTTCATGTTCACACCTAAGAAAGTCACTCCTCAAGGTCACTGAAAACATTCTTGGGAGGAAAGAGAAGTGAGTTTTAAACCGCCTGACCTCTCTTCTCCTGGACGTCATCCAGGTGCTGACATAGTTCAGCGAGTAGACCAGCAAGTTCTGAGGCTCATTGCCTGATTATGATGTGATTCCTAAGAGCTTTTCCTCCTGTTTCCAGAGGCCTGGCTTGATTCAGTTTGTGACTCACGCACAGCAGGCCTTGTTAGTCATCGTTTGAATTTGTTTTTCTTTCTTCATGGAGCAGCCTGACCAACAGTTTCGTATTTTTGATGACCTAAAATTCAAAACAGCCCTTTGCCCTGCGTTTTGATCGTTTTGCTCTTCAGGTTTAAAAGCTCAAAATGATGAGTTCAGGTTATTCCTGGGAGCTTTGACCAAGGTATGCTGAGGCGAAGCTGAGGACTTAATTGAGGTGACTCTATCTGGTATTACAGTAAATATGGTATTTCTCCAAGTCACCCAGGCATACTGATCTGAAAGAGCTGGATAAACAGCTCTCTGCTCTGTGTGTGGTGTTGAGACAGTGACCTCAAATGAGGCCATCGAACAGGAACACTATTAAAGAGGCATATTAGTTCACACCTGATTTAACGTATGTAAAAGCCTTCTGAGCGAGGCAATATAGGTGGAATATTTTTTACATATCATTAATATATTAATAATGCTGTTTGGAGAGAATCTATCCCGAGTTATGGATAATCCCACAACTTCATCATGATTTGACCTCAACATAGAGAAACCTCTGAATGGCATTCTGGCTTCTATGACCTTGTCTTGCAAATAGTCCCAGCTGGCTAGGATTGTCTCAGGGACCTTTAGGATGTGGCCCAATATGGTCCATGTTTAGGGAGTTGTAATAATGTCTGTCTATGCTGGCTAGGATTATCTCAGGGACCTTAGGATGTGGCCCAATATGGTCCATATTTAGGGAGTTGTAATAATGTCTGTCTATGCATCATAGAAAAAGGAACAATTGAGAAAATTTCCCATGCTGTTTTTGATCAACATAGCTATGAATATTGACCTCTTTTGATCTAGCTGCTGAAATATTCAACTTAATATATTCCACTTGATATATGTAATTATCTTGGTTTACCCAGTTAGTGAGAGATGTTTCCAAAGCTCGTGTCCTTTAAACCAAAAAACTGCCTCTTAAAAATATGTATAAGGGGCTTCCCTGGTGGCGCAGTGGTTCAGAGTCTGCCTGCCGATGCAGGGGACACAGGTTCGTGCCCCGGTCCGGGAAGATCCTACATGCCGCAGAGCGGCTGGGCCCGTGAGCCATGGCCGCTGAGCCTGCGTATCCGGAGCCTGTGCTCCACAACGGGAGAGGCCACAACAGTGAGAGGCCCATGTACCGCAAAAAAAAAAAAAAAAAAAAAAATGTATAGGGACATCCCTGGTGGTGCAGTGGTTGGGAATCTGCCTGCCAATGCAGGGGACATGGGTTCAAGCCCTGGTCTGGGAAGATCCCACGTGCCGTGGAGCTACTAAGCCCGTGTGCCACAACTACTGATCCTGTGCTCTAGAGCCCACAAGCCACAACTACTGAGCCCTCGTGCCACAACTACTGGAGCCTGTGCACCTAGAGCCCGTGCTCCGCAACAAGAGAAGCCATTGCAATGAGCAGCCCGCGCACCACAACGAAGAGTAGCCCCTGCTCGCCACAACTAGAGAAAGCCAGTGCGCAGCAACGAAGACCCAATGCAGCCAAAAATAAATAAACATATAAATTTTTAAAAATACGTATAATATATAGGTGAGCCTCCCTTTAAGGAAATTCAAAAACCACAATCTTCAACACGGATGATTTGGCTATTTATTTTATAAAATTCTTCTAATAAGTTAAAATGATTCAACTTTTAACATATTTTAGGAACTATATTGATTGGACAAAGCAAGAGAGATGTGCAAAATTTCTATATTTTTTATTTGAAATGCCAAAATAATAAATAGAGAGATGGGTATAACTTTAAATAAATCTGGTTATCAAAATGTAAGGATATTTTCTTTTAGAAAAGTAAACTCTGCTGTAGCCACACCAAACTATTATTTCCAACGTTGTAAAACAAAAGTGATATTACTGCTCACTCTGAGTTCATCTAAGACTACAAATTTTCATGAAAAATGAATGATATTTCCATAGGAAGAAAGCAAGAGAATTCTTTTTTTTTTTTTTTTTTTTTTTTTTTTGCGGTACGCGGGCCTCTCACTGCTGTGGCCTCTCCTGTTGCGGAGCACAGGCTCCAGACGCGCAGGCCCAGTGGCCATGGCTCACGGGCACAGCCGCTCTGCGGCATGTGGGATCTTCCCAGACCGGGGCACGAACCCGTGTCCCCTGCATCGGCAGGTGGACTCTCAACCACTGTGCCACCAGGGAAGCCCCAAAAGAATTCTTGATGGCTTTGGGGTAAGTTTCTTGCTTTTCTCTTGTTCTTTGGCTGTAATCATTCAGGGTTTTAGTTTATTGGCATGTTCATGGAGGGGGAGAAAAGGAGCATTCACATCTTTTAAAGTACTCGTTGTACTTGGTAGTGTGTAATGAAGTTAGTTAACTGGCTTATAGCTAGTGAAAAGCCACAGTTCAAATTCTGTTTTATTCTGTGTCAAATAGCTCCCAACTCTGCATTTGTCTTAATCCCACCCACCCAGAATGATACCAGGTCTGTGGCCCTTCCCTGTTCTCCTCAATAGACTTCTCTGGTTGGCTACTTGTCCAACATTAAATGCCTGCAGTTGCCTCCAGTTCCTGTTATTTGCATCAGCATGGGGCAGTCATCTCGATTTCTATTTGGACTTGGATAGTAGCACCAAGAACAAAACTTGGCTGTAAGAATAACACTCTCTCTGACCATGAGAACTGCAAATGTCCTTTTGCTTTCTTCCTGGAAGAAAGTTACCATTCGTTTATTTTATTCCTGTTTTAGAATCTCTGACGAAGAGTCCATTTTGCTTTCTGGTTTTTGTGAATCACATCTTGAAAGATGAAGTTGGAGTCTCAATAAGACCAAAACTAACTCTAACCATTGGCTTTTTTTATTACTCCTCAACTCCAACAGAGAATAATCATGTGTGTTCCAGTTCTAAACTCATAGGAGCCTTTTGAAAACACTGAATTTTTTAAAAGCCTATGTCTTTCCATTTTCTGTATTAACTGTTTTTACAGAGTTTAAGACAAATTAATAAAGTCATATTGTCAGTTACCCAGTTTTCTTAGGGCATCTCTTTACACTACTTTGAGAGGCTTAAGACAACTCCTACAGCTTCACAGAAAAGCCACAAAACATACTGCCAAATAAGATGTGAATTTTAAATGGCACCTAAAATTTAATTCGAGAGCTAAAGAAGAACAAGACTACAAGTTACTTTACTATAACAAGTTTAAGGCAGTCTAAGATTAGTAGTAGCCCCTGGTCCCTAGCAGAACAAACAAAAATTCTCTGGAGAAAAGAACCTTTGTCTAGACCTCAAATTAATCTCTGACATTTTTTTTTTCTCAAAACAATGAACAGCAGGTAGTCAAAGATAACTAGGCACACAAGGAAACAAAACACAATGAAAGAGTCAGCAGGAAAACAGACGACAGAAACAGACCTACAGTGGCATCCCATCTCACTCAAATAAGCCAAAATGTATCAACTGACCTATATAAGCCTATAGGATCTACAACCCCTATGCACACCCCTTATCTCTTTCCTCTTTGCTCACTCACCTCTAGCCACACTGACCTACTTGCTGTTCCTCTGACATACCAGGTGCACCTTTATCTCAGTGACTTTGCCTGGTTATCATCCCCACATTATCTACATAGCCTCCTCCTTCAGCTCTTCCAGATCTTTGCTCAAATATCTCCATCTTAATAAGCCTTTCTGACCACTTTATTGAAAATGGAATCTTTCTCCTGAGATTGTATTTTCTCATTCTCCTGCTTTATTTTTCTCCATGGCATTTGACACTATGCACATAGACTATAGATTCTCCCATCTGCTTATTTTATTGTTTTTCCCCTTCACAATGTAAGCAACTTGAGGGCAGGAAACTTTACCTGTTTTGGTTGTGCCTGTATCCACAATGTCTAGAATAATGCCTGATGCCCAGGAGATGCTCAATAATATTTGTAGAATGAATAAATGAATGTTTTTATGTAAAGTGCTTAGAACAGGGCCTGGTCATAGTAACCACATACTATATGTTAGTTATTATTACCAGTATTAGAAATGAAAAGAAAATTCTGTTGCACTAACAGACATGGGTTCTAATTCTGGATTACTTTTCATCAAAGTAGGCTCCAACAGTGAACTAATTATTAAATTGATGAGTTTTGTGTGGGAAGGAATTAACACCACTTCCCTTTTACACAAAAGCATAAAGAATGAATTCGACTTTCTACTATCCCCATGATACAAGGAAAGAAGTAAACCTATGGAGTTCAGTCTCTAAGTCAGTGACTTCTAGGATGAAAATATTGGAAGGCTTTGAAAAATGGAGATGCAGGTGGGGTCAATGACACAGGTCAAGGTAACTCTACAAATAAGTGGTCTGCCCTGAGATTCACCACCAGTGCGTCTTCCCCAGACAAGTTTCCATACAGTTGGCACTCACAGCGTTTCCATTTTCAATCCAGGTGATGGTGGGGACAGGGATGCCTGTTGCTGTACAGCGCAGGGTCACAAAGGAGCCAAAGGTGACATTGTGGGATTCAGGAGGCCGCAGGATTCTGGCAAAAACTGTTAGGAAAACAGAAGTGGTGAGTGACTCTCCTACAGGGAATAGTCAAGCTGGAGTGGCCTTTAAGAAATGCAAATCAGATCATGTTCTCCTGTGAAGGATCTTCCATGTTCCCTCTGTCTTAAGGGTAATATCAAATGCTGTGCCCTGGCTTCTAAGCCATTTATGCTATGACCCTATGCTTCTCACCACTCCAGAATACACCAAGCTTGTTCCCAACTTAAGAGATGTCCATGCCATCCTTCAGCCTACAGCACTCATCCCATAGATCTTCATGTGGTGGTTTCCTTGTATCATCTAAGTCTCTGTTTAAGTGACACTTTCTCAGAAAGGGCCTCCTTGACCACCCAACGTAAAGTCTAACCTTCCCCCCATTTGCTTTTTCATCATCCTGTTTCACTGTCTTTATAGACCTTGCCCCTATCTGAAGTTATTTATTTTTTTGTCTATTGTCTGTCTCCCCGCAGTAGACCGTGAGTCCTCAGCAACAAAAACCCTTGCCTGTTTTGTTCAGTACCTAGGAGAGTGCCTACCAAAGTAATAATATTTAATTGAATCAATGAAATAATTAATTAATGCTTTACATCTTCAACTGTATCATAGTGGGAGGACAGATAAAATCTTTCAAACTTTTCAGAGAGTGAGATGAGCATACAGGGTCAAAAAGAAAAGGAATATTTTAGACAAAAGTGGGCAGGAGAATGGGTAATTTATATTCTTTTCTGAGGCTGAATCCCCACTAACTAGATAAGAGGAAGTTCTTTTGGTGTGAAAAGAAATTTTACCTTTAATTGAAGAGTGGAGATGAGGTTTAGAATGTACAATAAATTGAAGGGTACTTAGAATCACAGAATCACTAATCTTGGAAGAGACTTCAGAGATCAACTAGATTTCTCCTCTTATTAAATAGATGTAGAAACCAAATCCCAGGTAATCTAAGTTTCTTCCCCAAAGTAATAAAACTGATGGGTGAGAAACCTGAGTTCAACTCCTCTGACTTCAAATCCAGTGTTCTTTAGACCATTATGGAATCCTTTTAATTGCCCATTTACTGCAAACATGATTTTTTTTTTTTGCTCTTGCCTTTTGTTTTCTGGGACTTAAAGACAGAACATAATATTAGACTATGAAATTCCAATTAACACAAGGCTTTGATGCTTAGTTCTTCTAAAACTGTGATATTTGTGGAGTCTGTATTCAAAAGGAAAGTACAGAAGAGATAGTATATACTAGATAGGAGATGTACAGGCCAAGGCTAGATCAAATTCAGCTGTATTAGAAGTTAGTCTGATTTTTGAATACCTTTTTAAAAAGGTTACATAATTCAAGGGGATATAGGCGGATATGATTTGTTTGACAGTTGTATGCTTTTTGCAAGTTCTAATTCCAGATTTGCAGGTTCAGATGAACTCACCTTTCTTTTTTTTTTAGAGAGAGAGATGGCAATTGGACCTTGTATTTTCTGATCATATTTTAGAACATAATAAATTTGAGGAAAATATAAATTTTGTCCTTAACCACAAGAATCAAACATCCATAATCTATTGATCATCTTCTTTTTTTAAACATCTTTATTGGAGTGTAATTGCTTTACAATGGTGTGTTAGTTTCTGCTTTATAACAAAGTGAATCAGTTATACGTATACATATATCCCCACATCCCCTCCGTCTTGAGCCTCCCTCCCTCCCTCCCTATCCCACCCCTCTAGGTGGTCACAAAGCACTGAGCTGATCTCCCTGTTCTATGCAGCTGCTTCCCACTAGCTATCTATTTTACATTTGGTAGTGTATATATGTCCATGCCACTCTCTCACTTTGTCCCAGCTTACCCTTTCCCCTCTCCCTGTCCTCAAGTCCATTTTCTACATCTGTGTCTTTATTGCTGTCCTGCCCCTAGGTTCATCAGAATCATTTGTTTTTTTAGATTCCATATATATGTGTTAGCATACGGTTATTTGTTTTTCTCTTCCTGACTTAGTTCATTCTGTATGACAGACTCTAGGTCCATCCACCTCACTACAAATAACTCAATTTCATTTCCGTTTATGGCTGAGTAATATTCCACTGTATATATGTGCCACATGTTCTTTATCCATTCATCTGTCGATGGACACTTAAGTTGCTTCCATGTCCTGGCTATTGTAAATAGTGCTGCAATGAACATTGGGGTGCATGTGTCTTTTTGAATTATGGTTTTCTCAGGGTATATGCCCAGTAGTGGGATTGCTGGGTCATATGGTAGTTCTATTTTTAGTTTTTTAAGGAACCTCCATACTGTTCTCCATAGTGGCTGTATCAATTTACATTCCCACCAACAGTGCAAGAGGGTTCCCTTTTCTCCACACCCTCTCCAGCATTTATTGTTTGTAGATTTTTTGATGATGGCCATTCTGACTAGTGTGAGGTGATACCTCATTGTGGTTTTCATTTGCATTTCTGACCTAAACAGACATTTCTCTAAAGATATACAGATTGCCAACAAACACATGAAAGAATGCTCAACATCACTGAACTCACCTTTCTATCTTTGATATTGAGGACTCTAAGAGGTGGAATCTAGAAGAGCATGCTAGAAATACACATGTTGGACCCTAAAGCCAGGAGAAAGAAAAAGGAAGGAAGGTGCCAACTTCAAGGCAAAAGTGTTAAAGAAAAAAAAAAAAAGTGGATTTAATGTTTAAAAGGAAGCTGAATTTTCCCCCCTGCTCCAAATAAACACAAAATTGAGCCTGATTTTAAGTAAGTCCTGGGGTCGAATTACCAATATACAAAAGAATAGAGGATCGAGGAACATGTTAAACAACATTATAAGGATACAATTCAATCATATCCCAAATATAGACCATTGAACAGGGCAAGTTATTTTGTTTCCTCACCAAATAAATAACATGGGGGGAAAAAAGAAAAAGAGGGAACTATTATAGATTGAGAAAGACTTAAGAGGCATAGCCCTAAATGTAATGTGTGAATTCTCATTTGGATTCTTATGCAACAAATCAGATGTAAAAAGAAGTTTTTTGAGACAATCAAATAAAAATTGCACTGTCCTGGTAGTAAATGGTATTAAGAAATTAGTGCTAACTGGGATGGATGGGGTAATGAAAATAGTAATGTGACTGTGTTAAAAAGCCTTAAAGTACATACGGACTGATTGAATTCATGTCTGGGATTTGCTTTAAAATAAACCAGCAGCAATAAAACGGTACTGGGTTAGATAAAACAAAAATGGTAGACTATTGATCATTGTTGCTGTTGGGTGATGGGAACATGGGAGTTTACTATTAATCTATTACTGTATCTACTTTTTTGTAAGGTTGAAAAGTTTTAACATTAAAAAGTTTAAAAATTGCAGTAGAGCCTACTCTACAGCTCCAGAGAAACATGCAATGGGACACATACCTCTTTTGCCATTGAAATAGCATAAGGTACTAGAAAACCTAAAACCTGAAGAAGGGTAAGGTTCTGAGGAAAAACATTTGTCAGAGGTGTCAGTCCTAAGAGTTCAGAAATAACCACAACAGTTTTAGATCAGAGCTCTGTGGGGGATGATTCCAAATTGAAACAAAATGTGGGACTCAGGGAAAATTTTCCCTAGCAGGCAATAGTTATAACCTGAAAAATTCCATAGCGAGAGGAATAGCAGTCATTATGATGGTCAGCAGGATCGGCTCCAAGAGTGAATGACGTGTATAGTCCCCCAGGGCACCATGCTTAGAGGACCCCATGCTTCGTTTATTTTTCTGCTGCCTGTGTCTTGAAATTATAAGTGATTTTTGAACTAGGGGCCCTCACTGTCATTTGCACCTGGTCCACAAATTATGGAGCCAGTCCTGAGAGCCTGGCGGTGAGAGCTAAAACTGCCTTCTTAAAATAGGGGTGAAGGCTGCACCTCTGTTGGAGTTCCAGAAAAACAAGGCTCCAAGGTGAAATGGAAAATTAAAAAGTTGCAAAATGCTGGATGGGTCGGAAGGAAGTGTCAGTGAAGACTAGAAGGCAGAGGCTGTCCCCATTGGAAAGTCTAAATTTCTCAAGAAGACAAGCCAGCTAGGAGGCAGTGTACATTTCTTCCAGAGCGACAAACATGGTACCCCATCTGAACACCTGATAGGAGATTTCTCCCAACTTAGTCTAAGTTCACAGATTGTGGACCCTTGACAACTAACACAGAGTGACTGGCATCTGAGCGAGGGTACACCCAGGGATTCTTTTCCTTCTGATGTTTTCTGGCAACAATAATGGAGACCTAGATTGCACAACATAATTGAGTCCATATTCATCATTTGGCTGAAATAACTCTTGTAGGGGCTTGGGGCTATGCTTGTGTGTCCAGAATTTTTTGAGTTTGAGTCTACTGCAATGATCATTTTATGGGTCCCACTACCTTCGAGAATCTGGGGAAAAAAGCAGGATCCTTGAAAGATTGAGAGTGGGTTTAATTCAATTCCATGAATGCTGGAAAAGTGTAGACAAGCAGCTGCTGAAGACGACAATAGTCAGTGTGCCCTTAAAACTGAATGAGAGCCTTCTGGCTGAAGATGAGAAGCATAAGAAACTGGAAAACTATGAAATCTAGATTGTTTTTTTCTGCTTTAATTTACAAAGGCAAGAATTTTCATTTGGGGACTTTAAATTCTTCCTGGAAATTTAATAATAAGGGAGGGTTTATTTATTTATTTATTTATTTATTTTGTAATTTGTGGATTTTTCTCTTCTTTTGGCTGGCGTTACATTATTTGGAATATCATTTGGGCTCATTGCAAAACCTATGATGATCCATATTGCACAACACAGTTAAGAATTATGTGCGATGGTAACTAAAACAGAGTCCATCATCGTTCTAAAGGTCAACGTAGCCTTGGAGTTAATTTAATTAATGTGCCTCTCTGTCCCATATCAGAACCTTCTGGGGGGTCCAGTGGGGCACAGGAGGGTACAGAAAGGAGCACCATTGGCATTGCAGGTGGCTTCATGAATGTAGGGTTGTGCTGACAACCTGCTAGTCTCCTGCTCCAAGGGGGCAGATAGACCCTTGGCTGATCATGGGTTTCACTGTTAAGTCTGATGGGTTAAGAGAAAAAAATAAAGGCCAGGAAATAAAGGGAAGCTGGTCTCTCCTGCCCTTCCACATTCTTGCCAAAAGATAAAATAGAAACTTGACTCTTTTTTCAGTATTGAAAGATAGCTTACACCTTTCCTGCCAGTTTCCCTCCCTCAAAGAAGGTTGCAGATGTCTTTTAGGTTTTGACTCAGATGCTTTCTCGACACATCCCCCTCACACCATGTCATAAGTATTGATTTGTTTGTTTTTTGGCTGTCTCTTCTCCTGGAATGTAAGCATCAGAAGGGCAAAGCTTGCTTTGTTCATTAACACAAGCTGATTGATAGATAGACAGATCATTGGTCGGTTCATTGATCAATTGATCCAGAACCCTGCATGATACATGGTAGGCACTCAATAGCTATTTGTTGAATGAGTGAATTAGTGACTCCTCTGATTGGTGAGATTGGGGGAAAGTGCTTGTGTATATGATGAGTATCTCAATCCTCTCTGGGCCATCTTTCTGCCAGCTACCCAGCAAACAAGAAGGGTATGGGTTAATATGCAGTAGGTAAGTTCTCCAGGTCAGGACTTCTCCATCCTATGACTCCAGGTGAAAGGTGGAGGTGTGGGGAGGAATCAGTAGATCACTTGACTCTAATTCTTGGATGAAGGAAGAGAAAGCTTTATTTTTCAATTCAGCTTTATCAGCAATAAAGCTAATATTTTTATACCCATCAGTATTTGTTACCAGTTCCAAGCATAAAAGGTGAAGGGATGGAGAAGGAAATTTCACCACATTTATCAAACATTAAAAACAATAAAGCCAGTTGCCATTAAAAATAAGTGCAAGACTGCTCCATGGATAACAGTATACCTGTAATAATAAACCTAAACATAGTTCAATAATAAACTCCCATTGTTTTAGCGGTAGCCACAAACTGAAAATTCGTTCTAAGTCATCCATTTTAAAAGTAATGTGATAGGTTTCATATCAAATAAATGTCCCTTGAATATCCCTATTTTACCTTTTATTTGCATGAAAGACAATATAAAAGTGTTTTTGTTGCATAAACAAGCTGTTTAATAGAAGGGGCATGGCATTACTGAGTAATTTGGAAAATGTTTACAATTATTTTGATGTGGATTTTTAAAGAGAAAAATTATCCAACTCTTCTTTCTACAAATGGTTTTATCCATCATTCTCCAATTCACTGTGAGCTGTTTCTGACTTGCTTTCCTATGGGCAAGCACGTTATTGTTCATTTGCAACATGTAAAATAGACACGGGCAATCTATTTATCCCTGGGTTTTCTCTCATGGTATCTAGTCCTGAGTTTTGGGCTTTACTTTCTCTGGGGTAAGTTTACAATACTAACTGCAGGTTGAGAATCCTGTATTCATAATTGGGCTTAAGCAGCCAGTGATTCCAAAGTTCTGTATAATATAACCGTATTGTATTCCCATTTCCCTTCTCTCTCTGTTTCTTTTCTTTTCCTTCCTTCCCTCCCTTCTTCCCCCAACCCTGCCACATCTTTCTCATTCCATTTTTCAAAGCACTTTCAGATATATAATAAAGTTTATTATTTGTTGCCATTTTAAGGGGTAATCTGAATTTGTAATAAGGAAGTAGGGCCATTATACACTCTGAAATTTCCCTGGTGGGGTAATGGAAAGCCTAACAGGTGGGGGACCCAAGTTAAATCCTGAAATTAATAAGCAGTTTGGCTTGAGATGAATTGCCTCTCTTTTCTTGGTAAGCGAGTAGGATCAGAAGAATACTCAAGTCCCTTATAAATTCTATTTTTGAGCAATTATTTCAAAGGACACAATAAGTTTGCATGAATTTTTTCTTTCGTTCTTTTCCGTCTTCCTAATTTTCTAGCTTCTCTTAAAGAGGTCTTTGAGGCTACTTGATTCAAACCAGCACTGACAGGAGTGAATTGAAAACAAGCAAAACAAAAACTAAAAAACAAACAAACAAAACCCCCCAAAACCACACAGGAGCAGGTGAAATCATTTTATCTAAATTTAGTTATAAGCAGCCTGATATTTAGAAATAGGAAAACATCTCGGATACCTTATTTGAAATACTAAGATAAGGAGGTGGTATTTCAAAGAATACCATCCTAGGGTTTATTCCTAGACCCAAACTGTATTATATGAGAACTTGTGAATTTCATCCAAAATGTACAAAAGTTAGATTAGAACAGTTTGATTGATTTGGTTTGGTTTGGAGCAGTTGCATAATACTTGTCCACTTCAAGTAATGACAGTAAAAACCTAAGCTGGCACCTTGACATTTTTACAAGTCTCCAAACATTGTAACACCCTCACCTCCTGTCCCCCCAAGACTTTTGGTCAGAGGATCTTTCTATTCCAATCTGTGTGAGATTTATATTCTCATGCTGATTTACGTCATTTCATTTTGTTTGCATTTTCAGAGTTTGGGGTACAAAGTTTAAACATTTCTGTTGATTCAAACTTTTCTTAATAAAAGTAAATTCTCAATAACTATACTATGTAATAAGGCAGCCCATCTAATAACACTGTTAAATGCTGAATTAATATTCCCCCTACATCGTTTGTTATTTCCTTACAAAATCATGGCACTCAGAGTTGTTTACAAGGTCAGAGAAATAAACAGTTGAATCGAATCATACATTTAAAAAGAAGCAGTGCAGGAAGCAAAAAAAATACCTTTAGTATCTTGCTCAGGTTCACTCTCTTCTATTAATAGAAACAAGACAAACAAACAAACACAAACAAAAACAACGCATCATGAAAAGGGAAATCTTTGAGCACTGAAACAGCGCTGTAAAGATGAATTCTGTAAAGAATCTGCTTGTTTCTTGTCTCAATGAGAGACAAATGCAATCAAGTGAAACTGCTGACCTTTTAAAAGCAAACTATTAAATGACATAAAATTTCAAATCATTACTTTTAGGCAGTATTACACAGAAAATGAACTACAGCATATCCCAACAACACAGCTCATTCATGCATTTTTATTGCGATGTTGACAATTACCCTTTCTTTCAAGGCCACAGACTGTCTACTCTTCTGATAATAGTAGTAGTGATTGTGCTTCTCCTTGTCAGCATGGCTTCTCCACTTACGAGGCCCTGCTGTGAAGTCAGTGATGTTGAATCTGGGATCTCAGCTATCATTTCTATGGTAATAGACCCATGTTGTGGTAAACAGAGGATTAGGGGGTGTCTGCAGAACAGAGCCTACAACCAACAGAGATTCTCTCCTCTGTATCAATTCCCAGAGGCTGCTCAGAGAGCAGAGAGGAGCAAGTCATTCTCTTTCAGGAAAAAACCAGTAAAGCAAGCTACAAAGAAAAATATAAAAATATCTAAATTGGGTATACGGAATTGAGAATTTTTAGAATTTTAAAAATCCTAGAAAAGAGACAGCCACCAAATTAATTGTTCCAAAATGTTTAATACAACCATATCAGATGTAGAGCCCACATGAGGCTCTACTTTTCTATCATGAAGATTTATTTTTCATGTCAATTTAGACCTTTCTTTGTTTTTTAAAAAATATTTTAATTTTATTGGAGTATAGTTAGAATAGACCTTTCTTTGAATTAATGATAAGCCAAGTACAATATTTGTTTTTAGTATAAAATGGCAATGCTATTGTTAACTACTTTTAATGATAAGAATACATTGGTATAATTCTTTACAGATTATGGAGACTTTCACACACATTGTACATTATCTCACTTAACCCTCACCATATCTCTGTGATTGTACATGACTGATATTATTCAGCCCATGCTCCAGACAAGGAATGTGAGACTCACAGATGTGCTGCAGATGCAGACCAGAAATGCCACTCCAACTTTCAGACACCAAATTTTCTGTTCTAACCTAACATCACAGTGAGAAGCCCTCATTTTGGTAATTAATACCCAATACTCTTAAATTTAAGTGAACTTATAATTTCCCAGTTAGATTTTACTCTGAACTTTCCCTACCTCCACCAATCAAGTCCGTGGCACATTCTTATTTTATTCTTTTAAGTATCAAGGTCATGTTGGCTAAAAATGAGTTTTTTTCCAAGCTAAAAACTGGTCATCTGGACACTTGAAAACAGCAGAGATTCCCTGTTTGCCACACAGACCTTAATCAGAAGAAATAAATAAAGGTCCATAGTTGGACCAGATTGGACCTGAAAAATTATATTTGAATGCCTTTGGGCTGCACATATCTTTCTAGTTCGTCAGCACAACTGTGCTTATTTCTAAGCTTAGAAACCCACCCCCCTTTTTTTTTCCACCAGCCAAATAACTATTTATGAGTGCCTGAGATGGGCAAGAGACTTCTCTGGGAATATTAAGTGTCTTTATTATCTGGCTGCTATATCTCCAAAATTTTGTTCCACTAAAGTTGAAGGGCCTTAGTAAGTTTTGAGAACTTTATTTACTCATCTCTTACACTACTCTCGCTAGGATTCTAGAGCAAGTACAGGTAAATCCTCAGTCTCCTTTTAACTTTACACCGTGATCTTTTACTGGGCTGTATTTTAAAGTAGACTCTGAGGGCTATGCTGATTTTCCTTTGCCATCTTTCACCTTGTTGTTACTATTGTTATTATTGTTCATTTTACTTGATTTGTTTGGAATTGGAAGCAGTTTTGAACTAATGCACCCATTTCATCCACTCCAGATATGTAGAACCAACTCGGAAGATGAAAGAATGTCTAAGATTTGCCATTTTCCTAGGAGGAGGTCTGGAAGTTCCACCAGAAATTATACTTCCGTATATAGACTCTCAAAGTTTTTTTCTACACACAAATGCAAATATACATCTTTATAGATACATATTTACATATGCTTAGGTATCAATATTCACATTCACACACATGCGCACACAATTGAGGTTACTTTACATTAGAGACAAATATGCAAGAATACCTGCAAACTATTTAAGGTTGAGTACAAGCATTCAGTGTATGACATTGTTATTTCAAGGTCAAACTGTAGTCCTAGTTTTTCCGTGTATCCTGCTTGCCTAGCCTACCACGATCCCTCTTGTCTCCTAAACTGATTGCTTTACCTCTTATCAATTTTTACATATTCTGTTTCATGGTCTTTATTCTCACTTAATTGTTAAATTTTCATTTAATTGCCTTATGTGTACTGCATCAGTCTTGTCTTCCAATGTGATTTGTAATCTTCTTTGGGGGGTGGGGAGTAGGGCGTGGAGGAGGGAGCAGCATAGCATACTTTGCTTTTGCCGTCTTTTTTCCCCCTAAAGTCCAGCACAGTCTCTTGTAGAGAAAGGAAATTCTTTAAAAAAGAGTTGGATAGTGATTCATTTTCCACCTCTGCTTTCTTGGGATTGTTCAGTAGGACATTTAGAACAGAGAATCGGAGACTTCTCGTATTGGAATAATCTGAGATAAAATCAACATCCAAGTTAAAGAGGATATCCATCATTTTCTTGAATACTTTGGTTTATGAGGAACTCAGCATTATCATATCAACCCATTTTAAACAACTACGTTTTAAAAATATATGCATATATATTCTAAATCAAACTAAAATCAGTCTCCTTGTAATCAACCCCCTGCCAAGACCTAGTTCCTACTTCTATCCACTGGACAAAAATGAAAAAAAAAATCCATCAAATATTTTCATTTTTCCAAGCTTGCTAGCCCCAGTTTACCATCCTGACTGCTCACTTTTTTTTTTTTTTTTTTTTGCAGTACGCAGGCCTCTCACTGTTGTGGCTTCTCCCGTTGCGGAGCACAGGCTCCGGACGCACAGGCTCAGCGGCCATGGCTCACGGGCCCAGCCGCTCCGCAGCATGTGGGATCTTCCCAGACCGGGGCACGAACCCGTGTCCCCTGCATGGGCAGGTGGATTCTCAACCACTGCACCACCAGGGAAGCCCCTGACTGCTCACTTTTGAACCACCTCTTATCTTTCCCTCTTTTCGTAATTTATCCTCTTATCTTGTGGTACCAGGAACTAAAACTAACATACACCTAGAGTCTCACAAATTCAAAGAAGAGTGAGACTCTTTCTAAATACTCTACCTCTATGAATCTAAATTTGCATAAGTTTTTATTTGCATTCATATAATAAAACAGGTCATTGGTTCCACTGAAAGTCCTGAATACCCAATACTCACTTCTATATTTGCTTTTATTAAGGTCTATCTCCCCAATTTTGAATATGTGTGTGTGTGTGAGAGTGAGTAAATATGATTTGATTCTAAGGTCAATTAACTTTTTCCTACTCAGTTCACCGTATTAGTTGTTGGAAGAAGAAGTTGGGGGGGGAAATGTATTGTTGTATAGAAGGAGGGAACGCCATCAAGGTTCTCTGGTGGAAATAAAAGGAATATATTTAGTTAAATAATACTGGTCATGTAGATCTTGTAGAAAGAAAGAAATGAAACCAGAAGAGAGGACAGGCAGACCTGTGAGACGGTTTCCATTCTTTTGACTGTTAAGAGTGAGGAAAGCCAAGAAGATAATAGGAATTTGGCTATCTAGAGTTGAAGTCTCAATGGAGGCTGAAATAGCACATTCTTTGCTCTTTGTAGGATGGCATCATTTATAATTTTCTTCTTAGGCAATATCTTAAGGAAATCTCTGGTACTCTAAGAATACCATTCTAGGGCTTTTTCTAAGGGCATACTCAGAAATTGGGAAATTAAAATTATATTACCAGAATTGTTTCCTTACAGTTATATATAATACCCTTAAAACAAACCAGGCAAGTGGATCTGGGTTTGAGTCCTCACTCTACTGCTTATTAGCTGTTTGATCTGTGATAGTGCTCAACTTCTTTGAACTTCAGCTTCTTCATGCAGAAAATGTAGGTATTGACTCCCAACTCAGAATTATGAAGAAGATTAAGTGAAATGATTTGTACAAACAAGTTAATACAGCAACTAAGACACAGCTAGAAGGTACTGAGGGCTAATTTTGAAGCCATGTCTTCTAGCTCTTTCTTGCTTGCTTGCTTGCTATTTCTATCTCTATGGTATCTTCCTGACTGATGAAAGCTGTTCTTCCAACTGACTTCAGAGGTAGAAGGTTATTTTATTTTATCTTGTCTTTAAATTTCAGTCTGCCTTAGCTGGCTGCATCCCAGATATTGATCATGTTGAATAGCCTCTTTGTAGGTGTTAAAAGCCTGTGCTTAAATCCATTCCTCAATTATCCGAGAAGAATCACTCTAGAAAGAGAAATCCATTCTTCAGGCCCTATTATTAAAACATAGATGCTAATCAATATTAGATTATTTGAATCCATTCTTAAATAGACTACATTTGTCTCATATAGCATTGTATTTTAAGAATTATTGAGTCAGAGATGCCTGTTAGTAGACAACCATCACAAAGGACAAAAAAGGTCATTTTAATTATTAATTTTATACTTTTAAAAAATGGCTCAGGGGTTGTTGAAAAGAAATCACAGGGAGGCTCTGTGGTACTTTGTTTCTGAACAGATTCTTCTTTTGTTTTCCAATCTTTAAAAGAAAACCTGACAATAGTAATGATAAACCTAAGTAAATACCTGGTTTTCCTTTCCTGACTTCTTGGTGGCTAAAGCAAAGAAACCCGGTCCTGGTGTGCTGCCACTGTTTACATTTCTGTCCCCTTTGAAGCAGAGCAATGCATAAAGAGGTTTATCCACTGTGGCTCCATCTCTGAAGGGACGGGAGCGCAAGTTCCTTTAGAAAAACATACATGGTACCCTCACACACTGTGACTCTCTCCTCCAAGTCAGGCTGGCCTGCCTCTGTGACATTTCAATTCTCTAAAGTGGCTTGGATTGGGAACATTTCTGTGGCCGTTGAGATAATAACATTTTCCTAGCTTGTAAATATGGATGGTGAATAATGACTGTGAGTAAGACATGTTTACCAAGGAAATCAGACAAGAGCCACACAAAGTTAACTTGTTTTGATTTCAGTCCTCGTAGCTAGAGCAACTATTAGGAATATTTTTGTTAAAAATGGTTCTGAAAGTACATTACAAGTTTAACTGTAAGTCAAAAGTTGAATTTCGGTTCTGATTCACTTCTTTCACTCTTAAAAAAATTATCTTCTGGTTTTAATGGGAGGAGATGCTAAACAGCTTGATGATGAGGACGGAAGTCGTTATTAGTTTGCCCTTTCAAAAGGTTTTTATTTGGGACTAATTTTCGATTTACAGAAGATGTAAAGGAAGCATACGAAAGTTCCCAGGTACTCTTCACTCGGTTTCCTCCAGTGTTAACACTGTATATAACTACAGTATATTTATCAAAATCTTCGTTTACTTTTAAATGACATTTTGACCTAATTGCATGAAAAGGAAGATACCTGAGCTCTGACAGTAGTCAAAGAAGGTGAAGTTTAGTAAGAACCAGCATTTTCAAATTACTTATTTATTTTTTAGCTGACCAGAAATTTTAGCTGGGAAAAGAAACAGGAGTCACAACCTTAATCTTAAGTGATACTGTAATATCCCGGTTGTCTAAAGTGGCTTGGCTTGGGAACATTTCGGTAGCCTTTGAGATGGGATTCTGTATGTTCCAATAGGACCATAGATAGGCCTCCAAACTGTAGGGTCCCATGCTGATGAGATGGTAGATATGCACTCATTTTTAAATGATGTCCAAGAAAGATAGCATAGACTATAAACTCAAATAGCTTGTGAGTCAAATTGCAGCTCCTTCTGGTCTTCATAGCGCCTCCAATAGATACTATCCCAAGCTCTTTAGTCCATCTTTGACTCCCTGGTTAGGGGTCAGTGTGCCTGGCTAGCATGATAAGTCTGCCTTTTCCCCTCCCTCACTGAGATATGATCTGTACCATGAGCTGCCATTCATCCATCAAAGAAAGCCCTGTGGGACCTCACCTCTCTGAAGCTTTCCCTGACCTTTCACTGTCTCCCCTGTCCTGTGTATGTATCCTGCCCAAACTTCTATCATTGCAAGTACATTGAACTTTAATTACTCTAATTACTTGCTTGCATGTTCACCTTCCTCACTAAATATGAAAACTTTTCAAGAAATGAACCATGTCTTATTTATCTCTGTAACCTTGGATTTATCTCACTACATGGAATATAGTAGGCCCTCAACAAATGAATCACTTTGAAGCTATCCTAATACTAATGGTGAATAAGCTAAGTTTCTTCTTAAATTTTTAAGCTTCATCTGGAATAAAGACATTCCAGGTAGAAATCCTTAAATCAATGTTTCGCAAAGTGTAGTTCATAGACTACCTATGTAGGGATCATTTGGGAGATTGTTAAAAGGCCTTAACAGAGACGCATCAGATCTGAGTCCCTGGGGAATGCCAACTAGAGCTACGCCTTTAAATAAGATCTGATGTGCACTGATGCTTGGAAACCACTACCTTGGAGGAAGAGTTCCATTAGTCCATCAGCTTTGTTATTTCCCTCTCCTTTCGTAGAGAATTTTGAAGTGAGTCTAATCAGTGATATGACAGTCAATTAAATGAATTCACAACACATTCGTTTTAAGAAGAGGAGACCTCTTGTTGGGTTTAGTGTAACGGATACTATGACTAAGCTTCACACTGAATTCTGAGATACCTGCAAGCTAGAGCAAAACGTAAAAGAAAATAAAGTACATAGTTCTCGCCACAGGAAGGAGTGCAAAATGGTCTCAAGAGAGACCATTGTGTTCTTCCCAGGCACTAAATTTTTAAAGCAATTTCTCACTTAAGATGTTTTGCAGAGCGGTGAGTGACGGAATGATCAATATTTTCAACAAGCTTTTTGGCAAACAGCTATTTCTGTAGTGAATAAAATATGATGTAAGCTTGGGGTATGCACTAAGGTTGCCTCGACTTTCCTGTTTTGATACTTTTTTTGTGGGGGACAGTTTGATTCTAAACAGCCCATTTCTAGTTTGCCAGTAAAGGCACATCTTCATACAGCTCCTTAGATAAGCATCCTTATATCACTTGTCGCAATGGGGCCAAACTAAAGTTATAATCTCTAACAAGTACCAAGAATGTAGGGACAAAGCATTGCTGATTGAGGGTCGATTTATGTTCTTTGGAAGCAAGAGAAGCAGTTGGTAATGCTGACATTCTATTTATGAAATTTGAGAAGCCGAACCAGCAATATTCTCTGGATAGAAGTCATCCAGCTTCATAACAACGTAAAAAACAGACAACAATACCAACAACAGCCAGTATTCATCAAAGAGCTACCATGTAGACACTGTATATATGCTATCTCAGCCCCTTTTAAGAACTCTATGTTCCAAGTCATATTGCCCCCATTTCACAAAGGGGAAATAGACTTGCAGAGGTTAAGTAAATTATCCAATCTCACGTAATTAGTAAGTGGCAGAGTACTGATCTATGTAACATAAACATAGAAGAAGAAAAGACTCGAGAATGGGGTAATGAAAGATGTCCTGGTCTAGGGGTTAAGACATCCAAGCTCTTGGATAACTTAGGCAAAGTAATCCTTTTTCTGGTCTCAAGTTTCCTTATCTGAAGACTAAGGGATTGAGCCATAACTTCTAGGGCTCATTTCAGATTTTAAAGCCGATGGTTACTCTTCTGATAGAACCAAAGTTAATAAAACATCAACTCTATTCTAAATAAAAATTTAGTTTTTGCATTGAACTTTATTGCTTCTACCTCAAGGATAAAGACGACACATGGAGTAAAGAGCTGTAGACGTCTTTCCAGTTGCTTAAGTCGTTGCTTTCATTGTACTGAAGTTACTTCAGTTCTAGAACTAATATTGATAACTATTATTTGAGTGATTCCTCTGTTCCAAGCACTCTTCTAAGAGCTTTAAACATGGTATTGAGGTTTATCCTTTTTCAACTTATGAGATAGGAAGTATTATTCACCTTATTTTACAGGTAGGGAAACTGAGGCACTAAGAAACGAAGTAACCCACCTGAAGTTAACATAAGTAGTAAGTGGTGGAGCCACGGTTTGAACTTAAGCAGTTGACTCTAGTCTCTGGAGCCCAGGCAGTTTTCTCAAAAATCTGGAGCCCATGTTATTAGCCAGTACGTTAAGTTCCTTCCAAAAATCATGCCTTGTATAGTTTATCATTGGTGGAAATAAATATACTAATTAAAAATTGAAAGTCACATATTGGATCTCTGAAGGAAACAGGTGAATGTATTATTTGAATTCCATATTGCCATAGAGTCCTGACAGCTTTCTGTGATACCTTTGCATGATTCAAAATAGCTACATTTTGAAATTAAGCCCAGTGATGACATGGTCTTGTATGTATGGTCTCATACAGCACCTGGTGTATTGCTCAAGGAAACTTTGTTGGATGAATGCATTAGAGAGAAAGAATTTTTCATTTTTTTGGTGAATGTATGTTTGAACTTGTACGTCTCATTTTAATACCTAAACAATGAAAATAAAAGCTTACTCCAACTAGAGGATGCATATTTTAGGTCCCAATAACTTTTCATTTCAAATGATATAATGTCAACATTGTATCAATTTGATTATCTTAAATAATTGAAGACAAATCTTTGAAGCACATTTTCTTTTCTTAAAAGCGATTCAAGAGGGCCTAACTAGAGAGCCTTGAAGTATTATATGTTCAGTGCATAATCATCATATAACTATTTTTTGTCCTTAGAGAACTTTACTGACAACTCTTCAACTAAAGGACCACTTTACCATTGTTTCTCAAAAGCACTACAGAACTTTCTAGATGAGAATGCAGCATAATCTCCCCTAAAGTTGAAATCAATGGGTCAAACCCTTCTTTTAGAGCATGCACCCTATTAATCATGCAGATTTAATTTTCCCCATGATAGCCCCCCGAGTTATCAAAGATTTATGCCTGTTTCTTTTCTTTGGTTTTTAAATACACAGTGTACTCATGACAGCAAATCAAAGCTGTTAGTGGCATCAGGCAGGTAGAATTGATGCCGGGAACAGGGCCACTGCAAATTTTATTAAGACTGCAATCACTGAGAGCACAGCACACGTTGGGGGTTTAAATACCTCTCTCTGTGGCATTTGTCATATTAAGAGCTGCAGCATAAACAAAGGAAAGAGCAAGTCAAATGTATGTAAACATTTCTAGATGCAGTAAGGAAGTCTGATCTCTAGGAAAGAAGACAGCCAGAAGTCTAACATTTTTGAAAACAGTTCTGATCTCTGAGAGTTAGATCTCTTGCCATTTGCCTCTGGGACATCCTATGTGTGTATTTGTTTTGGGCTTTTAGAGTTCTACTTATATACTGTGTATGTTTGCCAAAAATCTTCAACAACAACAACAAAAGCCTCCAATAGACCAGGTCATCCCTAAGGATACATGGTGAAGCTTTTCAGGTTGCAGAGAAAGGGACTGACAGCAATAAAGTGCCCTGTTCAGTGCTGGGAAACTCTTGCTCTGGAGCCAATTAAGTTTGCCAAATGGCTCATCTTCCCTCCTCCTCACTCCCCAAAATGCCTCTCCCAAGTGTGGAGACATGGGTCTATTTTTGAGGCCCCCTGCAAATAAGGAGTTGTTTAAACATTAGAGGAGCCTACTGTAACCCTCTATGTAGAAGGGTTCTGTTCTCTTCTTGGTCTGCTTCTAGGGCTCTCACTTGCAGCTTTATACTGATGCCAAGCCACCTCTTCCCACTGGTGATCACTGACTGAAAACCCTTGGTTCTAGCCTCTCTTCTGCCTAATCTTTTCCTTAATGGCTTAAAGCTCCAAGAAGAAACAAGGCAGCAATAGAAAATGCAATTAGCAGGGAGCCCAATCCATTCCAACATCCATCTATTTTAATTTGGGTCTCAAGTATTCTACACTCAACCAGTTTCTATACACAAAGCAGGATTCGTCTGAATGTGATATTCACAGAATGTATAAGATCCGCCCTCGCTCCAAATAAATAAATCATTTCATTAATAATTAAGGCAAAGGATATAAGGGAAGTATAAGGGAAATATGTAAGAATATAAGAGAAATATAAGAAAATTAGATATTTGTAGTTTTTTTTTAATGGATCCTTTCCAATGATTAAAAAACTCAGAACAATGTTCTTTCTGGCTACAAAAAGAATAATTACATTATCGTATTAGAAGTGTTTAATTTCTGTGGTGTAGTGGTTATGAAACACTTTTTAAGGGAGAATATCCCTCTCGTCAAAATTGGAAAAGTAAAATAAGAATCTGGTACTTCAGAGGTCATTCAAAGCCTCCCCTGATGGCAGCCTCTCCTTGAAAACTTCAGCTCTACCACTCAGATCGTCACACAACATGGTGGTATCGCCCTGCCACTGAGTGCTCTGGAGTACTGAGTACTTCGGAGTACTCAGGAGAAAACTGTTTCAGTTAAAGACACATAGGAGAAACAGTAGGGATCATTCTTTGGATGGGCACATGCCTAAGGTAGAACATGAAATAGATTGGAGAAAGAAACAACGCTGTCCCTTGACTTAGAAGAGAATTCCTTCCATAGGTCCCTGAGAAGTCACCTTGTCTGTTTTCAACCAAACAAAACGAATGCAGCAAGTCTCATTGTTCAGGGCCGGCAGGGGGAGGGGAGCCTACATAGAATTATGCTGCTGAAAATGATGTTTTTACCTCTGTGAGGAACTAATTAAAAGAAATGATCTCAAACAGAAGGGACATTTCTAGTTAAATATAAGGAAATCTTTCTGAGCCAATATGATTGATTTATCTTTGTTTTATAATTGTATATTCATTCTCATATCTGGAGACAGCTAAGGAACCATCTTAGCTAGGGGGCAGAAGCCACAAACAAGGTATGATTGCCTTTCAGCTGGGTAAGACAAATCTCAACTTCAGATATATTAAAATGTATAATAAAGAAACAAAAAATTAGCCAATGCTTGTTGTAAGAAACCAATGACTGTGAGATTCACTCCAAATATGGTAAAATATTTTAAAATGAACATGTAGAAAATGAAATTTTCTATGAAATATGACATACAGATTTCTCTGGCCCTCATTTATCCTGCCATGAGGCCTATCCTAAAGCCTACTGTCACAGAGGTACCCGAGAGAGGGGTTAACATTTCCAGAGGGAGAGCCTCCATATTTGTGAGACTGACAGCTCTTTTCTGCATTCCAGGTGACTATGGAATTTGGGAAGCCAGAGATTTCCCTGCCAATGGCAAATCAGTATAGCTATATAGTTCTCACGCAGGAGTGCTTCACTTTTCTATGTGAACTTACTGTTATTTTACTTTATGAGTCAATAACACCTAACCAAGTGTAGAAAATATTCATTGAGAAATCAGAACCCATATGGAATTTTAGTTTGGATCCTCCAAGCTACTACAGAATCATATATTCCAGGTTTCTGCCCATAATCAAGAAAGAAGAGTCAAACGAGGAGAGTTCACCAGTAGCTGCCACTCTCTGAACCTTTTCACTTCCCACTCCATCTAAGTGGCTCCCTTACTTCCTCAACTTACTGTCTTTACGGGTTAATTCCCTCCCTAAGGAAATGGCAGCTTCCCGTGTTCTGTTTATCATGATCCCACCCTGAACATTCTTCAGCCAATAGGCAAGAGTTGTGAATATCTAATCAGCAGAGAGATCGATTGCCTTTGACAAAACTTTTCCCATCCCTGAGTTTGTTCTAGAGCAGAATGGAGCAACAGAGCTACAAAAATAATATGTAAAACCAATGAACAGAAAGGTTGATGTCACTTGATTAAAATAGTATAATATTTGGAAGAAGTCACTTTTTCCAAAGCATAAATACAAGCATTAATTCTTCCTCATTATAAAGGTCTCTTCATAAAAGTTCAGAAATTAGAAAGCTATATAAAGTATATGATGGAAGGTTACCAACCCCCCCCATGTAATTCTATATGCAGAGATGATGACTATTAACAATTTGGCATTTATACTCCAGTGTATAATATATAACATACTGTTCTTTAACTTACTTTTCCACTTATGAACACATTAATATTTCTAATGGGTTAATACTTCTAAAGAAATAGGATATTGCCTTGCACATGGTAAGCACTATGTAAGTATTAATTAAATTACTACTAATAAAAGCAGCAAATATATCATGCTTACTGTGTGCCAGTATTAATTCATGTAATCATTGCAAAAACCTAAAAGGTAGGTCCTATTTTTACCCCTGTTTTAGAGATGAGGAAAATGAGATTCAGAGACAGGAAACAGACCCAAGTCACATATATGGTGGAAAGTCTTAGAAATTAATACATATAGATCGATCTCATCCTTTTTAATGGTCACATGGAATTTCATCACATATTATGTCAGTCTCCTATTGATGCAAATTTAAATTATTTTTAAAAATTTACTATTATAAACAACTTTGTGATAATCTTGAGTATATACTTCTGTAAATAATTCCCTTAGAAAAATTTTTAGAAGTTAAATTATTGAGACAAATCGATTCACATTTTAAAGTTTGATGGTTATTAAAAACAAAAAACAAAAAACATATCCACTAGGCTACACCAAATTATAAGAATAATTGCAATTGCTGGTTTCCCACACCCTGTCTATTGTTGTTATTCTAATTGATGTTCTTTGTAAGTAATCTGTCTTTTCTTTAATAATTAACATCACCTTTTTGTCTTTGGTTCATTATGTGTTTGGTTCATTATAATGTGTCTGGGTGTGCAAGTATTTCTATATCTGCTCTTTATTTTTACTATTGGGACTTGGTGTACATCTTGTACTTGAAGATTTAAGTTTTCATCAGTTTTGGCAAGTTCTCAGGCATCATGCTTTTGAGTATAGCTTCTCTTATATTTCTCTATTCTCTCTTTCTATAATTTACATCCTTAGTTATTTCTTTTTTTATCCTTAATTATTTCTTAAATTCAATTTCATCTTTCCCATCTCTGTGCACTGAATTCTTAATTCTGAAGAGCTGACTTCTAATGTGTGAATAATCTCTTTATCTCTAATATACCATTATTCAACCACTGAATTTTAATTTTAACCATTATATTTTTCATTTGTTAAAATTATATTTAATTCTTTATCAGAACTGTCTCTCTTCTTCCTAATGTATTTTACTTTTTTGTTGTTCCTCCTTTTGTGTCTTTAGTTTAAACATATTTATTTTAGAATATCTATTATATTGTGTTGTTAATCGAATTTCCTGGGGTTTAAATCACTTTGTATATTGTGTCAGCTAATTCTCACTCAAGGCGGGTTGTTTCCTGTGGATGCGATAATTTTGTATTGTGAACTCATCCTCAGTGTGGCTTTACCTATGAAAACCCTATGTAACCTGTGTAAGGTGTTTCTTTTTTCAGCTTTTTTGTTGTTAAATTTTTGACCAGGGACTAATTTTTAAACTTTTTCTTTTAAAGTATGGTTTATTTACAATATTGTATTAGTTTCAGGTGTACAGCAAAGTGATTCAGTTTTTTTTCAGATTATATTTCATTACAGGTTATTACAAGATATTGAATATAATTCCCTGTGCTATACGGTGAATCCTTGTTGCTTATCTATTTTATGTATTTTTTTGTATCTGTTAATCCCATATTCCTAATTTGTCCCTCCCTCCCCTTTTTGGTAACCATAAGTTTGCTTTCTGTGTCTGTGAATCTGTTTCTGTTGTGTATGTAGATTGATTTGTGTTATTTTTTAGATTCCACATATGTCTTTCCACATATTTGTCTTTCTCTGAATGATTTACTTCACTAAGTATAATATCATCTAGGCCTACGCATGTTGCTGCAAATGACAATATTTCACTTTTTTTATAGCCAGGTAATGTTCCATTTTATATATACCACATCTTCTTAAGCCAGTCATTTGTTTATGGGCACTTGGGTTGTTTCCATGTCTTGGCTATTGTAAATAGTGCTGGATTGGGGTGCACACATCTTTTTGAATTAGAGTTTTCATTTTTTCTGGATATATGCCCAGAAATGCGATTGCTGGATCATATGGTAGCTCTATTTTTAGTTTTTTAAGGAACCTTCATACTGTCTTCCATAGTGGCTGTATCAATTTACATTCCCACCAACAGTGTAGGACGGTTCCCTTTTCTTCACACCCTCTCTAATTTATTATTTGTAGACTTTCTGATAATAGACATTCTGACCAGTATGAAGTGATACATCATTTTGGTTTTGATTTGCATTTCTTTATTAATTAGCAATATTGAGCATCTTTTCATGTGCCTGTTGGCCATCTCTATGTCTTTTTTGGAAGACCTGGGATTAATTTTTATGTTAATTTCTCCAACTGGGGATTCCCAGACTGGCTGTGTGGGCAGCATGAATTCAAAACCAAATCTAATTGAGATACAGTCCTGAGTGTTGGCTATTCATTCATAAGAACACTTGTTTTTTCTTCTTATGAAGAGAAAGACAAGCCTCTGTGTTGTCTTTCTATGCCAAAGGGTAGCATTTTTCTGGCCTATCTTTTCACTTCAGTGGTTCTCAGCTTTATACAAGGGTATCAGCACTAACTTCCACTTCACAGGGACCCAAGACCTTGACTTTTTCCCTTTAAGAGTCTTAAAACCAATCTTCTACATTATAGAAATGGGCACTTGTCTCATTACGTGGAGGACAATGCCCAACCAGCTCATGATCTTACTGCTCTACTTTTCCAATTTCTATTCATTCCTGACTTCTGCATATTTACATTTTTTCCTTATGAGTTATACAACTAACCCGGCATTTCTGGCTGTTTGTAGTAGGAAGATTTTCATATTATCTTGTGGGCCGTGTTGCTGGAGTTCTAAGTGTTTAATCTCAGGTTTGTGTATTTAGTACATAAAGATTCCATTAGTCACCATTTCAAGCATTCTCTTACAATATTCACAAATCCTTTGCCCTCTTTTCTTTCCTGGCAAAACTCCAATGCTTATATCTTGACTTTGGATTTGGCTTTCTACTTATTCCAACTTATACCTGTACTGCTGAGCAACCCTGCGGGAAAACCTGTAATGAAGCAAATTGATGCCACTCTGTATTCATAGTCCTGTTCTCTTCTAAAATCTGAATGTTGCCCAGCAAGCCTAGTTTCCCTGTGAGTCATGTCCCCCATTCCCCACAGCTATTTTAAAACCTTTCCACTCTCCTCATCCCTCTGCCCCCCTTTACAGAAGATAACCTTACTTCCTACTTCCTAGAGGAAATAGAGCCCATCAGGACAGAGCTTTCTCAAATTCCACCTGCCCAACTAATGAACTCATTTATACTGGCATACACCTCTTTTCTCCTTCTTCCTATTACAAGGAAGGAAGTTTCTTCTTCCTGTCTAAGTAATCATATAATTGACCACTGAAGCTGGGATATTTTTGAAAGTAAAAGAAGGACTCTATTAATAACTATTCCAGGACAACGGGTGTAAACCAGAACTGTCCTGGGAAAACTGGGACATGCGGTCACCCCCTATATAAGGTTTATTGCTGAATACATCTCTTTTGCCTTCCCAAGCACCACAGTCCCTTGAACATTCCACCTCTCTCCTGTATATTCAAATTTTCCTTCTCTCTGGGTTCCTTCTCGTTAATATTTTAACACTGTCCATGTTTTTCTCTTAAACATTTCAATCTTTTAAAAAGAGAAATCGTGCAAAACCACACTTCCTATGAGCCAAAGATGCCTCCAACTACTGCTAACTTTTTTGACTCATCCCTTTTCTCTGCCAAATTTATCGAAAAAAATTGTCTACATACACTGTCTCTCTTTTTTTCAGTTCCTGTTCTCCTTCATTCACAGAATTCTGGCTTCTTCCCCATCCCCATTCTGACATTACTCTTGACAATGTCACACATGATTCTCTCATTTTTTAATAGAACACACAGTAGTTAGTGTTACCCCATTTCTTAGGTGCCTCTATCTGTGCAGCCTTGAGTGAATTAGTTATCCTCTGTGTTCCTCAGTTTCCTAAAATGGTACAATTATAGGCCCTTCCTCAGTGACTGTTAGTGAAAATTAAAATAAAATAATACTTGTAAAGCATTTAGGATTTTAAAATGTTAGCCATCCCGAATTGCTCATCCTTTTCAAAAAACATCCATATTTGGTCATGGTTGAGTTAGATGGTTCCATCAGTAATTTTGCATGCCACTGTTTGAATCTTTTAAGGCAGGGCATCAGGGTAGAATATCTTTACATTGCCATTCCAGAGACCTGGCGGCCTGAAGATGGCAATCTAGAAAGGGAGCTAGCTTTACTTCTGTGTCCAAGGGTGTTTCTTTCATGTTTGTTATGGCTGCTAAGATTTAGCAAACACACTGTACTAAATCCATAACCTGGCATGCTTCACCTCATTAGAAGCTCACAATGGCAGACAAACCATATCTTTCCCCGACATACCTATTTGCCCTCAATGTAGCCCCACATCAAATAGCACTTACAGGGCTCTCATTCTGATTTGCTCAAACTAACTTGCAGAGTTACCGATATAATACATAGCAAATGCTCATCTGTCCTAACTGACCATGGCCAGTTTCATCTTTAGCCCTCACCATTGCCAAGACAGCAGGCATTTGAAGGCACATTGAGATTCTTCCAGTGACTTCTTAGTTGCTTTTTCACCTGCTCTGAGTTGTTGGTTGAATTGGCCCTTCCTTTAAAATAGGTCATGTTTGCATTATATCTTGTGGACATGCCTCCACTATTCCTTTAGGTGGAAGCCAATTTTTCAGAGCTTCAATAGCCAAAGCAGATTTTCTGCAAAATATATCTTCTAATAGTAATAATTATAGTTGATACCATTTACTAAATGCATATTATATACCAGCAGCTGTGCTAAGCATGTCACATATTCTCGTGTATATTGACTAATAAGGATTAGAATGGAGTAGAAATAGACATGCATGCTAAAATGAGCATCTTACCTACTGGTAGAGTAACTTTAAATGATATTATGAGCTCTCAGTACTAGCAAGTTTAATAAAATCTCTAGCATATATTAATTACTAACACAATGAACATGATGGTTTCAGTGTTTGGAAGAAAGGAGAGTGTTCAGTTTTACTGACAGGCATGATACAAAACTAAATGGCAAGGCAAGACCAAACTGTGTAATTGAACTCCAACTAATGAGATCTGTGATAATTTTCTCTAGGCCAAAGCTAAACCAAATGGTTTCAATATCTTTGAAGACAGTAACCTAAACAATCAGTATTTGATGTTATAATTCAGTGGGCTCATATTTTATACCTTGAAGAGGGAAATATTTATGATATTGTACACAAATGGATAACATTGGTTCTGTATCCCTCCACATTCAAGCCATGATTCAAGCCATTGGTTCTGTATCCCTCCACATTCAAGCCAGAATTCAAGCCATTGGTTCTGTATCCCTCCACATTCAAGCCAGAATTCAAGCCATTGGTTCTGTATCCCTCCACATTCAAGCCAGAATTCAAGCCAGAATTCCTTGAACTGGAGTTCAAGGAAACACTGGATCTAGGCAGACATTCACTGTGTCTGAAAGTGGGACTGCGTGTGTTTGTATGTTTATTTAATTTTCACTCAATAAGTTACATCAGGTGGTTGTTGCATTCTGAGCTTTAAATAGCATTGATCATTTAAAAGATTTTCAATTCTAGCAGCTGTGCTAAAAATATATTCTTTTTACATCTGACAACCACTATTCCCTCCAACCTCATTCCTTTCCATGAACAGTTAATTGAGATGAGATCATTAAAGCTGTGAGAAGGAGGTCTAGCTAGGAAATAAAAGATAGTCTTAAAGGAGCTAATAGAAAACTGTATGATTGAGAAGGAAGAAATGTAGGAAAGGGTCGATTTTGGCCTAAGAGAAGGGTGACATCAAAGTAAGCTATGGGGAAACTGTGAAGTCTTCCCCAGCTGAACTATAATATGTGCCAGTGTGTGATAATCACTTTATCAATCAGATAACAGAAAAGCAGAAAAGGAAGTGATAATTCTTATAGTCAACATTTACTGAGTTTTACAAAGGGTCAGATACTCTGCTAAATACTACCAGTAACTTATCTCATTGAATCCTCACAACAAACCCCACTTTGCAGATAAGAAAACTGAGAGCCAGAGAGGTTAATTCTAAGGCCTGTAACAGGAGGAGCTGGGAAGAGTTTTGCACTCAGTTTACTCACCTCATATAGGCATGCTGGTAGTTTCTACTTTTAAGCAAAATATGTTATAATTTTAGGTCAAGAAGGAGCTGAGGACCAAGTGGATAGAATCCCTAGCTCGATCTGGATTCTGATTTCTCAGTGAACATATTTCACAACCAGTTGTTGGATTAATTGACTTTAAGGGAACACTTTAAAAATCGGAAAATATTTTGACAATATAACTCATAGAAGTAGGACAATTTGGGGTTATACATTTTGAGCCGGTATTATATTTTTCTCAACCCTTTGTGACAATACAGTTGGAAAGAAGTTACTTTTTTTCTTTTCTTTTTGATACATTTTTAAGACACGTCTTTTATGCTGAAAAAAGATAAAATGAATATCTTCAAATTTATAAACAAGGGAGAATTGTCCAAGCCAAGAAGACGTTCTAAAATGGTATCCTATTGTTTTAGTATTATAGTGACTTTAGTCGGTTTTGATTAATTGATGGGCCATAGATGGAATATGACCTGTTATACAAAGGAACTTCTTTTTTTCTCTTTTCAGTTTTTTGAGTGTTGACCTAACGGTCTAATATCTGCGATAAATGAGGGAAATGAACTACCTACTGCCTCTCTGTTTTGCAAGCTGAAATACAGCCTTCACAGTAGAGCGTGAGGCCCTCCGCTAGCACTGTTATGGGAAGGAACGCAGCTCCTTACCCTCAACTTCCAGCTTCGCCAACTTGGAATATGCCGTCCCGAGGCTGTTTTTTGCCACACATCGATAATGTCCTGCATCTTCCTTTTGCACATTATGAATCCTTAAACTCCCGGATTCAAGAACCGCAGTGCGGGAGTTTTCCTGCCAGGGATAGGGACATGAATTAAAAATGGCCATAGGTCTGTCAAGGACACATTTGCTATATTTCATCTAGTCATCACTATCATTCTTATCAAAAATATTATTTTAACATTTATTTGGCATTTATTATGGGTAACATACAATAATAAATGAGATAGTATAAGATTACCAAAATTAATTTTAATAACAATGCCATAAGATATAGTTATTTTTATTTTCTTTCATTATATGAGGACCCCAAGGCTTATTGGATGTCCTACATCAACAAGCCTTATTTTAGGAGTTTATTTGATATCTAAAAAAGTCACATCCAGGTCTGTTTGATTAAAAGCATTGCTTTTAACAGCCATGCTTACTGCCTATATGGTATCCTTAGGGGAATATATGTCCTTTGAAAAGTTGGAAAATTCTGCAGATAATATAAAAATTGGTCTTTATAGTTAAAATGTTACATCTATCTTCTCTCTGGGGACTCTAAATTCAGTAGTATATATAGAGCCACCCCCTGCTTTTATTGTAGAAAATATTTATAACAAAAGGAAAGCCAGAGAATTATATAGATTACCATAAAAAATGAAAATTATTTGTTTTATTTTAAATAAAACAAAGCTAATTGATATTATGTTTTATTTCAATTAATTGACATATATCAACACCTATGTATTCCCCATGGAATACTCTGAGTACAGTAATATGAAAAACATAATGTCTTTGACCTCACTGAGTTCACAGTTAGTAGGTTATACAAGGATGGAAAGAGACGATGGTGATGCAGTATAGTAATTTATCAATAAATGTAGGTATAAGATACAAAGCAGTACAAAATAAGCATGTGAATAATGCATTTCAAGTTTGACTACTGTATGTGATTGAGGTTGTTGTCAAGGTGGTTTGTTCACCAGTCTTGAGTCTTGATGATCTAACTTCACTCCAGAATGTTCTCATTCCTTTTCTTCCAAACCTTATTTCTCTCTCTCCTCCCAAAAACTATTTGTCAGGTCTAAAGCTTGGAGCTTAGTTCCATTTTTTAAATCTCTTGAGTCTCAAAGATTCAATGTTGAAAAATAAATGATTCAAATACGAACCAACAAAAAAGACTGTAGCTTTGCTCTGCTTTGCCTCCTTTATCATCCTTAACACTACTGGTTCCTATCGCTTTTCTCCCTTACTCAGCCCCAACTGGAATGCCTTACAATTTGCATTTATGGGGACAGAAATATTAAAGTTTGGTTAAATGTTGTACATGGAAAAAAGTTTATACTAAGTTTATAAGTGTGCGACTGAGTTTGCAAAGGATTGTTGTATTTGAAAATGTGTTGTATATACATGTTTTAACATAACAATCACTTACCCTGAGAGCACTGTCCCCCTTGATCCACGACACTGATGGTTTGGGATTGCCCATTGTAGTACATGGTAGAACTGCCTTTAATCCTTCTATTATTTTTATGTTTATGGGAGGACGAGTTATTTTAGGTTCTAAAGGGAAATGAAGGTTAAAAATTAAAAAGCAATATGGCTTTATTAAACTTAGAGTTTCTAAGTTTATGTTTAATTATAAATATACATTAAAAATATTCTTAGGCTTATTATAATACAGAATTCGCCAAATGCTAAGACATGTTTTTAGTGGCTATCAAACAGAAATCATTTTTGAAAATTTAGGTTATCTCTGTTTTATCTTATTTGAAAACTCAGTTCATAAAACATATTAGGAGTTTATAATTATCATAGTATTCTGCACTTTAAAAACAGTTAATAAAAAGTTGATTAAAGTAAACTGATAACAATTCAACATTATGTAATTCATAGCAACATACATGAAAACATATGAAAGTAAAGTTTTGATATAAGTTTTATTTGGATAATTCTGAGTTATGACCTACTTTCCCTTTGGTTTCCATCTTAATTTGACTATTAAGTTTGATGATTAAAAATTAGATACATTTATCCTCTAGAAAATAAATCAAATGTTACTATACTTGTAATCAGAGAAATTCTGTAATACAATTCAGAGTAACTCTACTCTGCAAAGCCAACTTGTGTATACTGTTCTGTGAAACACTCCTAAATTATTTTTTTCAGAAGAAATAGTTTATGTCAGTTAATTTTTATTCTCCAATATTGAGCTTTCAGAGGAAGACATTATTAAATCTATTGCATAGAAGTATTGACAAGTTCAGGATGCCAGTTATTTTACTATTTGAAACATTCATAAAATAATGAAAACTACATTTATTTCCTAAGGAATCTTATGTTACAGATACAAAACAGAAAGACTGTCTTTGCAGGAGACACTACTGAGAAATAGATGCATTTTATTTCTTTCAGGTCATGTGCCATAATCAATTTGTTACTTTGACATAGAAGAGCAGGAAATAAGGATTTTTGCCCTTCTACTTCAATTGTGTGTGTGTGTGTGTGTGTGTGTGTGTGTGTGTTGGAGGGACATGGTTTGGTGGTGGTTATAAGTGATATTTGCAAAGACTGCATAGTCTATTGATTTTTAATCTAGCCATTTTTGCCACTTAGAGGTGGTATGATCCTGCAGTGTGGCAAAGATACAAGACAGGCTTTAAACATGTTATAGGAAAATATCAACGTTGTCACTTTGTCTGCGATCTAAAGCATACAATGCTCATTCTCATCAATGACAGTGAATACCTACGTTTAGATAATGACTAGGCACCTCAATTGTGGGTTGAGTTGTCATACAGCTATTGGCAAAAGCTTAGCTTAGGATTTGATACACCTGTGATATAATCAAAGAGAGTATTATTCATTCCTCCCATTGGGCTCCCTGAACTGATCCCTATGGCAAACCTGAGTCAGAGATAATGTCTTAGGCAGAAAACCTTTGCTTAAAGCAAATAACTCCTGTCTTCTCCATGAAATAGATGTCTTTGTCATCTGTTGGTGAGAGGTCAGGAGAACCTTTGCGGGCATATGAATATAAAGAAAATTAGGAATGAACTGAGTATTGACGTGGAGTCATGGATTCCCTACCCTAAGGGAGCATGATTCAGGTGGAGCCATGAGCACTGACTAATCAGAACTGGTCATCTTGTTGAAGTGGGATGCTGGAAGTGTCCTGCTATGCCAAGACTGAACCCTTAGTTGTTGGACCATAAGGAATCTGGGGGAGGGAACTCCCGAAGGAGGTCTGAGGGTAGTTGGAGTAGCGATGGGGGTGGGGACCTTGAGGGTCTCAGGAAACAGCTCTTTAGCAAGCAGTGTGGAAGCATTCCAAAATTTTAACAGTTGGGATGGCCACACCAGTGTATACCCACCTGAATGGGTGAGCTTTCCTAAGGAGGGAGTGGAGAAAAGAAGAGGAGAGAAGAAAAAAAGAGGATTTAGGATAGAACCCAAATCAAGAACATTTAGTGCCAGAAAAATATGAGCAGTATTCAAAGGAAAAGTAGTACCACAAAGTAGTGAAGTACTTAAATGTACTCTGTCTTTGGAATCACACCTTCATTCTTCAGCAAAAGAGAACATCCCAACTTCCTTACTTGGTGTTCTTACTGCCCCACATGCTGAAAGAAAGCCTGCTTGTGGGTACATCCCAACCTATTTACCCTCAGAACCCCCAGGTCAGCTTTCCCACGATGTCCCACTAGCCCCACTACATACCTATTGTAGTTAATCTCAGACAGCATTTATAGGTATGATCAAACATAAAAGATTAACAGACATGTGAGAACAACCATGAACATGAAGAAAGAGAATCAAAATAAAATCAAAACTTAGCCTGAAGAAAACAGAAATAAAGCAGGTGAAATAAGAAAATGCTTTTAAAAAATGCATTAATAGTATCCTTAGATGAGTGAATGTTGCATCATACACATACAGTTGGCTATGAAGAAAAGGAGCAGTCAGGGAAAAAATAATACCTAGAAATTAAAAATACGGGTTTTTAAGATCAAACTACAGAATATAAGGTCAGAGTAGCAGAATGGTCATACTGAAGACCAAATTCATGATACAGAAGGAAAAGCCAAATAAATCTCCTAGAAAGTAGAATATCAAGATAGATACGTAGGAGATATGAGGAGAAAAATTTGGAGTGCAAAATAAAGACTTTCAGCCACACAAACATTCAGAAAAGACATCTCACGTGCTCACACTGAAAAGAAGCAGCAAACCACTTCCTCCAGCAAAACAATAACGATAAAACCAAAAGATAAAAGATGTAAGAAATAGTGATAAAATCAACAACAAAAACTCATAATAAACGTTCCAGGTGGAACTGGATTCCACCGTGCTTTGTATGGTGCCAATATGCATGTTTCTGTGATTTTTCCCATCAGTACTGTGATGTCAGGGAGGAGAAAATAAAGGTTACTTCATTACAAGTTTGAGAGTTTGCAAGCAGCAGGTGCTATAGCACAGGGGGTCATGAGATTTGAGGATGCTGGTAAGGGCTGCGTGTGCCACACTAGGTAGGAGAGAGAACTAAGTGAAGAGAGAATTGAATGAAGTGCCCATTGGGGGTCAATGGAACAGAGACCCCCCTCAATGGAGTTAAGGGCAGGAGAACATGACCATGATGGTGACGGTATGGAATAGGAGGAAGGGTGTGAGAGAGCTAGACTCTGTTCTTAGCTGAGAAAGAGACAGATGAAGTTTGTGCCTTCTGTTTGGAGGCAAATCATGAGTGTGGGAAACAATTTTCCTCATCGGACAGAGCTGGAAATAGAAATGTCCATGTTCAGGATGTGACCTACTGGGGTTTAAGATTTGAAATACAGTCCATTTCCTGGGGGTGACAAGGTCATAGATTGGGTAGACTGATAAAGAGTTAAGGCAAACATCACTGGACTTGTGAAGGTCAAGGAGCTATAGGATGAAGTGGACAGTGGCTCTGAATCATGGCTGTTGAAATCGCTTAGGATGATGGCAGGAGTAGGAATGGATAGAAATTTAATAAATCTGGAATCAAAATCTTTGAGAAATATGGGAGAGGACCTAGAAGTGGGTAGCTGACGTGATGAATAGAGTTAGAGAGAATGTCAAAATGGCAAAAGCCCTCATGAGAGGAAAGGTTTTGCACAGGAATACAAAATATAATGGCTTAAAAGCCACAATGAAACATCAGTACATGCTAGCCTTGTTGACATGAAGTGGGGAAGAAATAGTCTCCCTTTAAGCAGAAAAGTCACTCAAGTTTGAAAAGTCGCTCAAGAAAATCAAGTTTGAAACAAGGCAAAAGGGTAGAAGAAGTGTCTGCAAAGAGGTTTTAGATTATTAAAAGGGTGTTTGGTTGTAATGAAACTGTTTTGAAGGTATGGGGTAAAGATTCTAAAGGGAAGTTCCTGGTGAAAGATGTCAGGGTGGCGCAAATAAAGAGACATATAAAGGCATGAAAATGGGAGACGGTAGAGAACAATGAGGCTTGCCTGTAGGAGGGTGGTTGATGGCAGGAATAAGAGGTGTGGGACTGTCTCAAGGTTGTGATTTGAACTTGAACTTGTCTGGCTGCCTGAACATACAGGTATGCGGGAGGCTCTATTTACTGCCTGCTTCAAAATGTACCAAGTCAGCTTTGAAATCAATGGGTGATTCTCTTTTCTACTCACTCATCTTCACTTGCAGAGCTCCACAGCTCTCGGCAGCTCCTCCCACGCCATTGTTGGCGATGCAGCAGTAAATGCCGTCATCGCTGTCTTCCACGCTCAGGATGGTGAAGAGCTGACCGTTTTCCCGAATGCTGTACCGGGTGTCAAAGAGCCTGTGGGTCGCAGAGGATTATGGCAGGTTAGGGCCCCATCTGTGATTTTTTGGCTATGATTAAATGATCAAACAGATGACTTAACCAATGGAGGAAGTAGACTAAAGGTATGAGGAAATTCGATTGAGTTCTGAGTAATAGAATAAACTTATTTGGGAATTGAAAGCTAACATTATATTCTAATCTTTCCTAGTCTCCAATAATCAAAGCAGTGCTGAGTCCTTCAAAAATAACTTCAAAAGGTGATGTCTATTGATGAGACCAAACATAAAATTTATTTAGGAAAGTGTATATCATTACCCGAGATCTGAGTTCTGCCCCATATTTACTGGGAAGTAGCAGCTAGATAATGAAAACACACACACACACACATAAGTGCGACTAGCAGAAAGGGATAAACAGATACACACTACTGTATATAAAACAGATAAACAGCAAGGACCTGCTGTATAGCACAGGGAAATATATATTCAATATCTTGTAATAACCTATAAGGGAAAAGAATCTGAAAAAGAGCATGTGTGTGTATGTGTGTGTGTGTGTGTGTATGTATATATGAACCGAATCTCTTTGCTGTACACCTGAAACTAATACATTGTAAATCAACTATACCTCAATTTTAAAAAATGGAAAAAAAGAGAAAGAGTTAAATATTTATAGAACTAACTACCACTTAACTATTTGTTCATTCATGAATCAAATGTTTGTTGAGTGCCTCACAAGTGCCAGGCACAGTCCTAGTTCCTTGGGATACATAAGGAAGAAAAGAGGTTCAAACTGTAAAAATACAGGTTTTACATATATTATCTCACTAAATGACATGCAACGTGAATGTTGAGAAGGGAATTAGGACCAAAAAAAAGAAATTTGAGAGGAAGCGTCCACCTAAAAGTGAGTTTTATGACCAAATATCCTTTACGCTAAATCTGTATATGAGGCACCCCACCCCCAGCAAAGATCCATGTCTGAGTCCCCAGAACCTGTGAATATGTTACCTTACATGGAAAAAGGGATTTTGCAGATGTCAAGGATCTTAAAATAGAGTATCCTGGATTATCCAGAGGGACCCAATGTAATCATTAGGGTCCTTAAAAGATGGAAGAGGGAAGCAGGAGGATCAGAGGATGAGCTGTGATGGTGGAGGCAGAGTATGGAGTGACACAGCTGCTGGCTCTGAAAATGCAGGAAGGGGCCAAGGAGCGCAGGCAGCTCCGAGAAGCTAGGGAAGGCAAGAAATCAGACTTTCCTCTGGAGCCTCCAGAAAGCATACAGCCCCGTCAACACCTGGATTTTCGCTCAAAGAGCCCTATTTCAGACTTCTGAACTCCGAAACTGGGAGATAATAAATTTGTGTTGTTTCAAGCCACGAAGTGTGCGGTAATTTGTTACAGTAGAAATGGGAAAAACTAACATGACATGAAAACAAAAACTGTAAAGGGAATGGATTTTTGATTTTTCTAATTCAATGGGTGGCTCCCATCACACACTGATCTTAAAGAGGAAAAAAGGGATGTAGTAATTTTTGGTCTAATGTGACTAAGGATAATATAATCACTGGGTAGTTCATTAAATCACATTAAATAACTGAGGATAGCCATGATATTCACTCTCATGTAATTTTTGCTTTGTTTTTTGCTATGTATAAGTTTTCATGGAAAATATGAATATTGGAATATCTTACAGATGTGCTTGTGGACCAAGAATCCAGCCACTCTGTGAAATATAAACTTCCAAGATTTATAATCTGTTGTATCACTGCTGCTTAATTCAAGTATATAAATTGCTTTTAGATTGTGAGGGACACAAGTATTTATAATTTTCAAAATATAAATTGTTCTTCTCTTCTTTTTTATTGAAGTGTACTTGATTTACAATAGTATATTAGTTTCAGGTGTACATAGCATAGTGATTCAGTATTTTTACAGATTATACTCCATTAAAAGTTATTATAAGATAATGGCTATGATTCCCTGTGCTATACAGTATATCCTTGTTGCTCATCTATTTTCTACATAGTAGTATGTATCTTTTAATCCCATATGCCTAATTTGCCCCTCCCCCATCCCTCTCCCCTTTGGTAACCACTAGTTTGTTTTCTATGTGAATCTGTTTCTGTTTTGCATATACATTCATTTGTATTAATTTTTAGATTTCATATGTAGGTGGTATCATACAGTATTTGTTGTTCCCCATCTGACTTATTTCACTAAGCATAATATTCTCTAAGTCCATACATGCTGCTGCAAATGGCCGAATTTCATTCTTTTTTATGGCTAAGATTCCATTCTAAATATATACCACATCTTCTTTACCCATTCATCTGTTATGGACACATGGGTTGCTTCCATATCTTGGCTATTGTAAATAGTACTGCTATGAATTTGGGGTGCATATATCTTTTCAAATTAGTATTGTCATTTTTTCTGGATATATAGCCCAGAGTGGAATTGCTGGATCATATAATACTTTATTTTTAGCTTTTTGAGGAGCCTCCATACTGTTTTACATAGAGGCCACACCACTTACATTCCCACCAGTAGTGTACAAGGGTTTCATTTTCTGCACATCCTCTCCAACATTTGTTATTTGTAGACTTATGATAGCTGACTGGTGTGGGGTGATATCTTATTGTTGTTTTTCTCTAATAATTAGTGATGTTGAGCATCTTTTTATGTGCCTGTTGGCCATCTGTATGTCTTCTTTGGAAGGATGTCTATTCAGGCCTTTTGCCCATTTTTTGATTGGGTTGTTTGGGGTTTTTTTTTTGATACTGAGTTGTATGAGCTGTTTATATATTTTGGATATTAACCCCTTACTGGTCATATAATTCGCAAATATTTTCTCCCATTCTGTAGGTTGTCTTTTTGTTTCATTGGTGTTTTCCCTTGCTGTGCAAAAGCTTTCAAGTTTAATTAGGTCCTATTTGTTTATGTTTGCTTTTATTTCTTTTGCCTTAGGAGACAGATTCAAAAACATATTGCTATGATTTATGTCAAAGAGAAATTTTTCAGAACTGTTTTAGATTTATAGAAAAATTGGAAAGGTAGTATAGAGAATTTACATATACCCCCTACATCCAGTTTCCCACATCTTAGGTAAGTATGGTACATTTGTTACAGGTAATGAGTCACCATCGATACATTATTAACTAAAGTCATAGTTTATTCAGATTTGTTTTGTTTTTACCTAATGTCTTTTTCTGTTGAATAATCTCTTCCAGGATACTACATTTAATTTATTTGTCTCATTTCCTTAGGCTCCTTCTAGCTTTGACATTTTCTATGACTTTCCTTGCTTTTGATGACTTGACAGTTTTGAAGAGTACTGGTCAAATATTTTGAAGGATGCTTCTCTACTGGAATTTGTCATATGCTTTTATCATGATTAAATTGGGTTTATAGCTTTTGGGAGGAAGACCACAGGTAGAGTGCCATTTCATCACATCATAATAAGGGTATTACTATCGATATAATTTCTCACTATTGATATTGACCTTTATCACCTGGCTGAGGTAGTGCTTGTCAAGTATCTCCTGTGTAAAGTTATTCATTATTCCTTAAGAAGCACTCAATTGTATTTTCAAAACATAATTTCTTCCTATTTCACATATCCTTTGACTAACAACTATCTGAACCTGTTGCTCCATTTACTTCTTATTTATTTGTAACATATTTTTTGCCATACAATAAAGGGAAGATTTAAATTTATTAAAAGTAATTTTATTCATAGTATTATAAGCCAAGTTAGAATATTTATGGTTTCCTGAACCAGACTTATAATGTTGATTTTCTTTGCATGATTTGAGAAAAACTCATTGGTTGTCTAATTCTTCATCTACTTACAATATTGGGAGATAAACACATGAGAGGATTATAGGGCAATATTTTTCAAAGCTATTTGACAATGTAGGCAACAAACTTCCTTCTTGGACAAATTAAAAGACATTGATGGGGAGAGTAGTCTTTGAATATCGACTTTTTTTTTTTTTTTTTTTTGCGGTACGCAGGCCTCTCACTGCTGTGGCCCCTCCTGTTGCGGAGCACAGGCTCCGGATGCGCAGGCTCAGTGGCCATGGCTCACGGGCCCAGCCACTCCACGGCATGTGGGATCTTCCTGGACCAGGGCACGAACCCGCGTCCCCTGCATTGGCAGGCAGACTCTCAACCACTGCGCCACCAGGGAAGCCCTGAATATTGACTTTTGAATACTGAATGCTATCTAACAACTATTATAATTTCAAAGTAGAGAAGAATATAAATAATATCTCAGTTTATAAGCAACAATAATATATTACATCATGTTGTAATGTAATATAAAACTATTTATAACTTCTACTGTAATAGTGTCACAGGTACTTTATTACCACTGTTATTCATGATGTATATTAAATGAGGTTTTCCTGTATTGTTTAGGAATAGTCAATTTTACTATAGAAGACAAAGACATAAGATGGATAAAACTCATAAACAGTATTAAGCATATAAATTGTAAAGCTAATAACTTATGAGATATTGGTAAAATGACTTGTAAGTAGAGATAAAAAGTAAGCTACTGACTTATGAAATATAGGCAGAATTGATAAATTGTGTTGAATATAGGTAGTAAATAAAATTGCAACCTACTAAAGATGGATGGAATAAATTAAAAATATGGAACAAAGAAGAGCATTATTTATGGTAGGAAGAGATGGAAAGACAAGTTCATAATTCTGCCACCTCTAGACTGACAACTTTGTCACCTTGAAAACAACCACCCACTGGTGATATGCAGTATATCACCTTCACCTTTTCCTTCTCTGGTGTTTCCTGCCTAGAGAAGTTCCTTTAGCATGTGTTGTAAAGCTGGTTTGCTGGTGCTGAATTCTCTTAGCTTTTGCTTGTCTGTAAAGGTTTTAATTTCTCCGTCGAATCTGAATGAGATCCTTGCTGGGTAGAGTAATCTTGGTTGTAGGTTTTTCCCTTTCATCACTTTAAATATGTCCTGCCACTCCCTTCTGGCTTGCAGAGTTTCTGCTGAAAGGTCAGCTGTTGACGTTATGCATATTCCCTTTATGTTATTTGTTGCTTTTCCCTTGCTGCTTTTAATATTTTTTCTTTGTATTTAATTTTTGATAGTTTTATTAATATGTCTTGGTGTGTTTCTCCTTGGATTTATCCTGTATGGGACTCTCTGTGCTTCCTGGACTTGATTGACTATTTCCTTTCCCATGTTAGGGAAGTTTTCAACTATAATCTCTTAAAATATTTTTCTCAGACCCTTTCTTTTTCTCTTCTTCTTCTGGGACCCTATCATTTGAGTGTTGGCGCATTTAATGTTGTCCCAGAGGTCTCTGAGATTGTCCTCAGTTCTTTTTATTCTTTTTTTCTTTATTTTGCTCTGCAGTAGTTATTTCCACTATTTTATCTTCTGGGTCACTTATCCGTTCTTCTGCCTCAGTTATTCTGCTATTGATTCCTTCTAGAGAATTTTTAATTTCATTTATTGTGTTGTTCATCACTGTTTGTTTGCTCTTTAGTTCTTCTAGGTCCTTGTTAAACGTTTCTTGTATTTTCTCCATTCTATTTCCAAGATTTGGGGTCATCTTTACTATCACTACTCTGAATTCTTTTTCAGGTAGACAGCCTGTTTCCCCTTCATTTGTTTGGTCTGGTGGGTTTTTACCTTGCTCCTTCATCTGCTGCATATTTCTCTGTCTTCTCATTTTGCTTAACTTACTGTGTTTGGGGTTTCCTTTTTACAGGCTGCAGGTTCATAGCTCCCATTGATTTTGGTGTCTGCCCCCAGTTGGTAAGGTTGGTTCAGTGGCTTGTGTAGGCTTCCTGGTGGAGGGGACTTGTGCCTGTGTTCTGGTGGATGGGGCTCGATCTTGTCTTTCTGGTGGGCAGGGCTGCGTCTGTTGGTGTGTTTTGGGGTGTTGTTAACTTAGCGTGATTTTAGGCAGCCTCCCTGATAATGGGTGTGCTTTTGTTCCTGTCTTGCTAGTTGTTTGGCATGGGGTATCCAGACTGGAGCTTGCTGGCCGTTTGGTGGAGCTGGGTCTTAGCATTGAGACAGAGATCTCTGGGAGACTTCTCGCCAATTGATATTACATGGGGCCTGGGGGTCTCTGGTGGTCCAATGTCCTGAGCTCGGCACAACAGGCCAGAGCACCAAGACCCTGTCAGCCACACGGCTTAGGGAAGCCTTCAGCCAAACAGAAACATCGTGAACAGAGTGCACACCTATAGAAACCCTCTGGTAGTTTCCATTCCTTTCTCTATCTATGTATTTTAAATTGATTTAATTAACTGTATTTCAAGCATCTTAATTTGGTCTGTGAGCCTTCCTATTCCAGGACTTCTGGGATAGCTTGCCTGGTAGAATACTTGAAGGCTTCTGCAGCCCAGGGTAGTTTCCCACATTACAACATATATAATAGAAGGAAATGATAAATTTCAATTGGAGCTTAGTGAAAACAAAGATGTAATTTTTCCCCATCCAAGTTCATGGATGTGGAGTAAAAGTTCTAGTTTGTGGAGCATTTAAATGCTCTAGTCCTAATGCAAGCTATGTGGCCTGCTAGAAAGCCAGTGGTTATATTTGTTACAGATGTTTAGAGTATTTTTGATCAGATAGCTATTGTAATGGGGAAAGGATAGCCTAACCTTTATGTGCCAAGTAGAAATTTTATCTGTTTGAGAGGGTACCTCACTATATACATCAAGAGTCCTTTCTGACTTTCAAAAGAAAAAGTCATGGTCACCTAAAGGTCAGATTCCTAGACCACATGCATCACTTGATTGGGATATTAGAAGTACAGGAAATGAGGCTGGTCCCTATTAATTCCCCAGAGTGTCCTGGAACATGTACCTCCAGAATTAGGATATCATGGTGTTTCCTAATTACTGTGAAACTTCTTCTAGGTCCTAACCTGGGATCCGTGAAATAACCCTAACTTCCCCATATCAGTTAAATCACTTTATGTTGGGCAATTCTCTTAACCTCACTGAAGTTCAGATCTTACATTTATAAAATGAGGAAATTTGCATTTTATGTATTCTAGAAGGTGAACTTTAGTACTGCCAGAGCTGTGATTACATTTATGACAAAGATAAATCACATGGCAGCCTTGGGCATTCTTGCTGGAAAAAGGCAGAATACTTACTTAATGAGAATTTTATTTCTGGTCCAGGAAATTTCAGGCTGAGGATAGGATTCCACTGCACACATGAAAGTAGCCACTTCTTCAACTAAGGCATCCACTGTTTCAAGAGGAGTGGTGATGACAGGGGCTGAAAGGAGAGGAGAAATCAAACGAGAGCATTCTACAGTACTGTTTGCTAACTCTTCTGTAAGTAGTCAGAGGCCACCACATACCTGAATGAGAATGACATTTCCCCATGGTATAAATTTGCCAAAAGGAAGGAAAAATTTTGTGCAGAGGATTTTGTTGCTACTTCTAAAGTAGGCATTTGAGAATCAAAAGAGAAGGCTCTCAGGAGAGTCGGACTTAGATTTATTATATATGGGTAGAGGCAGATTCAGGTTTTGTGGAGTCCAAAGTTATATAATTTAGGTGTCCTTTTTAAGAAAAAATATATAAAATTATTAATACAAAATGTCTGTTGCCTCCCTAACACCAATCAACTTGAAGGGAAGTGTCACTGAAGGGAAGTCAAAGTGAAAAGAGAAAGCAATCTTAACAATTCCTGTTTAATAACAATTTTCCCCAAATTTTGTTAAAACATATGTTTATATGAACACATTGCTAGAAACCACCGGAGGTCTTAGAGGGGGGCTCCTGTAAATGAGAGGCTTTGAAGGTGAAGATTCATCAGATTTATAAAGAATTCACATCTGCATTATGAATAGATTAGAAAAAGACTCAATAATAAAAAGACAACCCAAACAACAAATGAGCAAAGGATCTGAACTGACCTGTCTCCAAAGAATGTATACAGATGGACAACAAGCATGGAAAAAGATGCTCAACATCATTAACTAAGGAAATGGAAATCAAAACCTCAGTGAGATACTAGTTTACACACACTAGAATGGTTATAATAAAAAAGAAATATAACAACAAATACTGGCAAGGATGTGGAAAAATTAGAACTTTTGTGCATTGTTGGTGGGAATGTAGAATGGCACAGCCACTGTGGAAAACGGGATGGTGGTTCCTCAAATGAGCATAGAATTAATATATGATCCAGCAATTCCACTTCTGGATATATGCCCAGAAGAACTGAAAGCAGAGACTCAGATAGATATTTGTACACCCATGTTCAAAGCAACATTACTCATAGTAGCCAAAAGGTGGAGCAACCCAAGTGTCTGCCAACAGATTAATGGATAAACAAAATGTGGTATATCCATTCAACGAAATATTATTTGACAATAAGAAGAAACAAAGTATTGATACATGCTACAACATGGATGAAACTTGGAAACAATAAACTAAGTGAAAGAAGCCAGTCACAAGAACGACATACTGTACAATTTCATTTATATAAAATGTCCAGGGCCTCCCTGGTGGCGCAGTGGTTGAGAGTCCGCCTGCCGATGCAGGGGATACGGGTTCGTGCCCCGGTCTGGGAGGATCCCATATGCCGCGGAGCGGCTGGGCCCGTGAGCCATGGCCGCTGGGCCTGCGCATCCGGAGCCTGTGCTCCGCAACGGGAGAGGCCACAACAGTGAGAGGCCCGCATACCGCAAAAAGAAAAAAAAAAAAAAAAAAAAAAATGTCCAGAATAGTCATTATCTGTAGAGACAGAAAATACATGAGTGATTGTCTAGGAATTGGGAAGAGGATGGAGGGATTAGGGAGTAATCTATGGCTAAGGAATGCAGGATTTCAAATAGGTGTAATAAGAACGTTCTAAAATCGATTATGATGATGAATGCACAGCTCTGTGAACTGTATACTTTAACCAAAGAGACTGGTATGTGAATTATATCTCAATAAAGCTGGGGGTTTTGTTTGTTTGTTTTTGCTTGGTGTGTGTTTGTGTGTATGTGTGTTACAAAAAGAAAGACAAAAGGAAGAGAGGCCATAAACATGGTCCCTCTCTCCTCCCACCTCCATTAAATGAGGGTCACCTGGCTTAGAAGAATTGGGGAGGAAAGAGAAGTTAAGAAGGATGAGAATGTGTTGGTAAAGGGATGCACCCCACTTCAATTTACAAATCTGTGAATCCCACCAAAACAAAGGGGTGAGGTCCTGGTCACCTCAAGGGTTTGATGGTGTGAGAAAGTGCCAGCACCTGTATTTGGGTGAGTCTGAAAATCTACCCCATTGCATAATCTGATTTAAAATAATTATCATCATCACTGCTTTGTTATTATTATTTATCAAAGGTTTATTTACGATTTTTCATGGAGCAGTCACTGGGTTGACTAGAAGCAAAAAGATGTGTAAAGCACATCTCTGCCTGGTAAGAGTCCACAATCTAGATGATAAGGTAGGATAGATACATAAAATGATCAGCTATAATAATCAGTTATGTCTGCTATCCTGGCATAATTGTTAATAGTACCCCCATACTCCAAAAATACCTGAGTTTGGACAGTAAATTATATGGTCATTTTAGTTAAAATGCAAGGTGCCTAGGAAAGCCAAGTAAGTAGTGTGAGCAATATTTTAGATGCAGGGTAGGGGGTGACAGCCCCATAAAACAAGAAGAAAAAACTGGCACATTGGCCATTAAAAAATGCATCCTGGGCTTCCCTGGTGGCGCAGTGGTTGAGAGTCCTCCTGCCGATGCAGGGGACACGGGTTCGTGCCCCGGTCTGGGAAGATCCCACATGCCACGGAGCGGCTAGGCCCATGAGCCATGGCCGCTGAGCCTGCGCATCCGGAGCCTGTGCTCCGCAATGGGAGAGGTCAAAACAGTGAGAGGCCCGCGTACTGCAAAAATAAAAAAGAAAAAGAAAATGCATCCAGTATCTAAATGAAACGTATTTTTTCAGTAAACTCAGAGGCAAACTCATTGGCTGAGAGTGAGGGAAATGGTGGTTGGGAGTGTCCACTTAGCCTGTATCTCTTTCGTAAGTGTTATTCTTTTCTTAAGGTCCAGTTTAAGCATCATCTCCTCCCAATCTCCCTGACTTCCTAGATAGAACCAAATGCCCTTTTCTTTAACCTTGGGTCATCCTATATATGTCACTCATAGCACTTGCCACACAGATGTTATTAGAATGATTTGTTTATGTCTTTGTCCCACACTCAGTTATAAAAACCTTAAGCTTTGGGTCAGGGACCATGTCTCAGACCTCTCTCTATCTGGAGGGCTAGCACACTGACTAATGAACCAAACTCTATTACTGAGGCCTTTATAAAAGGCATAAATTTTTTAAAAGGTTGAGAGAGAGTAGGTGAAAGAAGAGGGCAGAATTTTTAGGTGAAATGACATCTTTTATATTTTATATCTAGGCAGCAAGGCCCCCAACTTTTCCCAACTTTGCACTAAAATGACCATTAATATATACAGAATGCTGTACAAAGAAATAAAGAAATTAAAAGTATTAAAGAATAGTTAAGAGACATAAAGACAGACAGGCACTAATAAACTTCTAACAGAAGTTCCAAAAAAAATAAAATAGAAGAAATGGCATAGAAGTAATGTGTAAAGGGATAAATCACTGATCATTTTTCAAAAGTGAAAAAAACCCAGAAATATTCATGTTGAAAGTTTCCACTAAGCATCAAGCCAGATAAAGAAAAATAAATTCATCCTTAGATACACTGGATTAAAACTGTAGAAAATTTAAGATAAAGAAAATCTTAAATCTTACTGGAAATAAAAGATCAATCACCTTAAGAAGAATGCCAATTAGGCTAACCTGATATTATTTGGCAACAATTGATACCAAAAGGCAATGGACCAGTATTTTTAAAAGGCTGAGAAAAAAATAACTGTTAGCCTGGAATTCTATAGCCAGCTTAGATAATCATTTTTTTTTAAAAATGAAGACAAAGTAAATAAACAGACAAATACTGAGAGTATTTACCACTGAGACCTTCTCTGAAACAGTTACTAAAAGTATATAAACTCCATAAGAAATAACTTGTACCCAAAAGAAAGGGGCCAGTGATGAGAAACTGTAGTTAGCATAGATGGTGGTAAAATATAATTGCAATTTTAGACACTATGGAATATATATTTTTTAAACTCAATAATTTTTGTGTTTAAAAAAAGAGTGGAACTAGAATTCTAGGCAAACAGTTATAAGATGAAAGTTTAGGGAAGAAGTTCAGCAGATTGTTAAAACATTCTAAGTTCTTTACTGTAAGCAGGAAGATGACAGAAACACTGAATAACTCTAAACATGGGGAGAAAATATATGGTTAGAGACATATTGTTAAAATTTCATTAATGCTTACTACTAAAATAATAGATTAGGGCTTCCCTGGTGGCGCAGTGGTTGAGAGTCCGCCTGCCGATGCAGGGGACACGGGTTCGTGCCCCGGTCTGGGAGGGTCCCGCATGCCACGGAGCGGCTGGGCCGGTGAGCCGAGGCCTCTGAGCCTGCGCGTCCGGAGCCTGTGCTCCGCAATGGGAGAGGCCACAACAGTGAGAGGCCCGCGTACCGCAAAAAAAAAAAATAAATAAATAAAATAAAATAATAGATTAAAACCCAAAACTTCCAGACTAGCAGAAGAAAAAAGAGACTAGAACTGTATCAATTTAAAAAAAAAGATGAAGAAGCAGAAAAGGAGGATAAATAAGCCAAGGAAAGGTATAGTTAACAGAAGACACAAATTAATGTGGAAGAAACATGGCCAAATATATCAGAAATCACAATAAACACCCATGGTATAAACTGATCTATGGAAAGACAGACACTATCATACAGGATTAAAAAACACAAAAGACATGCCTAAATAAATTAAAACAGAAACATTGGATATAAAGAGAATGGAAAATATATACGAAGTAAACACTACTCAAACCAAAGTGATAAAGCAATAAAGTAGTACTAATATAAGAAAAAATGGAATATAAGGTGATAAGCCTTTAAAGAATGAAGAGAAATCCTACTTAATGATAAAAGGAACAATCCATCAGGAAGATACAACAATCATGAAGCTTAATTATTTAAAAATATAGACTCAAACAAAGCCCAAACCAAAATTAATATTACCAGAAGATATTACAATGAAGTAATAGGCTACTAAATTTTAAAGAAAATTACACACACACACACACGAGAGTGGAAAAATGAATGAGTAGCAAAATGTTATAATCATTTACCTCCTAGTTGTGAGCATTATGTGTAATTTTGTATTTTTGTTTTGCCATACTTTACAGCAAAGTATTACAGGAAAATACTATATAATATTTAAAAATATATAAAATTAATATATATTATCTTTGTAATAAAAAATTATAGGACATAAATCAGAAGGCCACAGAAATGTTAATTTTCCAATGCAGTGGAAGCAAATTTGTAATTGATAACAAAGTTTGAGAAAATCAGTCTCTTAAGAAAGAAAGCAGATTTTTCTAAACAACTAATGAATGAAATAAGCAATCAATTGCATAATCACATAGATATTGAGAGATTAAAAAACAAAAAATATTATAGTAAGGTCATGGGATGCAGGTAATGATGGGCCCAAAGGTTAACTGATAGTATTGAAAGCTTTCATTGTTTAAAAAGAAAGCCTGTTGAGGAACTAGACGGTAAGAGGTTCTAGCACAGGACTTGAATTCAAATCCCTGCTCCATCACTTACTTCCCACTCAACTTTAACTAGTTGCCTTGGCATCTTCAGCTGTAGACGGAGACAATGAAACCACCGCATAGGCTTGTCATGAGGATTAAGTAAGTGAATATACATAATGCACTTAACATTGTCCTTGGTCCATATGGAACACTCTGTGTTATTTGATTCTGTAATTTAGAGACAGAAACCTGAACTATTCAGTTGTTCTCCTGGTTTCTGTATTACCTGCAAATTACCAATAATACTTCTAGGAGTCTATCGCAAGGAAATAATCCCCAAATGGAAAGGCATATAGATGAATTTCACTGCACAAAAATAGATTAATTGTACTAAATTGTACTAATTGTATGAAAGTGGAAGAAGAGTTAGGCACACAGATTTGTCTTCTAGCTGTGGTCTACTGGAGCTGGCTTGTACTGGCTTGCAAGAGTCAAGTGTTAATTTTTCAGAAATTTAACAAGATAATGGAATAGAGCCATTATTAAAAACTAAATTATATAAATTTGATTAGATAAATTGTGTTAAAAACAAAGTAATAATACTCAACATTTATCACTTTCTAATTATTTTTCTATATTTTACTATTATCTATGTTCTTGTGGTTATTTACATCTAATGTCTATAGAAATTGTAGGTGTGCTACTATACATCTCCTCCCAATTCAGTGTTTGTTGGTACCTGGAAATTGGCTGTGACTGGAGCATTTATACGACAGCAGTCAACAAATGTAACATATTAGGGTCTTGTTTTCCTCAGAGAGGCAAATGTTCAACATATATTAGCAACTGTTATCTAAACAGGATACTATTTACACAGTCACTACAAATGGTATTTTGAAGATATTGATGATATAAAATATGCTCACGCTTTAGTGGCAGGAAGCAGAATTGCATAAACAATCTTATTATGATATCTTTTTTTAGGATATGTAGAAAAAAATGGAAGAAAATATATCAATATATTAACAGTCCTGGAAGTGTGGGTGTTTTTCTCTTTTAAACTTTTGTATATTTTGTGTTTTCAGTATCATTCTTAATGGCTGTGAATTATTTTTACCCCAAACTCCAAACTTTATTCATTAGTTTCTTCTCATTCAACATGAGATGCAGAAGTGACAGAGTTAACAGACATAATATTATCTTTCCAACGAGGCACCACAAACTCTGTTGAGATGAGTTAAGATCAAAGAAGTAAATCTTAGAATGCCTTGATAAACTTAGACATGGAGAAACACATGAGCTCTTACTAAGAACAGCTTCCCTTAATGTTCAGTGGCATGACAGTTTTATGTGAGATTTGATTCTGTTTTTAATCATTTTAGCATCTAAAACTGATTAAACACCTGCTATCAGCCATGCATTATACTTTTCATTCATGATCTCATTTATGTATCACAACAAACGTGAAGGCAGATACTTTTATAATTCCCATTGGCAGATGAGGAATGAAGGCGACGAATTGTTCAACAACTTGTCTAAACAAAACAAAAGCAGGAAGTGATAGAACTGAACTTCAAAGTTAAGTTTGATTTAAAGTACCTGTCTTTTAACTCTAGGCTATACCATGTCTTCAGTGTGGTACTAGTTACAGAAAGGGGAAAAACATGATTGACATTATCAATATCAATACCTATAGGCAGAGTATAGTCTAAGTCCACTTTGCCCATATCCCAAAATTATCCAAACAAATCTGCTTTCAGATTTTTACTGGCACAATCACATAGTTGTATTTAATGACATTTGTTGACTCAGCAGACCGTCTCCTGTTTGCTTTCATTTTACTATCCAGCTTTCATCTCAGCCAGGGCCTGTTTAAACTAGGACACTATTTCTTCCCTCAATCCAAGGACCACATGAACAACAAATACATGAAAATAAACACAATGCTTTTCTGTACCCAAAGAGTAACTTAACTTGAATACTAGCTGCTGAGAAGGATATGGTATTACCCTTTTATGGGCTCTAGCACATGGCCATTGACATACCAACTTCTGATTGACCAGCTGCTGACTGACATAACTAAATGACTGAATAAACAAAGAAGTCAGGTGTATTTGCTTCTTTCTGTTCTAGTAAAATTAGGGCTCAGACTTGGAACATATTCATGCTTTTCTAACATCATGAATACAGTATTGTTTTTTCGGTACGACAAAACACTTTGGTGTCGGAAATTTTTCAAATCCCCCAGAGAAAGAGGATGTTCAGTATTGCTCATCATTTGGCATATCTTAGAAACTGACACATTTATTCTGCTGGTGATGTAATCAAACATAAGGTTTTTGTTTGTTTGTTTGTTTGTTTGCAGGACGCGGGCCTCTCCCTGCTGTGGCCTCTCCCGTTGCGGAGCACAGGCTCCGGACGCACAGGCTCAGTGGCCATGGCTCACGGGCTCAGCCACTCCGCAGCATGTGGGATCCTCCCGGACCGGGGCACGAACCTGCGTCCCCTGCATCGGCAGGCGGGCTCTCAACCACTGCGCCACCAGGGAAGCCCTGTAAGTTATTTTTTATTATGATGTCTTTGGAACTTGTAAGGTTCGTTGATCATCTCAATAATTATAGTAATCTCACTTATTAATACCGTATCATTAATTCTTTATCACAGAACACACTGTTGGTCCTTGCCTTCAGGAATGACACTGGGGACAGGCAGGTAGGAATTCTGGGTCAGCCTGTTAGAATTTCTGAAATGACCTCTCCTGGGGGGCATTCCTTTGGGATTAAGGGATGATTTCATAGGGACTCATCTAAAATGTGCTTGTTCCCCAGAAGTTGTCACACCACCAATCACTGACAATCCTCAGCATAGTACATAACATTGTAAGTTGAGCACTGGTAGGTCCTTCATTTTAGGAGAAAACCGAGGCTTACAGTGACTACATGCTTTCCCTAAAGACACACAGAAAGGCACTGGGGACTAGAAAAGGAACTCGATCGTAATATTCTCTTCCAGGCCTGCAATATCCTTGTTTCACTTTCTTCATTATTTGACCTAGATGACATGGTATGTTGCCAGATAATCTCAGCTCCCTTACTCTCTAGTCCTTTAGCTTCACTGACCCTGGAAAGTACCAATCTTGAACTAATCCAACCAGCTGTCTTCACTGCTCATATGTTCATAAAGTATTGTTGGATAAAGTGAAACAACAGTGCAGATCAGGACCATGATGGGCGTGCAGTCTCCAGTCCCAGCGGGTCCTCAGCATGGACATATGGTCCTTCACATTATCGGATCCACTTCTCTGATCTTCCTGAATGGGACCATTTCCTTCAGGTCCTCTAGTCATCCCTTACTTGTCACTTTCCCCCAATAATCTCACGTCCTATTTCACTGAGAAGTTGCCTACTTCACCTTTCAAAATATGGTAGAAATCTTGCCATTTCTGCTCTTTTTCTGTTCTTTAAGGTCAATAATATTTAAAGCAACTGTGTTTCCGCAAACGTGGAATGAGTTACTCTTTCAATATACGTTAGTATAAAACATTCATCCAGGACTTGGTGTCCTGGATTTCAATGACAGCTGTGCCTGATCTGACTTAGTCATATGTCGAATTTGTGAATTCTATCCCTGTAGACATATGATTTAGAAGAAGTTACTAAAATATACCTCAAGTTAAATCACTTGAGATTCAACAACTTCTAGGTATGGTAGTTATGGGGTAATTTTAAAACTGGAATTCGGACGGGAGTCCTTTGTGCATAGCATGTTAACAAATTCAGGGCTGCTTACATGAACTACTATACTCCTACAGAAAATCCTACTATACACTTAATACTCCCTGATAAAGCATTACATATTATTGAAGAATGTGGTTAAGGTGAACGTTCAATGAAATGTTGACTATTTTCATACATGACAGTTTATAAAATTTTCCTCCTTATGGTTTGATACTGAGCTCATGATTGAAAGTATTACTAGTTGAAATGATTCAGAAAGATAGTGACTTTTCCCTTTGTCTTTGAATATTAAGAATATCGATTAAATTAAAACTATAACAATACACTATTAATTCTACAACGTTGGTTATTAATGTTATTGAGGAAATCCTATGCCGATGGTTAGAAAAGAACCCATGGAATACTCTTGCAGTATTTTAATTGTGCCAGTTTATTTTGTGATATATTATGCTGCAGACACCTTGATTCATTCATGATAAAGGACTTAGGAAAAAGGTATACCATCTAAAAAGCCTCTTCCCATTATTGCCTTCTGCCAAGAATAGAGAAAACAACTAGAGATATTTTGTGTAGAACAACTTCATTACTTTCAATAGTATTAAAATAATCACATATTAATGTGTTTTTTTGTACTGATATATTCCATGTACTTCAACATTTAAAATTTTAAGGATTGTGTTTTCATGATAATGCTTATTCTCAGAACTGGTAAGTGTAGTTAATGAATGTTTGCTCTTCCAGGCCTGGTGTTTTGGCTAAGGCTGATGTTAAACCCATATTAATTTAGATTTTTCAATAATACTCAAATACTCTCTTTGAGTAGGCAAGGCAAAAATATTTTTTTGATTTTACAGTCTAATTAAAGCAGTAAATAAATTATGAACAAATAAACAAGGTTGGGGTAACAATCTGGCTATTTTATTTAGAAGTCAGGGTTTTGGCTTTGTTACATTTATGCCACCATTTTTGAAGTTTTCAAAATAAACAGTGTGCTTCACCTGTAAAGTTTGGAAGCTACAAATCTTCTCTTTCGAGAATATAAATTAGGAGGTTGGGTTTGGTTTTTCTTCGTGCACGAGATTCTAATTTGAACCAGAAAATCAATTGTCCTGCTCCTTGTAAGACTGGATTTCAGTAAATTTTAGCATTTAACCATGTCATTTTTATGTCACTTCATGGTTTAGAATAGCACAAATAAATTTATAACAATCCATAAGTCCAAACATCCAGGTGCTGCCTTTCCGGACATCCGTTGTATGATCAGGAAGTATTAAAATAATCTGAAGCCAATGTTAAGTCTTTCTGGCTATTATTAGATATTTGGAAAGATCTAGATTCTCTTTTATCTGGAGCTATGTTAAAGTATTAGTTGACAATTAGACATTTAAATACATTTGAAGATACTGTTCTACTCACGTAAAATAGAAAAAGAAAGCAACAAAACAACATAAGTCTATGAAATCCGACTGTTTGTGAAAAAAGCTGTATCTTGTTAGCATGTGAATTTTGACCTTGTGGTTCCAGAAATTCTAATGAACCACAAAATCTAATCTATGTTTCCCATCTACATACAATATATTTTATTACCTTCACTTATCTATACAATACAAACCTGTTCAGTTCTTTGGTAAAGTAATATGAAGGGAAAATAATTCATTTGGGTGTGTCATAAATCACAGAACCTTTTTTACTCTACTGTAATACATTTAATTTGAAAACTCTGTAATATCATTCAATCTGCTTTCTCCTGTCTTTGTAAAAAGATTTCAATGAAGCCCCCAGTCACTTCACAAGTCACCTATTTTCCTATCTTTCTTCCTGATTTGAAATACCCTAGTCTCAGTTTCATAATACGCTGGCCAGAAACTGTGGACATTCTTGCTACTGCAACAGGTGTTTGTCAGTTTCTTAAGTTGCTTTCCTTTCCCCTGAGGTGGTGTTATTTCCGGTACATTCCAAAGGCTCTGAAAAAAACCTTTCACAGTCTCTTGCCAAACCAAATCATGGCTCCAGCCTCTAAGTTATTGAGAACCCATTGTTCTTCAGGCTTTTATCTTATAGGCACTTGTGTGTGTCTTTCTCTAATTCCAATGTGGGGGGAACTAAAATATTGATTAAGAGTTTTGCAAAGCTGAAACTGAAAATGGAAATGATTTTTGTTCAGAAGCAAACACTCTGGATGTCTGGGAGTGCGGTTGATTATATTCCCGGCAAACCTGATGTGAAAAGGTTTTCATCATCCATTTAGACCACCCTGAAGTTTGACATACACATAAACAAACTGACCTCGATAACTTGCAGTCTACCTGCTAATGTTTCCCCTATAAGTGAGGGCTCCACATGCACTGAATGGCTGAATTTTTTTATTGCAGAACTTAAGCAGAGGAGGGATAGCAGTAGAATAGAGACCATCAATCAATTGCTTATTTATACAGTTTTCTCCCTCTCCCACCCCTACTTCGCCAAGTAAAACCCAAGTGTGCCATAATATGAATCAGTCATGATCGGAACACACGCATGCACCTCAGAACTATGATAATAAGGCAAGAGTAGACAAGATTGCTCAAACCAACCTTTTGGAAGTTTCTCAGTCCCGCTGAAGGCAACCAAAGTAAGAATATGTACCAGTGGAATGTTGACAAGCTCTCTCATGATTAATCCAGGCTCAGGCAGCAGAAGGTTCTTTCTGGACAACACAAGGAAAATGCCCCCCCCACACACAGTTTACATTTTAAAGCATAGTTTGTTCCAAAAGGGTTGTCTGCTAATGACTGTTTGTGTCAGCAGCTCCACTGACTCTAAGTATAATCAGGAATTCTCAGACTTGGCTGTAATGATGGACACGGCCAGCTGGTGAGTATCCACTTAGGCCAGTAATGCAAGTGTAGGGCTGGAGGAACAAGGGAAAGAAAATCCCTTTAGAATCCCTTTTAAGACAGTGGTAGAAGGACAATACCAGATGCCTTTTGCAACCATCACTGGATTCCCCGAGGTATAGTTTTCCTGGTCTTCTGAGTCAGCTCACCGTCCCTCCCGCACTCACCCCAGAGCCCTGGGCATATCTAATCATGACTCCTCCCCATTTCTCACTTCCCCCTCCCACATCCATCCCGTTGACAATTCCTACAGATTGTACCAACTCGATATTCCTCGATTTCCTCCCCTCCTTTGAGCTAGTCTCACCCTATCCCAACCTTCCTTTCAGAGACATTCATCTTCTTGGAATGACAGTGGTAACCTCCTGTCTGTTCTTTCTGCCTTGTGTCCTACTGTCCTCTAATCTCTTTTCAGATTGCCTGCCCTACTCAAAAGTCTTCAGTGGCTCTTCATCACATAGAAAAAAATATTCAAATCTAATATGATGTAGGAAGGCTCGCTGGACTCTGCCTACCTGTTTAGCCCCATCTGCTACAATCCATGCCTCTAGTTTAGTATTTAGCAACCTGGTTCCCTGTATACAGCCTTCCTGCCTCCATGAATTGTTCCTACTGTTCTCCCATCTTGGAATGCTTTCCCCTCCTCTCCACCCAGTTAATACCTATCTCAGCTTGATCATCATCTCCTCCTGGGAGCCATCCTGGACCAAAACTCCCACATCTTCCCAAAGTTGCATTAGGTTTACCTCCTCTGGGCTTCTCTATCATTGCACTTACCACCTGGTTTTAAGATTTTTTTCTGCTTGTGTCGGTGTCTCCCTCATTCTTTGGCTTCATGAGTCCACAGAGTCAGCAGCCATGGACTGTCAATTGCAGCAGATTCTTCCAAAATGTTCTCCTATGCGAATTGCCTTTTCCCACTGGAACAATGTGTCTTGGAGACTTTTCCATGTTAATGTACAGCACTACCTCATTATTTCTATTGGCTACACAGATTTCTAAATCGTGGATGTATGATGATATATTGAACCATGCCCCAACAATGTATGAGAGAATCCATTTCCCCATACTCTCATCGACACTTACCTTTGAATTTTTACATTTAAGTAGAATAAAAAGGGTATGTCGTTGTTTTAATTTACATGTATTCCACTCTTACTGTTGGTAATGAGAATTTTTCATGTGTTTGTTATTCATTTTCCTCTTCTGTGGCTTTTGTCTATTTTCCTCGTAGGTCATTTTTCTTTTTCTTATTAATTTATAGGAGTTTTAAAAACTATTCTGGTTGTAAATAATTTATATCATTGGTCCATTGTATATTTTGCAAATATTTTCTGTGTAGAATAGCTCTACTACCTAGCCATAGTGATTGCTTCAGAATGGGCTTAGGGCTCAAGCTGGTTTATGGCTCAAGGTCTCCATGGTATTTTACTGGACCTAATACAAAATAAGCTCCTCTTTCTTAGATCACCGCCTGTGAGGACCAGGAAAACGAAGGTTGTTGGAGGCTTCATGCTTCATTAACAAGAAATAGTGTGCAAAGCCAGAACGATCCATCGGATTTCCTTGTTTTTGAAATTAATAAATTCCTTTTTATTTTTTTTGCTTGGCTAGTGTGAATTTGATTCCTTAAATTGCAATCAAAATAATCCTGATGTAATTTTAATAGAAGAAATATAAATTTGGTGTGGTTTCTGCTCTGAGAATATCCTGCAAATGCTATGTACTTCGTGGGAAACTTTGACATTAGCAGGATGAGCACTTTTTTTTTTATGTGAAATTTAGGAATCAGCAGGATGAACAGAGTGGCTGTGGTTTCCATAAGCAGCACTAGGGAAAGCACAGGGTTCCAGAGATTTGGGTGACTATAGATTTATGAGCTAAAGTTAAGCTCAGGATCACCACCAGCTGTTAATAAAGGGAAGTCCAAGGTGAGTGATTCAAGGGGCCTCTATTCAAATGTCCAGGAGGAGGATTTGGGAGTGAGCACTCTCCATCCTCTTCCCCTTTCCCCTAAACTATAGAACAAGCACCGATGGTGCCCATTTTGAATCCAACAGGAATTGTACCCTCTAGACCAGTGACCCCAGGAAATTATCCCCTACTTCAAATTCCACCACAACCTGAGCCTGAAGGTGACAACAATACTGTGCGAAGCTAAGGGGAGACAAAAGTCTGTTGAGGGAAAGCCAGAATGTGTGGCTGAGGGCTGGTTTAAAATGAATCACTCTATTTCTGTTTTGCATATAAGTTCATTTGTATCATTTTTTTTAGATTCCACATATAAGCGATATCCTACGATATTTGTCTTTGTCTGGCTTCACTTAGTATGATAATCTCTAGGTCCATCCATGTTGCTGCAAATGGCATTATTTCATTCTTTTTGATGGCTGAGTAATATTCTATTGCATAAATAAACCACATTTAAAAAATGATACAAACGAACTTACATGCAAAACAGAAATAGACCAACAGACACAGAAAACAAACTTATGGTTACCAAAGGGGAAGTGGGGGAGGAATAAATATAGGAGTTTGGGATTAACAGATGCAAACTATTATATATACAATGGATAAACAACAAGGACCTACTGTATAGCACAGGGAAATATACTCAATATTTTGTAATAGCCTATAAGGAAAAAGAATCTGAAATATATATGTATGTATGTATGTATGTATAACTGAATCACTTTTCTGTGTATCTGAAACTAACACAACATTGTAAATCAATTATACTTCAATTGAAATAAATAAATAAAAGAAATCAATTGTTGGCTAAGAGAAGCCCCTGGAGAGTGTGGTTTAGGCATGGACACTACAGCAGCTCCCAAAGTGTAGCAGCTGGAGATTGTCAGTCAATTATGGTCCTTGCAGCAGTTTCTTGGAACCTGGATAGAAAATGGCCTTCCATCCTATAATACAACCAAACCCATTCCTTATAAAGCAGGCTCATTCAGACACAGAGAGTGGAGACTGGGTGCCAGCCAGTTATTTGGCTTCTTTCTTGGGCATGTGGAGAGTAAATGGGGCTGATGGCCAGTCTTCCCTTCAGTAAAATGCACTCAGTCACCAGATAAGCTTGTCCTGCCACCTCTGGTATCTCTGCTTCTTCATCTCAAGAGCTGGCCACGAGAGCAAGTAGCACCATGCTGAGCCATATCTCGAACTTGATGCCAGAATTCAACCATACAGCTGCTGGTGAGACCGGCCCCATTCCTGCTGGAGTCAGCACATCCCCCAGTTAGTGCTGTTGGTCTGCACCCTGCTCTCATACATCTGCTGAGGCTTGGCAAGGAGCCCCTTCTAATTATCACAGAGGGCAATGACCTGGTTCTCTGCCTCACTGGTCAGCAGACAGTGGTTCAGAAATGCCACATGGATTGCCCTCTCCAGAAAATTCCTGGGAAGTCAAAGGGATATTCTGGAGTTCTAATTTTACAAATGGATTTAATGTCTGATTAAATATTAGGATGGCAATTAGAGATGCATCAATATTCTGGGAACATATACCTTGTAAAACTGGGAGGGACTCTTAAAATGTTTATTCAATGAATGAATGAATTATATTAACTACCTGCTGTCTGCTGAACATTCAGCAGGAATCAATGGAGCAAGAAACAATGTCTGGTGATAGAGTGAACATTATACAATAACATTAATAATTAACTAAATTATAATCTGGAGAGATACATTGTACTGTGAATTTATATAAGAACTGAGCCTGACCTAGTCTTGAGGGCTCAAGAAATGCTTCTCTGAGAAGATGCTAGTGAGGCTTAAACACTGCAGGATAAGTAAAAGCCAGACAAATAAACTAGGGACATCTGGGAGTGGACCATAACAGGTAGTGGGAGAAGAATGTGGAAATGACCCAGAACATGAAGGATGTGATGTGATGGGAAGAAAAAGGGTCAGTGTGTTTGGAGTACAGAAAGGGTAAAACCTACAGAGGCAGGTAGAGGAGGTCATTCAGGATCTTGTATATTTCAATAAGAACTTCATTCTAAGAGCAGGAATAACTCATGGGAATGTAGATCACAAATAAAGATATAAAAGTGAATCAGCTATGCTAAGGGGAGAGTGTAGGACAGGAAGCCCTAGAACTGAGCCATGAAACATCCCACCCTTTAAAATTTAGTAGAAGATAAAGAGCTAGAGAAAGAGATTGATAAGGAACAGCTAGTGAGATAGAAAAAAACTGATAGAGTGTCACAAAAGGGAAGGGAAGGGAAGAGAGCGTTTCCAGAAGGAGAGCCTACTTTCCAGGACTGTTCTGAATGCTACCGAGAGGTCGAGTAAGAAGGAACGGAAAGGTTTCCATTGAATTTAGCAACATAGAAGTAATTAATGACGTTGATAAAGGGCAGTCTCAGGAAACAGTGGAGAATGAGGTGAGAAATCAGAGTGGTATAGAGAGATGGAAGAGTGAATAAGAGGTGTGAAAATGGAGACAGTAGGGAAATATGATTCCCTCAAGAAGAGTGACTGTGAAGGGATAGAGAAAGTTAAGCAGCTGGAGGGAGAGGCTGGATGAAGACAGAACTGATTTTTCATTTATTTTGAAGGTGTGCTGTGAAGGATCCTGTAGAAAGAAAGAGGTTAAAGACACAGGAGAGAAAAGAGATAATAGACAATTCACGGTCTCAAGGAAACCAGGTGGATAGAATCTTGTAATAGAAGATGAGGAGGAAGGGATAAGTAGGGAAATTTTTGGCAGGAATGGCAAAGAGTTTACTGAGCCCTCATCTGATGACTTCTATCATCTCTATCAAGTAGAAGATGAGGTCGGGGAAGATTTAAAATAGTTACTCTGGAGAAGAAGAGAACACACTGCTGAGATTGTTCAGCATAGAGTCATACTGATTCTCATATACCCTGGTGTAATTTTTTTTCTCTACCAATTCTCAGCTTTATACATAACAGATGTTGAATTGTTAGGTTTACTTGGGGGATGGGGGAAGGAAAGGGTATTTGTCAGTGATATATTAACCCAAGGAAGCAGCATTCCAGAAGAGAGAATGAAGTGTAATGATAGGAAGCAAAGTGGATGTATTGCGTTAGAGACAGTCAATAAACCAGTGATGAAACTGGCAGGACAAAGAAGGCAGGAAATGGACAATGGGAGCAAGCAATGAAAAGGGTGGATTCAGGGATGGGGGTAGGTTTAAACCAGTTTAGGAGTTCATATTGGGAACACAGCCCATGACCCGGGGCCATTTTGCTTATGTGTAGTTAAACTCATTTCTCAGAGTGGAGACGAGCTCTGTAGCTGTTGCCATTCACACGAGGGGCAATGAGGTTGTAACAGTGTAGATGGAGAGAAAAGGATAGATTTAGGACAAGTATGGAAAGGTGAATCAGAAGGATTTGTTCATAAAGACAGATTTCCAACTGGAAAAATTGAGTGAATATAGAAAATGGAGTATTGTATGCTAGCAGGAATTTCCAACAGGTAAATGTACACCTTATATATCTCAGGATGCTGTTTGGGTCCCAAAACAAAATAGATGGCCGAATCAAACAGAATAAAGGAAGATGTACAAAGGTGTAAGGTATTGGGAAACTACAAGAATTAGAGTGGAAACTGTAAACCACTAACAGTCGCCCTTTGCAATTTCTAGGCCTAAGGGTTTAAAGGGCAGAAAAACATTTACTGGAACCTAGAGGCAGAGATGACTGTGTTGAGAGAGAGCTTCCTAATAGGAGCGAAGACATTTGGTTGAAGGATTCCACCAGCTCGTGAGAGTGCCTTTGATTTCTGCAGATTCTCACCATTAGCCAAACCCAACAGGAAACAAGAGGGCAAGAAAGCCCATTGGTAGAATTCAAAGAAGTCAGTTTCCAGGGCTTCCCTGGTGGCGCAGTGGTTGAGAGTCTGCCTGCCGATGCAGGGGATGCGGGTTCGTGCCCTGGTCCGGGAGGATCCCACATGCCGCGAAGCGGCTGGGCCCGTGAGCCATGGCCGCTGAGCCTGCGCGTCCGGAGCCTGTGCTCCTCAACGGGAGAGGCCACAATGGTGAGAGGCCTGCGTCCTGCAAAAAAAAAAAAAAAAAAGTCAGTTTCCACAGCCACAGAGCAGGGGAGAAATTGGTCTGGAGAACAAATGGAAGGACACCCCAGGAGGCCTCTTTAGGAATTCCAGCTTTACCTGGAGCACAAATGAGATAACAGATAAAACAGGCATGCCAGTATTCCCATTCGTTGTAACAATTTCTTTTTGAATCATTCAACCATTATGTCATACTTCACCCACCTCTCTACTTGTTCCTAAAGACTGATTACACTGCTTCTATATCAACCACTATTTGCCCCTTTGAAATATATCTTCATTACTACAATGGGTTACAGGGGCTTTTCCAGACTATGGGTCTACTTCTCTGGCTTTTCTAGACTATGGAACAAAAGTATTCTCTGAGGCCTCTAACCTGTTCATATCCCTGAATTTAGCACTTCTTCCTGGTTCATCGAACCCCTCTGGCAGCATCAAGAGATCAGTCTGAAAATCCAATGCAAAATTCTAATATGGTTACAGTTCAAAGACTCTAAAGTTCCTACATCTGGCTTAAATAGCACTGAGGGAAGAAGTCCTCCACCCTGCCTACTGGGAATGCCAATTTCATCAGCCACCTGCTAGAGGAATGTTTGGAGCTGCCATTATTCTTCAGGTTTCGTCAACCTTGCCTCAATCTTCTGCCACAGGCTGTTCAGCCCCTTAAAGCTGCTGCTGGTGGGATTTTCAAGTAATTAAAAAAATTGTCCACTACACGCCTATGAGAATGGCCAAAATCTGGAGCACTGACAACACCAAATGCTCGGGAGGATGTGGAGCAACAGGAAGTCACATCCATTGTTGATGGGAATGCTAAATGGTACAGCCATTTCAGAAGACAGTTTGTGATTTCTTACAAAACTTAACATACTCATAACAGATTACCATCTGATCCAGCAATTGCACTCCTTGGTATTTACCCAAAGGAGTTGAAAACTTATGTCCACACAAAAATTTGCACACAGATGTTTATAGCAGCTCTATTCATAATTGTCAAAACTTGGAAGCAACCAAGTTGTTCTTCAGTAGGTGAGTGGATAAATAAACTGTGGGACATCCAAACGATGGAATATTATTCAGTGCTAAAAAGAAATGAGCTGTCAAGCCATGAAAAGTCATGGAGGAAACATAAATGCATATTACTAAGAGAAAGAAGTCAATCTGAAAAGGCTACATACTGTATGATCCAACTATGTGACATTCTAGAAAAGGCACAGCTATAGAGATGGTGAAAAGATCAGTGGTTTTGAGGGGCAGGGAAAGAAGGGAAAAGATGAGTAGGCAGAGCACAGAGGAATTTTAGGGCAGTGAAAATACTCTGTATGATATAATCATGATGGATATATGTCATTATACATCTGTCCAAACCCATATAATGTATGACACCAAGATTGAACCCTAAGGTAAACTATGAACTTTGGATCATTATGATGTGTCAATGTAAGCATCCTTGCTAAAAAACATATCATTCTGGTGAGTGATGTTGATAATGAGACAGGTATGCATGTGTGGGGCAGGGGGTGTATGGGAAATCTCTGTACCTCCTTCTCAATTTTGTTGTAAACCTAAAACTTCTCTAAAAATATAAAGTCTTTTTAAAAAAAATAGTTTAAGTAAAGAGTCAATACAATGGTAGTATTCATGTTTTTATAAAAGTTTTATTATAAATATTGAAAAATTATGACAACTACAGATGTCCTTTTATGACCAAGAACTAGTCATAAAAACATCTTTGCAAGGAAGGCATTATACTCTATAGTGAAGTTGTTTTGTTTTGTTTTGTTTTAATTCAGTATTTGAAATTCTTCCTATGTTTGTGCGAGTTTTGGTAGGAGGAAAGTCTATGCTGTCCCTACAAAAGCTAAGAAAAGCGAATACTTACTCTTGTGAACCTGCTAGCTGGGTATGTATGGTAAGTGACCTAAGCTCAGACCATCAGACGCCTTTGCTGGGACTATGAATCTGGAGCAAGTGTCACAAAGAAAGAGGTAATTAGAATTCACGCCAGTGGTGGTGGCATCAAGTGTTCAGTGGCAGTGGTGCCAAGGGCAGCATGCGGCCATGGCAGTGTCTTAGCAGTATCCAGTGTCTAGCGATGGCAGTGCCAGTGCCCAGTGTTCAGCTGCAGAGCTGTGTCATCCTGACCAGGCTGTTCCTCTGCTGAGATCGTGGCCCAAGTGCTTGCCACCTGACTGCCTTAGGTTCCTGCCTGGCTCTTCAGTGTTCCCCAGGATTCCATAAGCTACCCAATATCCTTCCTCCAAGTTCCCTTTCTCCTAAATAAACCAGTCATTTGTTGTTGATTGCAACAATAAATGTCTATTTTGAAGAAAAGAAAATTAAAGCTTCGAAAGGTTGAAAATGTGTCCAAAGTTTTGTAACTAGTAAATGGAGGCAGAATTCTAATACAGGTCTGTCTGGCTTCTAAATATGATTCCCGCCCATCCCAGCCCCCAAACCACTGCATCTACAATGTGGATACAGTATACGCTTCATATGACAGGTGGCTGTTTTAATGGCCAAACAAGTGTAGAGGTTGAACTAGTCAAGGTAAGTGGTGATTTTATCTTCTCTGATGAATACAAACTGAGAAATCAGGGAAACAGCAAACATGGTTATACAGTGACTCTGGAAGAAGGATGGGGATGGCAAATGCTGTCCCAAGATCACATTGGACATGTCCTGCCGTATGAAGGTGAGTCATCTGGGGTTCTTTACGAATTGGTGTGAACGGTCATAGTAAGCAGGCTGGCTTAGAAGGTGACCCAAGATGTATACATGACTACAGATGAGATCAGTCAGGTTTTTGGTGGGACTTAGCCAATAAACTTGGGAGGCAGGTAAGTACATGCCTCCTCCCCTCTGGGACCAAAACTAACTTCCTCAGCAGGCAAAACTTAAATATTCCTGAACTTCTAGGAGACCAGACGGTCCATGCAGGGCTTTCCTCCAAGTCACTGCTTCCCTTCTACTTCCTGGTGCCTATTCAAACCAAACCAAACCAACGAACAAACAAACCCCAAAACCTCAGTACTTACTGCCTTCAAACTTAATCTCATCCTGCAAAGTAGTCCCGTTTTCTATGGAGATGCAGGAGGTAATGACTTATCTGTAACAGCTGGAGATGGTAGCATCAGGAATTACTGGCCCTAGAAACCTGGAGTTTCTCCACCGAATTACTATCATTTGTGTTCACCCATTGCTTTTGCCACTCACAGGATTGTGAATAGGAGACTTAATTATTGGATTTTAACTACTTAGCCTACTGTCATCAATATTGACTATGAATTTCTTGTGCATCTACCTATCTTGGTGTATGAGTGAAACCAAGGGCAATTATCAGTTAGTTAGCCATTAATAAATACTAAACTGTGACCTGCCTTCACTGGATCAAGCTTGCTTTAATTTGGTTTTTTACAAAAACTCACATTTCCTCCAAGCGTCACGTAGCCTAAACAACGAGATGTTTGTCCAAGTTGTTTTTCTGGAAACTTGGAGTCAGCTGTGTCTCGTTTGCGCTTAAGCCTGAAAAGACTGGTTGGGACCACTGACCCTCCAACTGGGCATGCGCGGGTGTCCGCTCTGTGACCTTTTGACGTCAGAGGGCCAGGAGCTCCACCCTCAGAACGTGCCGGCGCCACTCTTCTGGAGGTGCAGCCCGTGAAGAAGCCGGTAGCTTAGCTGCGCCTGTGCAGAACTAGGAGTGCCTCAGCTGTTTATTATCTCCAATCACCTTTCCCCACTTTCCCCACGCCCCAGCTTTATCCCATAAATATCCCGAGCCCTTCAGCCTTGCCAACGCGGATTTGAGAGTCGTTCACCCATTTCCTCGTTTGGCTGCCTCGTGAATAAACCCTTTCTCTGCTGCAAACTTTGGCATCTCAGGGTCTGGCTTGCTGCACCTCCGGTGAGTGAACCTGGTTCGGTGACATTAACACCTAATTTGTCAGGCAAGTTTACAAACGATGGAGAGGTTTTGGGGGTTTGTTTTCGTCTTAGTGTATAGAAGCGTGTATTTCCCCCTCCACCAGGACCTCAGTTTTACTTCAGTCCTATGTATGTACCCTTAGTTCAGGTAATCTTGCTTAGAGCTAGAGATCTAGACGCTAAAGGAGAACTATTTGTAATAGTGTTTCATTTACTCCTAACGGCAATTTGTGAAGATGAAAAAGAGCAAGGCACAGGGGCTTCCCTGGACGCGCAGTGGTTGAGAGTCCGCCTGCCGATGCAGGGGACACGGGTTCGTGCCCCGGTCCGGGAAAATCCCACATGCCGCGGAGCGGCTGGGTCCGTGAGCCATGGCCGCTGAGCCTGCGCGTCCGGAGCCTGTGCTCCACAACGGGAGAGGCCACAGCAGTGAGAGGCCCGCGTACCGCAAAAAAAAAAAAAAAAAAGGCACAGTTTTAGCAGAACTATTGCCCCCCAAGATAATGTGTGGTCTCTACATTTAAGGTAAACCCAATGAAATTCCGGTAGTATTTTTGGAAGTAGGAGAACTGATTTTTTTTTTTTTTTTGCGGTACGCGGGCCTCTCACTGTTGTGGCCTCTCCCGCTGCGGAGCACAGGCTCTGGACGCGCAGGCCCAGCGGCCATGGCTCACGGGCCCAGCCGCTCCGGGGCATGCGGGTTTCTCCCGGACGGGGCACGAGCCCGTGTCCCCTGCATCGGCAGGCGGACTCTCAACCACTGCGCCACCAGGGAAGCCCAGGAGAACTGATTTTTAGGATGCGTATGTGGAAACTAAATAAGCAAAAATGATCAAGGAAAGTTGTTGAAAAAATAGACTAACAAGGGGTAATTTGCCTAGCAAATGTTGAAACACATTGTAAAAGCTATAATAATTAAAATAGTGTAGTACTAGGCTATAAATAGATCAATGGAAATTGAATAAATGATAGATGACATTTTAAACCAGTGGGAAAAGATAACTTCTATCAATTGGGTAGCCATCTAAAAAATTAATTATATATATATACCTCATAGATTACACCAAAGTAAAAAATTATGTATGTTCCTCATAGATTACACCAAAGTAAAATTCTAAAACAATTAAAAGTAGTAGAAGAACGCATGAAAAAAATGTGTATATTCTTGTGGGAAAAGTCATATGATACAAAACCTACAAGTCCTATAAGGATGAATACATTTGACTACATAAAGTTTTCACATCTACCTTGGAAAACATATTGCCAAAAGGCAAATATCAAAAAGAAAAAAAAAAAGACTTCCTAAGCTAATAGATATCTCAGTATGTATCTTACTTGAATTTTCCTCAGCATATGACAATATTGGCCAGTTGTTTTTACTCGAAGTTCTTTTTCACTTGGGTTTTCTGCATAGTGCTCTTTCTTGTTATTTTTTGTTGTCACCCTCATAAAACCGTTTCTTTCCCATATAGAATTAAAATTTTTTTCCCAACATTAAGTCCTTGGCATTCCTCTTTTGCACACATATTCTAAGAGTGGTTTTAGCCATTTTACAGCATTAGACAACCTCTATACATGTATGACTCCTACACCTGTATCTTTGAATTAAATCTCTTTTTTGGAGACACCTGCATATGTGATCACCTACCTGGCTGCCCCACAGCAACTGAAACTTGACAGTTGAGATATAATATTTTTAATCTTAAAACCATTTAATATTCAACTAGAATTAACAGTGAGATCAGAGAGGACAGAAAACCTTCAAACTTTGCTTTTTTTCCTCATCACTGCAAGGGGCTCTTTAAGACGAAAATGTCATTTACAGACCATATCTCCATAATGGCTTTCTACTGTTCTCATCTGAGCTAAAATAGTTCTGGAAACCCACATATCTCCAGAAACTAGACCTAGTTCCAAACTCATAAATGAAGGTGCCAGTGGGAAAGTTAGAGAATACATGTTTCCTCTTACTGATGAGTTCTATAAAGGCAAGTACTTTAGTGACTGGCATATGGAATGTGTTTAATAAATAAGAGTTGAACGTAAATTAATAACTTTTTCAAGTTGATGTGGCTCTAAATTACCTGTAAAACATGATTTTCAATGTTAAAGTTTCCTTAGAGTAAGTTAATAACAGACCAAGAGATAGTCCTGTACAGCTGTCTGTATCTTTAAGTAAGACAGTCTGTTGTTTGTCCCCTGTATGCCCCCATCCCTGGTAGTGGGAAGTTACTTTGGGGAGTTGTGGGAGACAGCTTGGGAAGGTGTTATGATTTCAGAGCTGATTAAATCTGATACAAAACCTTTTCCCAAAGCTCTCAAGACCTGGAGTCTAAATTTCTACCGACCAAAAGATCTGTCTTCATTTAAATGAATCCAAGATCCTAGTAACAGAGGAAATTGGTCCTAAGTCCCTACAGCATCAGTATGTCCAATACTAAACTCATCATCTTCCCTGAAATGTGGGAATTCCTTTATCTCTTGTTTCAGTCAATATCACCATCTTCTACTCAGCTTCTCAAGCCATTAAGCTGTGAATCATCCCTGACACCCTTTTTTCCCCCCTTAACCTTAAATTGAATGTGAATCTTATCAGATTTACATTCTGAGGTCCTTTCTAGGTTGTCCCTTTCTCAGTGCTCTCACTGCCTAACTTTAAGCCCTCTTTAATTTATTGTTTGTTCACTACAGCAGCCCCCTAATGGGTCTGCCAATCATTTCTCTCCAACAATGTCAGAGTTCCTTCTGATATACAATGTGGCCACTTTGTTCTCCTGCCCAGAATATTTTATGGCTTCCCACTGTTTTGGGGGGTAAACTCCACACTCCCTAGCTATGGCAAACCTCTGTTCCCCTATCCTCCCTCTTCTCTCATCCTCCCTCACACTCTTTGAGGAGTAACTGTAGTGCCTTGAAATCACCACATTCTTTCTGGCCTCTCTGCCTTTTTTTTTTTAAAGGGCCTCTTTTTATTAATTTATTTAATTTATTTTTTTTGCTGTGTTGGGTCTTTGTTTCTGTGCGTGGGCTTTCTCTAGTTGTGGCAAGAGGGGGCCACTCTTCATCGCGGTACGCGGACCTCTCACTATCGCGGCCTCTCGTTGCGGAACACAGGCTCCAGACGTGCAGGCTCAGTAGTTGTGGCTCACGGGCCCAGTTGCTCCGCGGCATGTGGGATCCTCCCAGACCAGGGCTCGAACCCGTGTCCCTTGCATTAGCAGGCAGATTCTCAACCACTGCACCACCAGGGAAGCCCCTCTCTGCCTTTTAACATGGCTTCCTTTCTGCTGAAATGTAACTCTTCTGCTTTTTTTTTTTTTTCTAGCCAGTCACGGCTTGTCCTTCAAGATTCTACCTGGTTCTTACCTCCCTAAGAAGTCTCGTTTGATGACTCGACCAAGGTAGGATGCCCTCTTCTTTGTTCTCATCAGTGCTCCGACCCTGTGCTCCCCTCTCTCTATATCACAACACACTGTACAATAGATTCTTACCTGCTCTTGAATGTGAGCTTATCGAAGGCTGGTTTTTTTTATCTTTTATCTTTGTGATTCCTGTGCCCAGCAGAGTTCCTGACGTATTGTACCCCTGGTACCTATTTTATGATGAGAGAGGAATAAATGAAACAATATCCTCCTTTCTCCCTAGGAATTTTAAGCCTTGGCAGTGGATTCTTTTTGACACGGGAGTGAAGCATTAAAAGGGATTTCCTTGGGCTTCCCTGGTGGCGCAGTGGTTGAGAGTCTGCCTGCCGATGCAGGGGACACGGGTTTGTGCCCCGGTCCGGGAGGATCCCGTGTGCCACGGAGCGGCTGGGCCCATGAGCCATGGCCGCTGAGCCTGTGCGTCTGGAGCCTGTGCTCCGCAGCGGGAGAGGCCACAACAGTGAGAGGCCCGCGTACCGCCAAAAAAAAAAAAAAAAAGGGATTTCCTTGGCTTTCATAGGTTGTATTTTTTTCCTTTCCTCCAGAGGAGCCTTTGGAGTGTTAGGTCATGCAGGATTGCATTTTGCAGCTTGGGGAAATGATGGTTTGAAGGCATACTCAACACTGGAGAGAAAACAGGACTGGAGTCATAGGGCTGTATGCTTGAAGTCTATGCTTTTGGTAGAGAAGAAAGATAATCTATGTTACTGTATTTACCCAGATCATTAGGGGAAAAAAATGGCAGGCAGGAATTCTGGGCATATCCTGTGTACAGGAAAAGAGTGAATTTGATTTGGGCGTTCTCTGGCCTTTATCATTTGGGAACCTGAGGGTAGTGGTAAGCAAATGTCCTCCTTCAGTTCCTCTTATAACAAAACTAGTACCTGAGTGCCCTGTAAGCTGCCCCTCTGTATTGTCATCTCTTCTGCTTTCCTCAATCTTAAACTTCATCCAGAGTTTCCTGAGACAGAGGGGCACAGAGAAGACCATAAACCATCATTTAAGCCCCTTACAAGGATGACAGAGTCATCCCTGTTTCTCACCACCTGTCTCCTTCCTTCTTCCTCATCATCATAACTGGTGTGTTCCAGATTCCTACCACATATTCCTCAAAAACATTAGATCTATTTTCAGGGGACTGTGGAAAAGATTGGAGAACACTGAACTAGACCACCTCCAAAGGAAACATCCCATTTTAAAAGCTTTATTTCTCAATTTAGTTCCAACCATCAGCACTGTTTACATATTCTGACCATGCCTTAGAGACGTATAATTCAATTCAGTTCAACAGGTCATTGCGAGGCCTCATGCCAGGCACTGGAATCCAAAAGAAACATCGACAACTGCTTCCACTAGGCCATGTGGCAATGTAAGGAGAGAAGCTCTTGGCAGGGCTGGGAGCACTGCCCGAACAGTGGGGGAGTGTTTTGACAGCCTCTTAGATAGCCCCCAAACAGGGAGTGCCCTTTTGTAATCCCCTTTCCTTGAGTGTGGTCTGGATTTAATGACTCACTTCTAATGAATAAAACACAGCAGAAGCAATGGTGTGTCACCTCTGATATTAGGTTATAAAAAGACTACTCCTTCACTGGGATATTAGAATAACAGGACTTGGTGAGGTAAGGAGGAATAAAAATGATGTTCAGGGTTTTAGATTGAATACCTGGATGGATGGGGTGTCATTTACTAAGATACTGAAGACTGGATTTTTTTTAGAAAGGGAAAAAAAACAGCTTAAGAAGGAAAATGTTCTTAACCATGATTGTGGTTTTCGATGTGAAGTTTGAGAAGTCTGTGTGACACACAAATAAAAATGTCTGCTAAACAGGTTAGATTTAGGGCTGAAGTTCAGAAGAAAAGTTTGGGCTTCCATGTAAATTCAGGAGTTTTCAGCATGTTGATGTTGTTTAATCATAAGACAGCAGAGATCGTCATGGAAAAGTGTAGCTGGAGCAAATTTGAGACCCCAGGACTGAGCTCTTAGGAATACCAACTTTTAGAGGCTGTACTGAAAAGAGTAAGTTAATAAGGCAGAAGAGAGTGAGAAACAATTGCCAGACAAGTTGGAAAAGCAGGTGTGTGCATTCTTGTGGGAAGAAGGAAGCTCCTAGCAGGAGGGAGTGGTTAATTCTGTCAAATGCTGCTGATGGGTGAGGGAGTTTAGGGGTGGGAAGTGTCCATCTGATTTCGCCACATGGTGGTTGGTGGTGACCTTGTCAGGAATATTTCAAACATGCACGGTTAAGGGCTAACATGAGCACGGAAGAAAATCGCAGACAGCAATTCACATGCTGAATTCTTAGATCTCTGTGTTTATTAAATTTCAGTTTGATTTAATTTGATTTATGAAATCCTGATTTCCAAAAAAGAAAGCATAATATATTTGAACTGTTGACACCATATTGAAAGTAGCTTTGGCATTTGCTTGCCGAAATTGCTAGCTTTCATTTTTGCCAGGTGACTAAACAATGAGAAAATGAATATAGTCAGCACTCCCTTCTCCTTGCCTAGCAATAGTTGCTAGTTGCACACACAGACTATGACAGTGCTTCTTTATGTGGTTGAATTCAGTCATCTTAAACAAATTGGACAAGGTGCTAGATACATCTTCTAGCGTTTTCTATAAACAGCACAGTACCCTTATAGTGACATGCTGGATTAATAAGGGCTCAGGAAGTGTGTACTAATGTCCAAATGGCCTGGAAAGAATTTTCCAGTTTTGAAAGACATACCATCTCAGGGACAGAGATGCCCTGAGCATCATTTAGCCCCTCAGCAGCTTAGCAGCACCAAATAAGGCTCAGAAGATTACGCTGCACACGGAATCAGTATGACGTGGTCGGTGTATTCACAGTCTGATCTTGCAGTGGTCTCTTTGAGCTGTTGCAAGGATTAGTAAATACGGTTTTTGCATAACCCTGACACCCTCAGGAGATTTAATTTAATAAAAATATAAACCCACAGATAAGTCTTATTTTGTAATGTCCTGGTAATCACCAGGATTAGGGTGGGCAGACCAGCCATACCTCTGGCCCTTTTGCAAAGCCTGGATGTGTGTGGCCTATGGGCCAGAGGACAGGTTGCTTTTGGTTAGCCCAGGGCAAGGGCCAGACTGCACTGTGCAGACTAGGGAAAGTTCTGGAGATTTTGAGTAGCGGTTTACATAGGGCTTTAGAAATTATTACAGTACGTACTGAAGGAGACATTTTCTGTGATTTTCTAACTTTGCGAGTGAAGTAATATTTTTGAGATGTTTCTTTGTCAGTGGTCTAATAAAACCGTTGTTAGTTGTACTTCTCTGGATTAGGAAATATTCAAAGACTGCAATAGTCTGATGTGATTTTTAGGCACTCTTTGTTGGCTGACTTTTTCTTTTTAAAAATCTTTTTCTGTCTTTAGCCATTCATAGTAAAATAAATAAATAAATAAGAAAAAGAAAACAATCATAAAACATTAAGAACAATTAAAACAGTAGTCAGTCATTTAATAGTAGTGCCCAGACTTAGCAAACAAACATTATTGCCATGTTTGTACATTTATTTCTCAACTTCTTTCATATTACACATAGAATATATGTTAAAGTTTGAAGAACACTGCACATTGTTTTGTGTACATTTCTACCAACATTGATTATTACGGATTTTATTCTAACATACAGATATACTATTAATACCATCTGTGCAATCGTTCACGCATTTTAGTTATTTCCAATTCCTAACCGTAGAAGTAAAATATCAGCATCTCATCCATTCTTGTTCTTGTGATCCTCTGACCTTTAGATAAATATAGGAACGGAATTACTGAGTCTAAGTACGTGAATATTTATGAAGCCCTTGATATATGTTTCCAAATTTCCTTCCAGATATTTTTACCAGTGTCACCAATTTTCACTCTATCATGATATCATTTTGGAACTATCTATGATAATTTTTTTCTTCAGTTTTGTTGAGATATAGTTTACATACAGCACTGTGTAAGTTTAAGGTGTACAGCATAATGATTTGACTTACGTACACCATGAAATGATTATCACAATAAGTTTAGTGAACATTCATCATCTCATACAAAATGAAAGGAAAACAATTTTTTTTCCTTATAATGAGAACTCTTAAGATTTACTGTCTTAACAACATTTATATAGAACATACAGCAGTGTTAATTATATTAATCATGCTGTACATTTCATCCCTAGTACTTATTTATGTTATAACTGGAAGTTTGTACCTTTTGACCACCTTGATCCAATTCCCTCTCCCCCACCCCTGCCTCTGGTAAGCACAAATCTGGTCTTCTTTTCTATAAGTTTTTTTTGTTAGCTTGTTTGTTTTTGAAGAATAATTGACCTACAACACTACATTAGTTCCTGGTGCACAACAAAGTGATTCACTATTTCTATACATTGCAAGATGATCATGAAGCTAATTCTAGTTAGCATCTGTCACCGTACAAAGATATTACATTATTGTTGACTGTATCCTCCACACTGTACATTTCATACCCATGACTCATGTATTTTGTAACTGGAAGTTTGTACCTCTTAATCTCCCTCACCTATTTTTCTCATCCCCCAACTCCCCTCCCCTCTGGCAACCATCTGTTTGTTCTCTGTATCTATGACTCTGTTTCCATTTTGTTATGTTTGTTCATTTGTTTTTTAGATTCCACATGTAAGTGAAATCATATAATCTTTGGCTTTCTGTCTATGATAATTTGATGGGTAAAATAGGTATCTTGTGTTGTTTTATGTGTGAAATGTAATCTTTTGCAGTATGTGTATTGGCTGTTAATACTTCTTCTATTGTAAATTGTGTGAGCTTGTTCTTAGTCTATTTTTCCTCTAAGATGTTTGTCTTTTTCTTATTTAATTTATAAGATCTGTATATATTAAGAACTTAAAGTATTATATGCATTGTTGATCTATTCCTCATTTATTCAGTTTGCCTTTTATGACTGAAAAAAATGTTTTAAATTTTTATAAAACTTAATCTATCAGACTTTTTCCTTGTGCCCACTACCCAGGCCCTGCTTTTATGTTCATAAAAGCTCTCTGGATTCCAAGAAAAGATAATAACAACCTACATTCTTTTCTAGACCAACTAAGAGTTTATTATCTTTATATTAAAATTTTCAATCAATCCAGAATTTTCCTTAGCATCATGGAAAGTAGAAATATGACATTATTTTTTAAAGTATCAATTATTAAATAATCTCTTTATTAACTAATCCATTTATTAAATCTCCATTTATTAAATTAAATTTAATAATTGATTAAATAATAAATAATAATCTCCATTTATTAAAAAGTAATCTCTTATTTATCCCATTTACCTGAGATCTCATCTTTTTAGTGTATTAAATTCTTGAGGACAATAAGATGGTAAGGAAGGGAAAGGCAAAAAGGAATTACTTTGAAGGGTGATGAAGATGATTGCATGGAGCACTATGTTAAACATATCCTGGAACAACTGTAGGATCAGAATGGAGTGCCATGATTGATTACTAAGGACTCCCATGAGCACATATGTGAGAGGGGAACAGGAAAGATGCTTTAGATTTGTACATTGTGTTTCATTGATGTCTATTCTTCACCCACTATCATATATGTAGCTTCATGCACCTAAAATATATATAAAGAATATATATAGCAAAAAATTATAGAATTATAATTTATATAAAATTATAGAAATATAATTATAATTTAATTTATAATAAAAATTATAGAATTACTATGAGAAATTGGCAAATCCACAACTATTATAGAACCATTTCAACCACTGTGGAAGATTTTAACACACCTCTTTGTAATTGATAATTCAAGTAGAAAAATTGTAGGTTTTTTCCAGTTTTATTGAGATATAATTGACAAATTGTAGTATATTTAGAGTGTATAGCGTGATGATTTGATATGTGTATACATTGTGAAATGATTTCTACTACCAAGGTAATTAACGTATCCATCACTTCACAGTTACCTTTTTTTTTTCGATGAGAAAGCGTAAGACTTACTCTGTTAGTACATTTCAAGTATGCAATACAACATTGTTAACTATGGTCATCATGCTGTACATTAGATCCTCAGAGCTTACTCATCTTATAACTAAAAGTTTATACTGTTTTACCAACCTCTCCCCACTTTTTCCACCCCCACAAACACAGTGTTTGTCTTTCTCTGTCTCACTTACTTTGCTTACCGGAATGTCCTCCAGGTTCATCCAGGTTGTCAAAAATGGCTGTATTTCCTTCTTCTTTTTTTTTTTTTAATTGACAAGCTGGAATTTATTAAAATTAAAGCCTGCTCTGCAAAAGACAATGTTTTTTAGGGCAGTGAAATTATTATGTATTATATTATAATGATGGATACATGTCATTATACATTTGTCCAGATCCTTGGTCCACAGCACCAAGAGTGAACCCTAAGGTAAACTGCAGACTTTGGGTGATTATGATTTGTCAATATCGATTCATCCTTGTTAAAGAATGTATCATTCTGGTGAGTGATGTTGATAATGGGGGAAGTTATGCACATGTAGGGACAGAAGGTATTTGGAAAATCTCTTTACCTTCTTCTCAATTTTTCTTTCTTTCTTTTTTTTTTTTTTTTGCGGTACGCGGGCCTCTCACTGTTATGGCCTCTCCCGTTGCGGAGCACAGGCTCCGGACGCGCAGGCTCAGCAACCACGGCTCACGGGCCCAGCCGCTCCGCGGCATGTGGGATCTTCCCGGACCGGGGCACGAACCCGCCTCCCCTGCATCGGCAGGCGGACTCTCAACCACTGCGCCACCAGGGAAGCCCCCTTCTTCTCAATTTTGATGTAAACCACAAACTTCTCTAAAAAATAGTCTTAAAAAAATGGTAATAAAACTTTCTCATAGAGTGATGAAGTTAAAAGGGGATGATGTGTTTTGTGAACAAGGGCAATATCTAGCTCATAATAAACTAGCATTCATAATTGTTAATTCCTTTCCCCAGCTTTATTCTCCAAATAGGATGAACAGGCATTGTACCAGTTCTCTTTTTCTAGTTTACTAATTCTATATTCCAGGTATAATGAAATGTATAAATGATGAACATTAATGTTCACATATTTCAAAAAATGAGTGCAAATTATTTTACAATTAGCATGGTATAAAATAGATTAATGGGAGAATACTATAAATAAGAAATCTTCCTCTAATTTCACTACATAGAAAAAAACACAACGTCAAGATAATGAGAAGACAAGCCACAAAGTGTTAGAAAATATTTGCAAAGGACACATCTGACGAAGGACTGCTACCCAAAATACACAAAGAGCTCCTAAAACTCAATGATAAGAAAACAAACAACCCAATCCAAAAGTGGGCCAAAGACCCTAACAGACACCTAGCAAAGAGGATACACAGATGGCAAATTAAGCATATGAAAAATCTGTTTTACATAATATGTTTTCAGAGAAATGCAAATTAAAACAGCAGTGAGATGCCACTACACACCTATTAAAATGTCCAAAGTCCTGGACACTGACAGCACCAAATGCTGGCAAGGATTCCTTCTTTTTTTTTTTTTTCTTTTTTGCGGTACACGGGCCTCTCACTGTTGGGGCCTCTCCCGTTGCGGAGCACAGACTCCGGACGCGCAGGCTCAGCGGCCATGGCTCACGGGCCCAGCCGCTCCGCGGCATGTGGGATCTTCCTGGACCAGGGTACGAACCCGTGTCCCCTGCATCGGCAGGCAGACTCTCAACCACTGCGCCACCAGGGAAGCCCCTCCTTCTTCTTTTAAGGCTGAGTAATGTTCCATTGTATGTGTATACCACATTTTCTTTATCGATTCATCCGTTGATGGATATTTGAATTGTTTCCATATGTTGACTATTTTGAATAATGCTGCGATGAACATGGGAGCACAGATATCTCTCTGAGATTATGATTTCATTTCTTTTGTATAAATACCCAGAGGTGGGACTGCTGGATCATAAGGTAGTTCTATTTTGCATTTTTTGAGGAACCTCCACAGTGGCTGCACCAATTTATATTCTTACCAACAGTGAAAAATGGTTCTGTTTTCTCCACATCCTTGTCAGAATTTGCTATTGCTTGGTTTTGGCTGATTGCCATTTTAATAGGTGTGAGATGGTATCTCATTGTGGTTTTGATTTGCATTTCCCAGATGACTAGTGATGTTGAGCACATTTTTATGTACCTGTTAGCCATTTGTATGTCTTCTTTGGAAAAGTGTCTACTCAGTTCCTCCTCCAATTTTTCAATTTGTTATTGTTGTTGTTTTTAATTTATTTTATTTATCGTTGGCTGCGTTGGGTCTTTGTTGCCGTGCGCGGGCTTTCTCTAGTTGCGGTGAGTGGGGGCTACTCTTTGTTGGGGTGCATGGGCTTCTCATTGCAGTGGCTTCTCTTGTTGCGGAGCATGGGCTCTAGGCGCATGGGCTTCAGTAGTTGTGGCACGCGGGCTCAGTAGTTGTGGCGCACGGGCTCTAGAGTGCAGGCTCAGTAGTTGTGGCGCATGGGCTTGGTTGCTCCGCGGCATGTGGGATCTTCCCAGACCAGGGCTCGAACCCATGTCCCCTACGTTGGCAGGCAGATTCTTAACCACTGTGCCACCAGGGAAGCCCCATTTGTTTGTTTTTACTGAGTTGTATGAGTTCTTGATATATTTTGGATATTAACCCCTTATCAGATATATGATTTGCAAATATTTTCTCCCATTCAGTAGGTTGCCTTCTCATTTTGTTGTTGGTTTCCTTTGCTGTGCAGAAGCTTTTTAGTTTGATGTAGTCCCACTTATTTATTTTTGCTTTTATTGCCTTTACTTTTGGTGTCAAATCTAAAAAATCATTGTCAAGATGGATGTCAAGGAGATTTTCTCCCATGTTTTCCTCTGAGAGTTTTACCGTTTCAGGTCATTCATTTAAGTCTTACTCTACTTTGGGTTGAGTTTTGTGTATGTTGTAAGACAGATGTCTAATTTCATTCTTCTGCATGGGAATATCCAGTTTTCCCAACACCATTTATTGAAGAAACTATCCTTCCCTCATTGTGTTTTCATGTCTCCTTTCTCAAAAATTATAGTTGACTATATGTATATGGACCTATTTCTTATCTGTTTGTCACTGGTGGATCGGCCATTTCCTCAGTTCTTGCACTCTTGAGGGAAAGAATTCAGTTGAGAGGCATAGAGCATTTTTAAGCAGCAAGAGTTTTATTAAGCAGAGCAAAAGTACAGTCCCGAGAAAGGATGAGAGCGGGCTGTTTGGAAACCAGAAGCAGCCCTGCAGTGGGGTAGGGTTGGGTTTTTGTTTTTTTTAGAGTGGTGGCCCCTCCCTGTGTCCTGTGTCATTTGACTGACAAGTTGATTGACAGCTTGAGGTTATGTAACTTTTCTCCTCGTGTCCAGGTGCTTACCCATAAGCACCCAAGTGAAACCCATGGAGGGGGGGGGCGGCAAAAACTGCAATGCTAATTTATTACAAATATGGTGCATGTCCCATAGTGTTTGTCAGTAAAGCGTTTAAAACAAATGAATACAATAATGATTACCTCTGTTCTTACAGAATTTTGTGTATTTATTATGTTCTTCTTCTTTCCTTACTAAATTTTATAAAATATCCGCCTTGAATATTGTCCGTAATTCATTGTTACAGAGGTGGCCCTCCCAAAAACTCAGAAATGAGGATAATACAGCTGCCATTAGAGTTAAGCTCTGTCGCCCGTGCACAGTGGATTAGTACATAGACACAAAACATCATAACATAAAGAGAATTCCAGGCTGAGAGGGCTTGAGTGTGACTTGTTTCAATATATCCACATATTTAATAATAAAGGATTTTTTAATCAAAAAGATGGTCTGCTAAACCATGGGGACATAAATATCTTCAGAGATTAGTATTGATGGTATGCATCCTAATAATTCCCAAGGAAATTGAGTTTTAGCAATCAGGCTTTCGATTTTTCTTAGAATTATGCTCTGAAAGAAACTATTAAGAGCTAACTCTGCTTGAGTGCTTACTGTGCCAGTTAGTGTTTCAAGTATTTTACATCTATTATCTTATTTAATCCTCATTAGAATGCTACGAGGCAGGCACTCTCAGTGTCCTCCCTTATTGTAAGATAAGGGATCTTATTCTGTAATTTGCTCAGGCTCCCTTAGTCATTAAGAGGCAGAGCCAGAATTTCAATCTGGGGAGCCTGAATCCAGCACCTGTGCTCTTAGCCACTACTCCAGGCAGCTTCTGGATGAACATTCATTTAACAAATATGTACTGAATGCTTGCAGAGGTGCCAGGCACTGTGGTTGGTACTGAAAACCTGGTGGGACTCAAAATAAACATGATGCCCACTCTCCTGGAACTTATAGTCTGCAGGAAGACAGGACTTGAAGCCACAAATAAGTATATAAGTGCAAATCGAGGTAAGTGCTATAAAGAAAAATTACAGAGTGCTCTGGAGTGTACAGTGGGGACCCTTTCATAGATAAGAAGACCAGAAAAGGTCTCTCTAAGAAAGTGATAATTAAGCTAAGATTAGATGGATTAGTAAAAGTTAGTGAAGGATGGGGGAAGCATGTACCGGGCTTTGGGAAGAGCGTGGCCAAGTGTTTCTAATCCCCTTAACAAGACCTCATAGGGCTATGGACATATCAGGCTCTCAGTGCCATTAAAAATCAACTTCTCCCTGTCCCTTTGTTCTGACTTTATGTTCACTAAACAATCATGTTATAATTTGGCTTCACATAGAGTTTAATGATAAGAAGAGAGTGCACTGATAGGCAGACTTATAGTATTTTGGTTATTATGAGAGTCCTTTCTCCTTGTAAATTAATAAATTCACATTTATATCAGTCTTCAGTCCATTCTCCCCTTGTTGCCTAATTTGTCAGCCTCAGACCCTGAGCCTTCACAGCAAAAGCCCAAAACCTCAAATGGAATGATCTAGAGTCCACATTGAGTTCCTGCCCAGCTTCCTGCCTCTCCTTTGACAATTCAAATGTATATATCTTGTCTCTCTCAATGTGACGTTTTATTAATATTCAGTATTTGGTAAAGTAAAAGAAAGATGAATGCTTTAAGAAAAAAAAGAAGAAAGCGGGTCCATGATCCATGATTATCCTGATTAGTTTTACTGAAAAGAAAATCCATCTGGGAAATGGTCTGAATGAAATCATGTTTTGAATATTTAGGGAATAAAACAAACACCATCTTGTCTTAGCAGTCATGTGCTGAGTGAGTAATGCTGGTATTCTTTTACGAGATTGTTTGAGTATAAAGCTGTAGTAAACCGTGCTAGTAAGTGTTTCTCCACTATAAGCCTGGAAACGAGACTTACTCATAATATTTATTTCTTCTCCAGAGTGCTTTTACAGACCTGAAACATCTGAACTAACAAAAGGCCTCCAACTTATAATATAACACAGCTGCTCCGAGGATTGCGTGCGCGCATATGTGTGTGCACGATGTATTTATTCATTTATGTGCCCTCTGGAGCAAGGGCAAGTTCAGTCCAACTGGAATTCGAAGTGTCTTTTACTGGGCATTTGTTAGACGTCAAAAGTTGGCTCACGTCTAAAGCATCTTCCAGGCAGTGTGCAGCTGAGAGCCATAAATGACGAGATTGTATATTGTTTAGGAGCTTTGAGGCTGCTGGGTAGCTCTTCCACAGTGGACAATTCGTTTTTCTAATAATAAATGCAGAATAGGGCATTTATTGTAAAGAAGTGGGAATTATATAGAAACTATTATCCAAAGCTATGTTTATATACTTTATTTGCTGTTAGTAATTATTTACAATGTTAGCCTCTAACACACGCACTATGCTTTTAGCAGAATAAACAGAAATGGTTATCAGCCCCATAATCTAGCTCTTCACATTTGTCCTCCCAAATTGGTTGAACAAAGTGTGAGAGATCTTAGATGCTACCAATTTAGGAACAATCTAGAGGTTCTAAGAAAACTTTTCGTCTTGTCTTTTCTACCTCTTTCCCAAAACTGTTGATTCATTTCACAAACTCCACTTGACCTTGGGGATCCAGTGACAGGTAACTATCAGGGAGTTCACAGTCTGGCTAGGGAGATGCTGTGAGTGCATGGACAATGATGGGAGAATACAATAGGTGTGAGAGAGGCATGTTTAGAGCCCTGTGGTGGGGGGGCTGTGGGTGCTGATGTGGGTCCCACAATGGTGAGGCCGGTCTGAGATGACTGCCACAGAGAGGAGAGCATTTGAGCTGAGCAGTTGTTAACTCGGTAAACGTGAGAGCAGGGAGAGACATAGAGCTCAAGGGAAACCACCTGTCCACGATGTGTGGGGTATGAGAGAAATGTGCTACTTCTTTTCTCGCCTAATTCATTTTTGCCTCATACCTTTTTATGAATGCCAAGAGAAAGCAATGAGACAGGAACTCAAAGGAAGAGGTGAAATAAAATATAAAAAGAACAAACACAGATCTCGTTGCCATCTGTGGGAAGGTAGCTACTTGACAACAGGTGTTTAATATTTCTCTTCCCAGTGGCTAGTGAAATCAGCCAAGAAATGGAGAAACGGCTACATTCATATAGGAAACCAGGGAAGGGTACCATCCAAATGCTAGAATTTCTTTTAATTACAGGGCACATGGGATCTGCTTAAAGGAGGTTAATCAGGATTGACTTGCAAACTCTTGCCTTAGAAATTAGAGGCTTTCAAAAATTAAGAAGAAATTCTGAATGCCATAAATATACATTCGTTTATATGGTCTAGGGCTTGAGTTGGAAATGAACCATCAGATCATAAGAAGACCCTCCTCCTCGAGGGTCTTAGGCAGCTGCCTCTCGCCAGATTCACTGGTATAAGTGCTTTGGGGGAATCCAGGCAGATTTGAGAGTAGTTAACCTGAGAGGTCTGAGCCCTGGATGGCTTTGTCAAGCCAGCTGCTGGCAAAGGTGATATTGGAAAACTTTTGCCTAAGCCCAGGCCGCCAACTGTTCAGAGTGCTAAAATGGGGGTAGGTGGAGGTGGGGAACAGTCTTCTGTAGGTGGCGTATTTACATCAGGTTTCCATGGCTTACGCTGTGCCAGAAAAGATGTGGTATCTGGCATGTAAGTTTTGAGAGAGACAGATGAGATTTACTTCAGAAATGAGACGTACCTGCCAAGGCTGCCCACTGCCCTAGGTCCCTCTGCACTCAGTTTGGGCTACTGGATCAAGGAGCTGGAGACCAGCCTTCCTTATGAAGTCCCAAGTGACGTTTAGGGAAATCCAGGGGGCGCTGTAAGCACCCTATTACTGGGGAGATATACCAGGACCCTATCAAAAGAAAGAGTAAAGAAAAAATATTCCTTTCACAAAAAGTGGGAAGAAAACAGACCTTAAGCATTAGACTTTTAAAAACAAATTATTGCAGAAAACAGAAACAGATTTTTATAAGTAACAAATATTCAAAATGTTGAAATTTCAGGTATAGAAATCCATTGCTGATATATGTGTGTTTGTGGGTTTTTTTTGTTTTGTTTTGTTTCGCTACCCAACACCCAGACTCCCTCCCCGCCCCACTCTCAACAGTCTTGCTAAGGAGTCAAGGCCCAGGCTTACATAAAGAAGCCCAAGTTTCCAGATTCTCCCCCACTTGCCTCCAAACCTGGGTGGGCACATGACCAGGATCAGCCAATCAGATGTTCCTGACCACTACTTCCAGTCTTAAGTGAGTTAGCAAAAGCCAAAGTCACGTGAGAATTCATTCCCTGACATGGCGCAGGGCAGCCATGGTAGAGGGTAGAGGTGCTGGTGCCAAGACATCGCCAGAGCCCAACTGTTCCTGGGGCATGGCCTTGATGTAGTGCCTCCTGCCTAACTTTCCTTGGTTTTTACCCATTTTTCAAGTTTGATTCACTAGGCTTTCCATTGATTCTGTGAGCTTCACAATATTCTTCCAGTAATGACTTTTCTGCCTAAATTAGGCCGAGCTGGTGTTAACTGATGGCATCTAATACAACAGTTAGGAAATTTTTTTTTTTTTAAAAAGCTTTGCCTGAAGAAGAGGTCCATTTGCACCCTCACGTGGCCTTCAGGGTTTTCACAAATATAAAAATGTGAGAACTTTCTTTTTTTTATTGAAGTATAGTTGATTTATGATGTTGTGTTAGTTTCTCGTGTACAGTGAGGTGATTCAGTTATATATTTATATTCTTTTTCATATTCTTTTGTATTATGGTTTATTACAGCATACTGAATATAATTCCCTGTGCTATACAGTAGGACCTTGTTGTTTATCCATTCTATATATAATACTTTGCCTCTGCTAGTCCCAAACTCCCAGTCTATCCCTCCCCTCCCTGCCCCCGCCTTGGCAACTGCAAGTCTGTTCTTTACATCTGTGATTCTGTTTGTTTCGTAGATAAGTTCATTTGTGTCATATTTTAGATTCCACATATAAGTGATATCATATGGTATTTGTCTTTCTCTTTCTGACTTACTTCACTTAGTATGATAATCTCTAGGTCCATCCATGTAACTGCAAATGGCATTATGTCAGTTCTTTTTTGTGGCTGAGTAGTATTCCATTGTATACTATGGCTGAGGAATATTCCATCTTCTTTATCCATTCATCCGTTGATGGACATCCAGGTTGTTTCCACGTCTCAACTATTGTAAGTAGTGCTGCTATGAACATAGGGGCACATGTATCTTTTCGAATTATAGTTTTGTCTGGATATTTGCCCAGGAGTAGGATTGCTGGATCATATGATGACTCTATTTTTAGTTTTTTGAGGAACCTCCTTACTGTTTTCCATAGTGGCTGCACCAATTTATATTCCGGACAACAGTGTAGGAGGGTTCCCTTGAAAACTTCTTGTTATAACCCACGAAGTGCAGTACTGGGATCTCCCCCAAGGTGATGTCCTACTGGTTTTTTGCTCAGCTACCCTGTATTGTTCATGCCCATCCTGATCGATGTCTCACTACCCACAGACACATCTCCTGGATCATAGCTGCTCTCCCAACATATTCTTTGGTACCAACCACCTTCTGCATTCTTAGTAGGTGCTATATTCCTCTTACCTGGCTGACAATCCTAGTTCCAATAGTTTTCATCACTGTGACTTAAATGCTAGGCCCTGTGCTACACCTCACAGCTCAATCAGGTTAAAAATGTGACCTAATTAATTGTGTAGAACAAGCAGATCTAAATTCTGTCTTTGAATGCAAGCCAGTCTCTCACAAATGGGTGTCATAAAAGCTTTAGCAAGATCTTCTCATGGCTCAAAGAGAGACATGCCTGATTTATGATTTCTTGATGGCACTTAACATTTTATTTGGATTTAGAGATAACTCTAGACACATCAGTCAAGCAAGCTGTTTTCAAATCTTTCCTCTCAGCTGTTCCTGGTGCCAGATTGTCTAACAAATAGAGGCACAAACAGATGTAATTTGTGACTGGTGGAGACCATTCTCGGTCGTGCGGCAGGCCAGCTGGGAGCCCAAGCCACAGTCCAGTCCGTGCCTGACTCAGAGGCATGAACAATGTGTAGAGATCACACTTACAAAATAATAAAAGTTTATTGCAGAAAATTAATTAACGTTTGCTTGCAAAACTTGATAGCCAAAAATGGTATTTTATTATAACATGTATTCATATGATGGATTGTGCAAGGTAGAACCTCCCTTACCTGATTAAAAAAAAAAAATGAAGCTATCGTAATTGAAAAATAGAACTTTGGCAAAAGAATCAGTGGTATATAATTGACAGTCCAGAGACATAATTGTGTGTATATGTAATATGTATGTAAACACACAGATACATGTATATATGCATATATATGTAACATCTATATGTGGTGGTGGGGGGGGTTATTGTTTCCCTCAGTTGCTTTACTGCATGTGGCAAAGATCACTGGTCCAGTCTTGTAATGCCAAAGAAACTCAGCATCCCCACACCACACATCACCACTACCACCTGCCCCCCATCCCTGGGGGAAAAAAAAGACCAAAGAAAAGGACCCGGAGTCAGGACAACAGGGGCAAGCCCCTCAGTACGTGATCTCGTACATCAGAAACAGCCCCTGGACCCCAGTAACCATCAGGCAGCTGTCAGCACATGATGGAGGAGGTCTCGGGTGCCTGGGACACCTTGGTCACCATGGGCATGCAGTAGATGCTAACGAGGTGGTCCATCCCAACACTCACCCACCCCTGGCGGAGGGAAGAGAAGTTGAGACAGAGGATGGTGCTATCCTTACACCCCACTGTGTACTTCGGGCTCCCACAGATGTGCTGCAGCTACTGCTGGCTATTGGCTGTGCCCACCAGTACCCAGTCCTCTTGGAGGTGGGGGCACAGGCTCATTATCTGAGACATAAATTGGTATTCCTGGGGCTCCCCGGCTGTCCTTGGGTCTCAGCACCGTTGGCAGGAATCCAGACTGTCAGGTCTGGATGTTCTGGTCTTTGACAACGATGGTCTTGGTTCCGTTAGGGTGACCCGGCAGGGCCCTGACCATGCCCTGGTCCTGCAGGCCCTGGATCCTGATGGTGCTGTCGGTGAAGCCACATGTATATATTCGGTAGTAAATGAGAAGGTTATTACAATTTTGTGCATAATAAGGATTATTTAGAAAACGTGTGCCGAGGTGTTTTCTTAATTATTTGGAAAAGAAATCTTCACTTTACATCATGTTCATAAGGTAATTTCAAATAGATTTAAATAACAAAAAGCCAAAGTACATAAGAGCTGGATGAAAATATAGATAAATCTAAATGATCTTAGCATGGGGATAGATTTTCTAAGAATAAAAGCAATGTAAGGAATAAAGGAAAGCAGCAATAAATTTGACTTAACAAAAATTAAACTATTTTATATTATTTAAAAAACCACATCATTAAGAAACAAATTACTGGAATTCAAAGATTCAATAAATAATGTCTGTCTCCCCAATCCAACTTCTGAACCAATTGAAATATAAAAGAGATAAGTCAATAGACAGAGGCCAAAATATCACCTTTATTATTATCAAGCTCATGTTGGAGAACGTTGCTGAACAGTGACAAACGGGTGAGTTTGCTACTATAGAGCCCCTGAGTTAGGCTTATGTACCCGTTAACTCACAGGCAGCCTTGGAGCAACCCAAGCGTTCACGTTAGGGGTCTGCGCCTGTTGAACTTATGACATGAGAAAACAGAATAGAACTTGTCCCTCTTGTCTCACTAGGGGGAAGTTTGCTCTCAAATTAGAAAACACTTGAAAAGGGTACTGAGCTGTGTATGCACAGATTTTGCTCCCAAACTCATCAATTGGATCATGATGCTGCTTCTCCCTCGAAAAGAAGTGATAACAAGGTCAGAATATGTCCAGGAATCTCATGCACGTAGAATTCACACATAGACATCAGGAATGAGGTAGGACCATTCTCTACGTAAGACAAATTAGGGGTAAATATTTGTTACAGAAATTGATTGATTACTAACTATAGTGAGCAAAGAGCTCATATAAACTAATAAGAAAAAAATTCCAACCTAAAATTCAACAAAGGACATGAACAAGTCAGAGAATTACAAAAACCTAACAGCATAAAAATTCTCAAACTAATCAGTATTCAGCGAAATAACAAATAGTAAACATTAATGTGTATATGAGATTTCTTAGAGTTATCATTCCACCTTGGAGAGAAAAGCAGGGTCCATTAGCTTCTGTGCAGCTGGTATCGTGATAATGAAGTACAAACAACGGCCTTGTACCAATCAGCCACTGGTGCAAGAATGATTTAATTCCTGATGTTATTAAGGTCTATCTTATCAAAGAGTTAAATCAAATGCACCAGTAAGAATTGGTTTCCCATTTCTAAATAGCAAGTTGTAGGAGAATGTTAGTCAATGGGCAGTATGTAATACACCATGCTCCTACCTCCAGCCCTAACTTGCTTTGCTTTCATCTGTATGATGGATGGTGCAATGATAGGACATTAGCTCAGGGCTAGAAGGACAGACAGTGTAGTGGGAGAGGAGTGGATAGGATGGTAGAAAGTGTGGCTGGTGTGGCTGAGGGGTGTGTGCAGTCAGGATATAGACACAGTTTGTTAAGATAATGTATCAGACAGAACATGATTCCTTGACTCCTTGGCCAGTCACATTGACCCAGGGAAAATACCCTGATTAGAATTTCTGCGAAAAACATTAGGACCTAAATAGAATAAAATATGTCATTGTTTGCCTTTCAAATTGGGAAGTTATACTTTCTAAGGATGATCTTTGCTATTGATGACATAGACCAATATTCTCCTACACACATGGTGGTTGTATAAATTAATGGGAAATTTTTATCAAGAGCTTTATAAAGATAATACATTTTTTTTTTTTTTTTTTTCTTTTTGCGGTATGCGGGCCTCTCACTCCTGTGGCCTCTCCCGCTGCGGAGCACAGGCTCCGGACGCGCAGGCCCAGCGGCCATGGCTCACGGGCCCAGCCGCTCCGCGGTACATGGGATCCTCCCAGACCGGGGCACGAACCCGTATCCCCTGCATCGGCAGGCGGACTCTCAACCACTGCGCCACCAGGGAGGCCCAAGATAATACATTTTGACTCACTAATTTCATGTTCAGGACTCTATCCAATGTACAGATTAAAAGACATTTACATCTATGTTATACACAATAGCCCAAAAAAGTAGAAAGATCTAATGGCCCCCAAAAGGATATCTTTTGAAATTATAGGATTTTTGTAGAATGTAATATTATTCAAAAATATTAAAAATCATGTTTTCAGAAATTCAGGCTATTAGATTTTATCTGTTATTAAGTTTTAAAATGTAAGAATGAAATTTGCCATTTATAGTTGGCTTGCAACATGCATATATGTAGCAGGAGGAAATACACTGAAATGTTAAGATTTTCTTTTTCATAGGCAGAATTACAAATGACTGTTTTTCCATACTTTTTTGACTCCTTAAATTATCCACCATAATTTTGTATTACCTTTTTTAAAATTTTATTTTATTGAAGTATAGTTTATTTACAATGTTGTATTAATTTCTGCTGTATTACTTTTAAATATACATATGCATTACAAATTCATAAATAAACACAGTTTTCATATTTGTACCCATTTTTGTAGCTATACTTACAACACTCTTTAGATAATTCTATATATTATTCATGAGCTTATCAGTTCTATGTGTCTCAGAATCATCTTGTGAATTTTGATTCATTTTTCGATTGAGTAAAATATTTTTCTTCTTTTCGAGGAGGGTACATAGGAGGTGTGTTTGCTGAGGCCTTGTATAATCAAAGACTATCTGCTGAAGGCTCTCCTGGTAAAAGGCAATGGATTTGACTGTAGACTTTTCTTCAGTGTTGTCTGACATCCAATATTACATAGAAGTTTGAGGTAAATCTAATTTTTGTGTCATTCAAAGTTACCTGTTTTGTTTTATTTTGTTTTTGCCTAGTTACTCTAACAGAATTTCATTTCATTATCATCAAAATTCAAAAACCTTTGGGTCCATTGGTCACTAATTTTACCCCTAAGAGAGAGGCTTGTTTTAATTTGAGGGTCAGTGTCTCTTGGAATATGGGAAGTTTGGTACATCCTTGGTGGATGTACCAAGGCTCTCAGATGTATGCTTTCCCTAAGATCACACAAATCTCAGGGCAGTTGACAGAGCTAGGGCTTCAACTCTGCAGGTGAAATGGTAGCTGTTCACTCTGACTTGTTTAGTAATCATTCATAAAAAACTACCCATGGGTGCTTCTTTTTAAATCCTATGTTAGCTGCTCTTAATCATATGCAGATGCTTTAGTGAAAAGACTTCTAGACTCAGGATCAGGATAATAGGATCTAAGGAATCACAAAGCATTGCGGGCCAGGTGTGAACCATGGCTGTGCAAACCAATCTTTTGATTTTGCAAATGTAATTCCTGCCAAGGGGGTTACATTGCCTTTGCGCTGTCAATATAGCTGCCTCTCCCACCCCCAGCCCATAGAAGGATCCTGTATTTCCTAGGCCATACTAGCAGACAGGTAAAGAAGTACGGCAATTTGTCAAGAAATAAGCAAAATTTTCTGCTTTCAACTTCATCCCCTCCTGTGGAATCAGGTCTTTTCTGGACTCTGTCATATTCATTGCAAGTCCCCAGGGGGTGGGGAGGGGGGGTGCACTTGAATTCACAACTGAGTCTTGACCTGCTCCATCTCTGCTTGTCTTGCTCTTTTGCACCAGCCCCTTCCATTGGCTTCTTGCCAAGCCTGTTGTAAGTGCGCTTCATCACTGTCCTTCTATTGCTTACCATAATACTGTCGCCAGGCCTGCCAAAGAGATTGTCTTCTAATACTCCCTAAGCTGTCAAAACAACCTCCACTGTGGTTGCCGAGGTGCTGCCACCAGGCACCAGCAGTATTGTGCCGTACACCATCATCCTACAAAGTCGTAAATAAAATCATCACTTTCAGGTTTTGCTCACAGGCCTCTCTCTCTCTGGCTTGGTTGTGGAAATAAAACCACAAACTCAGATGTTTTTGTTGTGTGGGTTTGGATCCTGGTTATCTTACCTTGGGCAATACCTTAATTTCTCTGTTCCTCGTTTCTAAAATGTTACAGTAATAATACAATAACGATAATAATAATATCTACTTCATGTAGATGTTTTGATGAATAAATACACCTATCTTGAAAACCCAGTCAGAGTGAATGCCATTATTTTAAAAAATCCATTGATTTACATGAGAAATACTCTATTCCAGTTAGGCAGCTCCCTAAACATTAAGTGCATAAGAGACAGTCACATCCTCTTTTATAGCAATTATATTATGGAATTCAAACTCTATTAATTTAAAATATGGAATGACATAGACCTGTGGGACAGTTTGAAGGAAGCCATTGAAAAAACAGGAAACATTATGAGTAAAATGTTTAAAGCTACTGAAAAGATCAAACTTTTCAACCACTTTAGAAGCATCTCTTAATTGATACATTAATAATATACAATTGATATTAATTAGGGAGTATTCCAAGTATAATTTGATTTTTTTAAAAGAGACAACTGAAATAGGGTAGAGGGCTTTCTTTAAGCTAAACTGCAAACTCCACACTAAAAATATGAGTTATAAGCTTTAATACATCAAATAATATAATGATAAAACATAACAAGAAAAATGTGAGTAAAGAGAAACATAATTTTTGAACATTTTAGCATCTCTTCTCCATGAGAAATCAAGTGGTCAAAAATAAATAGCATATAGAGAATTAGAGAAATATAACGGGATTGTAAAATTTGAATTCTAGAGCATACAAATATAGACTAACCCATTTCATAACCCCTGGGGACATTTATTTAAATTAATTATAAAATAATACTCAAAAAAAGTTAATAAACTTTACAAAGAAGAAATATGCTTTCTAAAATAAAGTAATGCTCTCTTAAATAACTCTTGGATAATGGTATTGGGATATTTAGTGGCAATGATAACCTTAATGTATACAGAGTGCTTACAGAATAAGCAGAGAAATCATGACTTACTCTATTTTTAAAAAGGGGTAAAAGACCTGAATACGAATTTCACAAAAATCAAGCAGATCATAAACCTATTAAAAGTTAAAAATATTTAATAAAAGACAGACATTTGCTTTAAAGTTAACTTTTGTTCCTATTTTGAAGTAAATGCTTTTTAATATAATATTCAGTGTATGTAAATCAAAGCAAAAAGGAGTGTGTAAATTAGTATAGCCTTTCTTGTGACCAATTTGAAAACAGTACTTTGAAAATATAGATATATTTTGGATCAGAAGTTGTACTTCTAAAAATTTATCCTGTTGGGAGACAATTAAGTATGTGATGCTTATAACTAAGGAATTAGGCACAAGGATGTTCACGACAGTGTTATTTATGAGAATAAGAAATTGGAAATAGCCTAAATTTCAGACAACATGTTATTAGTTAACCAAATTACGATATAGTTTTATAGGCATAAAAAATCATGTTGCTGAGAAAGATGACATAGCAATTTGTTTATAATACATTATTCATTTAAAAAACCTAGTCACTAAGCTCTTGTGGGATATACTCCATTTTTGTTTCCATGTGACCATAAAACCTGGTGAGGCACTAAAATATTCATAGTGAATTTACCTGTTATTTATCTGATTTTAAAATTTCTTCCATCTGCTTAACTTTATTTTCTCATTATTCTTCAATACACTTGTGTAATGAAAACATAGTGACTGTTAATAGTTTTAAAAAGTCACATCTCCAAATTTTAGTTCATCTGGAATTGGTTCCTCAAGTTAGCAGTGCCATCTGCTGATCGTCTTGGGAGTGTTTCCTCAGAACACCACCAGCAAAATGTTTAGAACTTAGGGAAGGCGGTAGTTATCAAAATTAAACATTATAAAATTTTAAGAAAAAGAGGGATATATAAGGAAAACTCTTGTGGAATTTCCTTAGTGTAGTATATATGGTACTGTTAAAACAGTTTTCAGAATCTGAATTATGAACTTTATCATTCTTTTATCCCTTCATTTTATTTATAGTTTTATCATCTTTAATTTATAGTCATCCCTTTTCATAGAAGTAATCAAAGAGAGAATATGAATTCCAGCCAAGCGTAGCTGCTAGCCAGCAACTTGTAATGAGCAATAGTTCCAAGGCTCAAGTTAAAGTCATAAATGGGAAGATGAATCAGGTCAGAAGTTGGGGTAAAATAAACATGAAACAAGCAAGGGAAAATTGTTTACAATATGGTAGTAAAACGAATGTGTTCTTGGACCTCTTTTTTATGGTGGAGTGAGCACCTGACACAAAGATAGGTCTAATAGCTTAGAGGAAGCAAGAAAAAGATGACATTATAATACAGCTTATATTTTTCCATTTTGTCCAAAAGGATATAATAAAAGATTTGTCAAATGTCTTCTCAATTCCAGAAACATTATATTCACATAATTCCCAAATCTACCCATACTTTCAAAAAAAAAAGGAGTCTAGCTAACCTGATAGTACTTCTTCACAAGGAACCCATGTTCAACCTGAGCTTCATCTGAGTGACTCCAAACGACCTCTTAAATAACCATCCTAGAACACTATTTGGGCTCAAAGTCAAAATTTCTATAGTTATCTTACATAATCCATCTTTCACATTGTGAAAATTTCAACAAGATTTACCCATTTGCAATATCCTCGCAACTGTTCTATGTCTCTTTGGTATCTCAAAGATCATTAGTAGTGATTCCAGTATCTCAATAGCAATTCTTTTTGGAGCACAGGCTTGAAGACTTCGATATGTCTTTCCTGTGAAGCATCTCGTGCAACTTTGTAGGATTTTTTTTTTTTTTTGCTTTAAAAAATACTCATTTTCGAAGTTACTTTTAATTGACAATAAAATATTAAAATCTACCACTTAAAATAAAATTGGGGGAACTTAGGGAAGCTAAAGCAATGGCAGGGAAGCTAAAGCAAAAGAAATTATCACACAGTGTTCCAAACTGAATGAAGTTTTCTCAAACAAGTATTTGGGGGGCTTCCCTGGTGGCTCAGTGGTTGAGAGTCTTCCTGCCGATTCAGGGGACACGGGTTCGTGCCCCGGTCCGGGAAGATCCCACATGTCGCGGAGCGGCTGGGCCTGTGAGCCATGGCCGCTGAGCCTGCGCGTCCGGAGCCTGTGCTCTGCAACGGGAGAGGCCACAACAGTGAGAGACCCGTGTACCGCAAAACAAACAAACAAAACCCAAGTATTTGGGAATTTTTAAAAAAGATTTATTTATTTATTTTTGTCTGCGTCAGGTCTTAGTTGCGGCATGCGGGATTTTCGTTGAGGCATTCAGTAAATTTAAATCTCCCAACATATCCTCTTAAAAACAGAACAACAAGAACAAATAAAACTATGCAAAATTCTAGTAGTAGAGAACATCCAGACTTCCAATTACTTGTAAAACTGGAAAAATAAAAACAAAATACCAGTGAACTACTCACATTCCTGACAGAAGTGTCCATGGAGAGCAAAAGCAGTCTATTAAAAACTGCATGAAAGAAGAGGGAAACTGGCAGTGGGCCTTAGGTTAATCTAGAAATTACTTCCAGAGAAAGAAAACGAAACATAAGTGTAAAAATATTGAAAAAGAGTACTGATCTCATGGAAGGGACTGAGAAATGTACAGAGGATGCAAGGAGGCAATTAGCAAAGAGTAAGTTTGCTGGGATGTAGGGGTTAAACAGATGGGAGAAACACAACATGGAAAATTCAGAGTGAATGAGAAAAAGAAGCAAGAGAGGGAAATTTGAGATCCTAGAAAACAAAAGGAAATTAAAATATCAAAGAGCACATAATCATTCTCCTTACCCCCTACAGAAAAACGAAAGCCATCTAGAGAGAAGTTATATTTTGCTATACAGACTGAAGAAGATACTTTTGAATTAAGAATCTGGTAATCTACCCCAAGCAGGGATACAGTCTTTGTATAGATTACTATTAAAATAAAACAAATGAAAATCAAAACAGTTTTCTAATGAACTTTCCCTTAAACAGAAGAAAAGCAAAGGAAAAGGAAACTATCACACAATGTTCCAAACTGAATTAAGTATTGTCAAACAAGTATTTGGGAATTTTTTTTTAAAGATTTACTTAATATTTATTTATTTATTTTTGGCTGCGTCAGGTCTTAGTTGCAGCACGTGGGATCTTCATTGAGGCATGCAGGATCTTCCTTGTGGTGCACAGGCTTCTCTCTGGTGTGGCATGAAGGCTCCACGGTGCGTGAGCTCTGTAGTTTGCAGCATGCAGGCTCTCTAGTTGAGGCATGCAAGCTCAGTAGTTATGGCACGTGGGCTTAGTTGCCCTACAGCATGTGGGATCCTAGTTCCCCAACCAGGAGCCGAACCCCACATCCCCTGCATTGTAGGGCAGATTCTTTACCACTGGACCACCAGGGAAGTCCCTTGGGAATTTTTAAAACAGCACTTTGCATCAAAAATTCAAAAGTCAAGAATAAGAAGAAATGAAATAGGAGTTGATTGAATTCAGTGGGGGAGGAGGAAATCATGGAAGAAAAGATACGAGTGAAAAATTAATAAAGCACAATGAATAAAAGTAAGAAAACAACCATGGGAATGAAAAAATAAAGTTTTGAAAAGGCCAAAGAAAAGTGATTTAGATGGTATTCAAGCAAAAAAGAACTAATTTATGTATTATTGGAGTTTCAGAAGGAGAAAAGTTAAACAGAACTAATACTAAAATGTATAATCTAAGTAAAGTTTCTAGAAATAAACAAAACCCATATTTACATATTGAAATGATCTACCAGGTACCAGGGAAAATTGACCTACAATGATCAATGCTGTGACATCTTCTAGTAAAACTATTAGACTTTAAAGATGAAGAAAAAAATTCTCAGGGCCATCAGGTTAAAAAAAAAAAGTTACAAGGACAAAATTAGACTAGCATCAAATTTCTTAGAAAAACATACATAAAGCAAGGCATCAATGAAACAGAATTTTCAAATCCTTTCAGGAAAGGATGCGCAAACCAAGAATTGTATAAAGCCAAGTTGTCTTTGATAGCAATGCTTTAAATATGCAAGAGATCAGGACATTCTGTAATCAGTAGGTAGCCTTTCTTGAGGAATTCACTGGAGAATGAGCATTTTCTAACCAAGATCTGACTGCTGAAACCAGAAAAAAAAGACTATTGGTATACATTTCATACATTCAGTTGTATATAGATCTAAGTAAGACTATAGTACTATAAAAATGAGGACAATGGTGATAAAATAATGTTATACACAATATCAGTTATGTGTTGTATCTTTTACAAGTATAAATAACACAACCAACATATCAGAGGAGAATGGAGAACAAAAGGAAAGTAGAATAATTTTACTAATTTTTTAATACATATAGTGAACAGGTGAGAATTAGTGGATACCAGAATAAAACAACAGAGTATTGAGTAGAAGTTTAAATAAGGAAACGGGACTAAGGGCGTTAAAATATACATAAGGATAAAGTTAATCACTTTGTGAATAGCAAAGTTTAAAAGGTAGAAGAGCAAAACATATCTATAGATATGTTAGATATAGATAGCAAAACATATCTATCCATGCACATCCATTTCTAAAAATGGAAAAAAATACTTTTTAATATTTTAACTCACAAAATGTCCTGTAATTTTAACTTGTTATTTTATGGACTTGTAACAAGCAAATAAATATTTAAAGAAAACATAATTTTAATAGTGAATATTATTGCATTTTATGATGTCACTGAATTTATATAACACATCTCCTCTTAATGGACATTTATTTCAGTTTACTTATTCTTTTTAAATGCTTCCCTGTTATAAAAATGCTTTGGTGAGAAAATATTCTTAGGATTAGTTCTAAAAGTAATTTTTCTTTTATAATATTCCCAATATTTTATTAACTGAAAGCAAGTTGCAAAATTACAGTGAAGTAAAAAGTAGAAAAATTACACAATTGTTAAATAAACCCAAGAGCTTATGAAAACATCAATAAAATACACAAAATTCTAATAATCTAATTGATAATAAGAAAAACACAAGTAGTATTATGACGGATAAATGGAACATACATATTACAGAAAAGGAAGAAATAACGTTTAAGTAAGAGACATAAAGTAAGAGACTATGATTCAAGATGATAGATTGTAGGTGAGCAAAAAATGGAAACAATCACACCACCTAGAGGTATGGTGGCAGATTAGGAAGGAATTTAGAGACTTCCTTGACTAAAACTGAAAGGAAATTCCAGAAGAACTATAATAACAAGGGAAGGTAAACATTTAGAGAAGTCATCTAGAAGATAAATCAGTTGGAGATCATTATCTAAAACCCCAGGACGAGGCCTGAAGCACAGGAGATCTGGCAGTTAGCTCCTAGCCAATGTCAAAAACTCCATTTTTTTGGAGACAAAAGTTTTCTCCTGCACCTACTCTAGTAACCGGTTGAATTCAGGATATAATTCTCACAGACCAGGGCAATACAAAAATACAGTTCTGTAGTTCACCCAATTGCAGAACTGATATTTGTAATGGTATTTGCTGCTAAGTTAACATTTTTCTATAGTACTACTTTTAGATTACATGTAAATTTAGAGTCCCAGGCTGCTCATAGGGTATGTCATTTATGTGAACCCTCATGCCTAATAGCACATGGCAAGACTATCACCTACTTTTTATAGTAACAAGAGGCCAGAGCTATTTCTAATAAAACAGTTGCAGTTGTTGTCATCATTGACACCACTATTTCTTACACGGAGTTTTATGTGATGACACAAATGAAAAATCTCTGTAAACTGTGAACATACAAATGTTAGTGTTTATTGACAACCACCTATTACTACTGCTGAAGTTTAACCTGCAAATGGGAAGAGATGGATAATGCATTTGATCTTGGGGATTTAGTCTTGATCCACCAAGGTAATATTTCAGAAAACAAATACAAAACTGTCTACGAAAAATACCAAGCCCCCAAACATGAACGTTCATAGTCCTCTGAAATAAGGATCTGAAAATGAAATGCAGAAAATGAAGTCTTTCAGAGTTTAGCCTTTGAGCCACTGGAGGGCAGCAGAGACAGGATTTTAATACACAAACTTCATTTAACATTCATTGACCAATTCATAGATTTATTCGTTTAACAGTTAATGAGTGCTCACTATGTGCAAGGCATTTACCTTTTATTATGACTAAAGTCATATGTAAACTTTTTCATTAATTATTTCTATCGTGATAGAACATTTCACAGACATTTCTAGTTGAATCCCTACTGTATCTAGTCTGGATTAAAATCTACATATTTTTGCATAGTACAATTGAGAAGCCATAAAATTATAGAATTTTAAAGGTAGCAAGAAAGTCACAGATCACCCATATTACTAATCTGTCTTTTGTACAATGTAATTATCTTTCCTGTTCTTTCCTGTGTGTAAAATATTTATTGGTTTCCTTTTTTGACCTGCTCATTGTCAGTGTTTAGGACAACATGGGAGAGTAAAAAATGAAAGTAAAAGTCAACCAGAAATAACTATTGTTAGTGCAATTCCTTCTTACCCTGCTTTAAAAAAAAAAAAAGAAAACAAATTTAAGTTGATTTTGGAGTTGCCTTGTATTTTGACTCATCATAATACATCAAAGCAAGACTAAGCCACTTAATCTTCTCAGTAGGAAAGATGGGAGCATTACTGATTTCGGTACAAAACATTTAATAATAAATTAAAATTAAAACGTGTGAAAAAGGAGACTGTGCTTAAATGTGTGCATTGACCATCAAATATTTCAATCCACGTAGTCAAGTAGTGAGACCAAGGATAATTTCCCTTACTTCACACACATACCACTAAAATGGCCTCACCAAAATAAATGGGAAAAGTGTATTTCAATTTTCCATTTACTCATTCAGCCAATTATCACCAAGGCCCTATTTCACGTAACGAGATTTCCAGAGCAAACAATTGTCCTTGAGGGGTAGTCAGTCCAGTAGAAGAGGCAGACAAGTGAATAACTTGCTGTGTTAGGTGCTAAAAGATGGAAGGCATGGCATGTTAAACGTGGTTCATAAGAGACACACCTGATGGAGAGAGCTCGGGTGTAGAGTATTTGACTGCGTAAGAGGCTCACCCGACCAGGCTTTATTCCTTAGAGAAGTTTTAGCCAAGGAGATATTTAGACCAGAAACTAAAAAGCAAGGAAAAAGAGTCAGAAAAGGAGAGGAAGAAAATTATCTGGGCAGTGGAAATGCATGCAAAGGCCTGACTTCTGTGAATGCTTTGTCGTTCAGTGTGGCCGGAGGGCAGGGGCGAGCGCAAGGCCAGAGAGGTAGCAAGCGTGAAACCATCAAGTTTCTGTAAACCCCATTAAGGAGTTTGAACTTTATTATATAATATAATTTTAACTTTACAAAGTTAATTCTGGTAAGTATGTGGAAAATGGACCAGAGAAGAAAATACAGGAGGAAGGGAGTCCAGTTCTATCTATAAGATGATGAATCAATTTCATTTAAAATTATTTAGAAAATTATTGATTCATTACAGAAACTTGTATAGAATCTAGACACAGCAGGTGTTTGATGTATATTGAATAATGATTGAAAGGTTGAATATATTTGTAAACAATTGAACATCCATATTTAGACTTCCCCGAGGACACTGTTGGCCTATTGCTATTTCTTCTACCACAATTTCAGCATCACTATTTTAATACCACTTATTTCTATTTCTAAATCAATATCAGGCTTGAGTTGTACACAATGCAAAAGTGAGCCACTTAATCTTCCATTACTGCTGTCCCAAACTGGAAAAGTCTGAGTTTTATCTAAACGTGTGCTTTAAGTTCATCGAGGAAGAGTCTATTTACTTTATCGGATTTCTTTTACTGGTATTATTGCTTCAGTCCATCAATGTCCCTTGGAGAATTTATTTTGCTAATCTAGTCATCTGTTAAATGTTTATCTATAAAATGAATGAGACTATATGGAAATTCATCATATTTAATGGTACAGATTATAAAACCAGATCTGCATATTTTAAAGAAAAATTATTGCACAAGTTGTGTACATAGCACATAAAATACTGTTTCCTCAGGCACAACATGGTCATAAGGTCAGAGGGAAAATCAGAAGGGAAGTGTCTGATTGTGACAAAAATTATGCAGCTCTATGTTTCTTGAGCAATTTGTCTGCTGTTTGTTAAGAAACAAGCTATGAGGAATGGAAATTCTTTTTCCAATTTATTTCCTTTATGAAACTTTCATGGAGGTATTTCAACACTGCAGAGTCTGGGAATGAAATTTTTAAAGCATGACAAAGTATTATAGAAGCAGACAGTGCTAAAGAATTTTTTTTTAATGTGGAGGAAAAATTACATAAAAACAAGACAGTTAAGTCAAGGAAACATTTGAGTCATCTACAGCTATTAATGTTTTAGTTTGATCCTTTGATATCTGTGATGTTCACTTGAAATTGCTTAAATATAAGCCTTTCCAGATTTTTCTTTTGAATTGCAAGTTAGTTGTAATATACTCAGAAAAACAGAAAGGAAAAGAAATTTAGCAAATAGCATTCCTAAAGTAATTTTTAAAGATCAAAATCAGTTTCCACATATAATTATCAAAAACACACGACATCTCCAAGACCCAGATGGCTTGAGTAAAAATATTAAGGCTTTCTAAGCCAAAAGTTACAAACTTACAAAGGTGAAACATTTTGCATTGTATATGTAAATAAATTAAAAGATAGTCCATCATTTTAAATTCACAAAAATATATTTGAAAAGGCCTTAAAATAATTACAAAACCACTGCTGAGATAAGTAGATGTTATTCTTCCTACTCATATATGCAGAAGATGGTGATTAATGAGTGAAAAGACCACATGGATCAAAGAATGTAGGCGCTTCTGAATTTCACATGGATAAATTAATACCAGTGATTATTATGGAGTGGTGAGAAACATCGGAAGGTAATGTTTTGGGGAGGTGAATGATGGGAGAGAAATGGATAGGATGAGAGGTTGAAGGATTGTCGAGGATGATAACTTCATTTGGACATGTTGAGTTTGAAATGCCCATGGAAACCTGGATGGATGGATCCAGGTTGTACGTGATTGAACAAGTTGAGTTTGGAGGGAGGTCTGGACTGGAAATGGAGATTCACATGGCCTGAATACTTGAGAGTGGATGAGGTCACCAAGGAGAATGTGTAGAGATGAAAGTATGTGGCCAAAACCAGGAATATGCATAAAAGAAGCTTTTAAAAAATGATGGAAGGAGAAGGCAGAAGCCTAGAAAAGTAGAAAGAGAAAGCAGATGATCACAGTGTGAGCAGTTTCCACGACCTATTGACATTAATTTTTCATTACCCACTGACATTCATGACAAACATTTACCAAATAAGTTTGGACATGTCGGTCTTTACCAAACTTGCGTTCTTTTCATCACAACCTTGCAATGAACATTTTAAAGTGGTAATTTTCTAGCTAGTTTCATATTCAGAGTGAAACCAGGATGAATGGAAAAGAAAACAAAGTACGCAGGTCTAGAACATAAAATAAGGTTCAGTTTATAACCCATGTAGCAGGTTCTTGGCAAAACCCAAAGATAAGAAAGAAGCCAAATGGCAATGTTGGAGCTATGTCAGGGAGATGACAGCTCTGGCCAGAGTGGCCGGTAGAAGGCTAACGTGGTCTCTGGCTGGCCGCCCCTAGTTCACCCCGTCCAGAGTTCCCATTAAAATATTGACAAAATCCAGACAGTAGTGACAATCCAAAATAACAAACAGTAAAAATTAATATTATCAGAATGTTGCTAGAATCTGGAAGAAAGTTTTAGTAATGATTGGACCAATGAAGGTAAATTTGTTTTTAAAAAATGGTTTGTGTTCTACATGTTCTTCACTGCATGAAACAAATCTGTTCCTTTCTGGGAACAGTCTTTGGGCTCTTGGGAGCTACCTGAAGTCTCAGCTTCTCCATTAGTAAAATCTTTTTATTGGGATTTGTTTGGATGAAATGAGCTAATGCAGACTAATTACTTATCAGAGTGCTTGGTACAGAACAATGAATAAATAGTAGTTCCAAAATGGATCCTCTCCCAAGTTGGCAAAAAATACTGATTAAAACAAAAAAGAATGAACATTCCAAATAACAAACACTGATAATGAATATTGACAGACAGCCTGTTGCTAGAACCTGGGGCGAATTTTCACTAGTCATTAACCTGAATGAAAGTCCATTTTTTAAAACATTTATTTATTTTTGTTTATGATTTTTGGCTGTGTTGGGTCTTCGTTGCTGCACGCGGGCTTTCTCTAGTTGTGGCGAGCGGGGGCTACTCTTCGTTTGCGGTGTGCTGGCTTCTCTTAGCTGTGGCTTCTCTTGTTTCAGAGCACGGGCTCTAGAGTGCATGGGCTTCAGTAGATGCGGCACGTGGGCTCAGTAGTTGAGGCTTGCGAGCTCTAGAGCGCAGGCTCAGTAGTTGTGGTGCACGGGCTTAGTTGTTCCGCTGCATGTGGGATATTCCCGGTCCAGGACTCGAACCTGTGTCCCGTGCATTGGCAGGCGGATTCTTAACCACTGTGCCACCAGGGAAGCCCTGAAACTCCTTTTTTTTTTTTTTTTTGCGGTACGCGGGCCTCTCACTGCTGTGGCCTCTCCCGCTGCGGAGCACAGGCTCCGGACGCGCAGGCTCAGTGGCCATGGCTCACGGGCCCAGCCGCTCTGCGGCATGTGGGATCTTCCCGGACTGGGGCACGAACCCGTGTCCCCTGCATCGGCAGGCGGACTCTCAACCACTGCGCCACCAGGGAAGCCCAAAACTCCATTTTTAAAGTGTCTTTTCTTCCTCCTTCTTCAACTCATGACACAAAGCTATTTATTATCATCATAACCAACATTTATAACTTATGACATGCCAAGTACTGTGTGGGCTCTAGGGATCCTTACCCATTAGTCATCCTCAAGGATCTGGAATCTATGGAAATTGTATGCAAAATTCTGAACTTTTCTGGAGAGAGGATCCATGGCTTTCATAAGCTTCTCAAAGCATTTTGTGCTCCCCCCTCAACCCAAACAGACTAAGAAACAGTCTAGTAAAAACTTCTCATTTTACAGAGCCAAAATGGGCGGTCACCACATCATGCCATGTTTACTTGTGTTAGTCACCACCCATAGCTTCTTATGCCTTCAGATATGAGCTCTCAGATTGGTGAGAATAATTCTAATTTGGAAGAAACAAATGTACATATTACTGATTTTATTATTTTTCCTAAAATCTTCTAAATAGCTTATTCCTAATTTTGAAAGATGACCTTATCAAATTCTTTAAAATTTTCCGATATTTTCTCTCTCTTGTCATTTTTCATATCTGTCACTTCCTTTAAAACCTAGCATCTTAAATCTAGGGTTTAGCTCTCACACTAAAGTGCTATTTTGTTTGGGTATTTGCATATTGTCTTAGAATTTGGAAATGTCACATTCTGATGTTTCAAAAAATTCAGGAGTTCCTGAAACTGAAGCCATTGCTTTAACGTGTGTATGAGTACTTGATGGGAACCAAATGTTCTCTCTCCACCTTATCGTAAGACCCTCATCACCCAAGGCATAGAAAGAAAGTACTAAACAAACTTCAGAAACTGATTTGTCATTTGTGTAAAAATGGATAAGCACTTGCAGAGTAAAAGGAGTATAAAACTTATTAACCCTAAGTTTAAGCCTAGAAATTAAAAAGTATAAGGTGGTCAGCAGAAACAAAATTGTTATATTAGAACTCTTTTGTGGAAATTACCCCCCAAACAATTATTCATGACCCTGGTGTTTCCAATTCTTACTCTAACAGGCAATATTCAGGCACTGATTTTTTTTTTTTTTTACAAACTGCCATAAAAGTTATATTATTATTTCAAGATTCTTGGCATTTGGTTTTCCCTTACAAATGAACTTACTTGAATTGATAGTGGATCATCAGAAAACTGTCAGGCCTTAATAGAGATCGCGTTATATTTTAGAGGGGCTAGTTGTACATTTTCGAGTTCAACAAAAGGCACTTACAGTCCAATAACCTTGTCACCCCAGGTAAGAAAATTGGGAAGCTCCACCAGTATGTTAGCAAACCAGTTACATCACAAACAGAATCTTTATGTGTTCTTCTTACTTTTCAGAACAGAGTCAAATCTGAGACTGTTTATTATATACTTAAAAGCAGAAATGTGAGTTAGTAGTTTACTTTTACATTCTTGGTTAGGACTGATCGTTTGCACTTGAAAAAAAAAGATGTAAAAGCTGAACATTAATTTTTAAATATCACCAGAAAAAAAACTATATATGTATTGATATAATGCTGATAGGATTCTATAATAGAGGACAGACATGATGCTAAATGAAAGAAGCCAAGCACAAAAGACCACATATTGTGTGATCCCATTTGTCTGAAATGTTCAGAGTAGGCAAGTTATAGAGATAGAAAGTCAATGAGTGATTGCCTAGAGCTGGGAGAGTAAGGGAGATGGGGAGAGACTACCTATGGGTATGAGGTTTGTATTTGGAATGATGAAAATGTTCTAAGATTAGGATGATGGCTCCACAACTCTGTAAATATACTAAAAACCATTGAATTGTACACTTTAAATAGATGAGCTTTATGGTGAGTAAATTATATCTCAATAAAGCTGTTAAAAACAAATATTCATTCAATACTGTTTTTTCTGGAGGGGGCATTCTTGAACATTAGACACTTTTGCCTTAAAAATACTCAGGGTAATTTTGAATTTCTCATTATATGACATTATCCATTTTGGGGGTAATTTCTCAAAGATCATGAAATTTTTATCATGTATCTGTATAATGATATTGAAATTACTATTGAAAACTTCCTTCAAATCGGTGCTTTGGTACTAAATTTTTTTCTCCTTTCACAGAATCATATTTATTTAATGAATACTCTTAATAGTTGACTTCCTGTACTCTATCTAATCTAATCTTTTGCTGTAAAAGTATGGTCCAGGGATCAGCAACATTGGTATCATCTGAGAGCATATTAGAAATGCAGACTCTTAGGTCCAATCCCACACCTACTAAAGCAGGCCTGCCTTTTCACAGAATCCTAGGCACAGAAAAGTGATTCTGATGCAAAGGAAAGTGCTCTGAAGCAGCGGTTCTCAAAGCAAGGCCTCCAGGACAACAGCATCAGCTTCAGCTGGGAATTCATTAGACATGGACATTCTCAGGCCTCCATCCAAACCAACGGAATCAGAAACTCTAGCCATCGATATTTTATCAAACTCTCCTGGTGATTCTGATCCTGCTGAAATTTCCTACACGATAGAGTCCCTTTGGTGCACGGTACAGTCACCTGGGGAAATTTTTTAAATCTTGGTGCCCAGGCTGCAACTCATACAAGTTAAATCAGAGTCTTTGTGGATGGGATCTATGTATCAGTATTTTTAAAAATTTCTCGGGTGATTCCAATGGGTACTCAAATTTGAAAATCAGTGTTCTAAAGGAGAAGAACTAAGCACATTCATGTTATTGGTTACTCCAACTGGCTACAGTTCTCAGAGTTACTTTAAGCTATGGGATGACATTACATTTTATCTGAAAATAATTGATCTGTCACAGGAGAGTCTTTTTCATTCTTCATTCCTCTCACACTCCATTTTTTTTCTTCACTTAGTCTAATATAAATCCTCTAGTGACAGTCACGCTGCAAGTGTGGGAAACATTTCAAAGTGAAAACCAAGCCCTAGCTTTTATACTCCTAGCTACTTAAGGGACACAAGAGAACCAAAAGAAACATACCTGTTTAGAGAAGGGGCAGAGCATGAAGAAAGAGGGGATGGTAAGCAGGGCCTGCTGCTGCCAAAAGGGAAGAGGTGAGTAGGAGTTATATATTTGCTTAGAAAGCAAGGTGAGTCCTTGCCGATTCTGGTTGTGAAAAACAAACAGAAACAAAGATGGGGCAAGGGCTCAGCTCAGAGAGGCGTTGGTGGCAGCATTCAGGTGTTTCTGCAAAGGCGGGGAATCACTTCAATGAGAAGTTGGTCAACATGTAACTAGGAGGAAAAGTCCAGTTTGGTTGAGACCATAAACACCATGTCCTGCTGGTCTTAAGGGAAGGTCTTGGATGAGAGTTAACATTCCCAGGGAGTGTGTGAGAGGAGCGAAGCCCAGCTCTGGTGGTTTAAAGAAATCCATGTTAATTATGGGGGGTGGCTCTTGGGAAGTTCAAACATTATAACTTTTTGGCTTAACTATTGAATCTATTGCACACTCCATTGCTTTTGTATTCTCTCAAAATGTTGCCAGGAATGCACCTTGTCACACCTGTCAAGATGCTGGCAAATGCTGCCTGGAAGTATATATTTGTCCCTCACAGGCAATGTGAGTTTGGGAACACCACTCCAAAACTGTAAGAAATGGGTAAAAACTACTTCATCACTTTCAGACAGAGTTGAGAACTATGCTTTTGATGTGTGTGTTTTCCATTTTATAAACGAACAAAAACTAACTGGAAAGCTGACAAGAGAGGAAGGACCCTAGATGTTAATTCATAAACCATAAATCTACAGACATAAGCTGTACAAAAACACATTGAGTTCTCCCTTAAATTACAATGAAGAGCTGGAGCAGATGTACTTTTAGGGTCCTAACCTTGCAACAGTTATTGGAGCAAATAACAGTTAGTTCCTCTGAGGACTCTGTTGGTCCTTAAAAGAAATAAAGCTCATGGGAAAAGCCACATACTACTGAAAACTAGTTGATTTGAGGAGTGTTGCTGGATGAAGACAGCCCCTTGACAGAGGGCTTGGCCATGTAGAGTGTAGCAGGCAAGTGCTTTGAACCTTCCTGAATGTGCACTAATACAGAGTACATACATGCTGCTGAGAAAGTTTTGGCAGAGGGCAGTGGGGACAGGGGCTCCTAAGAGAGGCTAATCAGATTCTTCAAATTTTTCTGCAAAACCTAAGCTGTCCAAGGTTCCTAAAGATTGTATTAATTCTCCTCTCAATATAGATATTCTGGGAAGGGGAGAAGGATGGAATTAGAGGTTTATAGCAAAAAGGGTGGCCTAATGAAACAATGACCAAGATTCAGGACTAAGCTTTGATGGTAGCTGGAGTTATGGAGATGAGAACTCAGCCTGAGGCTGGAGAAACAGCATACTGGGAGCAGGCAGTGGTCCTGAATAAAGCCTGGAGAGTCTCCTGAGATAGATACCTTCTATTCCCCCCAAATTTAGTTTGGGTGACTTTTGGTAGTTTGTAGTTTTCAAGGAATTGGTCCGTCTCATAAAAGTTGTTGAATTTGTGTGATAGAGTTGTTTGTAGTATTCCTTTGTTGTCCTTGTAATGTGTGTGCGGTCTGTAGTGATACCTCCCCTTTTAGTCCTGGTATTGGTAATTTGCATCTTTTTTCCCCCATGGTCTGTCTGGCTAGTTTTAATCAGAGAACTATTCCTTGGTTTCATTGATTTTCCCTACTGTTTTTCTGTTTTCCACTTCAATTATTTCTGTTCCTTTATTTAGGGAGTATACTCCCCTAATAACACATTCATTATTTCCTTCCTTCTACTTGTTTTGGGTTTAATTTGTTCTTTACTAGTTTCTTAATATGAGGTTAGAAAATCAACTTGAAACCATCCTTCTTTTAAAATACAAGCATTTAATACTATAAATTTCTCTCTAAATACTGCTTTAACCACATTCCATAAATTATGGTGTATTTTCATTTTCATTCAGTTAAGAATATTTTCTAATTTCCCTTGAGATTTTTTCTTTGGTCCATGGGTTGTTTCATTTCCAAATGTTTGGGGTTTTTCCAGATGTTTCTCTGTTTAATTTCTTATTTCTAGTTTAATTCCATTATAGTGAGCACATACTTCATATGGTTTCAATTCTTGTAAATTGATTAAGGCTGATTTTATGGCTCAGGATCTCATCTATCTTGGTGAGTGTTCTATGAACACTTGAAAAGAATATGTATTCTGCTATAATTGTACAAAGTGTTCTATAAGTGGCAATTAGTGTTGCTTAAGTCTTCTGTATCCTTGCTGATTTTCTATCAAGTTCTTCTATTAATTACTGACTAGAGATATCTCCCACTATATTTGTTAATTTGTCTATTTCTTCTTTCAGTTCTGTCAGTTTTTGCTTCATGTAGTTTGATGTCTATTGTTAGGAGCATACACATTTAGGATTATTATATCTTCTTCTAGAATTCACCCCTTTATCAGTATTTAATGTCCTTTGCTATCCCTGATAATATTTCCCTGTTCTAAATTCTACTCTGACTGTGATAATATAGCCACTGAGGTATCCTTTTAATTGGTGATTTCACAGTGTATCTCTTACCTTCCTTTTACTTTTATCAGTCTACTATATTTGCATTTAAAATGGGTTAACATATAATTGAGTCCTTTTGAAAATCTAACCTAAAAGTCTCTGTCTTCTTATTGAAACATATGGAAATTTAGAAGCCTTAAATCCACATAGGTTCCTTATATCACTTTCTTTATGTTATAGTTGTAATACATATTCATATACTCACATTAAAAATACCATCAGACAATGTTGTAATTTTTGCACTTGATAGGTATACTTATTTGAAGAGAATGTGTAAAAGGAAAAAATAGTCTATTTACCTTGATATTTACAATTTCTGTTGCACTTCTTTTATTTCTGGAGTTACATTTTACCCCTTATATCATTTTTCTCCATCTTTAAGAGCTTCCTTCAGCATTTTTTTAGAGCAGGTCTGGTGGTTTCTAATTCTTCTAATTTTCCATCAGCTGAAAATGTCTTTATTTTGCTTTTATTCCCGAAGGACATTTCATTGGGTATTGAATTTGAGGTTGACAATTCCTTTCTTTCAGCGCTTGAATGTTATTTAACTACTTTGACCTCCATGATTTTTGATGAGAAATCCTCAGTTACTCGAACTGTTGTTTCCCTGTATGTAATATGTCATTTGTCTCTGACTGCTATATGTATAATTTATATATGTGTGTGTATATATATAGATCGATAGATATAGATTTTAAAATACATATAATTTAATCTTTGGCTTTTGATAGTTTGATTATGATGTGTCTGGGAATTTTTTTTTTTAGTTTGTCCTTTGATGGGTCTCAGAACTTCTTGAATCTGTACATTTATGTCTTTCACTATATTTGAGGAGTGTTCACCTGTTATTTCTTATATATATATATATATATATATATATATATATATTTTTTTTTTTTTTTTTTTTTTTTGCACCAATCTATTTCTCTCTCTTCTGGGACTCTAATGACACAAAGTTAGAACTTTGATACTGTCACACGTGTACCAGAGATTTTGTTCTTTTTTCCCCCCCAATCTTTCTTTGACTCTTTGTTCTTCAGATTGGCTAATTTCTATTTATCTATTTTCAAGTTCACTGAATATTTCCTTTGTCATCGTCATCTCCTTCTGCCATTGAGCCCATCCAGTAATTTTTTTTTAAACTTCAGATACTGCATTTTTCAGTTTTTAAATTTCTATTTGGTTCATTTTTACAGTTTCTCTGCTCAAAACTTCTTTTTTTACACATTTTTAGAGTGTTCACCTTTACCTTATGGGACATGTTTATAATAGCTCTTTTAATATCTTTGTCTGATAATTCAAATATCTAGACAGTCTGGGGGTTTGCATTTGTTGATTGTCTCTTCCTGATAAAAAGTGATCAGATTCTTCTTTTTTCCTTTTTTTTTTTTTGAAGTAATTTTGAGATGTATCCTGGACATTTTGAATATTATATTGTGAGATTCTAGGTCCTCTAAAATCCAGAGGATTTTAATAGGACACCAATTTCTTGTCTTCTGTTTTGTTTTAACAGTGAATAAACCCAGTTAGGTTTAGACCACACATTCTGTCTCTCCTTCTGTGGCAAGTCTAATGTAAGGTCAATTTTCAAAGCCCTTTCTGTGCTGTTTAGGTCTGCTCCACACACACAACTCATATGGGTTAGTCTAGAATAATGGATACAGGTTTATATTGTAGTCTAGTTCTCAAAGCTGTGGTTCTTTGTGTCTGTCCCTGAATTTGCAGCTCATGACTGAGAACTTGTCTCAGTTCATACACAGAATTGGAGGATCTCTTTCTCCAGATCTCTTCTCCCTAGAATTTCCCCTACACACTCTGTCCCTTATGGTTCCTTTCCCTGGTTTTTGGACCAGAAAGCCAGAGTTTCTTTCAAGTTGTACAGTCCATGTTACTGAGATGGCCATCAGGATGAATTAGCAAGAGAAAACATAGAAGGAAAATAATGGTGATTCCCTCCAAACTCTTTGAACCACAGGGGCCCTTTTATTTGTTCCTCTAGTCAGAGACATGAGTTTTCTTTATGGGCTTTGGGTGCCCACATTGCTGCTGCCATGGTAAATTACCCTAATATGCAGTGGCTTAACACAACAAACATTTCATATCTGACATTTTTCTTCATATCTGACATTTCGTATCTGACATTTCCAGGTGTTGCTAAGCTGGGTTATCTGGCTCAAAGTGTCTTGCAAAAAACTACAGCCACGATGTTGCCCAGGGCTACGGTCATCTTAGGGCTTGACAGTGGCGGCTCTGCTTCCACGCTCACTCATACGGCTGTTGAAAGGCTTCAGAAGCCCCACTTCGAAGCTTACTACCTGGCTGTTGACAGACTGCAGGCTCTTGTTGGCTCTTGGCCAGAGACATCAGTTCCCTACCCTGTGGGCCTCTCCATCAGGCATCTCACGACATGGCAACTGGCTTTCCTCAGAGCAAGAGAGGGGGAGTGAGCAAAATGGAAAACAGTCTTTTGTAACTTAATCTTGAAGGTGACATCCCAACACTTTTGCCATATTTTATTGTTGGAAGTCAGTCATTAAGGACAACCCACATTCAAGGGGAAAGAATTACAAAGACATGAATATCAGGAGGCAGGTGTCATTAGAGGCCGTTTCAAAGGCTGTCTACCACACTTTCTTAAATGCCCGCTGTGCATGATTTTTTTAAATTGCAGTATAATTGACTTACACCATTAGTTTCAGGTGTATAGCATAGTGACTCAATATTTTTATAGATTATACTCCATGTAAAGTTATTATAAAATATTGGCTATATTCCCATGTGTATATTATATCCTTATAACTTATTTATTTTATATCTATTTGTCTATGTCTCTTAATCCCCTTCACCTATCTTGCTTCTCCCCGACCCCTCTCCCCTCTAGTTTGTTTTCTATATCTGTGAATCTGTTTCTGTTTTGTTATATTCATTCATTTTATTTTTTAGATTATGCATATAAGTGAAAACATACAGTATTTGTCTTTTTCTGTCTGACTTATTTCACTAAGCATAATACCATCCAGGTCCATCCATGTTATTGCAAATGGCAGAAATTCATTCTTTTGTATGGCTGAGTAGTATTCCATTGTGTGTGTGTGTGTGTGTGTGTGTGTGTATGTATTACATCCATTCATCTGTTGATAGATACTTAGGTTGCTTCCATATCTTGTCTATTATAAATGATGTTGCTGTGAACATTGGGGCACATATATCTTTCTGTATTAGTGTTTTCATTTTCTTCACATATATACCTAGGTGTGGAATTTCTGGATCATACGGTAGTTCTATCTTTAACATATTGAGGAGCCTCCATACTGTTTTCCATAGTTGCTGTAACAGTATACATTCCCACCAACAGTGTATGAGGGTTCCTTCCCTTTCCCCACATCATAACCACTACTTGTTATTTCTGATCTTTTTGATGATAGCCATTCTGACAGGTGTGAGATGATATCTCATTGTAGTTTTAATTTGCATCTCCCTGATGATTAGTGATATTGAGCATCTTTTCATATGCCTGTTGGCCATCTGTATATGTCTTTGGGAAAATGCCTATTCAGCTCTTCTGCCCATTTTTTAATCGGGTTGTTAGTTTTTTTGATATGGAGTTGTATGAGTTCTTTATACATTTTGGATATTAACCCCTTATCAGATATGTCGTTTGCAAATGTCTTATTCAGTAGGCTGCCTTTTTGTTTTGTTGATGGTTTCCTTCACTGTGCAAAAGTTTTTAAGTTTGCGGAGGTCCCATTTGCTTATTTTTGCTTTTGTTTCTCTTCCCTAAGGAGACATACCCAAAAATATGTTTCTAAGACCTACGTCACTGTGTGTACTTCCTATGTTTTCTTCTAGGAATATTATGGTTTCAAGTCTGAAGATACAATATACTCTTAAAAATCATGCACACCCGCATGATTTTTAAGACTATGTTATGTCTTTAAGCTTTTTCCATATGACATGGAAAAATATAAAATGCTGTCACATGTTTTGTTTTCTTTCTTTCCTGGCAAACATAGATTCCATCTGAGTTCAATAGAAATTAAGGATGTTGAAAAATGCAAGGCAGATCTAGAAAGAGCCACGGATATGGAAAATTAATGTGGGTATGTTTGGTGCATCATTTTAATGCTAGAATGGTTTTCTAGTCTGAATATTGTTAGGCAAATTAAGTATAAGAAACATCTGGCTGGAGGAAAACAATGCACAAATTAACAGGATAAACAGAAATTAGTGGAGTATGTTGCTTCATTTTAAACTGTACAAGTTTGCAAACATTGTAAGTCTGAGATCAAATCACATTCCACAAGGGATAAATTATGCCACTGCAAATTGTTTCTTTATAAAGTAGTGAAATAAGAGAGAAGTTCCTATTTTTTAGACTTTATATCAGCTGAAGACCCACTGAATATATTAAAGCTCTCTGAAGAGTTAAGAGTTCTCAAGTATGAGACTGGCAAGTTGAAGAGCAGGTAGGAGATTCCCAGAAGTGACAGATTTGCTTCTAATATTGAGTGTCAGACAGTATTTTCCAAAGAGGTCCACAATAATATTTTTCTTCCACATGATCTTCTGCCATGTGATCTCTCTACTCCCCTATCAAGAGGTAGAGTCTATTTCTCTACCCTCTCAACATATAATGAATGAAATAAGAATTGATAGTTATTGTTCTGCCTAAGATAAACATTATTACATATTTGTATGTTTCCTTTTATCATGGTTTTCTATGTGCATATTTTTTAAAACAATTCACATGACACCAGTGGGTTTTTTGCCTCCCCCATCCCAATTTAACAGGATGTACTGAGTATTTTTATAGCATTAAATGTTTTTGAAACTATAAGCATAATGACTAAATTTTCTTTTTATGTATTTAATATGCTTCATCTAACCATTCTCTTATTTTTTAAAATTTATTTATTTATTTATTTATTTTTGGCCGCGTTGGGTCTTTATTGCTGCAGGCGGGCTTTCTCTAGTTGCAGTGAGCGGGGGCTACTCTTCGTTGCGGGCTTCTCATTGTGGTGGCTTCTCTTGTTGCAAAGCATGGGCTCTAGGTGCGTGGGCTTCAGTAGTTGTGGCATGCAGGCTCAGTAGTTGTGGCTCGTGGGCTCTAGAGCACAGGCTCGGTAGCTGTGGCACAGGGGCTTAGTTGCTCTGCAGCATGTGGGATCTTTCCGGACCATGGCTCGAACCCTTGTCCCCTGCATTGGCAGGCAGATTCTTAACCATTGCGCCACCAGGGAAGTCCCCATTCTCTTATTATTATACGTTAAGATTATTTCCAATGTTCCCAACATTTTACTTTTATAATTAGTACCATAAATTCCAGCCTTGTACATAAATGTGTGTGTGTACTTGTCTCTTATTTTCTCCTTAGAAAGGATTCCTAGCTAAAGGATATGATCATTATCATACCTTGAAAAAAATCATATTATTGAATTAGGCTGCCAAGGGCTAGCCATGTAGAATAGCTCCACTTTCATTAAACTTTAAGAATGGCAAATACATTCCATTGGAGCACCAGCATCAATTAGTTAGTAGTGGTGACTTGGTACTCCTTGATGGGAAGGACTGCAAGACCACGTCTGGGTCCAGCAGCAGAGAATGCTAAGATAAATTAGTGGTGTTTAACCTCAATGAGGGATTGAAGAATGGAAGCACATGTGCTTTGTTTCTGCCAACCCAGGCTTAGCCACTTCCGGGGTTGAATATATATTCATTAATTTTTGCCAACATGAAATGCAGCAAAAAAAGTTTCTTGTTTCTGTTATAATGCATATTTCCATAATTATAAATGTGGTTCAGTAGTTACTCATATGCTTGGTGTCCATCTGAATTTATTCTTCTCAGAAGTGCTTTTCCATTACCCTTTGTCTATATTTTCAGTTGTCTTGCTAATGTAGACTTAACAAAAATGCTTTTTATAAATAAGGATGATAAAATTTTTTCTACCATTTTCCAGTTTGTCATTGTCCTTTTAATTTGTTTATGATATTTTATGCTTATAAGAGTGTTCATTGCTATGTGGTCAAATTAATGTTTCTCTTTGTGATTTCTTCCTTCGTTTACATGATTAAAACCTTACATGCTACAATCTTATAAATGTTCATCTGTATATTCTTCTGGTTTCTTTATGATTTAATTCATATTTGTCTCTTTAATCCATCAGAAATATAATATCCTCCTCCTAAGACATTTCAAAGAGAGACAGACTAAAGAAGGAGATAAAAAAGACTGAGTAAGGAAATATCAAGCAAATTAAAAACAGTGATATTGATAATGATCATGATAATATAGTTGTAGTAAAGCTGAGGTGCCATCCAGACATAGTAAAATTCTAGGTAAATATATTAAATGAATAAAGCTGATTTTATGCTGTTGAAGTTATGAAGTTAGCTTGTTAATGAGTATTTATTCACAGAGAATATAACTATTACAAACATTTATGCATAAAATTTAATACATCACAGGGCTTCCCTGGTGGCGCAGTGGTTGAGAGTCCGCCTGCCGATGCAGGGGACACGGGTTCGTGCCCCGGTCCGGGAAGATCCCACATGCCGTGGAGCGGCTGGGCCCGTGAGCCATGGCTGCTGAGCCTGCGCGTCCAGAGCCTGTGCTCCACAACGGGAGAGGCCACAACAGTGAGACGCCCACGTACCGCAAAAAAAAAAAAAAAAAAAAAAAAAAAAAAAATATATATATATATATATAAAGCAAACCCCCAAAACATAAGTAAAAAGTGTCAAAAAATGACAGTACCATATTTTAACATACTTACAGTCTTGAACAGATGGAACAGATTAAAGTGAATGCGGATATGGAGTATTTGAATAATGTATACAATAAAGTTGATTTATAAGATAGATGAATTTATATCTTGCAACCAAAAATGCTTATTTTTTTCCCAAAATCTAATGGTATGTTTTATTGTATCCTAAGAAATTTCAATAAGAACAAAAAGTGTGCAGTCCTGTTCTCAGACCTCAATGAAATAAACCTGAAAATTAACTTAAAAATAGTTTAACAAAACATAAAAACACTGAGTTAAAATAATAACATAAAAATAAAATAAATTTCCCACTTCAATAATTTATGGGCCAAAGAGGCAATAAAAGTCTAATTATATGTTGTTTAGAGAAAAATAATGACACTACACATGAGATTGAGCTAAAGTTATACTCAGAGGAAATGATATCTGCAAGAGCTCTATTTAAAAAACAGAATAGGGCTTCCCTGGTGGTGCAGTGGTTGAGAGTCCACCTGCTGATGTAGGGGACACGGGTTCATGCCCCGGGTCCGGGAGGATCCCGTGTGCTGTGGAGCGGCTGGGCCCGTGAGCCATGGCCACTGAGCCTGCGCGTCCGGAGCCTGTGCTCCGCAACGGGAGAGGCCACAGCAGTGAGAGGCCCGCATACCGCAAAAAAACAAAGCAAAAACAAAAAAACCCCAGAATAAATGAAAATAAATAAAGAAAGGACTCAAGGAACTACAAAAAACAATCATTCAGGATAAAAGCATAAAATAATGTATCACAAAGCAAAGAGTCCAGGTGTTTGTTCTCTAAAAGGCACCACAAAATAGATTAAATGTTTGTGAGAGTAATCAAGAGAAAAAGAAGTCAAATTACCAATATATAACATTGGAAAGAAACTAATACCATACATATGGAGGAGAATATAATAATTGAAAATGTATGCTACTTAAATCTTTACGTTGATAAATTTTAAGTCTACATTTAAATTAAGGACAATTTCCTAACAGAATGTAAATTACTAAGACTTTCTTAAGAAGAAGTATAAAAATTTAAATGAACAGATAACCTTGGAAGAGTAATGAAGGAAAATAAAATTGTTATTCAAATATAAAGTGATGGTACTAGTTCTAAGTAAGAAGGGGTAAATACATTCCACCCTGTCTAATGACAACTATAAAATCTATAGGGTGCGTGGAGCCACTATTTGAGGACTCAGAAAGTTAACAGTAGCAGGTAGCTTGGGGAAGAAGACCAGAATTTAAAATACCACTGAACCAGCAGTGAGTTTACCATTTTCTTCCCCGTCTAGGATCCTCTGGGGCTCCATGCAGTAGTCTGAAGCCCGTAGGTAGGCATAGGTGCAGAAGAGTGGGAAAGAGAGAGTGTGTGTGCTTGTTTTTCCTCTCCCTGTTTTTGTACAATATTTCCCAAACCTCAGGCAATGTCTTGGCAGCAGCAGTGATGGCAGAGGCTGCAAAGCAACAGCAGGACCCAAAATTTGGAGGAAAAACCTTCCTCTCTTATCAGTGGATTTGTAAACTCAGGAAGATGGGGCAGAACCTCACTGTCTTCCTGTCATTTGGCCCAAATGCAAAACATAGTCACAGAAGTAAGCAGGAGAGTGAGGCAACTGAAGTCTCAGTTTTTCGGGGCAAAGGACTGAAAAGGGGAGCCCCCAGAAAAGTAGAGTGTAATGGGGGAGATCAGGAGGAACAGATGGCTTTGGAGCTTCTGAGCTGCCCATGCAGGTATCTGATCTCAGTTAGCAGCTGAACTATAAAAAAGAACTCCCCCCAGATCCCAGATTGACTGTTGGGGGCTCACACACAGGAAAAATCTTCATAGCGTTGCACAAACTTTGAAATCTGAACTAACACTGGAGCCAGCTCCCACAGAAGGATGGTTGGATCTTGTGACCAGAACCTCCCTTGATTAAGTGCCAGCTCAAAAAATATAAATAAATAAATAAATAAATAAATTCTTTCTATAGGCCTTAAATAAGACCCAGAATTTCATAACATAATATTCAAAATACTCGGGAAACAATTCAATTTGCCATCCAAAAAAAAAAAAAAAACACAACTTGTATGGGAAAAGACAATGCCAGCTGACAGATATTGGAATTATATCACAAAGCAGATAGCATACAAATGCTTCAACAAGCAATTATAAGCTCTCTTGAACAAATGGAAAAATAGAAATGTTCTTCCAACAAATAGAAGATACAAAGAAGAATCAGATTAAAATTGTAGAACTGAAAAATATAATAACTGAAATTTAAAATTTGCTGAATGGGCTCAATAGTGGACTCAAGATGACAGAGAAAGAGGAGGACTATCAATCTAGAATTATATATATTATATATATATGTACCCACACAAATATATGTGTACACACACACAGACACGCAGTACCGGGTACTGGATGGGATGCAGAACCACTAGAACTGATACATTTCTATTGTGAATGAGCAATGGTACATGCACCACTCTGAAAAACATTTTGGCAGTTTCTTAAAACATTAAACATACTTTACCATATGATTTAGTAATCCTATCTCTGGGTATTTATTCTAAGTCAATAAAAATTTAACTTCATATAAACACCTGTACACAAACATAGATGAATTTCAAAGTCATTTTTCTGAGTGAAAAAAGCTAGTCTCCGAAAATTACATACTGTATGATTCCGTTTATATGATTCTTGAAAAGACAAAACTGTAGTGATGGAGAACAGATCAGTGGGTTGCCGGGGATTAGGAGTGAGACGAGGGTGTAACCGCAAAGGGAGTTTTTTGGAGTGATGGAACTGTTCTGTCGCCTGATTGGGGGTGTGGTTACATGAATCTGTATATGTGTTTGAATTCATGGAACTGTACACTCACAAAAAGTTAATTTTACTGCATGATAATTTAAAAATAAATTTTATAAAGTAACTATAGTTATAGCTGCCTCCAGATGGGAGTGGTGGTATCATAATTTGTCAACAGGAAATTAATTATCTTTACTGATCTCTTTGTATTCCACACACTGGTGGGAGAAAGAAAAGAGAAAGATAAAAAGAATATGCCTTTTAAAAACTTTTATCATTATTATTATTTGTTTTTAGCAGAGCAACCTCAAGAATTATGGTGAAAATCACAGATGGAGTTTGGTTCAAGCCTTGACCTTGGATATAATATCTAGAAACATAAATGATGCTATTTTATTTTTTACTGGTTGAAGATGATGAAAGATGAACACACTATGCTGCAACATGAGGGCTGGTCCTGTCAGTGAATCTAAAGAGTCCTTCAATGAGTGTCCTTCTGGAAGAGAGCACCTTTGGAAGGCTGGTTCACGAATTCAAGAACACAGGCAATGTTTTGGGCACACTGTTTTGTGGATGACTGTTTCTGAAGAGGTAAAGGAAATGGTCACTGCAGACATAATAGCCAGCTCAAAGTGCATTCTAGAAACTGGGGGTACTTTTTAGTACCACATGAAAAATTCTCAATCCATGTGCCTTTCACCAGTTCAAGATGTAAGTCCTACAAAGTTTAGCTGAGGATAATCCCAATTGTTGTTTGGAAATGTGCTCAAGGCGCTCAGATCTCCTGAATAAGAATGCCAAAGACTGAGACCAAGCTACTTTTTATGTAAAAGGGGAGGCAAACAGTAGATGCAGTGCTGGGTCAGGAGACAATCAAGACAACCCACACTGAACTTCAGCCACCCAAACACAAGGCAAAGGTGATGGTGTGGTGTAACCTGTGGAAAGCACGTGTCTCGGGACCATTTTTCTTTGAAGTAAAGTGTCTGAAAAGATGTATTTTATCATGTAAAGTAACCAGTTAATGCCGGCATATGACAGGCTAGGGGAAGGGTGCCAGGAGTGGTTCCAACAAGCTGGCACACTCACCACCCATTAAGCCAGAAGGTGAGGGACTGATTGGATAATTTCCAAAACTGGTTTGGCTGACATGGTTGTGTGAAGGAAGCTGCCAGATCTGAACTCCCTTGATTCCTTCCTCTGGGGTTTGTTAAAGGCTCAGGTTTTGTCCACAGAAATCAGAGACCAAAATTATCTGAGGCAGTGCACTGTACATACAAATGCAGGGGTGGACACACATGATGTGTTAGTTACCACCTTCACTGCAAGCTTGCGCTGCTAGCAAGGGACAATACGTTAAACACACCATGCGTTGAAATGTAATAGCAATAAACCATTTTTATTTCCAGACTTTATGGCTACCTCATATAGCTCTATTTCTTCACCCATAAAATGGAGTACCCACTATATTTCAGGATTTATGGCAGGATTAAATGAAATAAGACACATGAAATGATATGTATTTAAAATTTTTTATCTGATCTAGTGTTATAACATTTATTTATGTTGACAGCTTTTTAATTGTTTACAGTGTCCACTGCTAAGGCTTTTCCATCATGAACTCCATCTTCAGATAATTCTACTTAAAGAAACAATCTGTGCAGGAGAGAATGTCTTTGTTAAATTCACAACTGATAGTCTTATAAAATACAGTCACAAGGTGGCATCTTCCTACTGTCCCTACTGCCTGTCACTGTGATTCACTAACACTGTGTGATAGATTTTAAAACAAGGCAAGATACTATGCCCAACATGCATGGAAACTGAAACTTTTCCTGTCTCTGCTTCCATTTACTGGACTTGATTCTTGACATCTCAGAAGGACCTTTGCCGGCACCACTCTCTGCTTTCTTCCTCACTTCCCCTTCTATCTCTCCCCCCTACAAATCGGTCCTGTATTTTTACAGCACCTCCTTTAATGTAGGAAGGTGGTTGCAGTGAAGGGTGGGGTGAAGGTGGGTGTCCTTTACACAAGTCCCATTGGATAGACAGGGATTGAGGTTCAATTTCTTGTTGATCAGGGTGCAGGTGGTGAGAAAAATATAAGGCATCCCCCATCCCTTACAACACCAACACACGTGTTTTTTTTTTTTTCTCCACGTAAGTCTTTATGTCATGAGATGAATCCCAGGTAGTTTTTTCTCATTCTGGCTCCATGTTGTCATTTCAGTACCTTTAGGTTGCTTCTGGAACATTTTTCATGGGATGAAAAATGTAGAAAAGAAGAATTTAATCAAATGCCCATAGCTTCTTAATTACAAACTCCTGCTAGAGTCAACCACTGCTACGTAATTCATCACGGTTATATGTAATATAGCAGGCATCAGGTGAATTTACTACCCCAAACTAAAGATCAGAAAGTCCTTGAAGAAACTGATTTATAACTTTCCTATAGGAACCTCCTCAATTTTAGGGCAGACTAAGCTTCCCAGGGTTTTGTCTCTACTTTGCTTTTTGAACTCAACTGTCTTCCCAATTCAGGTGACTCAATATGGTAATTATTTGCTCTGTTCACTAAATATTGCTACTTTCTGCTTTCTAGGACTATGGTAGGATTGTACTTCCCAACCTTTGGAATTGGACATGGCCATGCATCTTTTTTTGGCCAATGAAATGAAGCAGAAGTGATGTGTGTCACTTTTGGGGGGTAGTGAGTAACTCACTATGTATGTCCTCTTTTCTCTGCCATAGCATTTATGAAAGCATATATTGAGAGGATAGCTTCAATGGCTACAGGTTTGAGTTTATTATACAGGATCAAGTTCAGCTGAATGTAACAGGAAAACTCAATTAAAAGGGGTAGATAGGCAATCTGAGAGGACTGTGGTGGTTTTGCTCTGTGAAGTCTGCAGGAACCCGGGCTCGTTCTAGATTACTAACTCAGCTGTTGCTATAATGTGACCATTATTCTCATGATCCAAGATGGCTGCTAGAGGTCTACCACCATATTCATGTTCCAGGCAGAAAATGGAATAAGGGAAGAAAGGAGACAACCAACAAAAGAAGCAGCTGTCTTTTAAAGAGGTTTTCTGGAAGCTGCCACACAGAACCAGGATTTATACATCATTACCCAAATCCTAGCTTCATGGCCGCATTCATTTGTAAGGGAGGCTGGGATATGTAATCTTTATTTTGGGTACCTTTGTGCCCAGCTAAAACTCAAGAGCTCTATTGCTATTCAAGAAGGGGAGACCAGATACGGTAGGTGGGTGACTAGGAGTCTCTGCCACAGTGAGCATATGACCTAAGTTAGGACAATTATAATGGCCCATCCCCTTCATCACAGTGCTGGGCTAAGAAATGGGCATATAACCCATGCTTGCTTCAGTGGAGTCTTTCTTTAGGGTCATGGGGGTGGTGGTTTTTCTTGATTTTTTTTTTAACTTGAGCTTAGCGGGAAGAGTCTTTCCTTCTCAGGTCATAAATCCAAAGACAGAAACTTGATCCAACATGCAAAGAGAAGCAGAAGAGGGAGAAAAATGGAAGACTTATGTAGTTCTTGATTTCCTTTTCCAAGGCTTTTTGAGACCAGTCCACCACTGCCTTTTGTCCAGTTTAGTTACTGAGCGAAGCAATCCCTTCTTGTTTACAGCAAGGAGAAGTTGGGTGCCTATTGCTTGCAACCAGAAAGTCCTAAAGCAATCGTCTACATCCCTGGGTTTCTTTGGGAGCATATGAGCAAATAAACATAGTAGTTGCCACGGTGCCTGGCACATAAAGCTCCTAAAATGTTAGCTCTTAATTATGTATTCGAAATAACACCGAGTAGATGAAATTTGGACAGACTTTCTCTTTTTTTAAAGTCTCAGCTCAAATGAGGTCTTGCTTATTCCCGGGGAAGATTGAGAACTTTCTCTTCTTGCTCTCTCCATCCTTGCAATCATCCTACTGCACTGTAATTGTTTGCAGGTCTGTGTTCTCTTCTGATATCCTTTGAACTTCTGGAAGACTGGAACTGAGTCTTATTCAGCTTTAAATCTTCAGTATCTAATACTCTGGCACGGTAGATGGTCAAATAGAAAAATCCTAGAAAAATGAGGATTTGAAGAGTATTTATGGTTAAATGTGGCAATAATAGCAATCTGCATTTGTAGAGTACATGCTATAGTCTAAGCACTAGCCTAAGAACTTTGTTTTTATGATTATATCCTCACAATAACCTTTAATATGCTATTATTATTATTACTCCATTTTACAGATGAGCAAACTAATGTCAAGGTCATACAACTACTGAATGGCAGAGCCAAGACTTCATTCTGGGCAAACAGACTCCAAGAGCCCTAACATTTCAACCAATATACTGTGAAGGTATTTCATTAAATATAGATGGAATTAAATCATCTGATATTAGAGACAAAGGAAACTCTGAGATCATTGAATTCCATCATGAAACAGATGTGGAAATTGAAGCCAAGAGTTGGAAGTGTCTTGGTTCAGAGGATTTTTATAATTGCAGAGGCATATCTACACAGGGCTCCGGACTCCTAGCTAGAATCATTTTTGCAAAGTTTACTCCACCTCTTATGCAAAGTTTACTCCTTCTTTGCACTTGCACCGTCCCTTTCGGGGTTTTGTTTTGGAGAAACTACCCCCAGGTGGCAACTTGTGTTTCAAAGTAGCTATGTGCCAGGTACCATTCAAAGCCAAGGAAATAGCCCTCTATGGGTCTCACCTGTTGAAACAGACCATGGGGCACATGAAAGAGGACTGGGGAAAAGGGACCCTTGCTCATCATCAGATTTCAGCTGAAACTTTATGTCCTCCGCAAAGGCTTCCCTGGTCTTCTAAGGTCAAATCTATCTGCCTGAGATCTCCTTCATAGCCTTAGCATGGTCAGCTGTAATTATATACATTATTTGAAATATCTGGTTAATGGTCACGTCACTTGTTACCCTATAAGTTCCTTGGGGACAAGATCTGTGTCAATTTGTGTTCCTCCTTATATTCCAGGTGTCTGGCACACAATAGGTGCTCAGAAATATTTGTTGAATGAATGAAGGAGTGACCAAATGGATGAATCAATAAATGCATGAACACAGCACCATGACAAATCATCCCTATGGGCTGCACAGGGGTAGATGCAACCCCTATATAGTGTGATCTGAGGCGACCCTCAAGAGGACACACACACACCACTGACCAGAAAGCCCCACCAGGAAAGTCAAATAAACATCCACTTGGTGAGGGCTTTGAGGAACCGGAGAGGGAAAAAGAGACACAAAAGGTGAGCAAGCAATTTTCAGAGGATGCTTTCAACTCCCTGGCCAGTCCGTGTGTGTTTCCTCTCCGAAGTGTTTCCAATTACTGTGGCACTCTCGGTATCTGGATCCATCTCCAGTGAATTCCTCTGCAGCTCCTGCCAGACATATGGGATCAATCAGGGCTTCGGCGCTGGTGCGCTTGCTGCGGGAATGTTGACAGCCTGACAGACGCGGGGTTCTGGTGTCATGGAATCTCCGAGAGTCTTTGGCTTGAACTCGGGAGGAGAATGAGAAGGGGGAGGAGAGAGATAGAGGCAGAGATAGAGGAAGGAGAGGGGAGAGGGAGAGACAGAGATAGGAGGGAGAGAAGGAGGGAAGCGGGAGATTCTTCTTGACTGCCCCCTTTCCTTCAAACATTTTATAGGCTTCAGGGAGAGCGAGGAGGAGGAGAGAGGGGAGAGAAAAGACGAGAGCGAGAGGGGTAGCGAGCGCGCGCCGTTCCATCCCTTGCCCCCGGGCGGCCGGAGAAGGTTGGACTGTGTCCCCAGTGTCAGATGAGAGGTAGCTGAGGCTCGCGGCCGCCGTCCCGTGCCCCGTGCCCCGCGCCGCGCACGCCCCTCGGCGAGCCGGGCGGCTGAGCATCTCTCCGCGCCGGGCCGACGCCTGCGCCCCGGGCGGTCGCTCCGTCTCCAGCGCAATGTGGGCGCGCCTGGCCTTTTGTTGCTGGGGTCTGGCGCTCGTTTCGGGCTGGGCGACCTTTCAGCAGCTGTCCCCGTCGCGCAATTTCAGCTTCCGCTTCTTCCCCGAGGCCGCGCCCGAGACCCCGGGGCGGCTGCCCGTGCCGCCCGCGCCCGGCGAGGACGCGGCGGCGGCGGAGAGCAAAGTGGAGCGGCTGGGCCAGGCTTTCCGGCGACGCGTGCGGCGGCTGCGGGAGCTCAGCGAGCGCCTGGAGCTCGTCTTCCTGGTGGACGAGTCGTCCAGCGTGGGCCAAGCCAACTTCCTCAGCGAGCTCAAGTTCGTCCGTAAGCTGCTGTCCGACTTCCCCGTGGTGCCCACGGCCACGCGCGTGGCCATCGTGACCTTCTCGTCCAAGAACAACGTGGTGCCGCGCGTCGATTACATCTCGTCCCGCCGCGCGCACCAGCACAAGTGCGCGCTGCTCAGCCGCGAGATCCCGGCCATCACGTACCGCGGTGGCGGCACCTACACCAAGGGCGCCTTCCAGCAAGCCGCGGTAAGGTGCCCGCCCCTCCCGGCCCCGGCCCCAGCCCGCGCCCCGGCCCTGCCCACACACCGCTGCCTGTCCGGCTCGAAGCCGGGCTCAGCCTAGGGCAAGGCACAGCACCCTGAGTCAAGCGTCCCCATCCCCAAAGTCAGCATCATACTCACCGTTCTATTGTTGGTGGGTGGGGTCCCTTGGGATGATGGATTTTAAAGGCTTAGGAAGATGTCAGGCTCCTTATTAAGTGGTCTTTGAGGACCCTCTTAGGAAGAGGTCCTTGAGATGCTCTTCACAATTCACGCTCATAGGGACAAACCGTGGCCAAACTGGGACAGGTGAGTATGTTTTATGAAGTGTCTCTAAAGGTAAGAGGTGAAGTGACCTGAACATTTCCCCAATTCTCTGGTACGTGATTTTATGCTTTCAATATGAATTTCGTTGCTCTGAGTCCTTTACAAGATTTTTAGCACCTGGAAGACGAAGTCAGTTTAAGATGTTGGACTTCTACTTTTCCAAAATTTAACTTTTTCTGATTACAATGTGACACATATTCAGTTGAAGAAAATTTGGAGCATATAGAAATGTCAGACACATGATAGCAAGCCAATTTTTGTGAAATGAATGAAATCAGAGGAGGAAAAGGGGGGGAAAAGAAGCCTCTAATCCCATCACCCTTATAAAGCCACTGTTGACATGTTGTTGAACATTTGCCCAGTATGCACATCTGCACATACTTTAAACCAAACTGGTGTCTTGCTCTTTTGTAGCCTACATTTTTCATTTGTTATATCATGAATGATCTACATCATTATATATGTAACATAATATAGTTATTATATACCTACCTAACTCGCATACTAGTCTAATGGGTGCATATACTATGATCTATTTTACCTGTCACCAGTTATTGGACACTTAGGTTTTTATTGTCATGGTAAACACAAATATTTATGGACCCCCTTTGATTACTTCTGTAGGAAGAATTTCTGTAAAGTTGCTGAATTAAAGATACGGACATTTGTCAACTACTTGATACATATTTCCAGTTCTCCCTTGGAGGCTTGTATAGATTTACATTCCCACCAGCAGAGCTATCACAGCAGTAAGTTTGCCACATGGTCACCAATAACATGCGCTCATATTTTTAATGTCTTTGCCAATTTGGTAGGTGAATAGAGGTATCATTTTAGCAAATTCAATTGTTTTAGTTTTACTGGGGAATGAACATTTTCTGATACATTTACCGGGCATTTGTATTTTTCCTTTGATAATTACCTGGTCATAATTTTTGCCCATTTTGCAATTATGGTGCGTGTTTGTTGGTTTATGTTAATGATTTGTAAAAACTCTTTACATAGTAAGACTGGTAACTCCTTTTGGTAACTCCTTTTTATACATGCTGCAAATGTTTCTCCAGTTCACTGCCTTTTACTTTTCTTTATCACAGTGTTGTTAGATGGATGATTTAAATTTGTATATAGCCAAATCCATCAAACTTTGTCTTTAAGATCCTACATTTGCTTACGTTCTTAGAATGGCTTTCTCATTTCCCAAATCAGAGAAATATTTTCCCATCTAACAGTTTAATCTATCAGAAGCTTGTTTTAGTGTATGGTATGACAAAGATGTCTAACTTTATTTTTTAATAAATAGGTAACCAATTGTCCCAGCATCATTTGTTTACTAGCCATTCATCCTTTTCCAATTTAATTGAATGCCACTTTTATCATACACTAAAAGCTTATGGGTATTTGATCTCCTCCTGGCTTTCTATGAATTTTTTATTATCCTGGATGATAGGATAGTCCATCCTATTATCTATTACTTTTAAGCTTTCAAAAAGTGATTTAATTATTATAACCTTACAATATATTTAAATATCTGGTAGTGCAAATTCTCCTTTTTCTTATCTTTTCTCTTTAAATCAGGTCTTATATATTTATAACTTAATATGAATTTTTAATTCACTTTCACATATTCCAAATGAAACCATCCAGGATTTTGATTTCAATATAGAAAATATAGAATTAAGTTGGGGATTATTTACATTTTATAATAATAGTCCTTCCAAGTCAAAAATATGATATGTCCATTTATAACCAGTTCTTTTTGTATCCTTCAGTAAAATCGTAGATTTCTAGTAATTAAGTCCTGCATATATTTTTCAAATTTAGACCTAAATGTATTCTATTCAATACTGCTATCATGAATAGCATCTTTTCAAATTAAATTTTAAACAATTATTCTTTTTTTACTTATTAAAAATTTTATTGAAGTAGAGTCAATTTATAGTGTTGTGTTAATTTCTGCTATACAGCAAAGTGACTTAGTTATACATATATATCCTTTTCCATATTTTTTGCATTATGGTTTATCACAAGATATTGAATATAGTTCCCGGTGCTATACAGTAGGACCTTGTTTTTTATCCATCCTATATATACTAGTTTGCATTTGCTAATTGCAAACTCCCAATCCTTCCCTTCCCCACTCCCCCTCCCCCTTGGCAACCGCAGTCTGTTCTCTATGTCTGTGAGTCTGTTTCTGTTTCATAGATATGTTCATTTGGGTTGTATTTTAGATTCCACATATAAGTGATGTCACATGGTATTTGTCTTTCTCTTTCTGACTTCACTTAGTATGACAATCTCTAGGTCCATCCATGTTGCTGCAAATGACATTATTTCATTCTTTTTTATGGCTGAGTAATAGTCCATCTATTTAGGTCTTATTCCCATTTTTCAATTGGGTTGTTTGTTTTTTTGTTATTGAGTAGTATGAGCTGTTAGACAATTATTCTTGATGTAAAGAAACATTGATTTTTTAAACATGACTTCTGTATCTGAATTCTTGTCAAAGTCTCTTTGATTTGTTTTCTAAAAATACGTTTTATTTTACTGATAGTGTTTATTGTAGAAGATAAAATAAACAGAAAATTTTTCTGTAAAAACACTGTAATATTTTGGTACATATCCTTCTTTTTGCAGTTGTCAAGGTAGTAGGTATGTTTTCATATGTGTACATATATCATGCATAAATAATGTCTACTCAGAAAAGGATTGTATTGTATGTTCTTTTTTAACTTGACTTTTCCATCATATTTTGCAGTCTTCTTTTCATAATAAGAAATACACTTCTACTTTGTCATTTTTCATGGTCACACAGTATTCCATTACAGGATGGGCTTTTATTTTTATCATGTAATTACCTATTATTGTATATTTAGGCTGTTAAACACAATACTGTGTGAGCAAATCTTTGCTCATATTTCTAATAATTTCCTTAATACAAATTTCTGAAGTGGTAGGTATTATTCCTTCAAAGAGGATGCCTATTTTTTAAGGCCTTTGATACGTGTGCCAAGTGGCTCTGTAGAAAATGGATACCAAATTGCACTCCTACATGTAGTGCCTGGGTCCGTATATAGGACACAGCCAACACAGGTTAGTATCATTTGAACATGACACCCCTAATTTATGTGTGAAAAGTAGAATCCCATTTTTTTTTTTTTTTTTTTTGGCTGTGTTGGGTCTTCGTTGCTGCGTGTGGGCTTTTCTATAGTTGCGGTGAGCAGGGGCTACTCTTCATTGCTGTGTGCGGGCTTCTCATTGCAGTGGCTTCTCTTGTTGCAGAGCATGGGCTCTAGGTGCGTGGGCTTCAGTAGTTGTGGCACATGGGCTCAGTAGTTGTGGCTCGTGGGCTCTAGAGCGCAGGCTCAGTAGTTGTGGCGCAGGGGCTTAGTTGCTCTGCAGCATGTGGGATCTTCCTAGACCAGGATTGAACCTGTGTCCCCTGCATTGGCAGGAGAATTCTTAACCACTGTGCCACCAGAGAAGTCCCTAGACTCCCATTTTATATTTCATTTCCTCATTAGTGAGGCTGAACACTTTTTTCATGTACTGTTGGCCATATATAGCTCTTTTTTTGAATACCTCTTAAAATATTTTGGGAATATTATCCATTTTTCATTTGAGGGTGCTTCTTTTTCTTAGTGATTTGTAAATGCATTTTAAATCTTAACGATATTAACCCTCCTGCTGGCAAGTCTGCAGCAAATATTTTTTTCTCTGTGTTTCACTTGCCTTTGAATTTTGTTCATGATGCTAGCATCTACCATTTTATCAATCTGTTGAATCTACTTTTAATTTGTGCTTTTTTCCCTTTCCTATGAAGTTTGAAAGGCTTTTGCCTTTAAGAGACAAAAGAACTCTCTAAAGGTGTCCTCTCTTAATTGAAGTAGTTACACCAGGCAGGGTTCAGTTTTGTAGACTCAGTCCTCTGTTGGCCTCCACTCCGAGTTCTCATGAGGTCCCAAAGGCTGGCCTTATTCCTCATGTCACTGCCCACTCCATCAGGGAAGAACCCCTCTGCATCAGGGAAAAACTTGCCATAGACCAGCTCCTCTGTTTGGCTTGGCCAGGTTTGCCCAGGGCCTCTCAGTACTGTTGATCCAAATCAGTTCAATGGGTAATAAGTTGAGTATGAACTGCTTTCCTCAAGACCTACTCTGTCTTCAGCTTTCTCCTTCCAAATACTACATCCTGTCTTGGAAAGTGGAATTGCCAATAGGGGTCCCAGTGCCTTTCTTCAGTCTGGATCCGTTTGTAATCTAACAAGCAGAAGTTTCTCAAAAGTTTGTTTTAACTGAACTTTCCCTTGACTTTATTTTCCTTTCCGCATTTTGGTTGGGTTATGAGAAGGTACAGCAGAGGGTCAGCTGGACTCAGTTCCTGTCTAACCTGGAAACCTACATGTCTTTATTGTAACTTTGCCAAGCCTCTGATGAGTATGCTTAGGTATAATTAAAATACGATATTTATGGAGAAAATTGATAGAAGATGACCGCTGTTTAGAAATGGCATTAGTAGAAGTTTGAATGTGAATTTTGGCAAAGAGATCAAGGAAGCCTGTTTTATCACAGGATGACTTTGAAAATGATAAACTGTGTGGTTCTGTTTGGAATTTACACATTTCTTCATGGAGATGAAACAGTTCATCAGATTCCCATGTGTGCGTAGAATGCTAATATTGGAACTGATTGTGATCTGGCCTTTATGTGAAATTGAAAATCATGGGGACATTTTTGAGGTTATTCATTATTTTCCCCAGAAAAATGAGTTTTTCAAACCTTTTCCATTTGACACTGAATGACTGCACAGCTGTCCATAGCCACAAACACAGGCAGACAAATATGCAAACACATAGATACACACTTGCAAGTACATGGCTACCCCTCCCAATTCAGACATCATCTCCTCTTATGTAAAATTTCAAGACAGAGAATTTCCTTTACCAACGTGAAATTTGCTGTTATCTCTCAGCACGTATGATTGACTAAACAAAAAGGGTAACAGTGTTGCTTCATTTTTTATAGGGTGTCAGAATTGTACCACTTGATGGGGGGGAGTATATGCACAGACACACTTTATTTGAATGGATGAACTTCAGTGTAGATGTTTTCTTTTTGGGCACCATCCCCGACCGTCATCAAGAGTATAGGGCAAAAGCAGTGAAATCTGTAGTTAGTATAGTTCCCTCCAGAGACACAATCAATAGAATGGGGGAAAGATTTAGCACCTTGAACTTAATTACATGAAAGCCTTTGACAAAACGAACGAAAAGCTCTTCAGCTTTTCCTTTCCAAGAGATGACTGTTTCACAGTGACCTTTCTTTTGGTTTTTCTCCCTGACATGTATTTATAAATTGCCTTTCCTAAAGTGCATATTTTGGACTGGCCCCTCTATGAATGCAAAACTCTTCAACTCCTAAGCATTTCACATCATAATAAAATCAGAGCCCCTCATCCCACTTCACTTTTGCTAAATATCTCATACACAAACATAGCATGGAGCTTCCTTTGGAAAAAACTGCTGCTTTCTTTATTCTTCCAGAGTTCCAGAAATATGATCCGATGGTGGGGAACGTGCTGCCTTGCCAAAAATCTGAGCTTTAGGTGTGGCCCAAAGACTGGGAATAGACAGGCAGAGACTCTTCCTAGCTTCAGGGGAGGGGCATCGTCATTATGTGTCCACGCTGCTACACGTTCACACCTTTACCTTTTAAGTGTTCTGATAAAACCTGGAGTTGTGTGAGATGCCACCAGATTAAAACCCTGATGAATAAAATTAAGGCTATTTTATTTCTATACAATGAACCAATAATAGCCCATGAAGCAGTCTTTCTGATGGCCCAGATGCTGAAGGAATAAGCAAAGTTTGGGTTCTCCTTCCCTATTGGAAGAGGTAGAGGGGAGTCATACAATCTGCAGTGGATTCAGCTGTTCCAAACTCAGAGCATGATTTAGATGTCAAGAATTACTCACCGTTGAAGGAGCTAAGTTCTTTTTTGATGCTGGAAAGATGATCTTTCTAAATACACCTCTGGAAGCGTTCTCTCTTTTGTGCTTCTTAAACTTTAAAACAGTTCTCATGTTGCCTTGGTCTTCTGTAGGAACTTCTGTTGTAATCCCATCTGTACTTTAGAAGTGTGAATGAAGGAATGAATGAATGCATGAATCCTCAGTGCATAAAATAGATCCAGACCTCTCATATATTTCCCAGGCAGAGATGGTACTGAAATTTATTTGGAGAGAGAGCAAATAATTGTCAAATATTGAATTCTAATTTCTTCTTAGTCTGGTATCTGTGTATTTTATTTATTAGTTTTGTTATGCCCAGCATACAGGACACTGTGATATGTATTAAGAGGCTGCATGTATGCTACTGTTAAAGACACTTATCTCTATTGGCTGCCAGTATTATATAATGTTTGGTTGAAATGCATTATGAGGGTACTTGGTCAAAGACTGAATGCTTAAACACAGAGAAAGGGCAGACTGCTCTGTCCTACTTCACTTCTGTGGTCAGAGGATAGGAAAGCCTTCCCCAGTGTCCTCTTGGTACAGTGTGCTAGAGAGGATTTCTCTTAACAGCGACCATGAAGTAGAATTATTAAATGTATTTATTCTTGACCAGATACACCTTTAATTTGTAAAGTGATCTGTAATTTATGAAGTGCTTTCATGTTATGATTTTACAGAATCAGTTTTACAGAAAAGGCCTGGATACTAGGAGAGGCTAGGTAACTAAATGGTACTCACAGGGCTGAATAAATGCCGAAGGTAGAGTCAATCCAGCGTCCGATTTGTCATCTGGTCTTTCTCCTCCCCACCACCCCTCACCCCACCCACATCTTACGTATTACCTCCATTTGTTGAGTTGTATCAAAAGCCAGGGAGAAGTAGGGAATCCCATCTCCAGAGTTTCTAAAGCGTTACATAAGATATAATGCCGGGCTTCCCTGGTGGCGCAGTGGTTGAGAGTCCGCCTGCCGATGCAGGGGACACGGGTTCGTGCCCCGGTCCGGGAAGATTCCACATGCCGCAGAGTGGCTGGGCCTGTGAGCCATGGCCGCTGAGCCTGCACGTCCGGAGCCTGTGCTCTGCAGCGGGAGGGGCCACAACGGTGAGAGGCCCTCATACCGCAAAAAAACAAAACAAAACAAAAAAAGATATGCCAATTTAACCCAGAAGACAAAAACCATGGCTTTAAGGCCATAGTCATTCCATGGGTGCTTTTCAATTGGCCCTTAATGTGTGTGATATATAAATATGGCCTATGTGTGTATGTGTGCAGGTTCATATATATCTGTGTGTGTGTATGTATTTGTGTACTTTAAAATACATATGTATGTTTAATGTGTGTTTTAATTTTGACAGGCATTTTAAAATAAGGAGGTAGCATTTTTTAAAAATCTGAGTTTGGGGCTTACTCTTTTTTTTTTTTTAACATCTTTATTGGAGTATAATTGCTTTACAGTGGTGTGCCAGTTCCCGCCCTACAACAAAGTGAATCAGCTATACATATACATATATCCCCATATCTCCTCCCTCTTGCATCTCCCTCCCACCCTCCCTATCCCACCCCTCTAGGTGGTCTAGAGAGACCGAGCTGATCTCCCTGTGCTTTGTGGCTGCTTCCCACTAGCTATCTGTTTTACATTTGGTAGTGTGTATATGTCCATATGGGGCTTACTCTTGACAGATTGGGGTGTGTAACAATTCTGGGTGTGATTTCTCTCCTCAGCATCCCCACCTGGCACTTAGAATTTCATTTTGTGATCCTTGATTGTGTTCCACGCTCTAACAGGGACCAATCACTGGCAGAGCCTGAGATGGAATAATCCCTTCTAGTTTGTCCTCTGAGCTTCCTTTTTAACCCAATATGTTAGCTAAGATTAAATTTAGCTGGATGTAGTAGAAAAATCTAAAGTACCACTAGCTTAAACATGATAAACAGTTGTGTCTCTCTCAAATTAAGTCTTGAGTAGAAAAGTCAGAGCTAATATGGCAGCTGTCTGATGTCTTCAGGGACCCAGAGTCCTCTCTTTCAGACCTCTGTTCTACCACCTTCGGGTCACCTCATGGTCCAAGATAGCTGTTGTAGCTCCTACCATCAGGGGCTCATTCCAGGAGGCAAGAAAGGGTAGAGACAGTCATATTGCTGTTTAAGAAGACTCTGTAGCAATTCACACAATACTTCCACGTAGATCTCACTGAGCGGGACTTGGTCTCAATCCCATCCTTAGCTTTACAGAGTTTTGTTACTGAAGAGGAAGGAGAGTGTGGATACTGAGGAAGTGATGAGTGGTCTTTACCAAACCAGTGTGTCAGGAAGAGTGTATGTCTAACCAGAGAAATATCTGGAAATCCCATTTCGTTTCTTCCTCAAGTGGCCCAGCTCAAGGCCTTGCCTAACTAAAAAATACCTTTGTCCTTGTGCTAGATCATGCTTTTGTTTTAGAAAAACTATCAAAGTTCCTGAGCAATCTATTTAAATTTTGGCAACAGAAACTTCCTATGTTAGTTTCCCAGGAGCTTGTAAATAATATGGCATTCACTCCCAAATAAAATATTATACTGAGAGTGATGGGGGGAAAAATGCATCCCACAAAATATAATCAATATTTTATTGTCAGTTAGTAAATCCAAATGAACCTTTCTCAGGAAAACATGGTTCTTCTTTGGCTTTTCAGAGGAAGCTGTCAGGTTAAGAGACTTCTACATTAAAAGGAATTTCCTGTTCTGTATTATCTCTGCCTTTCCCGTAGATTTTTAACAGTATTCTCTAAATCTCCCCATATGAAGAATGTATTTCTGGCATAGAATCTGCTTACATACAGTACCCTGCTTTGGTTTGGAGGCCAATTGTGGACAGGAAACATTCTGTGAGATGTTGTAGCCCATGAATGTTGTTACAGCACTTCATTTGAAATGAATGATAGTGAGAAGGAACTGAAATATGCAGTGCATATTAGTAGGTGCATTTTCTTATCAATCTTGATGAAAAGATTTTTTAAATATTCATCTTCTTTGCTATCTGCCTTTGTCATTAGGTCATTCAACCGGTTGCGTTTTATTTGTGTAAAGTGTCGAGCAATAACAGTGTTTCAAATTCAGAGCATTCTTTCTTTCCTAGTTGCAGTGAACCAGAAAACTATAAACTTGAGGAGCGAGTCTAGTTGCTACATATGTTGAAATAGTGATGGCTACCTTGTTTTGTGTGAATAGACGTCATTCAAAATTAAGGACAAAACTTCCTACAAGAGTAATAGAGAAAAAAATTTTAAAGAAAGTTCTTAGCAGGGCTTATTACAAGATTGAATCATTTACAGAGTAAAATTAGTTTACTTAGTAAATTTGCTTAGTCATTTACTAAGTAGAGTCCAAGTTGGAAGTTATCGCTAAAGTGTATAAAATATATTTTGAGGTACGTGAGTTCGATGCACTATTTTCTTAATTCCCTCTGAAACGCTCCTGATGGCCTTCATTGTTTAATGCCCATCCTACTGCACCTAGTTATAGGATATACTGGCTGCTAATGTAAAGTATAGTTTTATAAAATTTCAAAGGTGATATTTAAAATGTATATATGTGTATATGGTTAAAATACATATATACACTTCTAATTTTCTCAGATATGAACTCTCTCAAATTTCCACTAGTTCCACCTTTAAACTTATATGCATCTGTATTTAACCATACTTCCTCACCTTTATTAGAGTAAGGGTCTCTTGCCTCAGCCAAGGAAGACCTTCTACTGAATATTTCTCCTTCTTTCTTCTATCTTCAAGGTCTTCCTCTTAATAGCCTCCTTTCTCTTAATGTAGAGCATTCACAATACATCTGTGTATTTAAAATTGGTAGCATGTTTCCAGAGCAATATGGTAAATTGTCAGTATGTTTGCAGTCTTAAAAGTATAAATCGTAAAACTAAATTACCCATCAAGGAGCTTCTCATAAGAAATAATTCAAGAAACACACAAAGATTCCTGTAAAAGGATGTTCATCCCAGCATTCCTTGGAATAGGAATTTAGAAACAATTTGGCTATGGTTTGGGAGGGCTTAATAAATGACACCTTTCTTCACCTCTCCTGAGTTCTAAATCAGTTGAATTATAACACAACAGAGAAGTCAGGTGGAGAATCAAGCATGCCCGCATCTCCTGCTTAATGCAGGCTTACGTGCGCAGCAACCTAATACTGAATCTCTAAATTAGATTGACTTGCATCCCCCGGAACAGGCAGTGCTGGGCACATGAAGCCTGTCTTTATAAACTACAGACGGGCAGCCCAAAGCCAAAGAAAAGGGGAGAGGGAGGAGATGAGGAAGCCTTCCTCCCCAGGGGCAGGGTGAGAATGGGGGTGTCGGGGGACCAGAGGGTAACTCTGATGGCTGACACTCCACCCAGAAACTAGAGTCAGCAACAACCAAGTTCCAAGGTTAACAAAATAAAAACACATCCACAGTGAAATATATTCAGTAAAATCATATCTTTAAAGACTATTTAATGACATTGTAAATTGGCCAAATATCATATTAAATGAGCCAAAACTCTGTGTGTTTACCATCACTGTATAAAACTGTATATATAAAAGTCCAATTTCATAAAATATATGCACTCAAGAAAACAACTGAGAAGAAAAATTTCAAAATATTAACAGTAGTTATCTATAGGCAGTATATTTACCTGTTTAAATAAATCCATTTCTTCTGCTTTTGAAAAACTAGTTATAACGAACATGCATTACTTACTAGGAAGTGAAATATCATTGCTCACCTGGGTACAGATGATTGAAGACATGCCTTTGGGGCATCTGGAGGCATAGCCTGAAGCGGTTGGTCTCAAGTATAAAATCCTTTTGAATCTCAGCTTTTATCTAAATTGTCATGCGAACGTTGTATACTATCCCACAAAACAGCTCTGCTTTAAGAAATAAACTAATGCTTTAGCTGATTATCAGGAAATTGAAGTGAAACAATTCCAATCTTCCCCCCCCCCCCACCGAATGCCACATGCCCTTGTACAGAGTCCATCAGGACTGGAGAATTGTCCTGGGTTGAAAGCACCGACCCTACAGATCCTGTTATGCCCTCCAGCTGTCCCTTTCTTCCCTCCTAGTGTCACCTTGCGTCTTGAGGATCCAAACTCACATCAAAATCTGCACGCAGATGACAGTGGTTGTTTCACCACTTGGCAAGCTCCCTGTGGGTATTCACTCAGGAGAGGAGCCCTGGTGGCTGGCCACAGTGTGACGCAGAGTAGAGCGTTGAGGCTGCAGATGGTGGAAACAACTGACTCCATCACCTTGCTGAGAGGCTAGGGAACGTGGCCTTCCTTTGGCTTGTCGCACGTGGAGAGGGATGCTGACCCACTGCCCTGTCAATCCCTCTTACCCTCACTGATCAAAGACATTCTCATAGCAGAAAGGTATTCTCTAACCCATTAATATCATCACATGTAAATGAAGCAATTGCCTCAAAGGACCCATTTTCCACAACCCATTCTTCTCTAGCTCTCAAGGTTCATTTTGTTTTGTGTGTGTGATTTTTGTCCTGTGCGGAAACAGGCAGCCTATTTGCCTGCTGTTGTTGGTGGAGAGGGTTCGGGCACATTCAGCTGTGTTGTTTGATAGTGTATTTTCATAATGGTACCTCTATCAACCCATTTTGACCTACACCAATCAAGTCATATCTGCAAGTAAGGCCTCATTGTCTTAATCCTGTTTTATAGGCTTTACCTTTCCAGATGAATCTGCAGTTGACTTAGAAAGAAGTTAAGCAATTTTTATTTGCTTGTTTGTGTTTTTCACAGTGCTGTTTCTAGCCAAGATTTCTCTCTTTTTAGTCACAATTTCCTTCAAAATATGCATGCTTGGCTTTTAAATGTTGCTCCCAAAGTGGTGATTTCAGACAGTTATTGTTGGGAGTTTCTAGCAATTAAAGATACCAAAGTTTAGGCTATTTGTAGCTAATCAGTAGTAAAAAGCTGCATTTTAAGTACTCATCGGCAGCAGGGCGTGATGTAGGACTTTCACTGTGGTCTCAGATTTGGCACTGGGACCTGTGGCTTAAACTAATGAGCGCTGAATATTCCACATCTTTTTTTTTTTTTTCATTCAATATTTATTTATTTATTTATTTTCTTTTTATTTTTTATTTTTTGCTTTATAACAAATTTAATCAAGAATATTCCACATCTTAAAGAGCGCCACCAACAACTTTGATACGTTCCCTCAGAGGAAATGGATGGATGCTGTGCAGAGCAGGCCCTATACAATCAGCCATTTCCCTCAGCCCCCGCCTAACACCCTACTCTAGTTTATACCGTCAGAGGGCTGAGAAGCAAGGGAAAAACTGAGACCCAGAAACAGAGCAGGCATTGAGATCTTTGCCTTTGGGGAGAGCAGAGTTCCTTCCTACTGGAAGGCTGATCTCTCCTGGCCCTCATAGAGGACTTTCCCCTTCCAGCAGCTAAGTGAAGGGGAGACCAGCATTCTCTGTACTGGTTGGAAATTTACTTGGGCAGAAGCCTTGATTTGCTCCTGTGCCGATTGAATGGAGACAAGCAAGCCAGAGACAGAGCCAGTGTCTCCGTTTGGGTTCTGCCTGAAGCTGGACTGAGATGAGGATTCGAGTGCAAGTAGCTTGTTTGGGAGGTAAACAAACCTAGTAAACATTGCTAGGAGAGTCAGGATGTGAGACAGGAAGGGAACCAACAATTACAGGAAAGGTAATTTGTGCTTAATCCCAGTAGGAGCCAGGGTGGAATTCAAGCCTTTGAATGAGCACAGCAGAGAGGGACCTGGGGGCATTTATAGACCTACTCTCATCAGTCACTGCTGAGGGCCTCTCTCTGGAGAGCATTAATTCTCTGCCACTCTCACCTCCCCTGCAAGTGAATAGAGTGGTCTCCAAAGGAAGCCCTCAGACAAAGAGATACAGATGCTGGGATATGGGATGGGGTGGGGGCATTATTGACAGGGTCGGTGTTGCAGGCAGAAAGGGGCCTCAGAGGAACAGCCTGCCCTGCCAACGTTTGGCAAAGCAAGGGTGTGTGACTTTTCCATAGGAGAAGGAGAACAAGGAAAATAACTGGGCTTGTGTCACTTTATTGCCTGCTAAGCAGACACCTGGCATTGGGAGAAGTTACTGGGTGTACTACCGGAAGTGGGGTCTGAACATGGACCAGAGATTGTTAGTCCACAGACACAGGAAGCACCAATGACTTTTTCTCTATCACCTTCCACTTTTTCCTCTTTTGAAATTTCCTGTTTCTCCTGTGGTTTCAAGGTATGAGGCCCAATATCGGAATCTAGGAGGCAGAGGTAGCTGAAGTCCCAGCAGTACAGTTCTTTTCAGAAATTTTGCAGAGTAATCTGCGTCCACCTATTTGATATTTTCCCAAATGTGGGGAAATACTGGAGGGAGTTATCTAATTAGATTGGGAAATTACAGGGAAACGTGGTACATACTCTTTTGTAGCACTTGTTGTCTGGGTGATGTCTGTCTACCCTCTGCTTGTTGAGGACAGAGATCACATCTTATTTGACTTATATCTCCTGTAGGACCTAGAAAATGATATTTATTATAACCTTAGTATTCAGTATTTTTTTTTTTTTTTTTTTTTTGGCGGTACGCAGGCCTCTCACTGCTGCGGCCTCTCCCGCCGCGGAGCACAGGCTCCAGACGTGCAGGCCCAGTGGCCATGGCTCACATGCCCAGCCGCTCCGTGGCATGTGGGATCGGGGCACGAACCCGCGTTCCCTGCATCGGCAGGCGGACTCTCAACCACTGCGCCACCGGGGAAGCCCCAGTATTCAGTATTTTTAACTTTAGTATATCAAAGATAGTATTGAGCTTCTGTGATTTCTAACTAAAACAAGGATGGCTATGACATCTTCTTAAAGGAATATCCAGTGGATGCTTGGCTTCTTAAATGATAGGTTATAATAATTTTAGCAAATTCACCCTTTAGACCACTTTCCCAGGGGAGAAATACAAAGTGCTGAGTAGAATCTTAGGCATGAATTCTTACCTTTTTTCTCTAAATCTGGTCCAGGAGGCAAACCCCACAGCACCTCTAGAGAGAACATCCAATGAGTTCAATAGAGAACGTGCAGGCATCTGAGGTTTTAAATTCATGTCTTCTCTCCATATCATTGTCAGCACTGCCCTTGAACCACTTCTGTAATGGCATCCTCATAACAGGACAGGTTCAAGTGGTTCTTTTTCTGTTCCTGTACCTGGGGCATCATCACCCCCTTCTCGGCTCAGGTGGAGTTGTATGGGTTTTGGTTATAGAGTCATAATTTTCCCTAATCCCCTGATGTATCTTGTCAGGCTTCACAAATATGATGACTTATTTTCATTCTCCGCTTCAAATGAAATATTGGTTTCATTGTCATTGGTTTACTACTTGATGGATATATCCTAGCAACACGTTAAAAGTTTCTTTTACGAATAATGGTAGTGAGTAATTGCTACTTGTCAGGTCCCACACTAAGCACTCCCCCTATATGAATTCATTAAACCCTTGCAACAGAAAAGTGTCCTCAGTTAGGTTGTTATTATTATTTCCCAAGTACAGATGAGGAAACTGAGGCACAGAGAACGTAAGTAACTTGACCAAAGTGACACTGCTGATAAGTCAAGGTGTACTGGATTTCAAATCCAGGCAGTCTGGGCCAAAGTCTAAACTTTTAACCACCATGTAATACTGCCTCTGTGCTCTATTAGAAGATCCAGTAAGTGCAAGACCCACTGATACATACTCAGCAATGAAGTTCATTGCAAAGACTTGAGGCAGAGAGGGCAGCCGTGAGGAGGACTTGAGTATGTGGATGCCCACGCAGAAGACCAAGTACAACAGACACAGGGCTAAGAGGAGTGAACATTTGGGGAATGTCATTTGAGTGGACACTCTCTAAAGCATCTGATAATCCCAAGTGATGATCTTTAGCCCCCATCCCCTTCACCCCCACTCAGTACAGGGAATTGCCTCTCACATGCCATTTTTAAAAAATTTATTTTATTGAAGTGTAGTTGATTTACAATGTTGTATTTCTGCTGTACAGCGAAGTGATTCAGTTATAGATATATATACCTTCTTTTCATATTCTTTTCCATTATGGTTTATTACAGGACATGGAATACAGTTCCCTGTGCTATACAGTAGGACCTTGTTGTTTATGCCATTTTTATACAGTATAATTACACTGGCCAGTGTCTCCCACCTCGTGTATCTTAACAGATGTCTCCACCAATCCTTGCAGAGACCAAGCCACTGAAGCAGTGGGAGATTGTATCTCCTGTTTGCAACACATCTGCCTCTGTCCTCTTTATTTATCTACTTTTCTGAGTTCTTCAGTTCCTCTAATCCAAGTTCAGCACTCGGCCTCACATCTTTTGTTGAAATGAAAATGTGACTCAAGCAAAGTTACTATTCTTTAGTCCTAGGTACTTCTAGTCCATGTCTCAAAATGTCATACAGTGTAAACTTAAGTTTATAAATTTGCATGCCAAACCTCAGTATAAAACTTGGTCTTCAACCTAAATTCAGTTTATCCTGATCTGGGATACTCAGTGTTCCCCTGCATCATAACATTCCTGGTTTTTTATATGCCATTCCATTTCACAAAAGAAAAATATCTCCATTATGACTATTTTAGTATTTTCTTCAGATAAGAAAATCTCACTTTAGCAATCGGCTCCGTGATCCCCAATGCTTAGAAAAATCTTTCTTCAAGTGCCTTAGGTAATGAACTAGATTCATTTATATTTCCAGTGCATATTTAAGGAACACTGTCACTGTTCTAGGTATAAGCATGTATTTAAATGATAAGAATTGTTTAATTCACTAGAGACAGTATTATAGTAATTTTAAAAGTCAGCATGTTTGAATGATGGTGGATGTAAATATTACTACAGTCATTGATTGATAATTTAAGTATATATATATAATAAGTCTTCTAATCTATGCAAACTCAACCCTAAATTGTTTGGGGTCTAATTTCAGTTTTTTTAAAAAACATGATACACAGAATCTGTTGCCCTATAATGGCAATTAATATAGTCATTCATAGAAACTAAAATACAGAACAAAACAAAGGAAACAAAAGGAAAACAAAATAAACTTCCAAATGTCATTTATTTGGAATGCCAATAAATGTCACAATTAAATGTGGTTTTTGATAAATTTATGATAATTATAACATACGCAATAAGTTCATGAACTGAGAACCTCCACTCAACCTCCACTCTCTTTGAATCTCCCATGTGACAGTACACTTGATTTGAAATACATCTGGCTTTTTGAAAAGTTGTGTTGTTCCTGAATCCCAAATATTTACAATATAATGGTTAGATTCTCTGTGTCTTGTATATTCTAAACTCCAGCTAAACTTTTCCTTCATAGTTATTATTGAAATACCTGGTAAGAAGACATAGTTTCTTTCCTGACAGCTTTGAATAATCAATAATGTGTTTCTCTACCAAACGTCAAATAGATAGCTAGTGGGAAGCAGCTGCATAGCACAGGGCGATCAGCTCGGTGCTTTGTGACCACCTAGAGGGGTGGGATAGGGAGGGTGGGAGGGAGGGAGATGCAAGAGGGAAGAGGTATGGGGACATATGTATATGTATAACTGATTCATTTCATTATAAAGCAGAAACTAACACACCATTGTAAAGCAATTATACTCCAATAAAGATGTTAAAAAAATAATAATAAAAAATAAATAAATACAAAGGAAAAAAAATAATGTGTTTCTACTTTCTCAGTTACATTTTTACACTTGAATTCTTCCAGTCTATACACCATGTTTCCTAACATTTGGTGCTTTTTGGAAGGACAGTTTGACCTGATAAGTTTCCAAAGCAGTTTTTCTGCTGGATAAGTCTAGGCATAGCATTAAATTCTTCCTTTTTGTTGTAGCTCATTTCTTCTGGGGTCCATGTCAATCAAAAACCATTTTCCCCAAGAACCATACCCATCCTCCTCCTCAATCCTTTGCCCACCTATAGAGGTTGTCCCATTCTGGATGGACTGAGGGTGGCGATCCAGTAGTTGAGATGGATCATTTTTATTCTGTCTCCTGGAAATTTGGACTCAGGCACAAAGAGCTCTGAGAGAGCAGAATTTTTTTCCCAGTGTGTAGGGAATAGAGGTAGGATTATACACAGGGAACCAGAGGAATCCCATCAGTGTGAGGAGGGATTTGCATGTGTTTCTCTAAAAATCATTTTTGCTTCTTTTCCTTATTATGTAATAAGGAAATTAATTAATAGTTTTAGGTGAAACAGAAAAATATAACTCTTTTAGTTTTTGTTTTGTACTCTTTTTTTCTGTGTGAGTTCATATGTACTTATGTATAACTATGTAGTAAAAGTATGTTTTTTAAGTTTTATTTTTAAAGCTTCATATTGAAAATTTCCCCATACAATAAAATTCTCCTGAAATTACCCTTCAAGTTTATCACAATTGAATTTTTAAATATTACCAGTCAGTTGTCGCTACAGAACTTTGCAATTAAAACATTTACCCTTGTGCATACCTCTTTCTCAACATCTCTCAATATTTCCTTTTTATTTAATTCTGTTTCATCTGAAATTTTTGAATTATTCATTTCCATTCCTCGCCTCATCATATTAGCTAGACTTTCCACATAGAAGTGATGGGACAGTCTAGCTTTGTTATTAAATTTAATGAGACTGTTTCAAGCATGTTTTTGCCCATTGGTTTACAATAGCTCTTCCTGTCATATTAAGTAAGTGCCCCTGTATTCTTTGCCTAAGTCATTTGTAAAACCATAAACTGATACCCAAGTATCATTTGAGGTGACTTTGTCCTTTGACCACTTGATGTGAAGCACATGAACAGGTCCCCTAATACCTTTGACTTTATGGGCTGCTACTCGGTCATACTGTATAGACATTTAACATGTTAGCTGAAATCATTTTATAAATTGATTGATAACAATTTTAATCATAAATTTGAATTTTTATTTTGTTGTAAATTAGCAGTTTGAGTGACTGTCATTTAGCCCTCTTTCATTGTCATTTGGATTCCGATGACTTCACTTTTTGCTCTCCAGATTTACTTTATTCCTGGCATGTTTCTAGAATGGATGGTGGAATTTGGCATTATTGGAAGACTGTTTGGTCTTTTGCATGTTTATTCTGTTGTTTTTTTACAGTCTGGATTAAGTCTGCTACTCATCAACTCCCGTGCACACCATTTCCCAATTTGATGTACTGTTCCAGTGGGTCCACTTCAGAATGTTTTGTGTCTGTGTTTAATAACTAAAGCATGTACGTGGGTGGAGAAACACTGTGACCATAAATCTGAGATTAAGTTCTTTTTTGACCCTCTGGTTCTTTTCTGATTTGGCTAGACTGTAAAAAATAGCCCAAGTGTTACTCAAGCCAACATTCTTTTTTCATTCTAGAATTTCAGTCTAGAAAGCCTGAGTAAATGCTTAAAATAAATAAGACATACTAAATGTAATTGATTTGATATTACAATATAAATAGGAAAGCTCAGTTACTGCAGAATACTCTTTCCAGTTGTAATTTTGTCATTGTTTTACTTTTTGCTTATTTGTTTTTAGTGAATGTTTCTGTTGTATCATCAAGTAGTACGATTAAAAATCCCTAGCACAATGCTTGGTATATAATAGAAGCTCGATACAGGTTTGGTGAAATAAGTTTAAATATAACATTTATAAGATTTTTTTCATTTCACAATTGCATAACGAGATTACTGCAACAAAAGTTTTGGCCTAGAATTTATTCGTTTATTCTGCATGTTGGACACATATCTAATGAAAATTAAGGCATTTACTTGTTTAGTCTTTCATCAACTTATTTCATGCTTATTTTTTGATCTTCACTAGAATAAAAATATGAGTCAACCTTGCCATTGAGTATCTTGCTAGCTTGGGATATGGCCAGGTACATAAGTGTCAACTATAAGTATGATGGGGTTGGTGTGTAGTGGGGGGCATTGAGGTGGATTTAATACTTGGGAAAGTTTCAATGAGGAGATGAACTTTGATCTGGATTTTGAAGAACTGGTAAAAGTGGAGGTAGACATAGTGGGAGATAAGAAAGAGTTGTTAATTTCCAGGTAGAGCAAACAGAAGGAAATCATGGTGTGTTTCAAAACCTCTGAATAGAATGGTGTAGGGAGCATATGGTGTAAGAAGTAGGTTGGGGAAGTAGGAGATAGGGATGGGATAAGGGATGTGACTGGAAATGTTACTTAGGACTAGGTGATAAAAGGGCTTGTAAAGAAATTTATGCTTCATTTTGTAGATGGAGGGAAAATCGTGGAAATTTTAAACATGATTAGATCAGTATTTCAGAAAGATAAGTTGGATGGCAGGTCAGACAATGGATTTGAAAGAAGAGCAGCTTCAACTAGGGATGCTTAAAACAACTGGTGTTTTTCAATAATCCAGACAGAACCAATATCCTGTACCTAAACCAAGGCTGGGGCAATACAATTGTGAGACTCGTAGATAGTTCAGAGGTGAAATGTATAGGTCTGGATCGGTAACTGAAGGTGATAGATAAGAAAGGAGGCATCATAGATTACTCCAAGATTGCAGATTTATAAAGTGGGATAGATTATGGTGCCATAGTTGACCTATTTTAAAAACAGGAGGAAGGAAACCTTATTTGTGCATGGTGAGGATAAATTGAGTTTGAGGGGCATATGGCACATTCAGGCAGAGGTGTCCACTGGACTGCTGGAACTTCACATTGGGAGTTTGAGTTTATTTGGCATAGATTTAGCAGTCATTAGTCTATAGGTGAGACTCAGAGTTCTGAGTTCACGTGACGTTTCGTAGGGGAAGTAGGGGAAGAATAGAGGAAGGAGAAAGAGAAAATTTGGAAATGATATAAAACCCTGTGAATATACTACCAAGAGATAGTCAACATTTTGAGGTACATGCTGTTAGTCATACTCATACATATGTGCACATACATGTAGTATTGAATACATTTACACACACATGCACACTAATGTAAAAAAATCATTGTTTTTGGTTACCTACTTTTTACATTTAATATTATTCAGTATTATTATAATAAGGATATTTCATGATTGCCCTGTAATTTATATAACCAGTAACCTATTGTTGCAATTTTATATTGTTTCCATTTTCTATTTTGCAAATTATTCTAGGATATTCATCCTTTTGATCACTTTTTATGTGTATCCATGGTTATTTCCTTAAGATATTCTTAGGTGTAGAATTGTAGTTCAACTCACATGAAATTTTTGGGGCTATGGTCACTTTGTCTCACTGTACTCCCAAATATTAACAGTCTAGGTGGCATTTCCAGTAGAAGTAACTGTTTCCCCACATATTTTACAACTTTTACCTTAAAAAAATAACTTTGACCATTTGAGAAGTGAAAAAATAGTATTTCTGTTATTGAACTTACATTATTTTGGTTGTTAGTGAAATTAAATGTTTTTCATATTTTCTGACAAATAGAATTCCTTTTTTTTTTGTCTTTGTTTTGTTCAAACATCTATGTTTCTGTTATTTTTCTCGTTCTTTTCCTTTAGAGCTATATAAAAGTTCTTTACATGTTAAGGACCTTAATTTTCTATTTGACAAGCATGATGAATATATTTTCCAGTTTGTCCCTTGCTTTCTAATTTTGATTTTTTGAGACAGAGCAGAAACTTTAAGGAATGCAGTACTAATTATGGTTTTGTCTTACTGCCTTGGCTAGAAATTGCAAAAGGATTTTAAGTAAGAGTGAAAATACTTAGAATTGCTGATTTGCTCCTTATCTAATTGGGAAATATGCTGAGTGTTCACAGTTAAGCATAATTTTACAGTGTTGCTTTGAGATATATACTCTATCATATTACTGAGTATCTTTTTATTTCTGATTTTCATTCATAAAAAAGCAAAACTTAATTTTATTGAATGCCTTTTTAGTATCTTGGATTATTATTTTCTTTTAATTGGCACAACAATTATGTTGTGTTATAGCAAAAGACAATTTTAATCTGCTTGTACATTTGAGGAATGAACCTTATTGAATAAAGGAGAAAGATGTTTTGAATATTATTTTTTTATTTAGATTCACTTTATTTTTATTTTTATTGAAATATGGTTGATTTACAATGTTTCAGGTATACAGCAAAGTGATTCAGTTTTATATATATATATATATATATATATATATATATATATTTATTCTTTTTCAGATTCTTTTCCATTATAGTTTATTACACGATATTGAATATAGTTCCCTGTGCTATACAGTAGTTGTTGTTTACCGATTTTGTATATAGTCATTTGTATCTGCTAGTCCCAAACTCGTAATTTATTCTTCCCCCCTTTCCACTTTGGTAACCATAAGTTTGTTTTCTATGTCTGTGAGTCTATTTCTGTTCTGTAAATAAGTTCATTTGTATCATTTTTTTAGATTTCATATATAAGTGATATCATATGATATTTGTCTTTCTCTGTTTTGAATATCATTTGAATTCAGTTTGGGAGTATTTATTTGGAATTGTGCATTTATGTTTATAAATGAGGTTAGTCAGCAGCTTTTTATTCTAAATTTGTACTACTAAACTTTTTTAGTTTGGATTTCTGACATTTTATCTCACTACCACCAAGGTGTATTTCTGTCTTTCATTGCCTTTTTGGTTTCCTGGCATTTTTTTTTTTCTTATCCAGTCCCTCGCCTCCTGCTCATACATCTCTATTTTCTTCTTAGCCTGCTCTCTTTCTGTGGCTTTCAGTTCCTGTTTTCATAGACGCTATGGCTTTCTAAATCCTAGTGATGCAAGTACCATTCTATTGCATTACTTTCTTCTTATTTCAGTATTAAATTCTGTATTCTTCCAAATCTTTAAGTTGATTTTGCAGTTCTTGAGTTGACAGAATATTTTTATGGGCCTGCTTAGACTTTCTGTGTTTTTCCCTCCAGGGACAAGGCTATATCTAGTTTGACCTGCATGGTCCAGTATGGTAGACACTAGCTAGATGTGGCTATTTAAATTTAAATTAATTAAAATTACACAGTTATGAATTCACTTCCTTAGTTGCAATAGCTTCCTTTCAGGTGGTCAGTAGCCATATGTGCCTAGAGGCTACTCTATTGAACAGAGCATATAACATGTCAATTATCACAGAAAGTTCTATTGGACAGTGCTTACTTAGACCCTCTGTTTCCAGATGCAGTGTGTGGCTTATTTTTAACCCTCTTCACTGATCACTTGGGTAGGTTTTCGATTTGTTTTATCAATAATAATAATAATAGCAAATGTTATAGCCATGTATTCCAACACTGATTTTACGCACTTGTTGATTGTTTGCTGCAAACACTTTCACTGGATATACCATTTCATTCATGGTTGAGGAAAAAGGACACAAAACTTGTATCTGGCTTCTTTGAAATTTTTTTGCTAAATAAAGTAAAGATAGAATGTAAAGTACAGATAAAGTTTAGGAATTCACTGTGAAAAACAGAACTAAATCCTAGAAAGCATTTATTATGTGCACTTACCATAGGTAAATAAAATGTTGAAATGGTGATGAGAAATGAAATAAACAAAGGACTGAAAGGAAAACAAAACTGGCTGAGAAGCTAAAGGGAATGAAGAGAAAACTGTGTGAAACAAAGAAGTATTATGAAAAGAAAAATAAATGCAATGCCAGGATTAATTCTTTTTTTTTAAGGTGACAATTTTTCGGTGATTTTTAAGGTGCTTTTTTAAAATAGGAAGTATAGTCGATTTACAATGTTGTGTTAGTTTCTGGTATACAACAAAGTGATTCTGTTATATATATATCTATTCTTTTTCAGATTCTCTTCCATTATAGGTTATTACAAGTTGTTGTATATAGTTCCCAGTGCTATACAGTAGGTCCTTGTTGTTTATCTGTTTTATATATAGCAGCGTGTATATGTTAATCCCAAACTCCTAATTTACCCCTTCCCCCCTCCCCTTTGGTAACCATAAGTTTGTTTTCTATGTCTGTGAGTCTGTTTCTGTTTTGTAAATAAATACATTTGTATCATGTTTTTAGATTCCACATATAAGTGATATCATATGGTATTTGTCTTTCTCTGTCTCCTTACTTCACTTAGTGTCATAATCACTAGGTCCAGGATTAATTCTTAATTGGAAGTAGAAGGGAAGAGAAACACTGTGTGAAACCAGTGATATGGAAGAAAAGCTTGAGACATTTCCACCCAATTCAGAAGGAAGTAGAATGAGATAAAAATGAAAAAAGAATAGAATATGTCCAGAAAATGATGAACCAACAGATGAATATATATATATATTCATCTGAATATATAAGAATATGAATATATCCTTTCCCCAGATATACTATTCACAAATATAAAGCAATAAACATTCCTTGAACTGCAGAATATTTGAGTATTCAAATTAAAAATATTAACTAAATAGCAGATGAAGCTTGATGAAATTTTGGAATTTGAAGAATGAGGAAAGTATTACAAGTAGCTTATGGTGTCTTTTTTAAAATTGAAGTATAGTTGATTTACAATGTTGTATTAATTTCTGCTGTGCAGCAAAGTTATTCAGTTATACATTTATATATACATATTCTTTTAAAAATTCTTTTCCATTATGGTTTATCACAGGATATTGAATATACTTCCCTGTGCTATTCAGTAGGACCTTGTTGTTTATCCATTCTATATATAAAGGCTTGCATCTGCTAACCCCAAACTTCCAATCCATCTGTCCCCCACCCCTCATCCCCCTTGGTGACCACAAGTCTCTTCTCTATGTCTGTGAGTCTGTTTCTGTTTCATAGATAGGTTCACTTGTGTTGTATTTTAGATTCCACATATAAATGATATCCTGTGGTATTTGTCTTTCTGACTTACTTTGCTTAGTATGATAATCTCTAGGTCCATCCATGTTGCTACAAATGGCATTATTTCATTCTTTTTTATGGCTGAGTAGTATTCCATTGTATGTGTATATATACACACCACATCTTCTTTGTCCATTCATCTATCGATGGACATTTAGATTGTTTCCATGTCTTGGCTATTGTAGATAGTGCTGCTATGAAGATACGGATGCATGTATCTTTTTGAATTATAGTTTTGTCTGGAAATATGCCCAGGAGTGGGATTGCTTAATCATATGGCAACTCTATTTTTAGTTTTTTGAGGAATACCCATACTGTTTTCCATAGTGGCTGTACCAACTTACATTCCCTGTGGTGTATTGTTTGTACTTAATGTTCCCTAACATGGAAAAAAACATATGTGGAAAACAAGTTGAAACCCTGGCATAATTCAGTAGTTTTCTGCCTCCTGGAGGAAAGTGGCTCTGATAGAGTCACACATAGGTATCAGTTCACAAAATCATATTTTTTAAAAGGTGACTTATGAGTTTCTCTAGTTACTATCTTCAGTCAGAGTTGGCCACAGTGGGTAATTGCAGCTAAGGTTGTGCTGAGGTTGGTATTATATCTCCATGTAGTTTAATTAATGGAGCCCAAGGGCAAATATTGTCCCCATGTCAGCTTTCTTGTAACCTCTGTTTTTCTTTCAAGATCATTTTTCAAAACAGTTCCCTTGTGGCCTGACTTGGAGGGTGTGGGGAGAGGGATTGCAGTCTTGTGTAATGGTGATGGATCTCGGGTGTTAGAACAATGTTACACAACCCTGCATTTTTATCATTCTAATGACTCTTACTGGACAAGGGGAGCTTACTTCTCTGCCAGATATTTATACAAGCTAATCAGAGGCTTGATGCAATACAGATGGTGATAACCTTTTGCTATACAAAGTTCATGTCAAGTTTTTTGTTGGCCACAAAGGGTTTGCCTCATTCAGTATTCCGGACCAAAAAATTCTATTTCTTAAATACCTTTCAAAGGATTGCAGATGATGTAAACTATTTCAGGAACAGTAAGAGGAGAATCAAGAGTTGGTCCTCTACCACATTCCACCAACATTACCACAGCTCTATTTACTTCTTAGATCTGTGGGATGAAAAAAATGTTTTTATTGAATTATGTTCTTATTCAAGTATGATGAAGCACAGAGATTGGGGGAGGGGGGTAGATTATTTTCAGTAAATCATCCATTCCCCGCTCTATCCTTAAAGTGCATTCCAAACCCAGATCTTGTGTAATTCTTTGCTTGGACTACTAGTCCTGCTATTCTTCTTTCTATTTTAAGCTTAATATATTGTCTTGCCAACAGATATAATGGTTCCTGTAAATACTCAGTAGTTCTCTGCAAGAAGAGAAGAAAAATAGAATCACAGCTTAAAGTGTTTTGTACCTAATGAGTAGTACAACCAGAAATCTCTGCAAATCCTAACCTGGATGTCAAGGAATGTTATTGACAGGAGTGAAGATTAATATTCCAAGATGATATTTGTTTGTGTCTGAAGGACAATAAAGGCACAAAAAGAAAACTTTATCTTTTTTTGTGCAAAACTATACAACATACAGCACACACACACACATTCTGTGTATTCCCACTGCTCACTTAAGACCAACGTACTCAAGCAACTCTCTCCAGTGTATCCTAGAGTTTATCCGCTCTAGATTTCTAGATGTGGAATTGCTGGATCAAATGGTTGGATAGAAAAAAAAGTAATGAAGAATTTGATAAGCTGACTCTCAAGCTCAATTGGAAAGGAGAATGCTCAAGGTTAACTACAAACATTTTAAAAGAGAAAATAAAAGGATGTTAAGAGTTTCCCTACCAGATATGAAAAAAAATACTTTGACAGTATAGTAACCAAACTATGTGGCATTGACCATGAATCAGCAAGTAAGTCAGTAAAACAGAATGAAGAGACTTTAACCAGGGAAGAAAATTGCTTATGAAGTTGGATAAAAGTAAAGGGAGTATCTGTTTCACATCAAAGGAAAATGTATGGATTTAATAATTTTAAAAAAACAGAAGTATTAGAGAAAAGAATATGAGAATATTTTAACAGACTTGGGGAGGGGAAGCTTTCTAAAGCAGTATACAAGAAGAGAGAGAGATGAGGGTGACTCCAAGGTTTTTGGCCTGAGCACTGGCTGCATTATGGGCTGCTATTTATTGACTAATATTTATTGAGTGTGTACTATTTCCCAAGTGCTGTGCTAAACTTTGAGAATTAAGAATTGAAGAACTAGACAAAAATACCTGCCTTCAAGGAAGTTACATGTGGGGAGAAGACTAGGTTTTTGTCTGAAGTTGTCCTTGCCTTTGTCACCTCGGAATATCTTTGAGCTGTGTTGCAAAGAGGTTGAATCCAGTGACCTCCTTCTCTCTCCCCTGCCCTTCATCTCTAACTTTTGCCTCTCCCTCTAGATAAGGTGGGGTTGTCGGAGTTCCAAAAGACTTTTTTCTACCTGTTTTCCAAGATATCACAAGGTTCCATCAGTAAGAGAAGCTGTGTTTGTAAAAAAGAACATGCATGTCACTCTCTGCCAATTAAGATTTTTTTTAAATTCTCTATTTTTCTAATACTAATTGTTATTTCTATTTTGAGACTCCAATCCACCCGATGAGAGAAAACTCCATCCAGGTACTCCCAAGCAAATTCAAAATCAGAAATTTCTCAAGTGCTTCACTTTTGAAAACTGAGCCGCATTCAGGAATGTTTCCCTCTTCCGTTTCTCCCTCTAGTTTAGTCTAAACTTTGGAGCTTCTGCAAAGCTGCAGCAAGGGAGTGGATGTCCACCTCTCAGCTCTGACACTCCCTGCATGTCCATCATCTGGAATTGTCTCAGTTGTCTCCTCAGTGGTCATGATGATCATCCTTGGTCATCTGCATATGGGTTTGTCAGCTTTGCCACCCTTGGTGCAGTAATCTCCTGGGGCTTCCAGGATTTCTTCATGTTGATATTGCCTGAGAGAGACATAGCTCTCATGGTCCATGCTGTCAGCCACTCCCACATCCTTAATATTGCAAAACTCCCTAGGAGTCTTCATATTGCACCAACTCTCTCTCCTAAGCCTCTCCAGGAATACACAAGACTCATCAGGTCTTCTCCCCTTCAACATCCCACATAGTTATATTCTATTGCCCCATGTCACTGTGACCAGCAGCACTTCTGTGGGACTTACCATTACCCCAAATATCCACATGGAAAGAGGACTCATGGATCCCTATACCCATCCCTATAAAGGAATGTCAGTCATCGCTCCTACAGTGACTGAATTGGGGTGTGTGGAGGGATTGGTGTAGAGCACAGTGCCTCACAGCAACATCTAAATCTCCTCCCCTAACTCCTCTTTCTCTCCCTCTCCTCAGAGGTTCTTTTTTTAATTATTTTTTTATTTTTTATACAATTTTTAAAGGTGACACTCCATTTACAGTTATTACAAAATACTGGCTATATTCCCCATGTTGTACAATACATCCTTGTAGCCTATCTTATACCCAATAGTTTGTACTTCCACTCTCTCACCCGTATATCGTCCCTCCCCTCTCTCTCCCCACTGGTAACCACTGGTTCTCTATATTTATGAGTCTGCTTCTTTTTTGTTATATTCACTAGTTTGTTGTACATTTTAGATTCCACATAATAAGTGATACCCTACAGTATTTGTCTTTCTCTGTCTGACTTATTTCACTTAGTGTAATGCCCTCCAAATCCATCCATGTTACTGCAGATGGCAAAATTTCATTCTTTTTTATGGACGAGTAGTATTCCATTGTGTATATATACCACATCCTCTTTATCCATTCATCTTTTGATGGACACTTAGGTTGCTTCCATATCTTGGCATTTGTAAATAATGCTGCTGTGAACGTTGGGGTTCAGGTATCTTTCCAAATTAGTGTTCTTGTTTTCTTTAGATATATACCCAGGAGTGGGATTCCTGGGTCATATGGTAATTCTATTTTTAGATTTTTGAGCAACCTCCATACTGTTCTCCACAGTGGCTGCACCAATTTATATTCCCACCAACAGTGTACGAGGGTTCCCTTTTCTCCACATCATCACCAGCATTAGTTACTTCTGTTCTTTTTGATGATAGCCATTCAGAGGTTCTTTTCTTGTCTGGAGTGAGGAAATATCTTACACGTACCAAGTATTCATCCCAGATCTTCTTGTCATTCATCAAGAGGGCGGCTTTTTAAGTTTTAAGAGCCATTAGTATCTCATGTTATTCTGCCACATACACCTGCCCTCTGTTCCTGTCTTCAGTACGGTACTTCCACACTGTTTGTTTGCCTTTATTTCACTTGCTTTTTGAGAAGAAGTGGAATGAAGTGTTTGAATACCTTTTCTCAAATTGCTGGCTTTCCAGATGTTTTCCAGAGTAACTTTTAGTTTAATTTAATTGTCTTTAAATTCGGATTTAACAGCTTTATCTTTAGCTCACAAACTCTGAAACTAATTGGCAGAAATTATTGAATTAGAATAAATAACTATTAATTATATACTAATGAAATATGCTTTCTACAGATATGAATCTTATGAGAGAATCTGGGTCTTATAGCTGAGCCTGTCCCCTGAAATGAATTGAGGCAAAGTTATTTTTAAAATCATAATATCTCCTTTTAACTTTAACAGAATTTAGGTTACAGTGTTGCTCTTCTTCTGAATATAGTATTTCTTGAATCATTGCTTAAGAAACATTGGATTCCTTCTAAGAACTTGCCCGAAAATATACCCTGGTGCTTCTTTACCTTTCCTATCCATTTCTAATGAAAAGCAACAACAGCAAATTTAATTATAAGCCAGACTCACCATTGGATCTCTTGTGCCTTTACAGAATGATATTACAAAGCATCAGTGGCAATGAATATACACTTAAAAAAAAAAAAGTTTTCATCTTTTTCCTTTTTTTTTTTTTTTTGAAGTATGCGGGCCTCTCACTGTTGTGGCCTCTCCCGTTGCGGAGCACAGGCTCCGGACGCACAGGCCCAGCGGCCATGGCCCACAGGCCCAGCCGCTCCACAGCACGTGGGATCCTCCCGGACCGGGGCATGAACCCGTGTCCCCTGCATTGGCAGGCGGACCCCCAACCACTGCGCCACCAGGGAAGCCCACATCTTTTTCCTTTTATCTGTAGAGAAGGAACAGCATATAACATTATAAAGGATAACTCACTTGTCCTAAACCAGTAAAGCCCAGTTGTCAAATTGAGTGAATCAGTATTTTCTCATGAAGATAGGACACCACCAAAAAAACAGCTGATTTTGTGCTAGTACTGGGTGGTCCAAAAAAGTTGAAGTATTGAATCAATTCTCCAATTTTGGAGGAGCAGTGGAAAAACAAATAGAGGAGGCAAGTGAGTCATTATTAACTCTGGAAAAGACATGTTCTGTTAAATTTTCTTCTCGTCCAGCTTTTAGTGTATGTTCATGAAGTGGTTCAGCTAGGTAGGTAAGTGGGTAGCTAGCTAAATATGCTAGGAAGTAGATACATAAGACTCAGATTTGGTCCATATTTTGAGCCTGAAAATCAATAGAAATAGTTTAACAATAATTGATAATACAGATTCATTCCATAAACTTTTTTTTTTTGGCTGTGCTGGGTCTTCGTTGCAGCGCACGGGCTCTTCATTGCAGTGCGCAGGCTTCTCTAGTTGTGGTGTGCGGGCTTAGTTGCCTTGCGGCATGTGGGATCTTTGTTCCCTGACCAGGGATTGAACCTGCATCCTCTGCATTGGAAGGTGGATTCTTTACACTGGACCGCCAGGGAAGTCCCCATAAACATTTGTTGCTCTTGATTAGCAAGCTCTATGGCGTTGATGATGATGGTGATGATGATGATACATTTTAAATGCTTTTGAGGTTTATTGTGGTTCTTTGAGAAGACCATTGTAGGCTCTCATCTGTGCCTGTTTGTGTTTTACCTTCACTGATCAGTGTTCCATTCCTCACTCTTGTGAGATGTTAATGATCTTCACAAGCACTCCCTTACCTAATAAGGTAGACACAGAGTAGGCCAACACAATATATATTCATACTAACTTGCGCTATTTCATTACAGCAAATTCTTCGTCATTCTAGAGAAAACTCAACAAAAGTTATATTTCTCATTACGGATGGATATTCCAATGGGGGAGATCCAAGACCCATTGCAGCATCACTGCGAGATTTTGGAGTGGAAATCTTCACTTTTGGCATATGGCAAGGAAACATTCGAGAGCTGAATGACATGGCTTCCACCCCAAAGGAGGAGCACTGCTACCTGCTCCACAGTTTTGAAGAATTTGAGGCTTTAGCCCGCCGAGCGTTGCATGAAGGTAATGGAAACATACTGGCATAACGCAGTGCCTTTAAACAGGGCTTCCTTCTTGCTTATTTCTTGAAACCCACTGTGGGGATAATACCAAGCCCTATGAGGTTTTCGCTGAGCGTGATGCCCATGTGTTCTTCGTGTATTATGAGCTGCGTTGAACTTCATAAGTAGAGATGACATTCTGGCCTTGCAACAGGAGTATTTGTTTTGTTTTTTAATAGCTCTGATATATTTTCACTAAAATATCCATATGCTCCCACCTGGAACCATTAGAATCAGTGGAATGAACTGAGGTGTGTTTTGAGGCCACACACGGAGTCAGAAGCCTTGACTTACATCTCATCTTCAGTTATCTGGAAGGATGAAGTAAACATTCAGAGACGTGCTTAGTGAATCTAACCAGAATGTTTCCAGAAATACACATGAAGATTATAGGGACAATAAATACTTAACACATACTTCTTGACCTGACAGTTTGAATATAAATATGCTTATGGATAAACTGAAGAGCAGTGACAGCGACAGGGAATAGCATCAGTAAATCCATTCATTAGAGTTCTTTGTACACCATTTATAAGGATGTTTAGTTGGGTGACTTAAGTCAGATGAACTTCCAGGTGTAGTATGGGCATGTATCTTGCAGTGATCCAGGAGAGAAAGTGCAGACTGGGAGGAGGAGATGGGGATCTAGCCTCAGACCAAAGCCATGGAGCAAATTAGGCTTGATCTTTGTAGGTATCCACATGAAAGATTCAGTTTGATGGGCAAATCATGGCAACATGAGGTTTCCTCACAATTAGTGATGTTCAAACTAAGTGGGTCAGCCTTACTGTAGTTCCAACAGAAGAGTTTAGAGCAGCATCTCAGGCTACCTATGGATAGAGCAAAAATCCCCAGTTAGTCACCTACTAACTGGGTGGCTTTGGGCAAATTATTTAACTTTTGCACTCCCTAGATTTCTTGTTAATAGAATAGTGTACAAGAATAGTCCCTACTTCATAGGCTTATTCCAAGGATTAAATGGATTAATACATATAAAGTGATTAGAAAAGTCACTGAGGGCTTATTATACTAAGCTCTCAATAACTGTCCATTGGCTATTACCTTAGCCAATTTATCTAACATCTATGAGCTTCAGTTTCCTCTACTTTTTTTTTTTTTTTTTTTTTTTGCGGTACGCGGGCCTCTCACTGTTGTGGCCTCTCTCATTGTGGAGCACAGGCTCCGGATGCACAGGCTCAGCGGCCATGGCTCACGGGCCCAGCCGCTCCGCGGCATGTGGGATCTTCCCGGACCGGGGCACGAACCCGTGTCACCTGCATCGGCAGGCAGACTCTCAACCACTGCGCCACCAGGGAAGCCCTCCTCTACTTTTAAAATAGAGATATTATAACATGTACCAAATAGCTTTGTCAGGAGGATTAAATAAAATATTTAAATTTCACCAGCACAGTGTTTGGCATATGACAGAAGTTCAGTAACTGGGGCTTTTTTTGTTTCTCCTCTTCTCTGGGAAAAGTGATATGCTGAGTAGGAAGACAGTGTCTGTTGCACTAGATGGGATTATGAAATTGTGGGTGTTATTAGCTGTGTCATAGAGGACTCATTTCCAGTCCTACCAACCTTCTGTTTTGTAGGACGGGGGCCTTCTGCCCAATGCAAGTTGAGTCAGAAACTGGATGGGACAGAGTCTTCAAGGAAAGGATTTTGGTTATTCTATCACAGCAGAGTTTTGGAAGGCATCACTTTTATTACAAAATACTAAAATCTAAAATGTGTAATACTCTAATCAAGTTTCCAGGTTCCATAAGAAAAAATCCTGTTTTTACTGAAAAGAGACGATGGGGGCAAAGGAAGTGAACCTCATTTCTCCTGCCTCCATGTTCTCTGAAGCAACTTTCTTTTTTTATATATAGTTTTTTATTTTTATACAATTTTTAAAGGTTACTTCCAATTTACAGTTATTACAAAATATTGCCTATGTTCCCTGTGTTGTACATACAATACACCCTTGAGCCCATCTTATACCCAAGAGTTTGTACCTTCCACTCCCCCACCCCCACACTGCCCCTCCCCTCACTGGTAACCACTAGTTTGTTCTCTCTATCTGTGGTCTGCTGAAACTACTTTCAAGTTGGATGGATCCACTTTTGGTCGCAAGGCTGTCCATGTTTGTGGCCATTCTCGACAGATGTAGGTTCCAGATTAATAGCTTTCCACATATGCAGCTTGTTACTTATCTCTCTCCCCGGCCTAAATGCCAGTGCACCAGTCTTATAGCTACCTTTTTCTTGCTCCCTCAACTGCCAAATAAACCTGTGTCTCAGAGCTAAGTCCAAGATGCCCATGTTGCAGACCTTGTACCCACACCATAGTCTATTAGATGGGGCTTTAATAGGGTACTTGGTTGTACAAGTCTCTTTCTCTCAGGGCCAGGGTCTTCCCTTTACGTTGTCCCTGTCTATTGTTCAGGGTCTTAAGGCATAGAGACAGATGTTCCATAACTGAGGCCATCACCAATCTCCTTTCTGGGTATTCAATGGCAGTTCATGTGTCTTGCTGAAACTCACTCATTTGAGTTTCTACTGTGGTCCTATCACTGTATCTGGGCCTAGCACTGTGGACCTAGTGCTGGAATTTAGGCTAAGACTTTTGAACTTTCTCAGCAGGGTAAATGGAACTTACTGTGTGCCTGATTCTAGGCCATCCATTCCTGATAAGTCATAGTCAACCTTACCCTGTCCCGTTAAGTCACTTTCAGAACAGGACAGCTCTGCCTGTGTTGTTGAATTCCCAGCATGGCTCACTTCAGAGCATGGCTCACATAATCTGTATGGTCTCCTTTTACACAACAAGTGAAAATTTATTTAAAATTGAGAGAGAAAGCAGATCCTGGTTCTATTATTCAACTTGTGTGGTGCCATTGTTTCAGTTTTTAATCAAATAATTATAGAAGTAATGGTATTTATTCTTAAATCAGTAACTCACCATCAGCACCCTTTGACAGCAGTCAGGATTGCAGCTTTATTTATTTATCTGAACAAGGATTCTAGAAATCTGGTTACTGCTGCCTGACCTCATGCTGGTGTGGAAGCCAGGGGACTGACCTGGAGAACCGACTACATTACTTCCTGCTGCATCTGGAGATTCCTTGCTGAAACTACTTAATTTCTGCCTGACCCTGCCTGGCCTTGAGAACTTATGATGAGGTCCCAGACTGAAATAGCTTAACCAGCTGCATCAAATTCCCAGTCTGTGGTCCTGCAAATCACACACCTTCATATTTGGATGGGAGTGGGGAGCAGTTGGGAATTTGATGGAAATGAAAAGATATTTTCTCTGTCTTGAGCTTCAGTTGTGGTAACGAGAGAATGTAACATTCAACTGCTCGTTCATTTTTTTTTATGACCCCCTGTCATATGTGCTTGCTAGATCTGCCTTCTGGGAGTTTTATTCAAGAGGATATGTCCCATTGCTCATATCTGTGTGAAGCCGGCAAAGACTGCTGTGACCAGATGGCAAGCTGCAAATGTGGGACACACACGGGTCAATTTGAGTGCATCTGTGAGAAGGGGTATTACGGGAAAGGTCTACAGTACGAATGCACAGGTGAGTGCCCAGGCTGTGTGTAACTGTATCAGTTGTCTTTTCCTGTGTAGGAATCAGTCCACATACTCAACGGGTAAACACTAAGTATTTGGTACTGCTCATGAGTCTGTGGATCGGTTGGGCAGCACTTTTGGTCTCAGCTGTGTTGGCTCAAGCATTTGTCGTTGGCTGTGAGTAGGGTTGGCTGCCCCGCTGATCTTACCTGAGTTCTCTCACCTGTTTGGGGATCAGCTAGCTGGAGGCTGGTCTAAAATGGCTTGTCTAGGACTACTAGGCTGTCCTTTATATGGCCTCTCAGACCCCATGAAGTCAACCCAGGCTTGTTTACATGATAGGGGCAGAGCTCCAAGAGGAAGAATGGCCTCTTGAAGCCTAGGTTCAGATCCGGGAAGGAGGACGATTTGGGGCCTTTTAATTTGTAATCAGTCAATAGCCAAATCGCCAAAATATGCCTCAGCCTCTGTAAGAGATTGCAGCCAGTGGGATTCTGGTCCTCAGGCCACATATAACTTGTAGGATTGTCACCAAAAAATGTAACTGATGGTCTTTTAGCTCTTCATAAGTCTCCACGAAGGGACATTAGAAAGCTCTAAAAGTGACATCACTTCAAAATGGAATTCACTTCTTCGACATTTCTAATTTTATCTCCTCTAGGTTTTCTTACCACAGGATCTTCATGTTTTTAATACTACATTAGAAAGACAAGAAGAACAACTTAGGATTCTTGGGTTCTAAATTATATTTTAGCTGTGATAAAAAAATAAATTATGTTTTAGGAAATATCAAATATATAGAAGTACTATATGGTTTTTCTGTGATAGCATTTTGTTTGCTCTGTTTTACTTAAAAGGTAACATGATTTTTAGAACTTAAAACTCTTCCATGGTTTGCTGTTTGGGAAAAATGTATTCCCATGGAAATTAATACCCACCAGGAGAATTTTGGGGCAGTAGGTTTACTTTATACTGTCTGGTGTGGTCTTTCACTGCTCGTTTCACATGAACATTATTTCATTCTGCTATTTGGAAGGTAGGTGGGTCTGCTCTATAACACAGAAACGTGGTTCTCCCAGGGGTGAACCTTACAGGTCTCTGACCTGACCTGCTTTCTCTCTTTTCTTCTCCTAGCGGGACATTTCTCCTCATGTTCTTCTTTTACTCACTTTTACTTTGTTTTTTAAATTGAGGTATAGTTGATTTACGGTGTTGCGTTAGTTTCTGCTGTACAGCAGAGTGATTCAGTTATACATATATATACATTCTTTTTTTTATGTTCTTTTCCACTGTGGTTTATCCCAGGATACTGAATATAGTTTCCTGTGCTCTACGGTGGGACCTTGTTGGTCCGTGCTGTATATAATCGTTGGCGTCTGCTAGTCCCAGCCTCTGACACTTGCTTTCATTCTTGTTGTCCCTCATCTCCCTTCCCTCGATTTCTCCTCCCCCCACCACTGGCCCTGATCCCAGCTGGCGGACATCCTTCCCGGGTCCGAGCATCCGTGCTCGCCCAGCAGAATCATTCCTTTCTTGGCCCTGCTCCCACTCCATCAAGCAGGATTTCTCATTTGAGCAGAAAAAAGGGAGGGTGGGATCTGCCCAACTGCCTCTGAGTTGGCAAAATGCCTCCCCTTGAATCTTCCCACACTTTCATGAACAGCCCAGCTTGGCACTCTCCCCGACAACCCCCTCCTTCCCTCTCCCGTCCAAGCCCACCGAACACAGGCAGAAGCTCTCGTTTTCTTTGCTGCATGCTGTAGTCAGCATGTCTGCTTTCCGTGTGGTCCTAGACTGAGCTCGCTGCCAACAAGCCACTGCCCGTGTGGCTGCCCAGCAGCCTCAGCCATGCTGTACCCGGCCTCCACCGCTCCCGGGCACTGTAATCTTGCATCCCAGGGGATAAGCTGCAGGAAGAGAGGGGGGCAGTTCACAAACCCACTGCCCCCAGTTACCCAAGTCGCTGTGGCTGCTACCAGTCGTGCATTCCAGGCAGAGAGGCACAGCCGTCTGTCTGTAAAATGTACACAGTTGGGTGGGCCTGTCAGTGGAGCTGCAGTAGAGGGGACAACGGCACTTTGGCTGCTGGTTCCAGCCAAGAACACCAAGCACAAAAGGATTCGTTTTTCCATCCCTTCTCTTAAATTAATGAGCCTTCCTTACGTGCAGGATTGCAGTTAGATCCAGTTCATTTATATAAATGTTTTTTGGTTTGTTTTTTTTTCTTTGGCTGTGCCACGCAGCTTGTGGGATCTTAGTTCCCCGAGCAGGGATCCAACCCGCACTCCCTGCAGTGGAAGCACAGAGTCTTAACCACTGGACCGCCAGAAAGTCCCTGATATAAATGTTGATATCATCATCTTCAATATTTGTTTCTCAGTGGTTAGAGAAAGTGGTATTGGAGCTCTGAGCTGTGATTTTCACACTTTCGGGAGGCAGTGTTCATCATTGGCTTCTCCTTCACGGTACCAGCTAAGAGAAAATAAATAAATTATAGCCTTCTGATGACATGAAAGAATCATTACTAGACTCTTATCTTTTGGAAAGGCAGAAAGAAATATTTGCTCTAAATCATCCAATACTGAAAACCTAGCAGCTCTGAGCCCCTTTTAAAATCCATTTAGCTGACAAACGTTCCTGAGCACTTTCTCTGTGCCAGTGGTTCAGTAGTTCAATGTGCAGGTAGGTGTTCAGTGGTGAACAGACAGACATGGTGCCTACCTTCTTAGAACTTACAATCTAGCTACACAAATCAATTTGTAATCACAAACTGTGAAGTGCAGTATGAAGAAGGGACTCCAGAGAAGGTTAGACTAATATTGTACTCTCTAAACCAAGATCTGCAGGATGACTAGAAGATAGTTCTTTTATTGCTTCAGGAGAGGATGTTACCTTTCATTAAGAAGAGTTGGCATTCTGGGTATTTATCCTCATTGCAGATACAATGCCTTTCCGAAGCAAATCACTTCTCTTTAGAGCCAAAAGAAACCTTAGGGATTATCTGCTCTAAACCCTTCATTCTACAAGAGGAAATTGAGGTCTCAGGGAAAGACGAGTATTTTGCTTAAGATGGCATATCCCACCATCAATCAGCAGGACCGGGAAGGGACCCAGGACACTTCTCTAAGTCCTGTTTTCAAGATATCAAACTGCTTATTTTGCACTTTTGAAAAAAGCTTCTTGGGTTCATTGCTTTTTGGAGACCATAAACACTGAACTGAAAGTGGTTAAAAATGCAGAAGGATCTAGCTCAAATTCAGCCTCTGACATAAACTATGCGGCTTTGGATGATTAATTCTTTCTGATTCTCAGTTTCTTCTGTAAAATGGGCTTAATAATGGTATAGTTTTATGTGTATATATATATATGTATAGTTTTATGTATATATATATTTTTGGTATAGTTTTATGTATATATATACACATACATATATGTACATAGAAGTAAACCTATAGATATGTGTGTGTGTATACAGTCATGTATATATGTGTAGATAGATGGTTGGGTAATTGAGAGAATATACTTAGAATGCTTAGGACAGTATCTGGCACGTCAATTCTTGATCAATGGTAGCTTTTATTATTAATCATTGTGAGATAATATAAATGTTATGAGAAAGCTAATGAATGAACATTAAAATAATTATCTCAAGAATGAGATACTTGAAGACAAGGGATCCCATCTATTTTGTAAATTCCACTCTTCTGGGCTAGACTAGTGGCCCTAACCTGAGGAATTGTGCTATGGGGAGGATAAGGAAGATTCCTGCATGCAGGTGAGTACCATCAAGAAGCTTTGCTGCTACTAAAGGTGGATACCATATTGACATGATGAGTACCCAGTGAAAATCAAGAATCCTGTGTGAGAAAAGGCAGTGGGATAATGTGCCATTGGATTTTTTTTTTTTTTTGCGGTACGCGGGCCTCTCACTGTTGTGGCCTCTCCCGTTGCGGAGCACAGGCTCCAGATGCGCAGGCTCAGCGGCCATGGCTCACGGGCCCAGCTGCTCCGCGGCATATGGGATCCTCCCAGACCGGGGCACGAACCCGTATCCCCTGCATTGGCAGGCAGACTCTCAACCACTGCGCCACCAGGGAGGCCCTCGTGCCATTGGATTTTGAAGTAGAGGTTGTTTGCTTGATTAGGGAAGACTTAAATGCTGAGGCAAATTGCATTTGTTAATTTCATAGAAAAGTAGAATACTAGAGCTAGCTGTAAGGGTTTTTCTCACAATTCACTTGGGAGATGATGAAACTGCATCCCATATAGGAAGTTTTTTTGTTTGTTTGTTTTTGGTTGTAAATCAATGCTTTATGAAAGGCTGTTGATATTTTGTTTTTGTTTTTGTTTTTTAAAAAAACCCTACATAACTCGCTTTCATTTGCTGCAGGTATTTTGTATAATTCAGAAATTCAGGTATGGGACTTTAATACTACGTGAGCAGGTTTCAAGGGCTGAGAAAACATCCTTCTGGGATTAGTTATTGAACTCAAGGGAAGAGGACTAAAAAACTGGAATCTAATGAAAGGGAGTCGCTTCCAATTTCTAGCTCTAGGATTACTTTCCTCGTTCTTCACGTTCACCATAGACATTTGGAAGTGGTGGTGATGCTGATGACAGCAGTAAATGACTGATGATGGTGATAATAATAATGATAGCTGATATTTGAGTAGCACTGACTATATCCCAGACACCATTTCAATCATCGATATATATTAACTCATGTAATGGTCACAGTAACTCTCTGGAGTATTGTGAGACAAGGAAACAAAGTCTGAGAGGTAAAGTAACTGGTCCAGGGTCACACAGCTAATAGATTTATGAACCCAAGTTGTCTGGCTCTGGAGTCTACCATCTAGCCATAGAGATAGACATTCAACAAATAAACACAATTGAAAATATAATTTCAAATTCTGTTACGTATCAGCTTGATCCTTATGAGATCATCAATATTTGATCACTTCCAACCCACAAGGTAGCAGCTTCATGCAACTCAACATGATATTAGGCAGGAAAAGAAGAGAATGAGTTACATAAAGACAAACCCAATATGCCACACCCCTGCTTACTGTTTTTTAATTATGACTCACTTGTTCAATAAACTTCAAGCTCTTTAGCAGAGCATTAAGGTTGTATGATTTGACCTCTCTTTACCCTTTGACCTAAAAGCTGGAGCTAGTTATAGTTTCCCCCAAACACCACTCTATTTCATTCCTCAGACATTTCTTCATGCTTCTGCAGGTTCCCTTTCCCACCACATCCAACTATTCGCTTTTTTTTAAACATTTTTATTGAAGTATAATTGCTTTACAATGATGTGTTAATTTCTGCTGTGTAACAAAGTGAATCAGCTATACATATACGTATATCCCCATATCTCCTCCCTCTTGCGTCTCCGTCCCACCCTCCCTATCCCACCCCTCTAGGTGGACACAAAGCACAGAGCTGATCTCCCTGTGCTATGCGGCTGCTTCCCACTAGCTATCGATTTTACATTTGGTCCAACCATTTGCTTTGTTCCTGCTTCATCAGACTAGTGATTTAATGGGCAGTGATTTTCTAGTTCATTCTGTATCCTCACTGCCTGCCTTCAGAGCCCATCAAGGAAAAGGATGTGGGCTTGCCTGGTGGCACAGTGGTTGAGAATCTGCCTGCCAATGCAGGGGACACGGGTTCGAACCTTGGTCCGGGAAGATCCCACATGACGCGGAGTAACTAAGCCCGTGCGCCACAACTACTGAGCCTGCACTCTGGAGCCTGCAAGCCACAACTAGCGAAGCCCGCACACCTAGAGCCTGTGCTCCGCAACAAGAGAAGCCACCACAGTGAGAAGCCCACCCACCACAATGAAGAGTAGACCCCCTCGCCACAACTTGAGAAAGCAGCAATGAAGACCCAACGCAGCCATAAACAAACAAATAAATAAATTTATTTTTTTAAAAAAAGGAAAAGAAAATGGATGTAGGTAAGAGGCCAGGTTTAATACCAGAATCTTAAATGGACAAGAACTCATTATTGAAATCTTAGGCAATTGCCTGGTTTCCACCTGTGCCTTGGGCACCACAGGGTCCTTAGCACAAAGGCATGTGGTAAGACATTTTTAAGAATTCAATTTGTTTGAATGCAAAATATTTACATTTGGTTAAATTTTTTCAGCAATAAGTCAAATACAGAGTATGGTTAATTCACTAGATGAGTCATTTTTACATGGCTAGATCATCATAATCAGTTGTGAATAACTAGTGAACTCCTGTTGTAAATCCAAGCAGTTGCAGCTGTTCTGAATTTCGCCGAAGGGATTTGAGAGACACAGAGACAATAGACATCTTGAGACACTGCTTTGCAGGCATCGACTCCATTTCAGTGAGTTTGGAATGATTAGCAGATTTAAAATTATAGCTGGATGAGCGTCAAGGCTGAGGACCAGATAATGAGCCAAAGCCCCGGTTATATTATTTTTCATAAAAGGAGGATACACAATAGAAATGGTAACAATGGAATATTTATGTGGGAATATCTTATTACACATGTAAATATATACACACAATTCCCCACCCCCACCTGGCACACACCTGCGTACACACACACACACATTTTCCTGCCTAAGATTTCTTTGGAAAGAGGACAGAGAGCTCTAGAAATTCTTGAATAGAAACCAGAACATTTGGAAATCTTGTTCTCTGAGCAGAGCGTAGCTGGGTTTTTTCCCCAAAAGACATCCCCAGTGGTGCCTAATAATGGATTTGTAAGGTGTAAGGAATTTGTACAATGTATCCCTATTCGCTTTTTTATGAGGGAATATTGCTGGCATGTTGACAGTGGTTCCCATCAGCTTGAGGAGGATGGGTCACTGCTGCCTGCACTGGGCTAGTTTGTTCAGTTTGCCACAGAATGTGGTAGGTATTCAGTCCTGATGGTGCATTTTCCAGTCTATCATAATTTTTATAACAGGAAAATGCATATCATTAGACCGTAGGTGTGAAACACCACCAAACTCCAAAGTCAGAATATTGTATTTCAGTTCAGTTATTGTATTCTTCAGCTCTGTGCCTTCTATTTGGTACTTGACTATATTTTCTGTTTCTTTGTTGAAGTTCTCACTGTATTCAGTCTTCTCCCAAGTTTGGTGAGCGTCTTTATGACTATGACTTTGAACTCTTTATCAGGTGAATTACTTATCTCTCTTTAATTAAGGTTTTTTCCTGAGGTTTTGTCTTGTTTTTTTTTTATTTGGGACAGCCATTTCTTCGTTTTCCTTGACTCTCTGCGTTGCTTTCTGTGCATTAGATAAAACAGACACCTCTCTGTCTTGAACGAGCGGCCCCGTGTAGGCGATGACCCTTATCATTCACCCCTCCCCTAGCTCTTGGTTGTCTCTTGAACCTTTGTGATTGTCCACGCAGCCTATTTTACTTTTAATTAATTAATTAATTTTTTATTTTTATTTTTTAAAAATCTTTATTGGAGTATAATTGCTTTACAATGGTGTGTTAGTTCCTGCTTTATAACAAAGTGAATCAGTTAATTTATTTTAGTTGAGGCTGTGCCAGGACCTGTCAGTGTCCCAAAGGGGAGGATCTCAGTCAGCACCTAGATTCAGGCTGTTTGGAATTCACACCTTCCAGTAGCAGCTTCTAAAGTATGCAGATATTTAAAGTATGCGATATATACAGTCCTCTGGGACCCCAAGTGTAAAAGACCTGTTGGCCGCCAGAGCCGGGTGATCTGGAGGTGTCCCCTGGGTGGCAGTCGCAAAAACTGGGGCTCCAGATGAGTGTATAAACTCCTTTCCAGGAGGTATCAGGAAGGTGTGGTGTGGCAGAGAGAGCATGCATAGATGGCACCCAACTGCCTGGGTTCCCTGAGAGCACCTCTGTAGGCCTCTATTTGCTTGGCAAAGCTGAAGCCACCCCTCAGGCTCCAGAAGAAGAAAATAGGCCTCTTTCACAGAAGCAGGGGGGCGGTGGTTGGTTTCAGTCTATTGTCTGTGCAGTGCCCTGGTGGGGAGTAGCCTGCCTGGAACTGTCTCTCCGATCGTTCCAGGGGACCCAAGAACACTGGCCGCCCCCCAGCACCGGCCTCCAGAGACAGGAAATCCAGGGACATCTCCTGGGAGGCAGTCACAAAAACCAGGGCACCAGACATGTGTGAAAGCCCCCCTCTGGGAGATATTGGCGTTTTGGAGCATGGCCAGGGAGAGCATGAAGATAGCACCTCCTCTTGGAGATCTCTGGAAAGGATCGTAGTTAGCACTTACACGTGTGTTTAATTAGGAACCTGCCCCCTCGGGCTGCAGCTGTGATGATTTGCTAATAGGCCACTTTCACAGAAAGTCTGAGCTCCTGTGTCGGTTGCCTCTTCCTGTCTCTTGGGGGCGGAAGCTGTTTAAGAACTCTTTCTCCATTGGTTACCGTCCTGTGGGACCCACAAGCATAAGCCCTGCCGGCCTCCAGAGCCAGGCAATCAAGGGGTATCCCCTACTCAGCAGCTGCAAAAGCCAGGGCACCAGCCATGTGTGAAAGCTCTCCTTCGGGAGATACTGTGGCTCTAGAGCACAGCAGAGGGAGAGAGTATAGATGGCATCTGCTGGAAAAAGAAGAAGAAGAAAAAAAGATGCTACCCACTGGCTAGAGTGAAGAAGAGGAAGGGGGTGAAGATGGTGTCTGCCAGTCAGCAGGCCCCTAGGTGTGTGCTAGACTCAGGTGCTTTAACATGAGCAAATGAGCTTCAATCACATCAAGTCGAGATGCCCCTGGACCCACTGCCTCTGCGCTGAGCCCTGGGGCAGGTGAGCCATGAAAGAGCCCATTAAGAGGCGTTTCTCAGTTCCTTATGGTCTGTGGGTCTCGTGGACTCGAGCCCTGTTGATTTTCAAAGCTAGATGTTTTGGGGTCTCTTCTCTCAGATGCAGGTCTTACAAGTTGGGTGCTCACGTGGGGTTCAAACTCCTCCCGCCTCAGGGAGCAGCTTCAGGCTTTGAGTTTTCTCTGGATTGTGGGTGGCCACGCTGTGATGGGGTTTGTGGCTAGGTTGTGTCCCATCCCCTCCTGCCTGTTTCGATGTGGGCCTTCTGTCATTTGCCCAATGTGTAGGGGTCGCTCAGACAGCTTTTAGTTTTTTTCAGAGGAAGTTGTCCCATATGTAGCTGCAGATTCAGTGTGTCGGTGGAGGTGGTGAGCCCAGGATCCTCCTCCATCACCATCTTCAACAGAAGCTCTCAAAGTCAGAATGTTGTTTCCTTTAGAGATACTCATAAATATACCCAATATTTAAAAATTGTCAAAAGAAGGATTATGACCAATTTCTGCTTCTCACTGTAAAATCTTCCTCTCTCCCTTCCTCTTTTCCCCAGCCCGATTATAAGTAACTCTTTCCAATAACAATGAAAAGGAGACAAAGGGAAAACAATTAACATCTGCGAAATCAGTAATCTTCAAATGTGTTTGCTCACGTAACCCCTAAAGAAAGACTGAAAACCCACGTGCCCCTCATTGATTTTTAAGAAGCCCCCTAAACTTTTCAACAGGGTTTGTAAAGATGGCATTTCTATAGTACTGTATTGATGTTTTAAAATAAAACTGTTGCAGCACTATTAAATGTAGCCACTGAAATCTAAGTACTACAGCAAATTTGATTCCTTCTAGTAGTATCCATTGATGAACAAGCACCTTTTTAAAAAGTTTTATTGAAGTATAGTTGATACAATGTTATGTTAGTTTCAGGTGTACAGCAAAGTGATTCGGTTTATATATATATATATATATTTTTTTTTCTTTTTCAGATTCTGTTTCCCGTATAGGTTATAACAAAATATTGCGTGTAGTTCCCTGTGCTATACAGTAGGTCCTTGTTGGTTATCTAGTTTATATACAGTAGTGTGTATATGTTAATCCCAAACTCCTAATTTATCCCTCCTCCCCCACCTTGCCCCTTTGGTAAACATAAGTTTGTTTTCTATGTCTGCAAGCACCTTTTTTTAATGCCGAAACTTTGCATGTTTTCTTAGATCTCTTTACTCCACTTCTACCACATAATTCTATTCTTTTTTTTATAGTTCTTTTTAAAAAAATATTTTATTTATTTATTTGGTTGCACTGGGTCTTAGTTGCAGCAGGCAGGCTCCTTAGTTGTGGCTCACGGGCTCCTTAGTTGTGACTCGCTGGCTCCTTAGTTGTGGCATGCAAACTTTTAGTTGCAGCATGCATGTGGGATCTAGTTCCCTGACCAGGGATCGAACCCAGGCCCCCTGCATTGGGAGAGTGGAGTCTTAACCACTGTGCCACCAGGGGGAAGTCCCCACATAATTCCCTTCTAATGCAACATATTTTTATGTCCTAAAGCCTTTTATTGATTGCAGAATTCTACTCCTCTGCTACAAAAATTGTTGATATCAATAGAAATTTTTACATTTTCTGTGACCAAAATTGCTAACAGATTGAGTTATTATTGCAGTTGTTACTTGTATATAATTTGTCAAACATTATTACAAATTTTGATATAAAAAATAAGATACTATTGGAGATTCATCTCAATCAGATGGGTTGTTCATTAATTCATGGACCCATGGATTTCTATTGTTCACTATTAGAATAAGAGCATACAGCATTCATTTCAGTGCTGTTTTTCATTTTTATAGGTTTTAGTGCTGGAAACCTTCTTCATACAAATATGTAGATGGCATTTGAAAGAGTTGTGTTAAATTGATGTCACTCAGTTCTTGGAGTTCCTCCTGAGTTACCTGCCAAAAATAACATGAGTTATCTATTGTCAAAAAAGGATTGTAAATGATCTCTCAGCTGACAATTCCCTTAGGTCCGCTTTCAATTTTATTGAAACTAAGGAATTGGAAAACTTTTCACCAGCAGAAGGAGTTTTTAACCCATCATTCCAATCATTCACTTTCTCAAATTTCTGGAAGCCCCCCCAAAGACTAGAACTTTACCAGGACTTATTAAAAGACTACCTGTTACTATTTCATTTGGAAGCATTTTGTTTAAAGTTGATCTTGGGAAAAACAAAATAATATGAATTTTAATAAACTTTTTTAAAAAATAAATTTATTTTTTTAATTTATATATTTTTGGCTGTGTTGGGCCTTGGTTGCTGCGCACGGGCTTTCTCTAGTTGTGGTTTGTGGGGGCTACTCTGCTTTGCAGTGCGCGGGCTTCTCATTACAGTGCCTTCTCTTGTGGAGAACAGGCTCTAGGCATACAATCTTCAGTAGTTGTGTCACGCAGGCTGTAGAGCGCAGGCTCAGTAGTTGTGGCGCACAGGCTTAGTTGCTCTGCGGTATGTGGGATCTTCCCAGACCAGGGCTCAAACCTGTGTCCCCTGCATTGGCAGGCAGATTCTTAACCACTGCACCACCAGGGAAGTCCCTGAATTTTAATAAACTTTTAAAAATTCAGTAGTCTTTGATAAAATTATTTTACCCTAAAATGTGCATTAATATCTTCTTATCAAAATCTTGGAGCCATAGATTTAGCTTATTTAATTTCTGGACAAATATCTACCATATCACCTATTTGTGAAAATGTTTCTCACAGTCAAACCTATCCTCCAAATCAGATTTATTTTCGGAGAGAAAAAGGCCTAAATAAGCCAATGCACATTCCAGTAGCAATCATATTACTTTAGAATTCGACAGTTGATAAACGAGGCAGAGAGCCTGCCTTGAAGTTGTCATCTGGGTGAAATAAGCTGCTGCCACCTTCAGTATTTCTTACGGACATTTTCTTCCTTGCTTTGCCCTCATGCGACTCTTATAAAGAAGTGGCATGTGCTTTGACGGTAGTCAGAGGGTTGAAAAGGAAAGGCGGTAAATGAACGATGCCTTCCCTCCCCCGTCCCCACCCTACAATGTATCTGAATTCAAAAGATCCCAGAAATGAGCCAAAATACTCCATTTCCAATGTCAAGAAATATTGAAAGATACTTAACTGAAATATGTGAAAGACTAGAAGAGTTTCTCAGAGGACCTGCTTATTGTGCCTTAATCTGAAGGGTCTCCAGATACCAAGATTTTGACTTGTGCTGGAGATTTATTGCCTCAGGGCAATGCATCAAGATTTAGAAGGAGTGAAAAGTACACATTTCTTCTGAAAAATGAACAAAGAGCACTTGTGTAAAGGTGCCGTAGATGCTTTCTCTGGCACATCAGTTTAGCTAAGAGGACAAAGGAATGTTGAGGTCCTGGAAATTGGCTCTCTAAAATGATTCATGCCACATCCACATGCCTCTTGCAAAGTCTTTGCCCGCTTATGTGCCTCTTTGCCAGAAGAGGAAACAGTGCGAAAGAATTTTAAGTTTTCCTAGTGGCATTCATCTCTAAAGAAGTTAGTGAGCAGACCCAGCTCTCTCGGAGCCCAGAATCCACGCTGTCTCTGCGCCATTTTATTGCCTACAGTGATTCCATAGCACTCATTGCACCGTCCTTATCCATCAAGGAAATGATCCAGAAATATTTTGCTGCTCTTTCCAGGCTACATTTAAAATAAACAGTTGCTTCTCAGCTGTAGCTTAGCATCTCAAGTGTTCGGTTCCATGGGCTCTGCATCGAGTTGGTGCTTACTAAAAATGAGATGCTTAGCCAAGTTTGGATAGTAGCCAAGGTTAGCAATTTGAAAATGATAGCCCAAGCTAGAAAAAAATCAGGCTCAGTAAAATGATGGGCGCTGTGAGTGTGCTAAATGCTGGTAATGCGAGATACATGATTCAATCCTTATACAACCGTATAAATCCATAAATAAATCTAAAAATAAATAGTTGTGGATTAACTATTAGTTAGTGGCATGAGTGCTAGTGATGAATCCTAGTTCTGTCACTTCCTCACTGTGTTTTTCTGGGCAAGTTCTTTGACCTCTGTGGGCCTTAGTTTCTTAGTCTATGAAATGGGGTTAATACCAGTAGGATTGTTATAAAAAGGCAGTGAGATAATATGTGTGAAAAGCTTGCTATGGTGCTTGGCATATAGTAAGTCCTTGATTAATTTAAATTGTTACACTCTACCAGTGGTGGTTCTCAACAAGGAGAGATTTTGCCCCCTTGGGGACATTTGGCAATGTCTGAAGATGTTATTGGTTGTCACAGTGGAAGGAGCTATTGTCATCTAGTGGCTAGAGGCCAAGGATGCTGCTAAATAGCCTACGATACACCAAACAGCTGTGACAAGTTCCAAATGTCACCCTCTACTGAGGTTGAGACACCTGCTCTATATTGACAAACTGAATTAATGCTTTAACATAAGATTCAGAAAACATTACTGTGTCTCTTTTTAAAGTTTGAGAATAAATATCAAAGCCATGAGATTCTACTAGGCTTAAATGATCTCTTGGGTATGAATATTGCAGCATCGTATGCTCCGGCTACCCCAGGGCGCTGGTGGCCGCTCAGACACCGCAAGCTCTTCCACGGCTCCACACTTGTGCATTTTTGTCCTCCTTTGCTTAGAATATTCCACATTTTGTCTGTCTGTTCAGTTCTTACCTATCCATCAGGATTCATAACAAACTCACTTCTCTTATGAAACTTTCCCTTTCATTCCTTCTTGCCCTGGCACAGATAGACCTAGATCTTTTGGTTCTCATAAATATCTTTTTTTCCTGTTAACATTTACCACACAGCATCATCATTTTTGTTAGGTTTTTTCCTCCTCTGGTATCCTATGAATCCCTTTAGGGCAGGATTATGTCTGTGTGTCTCTCTCTCTCCCTTTCTCTTTTTTCATCGCCTCTGCTACATGGCCATGAACTTGGAGTAAGCATTAATAAACTTTGAGTGAATGAACGAGTAAATAAATAAAGCAAATTCCATGTTTAGATGTTAGAATACAGCATATGGAAACTCTGCTTGGTTCCCAACTTCCTGAGAATTTTCCATTCCTTTTTTAGAGAAATGAAGGTGAACAAGTCTACTGACCCTTAGAAGCACTGGCTTAGAATCAAAGTCAGCCATCTGGAAGGCCGAGTTCAACAGTAGGAAGTGGCTAATCACACATTTATCTCTTTCATGTTATCTAGTTACTGAGATTACTTTCCAAATTTTGTTCTAAAACCATGGTATTTTGTGTGTGTGTGTGTGTATGAATGTGTTTGTATGTATGTATAAAGCTATTTACATGTATTGATGATTGATGGTTTGGGGTAGTGTTTTTTTGTTGTTGTTTTGTTTTGTTTGTTTGTTTGTTTGGTTGGTTTTTTTACAGTACGTGGGCCTCTCACTGTTGTGGCCTCTCCCGTTGCGGAGCACAGGCTCCAGATGTGCAGGCTCAGCGGCCATGGCTCACGGGCCCAGCCGCTCCATGGCATGTGGGATCTTCCCGGACCGGGGCACGAACCCGTGTCCCCTGCATTGGCAGGCGGACTCTCAACCACTGCGCCACCAGGGAAGCCCGGGGGGTAGTGTTTTAATTCATATCCCACTCAAGACAGCATTCCAGGATATTGTGGGGTTTTACCATTTAAACAATCATTTAACAAATATAAAACAAACCATTATCACTATATGTAGCATAGTGTGAGTGGTTGGGAAATTTTCCATAAAACCTTGAAATGTATAGATTTTGTCAAAATATGGAAGCAGTTGTATTAAAATAAGTCATGAACTATAGAATAAGTTATGAGAAAAAATAATCAAATATACATTATATGTGAAATGTGAAATATGTAAAGACATAACCATAAAGATTAATAGGGCAAGGTTACTCTTTTTCACCATCAATATTTAATATGTTAAAAAAAAAAGAGCCGTTTTACTATTTTCATATGATGTTATTGTTAACCTAGAAAATCCAAAGAAATCCATGGAAAATGAGTAGAATTAATAGACTTGTAAGGTTGCAAGATAAAGACTTCAAATCAATGAAACATTAAGTTTTAAAAATGTGATGAAATCCCATTTACAATAATAAGGAAAAAATGTGTTTCCCAAGATTAATTTGAAAGAGAAATGTGTGACCCTCATTAGGAGCCATAAAATTTCAAAGAAACTGATACATGAATAAGAGGGTCAATTTGTGAATTTCTGCAGGAGGAATACCCTCTCTGGTCTTGCTAATACTCACGCATACTCTTCATATTCTGTTCCATGTATAAAGCAATGGTTAGGTATGAAGAAATATCCCTGACCTCCAACCAACTGCACCTCTGTGGTGACGCAGGTACCCCAGGCTCCAAGATACAGTTTCTCTATATTGCATGTTTCTGGATACACCTTGAAATTTTGCTTCTCTGCCTTTTGCTTTTTTAATTTTTATTACATGTTTTCTTTTGAGATAATATTGTCACGTGCAGTTTTAAGAACTAATACAGAGAGATCCCCTATATCATTTTCCTAGTTTTTCTCAATGATATCATTTTGCAACACCACAGTATAATATCACCATCAGGATATTGACGTTGATACAGACAAGATACAGAACAGCTCTCCCACCACCAGAATCTATAACATGCTTTTTTAGAACAACAAACACTTCCCTCCTACCCTTGGCTGCCCCTACTTTAACCTCTTGAAACCTCTAATCTGTCCTCCATTTCTACAATTTTGTCATTTCACAAGTGTTAGATAAACATTCCTCCAGCAGAGGAAGAGGGATGAGGAGCACTGCCAGGTGAACATAGAAATCCAGCTTCCTCATTTTGCTCTGTTGACTGACACTGATAAGTATGTGTGTGGTGAGGGGATCCTCATTACTGCTGGATATGGATGGAAGTCCATGCCCTTTGTTAAGCCTTCACTGATACCACCCTGGATGGAAGGGGTAGGGATGCCTCATGATTGCTCCCCATGTGGCCTCCACTGACACTGCAAGGAAGGAACCTCTTAACTGCTTGGTGGTGGTGCAAGTCCTCACTCTCCACTGAACCTACTCTGAGACACCACTCCAGTGGGGCAGGGAGGGACCCCTTGGTACTTCTGGGTGAGTATGGAAGAGAGACACCATCCTCACCTCTGTGTTCTTCATTGGCATGAAAGACCCATCTCTCTGCTTGGCCTTCTCCCATACCAACTCTGGCAGAGGTGTGGGAGTGCTTTTCTAGAGCTTTGCAGGAGTGGAAGTCTAGGCTCTCCACTTGGCCTCTGCCTGGTATGGCTGGGCTTGGATCACAGGTCTTTTTCTGTGGAGTTTGGCTAGAATAGAGGAGTCAATTGTTTACTGTCCACAAGTGCTCCATCTTGCTAGGCTGCCCTTTTCTTCATCCTTCGGCTGAGAGAACTGTATTTTGTTGTTTTGGGGGTTTTTGTCCATCCCCATTGGTGTTTTGGAGATGCCAGCTTCTTCAGCTCTATGTTTAGGATACGTGAGGAAAAAGAAAGCCCAAGGAACTGACTACCATGTTGTTCTTTGAATCTCAAGGTCCCTAGTTGGTCTGCCTTCTTATCAGTGTCATTTCTTATTTATTTTATATATAACGTCTGGGGGTTTTAGTTGTACTTTAGCAGAAGGACTAAGGAAAAATACATCTACTTCATCTTCCCAGAAGAATGTTCCTCTGCTTTTTGTGTGCATCATTTCTTCTCTGTTGACAGGTTTTTCCATGATGGTTGTATCAATCCAACAGTGATATTGTTCTTTATGTGTTGTGTCTTTAGGGTCACTCTTTGTAGAAGTGGTGATGTCAGTTTTTCTCATACCTTATGCCTGATGTTGACTTTTATTTCTGGAAAACCAAAAGTAACCAAAAAGACAATGGGGAAAAATGGTTAACGGCCAATTAATAAAGGATAACTATTTTAGCAAGAATTATGGAGGAAGAAACATTAATGCAATTAAGCAAAAAAAAAAAAAAAAAAGCATTAGGGCTTCCCTGGTGGTGCAGTGGTTGAGAGTCCGCCTGCCGATGCAGGGGATGCGGGTTCGTGCCCCGGTCCGGGAACATCCCACATGCCGCGGAGCGGCTGGGCCCGTGAGCCATGGCTGCTGAGCCTGCGCGTCCAGAGCCTGTGCTCTGCAACGGGAGAGGCCACGACAGTGAGAGGCCCGCGTACCGGGGAAAAAAAAAAAACAAAGAAAACAAAAAAATGCATTGATTAACTATAGCTCAAAGTTCTTAAATCATCCTTATGTATAGAGGTAGATGGGGGTGAGTGAATCTTTCCATGTGTTTGGGTATGAAATGTTATTCACATTCAAAATCATTCTCCAAAAGGCATCCAAAGTGATCTTTCCACACACCCTAACTTAACATGTTGTCATTGTTCTCATTGTCTTAAGAATAAACTCCTAGCTTTTGAAAGTGACCTATCCAGCCCCAGTGGTTCTGGCACTCACCTTTCTAAGCCTCACCCGTCTGTCCTCCAGCCAGTGTGAACTCTTATATTTTCCGAATTGCCCTCTCTTGCCTCTGGGTCTGCACATGTTGTTCCCTCTGTCCGGAATGCTATCACCCTGTTTCTACACCCCTCTCCTCACTTCTATGCTTGGTCTTGGTCTCACCTCTGAAATCACTTTGACCAAACAGAGCTTTCCTGACCACCCCACCCCTGCCTCAAGTCTGGATAACATCTCTCTCATGTGTTGTCATGTAACATGGTACTTTGCCCCTTTTTAATCCTCTGTTGAAGACCACAGGCAAAGTTCTGTCTTATCCTCCTGTCTATCACAAGTATCCTATTACTTGTCATATCCTTTTCATCCCTACAGAGGGTGATGACATTTTAGTTTTACAACTACTTGGCTATAAACTTGATCACCCATGCATTGTGATGGAAAAAACAGTTCTCCAATTGGTAACATCAAGTAGAGAAGGTCAGACAGTGTCAGAGCCCGTAGTAATTAGTAGAATTCTCATCCGAGGATTCTCCCTTGATGCTTTGCACCACACCCTCCTTTAAGGGATGAGCTGGGAGAAGGATGGTGAGGTGGTGAAATTTAATGTGTTGAAAGCATTGTAGTTGCCAAAGTAAAATACTTGCAATTTTATTTATACACAGATTATTCAGAAAATAATCCAAACATTTGAATATGGGAATATGGAAGGGAAAAATTGACTAGATGAGTGGAGTATTTCAAGGTGCAGTAGAGGAGACCACACAGATCATCAGCATGAATGAATGCCAGGCAGGACAGGTCACTCTGAATCGGGTTTTATGGAAACTGCAGAAGGAAATCATTTAAATCTGTCCACTGACTCCTTTAAATATTTATCGAATTATCTTTTAGGTACTTCAGAAGATATGATTCTTGCACAGTACTTGCCTTAAAGTAGCTTAATATGAAGTAGAGCCATAATTACTGCAAACAAGTCAGAATGTGTGCCATGAACCAAGAATTAACGGTTAATCCAGTTCTAAGCAACTGAGATTGAATAAAAATAAAAATGATGTGACATATGTGATATGCAAAATGCTATGGCTGTTCAAAAAATATTTACTATTAGTTATGGAGATGATGGGATTTGAACTGGGTTTGAAAGATAGAATGAGGACAGTTAGAAATAGGGGTACTGTTGTGGACAATGAAAAGTACAGGCTTGGGCTTCCCTGGTGGTGCAGTGGTTGAGAGTCTGCCTGCCGATGCAGGGGACATGGGTTCGTGCCCCGGTCCGGGAAGATCCCACATGCCGCGGAGCGGCTGGGCCCATGAGCCATGGCCGCTGAGCCTGCGCGTCCGGAGCCTGTGATCCACAACGGGAGAGGCCACAACAGTGAGAGGCCCGCGTACTGCAAAAAAAAAAAAAAAAAAAAAAAGTACAGGCTTGTGATGGGGACTGAAGCTAGCTTGTATGGGTGAGTAAGTAGCCTAAATTTTTGGGAAAAAGTGGAATTCATGGAAAGAATGGTAAGGAGCAGTGCACTAGATTGTACTGGAACTTGAATTCCAGGCTATGGAGATGGCCTTTGGTCAATTGGCAACTATAAGCCATTGAAGATTTCTGAGCAGGAAAGTGACATGATGAAAGGCATGTTACAGGAATACTAATTCAGCATCTGTGGCAGAAATCACGGAATCTGAAGTAACCTAGAACAAGAAATGTATGTTTAGAGGTTACAGATCAATCAAGTCATAAAATAATAAGGCCCTAAATTAGCACAGCAACCAGTGGGCATAGAAACTGATGTTATCCATATTTCCAAGCCCTCAAAGACCTTAAAGTCTTATTGAACTGAGGTAGAAGAGATGAGGAGAGAAAAATATCAAAGGCAACTATGGCCTGCGACCTTACTCAAAACTTACCACTCTTTATATGACGCAAAGGGAAACAAATTGGACAACAAACACCAAACTATACTCGGAATCTTTCTCCTTTCTGACTGCTAAAGTCAAGTGTTACCAGATCCAGCGTGTGCCATTTCTCTTGTTCCTTAGGCCAGGCTAATTCATCAGATATGCATCAGTACAGTTGTAAAAGTTGTTAAAATTTTGAAATACAAATGTATTGGTTGGTAAATAGCTGCTGCCCCCAAGTCCCTAAATGTCCCCTTACTGATCTCACCCTCTCTCCAGCCTCACTGGTCTATCCCACAGTCCAGCACCTACAGAGGTAACATCTGGCAGATTAGTGAGCATGCAGAGCTCTGCTTGATGCTACAGCTCATGTCTCCTCTTATTGATCAGTGATCATGCCACTATGGTAACATTTTATTTATTTATTTATTTTTAGTACTCTTTATTTATCTTTGGCTGTGTCGGGTCTTAGTTGCGGCATGCGGGATCTTCATTGAGGCATGCAGGATCTTTTGTTGCAGCGTGCAGGCTCTTGGTTGCAGCACGCGGGCTTCTCTCTAGTCGTGGCATGTGGCTTTTCTCTAGTCGTGGCGCGCAGGCTCCAGGGCACGTGGGCTCTGTAGTTTGCGGCATGCAGGCTCTCTAGTTGAGGCACGCGAGCTCAGTAGTTGCGGCACACAGGCTTAGTTGCCCCGCGGCATGTGGGATCTTAGTTCCCTGACCAGGGATCAAACCCGCGACCCCTGCATTATAAGGCTGATTCTTTACCACTGGACCACCAGGGAAGTCCCTCTGGTAACATTTTAAATATTACCCCTACCAGGGATAGAGTTTTCTCCCAGAAGGTTCTCAAGTTCCGTAAGAAAATAGACTTCTGTTGGGCCTACACGTCTGAATCTCAGAGATACATCCACCCTAGATTCAAGTTGAAAACCTGTTGCATTGGAATTCATGGGACTTCACATTTAAATAATGATTAATTGGTAATTTTAAAAACTCATGAGAGTACAGTAAGATATGTACTTTTATTCCTGATAATGGGAATATACAATAACTTGACAGTAGACTGATGAAGAGTTAATATTATTTTGCCTAAGGAAAAAAAATGTTAATGGGTGAAAGATATAAGGGAAAAAGATGATTATAAGAACGTTTGTTGTTGTTTTTAATTGTAAAACATTGGAATCAACCTAAATATTAAATAGTAAAAGAATAGTTAAACCAGAGTAGTCAAGCTTATGGTAAATTTTATTTTCTTTTTTATACAATTCTGAGTTATTAGCTATTTTAGAAGGAATAAATAAGTTGAAGATAATTCTAAAATCTCCAGAGGCCTTTCCTAAAAGTGCTTGCCCATGAAGTTTTAATTGTAAAACTCACGATGATCTCACATTTCTCACCCAGACAGTAAACACCTTAAGACAATTAAGAGTTTTCAGGGAATTCCCTGGTGGTCCAGGGGCCTGGGTTTGATCCCTGGCCGGGGAACTAAGATCCCACAAGCCACGTGGCACAGCCAAAAAAAAAACAACAGAGAGAACACAGAGTTTTCAACGAAAAAGACTTTGCCTAAGTGTTCTATACTCAGACAGGTTATATTTGTGTGTAATGTGTTTATGTGTGATATATGTATTTATGTCTATATGTGTATGTATGTGTGTACACATATATTCTTAACATATGACGCTTACTCCACTGATGCATCTTCTTTTGAACACAGTCTTTTGAGAGTTTTGTCTTTTCTTTTTTGATAGACTCGTCCTAATCCATCAGTAATTTCCTTTCTAGTTGGAGCAGATGTTTACATTTGCAACATGGTGTCCTGCAGCTTGGGTGCCATTTGATGCTCTGGCACCACACAGTTGCCTACATTCACAATTTTGCCCAAATAGTCTGTATTCCAGCCAGCTGAGCTAACCAATCACAGGGAGGTTGGCAGGATGCTAATTCATTTTACACAGATTCAGATGTGCAGAATCTAGGTCAGTTTAAAAAGTCTCCTCTTCTAATTCCTTGATGAAAATAGAAAGGATCTTGGCTGTCTACTAAAAAGAAAGTCCCTCATATATATACCTAGGTCCTTGTCTTGTACTTGTGACAAGGATTGACTTAGCCTCGGGGAAAGCTGATTCTTTTCTAGTGCAGTGGACCCCTGTGCTCAAAATCCTAACACAACTATTTGTAGGAACAGATTCCTTATTCAGAATGAATCCATAAAGTTGAGAAGAAGCATGATATTGTAATAATAAAGAGCCTTTTTTGGAGGGCCCAGATAACTTGCTTGATGTCCTACCTAGATACAGCAGAAACAAGGGCTTTTGATTTGCACAACTCCTGGGTCCCATTATCATCTACAATAATGGGCGCACTTGGAGTTGTGTACTTCACAGCCTGAATGCAGCTGATGCAACTTCTCTAAAACTATATCCTTTAAAGAGTTTCATTAACCTTTAAAGGTGAATTGTGCAAAGAACAGAATCTAAATACTAAGAATCTCTTAGTATTTATAGAGATTTTTAAAACATTAATCTTAGATTATGTATAAGAAGGAATTTTGTAAAGTATAAGTTACTATATAATAAATATTATTAACTAAAATAGTCACCTAAAGGATTGATATTTAGAGAACAGAGAGTTCTTTATATTCTACAAATTCCAAACTGGTTGATATTTTTATTTACTTGAGTCAAAAAATTGTGTTGGCAGTTGAAGAAAAATCTAATGTTAGCACATGATAATTTCAAGAATCACAGTTCCAATAATAGTAGCTGAAAACTGCTAAGATGTTTCTGAAAAGAGAAAGTGCTTATTTTACCAACAACAAGAAGAGCAATTCAGAAACATTATTTGGTACATTTCCAGGAAGGGAATCATTTCATATGATAAAGAAAAAATTGTACCCTAGCCCTTTACCATCATTTGTGGAACTTTTTCAAACCACAGTTAATTTCATCTTTTCAACTTTTGTTTGGTTTTAGATGAGGAATTTTCCCCCTTGGGAATCAAAGAGGTTGATTACACCTCTCCCACTAGAGTTGTGCAATGCCTTTAAATAGTTCTCCTAAAGTCTGTTTTCCATTACCATTATGAATTTCACAATACATTTCCAAATGTATTTTTGGATATTTTTATCCAAAACACTGTTCTCCAGTGTTGTAAATTCTTGATTACTCAAAAGGTTTTGGAGAGTAATGGTGTAAGATTAGCTCCTTTTTATGTAATATTATTTTTTTAATAAATTATAAAATCTGTAGATAAAACCTGACTGTTCATATGAAAAGTTTATTTAACTTTTTAGTAGTATTCTATTTATAGAATCATCAAATGTTAGCATTGGAAAGGTCATAGCCATCATTAAATGTAACCTCTGGGGGCTTCCCTGGTGGCGCAGTGGTTGAGAGTCTGCCTGCCGATGCAGGGGACACTGGTTCGTGCCCCGGTCCGGGAAGATCCCACATGCCGTGGAGTGGCTGGGCCTGTGAGCCATGGCCGCTGAGCCTGCGCATCCGGAGCCTGTGCTCCGCAACGGGAGAGGCCACAGCAGTGAGAGGCCCGCGTACCGCAAAAAAAAAAAAAAAAAAAAAAAAATTTAACCTCTGTATTTTGTAGGAAAATTTTTTAAAAAATCACTTGCCAGTGACCCTGTAGCTTGCTAGTGGAGCAGCCAAGATAGCAACTCAGTTGTCTTGACTCCTAGTCTAACATCCTTTCACTCCGCCCTGTTGTTAGTCCCTCTGACTTTGGTCCTTCCTCCACACTAACCCATCCTCCACTTCCAATAGAGCTTGTTTTCTCCTGCCCTCCTTTGACTGAGTGACTGCTGGTTGGGGCAATGGGATGGGCAATGGCTGGGTCAGATGACTGGAAGACTCCCTGAACTTACAAGAGTGTGTTCCCCATGGAGAGAAAGAGACAAGTGCATATGTTACACACAGTGTGATATGTGCCAGAGCAGAGGTGGGGGTAATGTGCTCTGGGGCACAGAAATGAAGGTAACAATATCTGTCTGAAAAAGTTAGAGAAGCTTTGAAGAACAAGTTAGTCTTGAAGGATACTGGAGGTTCATTTAGAGAAAGGAAAGCATATGCCAAGGCAGAAGTTAAGTGGAAGATAGGAAAGGGAAAGAGAGGGAGATAATATTTACCAAGAACCAGAGCATCTACAGGGCACAACAAGCCATAAAAAAAGTATAACTGTCTCTTTTATAGTTGAGAAAATTAAGAGTTGGGACATTATTCTGACATTTACTGAATGCCAACTACATGCCCAGCATTGTTGCTTTACTCACATTATTTCAATTAATCCTAACAACAAATTTATAAGGCAAGTCCTACTAATATTACACGTGAAGAAACAAAGTCTCAGAAAAATTAAGTAAATTGGTCAAACTCCCAAGTCCAGTAAACTGAGGTGGGGGAGGTGTGGTGCAAAACTAGTCTCTGCTTGATTCTGAAGCAGCTTCTGATCAGGATATGGAGTTCACTGGTTCATTGTAGCAGACAGGGGAAAGTTATAGATGAATCAAAGAATTACAGAAAAACCCAAAAGAACTTTTTGGCCAACCCAATAGATCAAAGTAAAGAGAGAGGGCCTCATCCTGTTGGTGCAGTTTTTGGTAGAAAGTGCTTTGATCACATTTGTATTTTAGGAAGATGTTCAGGCAGCAACATAACTGTGAAATGAAATACAGCATTTGAGACAATGACTTTCTTTTATGTATAATTTTTATTTACTTTTAATGTTTTTGCACAATACCTATTCAGTATAACAAAACAAGAAAATTTAAATCAGCAAAAATAAACAAACTTGGAAGCCTCATAATTCTGCCATGAATATATGCCATGTATTCATAACATTATAGAATTGTATGCATTCATTAGCCAGAAGATCATACAGTACATACGGTGTTTGAAACATGCTTTTTTTTTACACTCAACTACACAATTTGATTTACCTTCCATGTCAAAAATTCTATTTTTATGGATAATATACCATTTGATGGATTTGTCATAAGAATTTAACAAACCCCCCATCTCTCGACATTTGTCTTGGTTTCCAGTGCTGGGTAATGACAGACAATAATTATACATACTTATATAAAATGGTAAAAAATGTTTACTTTCGCTTGGACAAATTATTAGAAATGAAATGCTATATCAAAGGGAAAGCTCCACTTGAGGCTTTTGGTGTCTACCCTCAGGTTGCCCTACAGAGTTGGAGAGAGCCTGTTTGCCCACATGCCTGCCAGCAATGGGTACTAACATCCATTAAAAATTTTTCCAAATTAAAAAGTAGTCATCAATTTGCATTTTTCATTATAAGTGAGGTTAGACAGTGTATCCTACTGTTATAGGTCATTTTCATTTCTTCTTTAGTAAATTTCCAGCTTTTGTTCTTTGTCAACTTTTCTATTGAAGTACTCCTATCTTTTTCATATATTAGAAAAAGCTCTCTTTGTGTTAAGCTTTTATTTCTCCTTAAGGTACTAATTTGTTTGCTTCCTGAAAATTTTTTGAAATATTTAACATATATTTTTACATCCAACTATTTTTAACCTGTATCTCTGGCTTGTTTTTAAGTTTATATCTTATCAGCAGGGTTAAATTAACCCATTACTATTATTGATGATAACTGGATATTTGGTTTTACTTCCATTACCTTAGTTAATGACATTTTGTTATAAATTCTTTCTGCTATTTATCTTCTTGTTCTGTTTTTCTTTTTTTAATTTTTAAAACATTTTAAACTTTTTTTTTATGGTAGGTCCTTGTTGGTTATCTATTTTAAATATAGCAGTGTGTACATGTCAGTCCCAAACTCCCAGTCTATCCCTTCCCCCTACCTTTTCCCCCGGTAACCATAAGTTCGTTCTCTAAGTCTGTGAGTCTGTTATGTAAATAAGTTCATTTGTATCGTTTTTTTAGATTCCGCATATAAGCAATATCATATGATATTTGTCTTTCTCTGTCTGACTTATTTCACTTAGTATGATAATCTCCAGGTCCATCCATGTTGCTATAAATGGCATTATTTCATTCTTTTTAATGGCTGAGTAATATTCCATTGTACATATGTACCACATCTTCTTTATCCATTCATCTGTCGATGGACATTTAGGTTGCATCCATGTCTTGGCTATTGTAAACAGTGCTGCAATGAACATTGGGGTGCATGTATCCTTTTGAACCATGTTTTTCTCCAGATAAATGCCCAGGAGTGGGATTGCTGGATCATATGGTAACTAGTTTTTTTTAGAAACCGCCATACTGTTCTCCATAGTGGCTGTACCAATTTATATTCCCACCAACAGTAAAGGAGAGTTCCCTTTTCTCCACACTCTCTCCAGCATTTACTGTCCATTTGATGATGGCCATTCTGACTGGTGTGAGGTAATCTCATTGTAGTTTTGATTTGCATTTCTCTAATAATTAGTGATGTTGAGCATCTTTTCTTGTCTCTCTTGGCCTTCTATATGTCTTCTTAGGAGAAATGTCTATTTAGGTCTTCTGCCCATTTTTTGATTGGGTTGTTTGTTTTTTGGATATTGAGCCACTTGAGCTGTTTGTAAATTTTGGAGACTAATCCCTTGTCAGTCACATCATTTGCGAATATTTTCTCCCGTTCTGTGGGTTGTCTTTTTATTTTGCTGTGGTTTCCTTTGCTGTGCAAAAGCTTTCAAGTTTAATTTGGTCCCATTTGTTTATTTTTGTTTTTACTTCCATTACTCTGGGAGACAGATTGAAAAAGATATTGCTGTGATTTATGTCAAATAGTGTTCTGCCTATGTTTTTCTCTAAGAGTTTTATACTATCTGGTCTTACATTTAGGGCTTTTCAGTTTATTTTTATGTATAGTGTTAAAGAATGTTCTAGTTTTGTTTTTTTTACATGTAGCTGTTCAATTTTCCCAGCACCGTTTATTGAAGAGACTGTATTTTCCCCATTGTAGTCTTGCCTCCTTTGTCGTAGATTAAATGACCATGGATGTGTGGGTTTATTTCTGGCTTTCTGTCCTGTTCCATTGGTCTATATTTCTGTTTTTGTGCTAGTACCATGCTGTTTTGATGACTGTGGCTTTGTAGTATAATCTGAAGTCAGGGAGCCTGATTCCTCCAGCTCTGTTTTTCTTTGTCAAGATTGCTTTGGCTATTTGGGGTCTTTTGTGTCTCTGTACAAATTTTAAGATTTTTTGATCTAGTTCTGTGAAAAATGCCATTGGTAATTTGATAGGGATTGCATTGAATCTGTAGATTGCCTTGGGTAGTATAGTCATTTTAACAATATTGATTCTTCCAATCCAAGAACATGGTATACATTTCCATCTGTTTGTGTCGTCTTCAGTTTCTTTCATCAGCATCGTATAGTTTTTAGAGTACAGGTCTTTTGTCTCCTTAGGTAGGTTTATCCTAGGTATTTTATTCTTTTTGATGCAATGGTAAATAGGATTTTTTTTTAAATTTCTCTTTCTGATCTTTTGTTGTTAGTGTATAGAAATGCAACAGATTTCTCTATATTAATTTTGTATCCTGCAACTTTACCAAATTCATTGATGAGCTTTAGTAATTTTTGTGGTAGCATTTTTAGGATTTTCTATGTATAGTATCATGTCATCTGCAAACAGTGACAGTTTTATGTCTTATTTTCCAATTTGGATTCCTTTTATTTCTTTTTCTTCTCTGATTGCTGTGGCTAGGACTTCCAAAACTATGTTGAATAAAAGTGGTGAGAGTGGACATCCTTGTCTTGTTCCTGATCTTAGAGGAAATGCTTTCAGCTTTTTACCACTGAGTATGATGTTAGCTGTAGGTTTGTCATATATGGCCTTTATTATGTTGAGGTATGTTCCCTCTGTGCCCATTTTCTGGAGAGTTTTTATCATAAATTGCTGTTGAATTTTGTCAAAAGCTTTTTCTGCATCTGTTGAGATGATCATATGGTTTTCTTCAATTTGTTGATATGGTATAGCACATTGTTTGACTTGCGGATATCGAAAAATCCTTGCATCCCTGGGATAAATCCCACTTGCTCATGGTGTATGATCCTTTTAATGTATTGTTGGATTTGGATTGCTGGTATTTCATTGAGGATTTTGGCATCTATTTTCCTCAGTGATATTGGCCTATAATTTTCTTTTTTTGTGGTATCTTTGTCTAGTTTTGGTATCAGGGTGATGGTGGCCTCATAGAATGAGTTCAGGAGTGTTCCTTTCTCTGCAATTTTTTGGAATAGTTTCAGAAGGAGAGGTGTTAACTCTTCTCTAAATGTTTAATAGAATTCGCCTGTGAAGCCATCTGGTCCTAGACTTTTGCTTGTTGGGAGTTTTTTAATCACTGTTTCAATTTCAGTACTTGTGGTTGGTCTGTTCATATTTTCTGTTGCTTCCTGGTTCAGTCTTGGGAGATTGTACGTTTCTAAGAATTTCTTCTAAGTTGTCCATTTTATTGGCATACCGTTGCTTGTAGTAGTCTCTTATGATCCTTTGTATTTCTGTGTTGTCCATTGTAACTTCTCCTTTTTCATTCCTAATTTTATTGATTTGAGCCCTCTCCTTTTTTTTTTCTTGATGAGTCTTGCTAAAGGTTTATCCATTTTGCTTATCTTTTCAAAGAACCAGCTTTTAGTTTCATTGATCATTTCTACTGTTTTCTTGTTCTCTAATCCATTTATTTCTGCTCTGATCTTTATATAATTTCTTTCCCTCTGCTAACTTTGGGTTTTGTTTGCTCTTCTTTAGTTGCTTTAAGAATAAGGTTAGGTTGTTTGTTTGTGATTTTTCTTGTTTTCTGAGGTAAGATTGTATTGCTATGGACTTGCCTCTTTGAACTGCTTTTGCTGCATCCCGTAGGTTTTGGATCATTGTGATTTTGTTTTCATTTGTCTCTAGGTATATTTTGATTTCCTCTTGGATTTCTTCAGTGATCCATTGGTTGTTTAGTAGCTATGTTTTTCTACCTTTGTTATTTGGGTTTTTTCTCTTCCACTGATTTGGAGGTTATGCATTCTTTTTCTATTCATAGTTATGTGAATTTTTTGTGTACAAATTGAACCTATGTTTTTCTTTCAGTTTTTTCATATTGATATATATAAAAGGAAATGAGAACTTTATCTTTTCCTCTTCTCAACCATTCCCTGTTTCCCTCAGACTTTAAACGTTTTTTCTTTATAATATGTAAAGATTATTATTTTTTTCCCTTAGATCATATGTCTTTCTTTTTAAGAAGGGGCTTTGTTTGCTATTTCATAATTTTTACAATTATTTTAGCAAGATATTTAGCAATATATGGTATGTCCCACTACTTTCTTAATCTCAAGCGATTTATTGAATACCATTTTTTTCCTCATACTTGAGTTCTTTATGTTGATTTCTTTTCAATCAGTGAAATACATCTTGATTTCCAGAAGTCATGCACATTCTCAAATGTCTTTCTCTTCCCTCATATTTACCAGTAGCTCGCCCAGATATAGAGTTTTGGGTTCATAATATTTTTTCCACATAGCTGTATATCTTATTTCATTCTTTTTTCATGGCATTTGTTTTTGCACAGGAGAAATGAAATGTCAATTTGATTTTCCCATTTATTTTGTTTTTCTTTCCTAGACACTTGTCATACATTTCCTTTGTTTTGGGTGTTAATCACTTTTTATTAATTTTGCCGGGAACTTGATGAGTTTTTATTGCCCTGAAACTTCAAGTAAGGAATATTTTCTTGCATTAATATCACAGCTTTTACTTATGTTGTTCTAGAATTTTCTGGCTTCTTTTTACTGCCTCCAACAACAGCTTTAATCTTGCTGTTACAGTTTATGTTTTCTTTTCCATTTGTATGTTTACCTTAATCATTTCCTCCTATAGCTGCTGCCTTCTGTTCAAAGGATACAGTGTTGTCTTGCATCTTCTTGAAGATCTGTGCCAATATTTACTGAACTTTTTATAAAAAGGAATATTCAGAAATATGAATAATTCAATAATAATTCAGTATTTAATGCTATGATGCTTTGAAGTAATGTTCCCTTTTTCCCTGCTGAAGTATTTTTCGTGAGTCACACATCATTATAACTTTCCTACAAATGTTTCTCTCATTCTTAAATAGCTACAGCTTTATCAATTCTGGAATTTTCTACTATATACATGGGAAAATGTTCTCTTCTGTTTTTAAATATAATCAAGAATGTTAGAAGCATGATTTTTTTCTTAAAATTACATTATATTATGAGTCTTCTCTCTCAATATTGATTTCTTCTGTTTTTAGCATATTTTAGTTGTTAAAACAAGGACTTTTGCATCCAGGAGACCTGGGTTTGAGACACAGAACATGTAGTGGTAAAGAACATGGCCTCTGGATCCCAATTCTCTTGGTTCAAACCCCAGCTTTGTCACTTACTGTGTAACTTTGGCAAGTTAGTTAACCTCTTAGTGCCTTAGTTTTCTCATCTGTAAAATGAGATTAATAATATTTGTTACTTCATAGGTTCTTAAATGGATAAACAGATAATATTTATAAAATATGTAGAACAGTCCCTGAGACATAGTGAATGCTATGTAAATATCTGCTTTAAAATTCTAGCTCTAATCTTCATCTCAATTTTGTTGTAAACCTAAAAAAAAGTCTTTAAAAAAGATAAACAAGCCAGAGCTTGTCTACCTGGAAACAGGCCTTATACAAATGACAATAGGAAGAAGAAAGGAGTGTACTACCATTTAAAAATATTTGACTTACTAATTACTAATTACAAACAAGATAAATGTGATTTTGAATTTTGAATTTCAGCATAAAAATGTAATAAACCAATGTTAAATGCTAAAAAATCTCTTAGCACTATCACCTGTTAACTGAGTAACTTTAGTCAAATCATCAAATTACTGTAAGCCTCCATTCTCTCTTTAAAATAGACACAATACTAATAAAAGTAATGTACTTATTAATAAAAATATTAGTAATTATTAATACTACTTACTACTGTGAGGATTAAATATCACCACATAAGTGCACATTCCTTGGTTGCTACTATTTTTTTAAATAATTGAATGCATACTTGACTACACTACATTTATTGGGCTTTATTAAGTATTGCAAGTCTCTTTATTCCACAATTTCTCTGTTGTTGAATTCTTAATTGTGAGTTACTTTACAGATGTGTAACTCCAGGGAGAGTAATTACAGATTCAAAGCCGCATTGTCAGTGCAGAGGGAAGATATGAAGCAAGGTCAATCAGGTCCTGATTGACCTTTTTTCATCTTTTTTTTTTTTTTCTTGAGCCTGGGAAAAGCAGGGTCTGTGATTCTTTTTTCTTCAAAAGGCTTATTTCCCATCAGTAGGATCATTTCCCTCAAGCCCTTTACTTTCTCCTCACCCTTTGTCCAGTGCTTTGAGCCGAAACAAGGGGCCCAGTGCTTTTTGCATATCTACAGCTATTCTATTCTGCTGGGAGTGAGTGTTGGGGGACACAATGGGGGAGGTGCAGCTGCACAGGTTGGGGGCGTTGATGGAATATGGGGTATACTGTCTTTAGCACGATGTTTTTACACATTGAGTATCATTGATTCCTTTTAGTCCCTTTACGTACATTGCTGTTTTGAATTTTCCCACAAATAAGCCCAGCCATATCATGCTGTGATGTGTTGTGATTGTAACTAATTGTGGGACATCAAAGAGGCCACTTCATTACCTGCAAATAGCCAACTATATCACTCTTTTAAAAAAATCTTGGTTTCTCTCCTTGCTTGAATTATACGATTATTTCTATGAAAAGCTATTGTTTGGGACTTTTCCCCCCTAATCAGTTTCCAAAATGTTGTTAACTGTCCGTTGATGTACCCCACATAAAATGGGCTTCCCTGGCTTACCCACAGCTTGCCCATCCGGGACATACAAACCAGAAGGTTCACCAGGAGGAATCAGCACTTGCCTTCCATGTCCTGATGAAAATCACACTTCTCCACCTGGAAGTACTTCCCCTGAAGACTGTGTCTGCAGGGAGGGGTACCGGGCATCTGGCCAGACCTGCAAAGGTAAGGATCCCACCACTGGCAGACAGGAAATATAAAAGCTGATCTCTTTTAGGGAAGTAATGCCGGTGTTTTCATCCAATTAATTGGGCATGGTCTTTAATATTCCTTCCTCTAATCTTATTTGGGGGGAATTCTTTGTTTTTATTATCTAGCATTCCTTATCACTGAACATATCCATATCTTGCTCCAGAGAAAGGAGATCTGAGACTCCACAAGTAATGTGACTATGAAAGCAGATTTAGTATCGGAGAAGATCTAAAATGAATCTAAGAGAGAGAAGTCACAAATTTAACAGCAAATATGAATAACAAATGAGCTAGTTTGGGCTCTGGTGATGGTTAAATCCTTTTAAAGAAAATATTTTTATAAGTAAAGTACTTTGATATTATTCATATCAAAAATTTAAAATATTTAATTAGCCAAAGCTGTGGCTCTTGGGATTTGTGTCAGACATGCTTTGCTGGACTTATTTGTTCTTTATTTTATGCCACTCTAACTGAGAAGGAAAATAGCTAATGACATATGAAGGTCAAGAACTAGAAAATTTCATATCCACATAGATATCAAGATTTTTAAATTTCTAAGCTTAAACCATAATATTTAGTCTGTTTATAAACTTAACTGGAAGCAAATACCTAATAAGCATGAGCCGTAAGTGTTCTTCTTCCAAATGTGCACTTAGGAATTCATATGCAGTAAATGGGAATGCTGTTGATAATTTAGCTCTGTGTATACAATGTCCTCTTGACCAGAAAAGAAAAAGTGGGGGGAGGATGCTTTACAGACAGAGACTTACTTTGCTTTTTACTCTTATCCTTGTAAATGTTAGTTGTCCGCTGCCCTGCCCTGAAGCCTCCTGAAAATGGTTACTTTATCCAGAACACTTGCAACAGCCATTTCAATGCAGCCTGTGGGGTCCGATGTCACCCCGGGTTCGACCTCGTGGGAAGCAGCATCTTCTTGTGTCTGCCCGATGGTTTGTGGTCCGGTTCTGAGAGCTCCTGCAGAGGTATGCAGACTGCCAATTCACATTGTTTATTGATTGTCTTGCTCGACCTCCTCAACTTAAACTCTAATGGACTACTAGATTCTTTGTTTCTTTTGATTTCATAGACCGTAGACCACAGAAAGATAAAAAATTATAGGAGGTTTGAAGTCAGAACTACTAAGTTCAGTTGACCACATCATCATAAACTATGCCCTTTGTGTTTCTTTTATGAACAAGCAAAGGAAAGGCCTGCCTGGGAAAGAAATGGACAGGTTACCTTAAACCTCAGATTTCAAGCAGCCAAGACAGGGTCCAGGGAGAGTTTGGGGACGGTCAGTGTGCGGCTTTGATGTCTACTTTGATTGTAGGACTCCAAGGACCACACCAGTATCCTGTGACAAGAGTAGTTAGCCAATGTATACATCCCCAGCCTTCACTTTGAATAGACAGCATGCCATAGAAAGTGGGAGATTGCTAAAGCGATATCCCAAAGAGCCTTCTCAGGCCAACAGAAAAGGGGGCAGTACCACAGGTAGAACCTGAGGCTCCCACATCAGATGCAGAGGAAAAACAAGCAAAACTGAGAGTACCTTAATTCACTTCCACTTTTGCTGTCTCCAAGACCTACTTTCCTACTTCTTAGGACCACTGCATGGCCAACTTCCTAGGGTTTCACAAATTGGGTTGAAAGAGAAGGCTCTCTAAGAAGAGAGGGGAACAAGCCAAAGGACTTGAGAATCCCTGCCCATGAAGCTTCTGAATTCAGTATTCCCCCCCTCACCTCGGGTTGTCAGATGAAATACAGGACACCCATTTAGATTCAAATTTTAGATAAACAACAAATAACTTTTTAGTACAATATAAGTAAGTCCCATACAAGATTGGAGACCTTCTTATACAAAAAATTATTTGTTGCTTTTCTGAAATTCAAATTTAACTGGATATCCTCATTCGTTTGTTTTTATGCTAAATCTGGCAACGTTACCCCCAACACATCCCCTAGGCATCCTTTGGCAATACAGTTTGCTGAGGCTTTGACTGCTCCAAGACCCTGTATCACTCAGCTCACTGGAGTAGGGTAAGAAGTTCTGTCTTCTAGTCTTCTCTTGGCTCCCACACCCATAAGGGAAGCCAAACTACTCACAACTTCAAGGTCATTTGTGAACCCCAGGAAACATTCATGGTTTGTATTCATCGGCTACCAATACTGAACTCATCTATGAATATGAATTTGCTTAAATCAGGTCCCAGTCCAGACCCTTATCTCTACTTACAAAAAGAGAAGGAATCAGCAAATTGAACAAAGGAGACCTGAAAGAAGAGGGGAGAAAAATGGAATCACTGAGATTCAAAGGCAATTACATCGGTAAAATAAGATTAGGATTCCAAGAAATGGGAGAAATCTGAGAGGAGAAAGGAATCTTAGGGAGAAGAAAAAGGTGGCTGGCACAATGAACAGACATAGTCAAAAACTAAATTAATAAGTTAGAAAATCAACACAAGAAATCCTTCTGAAAGTAGAGCAACATTTGAAAGATTAGAAAAAAGTCGAAAGAATAAAATGACATGAGAATAGTCACAGGAAATAGACTCTTCACAGATTAGGAATCCAGAGAGAGAATGGAGTGGAGGAGAAGCACTAATAGAAGATCAAAGAATATAACCACAAGCTGAAATCTTGAAAATACACATGACTGAAATCTTTGATAGTCAACTTAAAATCACTTACTGAGTGCCAGAAAACAAATTATTGAAAACAGATCCATGTCTGGAAATAATCTTATTGAAACTTCTGAAAGCCCTGGAAAAATTAGAAAATTGGGCCTGTTTCACAGTTGGAAATAGTATTACCCATAAAGGAAAGGGAATCAGACTTTCCTTGAGCCCATTATTAGCCATTCTAAATGTTAGAAGATAAGAGTATGTTTCCTGAATTCTGAAAGAAAAGAATTAGACCCTAGATTTCTAAACTCCGACAAGCTATTATTTATGTGGGAAAGCAAAGCAAAGACATTCTTAGTCATACAGTCTCAAATGGCAAAAAGCCTATTACTGAAAAGGTTGATCATAGGAACCTTAGAAATATTCCTGTAAAGTTACATAGTTATTAAGTTCTTTGTAAAACCTCTACCCCCCTCTTCCATATACCTCATGGCAGAAGGTAGAAAACACGACATTTTAACTTTCCACTTACTGACCTTGCAAAGAAGAGTGAGAAAATCAGGCAGACAATCCCTTTAGGATAAGGTCTAGCCCCTGCCTCTTTAACCCTCTACAATCTCCATCCTGAGCCTCGAATCCTACACTAAAGCCTTAAGAAATGGCCATGCCCTCTCAGGAAGCCATCCGTTTGCAAGTTGTTTCAACAGCCTTGATTGTCCAGTCATTCCTTTGGTCCCTGTATATAAGCCCTCCCTGTCGCTGACCTTCTCAGCTGGGATGGGATGACCCCTAACCTTTGTATGTGCATCCACAAACCTGTCCTGCCCACATTCTAGCCCTTGTGCTTTGTGTGTCAGGGTCAGTTGGGGAAGCCCAGGAAATACACCATCTGTGCTATGGGATAAGGAACTTATTTTAAGAATCAGACCTTACACGATTTTGGAAGGAGCTGGGAAGTGGAAGGTCCCGAAGAGAAATTGGAGCATCAGAGGAGTTACTACCAGTTCAGTCTGAGAATCCAAGCCCACCCAGCTGCTGAAGTGGAACCACAAGGGAGAAGTGTGTTGGGAAGTCTAAGAGAAGCTTTATCTCTGTGTAACCATGCCCTGATGCTCTACAGCCAAGAACCCAGCAGTGAGCTTGGGGCCACCTTGGGTCAACAGGGTCAGCAATTGGGATGTGGAGTGGAGGTGACCAAAGACAAGCTGGAACCTGCTGTGCATGTCTGCATTTGTCCATCACTGATTCTGCCTGCAGTGATCACTGCCTCTCTTCCACCTTCCAAGATCAAGTGCAGGTTCTTCTTTTGATTAACCCTAAACTGGCCCACAATAAGGGGATTCTGACAGTGTTTCCCAGCTTAACCAACTTGTTACAATACAAACCACTGTACTTACTTTAATTAATTAACTGATCGATCACCTCTGCTAGTCTGTGAGCTCATTATGAGCACAGAATGTATCTTCCCCCACCCCCGCTAATCCTTGCTTATACTTCTGGTAAATGATATGGATAAGTACATTGACAAATAGATACACTGACAGTCTGCTTGTGTCACTTGCCATTATGCAGTCCCATTTTTAAAAAGCAGCCTTGTTGTCTTTTATGCAATTTGCATTGATGTCCCCGTGTAAGTAAAATAACTTTAATCAAAATTAGAGTGATGCTCCAGGATGTGAACTTTTCTAAGCTCCCTTTAATTTCACCTCCAAAAAACTACTCCCTAACTTACCAGTGAACAAAGTTGTCCTGAACGAAGGTACTAAGTCAGGCTCTTCCTCTGGCTCCTCATTAATGGATTTAGTTATAGGCATACTTCGTTTTACTGAGCTTTGCTTTATTTTACTTTGCTGATGTTGCAGTTTTTACAAATTGAAGGTTTGTACTGATAGCAACCCCATGTTGTCAGAAGATGGTTAGCATTTTTTAGCAATAAACTATTTTTAAGTAATGGATGTATATTGGTTTTTAGAATAATGCTAATTTGCACACTTAATAGACTATAGTATAGTGTAAACATAACTTTTATATGCACTGGGAAACCAAAAAGATCGTGGGACTTGCTTTACTTCAATAGTCACTGTATTTGGTGGTCTAGAACTGAGCCTGCAATATCTCTGAGGTCTGCCTGTACTTGAGGTATGAAACATATACCATAATTCATTAATTCAAAAACACTTTTTCCCCACATCTTAACTTCCTAAAACTGAGATGTACCTCAACAACCGTGGCGTTAAATCCTTTCACAGACATTATTGTTTCTTTATTAGCAGCTTATAAAATAATGTTGTGCCTTACAATTGGGGCGTCTGGGATTCGTTTTTTTTTTTTTTTTTTTTTTTTTTTTAAAAATGTGTGGAATGAGTATTCTTGTCCCTGAGCACTTTTTTTTTTTTATTTATTTTTATTTTTATTTTTTTAATTTTTTAATTAGTTTCTGCTTTATAACAAAGTGAATCAGTCATACATATACATCTGTTCCCACATCCCTTCCCTCATGCATCTCCCTCCCTCCCACCCTGGGATTCGTTGAAATATGGCAGTTATGTGGGAATTCACTTCTGTTTCAGGAGGGGTAGTATGGAGAAAGTAGCATTTTACAGATCTAATTTAAATCTATTTATAAAGACAGAGGATAAGTTTATTTTTTTCTTGAAAATCTTTCTAAAAGTGAGGCAGAAATGAAAGACCAGTGTAAAATATAAAATCTTTTACAAATTTCATGTTACATCCTAAATGTTTTGTAGTGTTAAATAATAACGAATAGGCTTGATTCTTATTCCTCCTATACATTCTTCATTAAAACGCTTACACTCTGAATTTTATCTGAATTACACATTCCTTTCTAAACTAGTAAGGATTCCTTTGTGGTTTCTCAATGATAACTAGCTAAACCACAACATGAAAGTAAAGTAAATTTTGTGATAGTATTTTTCCTGAGAAAAACGTTCAGGCAACAGTGAGAACCCTACATTTAACATCAGATTTTTTTAATTTTCAGTATAGAAGCTGTCAAAATTGGGAGAGTGACAGGAAGTGTAAATCTGAGAAAAAAAATCCGAGTCTTTCCACTGAGAACCAGATCAAGTTCTCACATTGTCTGCTACCTAGTAGACCATTCTCTTGAAAGACTAAATTGCTGTTTTCTAAAAAGACTAAATAAATATTTAAGGATTGCTTTAACATGAATGTCAGTCAAACGTTTATTGCAGAATTTTTCAGCTTATTGAAATAAAAATATTTTTGAAGTTGAAACTCATAAATAAGCATGTTCCTATCAAAAATGATAAAAATGGTCATTCTTGGTTGAAGAGGAGTATAAACTGTTTAAGAACTGAATAGGAATGATTACATATGCTTTGTTTTCCCTGAGGAGCAATGAAAGTTTATTAAAACCAACACTTGAGAAGCAGTGTAATTTGCATATGTATGAAACACCAGCTCTAATTTACTATCAGCTCTCTTGAGAGATGTTGCAAGTTCATTTCGTCTCAAGTTGGAAAGCTGAAGTCATTTCAGCAGCTTATTGGATCAAAAGCAGTTGTTTAATATGATTTTCTATATTTTCTATATCTTGATCATAGTAATTTGTCTCATTCACTTTTAATCCTACCTGGCTCTTGGTATTATGCTACGCCTGATGAGTGCCCTCAAGAAAAGTCAAAATATGGGAGGCAAAATATTTCTACACTCTTCATGGATACACTCAATAAAGATTCTACTTACATGGTGGACACACTCAATAAAAATCAAAATGTGGAAGGCAAAATAATTCTACTCATTTGTCATTAATATTTGACTTTGGTCCAAACCATCCCAGTGATCAAAAGGCGAGGGCTTATGGTTTAACTTCTAATCTAATTCTTGAGTTTTCTCTAAGGAGTAATCAATCCTAAATGAATATTTCATGCACCCAGTGTTTATGTTCTGCCAACTAATATAATTTGAATGGGTTCCTTCAGAGTAGATTCTGTGAAACTGGACTTCAGTTGAATATGCACTGAATATTTTACCCCAACTTCCTTTCCTATTATTTTAAAGTTAAGCTTTCATCATAAGTAACTGCATGCTTCATATGAAAAATTGGCAAATGCATAAAAGAAGGAAAAAGACATCTTACCCAGAGTCTCAACAAAGTTCTTGAGTCCCAAGTGATTTTGTTCAAAAATATTTAGAGATTTCTCTGTTGTCTTGTGGCCTTTAGTGTTGCAGGAGTGTTATCTGAGAGAAAAGTGAGATTTGTTCTTTGCAGGGGGTTTTGCTTTTTGTACAATGCCTGATGCTTATTGCATTATATCTGTAAGCTATTAAAATGAGTATCCGCGCCCATCTGTTGGCATATTCAACAAGAATCCACTCTCTTGTGCTCTCCGTATCTCTGTTTATGACCAGGATGTACATGCCATCTGACTGAAAGGGTGCACGGCCGTGGGTCTCTGCAGCCCCCCACCTCTCCCTCTCCCTTCCCTGCACTCTCCTTTCCCCATCCTCTTCCATGTCTCCCCCTCCCCTCCTCTTCCTCTCTATCACCTGCCTTTCTCCTCCTCTTCCCTTTCTTCTCCCCTCTCCTTATTCTCCCCCTTTCTTTCCTCCTTTACTGGCCTTCCTCCTCCTGATTTGAAATCCTGATTGGAGTGGGTCTAAGCTAGAACTGGAGAAAAAGAAGTGTAGAAAGAGTATAAACTCTTTAGAGATAATTTTACCTAAAGAAGAACACATAATAGATTGGAGGCTCCAGTAGGGTATAGAATTTGATGGAGTTGAAGCTCTTGAGGGAATAATCTAGGAAGATAGGAGGTCGTTGTCAGAGGAGGGTGCGTGGATTGATGCTGGCAAGGTCTAGAGGATAAAGCAGTGGAGGGGAGGCTGAAATAAGGTGAACGATGTGGTTATTGGTGAAGAAGAGGTGAGGAATATGACTCTAGGGTATTGGAATGATCATCTACATAGATCATGAAATCACCAGCTTGTGTGGGTGTGTGTGTGTGTGTGCGCGCGCGCATGCCAGAGAGAGAGAGAGAGAGAGAGAGAGAGAGAAATATAAAATCATTAAAGAATGAGAAGTGGCCAAAAGGTCAACAGGCAACTGGGGAGAGGGGGTGGGGGAGGACGGGACGTTTTTCCTCCCTCCAGGGAGCTGGAGGTGTTTAGGAAGAAGAAAGAGAATGATCTGGGAAGGCAATAAAGAGCAGGTCCTGTCTATAAGAGACAATGAGATTTTTTACTAGAATGAGAAAGTAAGGAAAAGTTCATAAGAGAAGTTTAGGATAGGACGGGATTTATTGAGGACTGATCATGTATTCCAGAGGGCAGGTGCATGAGTTTGTGAGTTAGAGTTGGATCAGAACTGTGTGGGGATGACCCTGGTAGACGAAGCGATTGTCCTGAACAAGAATATAGGGCCTGCTGGAATTGACTGAGATGTACTCTAAGGCACTTTATGGGATTTGGGTGGGCTAGGCGGTGGTAGACTCTTGCCGGAGCTCAGAGCACAGATGTCATTTGGGAACCTGCAGGAGCAGTCTGAGTACCTTCTTGTAGCTTCTCTGATGTAGCGTTGAGGCAAGAGAGTCAGGAGTGGCAGCACTGGGGAAACGCACAGTTCTCTGGACAACCCATGGCACTTCTGCTGCTGGAGGTGCTGAGGCTGGCTGAGGCACAGGGCCCTTTCCAGCCTCCAGAGCTTAGTAAATACTCTTCTAGCTCCTTTTTCATGGTGGTTTCAAAGTCAGTAGAGAAAGGAAGTATATCACCAGTTGTAACCTGGTCACTTCTCAGACCAGGGGAACATGATCCGGGCTCACATGCTCTGCCCCTGAGCAAGGTTGGAACACACACAAATCCCATGAGCTGAAGAGGCAAAAGAGCTTCCCTTGGAAAATTAACAAAGGAAAAATGAATGGATGCTGGGCAGAGGGAATTAGGGTTTGCATATACCTACTGGTATCAATGACCCAAATAACTAGGTCATAAGACAATTAAGGGTTTGTTTTTCTCTCACCTGAAAGGACAGAAGTAGGTAATCCAAAACTGGTATGATAGCTCATTGTCATCAGAGACCCAGGCTTCTTTTATTTTTTTGCTCTACCATCTTAGTGCATGAGACTTACCCTGTAATATGCTGGGGCCCTATCCTTCATGTCTGTATTTCAGGACAAAGAAGGAGGAAGAGGGGAAGGCAAAAAAGTACTCTCTCAACTGAGACAGTCCCCACTCAAAAGCTTTTCCAGAAGTCCCATACAACCTTAGCATATATGTCACTGGCTCTCATTTGTTGTGATGGAGGTGGAGAATTGTTATCTTCTAGCTGTGCCTGTTACTATGCTGAATAAAACCGGGAGGAGTGGTTATTGGGTGGGCAGCTAGCAGTCTCTGCCACAGCAGCAAAAACAAACAAAACAATGATAATGCATAAGTCAATATTATCATCATGAGCTAGGATTTGCAGGAAGCGTCGGGGAAGAAAGGGGTGAAAAAGCCAAAAGGACCAGAATTGTGGCTAGAGTAGAATGCTGGAGTTCAAGATTGCAGAGGCTGAGCAGCTGTCAAGAGTCTGGGATCATTAAAAATCCCAGGATATGCCCATGAGGTCTGAAAACTGAATAGAACCTGATCTCTGTCCTGGAAAAGACCGCTTCCTTGTGTTAGAACGTAGCCTGGAGAATCACAGCAAAGGCCCAGCTGAGGGCTGCAGGGACCTCCCTTTGTAAACCATCCCCAATCTCCAGCCATCATTGTCCATTTAGGGCCAGACTCCTTAAACAGCTTAAGTTTCCCACCTATAGACAGAGGTGGAACACAATGATGTCGTTTAGGCCATGCATTTGATAAAACATAGGCTTTTAGTTATCCCAGACTAACTCAAAATATAATGGTGTGTTATTTACTGTTTGTAATTTGTAGGCCTTATTAAATTTATAATTATTATCTTTGTCCTCATTGAGTAGAATATGATCATTGTTTTCATTTCACATAGTGAGAACATGCCCTCGTCTCCGCCAACCCAAACATGGCCGCCTCAGCTGTTCGACCGGGGAACTGTCCTATAGGACAGTGTGTTTGGTCACCTGTGATGAAGGGTACAGACTAGAAGGAAGTGCTAGGCTTACCTGCCAAGTAAACGCCCAGTGGGATGGTCTAGAACCCCGGTGTGTGGGTAAGTTCTTAGAAGGCATGGTGCCTTGGATGGGTCATTTCTCTTGCTCTCTGGTTTCTTCTGTTTTCTGTGAAGACCTAGAACTAAAAACCGACTCATTATGGGTATAAATACACATCCATATGTACAGGTATATGGCGCTGTAGATACATGAACAAATATGTAGTTTTATTCCCCTTCACTGGTAAAAAGACTTCTCACCACAATCCAGTTTTCCGAATCCCTAAAGTTTACAGCTTCAAATGGTAATGATTTTTGTTTTAATTGGGGCAAATTTGGATGGATTTCTTAATAGCAAATGCTGTGTAATTCCCTCAATTTTTAAAACACAATTTACCTTTACCTTGTTGATGAAAGGACAAAATTATGAACCAGTGAATGTTAAGATGGGCCGTAAAGTTCTCTTTCATCAGAAGATTTTCTGCCTTGTCCTTCACAAAGAGTTGCGACATCTCAAACCTGAAATCGGATCCAGAATGAATAAACTCAGTAGCTCTTCCAGTTTGCTGCATCTTATACACTGTTGAAACATTAACGATGGTAATAATGATGATGATGAAATGATAATAGCTACCATTAGTGAACCCTTACTATGTGTCAGATACAGTATACCTGGGAGTGCTAACAGGTATGTCATTAAATAACCAACTTCCAAAATAGGAAGAAGAACTGTATATAGGGAATAAATTGAGGTATTCCAGGATCCTAGATGGGAAAACTAGGTACTATAACTATCTCTATTTTTTATAAATTGATTTACAGGTTTATTCTAGAATAATCTAGTATTGGGTTCAGGGCTGATAATAAGGGAGGGTGTCACCAGAAAGGATATTGGCCTTTACTGAGGGGTTCAATAACAGTCCAAGAGTTGACCCTCATGGTGCAGGCTCAGAAAACTTATAGGGGAGTATTATATATTTAAATAATAATTTAATAATAAAAATAACAAGTAGAGTTTATTAACAATGAGATACTTGTCATGACTACTGAAAGACATAGGCCTGACAGGAATTATATTTCCCTGGAGGCAGAAGCTACAAGGATTCCCAAACCACAAACAGACTTAGTTGGCATAAAACCAAAACAAAGGGAGTTAGCTTCTCCAGATAGTTCACAGAATTAAATGAAGATGATGGATCTATCCACCATAAAAAGGCTGCTTTGGCAATGGAACATTAAACCTCAGTAAATCCATTTAGTTGGAACGTTGTCTCCCAAGATTAGAATTTGTATCTAGATATTAATGTTTACTCCTGAGAATCATCTATTTCACTGGCTCCACAGATGAGCAGCTTTTCTTCTGAGGGACCCAGTCTTTTATTAAAAATGTAATACATTTAATAAGGTTACTCTGGAGTTATTCTTTAAAGAATTTAAATTTATTAAGTTTAACTTAAAATTTTAAAATTCTTTAAACTTTAAGAATTCTCTTTAAAATTATTGTGTACATCTCTGTAATGATTTAAAGTGTATGTCAATCTTGGTAGATTTGAAGTGTAACCATCAAAAGGAAATTATATCCTTATTCACAGTTTATTGGGGAACAACTCACCGTAGCCCCCAAATTCTGACAATAACGATAATTACTATGAAATTTTCCACTTAAAAAATTGATAGACATGAATAGAAAGCGTATTGACGAATAGATAGTTGCAAAACAGGAAAATTTTGAACATGAGGTACAATGAGGGAGAACTTATTCTCACCATCATAAGACAGATTATGAACCCACAGTGATTAAAACGGTACAATAATGGTACAAGGATGCACAGAACAATGGAAGCAAACATGGCTCAGAAACAAACATTATTTTTTGTAGAAGAATATAATATTCAATAAGGGAAATTTTAGATATCAATGGGGGAAAGAAGCTTATCTAAAAATTAGTCAGTTTTGACTCACCTCATTTTTAAAAATCACTAAGTTAATTTAACTAATTAATTAAATGAGGCAAATTAAGGAGTGAAATGTAAGAAATAATATGGAGAAAATAGGGATTTTAAGGAGAAGAACTTCATAAAAATAAAAAGGACAATAGATTTGAATACATAAAGATGTAAATTTCTGTACTTCAAATGAATTCTCTGCATTATTAAAATGCAAACAAGAAAAAGTTATTTGAAACACATAAAAAAAAAGTCAATGTCTTAACATTTTCTGACATATGAAACTAGACCAAAACACAAAAATATGAAGACTCCAATACAAAGAGAGATAAAGGAAATGAATTAAATGAACAAAGGAGACGTTTTAAAAATACCATTAAAAAATAAACAATGAAATTGAGAAAATTCTAGAACCAAAGTTATGAGATATGGGTTAAATTATACACTGATAAAATTTCATAGATATAAATATTTTCATTATTAAACAGGAAGAATGAAAATAACATTAAATTCAAAAGCTAGGAAAATAATGATTGCAAGAGAAGTTGAAAGAAGTACATAATAATAATAAAGGATGAATTATAAAAGGAGATGGAATGCAGTAGAGTGGATAAGAGGAAAATCTTTGAATAAAGTAATAAAATAAATTTTAAAAAGAAGAAAGAAAAATGCAAAACTAGAATTTTTCCAGGAAGCTATCACAAAGGAATATATGAGGTCTGAGGTTTTTATTTTATTTTTTTTAAATATATTTATTATCTTTGGCTGTGTTGGGTCTTCGTTGGTGCGCATGGGCTTTCTCTAGTTGTGGCGAGCGGGGGCTACTCTTTTTTTTTTTTTTAACATCTTTATTGGAGTATAATTGCTTTACAATGGTGTGTTAGTTTCTGCTTTATAACAAAGTGAATCAGTTATACATATGTTCCCATATCTCTTCCCTCTTGCGTCTCCCTCCCTCCCACCCTCTGTATCCCACCCCTCTAGGTGGTCACAAAGCCCTGAGCTGATCTCCCTGTGCTATGCGGCTGCTTCTCACTAGCTATCTGTTTTACATTTGGTAGTGTATATATGTCCATGCCACTCTCTCACTTTGTCACAGCTTAGGGGGCTACTCTTCATTGCGGTGCGTGGGCTTCTCATTGCTGTGGCTTCTCTTGTTGCAGAGCACGGGCTGTAGGCGCGCGGGTTTCAGTAGCTGTGGAACGTGGGCTCAGTAGTTGTGGCTCACAGGCTCTAGAGCGCAGGCTCAATAATTGTGGTGCATGGGCTTAGCTGCTCCACAGCATGTGGGGTCTTCCTGGACCAGGGATCAAACCCATGTCCCCTGCATTGGCAGGCGGATTCTTAACCACTGCGCCACCAGGGAAGTCCCAGAGGTCTGAGGTTTTAAAAGAATAATAAAATACCATACAATACATTTATTATGCATGATTTTCTAAGAAAATGAAAATTATTAAATGAATCCAGAAGAAAAGTAGAAAAGCAAGTATATAGTTACCTATGGGTAATTTACAAAAAAATGGAAATGTTATCAGAGTTTAATTACTCCTCCCCAAATGAGGGATCAGTGAAACTCTTTCAAACTTTTTAAAAGCAGTAATTCTCATACCATGTAATTTGGCCCAATTAGTGGAAAGTTAATCAGTTCATACTATCAGACTATTATTATTCTATTGCCAACCTGACAACTTTTACCAAGAAAAAAAAAAAAAGATAGAAAACTACGACAGCAAATATACTAGCAATCCACATTCAAAAGAATGGTCTGCCAAAACGAGTAGAGGTTTATCCTAGGAATGTAGGGAGGGTTTAAAATTAAGTACTCTATCAACATAATAAATTACTTCATTATAAAAAATAGGAAAAATTCATATGGTTGCTCAGTATAAGATAAAAATGTATTATTATCATTTAAAACACATTTTTAATAGAACTAAGAAACTCATATTGATTACTGACATAATAAAAAAAAGTCCATCTTAAATCTGCATCCACTTATGGAAACAGTGTAGACAGTCTTATTAAATCTGGAAAAAGAAAAGGATTCCAGAATCATCCGTATTATTTAGCATTGTTCTTCTAAGCTTTAGCTCTTGTAATAAATCATAAAGTTAGAGCTTAGAGGATTCAGAATCATCATTTGTAAACTACGTGTCTACCTCCAAAAAAGAATGAACCTACTAAAAGACTGAGAGTTCATTAAAGTCATAAGAATATCAAATAAACAACCCTTCTATATAAATGATAAACAGAATATATAGAGAAAAATCACTTTCAAAAGATCTATAGAAAATATAAAATATTTAAGAATAACCTTAAACAGAAATGTGTGGAACCTGTGTTACACAAACTACAAAATATTACTGAAAGACAAAAAGAACACCTTAATGTTTTTATAAAATTTTATCAAAATGTAAGTTCTCTCCAAATATATGTATACGTAAAATGACATATCATCCAATAGCCCAAAAGGGTTTTTCTTTTTTGCCCCCTTTTTGGAATTGGGGATTGCCTCCAGGATTCATCTGGAAGAATGTGTAGGCAAAACTCACTGAAATAAGATTGAAAGGGAAGAGTAATAAAGAGTAGTAAAAAGAAAGTAGCTCTACTGGGTTTTAAAATATATACTAAAACTGCAAAAATGAAGAGTATGCAAGAATTGCCATCAGATCAATGGGACACACACACAGACACACACCCTGCATTAAGTCCTAGTCTGATTTTCCATTCTATCTCCAGTCTACCTAATTCTACCTAATTCATTTGCTGTTCTTCATCTGTGCTGAAAATAACATCATTAAGAGTCAAGGCCCTAATTATGACATAGTGATTCTAAGGAGAGTATAAAAACTATTCTCATTATGTGCTTGCTTAAAGATGGCACAAAAAAATTCATAAAATGGAAACTGATTGCCGAATTATCACTTATTCCATGAAAGATAGAATCTAATTCACTATTTTATACTTTGTAGCCATAATGTAATATTCTGCAAACTGAATGAAGGTGCTCGAAGCAAATGATAAAACTCACAGTCAGCAATGATTTAAGTACTAGTTAGAAATCTTTCAAGATTTTGATGCACCGGCAAAATAACATGAGGTAACTAAAGAGATATGGTTGAGCATTATTTACAATACAGCATTTGTTTAGTGTCACATACAGACCTCATTTAGTGACTTATGTCAGTCCCACAGCAGACCAATTGTATTTTTCTCGAGTAAAGCGAATCTGTGACATTGGCAATTTGTGGGAACGCAAATAACATTTTCTTGTTCTTCTACAATAGAGCGCCACTGCTCCACCTTTCAGAAGCCCAAAGGTGTCATCGTGTCACCCCCGAACTGTGGCAAGCATCCAGCCAAACCTGGGACGATTTGTCAGCTGAGTTGCCACCAAGGATTCATTTTATCAGGAGGCAGAGAAGAAGTGAGGTGTACCACCTCTGGAAAATGGAGTGCCAAAGTTCAGACAGCTGTTTGTGAAGGTAGGTCCATACAATGGTCAGGTTAAAAACCAAATTCTATATAATGACACATTGGTGCAGTGTGGGACTGTCCCTCTCTGCAACTTTTGCTGCAAATCTATGGTAAAAGGATAGATGTAACCCCAGGAAATGCTATGAAGATGTCTGTTACAAAATCGTGGGCTCACAAAATCCAATTACAATGTACCAGGCAATAATAGAAGAAATAGAAAACTAAGGATGATATTAGAGCTGGAAATCAGGTTAAGTTTTCCATTGGGAGTTGAAGATCTTTGGGGAATTTCTGGCTTCTATAAAGCAGGTGAGATTAAGTTCATTTTTTTTTAAAAAAGCAAGTCATCATCCCTTTGAAACCTGCATCTCAGTACATTCACAAGAGAACATTGCCATCTTCCTAGCAACAAGAGCCGACTGCTATGAAAAAGAGCTATTGAGAGCAAGAAAGAGTTCTTAGAAGTAAAAATATAAATATCTCTAAGAGAAGGGTCAAAAAGTGGAGTGGATGTTGTTGAAAACAATATTAGTGATTTGACAAAGCAAACTGAGAATTCCTTCAGTATGGAGAACTGATAAACAAGGAACTTGAATATCCCAATGGATTAAGCCCAAAAGATGGAAGTTAAGAGATACCTGTGATAAATTGAGAAACCCCAATAAAGAGTTCCAGAAGCAGAGAGAGGATAAGGGATGGAGGAGAAGAATTTCCTACCAGTAGAAGAAAGATTCCCTGAGCTTCAGAAAGCCTTGAATTTTTTAATCAAAATAGCCTCAGACCTTGTTTATCTATTTTTATATAAAGTAGTATATATCTGTTAACCCCAAGCTCTTAATTAGTCCCTTCTCCCCAACAACAAGGTCCTACTGAGTAGCTCAGGGAACTATATTCAATATCTTGTAATAACCTATAATGGAAAAGAATCTGAAAAAATATATATACATATATATGTGTATATATATGTGTGTATATATATATGTATGTATGTATAACTGAATCACTTTGCTGTACACCTGAAACTAACACAACATTGTAAATCAACTATACTTCAATAAAAAATAAAGTACCATTACCAGAGAAATAGAGTTTATTGATCCATGTTCAAGAAAACAGTGAGTAATGTGACTCCAAAAAAAAATAGGGGCTTCCCTGGTGGCTCAGGTGTTGGGAGTCCGCCTGCCAATGCAGGGGACACGGGTTCAAGCCCTGGCCCAGGAGGATCCCACATGCCGCTGAGCAGCTAGGCCAGTGTGCCACAACTACTGAGCCTGTGCTCTGGAGCCCACGCTCCACAACTACTGAGCCCGCGTACTGCAATACTGAAGCCTGCGTGCCTAGAGCTTGTGCTCCGCAACAGGAGAGGCCACCGCAATGAAAGGTCCGTGCACCGCAACGAAGAGTAGCCCCCGCTTGCCACAACTAGAGAAAGCCCACGCGCAACAACAAAGACCCAACTCAGTCTAAAATAATTAATTAAAATAAAATAGCCTCTGAATGTTGGGCAGGCATACTTTCACTACTCCCGGTGAAATTTCCAAGGTCCAAAGTTAAGGAGAAAATCTGAAGTTTCCAGAGAGTAAAGAGAAATTTCACAAAGGAAATAAGGATCAGACTCACACTACACTTCTCATTTATAACTCTAAATGCCAGAAGGAAATGTAGCAGTGTTCTAAGAATACAGAGGGAAAATAGATATAAACTTTAAATTCCGAATCCATTCAAGCTAATATTCAAGTGTAAAGGAAAAATAAAATACTGCTTTAGATTTTAAGAGTTAATATGCTAATGCATCTTTGTGGGGGAAAATTGTCTTAAGTATTAGCCCCTCTGAGAAAAGGAAAATATAAATTGAATAAAATTTTAAAGGAGCAAGAAGGTGAGACACAAATTAGATCAATTCAGATATATTCAGCTGCAAGTTACAGAAGACCTAATTTAACGTAACTTAAGAGGATTTTATTATACCATGTAATAAGAACTTAGCTCTACAGTGACTGATGTGGCTATGTGGAATGTTAACCACATCTAATTCAGTATCTGTACTGCAAAGTTTCACACTGCAAAAAATATCATTGGCTTTAATTTGTTGTTTGTTTTGCCAGTACATTTTAGCACACTAATTAATTCCACTTGACAGCATTGTTTTCCAGTGCAGTTCCTTCCTGCCACAGTCAACATTCAGTTTTTCTGTCTCTTTATTTCATTCCAAAAATATTTATTAAACTCCTGTTATATGCCAGGAACTATATAATACAATGGGACAAGAGGTATCCTGGCATTCAAAGAACTTACATTCTTTGGGAGGAGAAAATTTAATTTCAAAATGGCAAAACGAGTTATGGTTAGGAAGGACAGAGGGCCATGGGAACCTGTGGAGTGAGCACCTAAAATGGACCAGTGGGGTCAGAGAAGCTTCCTGAGGAGCTTGTGTCTAAGCTGAGAATTAAAGGACAAGTAGGGGTTACCTGGGTAAAGGGGGAAGAGAGCATTGATTCAGGCAAATAAAAGAACATGGACAAAGACCCAGGTATAAGAAGAACCATGGTGCTCTCGTGGGACTGAGAGTATTCGATGTGGAGACTGAGTCCTGGTAGGGGATTTGTCAGAGAGGAGGGGATTTGTCCCCTCTTAGGGGAGCGGGTACCAGTTCAGGAAGGGCTTCATAAGTCATCCTGAGATACATTATCCTGAAGGCAGTTGTAAATTCTAAATCAGTCAGGAATTGGGATGTAAAAAGCGAGTCACAGAGTATTAGTATCTTTTTACCTCTCTCTTAAATGACTTAGAATTACACATTGATATGTTAACTGATTTGTGTATTTTCTGAATCAGATGTGGAAGCTCCTCAAATCAACTGTCCCGCGGACATAGAGGCTGAGACTCAGGAACAGCAAGACTCTGCTAATATCACTTGGCAAATCCCAACGGCTAAAGACAACTCTGGGGAAAAGGTAAGGTTTGAGCAAATATTTGCATCCTTTGTCAGATGGATTCTAAATACACTGCAAATATGTGTGCTATTGAAAACTTACTAATTAATGATAGTGCTCTCTCTAGCTGTGCTCATAAATGTTAATGTCCCATCTGATAGAAGAATGATCAGCCTTGAATTTTTCATTAGAAATTTCAGATGAAAATCTAGAAACGGAAACCCTTCATTGTGCGGATTCGTTGGCTGAGAATTCTTTGCCCCTTCCTAGGCTCTGAAGATCTTTTAAGAAAAAGAAAGATGGGGAATCAATCTTAGTTTCTGTTTTTAAGCATATGTTTTAAAATATGATCCTGAAATGATTGCATATTGGCCAGTCTGAAGAAGATAACATCAGTGTTTCTTACTCAGCTTTTTAAAAACCAGCATTATTCAGAACACAGTATTTTAGTATTGTATATACAGTAGCTTGAGATAATTATCCATCAGATGCTAGGAAAGGAATTAGGAATTTAACACCCTCTTAAATTTATACTTTTACTGTTCACATACATGAAGATGCCCTTAAATAGTTTTTACACCTGCATGTAAATATGTATGTAAGTTGTGTCATTCAAGGACATGTGCCATTCAAGGACACACACACAATATGTTCTGATAATTGTGTTGAATAAACACGATATACTTTAAAAAATCAAGATAACTTTTTAAAAGTGTATTATTAAATATAGTCATCGCTCTGTATATTACATCTCCAGGACTTATTTATTTTATAAGTGGAAGTTTGTACCTTTTGTCCACCTTCACCCATTTTGAGCACCCACATACCCCTCTTCTGGCAACCACCAAACTGTTCTCTGTATCTGTGATTTTTTTTTCCTGCCACTTACTAGCGAGATCATATGGTATTTATCTTTAGGTAACCAAAGACAAGGTAACTTTTAAATCTGATTTTAAAAGTGTCAATGTAAATTAGAGTACTTACTGTACTATAGGTGATGTGTGCATTGAGTGCTCCCTCATGTGTAGTTTCCACATTCTATTAAGAGGCCCATGAAAACATGCATTGTCATCATTATCATCATCATCCTGGTCATTGTCATCAAATACTAAGAAGAGTGCAGGGACATACTTCAGGATCCATGAGAATTTAGATTAAATGTAGCATCTGTGTGTTGAAATATTTTTTAAAAATACAGTGGAAAAAACCAATGGATTTGACCTCAAAAGTATTTCTCAGTTTTTAAAAATAAATTTATTTTTTTAATTACTTATTTTTGGCTGCGTTGGGTCTTCGTTGCTGTGCGTGGGCTTTCTCTAGTTGTGGCGAGCGGGGGCTACTCTCCGTTGCGGGCGGGCTTCTCCTTATGGTGGCTTCTCTTGTTGCGGATCATGGGCTCTAGGTGCACGGGCTTCAATAGTTGTGGTGCCTGGGCTCAGTCGTTGTGGCTCGTGGGCTCTAGAGCACAGGCTCAGTAGTTGTGACACACGGGATTAGTTGCTCCACAGCATGTGGAATCTTCCCACACCAGGGATCAAACCCATGTCCCCTGCATTGGCAGGTGGATTCTTAACTACTACGCCACCAGGGAAGTGCCTCAATTTGTATTTTTAATAGTTCTCTAGCAAACTAGAGAAAAATGCTTCAAATATGTCAAATGTTAGAATGTTTATTATATCACATATTAATATAAATTTATCTTTATCACATTATAGTTTTCAAACGGACTAAGAAGGCAAACATATGGTTCAAAAAGGGAAAAATATATCTATATCATGCAATCATATGAGAATTTAATCTTACCATAATACATTAAGAAACTGCAAATTAAAACAATGACCTCATGCCATATTTTTTTTTTTTTGCTGTACGCGGGCCTCTCACTGCTGTGGCCTCTCCCGTTGCGGAGCACAGGCTCCGGACACACAGGCTCCGCGGCCATGGCTCGCGGGCCCAGCCGCTGCGCGGCATGTGGGATCTTCCGGGATAGGGGCACGAACCCGTGTCCCCTGCATCGGCAGGCGGACTCTCAACCACTGCGCCACCAGGGAAGCCCACATGCCATATTTTTGATTTACCAAAAGGTAATGATATTTAATATAGATCAAAGAACTTTGAATGGGAACTTTGACAATGATACTATCAAATACTAACAATGGGAATGCAAATTTTTACCATGATCTGGGAAATAAATTTTGTATTATCTATCAATAAAATGCTAATGACTTTGAGGTTAATAATTCTGTTTCTGGAAATTTATTATAAGGACATAATAAAAATATTTTAAAATTATCTGTACAAAACTGTTATCATAGTGCTGCTTACAACATTAAAATTTGGGACCAATTTAAATGTCCTTGAATAGATTTTTCTTTTTAAAAATTGGCATGTATTTATTATATAGGTTATAAAGATATTTAAGAGTCATAAGTTCTAAAAACTATGTAAGAGCATAAAAAATGTATTAAGGTATTACGTTTAATAAAAAAGGAACAACATTTCGGGGGCTTCCCTGGTGGCGCAGTGGTTGAGAGTCCGCCCGCCTATGCAGGGGACACGGGTTCGTGCCCTGGTCCGGGAGGATCCCACATGCCGGGGAGCAGCTGGGCCCGTGAGCCGTGGCCACTGAACCTGCGCGTCCGGAGCCTGTGCTCCGCAGCGGGAGAGGCCACGGCGGTGAGAGGCCCGTGTACCGCAAAAAAAAAGGAACAACATTTCATATGTATCCCAACTCTATAAACTATATAGATAAATAGTCTAGAAAGAAGTATACCAAAGGCTATGTCTGATTTTTTTTTCCTTTTTGCTATACATAAAATATTGTGTCTTTTTGACTTCACTTTGCTAATAATATATAAACCAAAAAATAATAAAAGTACTATTAATATTAACTTTAACTTTCCAAATATTTCTCTCCAATAGGTGTCAATCCACGTTCATCCACCTTTTACCCCACCTTATCTTTTCCCAATTGGAGATGTTGCTGTCACGTACACAGCAACTGACCTATCCAGCAACCAAGCCAGCTGCACTTTCCATATCAAGGTTATTGGTAAGTCTTCAAAGTACTTGGGTAGGATTGTGAAAATAATCCAGTACCCCCAAAGACTTTCCTTCTCCTTTATCTTCAACAACTCCTTTCTCACTGATTCTTCCTTCTGTCATTGAAGCCTACTGAAGCCACTTCCTCTTTGAAACCTACGTACTCTTTAATTATCACTCTGTCTCTTTGACCCCTTCCTATATGAGCCTTTTGAAAAGTTCCCAATGGTTGCCATCTCTTTTGGCTTAACTGCCATTTATTCTCAAAGTCACTCAAGTCTGGCTTCTGTCTCCTTCACTCATAGAAACTACTTGCATCAAGGTTACCGTGATCTCTAGAGCTAATCCTACTGCACACTTTTTAGTCCTTATTTGACATGTTTCCATAGATTTTACATTATTAACAATGCTCTCTTTATCAAAACTGCCTCCCATAGCTTCTCTGATATCAGTCTTTCTGGTTTTTTCCCCCCATTATTCTCATTTTTCCTCCTTGATTGCTTTTTTAGGCTTCTCTTCCTCAGACCAACTCTCAAATGTGGATCATCCCCAGGATTCCAGCCTTGGCTCTCTTCTCTTTCTTTCTCTCTAGTTTTCCTGGTAATTTTGTTAACTGACAGCTCCCAGATTTCTATCTCCAGCTCAGATTTCTCTTCTGAAATCCAGAGCAGTATATAATACTGCCTACCGACTTTCCCACGTGGGTGCCCCACAGGCACTTCAAACTCACCCAAACCTAAAGTATTTCTTAGCTCAGAAAATGGAGTGAAGACCTAGCTACCATGCAGAAATCTGGAAGTCATTCTTGATTCCCCTCCCTCCATCACCAACATCTAATACCTCATCAGGTTCTACTGGTTTCATCTCCTTAATATCTCTGAAATCTGTCCCAGTCTCTCCATCCTCACATCCCACTGCTATACATCACTCCTTCTTTTTTATTTTACTTTATTGTTTTGGTTTGGTTTACTCCATCATCTCCCAATTGCTGTTTGTGCTTTCAGTCAATTCAGTAGATACCAGATACCCACCAGCAAGACTTAATACATGAAGAATATATGAAGTGGTCTGTAGCACTCACGAGCACAGACTCTGAACCCAAACTGCTTGACTCCATAGCCAGCTCTCCCACTTAAAAGTGGCAGTGTAACCAGTCACCTCTCTCTGCCTCCGTTTCTTCATCCAGAAATAGAATTAATAAATATATTACCTTCTAGGGTTATTGTGAGATTTTTGATTAGTTAAGATATACAAACTGCTCAAGGTGGTGCCTGACACATTAAGCTCTGTGTAAATACACTAACATTTTTGTATTTTGGTCTCAGATATATATATATATATATATATATATATATATATATATATATATATATAATTTTTTTTAAAGGAGATGTTGAGGGTAGGAGTTTATTAATTAATTAATTTATTTTTGCTGTGTTGGGTCTTCGTTTCTGTGTGAGGGCTATCTCTAGTTGTGGCAAGTGGGGGCCACTCTTCATCGCGGTGCACGGGCCTCTCACTGTCGTGGCCTCTCTTGTTGCGGAGCACAGGCTCCGGACGCTCAGGCTCAGTAGTTGTGGCTCACAGGCCTAGTTGCTCCGCGGCATGTGGGATCCTCCCAGACCAGGGCTCGAACCCGTGTCCCCTGCATTAGCAGGCAGATTCTCAACCACTGCGCCACCAGGGAAGCCCTCAGATATATTTTTAATGTTTATTTTAAAATTCAGTACATTAAATTCATTTTAAGACTTTTACATAACCTCTTGTAATAACTAAAGTGTATCAAACTGGCTTCTTACCCTAGAAATGATAGGTTTTGGTGAAGGTAGATAAAAAGACTCATATAAAAGTCAGTCTAGTTCATGTCATAGTGCTTAGTTGTTTTTAATTGCTTTTTCAAGGTTGTTTTAAGCATGAACTTTATCAGTCATGTGAAAAATACGTTGGGTTTGTTTTCATGGTGCTGTGATTTTATTTTTATTTTTATTTTTATTTTTTTTGTTACGTGGGCCTCTCACTGTTGTGGCCTCTCCCCTTGCGGAGCACAGGCTCCGCGGCCATGGCTCACGGGCCTAGCCGCTCCGCGGCATGTGGGATCTTCCCGGACCGGGGCACGAACCCCTGTCCCCTGCATCGGCAGGCGGACTCTCAACCACTGCGCCACCAGGGAAGCCCGGTGCTGTGATTTTAAACAAGAAAATGTGATTCAAGAGTTTGCCAAGTTTTCGTTTTTCACAATGAAGAGTCAGCATGATGAAATGTAAAAAGTGTACTCGAGTGTCTAGCTAGACACTAGCTGAATTTTCAAATTATGAAAGAGAGAGGAAATGGGGGGGAGGAGGGGACAGGAGAAGGAGGGGGAAAGAGAGAGTGGGAGAGAAAGGGAGGGGGAGAGAGAGAGACACCAAAAATATTCCAAAGCCTACATTTTCTTGTTTTCCTCAGATGATGGGGGTGTTGGTGTCTTAATGATAAATGAGAGGAAATAGGAACGCTTTTGCTTAACATTCCACAGAGTGCTGCCTCACTTGCTTTTAATGGACTTCCTCTCCCTCGTGGAGACAATGCATCTGGCTGGTACCTCCAATTCTTTGAAAGACATTGGCCTCGTCTTACTGCTCTCCTGTCCCTGAACTTCAACTTTAAACTGTTTGGCTAAAATCAGATAAATTTAGAAAATCTTGGAACTATTTCATTTGCAATTTCTTTTGGGAAAATAGTAAATACTGTCAGATTTGTCAATTTAACTATGAATTGGCTTGATTCAGCATTCTCAAAGTGCACTGGCCTCCTACGAGCATTCCTTCATTCTTTTCTTTATTCAGCAACTTTTTCTGAGCATCTGTTGTGGGCCAGGTGCCCTGCTAGGCCATGGAGACCTAAATGTGAGCAAAGGAGGCTCCACTGCTGGTTGACAGAGTTTACAGCCTGGGAAAGTAGTAAACCAAAGATCCTGTACTAAGGAAATGACAAACATGAGGAAAAGAGAAAAACTGAACATTTATGCCTAAGACTTAGCTTAAAACAAAAATCTATATATTCTCCAGAGGTAGAGCTCGTTTAATTTCAGAATTATATGTTTCCATATGTCACTGATAGTATATCATCCTAGTCTTGAGGCCTATGACTATAATTTACCAGCTTAATGACCTAAGGCAAGTCTCTTAAATTTGCCTGGTTTAAGATTCCTTAGCTATATAATTAGAAAAGTAGTATCCATCCAGTCTCCCTCAAAGGCATGTTATTACAGATAGATGGACATTTCAAAAGTGTAAACATTAATAGTTATGTTAAAATTTCCTCCTTTACACCTTCCTTATTGTCCTTTACTGACATCCTAAAAATTCCACCACATTCCGTCAGAGCTTTGAAACCTGGCTCATTCGCGCCACCACCTCAAACCCCTCCTTCAGTGTAGATTACAGTGCCCAGCAACAGACTCACAGTTCTTTCATTTCTACCATGGCTTTCACCCCCTCTCCACTGTAGCCCCCCATTCCCATGTCCACACCCTGTTCTTTGTCTTTACCTGGAATTTATCAACCTTAGGAATCTTAGACTCCAGTGTCCCATCTATGGACATAACCTCCTGGCCTTACAACAATACAACAGCCTCACTTAATCTTAGGTATTCTACAGCATGACTCAGATCTCTGCCCATTGGTCCTTCCATTTAGCATCTATCAGCCCTTCCGTTAAGAAGAGGATCGTGGGAATGATCCCAGTGAAGTGACTGCTTTGGTCATTTCACGCCTTCCAATTAACTGGGAAGGTTTTCTACACTTCTAGGTGGATCAGCTCAACTACCAGTGGCGAAACTCACAAATTAAATGCTCATCGTATCCTGAATTTGCCTTTCATACTGCTGTGCTCATGGTGATTTTAGCAATCTGGTATTCCTTCTTCAACAGGCAGAGGGAAGTATAGCAAGAATCAGCTTTTTCTTTTGATGTTGAGGTCAGGGATGAAACATACCTCATCATCAAAGGGACCCCAGGGCCAGCCTTGTGTCTAACAAGGTCAAGGTTCTCTGCCAGCACAAGTAGACTTCAGTTCTCTCTTGCAACCTTCCTCATCAGTTTTGAACATCAATTGTGACTTCATTCTCTGATTTCATGTTCTTTAGATGTAGAACCACCTAGCATAGACTGGTGCAGATCCCCTCCTCCAGTCCAGGTCTCCGAGAAGGAGCATGCTGCCACCTGGGATGAGCCTCAGTTCTCGGACAACTCAGGTGAGAATGCAGAGATCGTGTTGTCAGTATGTTACTGCCGAATTATACTTTATTTTAAAAAGCTTTTAAAAAGGTAAAAGAGAAATGAAAAGCAAATTACATCTAAATAGAATGAATAATTATATAAGGTAATATGTTTTAATGTTAGGATAATTATATATAATTTAACATTATTAATCTTACCTATTCATGGCTTTTCCTTTCATTCAGTATTCAGTGGACATTATTAAATGTGTACAAGGTGTTTTCTTTGAAAGTGTTCTAATAAATTCATTGAGTCTCTAAGCTTCCATTGTCCTAAAGACATAAACTATGCATCCTATTGGTAACTCTAATGCAGTTCTATGTTTTCATACTCAGTTCTTAAACATTTGTCCAAAAAGTTATAAAAATTCATGGGAAAACAGAAAAAAATGAGCTAATATAGCTGAAGTTCACTTTAAAGCTTTGACCAAAACCCCAAAAACTATAAGAATGCAAGTTAAATAGATTTCTTAATTAAATTTCCAGTATTCACAGAGACTGACCTATTCAAGGAAAATAATTTATTTAGTAAGAATGCCTTAATTTAATAGGTTTTTGAGGCAACAATTTCTGTGTTATAGCATAAAATTATATCTTTTATTTTCTACTAGCGGCCAAATCAGTACAAATAGAATGCCCAGCTGGTTTGTATAAATAGAAAATGAAAATTCAAATAAAATAAAGTGACTGCACACAATAACCCTCAAATTGGATTCCTTCTTTCCCCTTCTTTCCTTTCTAGGGGCTGTGTTGGCCATCACCAGAAGTCATACACCAGGAGACCTTTTCCCTCATGGGGAGACGGTAGTGCGGTACACAGCTACTGACCCCTCAGGCAATAACAGAACATGTGACATCCACATTATCATAAAAGGTATACTCTACATAAGCCTCCAAAAATCTAGTTGAACTTGATATATGTAATCGCTGTTGCACTCTATTTTGTGAAAGAAAATAGTCTGTGAGCAGTAGATGTTTAAAGTTAGAATACTGACAGATTTTACTGGGATTTCTGATTATTATTCCTTCACTTCATGGTAAATAGAAATATTTTCTTCCGGGGTAGTCTTTAATTAATGACTTATTAACATTTTCTCCAAAGTTGTAAAGTATTGTTGTCATGATCCTATTTTGAATGCTTGAGGAGACAGATTCAGAAAATGTATTTCCTATGTAATGTTATCTGGTTTTCATTTTTCTTAAAAGAATGCCAAAAATAACTCGCAAATCAGAAGTACTTTATCTTTTCATAAAATATGCACAGTTACACATAGGTAATTAATTACCCATAAATACACATAGGTACAGTTTTTTAACTATACCCACCTAGGAATCAAAAAGCAGACTTTGCAACAATCCCACACTAAGGATTTACTGTGAGAGTTTTTCTAGGAGTAGTGGTGGACAGGAGGAATCCTTTTCAAAATTCAGCTTAGACTCCTGGATTTTAATTTGTATTTCTTATACCACTGTATATGAGTAATACGATTTTTTTTACACAGGTTCCCCCTGTGAAGTTCCATTTACACCTGTAAATGGGGATTTTATATGTTCTCAAGATAGTGCTGGAGTTAACTGCACATTAAGTTGCTTAGAGGGCTATGATTTCACAGAAGGGTCTACTGACAAGTATTATTGTGCTTATGAAGATGGTATCTGGAAACCACCATATTCCACTGAATGGCCAGACTGTGCTAGTAAGTTCTAATTATTTTCTGGACTCCTTTCATATGTGTGAATATGTATTTGTCTGCCTGTGTGTATAAATTTCTAAACATTAAAGGGAAAAATTGCTTTAATATAGGGATTAGGTTTGGTGAGTGGAAAATGATGCTGTGAATTTGAAGTGTTTGCAGATAAGAGAAATGCTTGTCCCTTGACTTAAGTTATTAGCCACCCAGAGTCTTGCTATTCATCGGATTGCTATAGGATAAGATTCAGTTTATGGCAAAACCATCTTGGTGCTCTCATTTTTATTTACCAGAATTATCCGAAGAGACTTGTCAGCATGTCATTCTTGACTTGTAAACTTCAACTTATAAAGTATAGTCTTATAGTCTTTAGAAGAGCTTATGTTTAAAGTAAGAGCCAATATACGTGATGCAGTGAGAGATCAGTCACATTCTCTTTAGAAGTGATTTAGATTTAGAGCTATTCTGTAATCTTATATATTATTATAAGAATAACCCAATATCTTTGTCTAGTGTAAATAATATTTTCTGGAGTGAATCTTTGATCTAGTACTGTAGATGAAGTTTAAATGCCAATGTCTTAGAAAAAGAGTAAAGCCCACTTAGTTGAGCTATTTTTCCCCCAAATTTGGGAAGCAAATAAAAGTGATATCACTCACCTCTATCACAGATTTAGACAGTAGGATTTTAATGGTGATGCTATTAGGAGACATCATCTCTGAATATTCCGAGACATCTTGCTGAGTCTAAATTCTAAGCTTCTGATCCAAGGAAAAATTTATCTTTATGAACTTACACTTTCAAGAAATAGAATTTCACATAGTATTCAGAAATTTTTCAATGTCTAGTGGTTGAAAATATAATATAAATGTATAAGTTATAAGTTTACATAAATATAAATTATAATATCTTTGATGCAGCTAGGATTTTTCAAAGATTCCCAGGAATATAATGAGGAGAATTTTTATATCTCTTTTTCTCTTAAATGCTCCTTTTTTTATATGATTGGAAGGTAAAGAATAATATATCAAAGCAAACTTATCACCGGGTAACTGGGTACAGAGCTGCTTGGCTCATGGTTTATCATGATCAGTTAATGCCTGGAAACGTTCCTTAACTGTCCTCTTTTGTTTTTATAACAATCCCAAAAATCATGTCAGGATTAAAATACCAAGTTACAGTTATTCCACAGAAAATTAAATCGTTGTTTTGAAAACACTAAGCAACTGGAGCTGTTTTTTCCAACATTTTCCAGTAAAACGTTTTGCAAATCATGGGTTCAAGTCCTTTGAGATGCTGTACAAAGCAACTCGTTGTGATGACACGGATCTGTTGAAGAAGTTTTCTGAAGCATTTGAGACCACCCTGGGGAAAATGGTATGTCAGTAGCATTCCTTTGTTGTTTGCCATATTTGAAAGGACGCTCGCTGTTGAGTTTTTTGTAACCTCTCTGGGTCACCTGCAACAAAAATTCTTTGTCCTGATGATTCCCTTCTTCTTTGTGACCCAAACTTGCTCCTCATATTTAGAATTATTCATACGTTTTTGGACTTCTGGAGTGAATTATATGTAAATCTGTGTTAAAGCACTTTGAATTTTTTAAAACACTCCAAGTCAGAAAGGGAAGCTTAGGGTCCATGTGGTTTGAGAGTGTCTGCTTTGTTATTTAAAGTATGACAAAAATGCCATTGTAGACTGTATTTCTTTTATGATGAGGAGATCATTGAACATTTAAAGGATTTTCTTTTTCATGTGTTTTCGTTTAGGACTCTTTCAGTGATTCCAGGAAAGCAAAATGATATATTTAACTGTATTGAATGTCTTGAAGGCAGGAAATGATGACACATATATATATATATATATATATATATGTATATATGTGTGTGTATATATATATATATATATATATATTTGTACCCATAACAGAGTTGAGTGGCTTAGATTTTGGATAGATTCTGAAAGTAGATGTAGTAGTAGTAGTAGTAGTAGTAGTAGTAGATTTGATACAGAGCGTGAGAGAAAGAGAGGCATCAAGGAGATGGAGTGTACAGGAGCATAGATACAAGAGTGATTCCACATGGTGATGTAAGTGTGTGAAGGAAAGATCTTTTGTGACTATTTGATCTGTGAAAAAAGATGCGGAATGATCAGCCTGGAGTGTGGATGGGGAGGAGTTGCTGGAGGTTTGAGAAAACAGAACATGGTATAAAATAATTTTCTAGGAGAGCATAAATGAATATTCTAGGGAAATGTAGTAGGCTTGGCAGTAAGCAGCATTGTGTTTTCTCCTAAGCTATAGTTGAGCATGTGGGCACAAATGTGGAGAAAGCAGAACAATGAATTTAACCAGGGTTAAAGGTTCTCCAGGCAAACAAATTGAGGAGGGTGCATGCACGGGAGTAATTCATGGTGGTAGACCATGGGATCCAAGATGGGTAAATAAGGAAGTGAAGACATCAGGAGCTGAGAGACAGTGAGGAGGTGGGTAGCATCAGTGGATTATAGATTCTGATGAAGTCAAAGAATTATTGGATTCTTGGGAGTAGGAGAAGGTACAGTTACTGGTAACGATGAGGTCTGAGGGTATGATCATGAGACATACCCTCAAGTGTATGTCTCACGTATGTCAAGTGACAAAGTAGAGCTGGGGGCTTCCCTGGTGGCACAGTGGTTGAGAATCTGCCTGCTAATGCAGGGGACACGGGTTCGAGCCCTGGTCTGGGAGGATCCCACATGCCGCGGAGCAACTAGGCCTGTGAGCCACAACTACTGAGCCTGAGCGTCCGGAGCCTGTGCTCCGTAACAAGAGAGGCCACGACAGTGAGAGGCCCGTGCACCGCGATGAAGAGTGGCCCCCGCTTGCCACAACTAGAGATAGCCCTCACACAGAAACGAAGACCCAACACAGCAAAAATAAATAAATTAATTAATAAACTCCTACCCCCAACATCTTCTTTAAGAAAAAAAAAAAAAAAGTAGAGCTGGAAGAGGAAGTGAGACTCCAAGGTGATAGAAGGATCAGCTGGGTGGATGCAGAAATCACCGAGGGCTGTAACAGGGGTGGTTACCAAGCGCTCTTGGAATGAGAGGGTGACTCAGAGTGGGGGAGGGCTGTAGGTGATGGCCACAAGGAGGGTCAGTGTGTGGTATAGTTGATTGCAGGAGCTTCAAAACTCTGAGGCTTCAAGGAGGTTCATGGGAGCATGATCTGGAAACAGCAATGAAGAGTGAGGAAGGCACTTCCTCCATGCCCACCACCTAAGAAAACTAGGAAGTCAGGTTTCATTGAGAGCAAAAATGAAGAGAACATAAAGAGAGGAGGTGAAAAAAAAATAATAATAGGAGATTGGTTGATTACTGACTGTGCGTTTCAGAGGGCATCAAGAAAGGTTTTGAGGACTTGGAGAAGGGTGGGAGATAGGGTCAGAGAAAAGGGATCTAAAGAGCCATTAATAAAATGTTGTAAATCAACTGCACTTCAATTTTAAAACCAAATGGGGTGAAAGTTAAGAGACAAGAGATATCCCAAGAGTCCTGGGTTTCTTGTGGTAAGTGATATAAACTGAAAGAAGAGGCATGAGGCTAATCTTGGTGGTCCACAGGCACTTAGAGGAGGTAGGGGAGGGCATGGAGGAGGGTCAGGAGCCTTTTTAAGGGCAGACAGAGCTCTAGGGCCCTCCCCTCCCCCTGCTGATGGAGATGTGAAGGCCAGAGGAGCAAAGGGCTTATCCAAGGCACACCCAGATGTGAAGTACATTTTGTCCTCTTCATTTTTTATTTGCAGGTCCCATCATTTTGTAGTGATGCTGATGACATTGACTGCAGACTGGAGGACCTGACCAAAAAATACTGCCTCGAATATAATTATGAGTATGAAAATGGCTTTGCAATTGGTAATGAAATTATTTAGTGTGGGTAGTTGGCAAAACTGATCTGCAGACTAAGAAAATCATTCCAGAAGAGTGGGGCAAACTGGAAAAATGATCTTTTATTCATTTATTCATCAAGTATTTTAGGATGACTGGATAACTTGATACTGTGCTTAATGATCTTTATAAATATATTACATTTGGGGTATCAAATAAATTCTTTCAAAATATTAGCCAAAATGCCTCAGGATGGTAAGCGCTAAGAAAACTAAGTCACATTATGATTGTAAAATTCAAATATTCATATGAGATCTTAGAAGAGAATAGTAATAACTATAAAGTACTAACAGCAAATTTTATATGGCATTTAACTTAAATTGCAAGAAAGCCATTTATTCAAGTCTAATATACCTTCAAGTGGAATTCTGATGTTTTCTTCATGCAGAGTCTGAACACTTTTTTCTTGTTTTTTTTTTTTTTGAGATATAATTGACATATAACTTTTATTATAGCTACTCCAAAGTCTGCTGTGTGATTTTTTTTTGGCTGGTCCATCTGGCCATTTAGCTTACTGTCTTCAGATTTCTAGATTTCAGTTGTGTCTCTCAATTAGCAAAATTGTCCTTTCCAGTAATTATTTTTATTTCATTCTTATAAAACTGTCCAGAACTTGCAGAGTAATGTTTTAAAATATAATAGTGATAACAAAATAGTGTTGTGTTTAAAGCACATGAACTCTACAAGCAACTAGTAAGGTCCAAATCCTGGCTTCCCCACCAACTAGGTGTGTGGTCTTGAGCCCAAGTTCTCAAACCTCTCTGTGCCTCCATTTTCTCACCTATAAATTGGGTATATAAGAGTACTGAACTCATAGAGCCATTGTAAGGATTAAATGAGGAAGTACAAGTATAAATAAAGTGCTTAGAAGGTTATTTGAGACAGTATTAATTCACATGACAGCAGACATCCTTTTTGTTTCTGACACTAGTCATGTTTTTCGTGATTCAGCACTGAGTGACGTTGAAAGTTGCTTTAGATTTTTAAATCTAAAAATATTATTTGTGCATATATGTTTATTGCAAAAATTTGAAAAATGCTAAAGAACAAAGAATGATATTGAGATAACTTGCAATTCCAGAAATAACTCTGTTAATATATTAATGAATATGTAACTGTACGTGCATATGTATGCTGACCCATACTATTTTGTAAACGTGAATTTTTGGGTAAGATTTTATTCAGGACATTTTTATGTCATAAATATTATACTTCAATACAATTTTAATATCTACATATTATTTTATGAGTCAGTTTGCCATAATTTATATAAACAATTTCCTATTGGTAGGCCTTAGGTTGTTTTCCAATTTTAACTATTATGTACAGCTTCTCAGTGAACATATTGGACATTAAAGTTTTAGATAGAAAAACACAAGGTGGCATTGGCAGGGGAGCTGGCAGTGGCACATCTAGAATAACAATGCCTCTTCTGTCACACATGACCCAGGTTTCCCTCAACCCCCAGATTGTTGAGGTAGGTTGCAGGGGTGCAGGGATACACACAGAGGGAGTCAGTTGTCATCATGAGGCTTTGAGATGGGTGATGTTTGTCATTCTAGAAGGATCCAGATGGCATGTGGTACAAGTGATCCTAAGAGACAACCCTTCCTCCTTGAGTGTCCTCACAACAGAGTCACAAGATCAGCGTAATAGTTATAACACCTTGGCAAGTCATAATGTATGGAAAATAAAGGGCCAATAAATATATTAAAATTCTTTGATCTTATAATAATCATGTAGTTCAAATGAAAACTAAAATGAGATGCCATTTTTGACCTGTCAGATTAACAAATTTGAATAAGAGTCATAACACCCAGAATTGGCAAGGGTGTCAGGGGAAAAAAATCATATTCATATATTGTGTGTAGCGGAGACATTGAAGGGCATTTGACGATATGTATCTAAAGGATTAAAAATGCTCAGACCCAGAAATTCCACTTCTAAGGATATTTCTCAAGATAAAAGTCATGCTAATGTACAAACATGTACCACATTTTATAAATTCTAAGATGTACACTTTTCATTTGGGCATCTCTGAAGTTGGGATGTGTCTTCTCATTAATGGTGTCTTAAACTTTATGAAATGTGTATGTATAAGGATGTTCTAAAATTTTGAAATAACCTAAAAGTCTGAAGATAGAAACCTGCTTAGTTTGTAGTATAGCTATAGAAGAGAATATTATGAAACCATTTGACACAGAAATATTACATTTTTGAAAAAATTTGAAAAACGATTACCAAATAATATACATATAGTATGATCTCGTTTTGTTAAAAGTGCGGTATGTTTATTTTTATTCTAGCTATATATGTATATGTATGTATGCATAAATGTGTTTGTGTGTGTTTATATATTCATAGAAAAAATTCTTGCCTAAAATGTTATGGTCATTATTTCCATGCGATGGAATTATAAGTAATCTTTTATATTTTTCTCTTTGCTAACCTGTTTTTTTTTCTATCAACATAATGGCTACATGACACTTGTGGGACAAATGTTTAAGTGAAAAACAAAAATATTGAGCCCAGTTCTTTTTAATGGCCCAAAACGTGAATTAAGCTAAAAAAAAAAAAAAACCCTCAAAACCCAACTTACTCAAGTGGACAAGCCTGTATAAATAGAATTTGATGTTTAAAGCACCTAACTAAGCAACAACAGTATGCCTAGACCAATATTAATATCATTTACTATCACTGAGGTTTTAGAATGAGTCAAATATAAGCTAGATAGTTTGCATAAATTAGCTCAATTATTCCACAGGCAAACCTATGAGGTAAGCACAATTGTCTCAGTTTAGACACAAAGAAACTGAGATTCAGAGAGATGAAAGGAGCTTGACTAAGATTGTGCAGCCGTACAACGTATATGAGAAGCCACAGTCTGAATCCATGTGGTTGATCACAGTGATATGGAGGGCATCTAAAGAATCACGTGTAGCCATGCTGCCTCCAGCATAGTTTCCTAACTGTGTAATCATTTAACTTACATGCTGCCCTCAGAAACTACCCCCACCTTTGAAATATAATGCAGATATGCAGATATTTGAACAATCTTCACAAAAGGAAATCTGTTTACATGCATTAAGTTTATAGCACTGATATAAAAAAGCAAGAATGGAGCAAACCCTGAAGGGAAATAGGAATTGATTAAAATCTGTACCTCCTCCCATTTCCTCTAAAGTTAAGGTAGTTTATTATTAGGTCAAGGATAGAATGCTTTAAATGCCTGTATAGCTCTACAGAGACTTTACTTTATACTTTTAATGGAATTCATTGGTAATCTAAACTTAATATGAAGCGCCTAAAGCTACAATATGATATTACAGATGAGACCTTGTATATGGTATATTATGGGCAATTTAAGCAATGATCAAGGACAGTTTGATTTGTGGCCTAACATTAGAACCTAAACGCTGATAAAGGTGCAACTGTAACATCTTTTGTCTCTCTGCCCCAACTGTCCAGGACCTGTCGGCTGGGGTGCAGCTAACAGGCTGGATTACTCTTATGATGACTTCCTGGACACTGTGCGAGAAACACCCACGGGCACTGGCAAAGCCAGATCTTCACGGATTAAAAGAAGTGCCCCATTATCCGACCACAAAATTAAGTTAATTTTTAACATCACAGGTAAGGATAGACTATCTATTTGAAAAGGTTAATATAGTGGGAAATTCTTGGTTGGAGACCTGTTTTTCAAATTTTCTATTTGTTATCATTATTAGGAAATGACCCTGGAACTGAAAATTAGGGCAAGCACAATCAACCAAGTTTTGTCATTTTTTTCTTAATATCACAGATGTATTTTATAGTTCCCATAGCAACAAGCCCCCTGCTTTGTGCTCATCTTGACATGATGAACTATGGTGTGTTTTTAAAAAGTGAGAGTTTGCAGGAATTTAATATGTAATCATGAAGAACTCCACAAAAGGGTGATGTAGATCCAGCATAGGAGAGAAAGATTAAAACAAATCATGGTGTTCTTAATATTCTCCAGGTACTAGTTGCTCAGTAAGTGGTGTTTAAGTTTCAGTTTATTTTTCCTGGAAGATTTTTAATATGCTATTTCTCTTTGGTAAAAACTCAGTACAAATGGCTTCCTGCAACACCATGTGTGTGTGTTATGTTTCCTCTTGTTTCGTTTTTATCTCAGCTAGTGTGCCCTTACCCAATGAAAGAAATGATACCCTTGAATTGGAAAATCAGCAACGACTCATTAAGACGTTGGAAACTATCACAAATCGACTGAAAAGGACCCTTACTAAGGAGCCCATGTATTCCTTTCATCTTGCATCTGAAATGCTTGTAGCTGACAGCAATTCCTTAGAAACCGAAAAGGCTTTCCTCTTCTGCAGACCAGGCTCCATGCTGAGAGGGCGTATGTGTGGTAAGACTTCTCCCTGTAATCAAAAATATTTGGTGCCTACTGGGTCAAATGACATGGATAGAGTCGTTTTACAACTCTAAAGGGATATTGTGATGAAAGCTACATTTTCTTATTGTTACGTGCTTAGTGTCTCAAAAGTCTAGATAACCACTATTGGTCACGACAAGAAAATTATTTTAGGTGAGCGACTCAAATCTAAGTTTTATTTTTAGATCTTTAGACCTCACAGCTTTCAGCAGCAACTCCAATAACAGAAACTCATACTTTCTGACCACTCATGTGTGCTGGCTGAGCACGTCTCATGTGTTTAATCCTGTTTAGCTACTGTATGAGGTACCATTCTTTTTTTTTTTTTTTTTTTTTTTTTTTTGCGATACGCGGGCCTCTCACTGCTGTGGCCTCTCCCGTTGCGGAGCACAGGCTCTGGACCCGCAGGCTCAGCAGCCATGGCTCACGGGCCCAGCCACTCCGCGGCATGTGGGATCTTCCCGGACCGGGGCACAAACCCGTGTCCCTTGCATCAGCAAGCGGACTCTCAACCACTGCGCCACCAGGGAAGCCCCGAGGCACCATTCTTATTAAGTACATTTTATACATGAGAAAACTGAAGCCAGGGAGGCTAAGAACTTACCCAGTAAGTCTTACCATTTAAGACAGTAAGTGGTGTAGCCGAGATTCCCACCCAGGCAGCCAACATGAAATTCACATAGCATAAAGTGAACCATTTTAAAGTGTACAATTTAGGGACTTCCCTGGTGGCACAGTGGTTAAGAATCCGCCTGCCAATGCAGGGGACATGGGTTCGATCCCTGGTCTGGGAAGATCCCACATGCCACAGATCAACTAAGCCCATGCGCCACAACTACTGAGCCTGTGCTCTAGAGCCCGCAAGCCACCACTACTGAACCCACGTGCCACAACTACTGAAGCCTGCGCACCTAGAGCCCGTGCTCCGCAACAAGAGAAGCCACCGCATTGAGAAACCCGTGCACTGCAGAGAAGAGTAGCCCCCACTCACCACAACTAGAGGAAGCCCGTGCACAGCAACGAAGACCCCACAAAGCCAAAAATAAATAAATAAATTTATTTTTTAAAGTATACAATTCAGTGGTATTTAGTACAATCGCAATGTCATTCAACCGTCACCTCTATCACAATTCCAGAACATTTTCATCACCCCGAAAGGAGACCCCAGACCCATTAAACTTCCATTCCCCATTCTCCCTCCCCCGAGTCCCTTAGCTTTTACCCCTATTTTAGACTGTCACAATCTGGATCAGTTCCAGGCTCTTTCCCTAATGAGTCATCATTTTTTTTTTTTGCGGTACACGGGCCTCTCACTGCTGTGGCCTCTCCCGTTGCGGAGCACAGGCTCCGGACGTGCAGGCTCAGTGACCATGGCTCACGGGCCCAGCCGCTCTGCAGCATGTGGGACCCTCCTGGACCGGGGCACGAACCCGTGTCCCCTGCATCGGCAGGCGGACTCTCAACCACTGCGCCACCAGGGAAGCCCCATAGTCATCATTTATAGAGGGCAGGATCTCCTCTGACCAAACTCTGTACACTCCATGGAACCAACTGACATGAGTCTTCTGTTAACCTCTCTGTAGGTTGGGGCTCTTGTGTCCTGGTCGGAAAACCTTCCTCAACAGTTCTTATTGCTATTCCCAGAGCTCAGTGGAGTTTTTCACAGTGTGATAAACCAGCCCGTCAAAAGCACAGTAACGTTGTCTTTCTGAGCCTCCTCTTGTTTCTTTCTCAACCTGTGAGTGAAAATCAGGAATTGCCTTGGCCAGCATTTTGCATTTCTCAGTGTGGTCTTCAGACTACCTGTGTCAGCTATACCCTGAAGTGCTTTCAAAATGCAGCTTGATTAAGGCCCCATCCCCAAACGGATGCATCTGACCCCTTGGGGTTAGGGCATTGGAATCTGAAATTTAATAAGTTGCCAGGTAATTCTTACATACCATAACACCTCAGAATCACCCAAGTGATTCTTTCAAGTGTCCTCTCTATAAAAATACTAACTTTGATAGCAGCCTTTCAGTGAATTTAACATCCCACTTTGGTCTCTGAAATTCTGCACTCCAGGCCTCCAAATAGTAAGCCAAATCTTCAAGGAAGGAAGGTTCTAAAATTGGCCTGTTTCCTTGGAGCCTCTGGGTCTGAGGATGCCTCAGACTTGCCTTCAGTGGGCAGTAATTCCTGCAATCAGAGACAAGGGTCGACTTAACTCACTTGTTTTAGGCTCATCACCTTTGCCTGTTTTTATTTCTAGAAATAATGCTATAATGGACACTCAATTTCATAAGGGAAACCATTCAGAAGAACAGCTATGAAATCATTTTTAATATCCCAAAGCCCCAAATTAACCTAAATATTTATTGCTTTATCCTCTTCTTCCATGAACTGTGTGTTTCCAGAATAATCTGGTTTATTAGAACTTTAACCCACACTTCAAAGCCCCCATCATATAAACACTAAGCTTGGTCAACAAGAATTTGCATTTTCTCAAAAAAAAAAAAAAAAGAATCTACTCTTGGTTTAGAGGAATACATTTCTGGAAGGTTTATCATGTGAGTAAGCCTCTGGCAGTAAAATTTAACCCATAAACAATAGTATCTGGAAGCAGGCTTTATTACTCTCATGCCTTAGGGAAAAAGCACATTCCATACTATATTCAGTGTTTCCTGCTTGTTTTCTCTTCAGTCAATTGCCCTTTGGGAACCTACTATTCTCTGGAGAATTCTGGCTGTGAAAGCTGCTTGATGGGCTCCTATCAAGATGAAGAAGGGCAACTTGAGTGCAAACCCTGTCCAACTGGAACTCACACTGAATATCTCCATTCAAGAAGTAGCTCGGAATGTAAAGGTAGGGGCTTAGTGCTCATTTTGGCCAGAAGCCTAAATTTTGTTTCCAGTTATAAAATCTCAATGGCAAATAGGATGAAATACAAGCATTACCAAAAGCAATTTCATTAATTGATTTTTTTCTTTCTTTCAATTGCAAACTGTTACCTGAATGTTTCCCTCACTTTAGAGAAGTCCATTTATCTTTCCTTTTGCAACCGTCCATTGCTCTAAGTCAGACTCCACTGTCAGGAACTCTAATGCACATTCATCAATGAACCTGGGTGTTTTCGTGAATCTCACTTTAATTGGTGGAAAGGACTTTCATGGCTCTTAGCAAGCATTAGGCTGCTTTTTGTTAGAATAATATTTGATAGCATGAGATTCACTCTCCATTTACTTGGAAATAAGTAACTACAGGCCCATATGCATCTATGCTTGCTACTAAAATATCCAGTCCTTTCAAAATATCGTTACTGTTATTCTCAATGAACATTCCTGATGGAAACATTTCCTTTCACATTTAAAGTTACAGTAAGACACACCTAAAAGAAGGAATTGCAAAATTGTTCCTCCTTGCCTGTTGTTGCCAATGCAGGTGTGGGTACTTCATGACACATGTAAACTTGAGAGCAGTGCTAGGTGATTGCAAATGCACTAAAAATGTTAGTGGCGCTGAAAATGAGAGTCATCGGAGGAGGAGGGCAGAAGGAAAGGACAGTGCACTGGGAATTGGGGAATCTGGCCCTACGCCCGCTCTACTACAAAACCATTGCTATGAGCTTGGGAAAGTTCCTTAATTAACCTCTCTGGGCCTGCTGCTAAGACTACTTTTACTTCCTCTCTGCCAACCCTCAAATGAAATGGTGTCTGTAGGCAGGAGGAGGTAAGAGGGCCAGTTCTTACTTAGAGTGAAAAAAGGTGCCAGCATAGTCATGAGACTCTGGCTCAGTCGGGGGTTTTGTTTCAGTCACTCAAGAGAACAGTGTACAAGCTGAGAACTTGTACAAAAACAAGCTTCCCCGTGACAGCTTGATCTTACGAGAGTGCCTTTCTGAGGTGCAGATTTCTAACTTCACCCAAAAACTGTTTGTCGACATTTTCTATGTGTCAAACACCAAACACCGTGCTAGGTCATAATACAAGTAACTGGAAATGAGCCTAAGACTTAGTATACAGAAGTATGGGGAGTCTAAAATATGACATGTATGCTTGGAGTTCTTCGTGACCCTCATTCTATCCTAAATAAATTAAAATGTGGAAAATCCTATTGTACACAGTGCTAATTTTGTACAGCTGATGTCATCGTTATTAACCATGTTACATTTTTCGTTTTAGCTCAGTGTAAACAAGGCACCTACTCGTCAAATGGGCTTGAGACCTGTGAATCTTGTCCACTGGGCAGCTATCAGCCAGCATTTGGTTCCCGGGGATGCCTCGTATGTCCAGAAAATACTTCAACTGTGAAGAGAGGAGCCGTGGACATTTCTGCTTGTGGAGGTTAAGTCTTAGACATCGCTTTATTTTTCAAGCCTCCTAGGTTCTACCCATGGAGGAGTGGAATCTTTTTAGCAAAACCATATGTCTGCTGCATGCAAAGAATGTAAATAACTGTCTCTTCATAGAGAGTTTCCTTCTAGTCAGCCAGTCAATACTTAAGTGTAAACACCCATAATATAAACACCGTGCTGGTACCGTTAGGAGCACACAAGAAGCACAGGACTTGGTCCCAGCCCTCAACATTTGTAACCATGTGGCCACATGATATGATAGAAATACATCTCAACTAGGAACTTAGATTCCTCGGGTATAAAATGAGGTCTTATCTAATGTTCCTTGAAACTCTAAAAAGACAACCTCTGAATTGTAATGTTCATTCCCTACAGTTTGAAGATCTTCATGAGTGATTATCCACTCTGGCTGCATACTAGAATCATTGCACATTTACATCAGTATTTTAAAAATACTGAAACCCAGTCTCTGCGCCACCCCCCCAGCTATTCTGATTTAAGTTTTCTGGTTTTCTTCTGAAGTTCCCCCAGGTGATTCTAAAGTATGACTAATTTTGATTCTCAAATGTCACCATGGAGGGTTTGTTAAAACATAGATTGGTGGGCCCCAGCCCCAGAGGTTTTAATTCAGCAGGTCAGGTGTGGGGCCTGAGAATTTGCATTTCTAACTAGTTCTCAAGTGATGCTGATTCTGTTTGGTCCAGAGACCACATATTGAGAACCACTGGTTTAAATAGAAATATAAAGATTAGAGTTCTATTTTTCAAATAGTTCTAACATCCCTACCAAGTCCAGTTTTCCAGCAGTGAAAAAACTGGAAGCCATAAACAAAAGTAAAAGATGAAAACTTAGAATGACAGTGAAACTAGGTCTGGCAGGCAAGGTCAGCCTATTGCCAGAAACTCCCGTAAACTGTGATGACTTTGCAAGTTCAGTGGAACTTTGCAAAAAATAAAAAGTTGTTGGCCTCCCTCTGCTACCTCACTGGAAACAGAACAAGCATGCCTGGCTAAAAGATGACTTTTTAAAAAATGGTGAGTCCTCCCCATTCTTTATACCCTTACTGAAAAACCTAAGGTCTATGGCAATCTGAAAGTTTAAACTCTTCCCTTACTGAGTGAGTGATGTTTTTAAGAAGCCAGTCTGCTGGTTCCCCATTCCCTCAAGCTACACACACACACATCCCATCCTCACTGTACCCCAATCATATATACATCTGCATCCAGTTAGAGGCTGAGAGTCCTAGAAAACAAATGCTTAGGATGTTTGAGTGTAGTGGTAGGGAGGGGATGGGGCGTGTCCAGCATTGCATCCTGGGAGTCGTAGTCCTCATAAGTGCTACAGGAAATACATACTGTGAGTTATAGGTTTTATATGCTCCATCGGTTTGACTCTCAGAATTTCACAGTAGATGAAAGCCTCTTAGACCTGAGGAATTGGGAGAGCAGAGTTCATCAACCTGATGTTTCACTGATTTGAAGAGAATTTAACTAGGACCTATTTGAAACTCATAAACCATGTGTGTTGTGTAATACCAGCTGTGGATTTTTTTTTTTTAATTAAAAGTCAAACAGAACTTCACATTATGGTTGAAAGAGATCTGCCAAAGACTCTATTATTTTGTCAGTATACAAGCTAACTATGGAAGAAAGTCTGCAGGGAAAAATCCTCTCTCTCTCTCTCCCTCCCTCCCTCCCTCCCTCCCTCTCTCCCTCTCCCTCTCCCTCTCCCCCTCTCCCCGCCACCCTTCCTCTCCCTCCCATCTCCCTCTTTCCCTCCCTCCCTCTCTCCTTCCTTCCTTCCTTCCTTCCTTCCTTCCTTCCAACCACAAAAGCAACTAGGATTTTTACAGTGAAACAAGTTCATAGTTGACAAATTTTTATCCTTTAACCTTCTAAATAAACCTTGAGGTTTTCTAATAGCAAATTACTGCAATTAAGTAATTATAATTCCCAGAAAATCTCTAAGCTTCTGGTAACTGTTCCATTTCTGCTAATATTTCTAGCATATGTTTAACCACAGTCTACTTGTCCTGAGTAGGAGTTGGTAATATTTGGTCATGACACCTTCCCCTGTGGTGCTGGATAAACACCATGTTACTTTTACTTTAAATTTAAATGTGTGTGAGTTCTAAAACAGTCCCTTATATATTTTCCTTAGTTTTCAGCCAACCCCTTTTCTGTCCCTCTCTCCCCCTCCCCTTCTTTCTTTCTCTCCTTCTCCTCTTTTCTCTTTCTGTACTGATTTATGTTTTATGGGCATGTTGTACAGTTTATCTTATTTTTTGCTGACATACCACTTTTTGCCTGCTTTGGCCTGTTGAACTTAAAATATCATTAATAAATATAGCAGTTATCTTTAAGTCTATTACTATGTTAGCATAATGTAACATTCTTTATACATTTCACCTATTGTCACTTATTAGGATATTAAATAGTCTTGAGTCCTTGGTTACAAAAGAGTCTGAAACTTTCCATTTTTTGAAAATGATTTTTATCAAAATAATTAATCCCACAAATGAGTTTTTGGTGGTGGTGTTGTTTACATATGGTCCCAATAGAAGGAAAGATTATTTGTGGAACAGGATGATAACACTTCTTAGCCCAACCCTGTAGGATGAAGTTAAAAGGAGGCTCAGAATAAGAGTCTTTGACTTCTGGCTTTGTCATAGGAAACCAATGACTCCAAGGCTGTATTTATTCCTTTACACTATTGGGGGACAGACATGTGAGGTTACATTTTTCCCTGGTCATTTCAATGCTTTATTTTTAATTCTATTTTGATATCACTTTTGGCATATTTGAATACTTTTTTTCTCTTTCTCTACAGTAGAAGAGGTGAGAAGAATTTTGTTCCATTTGTCTTGATTTAGAAACCACAGTTTCTCTGGCCAAGGTTCAAAATGAAATTCTCACATCTTTTCTTATGACATTAGTCCATTAGGAACTGTGTCATGTGTGTATGCATGTGTGTGTATTTAATACTGTCCTGTGTACTAGATAGTGCTATTATTATGTATATGTGTATGTTTATACATTCATATATTATATGTGTGTGTATGTATATGTGTGTGTGTGTATATATATATGTACTGCATATATAAATTATATATTAAATGCTGATTATTCACTCTTAGAAAGTATATTTGTGATGACAACTGTCTGCCCTTGGAATGTAATTTAAACTAATTTCCACATGAAAGTTTATTTTACACTTTCTAGGTCAAAAAGCAAAGTATAGACATCACAACACCATGTTTGCTATTTTGAGATGCTAATTGATTTTTAATCTTAAGATTTTATTACTATTATATCTTAGTATAATTTTTGACAATTATAGTATAATTATGTGCTACAACTGACAGTATAATTCTGTCAGTTTTTAGGGGCACAGTCTTTTTTTCTTTTTAAGGGTAAGATTGTACTGGAAAAAGTTATATGGAAAAAAACAGTTTAATTCATTATAGCATCTTGGGTTTAAGTGACAGCATTTATATTTCTAGCATATGATGCACACTCATAGATATCCTCTCAAACAGAAAATTTATACTTTTATCAGTGGAAGATTTATGCTTCCAATTAACTAATTAGCTATTTGGAAGGTGCCTTTTCCAAATAGACAATCATTTTTGGAAACTTGGGAATCAGAAAACCCATTTTACACTCCTATAGGTTTATAATATGTTTGTGCAAAGCCCTGTCTACATCTAGTAACAGAGTAGATTATTTTATTCTTGGTGAAACAAAGATACTTGTAGTTTAAAACTCTTCTTGAATATAACAAATGTAGCCACCAGAATTTTTTTTTTCTAAATATGCATTAATATCTATGTTATCTTCTGCCATCTCTTGATTCAACCCTCTACTTTTTGTCAGTTGGGTACGTAAAAGAGCTCTTTTACAAAAGATTTGCCTGGCTGTTTTTGCTTAAGAAATTTGATCAAGGCGTCTTCAGATTACGACAGATGTGTTGTCATTTACTTAATGTTTATTGTCATACCAATAAAAAAGAGATGCCATCACTTGGAGTATCATGCTCCCTTGAGCCTCAAGGGTATCTCTAAATTTTTCACCATATTGGTAATTATTTCTGCTATACTAATTTTTATTATCAAGAATCCAAAACCTAAATGATAAGTATGCTGATATCCTGAGTAGCTGTTTCCCTGTGTCCTGTCTTCTATACTTAATTTTATGCAGACAAGTCTTAATAGTTTTAGTAGTTTTCTCAGTTTATAATGGTTTTAGGGCTCACCCAAATGACTCGAGTTCACACACTCCACCTGAATTTGTCTATGGATCACAGTCTAAAACCCCAACCCAAGGATTTAGTCATGGCTACTCTACCCCACTATCCCTCTGCCAAATGTAACCAAAATTTATGTTTGGGGCTGTTTTCTTATATTCCACCAAATCTTGGCAAGAGAATTTCCAATTTGGTTAAAAGATAATATTCAACTGCATGTTGTTTACGAAAAGCATGTCTAACCCAAAATGACATTAAAAGTTTTAAAAATAAAAGACCCCCAATAAATAATAGACAACTCTACAGGGGAAATAAACATTTCTGGTAAACGTAAAAAATGCAACTTCATTTATCATCAAAATGCAAATTAAAATGACAGCGTGATTCCATTTTTACCTTCAGGTAGGAAAAAATTAAATAATCATTTTGAATGCTGAGCATGCAGTGAGAAGGGCAATTTCATACACTGCCAATGGGACTGTAAATTACATTATTTAAAGATTTGGGCATGACATAGTTCTGGCTTTAAATTGTCATATCTTTAGCTCTAACTACTCAACTACTCAAAGTCAAGTGTTATCCCAAGGAAATAATCAGAGCTATATTAAAAAATTTATATAGAAAATTTCATGTCAGCATTATTTATAATAGCAAGCTAGTAGAAACAACCTAAGTGTCCAATAGGAGAGGAAATGTGAGATCAATTATGGTCTGCCAATGAGATGTAATATTTTTCATTTGTTAAACACCATGTTACTTAATGATTTGGGGAATGATTTGCTTATGATATAAAGTTAAGTGGAAAAATCATAACACAATATTATATGGCCAATTCTGATTTTTACTGAGTTGCTATGTGTTGTTAAAGATGGGAAAGAAACAACAAAACATTTATCTAGGTGATAAAATGGTCTGGGTATTAAGTACATGGAAGAGAAAATATTAGCAATGTGCTAGCTTTCTTATAACCAAAGCTTAATGCGCTTCTTTTAGAGGTAGGGTATACTACTATGAAGCACAAATGATTTGTTCTTACTTTTGCAGTGCCTTGTCCAGTAGGAGAGTTCTCTCGTTCTGGGTTAATGCCCTGTTATCCATGTCCTCAAGACTACTACCAACCCAATCCAGGGAAGTCCTTCTGCTTATCTTGTCCCTTTTATGGAACTACAACCATCACTGGTGCCAGATCCATCACAGATTGTTCCAGTAAGATGATATACTTCATTTCTCATGTAATCCTGGGTTGGAGACTTTTGTTTATCTCTGCGGTAGCTTCAATTCTGAATATTACTATTTTCGGTGCCTTTGGGTGTCTGGATGTGTTAAACTATCCTTTTGAAGGTCTTTTTGATGACAGTGACTCAAAGATTCTTATTTTGGGAATGTCGAACTTGATAAATTCCAAATTTCTAAAAGTCTAGAATTTAATGACATAATTCCATCCATCTCTACGCTCTCTTTATATTACTGAAACAAAATATATGTGGCTTTGCCCACTCTGAGAATCAGAATCTTGACTATGGTATTTAAATAGAGTCTGCTCCTAGAGAACAGACTTGTGGTTGCCAAGGGGGAGGGGCTTTTGGAGGAGGGGTGGAGTGGGAGGCTGGGATTAACAGATGTAAGCTGTTACATATAGAATGGATAAACAAGGCCCTACTGTATAGCACAGGGAACTATATTCAATATCCTATGATAAACCATAATGGAAAAGAATTTTTTAAAAGAATGTATGTATTTGTATAACTGAATCACTTTGCTGTACAGCAGAAATTACCAGTAAAACAACCATACTTCAATTTTAAAAAAAGAAAAAGAAAAAAATAAGTAGAGTCTATTTATTGGTAATATCTACTACACACAAATGTGTTTTTCAGTTGTTTTCCCATTAATTTTATTAGGTTTTAGTTCAACTTTCTCAGCAGCAGAGGAAAGTGTAGTGCCCGTTGCTTCTCCTGGACATATCAAAAAGAAGTATGAAGTCAGCAGTCAGGCAAGTCCATTTTATATTTATAAAATGTTCCCTAATGGAATTCTTGGAGAACAATTTGTCATTATACATGTCCCACAGGAGAAAACTACCAGAGTTGAAACTTCAAGTAATCAAGACTCATGAATATTATCAATGAATAATTACATTTGCTTATGACTTATAAAATGAACTTTCCAAAAATGCAGCATTAGAAGTTCTAAGTACCAGAAATGGGAATTTTTCCCAGCAATGTCTGGCACAGAGAATTGTGGATGTGGGGAGTCTTTTGATTTGCTAATAATGAACATGTACTATGTACCATGAGCATAACCCATCATTTGAGTAAGGGCGTTTGGATTAACCAAAGGCCTTTTCCGATTAGCAGGAAGAGTTACTCAACTTTCATGAAAGTTATTTAAATTTTTTGCCAGCAAAAATAAAAATCATTTATTGGAGTAAGTTGTGGGTTTTTAAAAAAATAAGAAACATAACTCATAAAACTTTTCCATTTATTTTTTTGAAGACTAGTTAAGAATAATTATTTTGGGTGATTCAGCCATTACTCTGAATGCACCTTGCCCAATGTCATAATAAATTCCTTGGCTTTAAGTATTTTTAAGGAGGATAATGAAGTTATATTTCTTACTTTAACTTCCTACATCCAAACGTACTCACTTATAAGGGCTTCATAAGTCATATTTGAAACTGCACGTAATGGACACAGACATATTAGAATCCACTGGCTTACTTTTAAAAATGATGCACAGATACCACTTCCACAGATTCCTGATTTAGCTGGTTTGGGTTGGGGCCTGTCTTAGTATACTTTTTTAAATGCCTTAAATGGAGCCAGCATTTAGCAACACTGCCTGGGTTTATCAGAACATCACTCAAGAATAATATATAGCATTTGTGCCCATATATGGCAGGTACCAGCGTTATGCAGGCAGCCGTCCAGCTGGACTCACCTGGAAACCGAAACCTGATGTAAACCTTCTAACTCCCTACTCAGAATTGCTTTGAAACAAATAGTGTTTTGTCTCTGATAAATTTCTTTTCTGCCACTGGTAGGTTTTCCATGAATGTTTCTTAAACCCCTGCCACAATGGTGGAACCTGCCAACAACTTGGGCGTGGTTATGTGTGTCTCTGTCCACATGGATATACAGGTAACACAGAGGAATGCAAATTTTCATGTGTTTTTCATACAGTATCATTGTGACTTGCAGTATCAAACTTTGAAACATTAAAAATAAACGCCATAAGATACATTAGACTGTATAATTGCACAAAAGTTTGGTTGAACAAGACAAACCAATAAGTGAAAAAAGCATACATATCTTACGAATGACAGTTTTCTTTGCACGTTTTGGGGGGAAGAATAAAGAATCATCTTCTCTATGAAAAGTCACATCATAACTCACGATTTAAATGGGAATACGGTTCCAGAGGCCGTGTCCAAGGTTGCATTCTAACACAAATTAAATGCATGACACTCAACATAGAACAGATTGTCCAGCATAAACATTTTTAAACAAACTCCAGTTTCTCTCATTTGCTTCACATGAATGGAAGTTCTTATGAATGGCCATGATTTGTTGCTTTATTTCTTTCTGGAAGCTGTGCTTAGAAAAACAGCGTGGCTTTGAACTTGATTATGTAGGAATTATGTAAGAATTATGTTTTCTTGCAGTTTGGTTCAAATTCCAGCTCAGTCCAGAAATATAATTTTTGAGGAGAAATGAACTATATCTTTTTTTTTTTTTTGCGGTATGCGGGCCTCTCACTGTTGTGGCCTCTCCCGTTGCGGAGCACAGGCTCCGGACGCGCAGGCTCAGCGGCCATGGCTCACGGGCCCAGCTGCTCCGCGGCATGTGGGATCTTGCCGGACCGGGGCACGAACCCATGTCCCCTGCATCGGCAGGCGGACTCTCAACCACTGCGCCACCAGGGAAGCCCTGAACTATATCTTAAAAATTGCAGTTTATTTAAAAATAGTTTCCTGTTTTCTTCCAGAAATGCAGTTTTTACATTTTTTTCGAGTTTTATGCCACCAACATGAAGTGTTTTTAATGAGAAAGTGGTATTTAAATAATTCACCACAAAATAAGCAAAAGAGAAGTTGGAAAACAAAATACAGAATGTTGGAATTCCACTTATTTCAACATGTGCATATGTGCATGTGTGTGTGTTTCAACTCTTATAAAAATTTTTGTCCCAACATTCCACAAGAAATAATAAACTTGTCCTAGAGTTTTATAAATGAGAGGTGGTTGAGAAAAGCATAATATAGGGCAGTGATTCTCAAATTTTGACATGCATCAGAATCATCTGGAGGACTTCTTAAAACACAGATTGCTGGAGCCCAATCCCAGAATTTCTGATTCAGTAGGTCTAGGGAAGTTGTGAGAATTTGCATTTCTATCACATTCCCAGGGGATTACTGATGCTGTTGGTCCAGGGACCACACTTTGAGACCCCCTGGTGTAGAAGAACGTGGGTTTCGGCAGAGCTAGCCCATAGAAAGCCTGTGAGCACCCTATGGGAAGATGCACCCCATTCTAGGATACCTGACATATGAGCTGAGATCTGGCAGGATTTAGTCCCGCCACCCCTCCTCCACCAAGTGGCCTTGGTAGCAAGTATACATGACTCTGTATTTTTCACTTTGGAATTAAACTAATTCCTGGCTCTATTTTATGCTTCCAGATTTCCCTTTTCACCCCTCTACTTCTAACTTAGGATCTTTTGCTATCTTTTATGTATCCTTATAAGGATATCTTAAAGCTGTTTAGAGAGAGGTAATACCTTCATTAAATACTTAACTAGATGGTAGCTCTTAACAAATATTGCCCTTTCCTTCACCACCACCACTCCCTATAAATTCAGATTATTGGGATAATTATCTTTAAATGATCATGGTTCTGTTTCTGTTAATCTGCTCTTTGATTGACCTTCAGTGTCTGGTTTGCATTTTAGGCTTAAAATGTGAAACAGACATTGATGAATGCAGCTCACTGCCATGCTACAACAATGGAATTTGTAAAGACCGAGTTGGGGAGTTCATTTGTGAATGCCCATCTGGTTACACAGGTAAGGGCAAAGTTTCTCGTTCTTAGAATATTAACCCTGGAATCCTTAAAATAATGAGTTACCACCTCACACCTGTTAGAATGGCTATTATCAAAAGATAAATGTCCGGGCTTCCCTGGTGGCGCAGTGGTTGGGAGTCCGCCTGCCGATGCGGGGGACACGGGTTCGTGCCCCAGTCCAGGAGGATCCCGCATGCCGCGGAGTGGCTGGGCCCGTGTGCCATGGCTGCTGGGCCTGTGCGTCCGGAGCCTGTGCTCCGCAACGGGAGAGGCCACAGCAGTGAGAAGCCCACGTAATGCAAAAAAAAAAAAAAAGATAAATGTCCATCGACGGAGGAATGGATAAAGAAGATGGGGCGGGGGGGGGGGTGTACACGTACACACACACACACACACACACACACACACACACACACACACACACACACACACACACACACACACACACACACACACACACACACACACACACACACACACACACACACACACACACACACACACACACACACACACACACACACACACACACACACACACACACACACGAATATTACTCAGCCATGAAAAAGAATGAAGTAATGCTATTTGCAGAGACATGGATAGACCTAGAGATTATTGTACTAAGTGAAGTAAGTCAGAAAGAGAAAGACAGATATCATATGATATTGCTTATATGTGGGATCTAAAAAATATGGCACAAATGAACCTATTTACAAAACAGAAATAGAGTCACAGATGTAGAAAACAAACTTACGGTTACCAAAGGGAAAAGGAGGGGGAGGGATAAATTGGGATTGACATATAAACACTACTATATTTAAAATAGATAACTAATAAGGACCTACTGTGTAGCACAAGGAACTCTACTCAATACTCTGTAATGACCTATATGGGAATAGAATCTAAAAAGAGTGTATATATGTATAACTGATTCACTTTGCTGTACAGTAGAAACTTACACAACATTGTAAATCAACTATACTCCAATAAAAATTAATTAGGGCTTCCCTGGTGGCGCAGTGGTTGAGAGTCCGCCTGCCGATGCAGGGGACACGGGTTCATGCCCCGGTCCGGGAAGATCCCACATGCTGCAGAGCAGCTAGGCCCGTGAGCCATGGCCACTGAGCCTGCGCGTCCGGAGCCTGTGCTCCGCAACGGGAGAGGCCACAACAGTGAGAGGCCCGCGTACCGCAAAAAAAAAAAAAAAAAAAAAAAAAAAAAAAAAAAATTAATTAAAAATTAAGAAAGATAAGAGATAACAGTGCTGGCAAGGACATGGAGAAAAGGGGACCATTGTGAACTGTTGGTGGGAATGTAAATTGGTGCAGCCATTATGGAAAACAGCATGGAGGTTCCTCAAAATATTAAAAATAGAATTACCATACAGTCCAGCAATCCCTCATCTGGGTATGCATCCAAAGGAAATGAAATCACTATCTCAAAGAGATATCTGTATTTTCATGTTCATTGCAGCATTATTCACAATAGCCAATGGCCAAGATATGGAAACAAGCTAAGTATAAATCAAGGGATGAATGGATAAAGAAAATGTGAGATAGGTAGGTAGGTAGATAGGTACATACATACATACATAGATACATATAGATACATAGATAAATAGATAGGTATCATATATATAACATATATTGGAATATTATTCAGCAAATAATTGTATTTGGCAAAGAGCAAAATTTTTCACAAACATGTTAGCCATGATTTCCAATCGTTTTGCTCTTACACCTGAACAACTTGCTTGAAAACCGATTAGTCTTAAATTCCTTTCAGTTTTCTCCAGCTCAAATATTCTATGATTCTTTGCAGGTCAACTCTGTGAAGAAAACATAAATGAGTGTAGCTCCAGTCCTTGTTCAAATAAAGGAACTTGCGTTGATGGCTTGGCTGGTTATCGCTGCACGTGTGTGAAAGGATACATGGGTAAGATGTTTCCATTCTTCCTAGTTGTCATAGAGTTCTGTAAAGCCCCAGAAATCATTACATTTACGAACATTACATATATATATATATATATATATATGTAATATTATATAAGTTAATATTAATTTTCTGATTTTACAGCTGTGTTGTGATTTCATAAGAGAGAGTCCTTATTTTTGAGAAAATTCACACTGAAGCATTTAGGGGTAAAAGGGCATCATTTCTACAATTTACTCTAAAACAGTTCAGAAAAAATAATATGTTCCTGTACATGTGTGTATATATATGTGTGTATATAGAGACAGAAAGAGAGAGAGAAGACATGAGTTTATATGCTAAGACAAACACTGAAGAAGGAACTGGAGTTAAATTATATAAAATCATATTGTGAATGGATGCTAAGTAATAGAGTTAAAATATCTATCTGTCTACACTTAACTGATAAAGAAGAAGTCCAAAACAGAAAATGATCAGTGAAGGAAAGAAGCAAGGTCAAAGAAACAGAGGAACATTTTGAACTAAATTTGCTAGTTCCATTTTTTAACATTATCTCAATTAGATATTCATTGCTAATGTTAGTTTCAGAAAGAGGTAAGGTTGAAAGAGCAGATTTTCAAAAACACAGTCCTAAAATGATTTAGAAAAGCCAGAGCTTGTTGAAGAATGGCTCTGAAACCAGTTTGGTAGGCCAGTGGCTCTGCAGCCTCCATTCCCATCCTTTAGAAGCAGCATGCTCTAAGGAGTCAGCACCTTGATCCCAGTTTTCCCAGGGGGTTAACATGTGGGCTCGTTCTCGTCCTCATCCATCCCCAGGCCTACACTGTGAAACAGAAGTCAATGAATGCCAGTCAAGCCCCTGCTTAAATAATGCAGTCTGTGAAGATCAGCTTGGGGGGTTCTTGTGCAAGTGCCCACCTGGATTTTTGGGCAGCCGGTGTGAAATAAACATGGATGAGTGCTTCAGCCAACCGTGCAAAAATGGAGCTACCTGCAAGGATGGTGCCAATAGCTTCAGGTAAAAGACTAAGTCTGGCTCCTTTCACTATTTTTATTATCTTAACTGTTCAGTCATTCTGCAGTCTTTACAGAGTATTACTTTGAATTCCAAGTCAGCCCTTCCCAAATCCTAGCCCAAGGATAAGCTATGGTAGAATCAGCCTACCACCTGATGTTCTGATTTCCTAAGTCTTGAGTAAAGTCTGTAATTTTAAAATAGACAACCTATATGTTTTAAGTTCCCCAGCGATTCTGATGCACAGCCAGACTTGGAAACCACTGTTCTATACTTGGGAAGTCATAAAAGATGAAAGAAAGCACGTTTATTCAGAAGCAAATACAGAGGCACCGTACAAAACCCAGTCTTAAACGTTTTATATTTTAGCTGCAGTTTTCCCACTAGCTAAAATAGGAATTGTGCAATTCTACTGTCACAATGCCATTCTACATTCTATAACCATGGTTTTCAAACCTTTTTTTGTTTTAGTTTAGTAACCCTTGTTTCAGGAGAAATCTGAGTGTAAACAAATAAAACAATAAAAGCTAAGCTTTTGGGGTTGAAAATAGTGGTGTTTGTGGGGAGAAAGACTGTCTTCCTAAGGCAGCTCTTAGGGTGCCAGTAGAAAAGTTTGAAAACCAACACTTTTTTTTTTTATTACTATCAAGTCTGCCCTATTCCATCCCCTTCCTCTTGCAGGATCTGTGGCTTCTGCAGTGCAAAAGACAGACTGGTCTTGCTTGCAGAATTTTAGGAAACTTTATTGCCCTCAACAAGCAACTGGTTCTATAAGTTTTCAAAAGTTAAAAGCAAAAAAAAAAAAAAAAAAAAAAGAATTCCACCCCAGTTGCAACATTTCCCAGTACTTTTCCGGTTCAGCCCCCTTCCATTACTGTCCCCTAACAGAGCTAGGATACTATCTGGAAGAAATAGGAAGCCAGTTCTGCCAGTGAGACTTTCACTCTTAACATGGAAATGAGATCTTAGCAGGGTAGCATCATCTTTTCGTGGGCTTTTTTATGTCTTCTGGCATACAGCCCCTAACCCTAGGCAATGAGAAATTTCCAAATGAACAGCAAGAGTTCCAAACTCTCCCCAGGGTCCAAAACAATTGATGAATACCAAATTTGTCTAAATCCTAACTAGAGGAAAGGTGAAGGTAAACCCTTCTAATTCAAAAGGAATGTTAGTTGCCACCAAAGTGAATCTGTTTCATAGACAAAGATATTGAACTGCCATAATGATATCACACATGTGCATATAAAGATGAGTGAAATTCTAGCCAAAATAGATTTACCCTCAACTACACAGAACTCCATAAAGATACATGCCAATTCCAACTGAGATTTTCTTTTAAACCCCCAAATACCATTTATTCATATTATTGCCAATATGAAAGAGATCCCCATCTAAACATGCTGGTAACAATATTTATTGGGGCAGTTCCTTTTTAATTAAAAATATTTCAGACATACAGAAAATTACAAAGAATAATAAAAGTCATACACTCATCACAGTAATTATCAAACCTTTAGCCTTTTGCCATATTTGATTTATATCTTTTTTTTTTTTTTTTTTTTTTTTTTGTGGTACGCGGGCCTCTCACTGTTGTGGCCTCTCCCGTTGTGGAGCCCAGGCTCCGGACGCACAGGCTCAGCGGCCATGGCTCATGGGCCTAGCCGCTCCGTGGCATGTGGGATCTTCCTGGACCGGGGCACAAACCCATGTCCCCTGCATCGGCAGGAGGACTCTCAACCACTGCGCCACCAGGGAAGCCCATATCTTTTGTTTTTAAAAAATCAAATTCTAAAGATAGATTTGGAGTCCCTCCAAATATGCACACATACACACACACATGCACAACACCCACACATATTTCTCTTCTTCCCCGATAGTAATCAGGGTCCTGAAGTTGGTTTATATCTTTCTCATTCAGACTTTATGTTTTACTATGTATATGACTTCATAAACAGCATATAGTATAGTTTTACATGTTACATTAAGTGGTATCATATTATATGTACATATATCCTTTTGTATTTGGGGTTTTGTTTTTTCACTCAATACTATGTATTTTCAAGACTGATATATTTGGCTCTAGTTTGTTCATTTCAGCTGCTGATTAGTATTCCACTGAGTGATTATACCATGGTTTATTTTCCCAGTCACTTCTCCATGAACGTGTAGAATGATGCTGTTGTGAACATTTGTTATAAGTGTCCTTGTGCACCTGGGCAGTAATCTCCTAGAGTTCATACTAGAAATGGACATACAGGGTTCTGGGAATACAGACTCTCCACTTCCCTTGACATTGCCAAATGATAGTTCTACTCACTGAGATTTCCCATTTCATGACACCTTTGTCAACATTTGACATCATTAGATGTGTACTCCATTCTGAGGGGTTTAAATCGTTTGTTGCATACCACAGAGACTGTATGGCATACTGATTAAGAATAAGCCACTAGACTGAGGTCAGAGTCCTCCTCCACCACGTAGTAAAAAGAGGACTCAGGCAAATTAACCTCTCTGAGCCACGGTTTACTCATCTGTAAAGTACCTCATTGTTATAAAGATTGGATTAACATATGTGAATTTTTATTTTTTCTAGCACTTCTGTGGGGAGAGAAATTCCCAATGTATGAATAATACTTCACCTTGACCAGAACTGCTTTATACTCTATTTTTGCTACTACAATATCTCAAATATACGTTGTCTTAAATAGGTTTGTTTGAATGAACTAAAAAAAGTAACAGTTAAAGCGCTGTTTTAATGGGGAAAATATGTTTCAGCATTTCAGGGTTTTTAAAAAATTCAATTTAGTTAAACTGAAAAAAAAGAAAAACAAAAAGGATTCACCTATTTCTCCCACCTCGCACCCCCTGTCTCTGGCTTATGTTCTGTAAGCTTGGTGTGTGTGTGTGTGTTCACATATATTTAGATTCCACATATAAGAGAGATCATAATAGCACTTCAGCTTTTCAGAGTCTTTTGAGACAATGTTGTCATTGGACACTGCTTCTAACGCCCTTTCTGCAGCTATTCTGTTACAATAGTTTGTTTTCTTTCAGGTGCCAGTGTGCAGTGGGCTTCACAGGGCCACACTGTGATTTGAACATCAACGAATGTCAGTCTAACCCCTGTAGAAATCAGGCCACCTGTGTGGATGAATTAAACTCATACAGTTGTAAATGTCAGCCAGGATTTTCAGGCAGCAGGTGTGAAACAGGTATATATGAACTTAATGTTATTAATAACAATACTAACAATAATGATATAATAACAGTGTCAATTTTTACCTGCACTGAGCACCACCTGTATACCAAAAACTATGTGAAGCATTTGGTACTCATTCTTCACAGCCACCCACTAGACTGGTTCATGTTATCTTCAGTAGCACAGGAGGCTGAAGCTTAGAGATGTAAGGGAGAAATGGAGAAAATCTAATTTAGCAGAACTGTTCACGTTCTGCATGTTTAGAAAGGATGCTTTGAAAGGTCCCTTGATTTAGAAGGTCAGAATCCACGGATATGATTGAGAGTCAATGCTAAACTGGTTTCTCGGAGCACTGGAGTCTTTTAGCTGTAGGACTTTTGTTCTGTTGAGTGGGATATGCAGGATTGGGGCTCTTAAAATGGAGAAGAGCCAGAGCCCTGAGCAGGGATGGAGGGTTGCCCTTGCAGTGACCCCCTCCTTCTCTCCTGCAGTATCAGTCACTCCACACATGGGCTTAGAGTCTCTCAGTCACTCCACACATGTGCTTAGAGTCTCTCATCTTTAATGACTCCCCAACCCCACCTCTCCTTCCCACTGTTCCCTGTTTCTCAGCTTCCTTTCACTGCTGAGTGCGTTTCCTGTCTTAGATACTCAGATGATTTTATTTAAAAGAATTTGTTAGGGACTGGCTGTCCAGTGGTTAAGACTTCGTCCTCCAACGCAGGGGGTGTGGGTTCGACCCCTGGTTGGGAAGCTAAGATCCCACATGCCTCCTGGCCAAACAAAACAAAACAGAAAACAGAAACAGTATTGTAACAGATTCGATAAAGACTTTAAAAATGGTCCACATTTTTAAATGGTCCATATATATGTATACGTGCCACATCTTCTTTATCCAGTCATCTGTTGATGGCTATTTAGGTTGCTTCCATGTCTTGGCTATTGTAAACAGTGCTGCTGTGAACATCGGGGTGCGTCTATATTTTAGAATTAGAGTTTTCTCCAGATACATGCCCAGGAGTGAGATTGCTGGATCATATGGTAACTCTATTTTTACTTTTTTGAGGAACCTCCATACTGTTTTCCATAGTAACTGCACCAATTTACATTCCCAACAGTACAGGAGGGTTCCCTTTTCTCCACACCCTCTCCAACATTTATTATTTGTAGACTTTTTAATGATGGCTCTTCTAACTGGTGTGAGGTGATACCACATGGTAGTTTTGATTTACATTTCTCTAATAGTCAGCGATGTTGAATATCTTTTCACGTGTCTATTGGCCATCTGTATGTGTGCTCATACTTTCTTATTTGTTGCAGAACAGTCTGCAGGTTTTAACCTGGATTTTGAAGTTTCTGGCATCTATGGTTACGTCATGCTGGATGGTGTGCTTCCATCCCTCCATGCTGTAACCTGCACGTTCTGGATGAAATCCTCTGACACCACCAACTATGGGACGCCAATCTCCTATGCACTTGAGAATGGCAGTGACAATACCTTCCTTCTAACCGATTATAATGGGTAAGCAGAGGTGTCAGGAAGGCTGTGCTAGGACTTATCCTGGCACCAAGTTAGAACTGACAAGGGGGTTGCAGTGGTGGGGGGCGGGTCAGGTGTTCCAGCAGAACAGCAGGGTGACAGTAATCAAACAGAGCACCTGGACAAGTCCTATAAGAAGGCAGAGTTTCAGTGGTAATGCCTTATACATGTATTGTATTTTGCTATTTGCTAAGTGTTTTCATATGTATTATTTCATTTGAGCTTCACAATGACTTGAGGAACTGATGCCCCTTAAAAGGTAAAATGAAGTTTCAGAGAAACTAAACGCTTTGCCCCCATATCTCACACCCTGGGAGTGGCAGAGTTAAATGTCAAACTCTGACTTTTCAGACCAGTGCTCCTTTATTTATCAGAGCAGCCAAGAGTCAAGAGATTTCAGTGGCACTGTTGACCCCTGGGAGACACTTGTATTGAATACGAATCCGTCTGTAATCTCAGGTGTGCAAGATGACGTTCCTTTGTGTCTTTTTGGATCAATTCATTCCAAATGCAGAACCCCATCCTTCTGGGAAAGTCAGCCCCAGTTGTTTCTCTGATTTCTTTCTACTGACTGCTTCTCCTGTCTTAGGTGCTCACAAATCATCTAAAACCCACAGAGTTTTGCTAAAGAGCCACAGACTCAGGCAGGACTCCCGTCATTGGTCATCTGTCTACTGAGCTATCCACTGCCTCAGCCTCTGTGGTCCTTTCAGAACTACTGCTCTTCGCCACATGTGGAGTCCTTGTCAAGGCTGAGAGTTTATGCCTTCAGTCTAGAGAGATTCTATGGTGCACCACATGGCCTTTTCCTCCCAGATCCGCCCAAATTTGTGGCCTTTTGCTAGTGAGCAGGTTGCAGGCTTCAGGGACCCACTGAGCTCTCTTTCCTCTCACCAATCCATGAGATTCTCACTATTCTGGTGGAAATCTTTCCGTCCTCAAATCCCATTCTTCTTAATGGACTTGAACGTTCAGAAACAAAATCCAAGAAATTTGCAAAATCCTCCCCTGAGGCAGAATGTGTAGAAAGAGAAAACCTGTTGCCTGCTTGAATTGGGGGAGGAAAATGGGAAAACACAGAGGGGAAACAATTCATGTTTTATCAATAAAAATATTTTTTCATAAACATCTTTGAATAGGGGCTCAGAAGATGCTGGGAGAGTTATTCAGTGAATTCTTACCTTCTTTATCAATTTTCCCTAGTCTTTTCTTTTTCTCCATGTGCTTTTGAAGATATTTTACTTTTAACTGCTTGTTATCTTTGACATTCCTCTAAGTGACATGGTTGTTGGAACCCTCTTGTGTTTGGCCCCCTCTGTTTAGTTCCAATTATTCTTTTCTTTGGATTGATATACTTCGTCTGCCATGTGACTGTTTTGGCAACAGACAGATAGAATTGACTTCCTATGAGACCTCTGAAGTCTGTTCTGAGGTTTAGGAACATACATCCTAGAGGAAGGAAACCAGACTGACATTTACATAACTCGCATTCCTTCCGTTCTTGACTCAGTCTCTCCAGAATAGACAGTTGGTGAGTTATCTCAAGTTGGACTGACTTCTTTCAGCTCATCCTAAGACTTTTGCCTACCCCTCAGTGTTTCAGAAACACAAACCAGTTTTCTGTGAGCTACAATAAAGAGTAATTAGTAATCAAATCTGCTTCTATGAAACATGACTGAAATGGCGAAAAAGAAGTAATGGTTTTACCCGAAGTGCTTTACCCACAAAAAAGGAAAAGAAGGAAAAAAAAGAAAGATCGTAACATGCGCCACAGATGGGATTACGACCTATGACTGATGACTGTATCCCCTGGAATCTTTCTGCAGCTGGGTTCTTTATGTGAATGGCAAGGAAAAAATAACAGACTGTCCCTCGGTGAATGACGGCAGCTGGCATCATATTGCCATCACTTGGACGAGCGCTGATGGAGCCTGGAAAGTCTATATCGATGGGAAACTATCTGACGGTGGTGTGGGCCTCTCTGTTGGTTCGCCCATCCCTGGTATGTCTTAGCAAAAGGAATATAATTCCATTTGATGCTAGAGGCAGTGGTGCTTTGATGAACATCAAGTTTGCTAAGTTATCTCTCCCATTTACCACCCCCTGATTATCCTGACTGTGAATTATTAGAAGCTTTTCCTAGGTGAGCTGTGTGACTCTGTAAGAAATGCCTTTGGGATGTATATTAAGACTACCAAGATGCGTGCTGAAGTAACAGTGGGTGGTTACTAAACTGTCTTCCAAGGAGGAGATTCATTGCTGGTGTTTTTTGTTGGTCGGTTTTGTTTGTTGTTTTTATTTTAGGTTTGGTTCGTGATCAGTAGGCACAGTATACAAGTAGATCCAGAATACAAGCTGGGGCACTGCTAATAGCTATCCATCTTTTAGGCCCTTTTTCTGATAGAACTCAAACTCTCTTCTAAAAATACTTTCAAACAAATATTTAGAGAGTTTTGTTTGAAGGAATGCAAAAGTATTCAATGTTCCAGTGTTCTCAGCATTGTACCTGGCGGTAAGCCTGCACCATCTAGGTCCTACTGTGACATATGTCATACGAGGAGGAGTGGCTGGAGGTTCCCTGTAGTAAATAAGGAAACATTAAAAGCGTTTCTGCAGGAAGTGGCATTATCCTGTGAAGTGGGGTGGTGGCTCCTTCTTGTGTTTAATTTAGAGTATTCTTGTTTTTAACTCTCCCTTCTCTGGGGGGTGGGATTGCAGGTGGCTTTTATTTTTCTTCTTTATTCTTTTCTGATATTTTCATAATGAGCATTTATTTCACTGATGGTAAAAAAAAAAAAGGAATATTTCTATCTCAAAAAAAAATTGCATCCTAATAGAAGAGTGAAAGTAAGGTAAAGGAATAGGAAAATAAAACAAGGGAACTATAATAGTAGCCACCCAAGGAGAGGGTTGTCTGACCATAGCAATAAGAATGAATTACAGTCCATAAATATTGCAGAGCTCCAACTGACAGACCCTAGTGAATGACTGACTGCAGTTTGGGTGACCAGATTTATTGAAGAGTCTGTTAGCTGAGATAGTAATTCTCTCGGGAAAGGACAATTATCGGAGCAGGAATCAGAGGTGGGGGAAGATTCTGTACTTGGTTTTAGGCATATTGAGTTTGAATTTAATCCCAGGAATATGTGCATCTACAAACATAGGTTGATAGCACTTTATATCAAATTGAGAGTTGCTTTTTAGTGGTAAGATATGCTTGGCAAGGATTCAGCATGGTGAATGTTCTTATAGAGTCCTGGAGGGTGTGAAAATTGATCGAAACTTTCTGGGAAACAATTCAGAAACTTTCATCAACAGCCTTAGAGAAACCCTTTGCACACAACCAACAATTCAATACCAGGAATTGATCGAAAAGAAAGAATCAGTGATCTGAACAAATATCTACGTATCAACGTATTTATCTCAGTGTTGTCTTAGTACCAAACCTGGAAACAACCCCAATATCCAATAAGGAGTGGTTGTTAAGTTAGTTAATGAAGAAAATTATGGATTCTTGTGCATTCACGTGATACAATAGCTATTAAAACTCATGAAATGAGAACACGTTCAAGAAGAAAAGCAAGCTTCCAGCATCATATGTAGTAAGCTCCTGTGTTGTGTGTTTCAAAATCTCTCTCACACACACATACTAAAAAAAATAATTGAAAGAATATAGAACCTAGAAAGAAATACACAACACTGTTAAATGATTGTTTCTGGGTAGAAGGAATTCTTTATACTTATTTTTTCAAATTTCCTTCTATGTGTATGTATTAATTTTAATGATTAATTTTGTAAGAAAGAGATGTAGGTTGGGAAATCATGAATGAGGGCTCTATAGACATGGATTGGCAGGAGTGAGGTCAGATAGGGGGAATAGCTGAAGGAAGAAGAAAGGAGGCTAGGGTGGAATCCTGGGTGCATCAGAGTCTAAGAGGCAGGCAGAGAAGGGAGACTGAGAATGAGCAGAAAGGTTCAAGGAGAATCAGGAGAGGATGCTGTCATGGAAACCAAGTAGAATCAGTCGGGCTCCTGGCAGGAAACACACAAGGAGGGTAACTGAAGTGTTTCATGAAGAGATTGTTTTCAAAGGTGTGGGCATGCTTGAGAACCAAGATGTGGTAGTAAAACACACCATGACTAGCAACAATGGAAAATCACAAGAGATGGACATGAATTGACAAGGATGGGGAGTTGTCGCCAGAAAGCAGGCAAACCTGCAGTGATGGGGAGAAATCACCCAGCGGGAGTGATGATGTGAGAGAGAGGAAAGCAAACCCTACCATCTGTTGCCTGGGAGAAAGGTATCCAGGAAGTTAAACTTCTCTCTCATCCCACTTTCTTACCTCTAATTGGTCTTTCCATTGGCCAAACGGAAGCCAGAGGGCTGAGGAAACCAGGTGGTGTAGTCCATAGGTGTCAACCTTAGGGACACAAAGCAGAGTGGAGAAGGGGGGAGGGTAGTTCTGGAGGGGCAAACACAGACCATCAAGTATGCCAGGAAGGGCAGTTTAATAGAATGAAATGGTTAATAGGTGAATATTGAAGAGTTTCCACTGGATTTTGCAATTAGGTGTCCACTGGAATGTTCCTTGGAATTGATGATAGAACTTTAATCATTGTGAGCTGAAGAATAAAAAGATGAAGAGCAGCTACTGGTAATCTGTCATGGAGAGTAATTTCCTAGAACAAAGGAGGCGAAATAGGACTTAGCTATTTTATTGACATAAAATATTATATGCTTATATATGTATATATCTAGTTTTATAGTTAAATATATATAAATCCAATATAATACTCGAAATCCTCTTTGACCATTTTTTAAGTTGGTATATAAAATATTGAATTCATCTTACTGATAAATCATGCAGCAAATGTAGATAATTTAGCTTGTCAATAACTTTCCCTGATACATTTATATAGGCTGTGCCTTCATTAAGTTAGCATTTTAGAAATAACAATCAGGCCAGTTTTCCTCCTTTTTTCTCTCCTTTCTCTTTAGGTGGTGGTGCATTAGTTCTTGGGCAAGAACAAGACAAAAAAGGAGAGGGATTCAACCCAGCTGAGTCTTTTGTGGGCTCCATAAGCCAGCTCAACCTCTGGGACTATGTCCTGTCTCCACAGCAGGTCAATTCCATTTTCAGTGTATGACAGTAATGAGACGCAAAGGTGCAAGCCTAGTACAAATGTGCACAGCCTAACGATGCCATATCTTATTGACACCTCTGAGTTTCCGGAACTTACCACCGATATCATTTGATGTTATGGTCGTAGACTAAGCCAGGCAGAGATTATCTACAGTAACTTTCAGTGAATCTCCTTTTCAATCTCTTGGTGATGTTTTAGAAGTTTATTGGACATGATTGTTTCATAAAATCTTGTGGTTTCAGAGCTAGAAAGAATCATAGAGAAGACTACTTCCAATCCCTCTGACTAAAGAAGCAGAAATTTAGGGCTGGCACAAGATTACACACAGAGAGTAACAGCTGGGCTAGTGGTTAAAGCCAGTGTGCAGTCCAATGGCCTGGGTTCAAATCCGAGTTTTACCACGAACTCACTCTGATGATTTTGAACGTGTTACCCCATCTCTGTAAGCTTCAGTTTTCTAATCTATGAAAGATAAGCAAATAGAACTGCATAGTGGAGTTTTGGCAGGATGGAACGAAATCCTGCATGTAAGATTGAGACACTGGCACATGTTTGCTCTTATCATTATAGTGGCAGAACTTGCCTAAACCTCAGCTTTCTCAACTCCAGATGAGAGACAGAAGACAGGAGACTGGAAAGGGAGAGCCCCTATAACACCTGAACACACTGCAAAGTTTTAGACAAGGAATTCTATAGGTAGAATTTCAGAATTCCAGTTACAATGAAATATTTGGGAAAAGGAATGATGGGGGTGGAGCAGAGAGAGGGAAGGAAGAGAATTTTCCTTTGCCCCTGAATTCACACTCTACATCCAAAAGTCTGCTTCCCACCACTGCTCTCCACACTTCTGTGAAGGTTTTCAGTAGGAGATATAATAACTCTGTCTTCCTGAAAAAAGTGAGGTTTATCTAAAGATGTGTTTTTAAACTTTCAGGTGAAATCGCTGGCTTCCTCATGCCCAGAGGAACTCAGTAAAGGGAATGTGCTAGCCTGGCCTGATTTCCTGTCAGGAATTGTGGGGAGAGTGAAGATCGATTCCAAGAGCTTATTCTGTTCTGGTTAGTCTCCTTCTTCCATAGACTGCTGTCTCTTGACTACTCTGGGATTTTCTAGCAAAAGGAGACATTTGATTCTCTATTGGTCAAATAGTATATGTCTGTCAGTTTATTGTTTACCTAGTAATTCATTTTACCCTGCCTTCATCCGAAGGATCTATTATTTTTTAATAGTTAAATACATTCTGAGTAACAGGGTACAAAATAATTGTGCAGGAAACTTAAACAAAGGTAAAATAAGATAAGGAAAATAGGATGAGAGGAGGGATATAGTTAATTTTTTAAATGCCCCCCGAAGTCCCATCCTCCTGTTTGAGATGGGGTACTCTCTTGGCTCTGTACTTCCTAGCTGTCATCTAGGGGCAGGTGGCACAGAGAGAAAAGAAATGGACGTAATGATCCACGTACTGAATAGTCAAACTCTGAATGATCAAAAATGCCTCCTAAAATTCAGTGTATTTAAACAAGTTTCTGAAGGTATCCTAGAATTCGTGTTTTTTGATAACTCATAAGAACATTTGATTAATTCTAAAATACTATTTTTTCCTTAAAAAATATTCAGCAGACTTCTGCTGGAAGAGGGAAAGTTGTTTGTTGACTCCAATAGTTTTTTTTCCAGAAATTTTGCCTGCCATGATCTGGTTACATGTCGTCTTGTTTTAATATCAATAGAGTGGCGCTCAAACGCTGGTACAACATATGATTTGAAACCCCTAACCTGGTGGTGCCGCCACTGTGTTACTGACAAGCTCTGAACCTGCATTCTCTGCCCTCAGATTGCCCACCTTTAGAAGGATCAGTACCTCATCTGCGAACTGCATCAGGAGACGTAAAGCCAGGCTCCAGAATCAGTCTGTTCTGTGATCCAGGCTTCCAGATGGTCGGGAACCCCGTGCAGTACTGCCTGAATCAAGGACAGTGGACACAGCCACTGCCTCTCTGTGAACGTGAGCTGCCTTCATTGAAGGCGTTTCAGTAGCTCTTGAAAAATGCTGGAACCCTAAGGACACTTTTCAGGAATGCTAGATAAAAGTGAAACACTGCATATGCATAGTAGCCAATATAGCAGATATTCATTGAATACGTCCCTTGTGTAATGAAGTGCACTGGGCACCATGAGGGAGGTGGGAGATGAGGATCCAAAGAGCCCACCACCTGTGAAGGCACCCAGGTGACCCAAGGAACTGGATGGAGGGAAAGACAGGTGTGAGGGCCGGAGCCCAAAGGGAGATGGGTCACTGCTGGGTGGGAAAACAGGAATAGATCTCTTAAGTTGGATACACCCAGTTATTCATTTATTCAGCAATTTTGAAAGTACCTAGTGTGAGTGTGTGCTAGACACTGAGCTAAGTTCTGGAGATGCAGCAGTTGGGGAAAAAAGTCTCTCTTCTTTCGGAGTTTACATTGTAGTAGGAGAGGCAGAAAGTAACAAGTAAATATAATATTATTTATTTATAGTAAATAAGAACAGCAAGGGCCAGAAGTAAAGGCTCTGAAGAAAACTAAAGCAGGGTAGGGAGATATAAAGTGAGAGGGTTGAGTGGAAGCAGCACTGCTGTAGTAGATAGGGTGATCAGAGAAGTTCCTCCAGTGCATCTTTTTCCACCTGATGTGTCATATATGTATCTGTTTCTCGTGTCTCTTCTCTGACTAGATAGTACACTTTATAAGGCAGGGGTTTTGTCTGTTTGGTTCATTACTGCAACCTCAGCATCAGGACAGTGTGTAGCAGGTAGCAGGCTCTCCATAAATACTTTTTAAAATGAATGAATTGCATGCCTACTGTGAGCCAGACGCTCTGGGCACAGGTATGGCTGTAGCCTGTCACCACTCCTAAGCGTTCTCAGTCTAATGTTTGTGTGCAGTGAAAAGTTCATGCTTAACTACAAGTTTAATATAAGTAAAATGGGACTTCCCTGGTGGCGCAGTGGTTGAGAATCCGCCTGCCAGGGCAGGGGACACGGGTTTGAGCCCTGGTCCGGGAAGATCCCACATGCCGCGGCACAACTAAGCCCTCGCGCCACAACTACTGAGGCCACATGCCACAACTACTGAGCCTGCACGCCTAGAGCCTGTGCTCCGCAACAAGAGAAGCCACCGCAACGAGAAGCCTGCTCGCCGCAACGAAGAGTAGCCCCCGCTCGCCTCAACTAGAGAAAGCCCGCGTGCAGCAATGAAGACCCAGTGCAGCCAAAAATAAAATAAATAAATAATTTTATAATAAATAAATAAATAAATATAAGTAAAATGTTCACTGAGTATGTTGCTCCTAATGTAGTTGTCACATTACAGGCATTAGCTGTGGTGTGCCACCCCCTTTGGAGAATGGCTTTTATTCAGCCGAGGACTTCCATGCTGGCAGCACAGTGACCTACCAGTGCAACAATGGCTACTATTTGTTGGGTGATTCAAGGATGTTCTGTACGGATAATGGGAGCTGGAATGGCATTTCACCATCGTGTCTTGGTGAGATAAATCTTGGCAATTACTGTGTGCATTTAATTACTGCATGCATTTAATTACTGTGTGCATTTACTCTAACTCTGTGGGAGACAATTATCCCAAATTCCTGAGGCTTTTATGGCATGCCTTTGTTAATTTCATCTCATCCTTGTGAGCTCTGGGCAAGCCATAGTGACAAAGCAGCTATCCATAGACGTGCCAAACATGTTTTAAATTTTTACCAGGCTCAATATTAAGAATATTTATTTCTGTTCTTCTACTTATTCACCTGTAAACTGGGGAAATAATAGCTTTTATTGTAGATCTGCCGTGTGATTATGACTATCGTATCTAAATTTCATAACAATATGTATCAATGTATAGTGTGAAGCATTAAATGATATGTAATTATTTAAAAGTGAAAACAAATGTTTGCTACATAAGACAAATCCATGAACTTTACTATCTGTAAACTGTCTTCATTTTAGATGTTGATGAATGTGCAGTTGGGTCAGATTGTAGTGAGCACGCTTCCTGCCTGAATACAAATGGATCGTACATCTGCTCATGTATCCCACCCTACACAGGAGATGGTAAAAACTGTGCAGGTAACTAGGCTATGTGTAATTGGGAAGTCTATTTCAATTTTTTAATTCAAGTATATATTGTAAATGTATAGTAAGACAAATTTTTAACTTCAAAGGGGAGATGGAAAAGTAAAACCACCTTTAAAAGGATACATAAGCAGAGAAAGACAAATATTATATGATATTACTTACATGTGGAATCTAAAAAAATGTTACAAATGAGCTTATTTACAAAACAGAAATAGACTCACAGACATAGAAAACAAACTTATGGTTACCAAAGGGGAAAGCAGGGGGAGGGATAAATTGGGAGTTTGGGATTAACAGATACACACTGCTGTATATAAAATAGATAAGTAACAAGGACCTACTGTACAGCACAGGGAACTATATTCAATATCTTGTAATAACCTATAATGGAAAAGAATCTGAAAAAGAATATATATATATATATATATATATATATATATAAGTGAATCACTTTGCTGTATGTCTAAAACTAACACAGCATTGTAAATCAACTATACTTCAATAAAAAAATTTTTTTAATGATACATAACAATTAAAGGTGCTTTAAACTAGCATTGTGCTTTTGCTAACTTCCCAACTTCTGAAAAACAAAACTGAGAGCCAACTTTATCACCAGACTGTTGAAGCAATACCTACATAGTAGAAGAATAATAGAGTGGATTTAGACATATAAGCTATGGCCTCTACTGCCTCAGAGCAAATAGGATGCTTCATCACCTCTTCACCTTCAGGATCTTTCCTCTGCCTCAGGCACACAGAATTATATCATTGAAAAAACATAGACAATCCTGCCTTACACATCTCTATGTTTTGTGATAACCCATATATATCTTTCTATATTAGTTATGAGAAAGCAACTACCAGAAAACAATTAGACAGAAATTAAAGAGGAATTCTCAAAATCAATCTTATAATTGCTTTTACTTTTTGCAAGGGTTTCAGTTAAGGTCCTTGGCTTATAAGCCAAAAGGATCTTCAGAAAGATTAAATCAGTGTATCTTCCCTTTTTGAGAATTTAAGTATTTATTCAATCCTGTTGTTCAGCTCTAGCCTTAAATCTCCCTTTAACTTTTTTCCTTTCCTAGAAGTAGTGACTGACCCCAGATCTACACATAGGAGGCTTAGGATCTGTAGGCTGTTTGGAAGGGGCGGCTGGGAACTTCTCCTAAATGTGCTTTGGGACAGCCTTCACATCAGCTTGAGAGAAGGTCCCTTGCTCTTAAAAAGTGGGTATGAGGTTGGGAGAAGGAAGAAGAGCTGAAGCCCTTATGAGCCATGCCCAGGCACCACCACTACTTCCTCGATAAACAGCTTCCTTTTGGGGCTGATAAATTTAGTTTCTTTTTCTTATACATTGCTGTTTCAAAATACTGTTTTTAAAATGCCTATTAAATGTATGTTCTGGTCTAATCAGCTAGTGTGTCCCTGGACTTCATGCCTTTCCCTTCAAAAGCTTTTTTTTCTCCTCAGGTTTTAACTGGTACCTTAACTGTAGTGGAATTCTTTTACTATGAGACATTGCATGGTTGTGTGAAAGCCGCCTATTGACCCACAAAAACTGTTTCTCTCTTTCAAGAACCTATAAAATGCAAGGCTCCAGGAAATCCAGAAAATGGCCACTCTTCCGGGGAGATTTATACTGTGGGTGCTGAAGTCACATTTTCATGTGATGAAGGACACCAGCTGATGGGAGTAGCCAAAATAACATGTTTGGAGTCTGGAGAATGGAGTCATCTAATACCATATTGTGAACGTATGTTGAGTAAATTCCCCCATGTTTATGGTGTTTGGCAATTCTAGAAATTCAAGGTGGAGAAATGCCAAGTGTTATGTTGTCTCAGTATTCTTTGTATTTAAAGCCCAGTATTGGGCTTTTATTTAAATGTGACCAAAAACCTAGAGCTGCCCTTGAGCTTTTAGAGATTTTTACACATACTGGCTAAGAAAAGCAATGCCTTTTGGTTTTCCTCCCTTAAGCCGTTTCCTGTGGTGCACCAGCTATCCCAGAAAATGGTGGCATTGATGGATCAGCATATACCTATGGCAGTAAAGTAATATATAGGTGAGTTTCTAAGATTAACACTACATTGTAGAGTTTGTTGATGACATGCTGGTAGTGATAGAATACTGGAAGAAAAGACAAAGAGTAATCCCAGAGGATGTTTTCAAATTAATACGGAATTAATTGAATCACATGTTTGGGTTTGGATCCAGAGCTCCAGCTTATAGCCAAAAATATTCATTAGCTTGCAGGGCCTTCTTCCATGGCATCCTAAGGACTCATTCTAGACAGGACCACTCTCAAACCAAGAATTTTCTGTTTGCCAGAAACAGACTCACAGACATAGAAAACAGACTTGTGGTTGCCAAGGGGAAGGCGGGTGGGGGAGGGAAGGATTGGGAGTTTGGGATAGTAGATGCAAACTATTATATAGAGAATGGATAAACAACAAGGTCCTACTGTATAGCACAGAGATCTATATTCAATATCCTATGATAAACCATGATGGAAAAGAATATGAAAAAGGGTATGTATATACATATGTATAACTGAATCACGGTGCTGTGCAGCAGAAATTGACACAACATTGTAAATCAACTACAATAAAATAAATTCTAAAAAAAGAATTTTCTGTTTGCAGCTACTAATCCATGACACAAACTGGAGACAAGCCAAATCCTAAATCCGTCCTTCTATTTATCACCCAGCAGGATCCCTGTGAGCAAGATTCATAGTATTCAAAATTTTGAAAAAATTTTTTCAAAGCATTATTTCAGTAGGAAAAAAAAAGTGCTCCAACAATATGTGTAAATTCTTGATCTTTTTGGAAGTTTTGGCACAGATAAGCTTATGCAAAATAAGGCATTCTATTCTGTCTATTTTCTTTTATCTTCATTAGGTGTAATAAAGGATATACTCTGGAGGGTGAGAAAGAATCATCCTGTCTTGCTAGCGGTTCTTGGAGTCATTCTCCTCCCTTGTGTGAACTGGTCAAGTGTTCCAGCCCCGAAGACATAAATAATGGGAAATATATTTTGAGTGGGCTTACCTATCTTTCTACTGCATCGTATTCGTGTGAGAATGGATACAGGTACAGTCCTAGACACCAGCCAAGCTTCCTACAATACCCTGTCCCTCATTATTTACTCAGTGGGTTTCACTTGCATGTGACTGGCTGGCTTGAAATACAAGTTTTTAAATGTAAAAGGTATTCTCAAATGTGTGTGCTTCTTGAGGCTCAGCCTATAGTAAATGCCCAGGGAAATATTCCATCTAATTTTGACTCTGGGACCTCTAATTCAATGTTATAAACATTCAGACATTAAACAGGAAAGCAAAAAATGTTTATGAAGCATAACACAGCACCTAATAAGATGCTTTAGTGATGGATATTTTGGCAAACGAGATATTGCATAGGATGTCGTAAAAATCATGTCAAGATAAGGACCAGGGTCTTTAATACTGTTAAGAGGTTAATTTGATTAATGGGGTGTGTGTGTGTGTGTTCAAAAAGAAGGGACAATATCTCTGGTGGTCCTGTAGTTAAGACTTCACCTTCCAGTGCCGCGGGTGCGGGTTCAATCCCTGGTCAAGGAACTAAGGAATTTGTTAATATTGTAACAAATTCAATAAAGATTTTTAAAATGGTCCACATCAAAAAAATCTTTAAAAAAAAAAAGGGGGCTATCCTGGTGGCGCAGTGATTAAGAATCCGCCTGCCGATGCAGGGGACACAGGTTCAAGCCCTGGTCTGGGAAGATCCCACATGCCGCAGGGCAACTAAGCCTGTGCACCACAACTACTGAGCCTGTGAGCCACAACTATGGATGCCCACGCACCTAGAGCCCGTGCTCTGCAACAAGAGAAGCCACCGCAATGAGAAGCCCACGCACTGTAACATAGAGTAGCCCCCGCTCGCTGCAACTAGAGAAAGCCCGCACACAGCAACAAAGACCCAACACAGCCAAAAGTAAAATAAATAAAAACAAAACAAAACAAAAAGAAGGGACAATAAAGAGTAGGGCTGTGATCAAAAACTTGGCCAACAGGATCTGACATGAAACAGATCAAGTGAACAGAAAATGGAGTGAGTTGTACAATCAGAAGCTGGTTGGCAAGTGAAGGTGGACGAGCCATGCCGTAGGCCTGCGAGGTTTTTAAATTCAAAGGAAGACCAGAGGTCAGAGTGATGAGCAACACTGTCCAGATGCCCAGGCTAATGGCAAGGGCAGTTCCCTCTGACCTCAGTTACCCTGACTTCCTGGGTGTCTGTCTTCCTTATCATTGGATCCTAACCAGCATGTTACCCCTTCTCATCCAAGTAATCTGCTAATCACAGCACCACCAATGAGCACATTGAACCATTTTATTTTGCACCCCAGTTATGTTGTTTTAGCCTACTCATAGTTTTTTTTTTTTTTTTTTTTGGCTGTGGTGGGTCTTGGTTTCTGTGCGAGGGCTTTCTCTAGTTGCGGAGAGCAGAGGCCACTCCTCATCGCGGTGCACAGGCCTCTCACTGTCGTGGCCTCTCTTGTTGCGGAGCACAGGCTCCAGACGCGCAGGCTCAGTAGTTGTGGCTCACGGGCTTAGTTGCTCCGCGGCATGTGGGATCTTCCCAGACCAGGGCTCGAACCTGTGTCCCCTGCACTGGCAGGCAGATTCTCAACCACTGCACCATCAGGGAAGCCCTAGCCTACTCATAGTTTTAAATGAATCTATAGCCAGCTGAGATTTCCCTTTTTTAAAAAAAAAAAAAGTGATTGATTGACTGATTCATTGCCACACGCCATGTGGGATCTTAGTTCCCCAACCAGGGATTGAACCTGTGCCCCCTGCAGTGGAAGCGCAGTGTCTTAACCACTGGACTGCCAGGGAAGTCCCAGATTTCCCTTGTTTTTATATAAAGCAATAAAATGGGAAGAAACTATTTTTATGTATTAAAATTCCTCAAGTGTCCCCTATTCTCTCCTAAGTCCTTCCTAGTTCACCTCCAGAGCAATAAGTAAATAGTCAACAAAAGAGGTGGCACCATTCTTTCCTGTAGCTTGCAGGGCCCTTTGGTCATCGAATGTTCGGCCTCAGGCAGCTGGGACAGAGCGCCACCTACCTGCCATCTCGTCTTCTGTGGAGAGCCACCGGCCATCAAAGATGCTGTCACCACCGGGAGTAACTTCACTTTTGGGAACACTGTCACTTACACTTGCAAAGAAGGGTGAGTAAACCCAATGAAGGAAAGAAATTTTGGGAGAGGATGGGCCCAACCGCACATGGGCTCCACTGAATACTAAACGAAATTACCTGGCAGCCAAAGCCAAAGAGAGCTTTATGTTCTTTTCTTAAAACAGAAAGGGAGCATATTCTCCTGTGGAAACAATGTTTTCCTGGAATTAGAGTAATTTATCAAATTAGGCCTTGCATAATGGACATTGGGCAATGCACTGGAAAATATCTCTATAATTAAAGATGAAAACAGCATATTTAAATAGGCATTTGTGTACTTATCCTCTGCCAAACGAAACGCAAGACGTAGGTCACAACGTAAAGATGCTACATCTGCATGAAAAAAATATCAAAAAGTTCAGATTTTTAAATTTTTAGTGATCTCATTTAATTCAGAGATAAAATGTAAAATAACAGGAACAGATTACAAAGTGCTTTCATACTCACTGTGTCATTTTATCCTCACAAAAACCGTGTAAGACACAGAGAAAGGAGAGGCTCCCTCTGGGATGGTGATCTGCTTAGGGTCTCAGGCAGGCAGTGAAGAATAGAGGGGTGATTAAATCCCAGATCATCTGACTGGCATTTCATTGCTCATTTTTTCCCGTGCTTCCTCAATAAATGTTTTCACCAGTAATAGTTTATAACTTTCACACTCCAGATTTACCACAGATGCTTTTCATACAGTTGGAACGAGGGGCTGCCATTTTCTGGATTTGTGTCTCAGCTCTATCATTCACTCACTGTGCAGGCCGGGGAAAATGGTATAACCTCTCTCTGCCTCTCTGAGTCATTAAAGGTTGATACTCCTTATGGATATTGTGAGGAGTAAAATGATATACTGCATGGACTAGCCAGAAAATAATAACTCAACAAGCTGTGCCACTATTACGATGTTAGGACAGAAGAGAGGACACAGTTTCATGAAAGTAACATGAAAGTTGAAGTTGTTTTCACCTAGATAGAAGACCGTTCCGCTAATACAGGCCACCAGCAGGTGGCAACAATATTTTCTTGCAAAAAGCTCTTGAGAGTCAAATATTCACGTGAATAACTGACAGAAATCCCGGATCTTAACACCTTCTTACGTGAGAAAAGAAATCTTGAATATTAAAATGTCAGTGTAGGGCCTCCCTGGTGGCGCAGTGGTTGAGAGTCCGCCTGCCGATGCAGGGGATACGGGTTCGTGCCCCGGTCTGGGAGGATCCCACATGCGGCGGAGCAGCTGGGCCCGTGAGCCATGGCCGCTGGGCCTGCGCGTCCGGAGCCTGTGCTCCGCAACGGGAGAGGCCACAACAGTGAGAGGCCCGCATACTGCAAAAAGAAAAAAAAAAAAAATGTCAGTGTAAGAATTAGCTTTTTAAAATTTATTTTGTTGAAGTATAGTTGCTTTACAATGTTGTATCAGTTTGTAGGAATTAGCTTTTGATGGCCCCATCTCTCCCCTGTGGATTGACTCATTTAAAAATTGCTTCGTAATGAACTACATAGTACTATTTAAGATTAGTCATTTAAATGTTTGTGAAACCTTATCGATATAAATGTTCCAAATAATAACTAGATATTGACAACTTCTGGGGTTTTTTTCTGATTAAGAAGTAATGTATTATCACCATATAAAACTAGAAAATAAAAATGTATTTTTTAAAATTGCCCAAAGATAAATGATACTTTACTATATCTCCTACTAGAATTTTGTCTTTGCATATACTTTTAAAGATCATGCTCTTATAAAAATTCCCATTTTTCTTTTTTTCTCTATAAATCATTCACTTATATCATAAGAAGAGTTCTATATCTGCCTAATGTTAAGTCTACATATTATACAAAAAGGGTTTGTTAAAAGAAGCAATAAAGACAATAATGAAAATCACAACAAATCCCTGCATTCATAGAGGGTTTTACTTCTTCAAAGGACATTCCTGTGAATTATCTCATGTGCTCCCTTCAACAAAGAGGGGGATTTTGAAGAAGATATATTATTCCCACCTTATAGTTAAAACATAAAGGTGTTGGGCCACGTTATCGTACAGATCCCTTCTGCTCTAAGCAAATAGACACTCTGTGGGAGCTTTCTTCTCATTGAAAAGATGGAAACCAAATCTGTCGTCTCAGTCATATAGCTGTTAAAGGGTATGAGGCCATTTTTATAAAAGTGCTTTATATGTGCCTGAAGGTACTATATAAATATGGCTTTATTAATATTCTCTGTGTCATCGTTATGTAAAGTGATGACGTTTTTATAATATAGGGGAAACTATCTTAAGTAGTTAATCAAATTAATAGAAAGTACACATGGTCACAAAGCACTACCATTCATGTTTTTTTCCTAAAAGAAAAATATCAGTAGGTATTAGGAGATAGTTTCATTTTTCTGAAAGTAAAAATTTTGGTGAGAGGAAGAACACTTTGCCCCTTTACATACACTTAGTCTTAGAGTGTTATGAGGGTGGCCAGCCTGGAGAGCTCTGTCTTATTCCTTTTCTCTGGACAAATGCCTAACGAAACATTTAAGTATACAAAAGAGCACAAAACCAAATTAATCTCTATTTAAAATTACCTGTGTATCCACTGCTGAGATAAAAGTACATGTTAAATTTTTGCCATAGTTATTGTAGATCTCTCTTTATAAAAGAAATACAATATTACAAAAATAACTAGAAGCCATTATCATCACTTTCTCACTCTTCTCAAAGTAAATGTGCATTTTTTTCTGTGTTACATATGTACTCATAAACAACTATTCTGTTGATTTAAATGTTTTAATTTTCATGTACGTTGTTTCATACTGAGTGTCCTTTTGAAGCTTGATTTTCGTTTAACGTCATGTTTTTTGCCTTTGTTGATAAGTGTAAATCAACAGAATTCATTTTAACTGCTGTATAGTGCTTCCTTGTCAGAATGAGCAATCTCTAAGTTACCCATTTCCCTGCTGGTAGAGGGTTAATTTATTTCCACTTTATTTGATGATACAGCAGTGCTGAAGTAAACATCCTTGCACATCTCCCAGTCCATAGAAGGAAGAATACCTCTGGCCTAGACACCGAAACTGAGAATTGTTGGGTCATGAGGCATGCATATTTTTAACTTTATACTAGATAGTCCTTAATATTTATCAATTGTTTCCTTTAGAGTTTGTTTTTTGTATGTGTCAAATTTAAGAAATTTTTCCTACTCTGATATCATACTCAATTTCTTTGCCTTTCTGCTGAACAACTCAAAGATCTTAGAAAATATTTGTTTCTGTCACCCCTCTCATCTTAAATGTCTTATCACTATCTACATTTTACTTCCCTCTTATTTTACAACTTTCCAAATTAGTCACTTTTTTAATATACTCAATGCTTATTTAGATTTACTAACATTTTTATGAATCTTTCATAAAAAGCATTCATTTTTATGAATTGCTTTTTCCATCCCACTCCTTCCTTTGGGTTTAATGCTTCTACGTCCTAAAGTACATCCTTTACATCTTTCTTTTGGCAAGAGTCAGTATGTTACACAATCTTTGTCTGAAAATAATAGTATTTTACCCATGCTCTTGAATTATAGTTTAGCTGGGTATACAAGTCTACATTAATAGTTTGCTTCCATAAACATTTTTGAAAGATATTTCCATTGCCCTATGACTTCTAGTGTTTCTATTGAGGATTCCATCAGTCTAAGTTAGTAGCCCTCAACCAGGGGCAATATTGCCCTCCAGGGACATTTGACAATGTCTGGAGACGTTTTTGGTTGTCCCCGTTGAGGGAAGGTGCTATAGGAACTAGTGAATAGAGTCTGGGGATGCTGCTAAAACATCCTACAATGCATAGGACAGACCCCCACAACAAAGAATTGTCTGGTCCAAAATGTCAGTAGTGCTGAGGTTGAGAAACTGGTTGAATTGTTGTTCCTTTATAAGTAATGTGTTTTCCCTTTATTTATTTTTTTAATTTGTCTTCGTTGTTTTGGTGTTTCTCTGTGGTATGACTAAAGTTGTACTAGTTGCCATTCATCTTGTTCAGGGCTCATTGTACTTCTTACATCTGAGAATTTGTATCTTTCACCAATTTTGGAATAAGCTGTTTTCACTTTAAATATTCTTTCTTCTTAACTTTCACTTTTCTCTATTTCTGTAAGTTTTATTAGATAAATATTGGAGCTTTTATTTCTACTTTACATGGTTATTAACCTGTCACATTTTCCATCTCTTTAAAAACTTGGGTTGCATTTGGATAATTTCCTCACATATATCTTCCAATTCACTAATTTTCCTTTCTACTGTCTATAATCTGCTTTTGAAATGTGTCCCCTTTTTTTGAATTTTTATTTTCTATAGTTTTATTTTTAGAATTTCTCTTTGTTTATTTTTCAACTATTTCTTTTTACATAGTCTCTTCTTTTTAAATAGGATTTTAAGGGTTTTTGTCCTTAATTATTTGAACATATTTATTCCTTTTTTTTTTTTTTTAGATTTTAGACCACTTTTTCTATTATCTCAATTTATTGGTGCCCTCATCTTGCTGTTTGTTCTGTCTACTGATCCATTCATGATGGAAAGCATGCATGTGGGTTTTGTAATTTCAGATTCTGTCCTTATAGTGTTTGGGACTTGTGTGATCTGTGACAGTCCTTTAATGGTCTGAGTATAAGGATTATTTTTTCTTCTAGGTGCCCCAGGAGTATCACCATCCAAAAACCTAATTTTACATTTATTTATCAGTTCAAAGGCTTTCCATACAAAATGAGTGGTATAAACCCTACCCTCAAGTCCACATGACGTGCAGTCCTGGGTTCTGCTACCTTAGCCGGGACTTTGTTTTTCCAGCCAGATTCCCAGCAAATACAAAGATCTCACTTGTCATCTCACTAGGCCTCTAGGTGGAATTTTTCCTGTGAATATCCTTTCAGTGTATATCCTTCTAGGACATAGATTCTTGCCAGAGACTCAGCTATTACTCTATTTCCTCTTTCCTGTCCAATCCAAGGGCAACCATAGCATTCATTCACAGGCTTACTTTTCTGTTTTTAATTTCCTCTTCATTTCTGGCACATGGAGATTTCCTTTCTGGTCAGCTAAGCTATGCATTTAAAATAATTTCTGTTGTATTTCATCAAGTGTTTTATAGGGAGGGTGTTCAGACAATATTATAGCCAGAACCAGAAGTCAGTGCTTGTCTTCTCTCTCTTCACTCCTTTTCTCTCTCTCCCCACCAAGGGATTGATTAGCATAGGTCAACAATGTGCATTATGTCTGTTCTATTTCAGGATGGAATCACTGTGTTCATGTCATGGCTTTTGTGTAATGGCTTTGGCATCCTGCTGTCTCCTTCCACTTCCTAAGATGCTGTTGGCCTGATAAGAACGTTAGGGCCTATTTCCCTCTCTAGCCCTCTCAATTCCCTCTTCTCCCTTGGGGCTGCCTAACACAGACCACTGACCTACACACCGTTTAAGCTACCCACTCCTGTTTATTGGGTGCACATAGACACATTCTTGTTTTGGTCTCAGTATTTTTATCTTCTCTTATTGGTGTTGTGCTTTGCATGGGCCTTGCCTTGGGTTAAGAAAAGAAGACACTCTCTCAAGATTCGGATAGAAGAGCAGAGACTTTAGGGGACTGGAGTAGTAAGAGGAATGCCAGAGAAGAAAAGGATAAGTCTGATTTCTGTCTCCTGCCCTGAAATTGGCCTTCCAAATTCACCTTTTATCAAAACATTACACTGGTGGTTTTCAGCTTTTTGCCTCAATTAATAAAATGGTCACTTGTTTCCCATTTTCCTTTTCATCCTCATGTATACTCTCTTGGTGAGGAACTCAGTAGGAAGGAAGGGTCATTGACATCCTAACATCCTGATAGAATGTTTCCCTTTTGAGTCTTCTCAAATATAGACTTTTAAATGCAATTACTGAATATACTACAATAACATTTTTGTAATCCTTTTCAATTGAAAACAGAACTAATTACTGATACAGATTTATACTCTCTATTGCACTTATTAAATTGCAGCCCTTTAAGTATCTAGTATGCTGCTCTTTTAAGACTCTTTTAAGGTTCTTTTTCGCAGAAGAGAAGAGCTAATAACCCACTGCGGAGCCTTCTCACAAAGCTTCCCAGGCCCATGCCTCTTAGTAGGCGTTCACTCCATGAATCAAATCACTGAAAATTGCATCTGGAGATTACTCTGCCCGTTTTCAAAGGATTTTTTGTTATCATTCCAGAAGTATGATAATGTATTACAGCCAGTGTATCCTAAAATGTGTCATTCTATGACATCACTGTCATATCGATGGGACAACTTTCCTTGGAATTATGGAGGAAAACAACTTGTTTTATAATACATATGGCCTGATTTTTAATAACAGACTGCAAGGGTGTCCCCAATGTCTCTTGAATGAGAATACAAAAGGTCACACAGAGTAAAATTAAATATTTCAATGTTTTAGATTTGTACCAATTCCAATTTTTCCTGTTTTAGTAGCCAACGTATATAGGATGTATCTTATCTGTACAAAACTTCATCATTTTTAAGTGATTCTTTTTCATAAGCAGGTGAAATGTCTTCCAGAAATCTTAACACTCATTTAGATTTCTAGCATAATGAAATGGTGTGGCAGTTTGATCAGAGACCAGTTACAGTTTTCTATCTAGGCGATAACTACAAATTACTTCCTCTTTTTTTGGCATTCAGAGAATATATCCTTCTTTAGCATCTTAAAAGACTAACTGATATATCTGTTTCAGCAGACAGTTCTTTTTGATAAGCCTCTGTCCCCATCCTCACTGAACGTGCCGTCTAGTCTAAAGCACTGGCTTTATTTATTCATTTTTGAAGCCACTCAGTGTAAACTCCTCTGCTCCTCTGAAATGCCAGCCATTCACATATTGACAGCTTGGCCCCAAGGTTCTACAAATGGATCATTAGAGCTAATTGAGAGGTTTCAGTAAGGGATCCCAGCCCCTTCATAACATTTCCATGACTAAAAAATGATCCCACACTCTGGTTAAGATGCCAAGCTTGCAGCTTTGGAAGTGAAGGCGTAGGGAGACAGACGTTTCCGCCAGCTCAACCTCAAACCTGCCTTTCTCTTTCTCATCAATGGACATGATTCCAAGTCTGTTCACTCTCAGAGTCACTCTCCTCTGAGCCTATTCCAATAGGTCTATAGCCCTTTTTGAATTGTGATACCCAGAGCTGAAGGTGCGAATTAGAATGTAACTGCAAGAGAGATAAAGACACCAAGTCTAGGGACTGACACGTGGTGCTTAAAACATAACAATTTATTTCATTTCTCTTCTTCTCTTTCTGGATAAATGAGTTTCTGAAGATGCAGTAACCCTTTTAAGGATGTCACCATTGACTCATTCAGCTCATTCGAGGAAACTAAAGTCTTTCACATTGGCTGCCAGGTTTCCCTTTGTGCAGTTTTTCTTCTATATACAGGACCTCCCATTTTATCTTTGTTAAATATTACCTAGTAAGATTAGAAACATTGAACTGCCCTGTTAAAACCCTTATCCTTCACCCTACAGTTATGTGTTGCTTACAAACTGATGGGCTAAGGACAGAGTTTTGTGACATCAGAAGATACGAAACACCCAACTAGCTTACTTCTATTAACCAGTATTCTTTGGGTCATCCAGTTAATAAACCACTTAAATATCTTTCTGTTCTAGAAGCATTTCTTCTGCTAAAATCTTATGAGAATCCTTGTCAAAGGAACTGTCAAAAACCATTTCCAGTTAATCTGTGCCTGCCACATCTTCACCCATTAACCATCACAACTGTCAAAAACACACAAGATCCTAGTGACCACTGCTTCCTTTTCCAGATGTTTATAGGCCATTCCTAACTATTTGTAAGTCCCCAGAAGTCCCCAGCTATATCACACTCCTATTTCTTTGCTCCTGTTACTTTTCTTCCTTTCCTGCTTCTTTCACGACTCCCCTCAAAAGCTATTTCATCTGGGACACAAAGTACATGCACTGACATTGCCCTGTACACTAGGGAAGGGACTCTAGCACATAGCATGCCCTAATTGCCTAATGAAGAACTAAATGTTGATTGAGAATCATAAAGAAAAGTCAAGTTCTTAAGTCAAAGAAAGGGATGGTGTCAGTTCTAGGAAAGTATGGATAGTATTGAAAATGCATTCTTTAAATTCATTTATTCAAAATACATATATTTAGTAGTAATCTTCCATTATATTACAGAAGAGCTTTTTGCTGTGATATTCCATTAGGGAAGAGTCATTGGTGGAGATTTTCCAGCAGATCAGGGGCCAGAGGCCTAACAAAGTGCTGCCAGATTACAAAACTCTGTTCTTGTGTCCTCAAGAGGCTTTGAGGAATAAGGAAGATTCTGGAGGCAGAGGCTTCTGCCTCAAAGCAGTCAGTCCCATTACCTAAAGGAAGCACTCTATAGATGGCACAATGGATCCTAATAAATCAGGGATGTCTCAGGTGATGTCTATAAACTTCAGCCAATGAAATACGGTAGCAACATCAAAGGACCCCATGAAAATAATGATGCATGGTTCAAAGTGTGCAAAGGATGTAAATTGTGCTATGAAAATATAAAACACCAAGAGCCTCTATAGGAAGCATCCTAAATGCCCATCAATAGATGAATGGATAAAGAAGATGTGGCACATATATGCAATGGAATATTACCCAGCCATAAAAAGGAACGAAATTGAGTTATTTGTAGTGAGGTGGATGGACCTAGAGTCTGTCATACAGAGTGAAGTAAGTCAGAAAAAGAAAAACAAATGCTGTATGCTAACGCATATATACGGAATCTAAACAAAAATGGTTCTGATGAACCTAGGGGCAGGACAGGAATAAAGAGGCAGACGTAGAGAACGGACTTGAGGACATGGGGAGGGGGAAGGGTAAGCTGGGATGAAGTGAGAGTAGCATTGACATGTATACACTAGCAAATGTAAAACAGAGAGTGGGAAGCAGCTGCATGGCACAGGGAGATCAACTCGGTGCTTTGCGACCACCTAGAGGGTGGGAGAGGGAGGGTGGGAGGGAGGCTCCAGAGGGAGGGGATAGGGGGACATGTGTATGCATATGGCTGATTCACTTTGTTGTACAGCAGAAACTAACACACCATTGTAAAGCAATTATACTCCAATAAAGATGTTAAAAATACATACATACATACATACATACAAAGGGAGAGTCATCTCCTAAAAAAACAAAAAGAGAGAGAGCAACATCATGGGAAAGATAGAAGGGTTGGAATCCAGTAAACCAAATTCAGATCCTACCTCTGCTGCTTGCACCCATGTGACTCAGTAGATTTCCTAGCCTGTCTGAACAAGCATTCACTCATCTGCAAAATGAAGAAATTAATATTTCTAAACAGGGTTCAATTGGTGCCAAATTATTTTAGTCCCCTTACGCTTCATTATTATCAAGACGATGGACTGATAGGATGTTAGACAGTCCTTTCAAACTCCCTGTCCTCTTTCTCTTCAGTACGAAAGTGAGAATGAAAATCAGAATGACTCAAACGTAATTATTCTAATACTGCGTATCCTAATATTTTGTTCTGCTTCATTGAGAGAGCACTTGAGCATAATTTAAGATTTTTCTAAGTCATCAATCTATCATCATATATGGGGAAATACCTGTGCATAAACAAAGCAAAACTTCTTTGTGCTGGTTGAATAGCAGAGCCATATGCAGACACAGCTTTTAATGCTAACCACACGGTTAAGGGTTTAGGAAACAGTGGAGGCTGAAATTATAATCCCTCCTTTAAAGTTCATTGATTATAAGCAAGTGGATACCTAGGAGTTATATGCATGCTACCTGTGGTTCATCAGAGCTTTTGTTTCAAAGACTAGTGATCAAAATAAGCAACGGAAATCATCTATAGATAGATAAAGTTCCAACTTTGAATTGAGTCAGACAGGACCATAGCTTAGTCCTCATTTTTATTTTTAAAGAAATGTGTAACAGTTTTTAGAGTTCCTTGTTTTTTTTAACATCTTTATTGGAGTATAATTGCTTTACAATGGTGTGCTAGTTTCTGCTGTATAACAAAGTGAATCAGCTATACATATACATACATCCCCATATCCCCTCCCTCTTGCGTCTCACCCCTCTAGGTGGTCACAAAGCACCGAGCTGATCTCCCTGTGCTACGCGGCTGCTTCCCACTAGCTATCTATTTTACGTTTGGTACTATAAATAGCAAAATCCACTTCCCTTTCTGAACAAGCCCTAATAATAATAACAAGATGTATATCTTAAATGAAGGTCATTTGATCAATAAGCTCAAATTCAAATAGTAAATATTGTTTTAAAGGATAAAGGATAAAAGTAAAGTTGTTGGTGGAAAGATTTAAAAAAATAAAAGCAGAATAAGAAGATGCAAACACCTTTTCTCAAATAATGTGCTTAGTTACTGTTCCTTTCTCCCTAATCTCATAGCTACACCCTTGCCGGTCCTGACACCATTGAGTGCCTGGCCAGTGGCAAGTGGAGCAGAAGTGACCAGCAGTGTCTGGCTGTCTCCTGTGATGAGCCCCCCAGTGTGGAACATGCCTCTCCAGAGACTGCCCATCGGTTATTTGGAGACATTGCATTCTACTATTGTTCAGATGGTTACAGCCTGGCAGACAACTCCCAGCTCCTCTGCAATGCCCAGGGCAAGTGGGTTCCCCCAGAAGGTCAGGCCGTGCCCCGCTGTATAGCTCATTTTTGTGAAAAACCCCCTGCTGTTTCCTACAGCATCTTGGAATCTGTGAGCAAAGCAAAATTTGCCGCAGGCTCAGTTGTGAGCTTCAAATGCACGGAGGGTTTCGTACTGAACACCTCAGCAAAGATTGAATGTCTGAGAGGTGGGCAGTGGAGTCCTTCCCCCATGTCCATCCAGTGCATCCCCGTGCGCTGCGGAGAGCCACCCCGCATCATGAACGGCTATGCGATTGGATCAAACTACAGTTTTGGAGCCGTGGTGGCTTATAGCTGCAACAGGGGCTTCTACATCAAAGGGGAGAAGAAGAGTGCCTGTGAAGCCACGGGACAGTGGAGTAGCCCCATACCCACATGCCACCCTGTATCTTGCAATGAACCACCAAAGGTTGAGAATGGCTTTCTGGAGGTAAGAGACTGATTCACAAGTGTCCATGGCTTTCATCATTTACAGGGCCAGCCCATTGTGGCTTATTCAGAAGCAGGGACATGAATAGACTAATAGGTGAATAACAGAAGCCGCTAAATCTATTGGTGGTAAATATTGGAGAGAATTTGATTGAGGTCATGAATCCTTTTAATCTATAGCTTTCTACCTTCTACTAGCATATAGGCACTTGAAACACTTTATAGCAATATTTTAGCCCAGCTATGACGTTAGAATAAAATAGTTTTAAGAGATACTATTTTGATTTATAAAAAGTTATTCCAAGATGGATGTATTATTTATTTTTATAGAAATCAAGGTCTAAATGGAACCTAGGGAAATCTGTTATCATTTCTTATTTTTAGACAAAAGATGGGGGTAAACCATCCATTCACCATAAGGTGGTTTTTGCAGTTTTCTTTTAGGGAACCTAAAGGTAATTTCATCAGGACAGAGGGTTTTGTCAGATCCACACATATCCTCCTTTCTCGTTACTATGTGTCTTGTCATTAAATCTATCAAGAAAACCGGAATAACAATCTATTCCCCCAAATCAAGGGTCATTTTAAAGAGACAGTATTCTAATTAAACAATTTTTTAAAACCCACGCATACATAGTACCTTTTCTCCTTTATATTCTAAAACAACAATGAATGCCTTTTATTTAAGACTTTTGCTCAGATGTATTAGCTTTCCATTGGAAGAAGGTGTCTAGTATATGTAAGGAGGCTTTCTTCATTTATTCATTTAACAAATATTTCTGGAGCTCCTACTAGGTGCCAGGTAAGCACTGGAGATCTAGTATTTAATAACACGGATTAGGTCTGTGATGGCATGGTGTTTACATGCATGTGGGGTACCCAAGAAATAGATAAATAAACAAAACAAATAATCATGTCCAAATACCAAGAAGTTCACTGCACCACAGAAGCTAGACGTACCATTAACAAAATAACCATTGCAATCTTTTTAAAGTTTTCATAAGTAATTCATCTTTGTACTGCCTAAAAATGACCTCTTGCTATGTTATTCACTTATATATTTGAATGTTGAGAGTACGAATATTAACTTTTTTGTTTAAAAGGTAAAATATTACTCTTTATTTTCCACCCTTACGTTATGGCAGCAATTTTTTAAAATTATATTAAGAATGAACCCAAAACTCTGACAGTAGGTCCATATCCATAAAAAAAATTGTTTTTCTTATTATCTAACAGCATAAACAAATGTATGTTTGTGTATGTTTCCTTTTCTGTGAGTAAAACAACACACTATAGCACTGCTTTGGTCAGTGAGATTTTTTAAATTTACCAAGTAATTTATAATTTTTCGTATTGCTCCATCAACTCATCAATCGATTTAGAGACTATTGATCTTTACTTATTATGGGCTTACCACTGGGGCCAACATTTCTGCTGTAGGTATTACCTAATTTGACCTTCTGCCATCCTTTTTGTTTATTTAAATAAAAAAAATAGAGTGGACCTATTGGAAAAATACAAGTTCTCATTGGCTTATGTCTTAATTGATACATTTTAACATAGGCATTTTAGTTTAGTTCTTCTTTACTGTGATTTGCTGTATTTTGTCCATTATATTACACATTATACAAATTGTACTTCATTGTTTTTTTCCCGTTATCCAGCATACAGCTGGCAGGACCTTTGAGAGTGAAGTGAGATACCGGTGTAACCCAGGCTATAAGTCCGTCGGAAGTCCTGTATTTGTCTGCCAAGCCAATCGCCACTGGCACAGTGAATCCCCTCTGTCGTGCATCCCTCTCAACTGTGGAAAACCTCCCCCAATCCAGAATGGCTACAGGAAAGGAGACAATTTTGAAGTAGGGTCCAAGGTTCAGTTTTTCTGCAATGAGGGTTACGAGCTTATTGGTGATCATTCTTGGACATGCCTGAAATCTGGCAAATGGAATAAGAAGCCAAACCAAAAGTGTGTGCCCGCCAAGTGCCCAGAGCCACCCCTCTTGGAGAACCAACTGGTTTTGAAGGAGTTGACCACCGAGGTGGGAGTGGTGACATTTTCCTGTAAAGAAGGGAATGCCCTCCAGGGCCCCTCTGTCCTGAAATGCTTGCCATCCCAGCAGTGGAATGATTCTTTTCCTGTTTGTAAGATGGTTCTTTGCCTCCCACCTCCGCTGATTTCCTTTGGTGTCCCTGCTCCTTCTTCTGCTCTTCATTTTGGAAGTACTGTCAAGTATTCTTGTGTGGATGGGTTTTTCTTAAGAGGAGATCCTACCACCTTCTGCCAGGCTGATGGTACCTGGAGCTCTCCACTGCCAGAATGTGTGCCAGTAGAATGCCCCCAACCTGAGGAAATCCTCAATGGCATCATTGACGTGCAAGGTCTTGCCTATCTGAGCACAGCTCTCTATACCTGCAAGCCAGGCTTTGAGTTGGTGGGCAATTCTACCACTCTTTGTGGGGAAAATGGTCACTGGCTTGGAAGAAAACCAACCTGTAAACCCATTGAGTGCCCAAAGCCCAAGGAGATTTCGAATGGCAAATTCTCTTACACAAACCTACACTATGGGCAGACCATTACCTACTCTTGTGACCGGGGCTTCAGGCTCAAAGGTCCCAAAGCCTTGACTTGTTTAGAGACAGGTGATTGGGATGTGGATGTCCCATCATGCAGTGCCATCCACTGTGATCCCCCACATCCCATTGAAAATGGTTTCGTAGAAGGTGCAGATTACAGCTATGGTGCCATGATCATCTACAGCTGCTTCCCTGGGTTCCAGGTAGCTGGTCACGCCATGCAGACCTGTGAAGAGTCGGGATGGTCAAGCTCCATCCCAACATGTGTACTCATAGACTGCGGTCTCCCCCCTCACATTGATTTTGGAGACTGTACTAAGGTCAGAGACGGTCAGGAATATTTTAACCTAGAAGAAGACATGATGGAAGTTCCATATCGGACTCCTCACCCGCCTCATCATCTGGGAACAGTGGCTAAAACCTGGGGAAACACAAAGGGATCTCCTGCTACACATTCAGCAAAATTCCGATACAACACCCTGGTTTCCTACACCTGTAATCCAGGATATGAACTCTTGGGGAACCCTGTGCTGATCTGCCAGGAGGATGGAACTTGGAATGGCAGTGCGCCATCATGCATTTCAGTTGAATGTGACCTGCCTGTTGCTCCTGAAAACGGCTTTTTGCATTTTACAGAGACTACCATGGGCAGTGCCATACAGTATAGCTGCAAACCTGGGCACACTCTGGTGGGCTCCGACGTAAGACTTTGTCTACAGAATAGAGAATGGAGTGGTACTTCCCCACTCTGTGAGGCCATCTCATGCCCCAAACCAAATCAGGTTATGAATGGCTCCATCAAAGGAAGCAACTACACATACCTGAGCATATTGTACTATGAGTGTAATCCTGGGTATGTGTTGAATGGCACTGACAGGAGAATGTGTCAAGAAAATAAAAATTGGGATAGGAGTGAGCCAATTTGTATTCCTGTGGACTGTGGTTCACCTCCAGTCTCAGCAAATGGCCAGGTAAAGGGAGAGGAGTATACATTCCAAAAAGAGGTTGAGTACACTTGCGATGAAGGGTTCTTGCTGGAGGGGGCCAGCAGTCGTGTTTGTCTTGCTGATGGAAGCTGGAGTGGGACGACTCCCATCTGTGTGCCTGTCAGGTGTTCCCCCCCAATACAGGTGGCAAATGGGGTGATGGATGGCCTGGACTATGGCTTCGGGAAGAAAGTGGTGTTCCATTGTCAAGATGGCTACGTGTTGCACGGTGCCCCCAAACTCATCTGTCAATCAGATGGTAACTGGGATGCCCAGGTTCCTCTCTGTAAACCAGTCAACTGTGGCCCTCCTGAAGATCTTGCCCATGGCTTCCCTAATGGCTTCTCCTTTTATCATGGGGGGCATATACAGTATCAGTGCTTTCCTGGTTATAAGCTCCATGGAAGTCCTTCAAGAAAGTGTCTCTCCAATAGTTCCTGGAGTGGCAGCCCACCTTCCTGCCTGCCTTGCACGTGTTCCCCACCAGTCATTCCAAATGGAGCAGTCAACAGGACAGATTTTGGTTGTGGACAGGCAGCTCGGATTCGGTGCTTCAAAGGCTTCCAGCTCCTGGGACTTTCTGAAATCACCTGCGAAGCCAATGGCCAATGGAGCTCTGGCTTCCCACGCTGTGAACACACTTCTTGCGGTTCTCCCCCAATGATACCAAATGCATTCACCAGTGAGAGTGGCTCTTTGGAGGAAAATGTGATAACTTACAACTGCAGATCTGGGTATGTCATCCGAGGCAGTTCAGATCTGATTTGTACAGAGAAAGGGACGTGGAGCCAGCCTTATCCTGTCTGCGAGCCCCTGTCCTGTGGACCCCCACCACCTGTCTCCAGTGCAGTGGCAACTGGAGAGGTACACACCTATGGAAGTAAAGTGAAACTTAGGTAAGACCGTGGCTCTAGAGTCTCCAAGGGGCACAGGCAGGAAGGTTGTAAAATGAAAAGTGATAGGTCAAAAATTTAGCTAACTGGGAAGAAAACACCCTCTCTGGACTGCTGTCCAAAAACTGAAGCTTTTAACACTTGGTTTTATTCTATCCACAATTATGCAGAAATCCATTGACTTATAAGAATAAATTTCTACACTTTCAGACTGTAGTTCCTAATATAATTATCATGTTCTGTTGCGCTTCATGGAACAGCAAGATCATCTAGCTAGCTTTAATATCCCTTAAATCACAGGCTCTTTTTTAAGCATTATGCTGATAAATTTCTTTGGTATCACCTAATGATTATATTCATATATGCAAATGTTGGGGAAGTAAGGCAAAAGCTGAAGAATTCAGGTCAAAAATCACATACTTTAATTGGTCAGCATTAATAGGGAGATAGTCTTGAGGGGACATCCAACCTATGCTATCTGAGCAAACTAAGCATTTAATGCACAGATAGTGATTTTTGCTGAAAAGTTCTCTATTTAAAATGTATTAAAAAAAGATGAGAAAATATGGAATGAATTTATAAATTAGACTTTTATTGGAATAAATGCCTGTAATGTGTAAATATATCTCAACCCTCTAAATCAATTTAGATTTTATTAATATCTTTATGGATTATCCTTATGGATTATCCTTCACATATTGGCTTCTTAGATTTTATTAATAATTTAATAACTCTTCTTAAGTTTGTCTGTTGTAGACATTTTAGCCCTACCTTCATTTTCTCTTAATTACAGTAAGAAATAGACCCAAGGGAGGATTGTCACTGTAATGAAACCTAAAGAATAGTGGTTTGTGCACCAAGAAGAAAAACAAAAATTATTCCTCACTTTTGACATGCATTTTCAATTTTCTATTTGGATGTTGGTGTCTCAGATAGCTTGAGAAATCACAATAAGACCTGCTTCCTAAGACTGTCCTGTTTGTTTTTCCTTGTGTGTTGATTGTCTTCAGATCTTCACTTATTAGTAAACAGATCGTTCCAAGTTTGCAAAACCTGTGACTGCTACCTAGCCTGGTAATTTGTGAAATTTAAAAAATATATCCACCCAATAAATGTTAGTTAATTAAATGGTTTAATTTAAAAAGCAGCATAGTATACTGGTAAAACCATGGACTCTAGAGCCAGATTCCGTAGGTAAGAATCTCAGCTCTGTCGCTTCCTGGGAAAGTTATTTAATCTCTCTGGTGTCAGTTTCATCATCTGAAAAATGGGCATAAAGAAAATAATCACACCTATTCATAGGGTTGATATGAGAATGGGTTCATATTTGTAGAGCAATTAGAACAGTGACTAGAATTTAACAAATGCTCCGTAAGCATTTGCTGAATGAAAAAATACAAATTTTAAAAATCATAGAGGGTTTTAGAGCCAGCTTGACTTGAGTTTGAACACCAATACTACTGTTACATGATACCTACCTACTAAACAGGATTAAAAGACACACCCTACGCGGAGCGGCTGGGCCCGTGGGCCATGGCCGCTGGGCCTGCACGCGTCCGGAGCCTGTGCTCCACAACGGGAGGGGCCACGGCAGTGGGGGGCCCCCGCGTACCGCAAAAAAAAAAGAAGACACACCCTATGTAGAGGACTTCATTTGGTACAAAGTAGATTGCCCAAAAATGTTAATTGTGTTATATTCTTACTAGTATCTGAGTCTATTTTGGACTTCATCTAGAGTTTCTTGAACTGTTCGATATTTCATAATAAAAATAAATTTAATAATGATATTATCCAGAACAAAGGTAAATCATGTCAACAACATTTAAAGCAACTTTAGACTTTGCTAATCCTTAATGTGGATAACTAAGGATTCATCTGGTTGTCATTGTTTTCTTGGTGTTTTTGCAAGGCAACTCCATCCCCCTGACATTTGAGTCATTTTTAATACATCACATAAAATGTCTACTAAGCTTTATAACAGCTTCTTGAATCCAAGAATAAGTCACCAACTATATTGCATTCCCTTTAAGGCACTCATTTTTACTTTTCCATTGCAGGTGTCTAGAAGGTTATACGATGGATACAGAGATAGACACATTCACCTGTCAGAAAGATGGTCGTTGGTTCCCTGAGAGAATCTCTTGCAGTCCTAAGAAATGTCCTTTGCCAGCAAGCATAACACACATACTTGTTCATGGGGATGATTTCAGTGTGAATAAGCAAGTTTCTGTGTCATGTGCAAAAGGGTATACCTATGAGGGAGTTAATATATCAACATGTCAGGTAAGGTTCTGTGTCTTAATTAGAACATGTAGGGTATAACTCATTTATATATATTATACTATGTGTGTGTGTGTGTGTGTGGATATATATGTAAGTGTATATTATACTATATGTGTGTGTGTATATAGATATATGTATATGTAAGTGTGTGGATATAGATATACATATACATATATCCACACAGGCAGTATCTTGCTGTCCTGAAAAGAGAAAATGTCTCATTTCCAACCATGTCAAAGAGTTTGAGAAGTTTTTTGGTAGAAATATAATAAAATATATCTTTCTTTCCAATGGTCCCATTTTTAAAAATAAGAAAGTGCCAAGGGCAGGTGAAAAGTCCCAAAGGTAAATAAAATGCTAAAATATCTATAACAAGAGATTCATGACAGATTAACTATGTGTATGGTCTACACATAGACTCTCTGTGTAGAAATGAGACCTAATTGTTACCAAATATGTTTCCAGCTTTAGTAGAAGAGCAAAGGTAGCAGAAACAAAAATTGGAGTCAAATTCTGCCTCTGCTTACTACTTGTGTCACTTTAATAAAGCTACTTAGAATTGCCAAGCTCCTATCAGTGTGGTATTAGTGTAAAATTCGGTAGAAGGGGAAATGAATGGAATGGAAGAAATAGGTCAAAAGTAGATTCTGATAAAGGAATCATCACAAGTCAGTGAAGAAAGGAATCATTAATAAACAAATCATTCTGATACAATGAAGTAACCACTAGGGAAAAAAATTAATATATACCAAAATAAACTCCAGATATATCAAAAGAAAACAATACTATGTAGCTTTTAAAAGTTAATAGTAATACCCAGAATCATTTGTGCAAAAAATATATTTATTGAAGCATTATTTACAGTATTGAAAAATTAGATACAATGTATATTTCTGACATAAGGGGAATGGTTAATTATGAGGCAGGCATATATATGTGTATATATATATATATATATATAATTATTTCTGGCTCATCTGTAGAATAAAGGGCTTAGCCTCAAGTCTTGTTTTAGACTGCTATTCAACTCACATGCTATTTCCTCAAAGAAAACAAAACAACATTAGCAAGAGAATAACAGTCTTCAAGGGAAACATGGTGTGTACGCCTCACTATACCTGAAAAGAAGGCTGGAAAATGTTAACTCTAACTGTGGTGGTGAGGAAATAAAGTAAATGTATGTGTGTCTTTTTTTTTTCTTTAACTATGTGACTTGCTCACAATATATGATGGAATGTTTTCAAGTATTCATGTTGGGAAGGGAGAAAAGGAAGCCGTCTTTTTAAACTTTAGATCATATGCCTGAAAGTTGCTGTTTCTCATCAACTTTAGATTAAAATGCAGAATTATGTAAAATATAAGGGTGTATTACTATAAGTCATGGAATATTTGTATCTACCATCCAGTCCACATGCATCATAATGAAAACATACTTCTTGGTGTTCTTGATTTTTTAAAGGATTCTATTAGGAAGAAAATGCTTGTTTTGTGAGTTTCAGAAATGTCTAAAATTGTTTAGTGATTACTGTTAAAGCCATCTGATAATTAATGTGCGTTTTTTAAGGCCAAAGAAAATAAGTGGCAGAAGTAGGACCAAGTTCTAGGTCCTCTGACTATCATTTGCGGATTATTCTGTTATACAACCAATATTTGCAGACTTCTTCATTCATGTGTACTAATTTCTAAATGTAACTTATAACTTGTTATTTAGATTGATGGCACCTGGGAGCCACCATTTTCTGATGAATCCTGCAGTCCAGTTTCTTGTGGGAAACCTGAAAGTCCAGAACATGGGTTTGTGTTTGGCAGTGAATACAGCTTTGAAAGCATGATTATTTATCACTGTGAAACTGGTTATGAATTAGAGGTAAGCGAACAAATTGTTTAACTAGCATTAATTTGTTTTTCCAATATACTTAGGAATATTTTTAGTGTTACACCATTTTGTTTCACTGATTTGGGTCCTAAAAGACTTTTCTATACTTTGTTGCCTTATATCTTAGCACTCTCTAAGAAATATTTAAAGTGACTTACAATTTTAAAAAGCAAAGTAAGTCTCAAATTAAAGAATCAAAGCCATGAAAAAAAGAGAAACTTTGTATACCAGCCACAAGACTTTAGTTGGTCATTTAAACCTGTGTTTTCGCCTCCTGTTAATTGTATTCTACACAGTCCATCTGTCACTATGGGGAGGCAACCATAAGAATTTAGTTATACAAAGCTAGGGTTTCCTCAAGCAATGGGCGCAAATACCTTGGAGGGTTTTTGATTGAGATTCCAGGTTCCCACAAGGCAGGTATGGCCTGAAAAAATCCCCAGAGCAGTTCTAACCAAATACTATGATAGGTCTCAAGACTACGCTTGCCTGGTTTGTAATATTAAAATCCCATCAGCAGCACCTATTTACTTTGGTGTGAATGCTGCAGTCAATTTTGCTAAAAGCATGATCACACATCATCAAACTTGAACTTTAAGAGGCCTATTTTATATTACATAATGTTGTCCTTTGGTTTTTCAGGAAACTTCTTTCCTGTTTTGCTGTTATAATGGTATTAAATGTAGGTTTTGCAGAAGTATGCATTGCCAGTGATTTGTTAACTGTGTATAGCATGTTCCATTTTTTTTCTACTGACCATAGAACCAGAGAACTTTCATAAGATAGGTCCATGAAAGCTGGAACTAGGCTTAGGTGGATCTTGTTTTATTTCCTCAAAAGATTTTTTTTTTTTTAAAAAAAGGTGGGGGGAAAGAAGGATGGTAATGTAATGGTTATTGCAGTTGAAGAGTTTTTCTGTTTTTGAAACTCAGTTGCTCTTCATGTGGGAGTGCTAATCTTGCAATTTGTTGAGAAGAAAAGTGGTATAAAATCTAAACAAATATATAGCAAACTGAGGGGTCATTAAATTTGAGGAAGTAGATAATTTACCTTAAAAGTTTTGGAAATATCCCAGTGTTAACCACAAAATTGAGAGAGATGCTATAACAATTGTTCTTATTCCAAGAATGTCTGAATCACCTGAGAAAGTTTTTCTAAATATTAATGTCCAGTTACTTACAGAAATAACCAAGTCCAGATCTGGAACATGAGATGTAAAAGATTAGCCTAGAAAAGCTTATCATATGAGTTAGGAGGGAACCTATCAAAGGTTACATGTTAAAAAAAAACCTCAGGAGCCAATTGGATGAGGCTTCCACAGGCCAAGATGAGACCATTTTAGCATCAATAAGAGTAATAACTTTAATGGACTGAAACACATCAAATACGTCATGAATGACAGTAGACTCACAATGATACTAGAAGAAAATTAGTTGGTAACTTTTAGGGGATGCCCATGAGCAAATTCATTAGTTTGAAAACACAACGAAAGGGGGAAAAGTATCTTTTCAATGCGAACTGGATGACTAAGTAACCAAATAGTAGATGAAATCAGTCAATAATGATAGAATTTTAATCTCAGAATTTGCAACTCTTATGAATTAATGGATTTAGGTTATCATCATCATGGCTACTGATGTCAGAAAAAAAAATAGAGGCACCCAGACATTATAATGCCTCTGGATGGAAAAACACACCATTAGGGAAAAGTCTTACCAAAAAAAGAACTGTTGAATTTGAAATTTTGCATTTTTAACAAGTGCCCCAGATACCAAAGGTCAATGGCTGGAAAAGTGGTTAAGAATAGGGACTTGGTCCCAGCAGACCTCTGTTACAGGCTCTCTGCTTTTGCTGGATGAAAGATGTTGGGGAACTGACTGAATCACTCTGAGCCTCTGTTTCATCCCATCTGTAGTAGAAATGCCATAACCACCTTTGCACAGTTACTGTAAGGACTGGAGATAAAAGAAAGTGGCAAGCACCACCCTTTATGCATTGTCTGAGTTCAGTAGAGGGTAGTTATTATCAGTACTCCTCGTATGTATATTATTACCAAAATCAGACAAAGCAATTAAGACAGCTAATGTAAATCATGTTAAATTTTTCTAATATGTAAATAAATTATCATTTTTATGTAAGGTAAACAACTTCTTTGAGCCATCTAACTCTCAAAACTTTTACTACACATGCAGTCTTCTCGAAATAAAAATCACTACAGGTGGGCTTCCCTGGTGGCACAGTGGTTGAGAGTCCGCCTGCCGAGGCAGGGAACACGGGTTTGTGCCCCAGTCCGGGAAGATCCCACATGCCGCGGAGCGGCTGGGCCTGTGAGCCATGGCCGCTGAGCCTGCGCATCCGGAACCTGTGCTCCACAACGGGAGAGGCCACAACAGTGAGAGGCCTGCGTACCGCAAAAAAAAAAAAAAAAAACTTAGAAAAGAAAAATCACTACAGGCAACTGAGGAATAAATCAAAATAACTCAAAAATGAGATAGTCATGTTCTAAAATCACTGGTAGTGAGCAATAAAGTGGTATCTATGATTCTAAAACTTACTATAACTAACTTAATTGTTGATTAAACAGATACATTATGTCAAAAATAGTAACTTGATGCTAATCTGGATCTAAAACTCCAGGTAAAAAACAAAACAAAAACAAAAACAAGATAAGTAAAGGGATAGAGAGAGAAAAAGAAAGAAGGAAAAGCATGATAAAATTTGCAATTTACTAAGGAGGGAACCAACAGACGGTGTTTGATTTTTTTTTTTTAAAGCAATAGTTACAGAAAATAGAGTTCAGTTTTTATTGGAACAAAAATTGACATAATTGAAACAGAATATTATGTGAATTATTGGAAGAAAAAGGAAAATATCTTAGTGGGGAAAAATGCTAACCTATTGACTAAAATTAGCTACTTGAGTGTAGTCCACTCTGGAAGTACCCAAATAGGGAGCTGGCTTTGATGGCTTGTCATATACTTCCTCAAAAGTATTAAAGAATAATTTGCAAACTAGAATAGTATATTTTCCTGTGCATACATAAGTATATAAACACAACAAAAGTACAGCAAATGTTAACAAGGTTTATCTCTGAATGAAGAACCCTAGAAAACTTTGTACTTTTCTTTCACGTTTTCCAACCTTTCTGTAGTCAAAACATATTATTTTTTCAATAAGAAGAAAATAATGAATATATATTTTTAAAAATTTTAATTTGATTGGTTCACTTATTTTCTTGGAAAATCAGGAGAGTATCCTTCTATCAAAGTCAATGGAATTTTTATACGTAAAGATTTGTCAGTAATTAAACTGATAGCTCAAAGTAAATACCTTTGAATAGAAGATTAAGGATAAAAGACATCAGGCAATCAGCTAAAAACCAAAGTAGAGGCAATTGCTCCTTTTCAGACATCCTGGTAATTTAGAACACAGCTTCAAGAGGATATGTATCCAAAGAGCTCTGAGGATTGAAAAGCCATGAGACAAAATCCATGTGCTAAGGTTCATATACTTGACTTAGAGTCAAGCCCCTTAATACATTACTTGGAACCAAATCTTTTTTTTTTTTTAACATATAATGTTAGAGAATTTTATTTATCTTATTATTCCATAGTAAATTAGGAATTTAAAACATGGGAAAAGGTTATCATTAGGAACACTGATGATTACAGTAAAAGATAAACAACAAAAAAAGAGGAAGCAAGGATGCATAAAAATTATATCCAGAAATAAAAACCCAGTAATCTTAGCTTAGCTCAGCCTATAATAACTCTAGGGGGGCAAACAGCCTGTATAGCCCCCAAGGGCTATGGGATATTGGAAAATACACCAAAAGTGCATTGAGAATAACAACTATAAATATTTTTTAAGTAAATTACATTATTTTTACTCTATTTCTGAAGGCAGGGAAATAAACTTTAGAAAGATTTTTACTCAAAATATATAAAATTTTACTTGCTCGGGACCTTAATAGGGTAAGTTTATCTTTAATGGATACATTACATTGTCAAAAAGTCAATCCTGATACCAATAAGATATCTTGACATGTTTCATGTCCAAGGGTATAAATAAAATAATTCACCTTCTTTGCTGTACCTCTCAGATATTAGAAAATAAATTTAAGTCAAAATATTTTTAAGTATCCTAAGCAAATATACCTCTCTGACATTTCAGACACATTCTTCATCAGTCTTTGCTATTGGTTATAATTAGTTATCATTTAAACAAAAAGTGAAACAAAGTCTGTACCTTAATTACACTCATCAGCCAGAATATGAATTTTGAGGTAATTTGATGAAAACATTTTTGAAAGTTTAAACCTACCTCTTAAACTATATTTATTTAATGAATTTATTTAGCATTCCAGTGCCAAGAGTTTCAAGTTCACATCTGAGGTGACTTTGCATTCCCTTAGTTTTTCATTATAGAGGTACCATCTTGTCAATGACCTGTTTTCATTTTTTCACAGGGGAACAGGGAACGGGTCTGTCAGGAGAACGGACAGTGGAGTGGAGGGGTGGCAACGTGCAAAAGTAAGTCAAATGACACTTAGTCCCCCAAATGATACTAAGGACACAAAATAACAATGTGGCCACATTTTCTTTATCAGTCATTTTTGTAATTAAAAAAAAAAAAATTGACTCCGTGAACTACATGCAAACCTTTTACGGGCTTTTGCTCAAGGGCACCAAACAAATAGAAGGGCGAAACACTGTGATAGAGATTAATGATTAAACTGGAATAGAGCACAAGATTGCTGACACTGGAATGGCAAACATTTTGTTTAGAAACTAGTTAATTATTGAGTTTACCTGCCTTTTTATGGGTTTTTCCCCAAAATAATGATAAATTAGAAGGCTTAGAGCTGTTGCCTTGGTAACAGTCCTGGGCAATACTGACATCTTCTTAAAATGATGTTGGTACCACTGTCCAATAACTGAATATTCACGCTGTTTCTGGAACTTTCATTAACTCATTGTATGAGAACAGTCAAGTGTATTTAGCAGGATGTGGGTGAATACAGGTGACTCTGTTCCTAGGATATGGCTCATATTACTACTCTGCCGAAACACAATGTATGTAAATACAATAGTTACAAACCAGTCAAAACGGCAGGCTTAAAAATGTTTTTCTCTTAATAATTCTGGAGGAGTCATCAAATTTTCAAACTAGAAGGGGCCTCTTGAATAATCTAGCCCAGACCCTTGAGTTGACCAATGAGTGAAAACGGGCTGGGAGAGGGAAAGTGACCTGCCCAGTATCAGAAATGACGTTAGCGGCAGAGCTAACACTAGGACTTGGGGTACCTAAATCTTTGTTCACTGTTGTTTCAACCATACTGTCTAGTACAGATTAATCAGTTGATTTTGTATGCAATAGGAATCTTAAGTCTTTTAAGCAGTATTATATGGCTGAAATTCAATGGAGAATATGACTTTTTAGTTCTAAAAAAGAACCGTGTGTGCGTGTGTGTGTATACATAAACACATACATAAACATTGAGTTACATCTCAAGTCACAGAAAGGCATCATTGGGCATTCCCAGTAATAGCATTTTTTAATCTCAGTTGTTCATTATCAAAAAGTGTGTGAATGTACGTGCAGGGTGAAAGGAGAGGAGAGTGAAAAGGAAACACCTATGTCTGGAATAGGAAATTGCTATGGTGTCGGTGAGGGGATTGTTTCCGTTTTGCAGGTTTAATTCAAACTACAATGATAATGGTTTGAATAGTTTCTAACTCTGAAATGCAAGATAGTAAGAAAATGTTCTGTATGGATCCTGTTACTCTGTGGTTTTCTTTTCTTTTTCTTCCTAAGTTATTAAATAAGTGTTACAAGTTCTTTGCAGAAGGAAAGAGGATTGGGAAAATCACTTAAGATGAAGCTTTTCTTTTTCTTTTTAGAGACCAAGTGTGAAGCTCCACTTGGGTTTCTGAACGGGAAAGCTGAAGTTGAAAACAGTACTGCTGGACCCAGCGTGGTGTATTCCTGCAACAGAGGCTACAGCCTTGAAGGGGCACCCGAGGCCTCCTGCACGGAAAATGGGACTTGGAGCCACCCAGTTCCTCTCTGCAAACGTGTGTGTTGACCTTAGGAGGGGATTAAATCAGATTCGGTGTTCTAATTAGTTTCCCAAATGTCTAAACCATGGTGGAAAACTCACCTATAGGTGAGATTGGCCCAGAGAAAGATATCTGTGCATATCCAAACCAAATACTATGGGGTATTTTTTTTAACATCTTTATTGGAATATAATTGCTTTATAATGTTGTGTTAGTTTCTGCTGTATAACAAAGTGAATCAGCTATATGCATACATATATCCCCATATCCCCTCCCTCTTGTGTCTCCCTCCCACCCTCCCTGTCCCACCCCTCTAGGTGGTTGAGACCGAGTTGATCTCCCTGTGCTATGCAGCTGCTTCCCACTAGCTATCTATTTTACATTTGGTAGTGTATATATGTCAATATTACTCTCTCACTTTGTCCCAGCTTACCCTTCTCCCTCCCCATGTCCTCAAGTCCATTCTCTATATCTGTCTTTATTTCTGTCCTGCCCCTATGTTCATCAGAACCTTTTTTTTTTTTTTTTTAGATTCCATGTATTTGTGTTAGAATACGGTGTTTGTTTTTCTCTTTCTGACTTACTTCATTCTGTGTGACCAACTCTAGGTCCATCCACCTCAGTACAAATAACTCAATTTCGTTTCTTTTTATGGCTGAGTAATATTCCATTGTATGTATGTGCCACATCTTCTTTATCCATTCATCTGTCGATGGACACTTAGGTTGCTTCCATGTCCTGGCTATTGTAAATAGAGCTGCAATGAACATTGTGGTACATGTCTCTTTTTGAATTATGGTTTTCTCAGGGTATATGCCCAGTAATGGGATTGCTTGGTCATATGGTAGTTCTATTTTTAGTTTTTTAAGGAACCTCCATACTGTTCTCCATAGTGGCTCTATCAATTTACACTCTCACCTCTCACCAAGAGTGAAAGAGGGTTCCCCTTTCTCCACACCCGCTCCAGCATTAATCATTTGTAGATTTTTTGATGATGGCCATTCTGACTGGTGTGAGGTGATACCTCATGATAGTTTTGACTTGCATTTCTCTAATGATTAGTGATGTTGAGCATTCTTTCATGTGTTTGTTGGCAATCTGTGTATCTTCTTTGGAGAAGTATCTGTTTAGGTCTTCTGCCCATTTTTGGATGGGGTTGTTTGATTTTTGATGTTGAGCTGCATGAACTGCTTGTATGTTTTGGAAATTAATCCTTTGTCAGCTGCTTCATTTGCAAATATTTTCTCCCATTCTGAGGGTTGTCTTTTCATCTTCTTTATAGTTTCCTTTGCTGTGCAAAAGCTTTTAAGTTTCATTAGGTCCCATTTGTTTATTTTTGTTTTTATTTCCATTTCTCTAGGAGGTGGGTCAAAAAGGTTGTTGCTGTGATTTATGTCATAGAATGTTCTGCCTATGTTTTCCTCTAAGACTTTTATACTGTCTGGCCTTACATTTAGGTCTTCAATCCATTTTGAGTTTACTTTTGTGTATGGTGTTAGAAAATGTTCTAATTTCATTCTTTTACATGTAGCTGTCCAGTTTTCCCAGCACCACTTATTGAAGAGCCTGTCTTTCCTCCATTATATACTCTTGCCTCCTTTATCAAAGATAAGGTGACCATATGTGTGTGGGTTTATCTCTGGTCTTTCTATCCTGTTCCATTGATCTATATTTCTGTTTTTGTGCCAGTACCATACTGTCTTGAATACTGTAGTTTTGTAGTATAGTCTGAAGTCCAGGAGCCTGATTCCTCCAACTCCATTTTTCTTTCTCAAGATTGCTTTGACTATTCGGGGTCTTTTGTGTTTCCATACAAATTGTGAAATTTTTTTTTTTTTTTTTGGTATGTGGGCCTCTCACTGTTGTGGCCTCTCCCGTTACGGAGCACAGGCTCCGGACGTGCAGGCTCAGCGGCCATGGCTCATGGGCTCAGTCGCTCTGCAGCATGTGGTATCTTCCCGGACCGGGGCACAAAACTGTGTCCCCTGCATCGGCAAGCGGACTCTCAACCACTGCGCCACCAGGGAAGCCCCAAATTGTGAAATTTTTTGTTCTAATTCTCTGAATATGGCCGTTGGTAGTTTGAGAGGGATTGCATTGAATCTGTATATTGCTTTGGGTCATTTTTCATTTTCACAATGTTGATTCTTCCAATCCAAGAACATGGTATATCTCTCTATCTGTTTGTATCATCTTTAATTTCTTTCATCAGTGTCTTGTAGTTTTCTGCATACAGTTCTTTTGTCTCCTTAGCTAGGTTTATTCCTAGGTATTTTATTCTTTTTGTTGCATTGGTAAATGGGAGTGTTTCCTTAATTTCTCTTTCAGATTTTTCATTGTTAGTTTATAGGAATACAAGAGATTTCTGTGCATTAATTTTGTGTCCTGCTACTCTACCAAATTCATTAATAGCTCTAGTAGTTTTCTGGTAGCATCTTTAGGATTCTCTATGTATATTATCTTGTCATCTGCAAACAGTGACAGTTTTACTTCTTTTCTGATTTGGATTCCTTTTATTTCTTTTTCTTCTCTGATTGCTGTGGCTAAAACTTCCAAAACTATGTTGAATAATAGTGGTGAGAGTGGGCAACCTTGTGTTGTTCCTGATCTTAGAGGAAATGGTTTCCATTTTTCACCATTGAGAATGATGTTGGCTGTGGGTGTGTCATATATGACCTTTATTATGTTGAGGTAGGTTCCCTGTATGCCTAGTTTCTTGAGAGTTTTTATCATAAATGGGTGTTGAATTTTGTTAAAAGCTTTTTCTGTATCTATTGAGATGATCATATGGTTTTCCTCCTTCAATTTGTTAACGTGGTGTATCACATTGGTTGATTTATGTATTTTTAAGAATCCTTGCATTCCTGGGATAAACCCCACTTGATCATGGTGTATGATCCTTTCAGCGTGCTGTTGGATGCTGTTTGCTAGTATTTTGTTGAGGATTTTGGCATCTATGTTCATCAGTGATATTGGCCTGTAGTTTTCTTTTTTTGTGACATCTTTGTCTGGTTTTGGTATCAGGGTGATGGTGTGAAGTTCTGTATTTTTAAGCCTTATATTATCATCACTGAGAACCCAGCTCCAGCAGGGCTAATGCTCCGCCTTCAAAGAAGCAAACTCAGAAAAGAGGGAAAATACTAGTACATATTTTCTTTTATTTTTAACAGCAAATCCATGCCCTGTCCCTTTTGTGATCCCTGAGAATGCTGTGCTTTCTGAAAAGGAGTTCTATGTCGATCAGAATGTGTCTATCAAGTGTAGGGAAGGCTTCCTGCTCCAGGGCCAAAGCATCATCACCTGCAACCCTGATGAGACGTGGACACAGACAAGTGCCAGATGTGAAAGTAAGTCAACACATGGGATCCAGTGAATTTCATTAGTGGGAAGTGTTTTCTCATCTTTGGGAGATTATTTTCAATCAGGCAACTTACATGTAGATATTTAGAACTCTGTCTTATCATGGTCATCAACTTCTGTCTTGCTACTTTAAAACTTTTTTTTTTAATTTAAAATCCAAACATAAAAACACAATCCAGAACTAGACTAAAACCTGCCTGACCAGAATTTACTGAACAGGTTTTCAAAACGTGCTCTTCTAAGCATGAGCAGGATATTAAATCTAAAATACCTTTTTTTCTCCACGCCGTCAGAGTCCTTAAACTCTGCTTTAATGGGCTATGCATGCTTTGCAATACAAAAATTATTTCACCATGGTTCTCCAGCTTGAGCGGACATCAGAATCACCTAGAGGGCTTGTTAAAAAACAGATTGCTGGGAGACTTCCCGGTTAAGACTCCGTACTCCCAATGCAGGGAGCCCAGGTTCAATCCTTGGTCAGGGAACTAGATCCCACATGCTGCAACTAAGACCCGATGCAGCATGCATGCATGCGTACATATGTAAATAAATAAATATTTAAAAAAAAATTTTTAAAGCAGATTGCTGGGCCCATCCTAGAGTGTCTGATTCAATAGGTCTGGAGTGAGGCCTGAGAATTTGCCTCTTTAACAGTTTCCCAGGTGTTGCTGATGGCAGTACTGCTGGTCCTGGAACCACAACTGGAAAACCTCTGGGCTAGCACCATGGTGATACCTAACACACAGTCTGGCAGCATCTCTTGCTGCCTTGTGATAACTCTTGACATTATTCTGCTTTTTAAAATATTTTAATTTACATAAGCATTTGCTATTTTTTTCTTTTATTGAAGTATAGTAGATATACAATGTTGTGTTAGTTTCAGGTGGACAGCAAAGTGATTCAGTTACAAATATCTATATATGTATTCTTTTTCAGATTCTTTTCCAGTATAGGTTATTACAAGATATTGAATATAGTACCCTGTGCTGTTTTATATATAGTAGTGTGTATCTGTTAATTCCAAATTCCTAAGTTATTCCTCCCCCTCCTTTCCCTTTAATAACCATAAGATTGTTTTATATGTCTGTGGGTCTGTTTCTGTTTTATAAATAAGTTCACTTGTATCATTTCTTAGATTCCACATATAAGTGATATCATACGATATTTGTCTTTCTCTGTCTGACTTAACTTCACTTAGGGTGATAATCTCTAGTGCTGCAAATGGCATTATTTCATTCTTTTTTATAGAACTCTTGACATTTCTTAACACACATAAAGCATCTTTCCTGCCCAATATCCTGCCCTCCTTTGTGGTGCAGGCTACTCCCTCTACAGCAGTCAACTAACAAATATTCATTGAGTCTAACCAGATGTGAGGTAATGGGCTACATAGTATAAAACTATATTATGCCTACAGTGGTCTTCGTCTTCGGAACACTTGCACTTTAATTAATGAGATTAAAAATGTGCATATGAAGGCCATGGGGATTCTGAAATCAGAGAAAACCTGGGTTTGAGTTCTGTCCTCAAAACTTTCTAATTCTAAACTTAAGCTAGTGCCCTAACTTCTCTGAACTTTGGAATTCTCATTTGTAAATAGCACCAATAATTCCTATCTTATAGGTTTGTTTTGAAAAATGAATTGGTATATATTTGTGATATGTCCTGATAGGAAGAGCTGTCAAATAGCCCCAAATCCTTGAATTTTCAGCTAGCAGCCTACTGCAGCATTAGAATTTTGATTTTACTCCAGAAAAGTGGGTATCATACTTTTACCTGGGATTTGGGTCCCAACTCCTTATGAAATCTACCCCTAGTGAAGTGGGAAGAGCTAAGTATGTATAAGCCTTGACTGTCTAGGCTCCTTTAAAGCCATCAGCCTGAACGAAAGCAGGCCAAGTGGCCTGATTCTGCCCACATATCCTCACATTGGCCTTAGCTCCCGGAGACTTACCACTCAGGGGACTGGAAGCGAGAGCCAGGAGAGACATGCATTTATTACAAATGTCCCTTCAGTGCATGCTTAATTCTTCCTCAGTATTCTTGAGAAGATGCAGGGTTGCCTAGGAAAGGAGACAGTTTCCACAGTTGTTGTCCTCAATCCCCCTTTTGCATTTTCTGTTAGACAGGGAGTCTTTGGCTTAGAACAAATATCCTTCCTGAGGGACCAAAGCAGCCACCTTCCTCATCCTTTTCACCTCATCCTGCTATTTATCACTACAAATCAGTGAATAAAATTTAGTGTGTATGAGAATCCTCTGGGGAGAGTATGTAAGCTGCAGACTCAAAAGCTAGAAAGCCCAGAAGTTTGCATTTTTAATAAGAACCCAAGCTGATTCCCACATAGGTGGCCTGAAATCCGTGCTTTGACAACCACGTCTGTGAACCATCAAGCTCACTGGTATCTTTTTACATGCTGTTCCCCCAACCTGGAAGCAATAGTCCTCTGATCCACTCAAGCTTTATAGCCTGGTCCAAAGGCCACTGTCGTTGTGATTCATACCCTGACAATCCTAAGCATAATTAGTTACATTCACCTCAATTTTTCTACAGTATGGCATCCGGACCTCTAATATAGCTCTTTTTAAGTTGTACGACAGTATGTCTTTGTCTATCTTCACCCATTTGTCTGAGCAAAGGTACAGCATTTTCTCCATTTATTTCTTTCCAGTTTCTGGTACACAGTATGCATTGATACATATTGGATATCTGACTGATTGAATTAATGTTTTTAACTACCTTAGAAGGAAAAGAAAATTTAGAAGAATCAGACAAATTGATCCTCCCCTCTGGCAAGATTTTAATAGTATTATGACCACAAAGTGACCTTTTAGAAGCCAGTTCATGAAGACTCATCTAAAAGTTAGCCTTATACAACCTGGATACTAATGAAGTCCTGACTGCAATCCAGTCCTTGTCTTGTGAGACACCACGGAAAAACTCTAGTTATCTAGTTTATTCTCTTGTAAAATTCTCAAAGCAAAATTAGTCATAAACATTTTTATTTAAATATTCGGCACATGTGCTTTTAAAAGAGAGGATTCTCCTTCAATCTTACACTTTCCAAAAGAAGAGAGTCACTGCTTTACAGTCTTGGAAAGAGGGAAACTGATGTGAAACCTTGAATTTCATAAACCTCATCAAGCTGTGTAAATGGAGTATCTTTAGGCTAGAGACAGTATTCATTCATTTACTCATTATTCAAACATGTATCGAGAGCCCATTGTATGCCAGGCACTGTTCTAAGCACTAATAAAACAGCCATGATGGAATCTGTAGTACTACAATTCATGATCTTTACTCTAAAGTGATAGACTATAAATAATCCCCATGCTTCTTCTCTTCTTATTTGATAAGCATGCTGCATTGAAGTTCTTACACCTCTTTGGCGAGGTATAAGAAGGCAAGACTTACTGCCTTGAGTAGAAAATAGCTCAGCTTCAACATATGAATCAGAAGACAAAACCTTTGATTGTACATCGAATTTTTCTAGAGAGCAGCAGGTGATGCTTTTAGTTTCTGGTGTCTTTTAGATATCATGTAGGTGAAAAGGTTACCTTTGTGTATTTTGTCTTTCCTCTTTAAGTCTTAGAGGTGAAACTGTGTCCTCTCCCAACCACTGGCTGGGTTAGTAGCACAAGCTTAATTATATTTTTGGTTTTCCTATAGAAATCTCATGTGGTCCACCAACTCACGTAGAAAATGCAATTGCCCGAGGTGTACATTATCAGTATGGGGACATGATCACCTACTCGTGTTACAGTGGATACATGTTGGAGGGTTCCCTGAGGAGTGTTTGCCTAGAGAATGGAACCTGGACATCACCTCCTGTCTGCAGAGGTAAGGAAATATTTGAATGGTTAGTTCTTACTGAAGCTGTAGGAAAATGTATATGGCAGTCTGATATGGCCAACAACTAGTATGCACGCTATTTTATCTTTCCTTGGCTTTCAGTCTTCTTTTAACATGTGTGTCATTTTCCTTAACTTTATGAGTTTGATTTTTGAAGGCTTGCACACAAACCTCTGGCCCAGCACATGGCCCGTTTCTGAGTCAATCATGGCTTCTTACACAAGTCTTTTCTCCAAATCTTGGAAGTGTTCTCCAGCTGCTAAGGGGAGCTGTGTCATGTCTGGGCCATGAGGGCACCTCCTGGACACTCAGGTGTTTCAACACAGATTCCAGTTCTACTCGTCCATCCTGAGCAGACCCCTGAGTCCCATAAGGGATGAGGCAGCCCACCCAGAGGGCAGAGTATGAGACAAGAGGTACTGGGCAGCCCCAAGGAAGCAGAGCCTACCACTTGGTCTCTGTGTACATGCCGGGGGCTGGTGGCGAGCATTCCATGTTTACACAAGCTGTCTCTTTACTTGCTGGATTGAATTTGAAAACCTAAGGATGAATTTTGTCAGTGCATTCAATAATATCTTCTTGGGGACTTCCCTGGTGGTGCAGTGGTTAAGAATCTGCCTGCCAATGCAGGGGACATGGGTTCGAGCCCTGGTCCAGGAAGATCCGACATGCCATGGAGCAACTAAGCCCATGAGCCACAACTACTGAGCCCGCAAGCCACATCTACTGAGCCCGCATGTGCCTAGAGCCCAGGCTCCACAACAAGAGAAGCCACCGCAATGAGAAGCCCACACACCGCAACGAATAGTAGCCCCCGCTCACCACAACTAGAGAAAGCCTGTGCGCAGCAATGAAGACCCAGTGCAGCCAAAAATAAATAAATAAATAAAACTAAAACTAATAATAATAATAATATCTTCTCGGGGTGGGGGAGGTTTCTATGTTGAAAATGCTGCAAAATGGAATGAGGTAGATAATGAGACATCCTAGTATGTCCTTCTAAAACTTACATTTCTCTAATAAGATAGGCTACTTTTTTTACAAATCATAATAATTATTCCATTCTTTCTACAAATACTGAAAGTGAGGAATTCTGCTACTGAACAAGACAGACATCACCAAGGAACTAAAAGAATAATCAAGTTGTTAGATGGGTTGTCCACATGGCCATGAACAGTGGTCAGATTTGGATTTGGGGTGAAAAAAGGCCAAAGTCTTTTTTTTTATTATTTTATTGTTGATTTTTCAATTTTATAGTTGATTTACAATACTGTGTTAGTTTCAGGTATACAGCAAAGTGATTCGGATATATATTCTTTTCCAGATTCTTTTCCATTATAGGTTATTACAAGATATTGAGGGAATTCCCTGCCGATCCAGTGGTTAGGACTCTGCACTTTCACTGCCGAGGGCCCAGGTTCAATATCTGGTTGGCAAACTAAGATCCTGCAAGCCTGCATGCTGCAGCCCCTGCCAAAAAAAAAAAAAAGATATTGAATATAGTTCCCTATGCTATACAATAAATCCTTTTTATTTATTTTATATATAGTATTGTTTATCTGTTAGTCCCATACTCCTCCTCCTTTCCCCTTTGGTAACCATAATTTTGTTTTCTTTATCTGTGAGTCTGTTTCTGTTTTGTAAATAAGTTCATTTGTATTATTTTTTAGTTTCCACATATAAGTGATATCATATAATATTTGTCTTTCTCTGACATACTTTACTTAGTATGATAATCTCTAGGTCCATCCATGTTGCTGCAAATGGCAATATTTCGTTCTTCTTTATGGCTGAGTAATATTCCATTGTGTATGTGTGTGTATGTATGTGCATATATATATGGACACTTAGGTTGATGGACACTTAGGTTGCTTCTTGGCTATTGTCTGTTGTCTGCTATTAGCTATTGGCTATTAGCAGCTATTGTCTGCTAATAGCTATTGGCTATTGTCTGCTAAGAACACTGGGGTGCGTGTATCTTTTCGTATTACAGTTTTTGTCTTTTCTGGATATATGCCCAGGAGTAGGATTGCTGGATCATACGGTAACTAATATGGTAAATTTAAAAAAATTTTTTAAGGGACCTCCATGCTGTTCTCCTTAGTGGCTGCACCAATTTATGTTCCCACCAACAGTGTAGGAGGGTTTTCTCCACACCCTGTCCAGCGTTTATTATTTGTAGACTTTTTGATGATGGCCATTCTGACCAGTGTGAGGTGATAACTCATTGTAGTTTTGGTTTGCATTTCTCTAATAACTAGTGATGTTGAGCATCTTTTCATGTGCCTGTTGGCCATCTGTATGTCTTCTTTGGAGAAATGTCTATTTAGGTCTTCTGCCCATTTTTAAATTAGGTTGTTGGCTTTTTTGATATTGAGTTGTATGGGCTGTTTGTATATTTTGGAAATTAAGCCCTTGTCGGTAGCATCATTTGCAAATATTTTCTCCCAGCCCGTAGGTTGTCTTTTCATTTTGTTTATGGTTTCCTTTTCTATGCAAAAGCTTGTAGGTTTGATTAGGTCCCATTTGTTTATTTTTGCTTTTATTTCTTTTGCCTTGGGAAACTGACCTGAGAAAGTAGTGCTACAATTTATGTCAGAGAACGTTTTGCTAATGTTCTCTTCTAGGAGTTTTATGGTGTCATGTCTTAAGTCAAAAATGCCAAAGTCTTCAGTGACTTTGGGGGCAGGGAGAATTGAGGAAATCAGTGAATGAAAGGCATGAGCCTCAAAAGAGGCAAAGGTTATTGCAAGAGAAAGGAGATTAATTGTCTGGAAGCAGCAATGAGAAGTGAGATCACCAACACATGGGTTGTAAGAGTATGTGCAAACTCCTCTTCAGAGGGATGCTGAGGAGGTGGTATCCTCAAGGAATAGCCCAGGTGTCACTTAAAGTCAGAAGTCAAATGAAAGTTGTGTGTTTGTTTACTTGTTTGTTTGTTTCTTCACTTGTTTAAGATAGTGTGGGACAGTGGTATCACCAAAGAGCTACCGGCCATCAAAGGCCTCCTTTGGAAGAGAATTTTCGCATCTTCTAGAAGGGCACTTCCCCTGGTCCAGATCAAAATAGACTATCTTTTTATATAAACCGCCTTGTTCCCTCCTGCCCTGATCCTCAAATTATGAAAACGTTGATAGTTACAGTCTCAGAACTACCCAGGCTTGTTTATGCCCCTCCTGAGCCCCTCATGCTCATCCCCAACCGAATCTTGAGACTGGGTTTTGTTTCTCTTCCTTAAAACTCGATTCAAGGAAATACCATGAAATGTAAATAATCAGTCCTATTTTCTGACAACCACCCTTCCATAATTCCCTAGATTTATGACTCATCCTGCTTGTTTTCCAGCTGTATGTCGGTTCCCATGTCAGAATGGAGGTATCTGCCAACGCCCAAATGCTTGTTCCTGTCCAGACGGCTGGATGGGGCGTCTCTGTGAAGAGCGTGAGTCTGTCCTTGAATCTTACTTTGAGTCCCAGTGGTTAGCCTAGAAGTTGCCAACTCAGGGGAGTTACCAGGTGCTGGCTTTACTAGTGGCAGAAATTCACTTGCTTAAATCCCATAGCAGACCAGACAGAGGGCCAGGGGCTGATTTACATATGTCATTTAGTTGCAGAACATCTAGAATATCAGTGATCTTGAAAAATACAGTTATCAAGATCCATCCAAAGCTGTCTTCATCTGCCTCCTGGCACAGATTTCCAAGAATCTTCTTGGGAAGGAGCTTATGATAGAGAGTTCCACAACCTTGGTCTTCCTTTATCTCACTTCTGTTTATGTCCTGTGCCACTCATTGCTACAGTTGGTATAAATTCATGGCATTGCATAACATTGTACTTTTCAGGTAAGATTTGGAGCCCACCATTAATTAAGGGTAGCTCTTCCCAATTAAGAAAGTAAGGAGGGCTTCCCTGGTGGCGCAGTGGTTGAGAATCTGCCTGCCAATGCAGGGGACATGGGTTCGAGCCCTCATCTGGGAAGATCCCATATGCCGCAGAGCGGCTGGGCTTGTGAGCCACAATTACTGAGCCTGCGCTTCTGGAGCCTGTGCTCCGCAACAAGAAAGGCCGCGATAGTGAGAGGCCCACACACTGCGATGAGGAGTGGCCCCCACTTGCCACAACTAGAGAAAGCCCTCGCACAGAAACGAAGAGCCAACACAGCCATAAATAAATAAATAAATAATAAATAAATTTTTTAAAAAGGCAAAATTCCTTTAAAAAAATAAAGAAAGTAAGGAAAGTTGGTACTCTCATATCTATACAGTGCTTGATAAATTAACATAGAATTTCGATCCTCATGGAAATGCATTTAAATTTGAATTTCCAAAAGAATGTAAATGAATGGTTTTAATTTTTTTTAATGTCTAAACTATACTTTGTTTCCATATCTTAAAAAATATATATGTATGGATAAAATGATTTCATGTTTCACTGGGAATGTGTAAATCACATTGAGTCACTAACATGATGGCCATTGGTCTATATCAGTTCTTTTTAAGGCCAGATATTTTATAAGAGATTCTAAAGTGTAACTATTTCAACTAATCTAGAAAGGAAAATATAGGATGGAAATCAATTTAGGCTGCTAACAACTCGCCAAAACAAGTGTTCTCACAGTGATTCAGGAAGAAGAGAATTGCATTTTTCCTTCTTCTTCTCTCCAATCCTGCCTTCCCACTTAGGGCTCCCACACATGGCCTGCTATAATGCTAAGGATCCAAAGACTCGGGAAACATTTACCCTGGGGTAACAACAGGCTTGGCTTAGTTCACTGAACATGTGCTGGTAATGCATTAGAGCAGGCCTTCCCAAGCTTTACTGTGCATACAAAACACCTGGGAGAAGTTAAATGCAGATTCTGATTTGGTAGATCTGGGTTGGGACCTGAGATTCTGCATTTCTAGCCAAGTCCTACATAATACCAATGTTTTGGGTTTGAGAACCGTGCTTTGATTGCCAAGCCAGTAGACAATCTCACTCCTTTTAAACAGACTACACCTCTTTACAGAGTTCAGTAATTTCTAGTAGGAGAAGTGATTGCCATGGAGGGTGTAGGGGAGGCCTCATTCAGTCACCATGGGGCCTCAGCTCCAAGAAAATAAAGGCTGAGCTGTCCCATCACTACTAATGTGTTGCCAGCACCAGCCCATGGAAGAGCTTATCTGACTCCCATTCTCACATTTAATTAAAGGCAAGAAGAGAATCTTGAGGTAGCCAAACCCTCTTAGAACATTTTATGTAATTTATAATGGAAATTTGAAATGGTGACAAATGGAGAACATTCTGCTGAGTTTGTGAAGAGAAAGCAAAGCACTTAGCAGGCATCGATTACGGTGTGTCCTCTCGGAAAGAGTGCATTTGGCATTAGAGTCATTACATCAGGTTGAGGGTCCAGACTGACTTTCTGGATTGTGTTTTCCCAATGATACTGATTAATAAACAGAGAACATATGGAAGATTATCTAGTGGGTCATCCAAGGTTTTACTTCTCCTGGAAAATGTTTTTTGAACACTTGAACATATCTGAGTGTGTGTGTTTTGATCAAATCCTTTTTGATCTCCTTTCTAGCAATCTGCATTCTTCCCTGTCTGAACGGCGGTCGCTGTGTGGCACCTTATCAGTGTGACTGTCCATCTGGCTGGACAGGGTCCCGCTGTCACACAGGTAGGCCTCCTCTCATGGTTTGTTTTCTTGGTGACTTGACTCCGTGAAGCCCTAGAGGACACTGATGAGTGTGACTTAGATTCAGAGGTGGAAGCGAAACAAAAGGGTATCAGAATTTCTCAAGAATTCCTCAAGGGACTTCCGTGGTAATCCAGTGGTTAAGATTCCACGCTTCCAATGCAGGGGGCATGGGTTCAATCCCTGGTCAGGGAACTAAGATCCTGCATGCCGCATGGGATCTTGGTTGAAAAGATCAAAAAAAAAATTTTTTTTTTAAATCATTCCTCAAGGTGGTTCCTTGAATGGCAGTCTCAATGCTGAACCTATGGCTGCCTCAGAGACACCTCTTGAGGTCGTGTGACAAAAAAGAGCATCTGGGGCTTCCCTGGTGGCGCAGTGGTTGGGAGTCCGCCTGCCGATGCAGGGGACACGGGTTCGTGCCCCGGTCTGGGAAGATCCCACATGCCGCGGAGCGGCTGGGCCCGTGAGCCATGGCCGCTGAGCCTGTGCGTCCGGAGCCTGCGCTCCGCAGGGGGAGAGGCCACAGCAGTGAGAGGCCCGCATAACGCAAAAAAAAAAAAAAAAAAAAAAAAGAGCATCTGATTCGACTCAGTTGTCAGCCTTCTTCATGTCATTTGCTCTATTTTGCAGAATCTAGAGGAAACATAATGCAGAAGTTTGGAAGAATATTTATTTTAATCTCTATGAAGCTAAATCACTAAATTCGCAGTACCTATCTAGAAAGAACAAGGCTCTAAATAAATACAATTTAAGTTAAAGTGAAAAAACTCAACAAGAGATGGTTCCTTATCGTGGAAGACAGTAACAAACTGTTGTTGATTTGTTGGTGACAAACATGTCCCCTTAATAACCCTTGTCTATCTCAAATACGGGCATTTATCCCACTGTACTTTGATATCTGTTTAATTGCTTGGTTATTGATCTTTCCCTGCCCTCACTAGATTATATGCCACCTGAGGGCAGGGACATTCCTTTGTGATCTTTATATCTTCAGTACCTAGCATAGTGCCTGCATATGATAGGATTTTCAGTAATTGTCTAATAAATCAATCAGTTTAAAATGATAGATTTTTTTACCTTTTTAATGTCCTAATTTTCAGGCAACTATTAAAAACAAAGAACTTGCTATATTTATTTAACACTCCACTATTCCTCCTGTAAATAATATGTATACCACCTCCTAGTGAGGTTAATTGTAAAGTAGAACAGGCTAGCTGACACCAGAGCTTGTCATGAGCTCTGAGGCTGGGGTGACTATGTAGTTTAGCCTCCAGACTGGGATGTTTTTGAGAATGAAAGGGGCACTATTAATAAGTAAGCCAGGGAAATGGTAGTGAAAGGTAAAAAGGCAAAATCAGATGTGCAGCCACCCCACATAAAGCCAAAAGTGAGGCATCCATGAGTGTAGGAAAGGAAAAATGTAATACTGGAGGCTAAATTTGAAGCTTTTATTTGAAACTCTTACAGCAATCTATTTCGTATTTCTTTATTACAAATCAACCTTGGTATTTGTCTGTATTTCTCATGCATACAAAATTGAACCTACCTGCAAACCAGCCTTGCCCTTTCCCAGGCATCTTATCTTTGCAGGTGGTGGCATCATGCTTCCAGATGGAGACATCCTCCACTCTCCCTCCCCTTCATCAGAGATTACCAGTATCAGCACTCCTTCTGTTCCTTCCTGCACAGTATCTCTTGCATCTTACTCTATCCCCACTATCACCAGCTAGTAAAAGACCTCTCCTTTGGATCACCGCCAGAGTCTACTACTTGACCTTCCCTTCTCCTTTTCCAAAACAACACCATTACACACTACCTTGGGCATGAATTGCCCATTTTAAGAACCTAAGATGGTTGCCTATTGTCTTCACATCCAACCCAAATTCTTCTGACTCTCAGACTGGCGTCAGCACCCCTGATACACCTTACTTCCCATTCTGCCAGTCACATCCTGTCCCCTGCAGACGTGGTGGTTTCCTCTACCTATCGGAACTTGACCCAACCTCCAAAACCCTGCCTAAGTTTCCTCTTGTCCCTAAACTTGCTCTCTACCACGATAATCTATCTTCTAACATTCCATGTCTATAGATATTACACAATTAGCTAGAGCCACACCATTTAAAGCTCAGTTGATCTGATTTATTTGTATTTCTTTTAGCTCCTTAGCTCCCTAACTGACATTAAGCACCTTCATGACATGAGCCGTATAGTCTTTATTTTTTTTCAATCTTGCTGCAGCTACCTCAGCCCATATCCCACTTATACCCACTAAGTATTGATATTAAATATACAAAAGTGTATAAAACAGGAGCTCCTGCCCTCCAGAATCCAATGTAGAAAATAAGAAGGGATACAGAGTGGCCTATAAGTAGGTGACTAGAGGCTAACTGAATTCTCTAAAAGGACAACAGTGAAGATGGGTAAACTACCCAAGTGCAGACGTTCAGAAAAGGCTTTCCAAGCACAGAATCAAAGGAAGAGGAGTCACCAGGAGGAGCTCGTTCTAGCCAAAGGCATAGAAGAGCAGCACAAATGTGGTCAGCAAAACAGAGTTGAAGCCACAGAGGCAGTGGAGGGGTGTGGCTGGGAATGAAGCTGTAAAGATGGGCAGAGCCAGATTAGGAAGCGCGTTGCATGCCAAGTTCAAGATGCTGGATTATGTCTTCTGAGCCACAGAAGCCACTAAAGGGTCTTAAGCAGGAAAACCATGTTATCAGATTTTCTTTTTGAAAAATGATTTTAGCAGCAGTACGGAGAAGGGCAGAAAGCAAGACTAAAATTAGGAAGACTTGTTAGGGAGCTATCAAAGCAGAATTGGCAAGAGGTTATGAAGTCTAGAGAATGAGGACGACCAAAAAGGATGGATTGGAGAGAAGTTAGGGAGATGAATCAACACTACTTGGTTATAGATGTATTGTAGGAGTAAAGGTCTGAAGAGAGTCAAGACTGATATTTCCAGTTTGGGCCCCTGAATGGAAGGTGGTGCCACTTCTACCCTTGAGATAGAGAACCCAAGAGGAACAGGTTTGAAGGTACAGATAAGGAGTTAAGTAAGTAAGGACATGCTGAGTTTGAGGGGCCAGTGGAACATAAAAGGGGGAGGTCTGACAGGCAATTGGATGATGGTTTAGGTTCCCAGAAGACTCATCTACACTGAAGATAGAAATATGTCAGTCATCATTGGAAAACATTCATGGGGGAGAAAAAATAAGTCTTTGCGGAAGACACGTAGCATGAGAAGGTTGCCCAGAATAGAACGTTGGGGGCACCCATGTTATAGGGAAGGAGGAAAGTGTTAGGCTTTTAGACAGAGAAGTGAAAATAATTTTAAAAATTGTTAGTACAGTCAGGTACCACTAAATCATCATGCTCTTGAAAAAGAGTAATTTTTAAAATATATATTAGCAAGCAGATATGGAGAATTAGTTGTGGATTATTGGGGTTTATTTTTGCTATTTTTAATCCTGCTTTATTTCATAATTTCCTTTTTGTTATATTGCAAATACGCTCATTCTGTTAGCTTGCTCATCAAGAAAGCTAAGGGCAAAGACGTGTTTTCCTTCTTGTCCTCTCTCAGTGCTTATCCAGTGCCTGGATTGCTGACGTTTTCCCCATATTTTATGAATGAGTGATTAGAGAAGTGACATTTCTTTATCTCTCACCAAAGATGAGTGTTTCCTCTGGGGAAGCCTGCCCTTTCCAAGCTATAATGAGGCTGAAATCATGAGACTTAAATGTTTCTCGCTTCCAGCTTTCTCCCAACAGACATTTTATTTTTTCTTTGATACGTTAAACTGACTGGTCTTCATCAGTTTTTAGTGTCCTTAGGTTTTTTAACAGATAGATTCATGCAGATGAAGTATTTGACTCTGAGACTAAGGACTTGTGAGAAAGATGTCTGCGTAGTAAATCTCTGGGTGTTCACTCAGAGCTTCACCTGTGGCTAATTTTTAACTCTACCCCAGGTTCTGTAATTCCAATGGTAAAAGCCATGAAATACGTTTCCTAGCAAACACAAAGGGCTTTTGAATCATCTGTCATGTTAGACAATCTGCGTGACTGATCTGTTGTCGTAAGAGTTGATGTCTGATGTAATGACTTCATCAGTCATAGAGTTCAGTGCTGGCTCCCTCCAGAGACTTACAGTCTCATCGAGTATTTGAATAATTTACAGTTCAAAACAGTATGTGTCAAATTGGTTGAACAAATAAAAAGATTAAAAAGAAAAATCAGTCGACTCTGAGTTATCAGCAAAGGTTTCAGTATGTAGGTAAAACTTAACCTGGGGCCTAAATATGAAAACTGACTCGGTTGGAAGGAAAAAGGGAGGTGGTACCACATAATCACATGAGGTTGAGCAAAGTAGCAGGATGCAGTCCATGAGGAATGGTGGCGGCTAGAGCAGAAAGCAGAGTCAAATCTTATTCTGCCTGCCTTCATGGGCATCTTCAGAATTGCTCAGTATTCGTTAAATAAATACATGAATTTTTCATCCCAGCTGTTTGCCAGTCTCCCTGCTTAAATGGTGGAAAATGTGTAAGACCAAACCGATGCCATTGTCTCTCGGCTTGGACAGGACATGACTGTTCCAGGTAAGACGACCGAAAACTACTATTTATCTATAACATAAGGAGACTGAAATTCAAGTTAGTTAAGCTGTCTCAAGAGCCAGAAGGTACCTCTAGTTTGAATGTAAGCATTTTGTATCCAAAACTATCCATTTTGAGATATTCCCTAAATTTGAACTAAAGCCAAACGAAGAAGTATTAGTTAAGGATTGACAAAACAATGATTTCTCAAAAACACATATGTGTCACAGCACATATACTAAAATTGTAACAACACAGAGAAGATTAGCATAGCCCCTGCATAAGGAGGACTTGCAAATTTGTGAAGTGTTCCATATTTTCCCCCCCAAAAAAAGAAAAAAGCGTTAATTAAACAAATAAATTAACTGCCTTCTTGAACAGATTGCACCCTTCATATGCAAGGATGCAAATAAATAACAAACTCAATATGTTTTATTGATGTTCATTTCTATTCCTGTTTATAATAAAAATAGAATTGAAATTGATGATAAGGAATGTTTATTTTTAAAGTCAAAATTTTTGTTTCATATTTTTATGGTATATATAGTCAGTATTTAATGGACTACAAGAAAATTTATGTAAAAATATGTTCTAGCAATTGGTTTCTCATTTCTAACCAGATAAATATCATAGTTGAGAAAAGATTATCACAAAAATAAATCAAAGGAGAAATAGTTTGAAATAATTTTTTTAAAAAATAACAATTTAAACATTTTATTGAGGTGTAATGGACATACAACATTATATTAGTACAACATAGTGATTCAATATTTGTATGTATATATTGCACAGTGATCACCATAATAAGTCTAGTTAACTATGTAAGTTCATGTACATAGTTATAAAATTTTTTTCTTGTGATGAGAACCTTTAAGATCTACTGTCTTAGCAACATCAAATGTGCTATACAGCATTATTAATTATAATTGCCATGTTATACATTACATCCCCATGATATTTATTTTATAACTGGAAGTTTGTACCTTTTGATACCTTTCACCCATTTTGCTCACCCGCTACCCCCACCGCTACCTCTGGCGACCACCCACCTGTTCTGTGTATCTGTAAGTTTGGTTTGGGTTTCGGTTTTAAATTCTACATACAAGCGAGATCATACGGTATTTGTCTTTCTTTGACTCATTTCACTTAGCATAATGCCCTCAAGGTCCATCCATGTTGTCAGAGTTGGCAAGATTTCATTCTTTTTATGGCTTAATAATATTCCATTGTGGTGTGTAGGTGTGTGTGTGTGTACACACACACATATTTTCTTTATCCATTTATCCATTGATAGACACTTAGGTTGTTTCCATGTCTTGACTATTGTAAATAATGCTGAAATGAACATGGGGGTGCAGATATCTTTTAGAGTTAGTGTTTTTGTTTTCTTCAGTTAAATACCCAGAAGTGGAATTGCAGGATCATATGGTAGTTTTATTTTAAATTTTTTGAGGAACCTCCATACTGTTTTCTACAGTGGCTGTACCAATTTACATTCCCACCAATAGTGCACAAGGGTTTCCTTTTCTCTACATCCTCAGCAATGCTTGTTATTTCTTGTCTTTTTGATAATAGCCATTCTAATAGGTGTAAGATGATGTCTAATTGTAGTTTTAATTTGTGTTTCCCAATGATTAGTGATGTTGAGCATCTTTTCATGTACCTACCTGTTGGCCTTCTGTGTGTCTTCTATGGAAAAATGTCTCTTTGGATCCTCTGCCCATTCTTTAATCAGATGGAGTTTTTTTTGCTCTTGAGTTGTATGAGTTCTATATATTTTATGGATGTTAACCCCTTACAAGATATATGGTTGGCAAATATTTTCTCCCATTCAGTAGATTGACTTTTCATTTTGCTGATGCTTTTCTGTGCTGTGCAAAACCTTTTTAGTTGGATGTAGTCCCTTATTTATTTTTGCTTCTGTTGCCTTTATTTTTGGTGTCAAATCCAAAAAAAATCATGCCAAGGCTGACGTCAAGGGGCCTACCACCTATGTTTTCTTCTAGGAGTTTTAAGGTTTGAAGTCTTACATTCAGATCTTTAATTCATTTTGAGTTGATTTTTGTGTATGGTATAAGATAATGGTCTACTTTCATCCTTTTGCACGTGGCTGTCCAGTTTTCCCAGTACCATTTATCGAAGAGACTGTCCTTTCCCTATTGTATATTCTTGCCTCTTTTGTTGTAAGTTAACTGACCATATATGTGTGGATTTATTTCTGGGTTCTCTATTCTGTTTCATTGATCTATGCATCTGTTTTTATGCCAGTAACATACCATTCTGATTACAGATTGCATCATACCATTGACAAAATATTTTCAATATTAAAACATTGTCCTCACAAATATTGCAATGTTGGAACATCACCAGCTCTATTTTAAAACTTTTAATATACATCATTGTATTACATCACTTAGATTTGTATTTTGTATATTTACTTCCATCTTATAGGAATCATTAAAAACAAATGGATATTTCCATATTGATTTTTAAATGTTAACTGAAAAGAGCTTTTATTTTTCCATTTTCTTCTATTTCATTTCGATTGGAATATCAAAGTCAACTTGCAAAGACAAAAACCTATCTAAATACAAACTTAATTAACAAAAAAATCTGTCTCGTGCCCATGAATTTCTTCATATCACCTCAAACTTATGCCATCTCTGCAGAGAGAAAAAAAAAACTGAACTCCAAAGAACAAATTTGGATTGTACAAGTATATTTAGAAGTTTCCAAGATAAAGATGATCATTTTACCTGAGAACAGAGTCGAAAGAACTTGAGAGTCAAACTGGAGAGAATTGCTGGGAAAAAAGAGAGCAAAGAATAGAAGAGAGAGAGAGAGAAAATAAAAGGAGTAAGAATGACAGTGACTCAAAAAGGAACAGGAAGTATTTGTAACATTCTTATAATTTTAGACTTTATGTCTCAACTACTTCATTTTACAGATAAGAAAAGGAAACTCAGAGTTTGTGTGATTCCCTAATATCAAAATACAGTTGACCCTTGAACAACATGGATTTGTTTACCTGTATGCAGATTTTTTGCAATAAATCCACAGTACAGTGCACACGATGTGGTTGACTCGGTGGATACAGAGCCACAACAGCAGAGGACTGACCAAATGTAAAGTTGTACACCAATTTTTGACTGCTGAGAGGGTCAACGCCCCTAACCCCGACATAGTTCAAGGGTCAAAGGAGCTTTTTCTTGACCAGGGGAAGGATAGTTATCAGCTTATGTTAAAATACTGTCTATTAATAATGATAACACAATCTTCTAGATTTTTTTACGCAAAAGGTTGATAAAGGAATCCAAAAAAATAATGGCAGGGACTTCCCTGGTGGTTCAGCGGTTAAGACCCCATGCTCCCAATGCATGGGGCCCTGGTTCGATCCCTGGTCAGGGAACTAGATCCCGCATGCCACAATGAAGATCCCGTGTGCCTCAACTAAAGATCCAGTGCAGCCAAATAAATAAATAAATACATATTAAAAAAAATGATGGCAAATTCACTGTAGAGGCATTTCCCACATTCAAGGAAAGGTCAACCCAGAGGCCTCAGTAGCCCCCCTACCCCTCCTTATGCTGTGATGGATTTTTCTAGGAGACCTGAATTAGCTAGGACTCTCTTACTGCAACTCTAACTGGCTTAAGCAAAGAAAGGAATCTGTTATCACAATAATGGGATCGTGTATGGAACCCAAAGATGTGGGTTGGCTCAGCATCAGGACGACCAGACTGAGTTCTTGAAAGTCATCTGAAGTCTCTCACCTCCCGTCTCACCTCCTCTCTCCAGCATCTTCTCCATGCTCTCTTGCTGCAGAGTGCTTTCCTCTGCTGTTCAGTTCGCATGGAAGGACAGAACTGCTTACAGAGCCCACATTTTACCTGTCACACTCCAGCATCTACAGAAATAGTGTGCTGACCCAGTTTAAAAATCCAGGAGAAGAACTCACGAGTCCAGATTGATTCAAGGGCCCACCATGGATCGATCAGTCAATGGTGATCCTAGGTTAGGTCATGTTATACTAATGTGAAAAGTCATTTTACTAAAACATTTACCATACCTTTGGGTAAAGGGCAGAAGAGACTGGCAATTCACTGAAGAAAGAAAAGTGGAGTATAATTCCCTGAAATGGGGCGGGGAGAAAGCTTTTCTGAGAAATCAAAATAATAAATGTTTACAAATAATATTTATTTCCTTCTCTCCCACGAGCTTGAGTGCCTTAAAGATTGTCTCCCTCATACTTAGTATAGGCACAAAAATTGATGGTCAATCAATGCTGGTTGACAGAGCAGTTTCTGGGCATCTGTGACAGCTGGTGGAGAAACACCCTGTGGCCTTCATTAAATCCCTCAACCTGCATTCCTCTCTGATGATGAATAAGACTGACCCAGTATTCTTCCCAGATAGCTCAATCCTTAAGGAAGAGACTGTTTCCTCTGATCTCTGTGTGCAGAAAATGAATCCTAAACAAATGTCATAAATAAAAACCATAGATGGGGGCTTCCCTGGTGGTGCAGTGGTTAAGAATCCACCTGCCAATTCAGGGGACACGGGTTCGAGCCCTGGTCCGGGAAGATCCCACATTCCGCGGAGCAACTAAGCCCGTGCGCCGCAAATACTGAGCCTGTGCTTTAGAGCCCACGAGCCACAACTGCTGAGCCCGTGTGCCACAATTACTGAAGCCCGCACACCACAACTACTGAAGCCCGCGCAGCTAGAGGCCATGCTCTGCAACAAGAGAAGCCACCGCAATGAGAAGCCCGCGCACCACAACAAAGAGTAGACCCCGCTCGCCACAACTAGAGAAAGCCCACACACGGCAATGAAGACCCAATGCAACCAAAAATAAATTTTAAAATTTATTTTAAAAAAAATACCCACAGACGGTTTCACGCTATAAGAGACCTTCAGGTTCACCAAGTCCAAACCCCTCGTTGTACAGATGAGAGGATTATCAAACAGGAAACCAGTGACAGAGCCAGGACTAAAACTCCAGTGTGCTGATTCTCACATCTTTTCATATGTTAGTGCTTTTCCTCCATGTCCCTTTGTTTTCTCAAGGAATGGCCCCCATCCATCCAAACAACATCACAGATGATGCCCAGGTATCTGAAACTTTCAATTGTGTTTTAATCAGCCCCCAAATAGCTGTTCCCCCTTCAATTCAGTCTTTTCTGTTGAATCTCTTTTTTTGTTGTTGTTCCAGGAAAAGGAGGACTGGCTTTTAACCACTGCACAACCAACCAGCTCTCCTAAAATGCAGGATCATCTCTTCCTGGCAGTCCTGGACATCCCAGAATTTACACAAAGACATTCAACACGGTGCTGGGTCTTGTCTTGTTTTAGTCAACTTGTTACTTTTGGTTTACCTTTTTATTTTGTGTTATATTTTGTTATTTCTTGTGACATACTTTCTTTTTTTAAATATGCCTGTATTTTCTATATAAAAATATATTAAATAGATGCTGCTCCACTCTCACAAAATGTATATATTCTCCTGTCTATGGAGAAAGTTCCTGATACACATTTTTATTCAGTTACTTAAAATGATTTTTCAATTAAAATATATTTTGCTACTAAATAATGTTTTGCTGGATAATGCCATTTTGTGAGGTGGCCCGGGAATAATGAAGAGGATTCATGATCTGTGCCACTAGCATATTATGGGATTCCACGCAGTGTACTGAGAAATTACAATAAAGGAGACCCCTTCATGCTATTTCCATCTTCTCTACCATATGTGTAACAGTAAAGGTTTCCTTTTATTTAATCGGAAAGTAACTATTGGACCTACTACCCTCCACACAAAATGCTGTCCTGGTGCTGAGGGCAGCCTGGCTAATTCCTTCACCAACATTTGGAAAGCTATAGGCATCAACTTAGTGGATGGGGGGAAAAAGCATAATGACCATGGTTCACAAAATAAAGTGCTCCCCTTCCTTCTCACAGCTGGAATAAGAAATGCAAGTACTAGGGCTTCCCTGGTGGTGCAGTGGTTGAGAGTCTGCCTGCCGATGCAGGGGACACGGGTTCGTGCCCCGGACTGGGAGGATCCCACATGCCGCAGAGCGGCTAGGCCCACGAGCCATAGCCGCTGAGCCTGTGCATCCGGAGCCTGTGCTCCACAACGGGAGAGGCCACAACAGTGAGAGGCCTGCGTACCGCAAAAAAAAAAAAAAAAAAAAAAAAAGAAATGCAAGTACTGGAAGATTAACAGACAGCCCACTTCTGGGTCATAATCCTGCAACTCACTGCTTTGGGAGAAAGGAGATTGGAATAAAAGAACAGGGAAAGGGAAGGAAAAAGGCAAATGAGGAAAATTCCCAGACCTGTACTCCTGGCCCCACCTGCAAAGAAAGAATTGAGTTTGCCCAAGGCAGAGCTGAGCTGCTTCTCAGACTCCGCTGCTTCCCCTAACTCCATCACGATCCTTCTACCAGGATAAAGACTTCCTCAGGCTTCTGGGGGGAAGAAAAAGCCAGAACACTAGATTTTGTTTCAAGTAGGAAAATCCCAATCAACTCACCTCCATCCTCTTGGAGAACTGCTTCCACATGGGGCATGGGGGCACACTGTAGCACTCTGAAGAAACACAGGAACAATGAAAAAGATCTTGATTGTCCGAGTGGTTCTCTTCACCGCCTTCACTTCCCTCAGCCATTGACTCCTCTTCCTTCTTTCTTCTGACATTCACTCTTTTGACCAGTCTTCCATGCTTATGAGTATTCCTTTTATTTAATTTATACCCCACCAACTTCCAAATTATGTTGATTTTTGTCATTTATAATCATAAAACTATAAAATAAAGCTCAAAATCTAAATAATAAAAAGAAAGATGGTACCAGAAATTTTTAGCTAGGAAAAGCTACTGCAATTGAAAACAAAACACAGTTCTGAAAGTGTACCTACTATGTAGAATTATTGGGTTACTTTGAATAGATGAAACGATCTATACTGCACAGTAAGTCAAATTAGTTGCATTATGCAGACAAAATAAGGAAGTAAAGCACCATACGAGTGAGGTTTGCAAATGATATGAGGTTCTACATATCTAGAAATGTGATTCACAGGGAAATAATACTAAAAGTAGTTGAAGAATTTTTTTAAATTTTATTGAAGTATAGTTGATTTAAAATCTTGTGCAAATTTCTGCTGCACAACAAAGTGATTCAGTTTTATATATATATATACATATATATGTATATATTCTTTTTCATATTCTTTTCCATTATGGGTTATTACAGGATATTGAATATAGTTCCCTGTGCTATACGGTATGACCTTATTGTTTATCCATTCTATATATAACAGTTTGCATCTGTTAACCCAAACTTCCAATCCATCCCTCCCCCACCCCCCTCCCCTTTGGCAACCACAAGTCTGTTCACTATGTCAATGAGTCTGTTTCTTTTCATTTGTGTCATATTTTAGATTTTGCATATAAGTGATATGTGATATGTCTTTCTTTGTCTGACTTACTTCAGTTAGTATGATAAGTATGATAATCTCTTAGGTTCATCCATATTGCTGCAAGGGCATTATTTCATTCTTTTTTATGGCTGAGTAGTATTCCATTGTACATATACCACATCTTCTTTATCCATTCATCTGTCGATGGACATTTAGGTTGTTCCCAGGTCTTGGTTATTGTAAATAGGCTGCTATTAGCATAGGGGTGCAGGTATCTTTTCGAATTATAGTTTTTTCCAGATATATGCCCAGGAATGGGATTGCTGGATCAGACGGCAACTGTTTTTAGTTTTTTGAGGAATCTCCATACTGCTTTCCATAGTGGCTGTACTAATTTACAGAACAATGTTATTTTTAAAATCTCCAGTACTAAATATATTCATAGTGAATTCTTAAATTTCTAAAAAAAGAAATGAGTGTTTGTCCAGCATTACTAAAGCATATCTGTTTCAAACCAACTATAACCAGTTCTGTAGTGAACCATTAAATGCTTCCCTTTAAACCAGAAACAAAGCAGAAAGGCTATCCCCATTGATCTTGAACATTATTCTGTGAGTTCTAGCCAAAGTAATAATACATAAATTTATAAATAAAGGGTATAAAAATGAGAAAATTAAGAGTCACAATTTTCGTTTTGGCAGAAAACACAAAGATATACCTTATACGATAAAAACCAAAGGCTTGAAAATCTATTAGAAACACTCAGTCCCGTTAACTGGATGGTTACAAGATAGAAAAATAGTTTTCCTGCTTGTCATTTATAAATAGAAAGTACAGTGAAAAAGATCCTATTCACAATATATAAACATATATAAGTAAGAAATCAATGTGACCTCAAGGAAGAATATTATAAAACTGTATCTATAACCATTTATAAATGCTGAAATAATGAGAAGCATGCCATCTCCTGGATGAGAGAACAACATGTCTTAAAGATGTTGATTTTTCCTAAATAAAATTATAGTCGTAATGTAATTCCAATCACGCTTAATATATTGGATTTTTGGGGGGATCATGACCAAATTATTTACTCTAATGTTCATTAAGAAGAAAAAAATGGAAAATTAAAATATTTTAAAGGAAAATAATGAAAAGGACCATCTTTACTAAAAATCAAAGCATAATAAGCTGCAGTAATTAAAAGAGTGCATGCTGGATCAAGAAACAGGAAAGCTTCAATATGAAAGTCTGTACCTACAAATTTAAATATTCTATTTAAAAACTCAAAGCCATGAAGAAAACATCAACAACCAGTGGAATTTTTGTTGTAAAATATTAGAAAGTAAGAGAGTGACAGGCATTAGACAATTGGTAAAAATTTGAAAATCTTTTAATTTGTATTCTCACCACATAAAAATAAATGCAAAGTGGATTGGGGAGTTAAATATTGATATTAAAACCATAAGATGGTTTTTAGAATTAATTTTTCTCAAAAATTTAAAGGCTTAAAAGAACCTTCTAAGGACTTCCCCGGTGGTGCAGTGGTTGGGAATCCGCCTGCCAATGCAAGGGACACGGGTTTGAGCCCTGGTCTGGAGGATCCCACATGCCACAGAAAAACTAAGCCTGTGCACCACAACTACTGAGCCTGCGCTCTAGAGCCCATGGGCCACAACTACTGAGCCCATGTGCCACAACTGCTGAAGCCCGCACACCTAGATCCCGTGCTCCCCAACAAGAGGCCACCGCGATGAGAGGCCCGCACACCTCAACGAAGAGTAGCACACACTCACCGCAACTAGGGAAAGCCTGCGCGCAGCAACAAAGACCCAATGCAACCATAAATAAATAAATAAATAAATAAATGTATCAAAAAATTTAAAAAAGAAACTTCTAAACCTAGAAGTTACAGAAAAATTACAGGAGGAATAATAAACAGATTTGATAGCATAAGTAGAAAGTTTGGGCTGTCATCCAGAAGATCATTATCAAAATGGAAAGATAGGGAATTCCCTGGTGGTCCAGTGGTTAGGACTCTGCACTTTCACTGCCAAGAGTGTGGGTTTGATCAATGAGGAGCTAAGATCCCACAAGCCATGCAGCCAAAAAAAAAAAAAAGATAAACAAAATGGAAAGAAAAATTTTTATGACAGACCAAGTACGAATATTTTTATTATAATGTCTTTATTATATAAATTGAAAAAAAAACTTATGGAACTCCAGAACACAGACAACTCACCAAAGAAATGCCATATATTCATATTTGTGTGAGAAAAAGTACAACCTCACAAATATGGAGAAAACATTTTGTTTACCAGATTAGGAGTGACTTTTTTTTTTTTTTTTTTTTTTTTTTTTTCCCTGTACGCGGGCCTCTCACTGTTGTGGCCTCTCCTGTTGCGGAACACAGGCTCCGGATGCGCAGGCTCAGCGGCCATGGCTCACGGGCCCAGCCGCTCCGCGGCATGTGGGATCTTCCCGGACCGGGGCACGAACCCGTGTCCCCTGCGTCGGCAGGCGGACTCTCAACCACTGCGCCACCATGGAAGCCCAGGAGTGACTTTTTTTTAATGTTAATAAACAATGCTGGCAAGTATGCAGTAAAATAGGAAATTTTATATATCATCAGTGAGAGTGTAAATTAGAAAGTACTATGATGATCTATATCCCTAGAAGTATTTTTATATGCTTTGAGCTAATATACACAAGTTTTAGACATAATAAATTTCTTCACAACATTATTATTGGTGAAAATGTGGACATGGATGAAAGGCCCAACAATAAAGAACTCTGAACTATGCTACCTCAAGCACATTTCTAAATCATATATTATACCAGCCTTCAAAAAGATAATGCAGTAACATGGAAAATGAATGTGGTGTAAAGTTAAGTGAGGAAAAAAGCAGGATATAAAATTTTCCATACTCATATGATTGAAAATCTACAAAAATAATGCAAAGTGAGGATGAGAAGGAAAATGCCCAGGTCACAGGATTATGAGTATTGGAACTTAAATTAAAACTCAGATATGCTGTCCCCAAATATCTGTGTTTTCACTGTATTCAAACACTTATTCTCAACTTTGGAATATCCATGTGGCAAACATAAAATAGTTAATGGTAACAGATACAAACAAATTCAACAATCCATGACAATCCATGGTTTTTTACCACAAGAATCAAAAAACTGTCCAACTGTAGTAAAGTTACTCCTGTATATCATACATACCTACTGTATGTCAAGTACTAAAAGCCATATGATCATTTCAGTAGATGTAGGAAAAGCTTTCAGAAAAATTTAATATCTATTCTTAATAAAATCTCTAAAACTCAGACTAGAAGGATACTTCTCTACTGTAGTAAAGCTTTTCCTTTTCAAACAGATACTCATTATGCTTAATGCTCTGTTGTAAGAAGCAGTAGAAGCTGAATGGCAAATTAACTAAAGCCAGTGGGTTAAGGTATACTATGGCCAAATAGATTTTAAGTTCCTGTGGTTCCTCATAAAAGACAAAGGATGTAGCAAAACCAAACAGGGTCAAAAGGAGACAAAAAAAAACAGACTGACATGAACCTTGAAAACATTATGCTCAGTGAAAGAAGCCAGACACAAAAAGCCATGTATTATATGCTTCCATCTATATGAAATGCCCAGAATAGGCAAATCTATAGAGACAGAAGATGAGGGAGGAGAGAATGAAGAGTAATTGCTAATAGGTACAGGAATGATGAAGTATTCTACAATTTGATAGTGGTGATAGTTGCACAACTTTATAAATAGTATGCTAAAAAACACTGACGTATACACTTTAAATTTTTTTAATAAAATTTTAAAGGACCCACAAAAATATTTAACTACAAAAATGTGGAAGCTTCTCTCACAAGTTGAAATTTAACACAGGGCTTCCATGGTGGCGCAGTGGTTAAGAATCTGCCTGCCAATGCAGGGGACACGGATTTGAGCCCTGGTCCGGGAAGATCCCACGTACCGTGGAGCAACTAAGCCCGTGCGCCACAAATACTGAGCCTGTGCTCTAGAGCCTGCAAGCCACAACTACTGAGCCCGAGTGCCACAACTACTGAAGCCTGCGCGCCTAGAGCCTGTGCTCCACAACAAGAAAAGCCACCCAATGAGAAGCCCACACATCGCAACGAAGAGTAGCCCCCGCTCTCAGCAACTAGAGAAAGCCTGCATGCAGCAACAAAGACCCATAAATAAATAAATTTATTTAAAAAGAATTTAACACAAACTGCATTGTAAAACCAAGCAGAAACATGCATGACAAAATAGTAATATTCTAAAATATCATGATTTAACAGATAGCCATAAGAAAACATTTTGTTTTGGGCAGAGATATGAGCAGGCAACTCACTAGAGAAGAAATATGGGTAGAAAATGAGCAGTTTCACTAATGATAAAAGAAATGATGTAAATTTTTCACCTACCCACTTGGCAGGGGTTTTGGTAGTGGTGGTAGCAGTGATGGTAGTGTTTGTTTTAATGACTATATACAGCTGGCTACTAGATAAAATCATTTTCTTGAACATTTGTAGGGAGTATAAACTAGTACAACCTTTCTTCCAAACAACTGGCAACTTGAATCGAAAAATTTTTAAATGTGAACGCATGCCTTTTACTTCAGTAATTCCTTGCCTGAAACACAATCTCATTAAAAAAAAAAAAAATCTAACCTAGGGACAAATATTTATACACAAAGATAATTATCACAGCATTTTTAATATTAAAAATCAGCAACAAATTATATGATGAAAAATCCTGGAATTCGTTATGGAATTCATGGTATTGATTATGGAATTCATAGGGTTAAATATTATGAAGCCATTAAATATTACATTTACAAAGAGTTTTAATAACAGAAAAAATCATTATGGCATAATGTCCAGTGGAAAACAGTATATAAAATGTATTTATAATGTGCTCTTAATTGCCTAGAAATGCAATACGCAATATGCCTAGAAAGAGATTTACCTAACTTTGTTAATAATGATTTTCCCTAAGACATGGAACTATGAGTGATTTTTATCTCATCCAAATTTTCCCTTTATTTCTGACAATTTTCAATGAAAATATATTAGTTTTACATTCATAAATATACTTTCATATTCATACAAAATAATCTTAAATTTGTAAACATGAGTTGAAGTGAAAGCCCCACATGAATGAGTATATCATCTTTCCGTTTACCCTAATTAATCTGGCATATGCCTTGGCATGTATAAGTTTAAAGATTGTGCATCCATATAATTTTGTTTGAACACTCCTTCAGGAATCTTTAGAGAAGAGTTCAGATCAAGATGATTAATAGTTTAACATAAAAGTGGAAACTGTTACCAAGAGGAAATATCAATCGTGAGCTACTTGTATACACCAAAGGAAAATATTTGCTGATGATCAAATTAAGGAACCTAAATTAATTATTGAAACTCTCAGTGTATTTATACAGTATATCCTTGTGCTTTATGCTCCAGTGAACATAAGAGCCGGACACTTAGAATACCTGAAATTTACCAGCCAAGTTACATCAGAATTACTTTCTTATGCTTCCTTAACAACCAACCTAGCAGCAGCAATACTTTTTTGTTTGAAGGGATTATACCTCATTACTCATGATTCTCTCCGAACTCTGACCTAAAAGCAGTGACAGTAACTTCAGACCTTTTTCCCCTAATTATCTTAACAACCAGCCATTCAGGGTCACCTGGGCCCAAAGTGTCGTGTTGGGTGGAGCCTGAAAGAAACGCACTCTTTTGAAAATAATAAAAAAGCCGCAAGTTCACCTGTCTTCAGCTGGTCTACAGCTACATATTCCAGCCACAGTAATCAGCAGGCAAAGTCACTTAAAATATATCATCCTTGGTGGAGTACTTCTGGGCTGTTAAATTTTGTGCACGCAGCCAAGCTGCTTTAAAGAGACACACATAGACCAAGGCTGCTGGGATGTCTGTAAGCATTACGGTACAGACTGCTGTCCCCTTCTCTTAGAGGAAATGATGATCACACCCACTCCTCATAGAAACCACTTTCTAGTGTGTTCGCTCCACCCACATGAGTCCTGACCTGTCTAATTACACACCTGATCCTCGCCCTCCTAAATCATTAAGATTCTTCCTTTCATTATGTCCACTGGATCTTTTACTTTCCCAGCAGAGTGTTCAAGCTTGTTTATACTTCTCTAAGTTAAAGTGTATTCAATCAGCAAGGGTAATAAAAACTAACTGACAAACTAGAAAAACCTGAAAGAACGGAGTAAAGTGAGGACCACAAAAAAAGTAGCAAAAACCACCCATATGCATTTCTCAATTATACCACATTCTTCTAAAGAATCTGAATCCTTTATTGAGAATCTATGAAATATACAGTCAAAGGGGAAATATTTCCAAACTGTTTTTGCACACCTTTTAGTTTGTATTGTGCTTTGTAATTTAAAATGTATTTTCTCCTACATTGTCTCATAAAGTTGTGAGAATTGGAAGTCATGTGGGTGCCTAGCATTTAGCAATGGCTGGATAAATATCAGTGTCCCTCTCTTCTCAGCCCCTCCCCAGCCCATCTCAGCTAATTCTGCAAAGCTCCCTCTTTACACTTAAGAAAATTGAGGTAGGGAAGCAATGCCTACAAGATCTAGAAATTACTGCCTAACACCTGAAGTCCAAGGCTAAGGTTCAGAGTAACCAACCACAGCAGACTTTCTAGAAAACAAACCTTAGCTAGAATATGGCTGGCATCCTCAACCCTCAGTAAGCTTTATTGACTATGGTCCTTTATTATTACAGCCTACGTTTCTGAGGTTTGCAAAAGGAAATGTTCCTAATCACAAAGCAGCCTTGGTTTTTGTAAGTGTCCCATCAAATAACTCCAGGCTGTGTTTAAAGGACAGCCCGAAATGTTCCATAAGTCATAATTGCAACATTGAGAGGACCTCATGACGAATGGCTTTCAGCTCTCTGAATATCCACGGGCTCATCTTGAAGCCTTTGCACAAGCCATTTCCTTTACCTGAGTCACTTTCTTCTACTTCTTGTTCTCCCCTCACCCCACCATCATCATCACCACTTGTTCTGAGTCCTCAGATGCTGTTGACTTTGTTCTAAACCCCTCTGCCTCCACCCCAAGGTCAACTTATATAGGACATGAGGAGAATGAGCTCTGCCCTTTCTCATTCCAAGATTCCTTCTAGTCAACAATGCCAATGAGTAGAACAGACAGGGTGTTTGTGGGTGTGGGTGTGAAAGAAGTGTTAAGATTCAGAAGGAGAAGAAACAGGTGAGATATATCTGGAAGCTGTATTACACACACACATATACACACCCCACAGACCTTTTTATCCCTATCAAAATAGTTCACGATGATGGGCTTCCCTGGTGGCGCAGTGGTGGAGAGTCCGCCTGCCGATGCAGGGGACACGGGTTCGTGCCCTGGTCCGGGAAGATCCCACATGCTGCGGAGCAGCTGGGCCCGTGAGCCATGGCCGCTGAGCCTGCGCGTCCGGAGCCTGTGCTCCGCAACGGGAGAGTCCACAACAGTGAGAGGCCTGCGTACCGCAAAAAAAAAAAAAAAAAAAAAAGTTCATGATCTTGGTCTTAAATCACTGCCCAGCTTGCTACAATTGAAACTTGAGTAGACCCCAAAATTCAGAAATGGACCCCAGAAGCCTGTAAGCATGGTGTCACAGGAACATGCATTCACTTTCACAGTGTAGACTCTTGCCTGCTAAGGTGTCTCCTATCAAACTAAAAATAGAACAGGCACTGACCTCCAGTTGATTCCTCACTGCACAGGCTGCCAAGATGATAAGACTCTGATAACCACAACAAGTGGATTGAGGGGGGCAACTGGAAGGCCCACCCACTCATCTGTATTCTTGGTCTCAGGTACATCATTATATGCATATTTGGCTAGTTTTACAGTAAACTGAAGGAAAACAAATCTAGCCAAGTCACAGTCACAATCATCCTGCTCCCTAAGAAACAGAACCAGTCCTTGTGTGTTCTCTCCTCATTTCACCTCTGATATATAGCACACTTTAATCTACTAACTCAGCTCCTTTTCTGTATACTGCTAAACTTGACGCTTTTTCTCTCTCCTGTAGAGTAGATTACCCTTCTTATTTTTCCCGTGACCAATAGTTGCCCCCCACTGTGGTTCTGAGGTTAGCCCGTAGCACAGAGTTATCATTTGTCTGCCTCCCTCCCTCCGTGAAGACAGAAGTTATATCTTATTTATCAATATATCCTTGGTGATATTTGCCATATAGTAGGTGCTCAATAAATACTAAGGAAAGAATTCAATAGTAAATACTCGTGGGGAAGAAACAAAAAAAAGTATTTAGGGGGATACAATATTTTAGATAATGTGTGTGTATGTGTTTGTGTGTGTGTATATATATATAAAATACATATATATCTACACATATACATATATATACACACACACATATATAATTTTTCCTCAGAGGCAAACCACCAAATTTCTCAATCCTGTTTTCATAATCTGCCTTTCCAAAGTCAAAGACAAAAGAAATCTAAAAGGTGAAAATGGGGGCTTCCCTGGTGGCGCAGTGGTTGAGAGTCCGCCTGCCGATGCAGGGGACGCGGGTTCGTGCCCCGGTCCGGGAGGACCCCACGTGCCGCGGAGCGGCTGGGCCCGTGAGCCATGGCCGCTGGGCCTGTGCGTCCAGAGCCTGTGCTCCGCGACAGGAGAGGCCACAGCAGTGAGAGGCCCGCGTACTGCAAAAAAAAAAAAAAAAAAAAAAAAAAGGTGAAAATGATGATAGTTACCTTGAATGCTGGATTGATTCAGAGCATGCTGAGAGGGGCTCAGCATCCTGAACAGTTGGTGTCCTGATGAGGTTTTGGAAGACATTTGATAGTGACAAAAGTTCTTCCATTAAAAGCATGTTTATTAATCAGGAAAAATTAGACATAAACTAGGTATTAGGTGAATATTTGGAATTGTTAATTTCATTGGTTGGCATAATGACATTTTAATTTTTTTTAAGGCTTGGTAGTTTATATAGTCACACCAAAGTATTTACCAATAAATTATATGCATGCTTGGATTTGCTTTCAAATACTCCAGGAAAAAAAAAAGTGGGGAGTGGGAGGAGAGGTAGGTATAGCTAAGGCAAGAACAGCAGAATGTTGCTAATAGCTGAAGCTAAGTTAGGGGTACTTGGGAGTTCATTATACTCATTATACTCTCCTCTCTACTTTTGTGTGTGTTTAAAATTTTCCACAGTCAAAAAATGTGTTTATATCATATTTATTGGCTATTATCTGATGAATCTTGTGTTTGGTATTCAGGAGTCTTGTAGTAAATGCATTGCTGTTCAATCCACAAACAAACAAATGCATGATATTTTAGAAACCCATGGTCTGAAATTATAGAGTAAGATGTGTCCCTTCTTTAAAAAAAAAATGTAGCTGACTAATTCTGAGGCTCAGTTTTCTTATTAATATGTAAGATGCATGAACTTAATTGCTTCATCCTCTGGGCTGTGTAGCACTTCGTAAACATGTCTATTAAAGCACTTTTATCTTTATATCATGGCTAATTTATGTCTGACTCTCCTTAGTGGCAAGATTTAGTTCTTATTTATGGGTGCAGTGATTAAAAGCACAAGCTCTGGAATTCAACTACCCACGTTCAAATGCTGGCCCCTTCCCTTATGAGCCACGTGAGTTGGACAAAGTGCCTCGCTGTTCTCATCTGCATAATGAAAACGGTAAGACCTACTCCAATTGTTGTGAAGATTGAGTCTCACAAATAAGTAGGTACTCACACAATTTACTGAGTCCATTTTTCTCAATCAAGTACATTTCCTTGTGAGTTTCATTACTATGCTAGTAGTCTGTGAGACTGTAATCCAGGCTCTTTTATCTCCTAATCCCGTATTCTCTCCAGGCAACTGAGCTAGACTAGAGGAAACCTCACAACGATACTGAAAGCCGGGCCCTTCAGAGGAAAGTGCAGGCAACGTTAACCCCAATGCAACATTGCTGATGCTTTAGACAGGTGAATGAGACATTCTGTGGATCTTATGGATTTGATGCCTAGATGGCCCCAAATCTCTTCCACTAAAGAAAGGACAATATTCGGATGTATATATATGTATATGTGTGTGTGTATATTTGTGTGTGTATATATATATATATGTATATATATGTGTGTGTGTGTGTAACTGAATCACTTTGCTGTACAGCACAAATTAATACAACGTAAATCAACTATACTTCAATGAAATAATTTTTTTAAAAAAAAGAAGGGACAATACTAAGGGCACTGTCAGCACTTGGAAGTGGAGTTGAAAAGCACTCTTATAAATAAAATAAAATTTAAAACTTAAAAAAAAGGGCTTCCCTGGTGGCGCAGTGGTTGAGAATCTGCCTGCTAATGCAGGGGACACGGGTTCGAGCCCTGGTCTGGGAAGATCCCACATGCCACGGAACAACTAGGCCCGTGAGCCACAACTACTGAGCCTGCGCGTCTGGAGCCTGTGCTCCTCAACAAGAGAGGCCGCAACAGTGAGAGGCCCGCGCACCGCGATGAAGAGTGGCCCCCGCTTGCCACAACTAGAGAAAGCCCTCGCACAGAAACGAAGACCCAACACAGCCAAAAATAAATAAATAAATAAATTTATTAAAAAAAAAAAAAAAAACTTAAAAAAAAAAGCACTGTTATCCTTGGTCTCTTGTGCTATGCTATCAATTTGCCAAGACAATCAGTTTTCCTATTACCACCCAGCACCTCTGCTACCAACACACCACCAGTGACCCTCCCCACTTAATTCTACCAGCTTGGTGTTCAGGATTCTGAGCCAGGTGTCATAACAAGGCCCTGAGAATTAATAAACTCTTGGCCAGAGTTGCCTTACCACATCCCCAGATAGTATAACAGTGTTTGGGTAGCAGTTAAAGTTAGGCTTACATAGAAACCACAGTATTCAACAGTTAGGATATTAAGCATGCTTCATTCATTCAAAATATATATTTTTTAATATTTCCAAAATAGGAATGCCTCTTAACAATGGCATTGCATGATACAGTTGGCGGTTTAGTAGTATACCTTGCCATCATTGTATCTTAGATTCATGATCAAATGAAATCTTCAGCTCCTGGCATCGTATCAATAGAACGTTTGACATATGGAAACTTACAGGCTTAGGTGAATTACTGCCCAAAGCTCTAGAGGTATTTTCTGAGTCTATGAAATTTCTTATTGAGTCTCTGTGTTCTCTAAACCCTGGTATTTCTAATAAAAAATAAACATCAAGGTAGAAGGAAAACATGTGAGCTCTTTGAAACCCTGAACTTTGATTTGAGAGAGGCTCTTTCCTGAGCACCATTGTTTGTATGAGTCATCGTGGAAGGTCTCTCTGGGTCCTGACCGCCCCCCACCCTGGCACCCTCCTCCAACAATTTCTGTCGGTTTTCGTAACAGCTGAGTGGAGACTATGGGGGAAAGGAGTTGGCTAAATCCACCATCTTTCCCCCTAAGATGCCACTTACAAAGTCATTCCCTTTCACATACTTAAAGTACCTTCTCCACCCAGTATCAGCCTTGTCACCAAGTTCCTGGGTGATTCACATAAGCATGCACTGGAGGGCTTGTCTGTTTGGCAGCAGTGCCTGGACTCCACCCCTCCACCCTGAATAGGAACACTTGGTCTTCCTATTGCTGATACGATCGTTTTCCCCTTTTCTCTTGGTGTGCTGACCTTCGACTTCATATTCCTCTTTCCCAGAAAAAGTGCCTTTCCTTAAATCAGCTGCTGCAGTAACAATCACAACCAATCTGTCCTCTTAACAGCACAACTCTCCACAAGATTTTTGTCACTGGAAAGGATAAGGACCTTAGTGGAGTTCTTAAGGTCCTTAGGAGATCTCTTTATTTTTAGATTTAAAAAATGAAGCTCAGGGCTTCCCCGGTGGCGCAGTGGTTGGGAGTCCGCCTGCCGATGCAGGGGACATGGGTTTGTGCCCCGGTCTGGGAAGATCCCACGTGCTGCAGAGCGGCTGGGCCTGTGAGCTATGGCTGCTGAGACTGCGCTCTTTGAATCAGTGTCTGCCACTATCCTGTACAGCGTTTGTTACCAGTCCATCCTAAAGCATGTCTTTCCCCCATCACTGTCCCTGCTCAAGAGCCCTTAATGTTTCTTCTAAGTTGCTTATTGACCTCAAACTCCTCTCTTTAAAGTCCCTCCATAATCTGACCACAGTCTACTCATCCAATCTTAGTTTTCTTACACCTCATCTCCAACCTGCTCTACATGGGGGGTGTTCAATGTTCAACATTCAACTTTCATACAACTCACATTTCCACATGTCATATATTAACACTCTATTGTCCTCCATGTGCAAAGGCTATTTTTTTTTGCTTTTGTTTTAATTGAAGTAAAATTGATTTACAATATTGCGTTACTTTCAGGTATACAACAAAGTGATTCAGTTATATATTTTTTTCACATTCTTTTCCATTATAGGTTATTATAAGATATTGAGTATAGTTCCCTGTGCTATACACTTGTTGGTTATCTTTTTTGTTTGCATTTACTCTTTTTTTTTTGACATCTTTATTGGAGTATAATATCTTTACAATGTTCTGTTAGTTTCTGCTGTATAACAAAGTGAGTCAGCTATATGCATACATATATCCCATATTCCCTCCCTCTTGCATCTCCCTCCCACCCTCCCTATCCCACCCTCTAGGTGGTCACGAAGCACCTAGCTGATCTCCCTGTGCTATGTGGCTGCTTCCCACTAGCTATCTATTTTACGTTTGGTAGTGTATATATGTCCATGCCACTCTCTCAGTTCATCCCAGCTTACTCTTCCCCCTCCCTGTGTCCTCAAGCCCATTCTTTATGTCTGCATCTTTATTCCTGTCCTGGCCCTAGGTTCGTCAGAAACTTTTTTTTTAGATTCCATATATATATGTTAGCATACGGTATTTGTTTTTCTCTTTCTGACTTACTTCACTCTGTATGATAGACTCTAGGTCCATCCACCTCAGTACAAATAACTCAATTTCGTTTCTTTTTATGGCTGAGTAATATTTCATTGTATATATGTGCCACATCTTTTTTATCCATTCATCTGTCAATGGACACTTAGATTGCTTCCATGACCTGGCTATTGTAAATAGTGCTGCACTGAACATTGTGGTACATGATTCTTTTTAATACTTTTTTCTTTTTTTTTTTGGTATACGCGCCTCTCACTGCCATGGCCTCTCCCGTTGCGGAGCACAGGCTCCGGCCGCACAGACTCAGCGGCCATGGCTCATGGGCCCAGCCACTCCGTGGCATGTGGGATCGTCCCGGACCGGGGCACGAACCCACGTCCCCTGCACTAGCATGCAGACTCTCAACCACTGCACCACCAGGGAAGCCCCATGATTCTTTTTGAATTATGGTTTTCTCAGGGTATATGCCCAGTAGTGGCATTGCTGGGTCATATGGTGGTTCTATTTTTGGTTTTTAAGAAACCTCCATACTGTTCTCAATAGTGGCTCTATCAATTATTACTCTCACCAACAGTGCAAGAGGGTTCCCTTTTCTCCACACCCGCTCCAGCATTTATCATTTGTACATTTTTTGATGATGGCCATTTTGACCGGTGTGAGGTGATACCTCATGATAGTTTTGACTTGCATTTCTCTAATGGTTAGTGATGGTGAGCATCCTTTAATGTGTTTGTTGGCAATCTGTATATCTTCTCTGGAAAAATGTCTGTTTAGATCTTCTGCCCATTTTTGGATGGGTTGTTTGTTTTTTTGATATTGAGTTGCATGTGCTGCTTATATATTTTGGAGACTAATCCTTTGTCAGTTGCTTCATTTGCAAATATTTTCTCCCATTCTGAGGGTTGAATTTTCATCTTGTATATGGTTTCCTTTGCTGTGCAAAAGCTTTTAAGTTTTATTAGGTCCCATTTGTTTATTTTTGTTTTTATTTCCATTTCTCTAGGAGATGGATCAAAAAGGCTCTTTCTGTGATTTATGTCATAGAGTGTTCTGCCTATGTTTTCCTCTAAGAGTTTTATAGTGTCTGGCCTTACATTTCAGTCTTCAATCCATTTTGAGTTTATTTTTTTGTATCGTTTTAGGAAGTGTTCTAATTTCATTCTTTTACACGTAGCTGTCCAGTTTTCCTAGCACCACATATTGAAGAGGCTGTCTTTTCTCCATTGTATATTCTTGCCTCCTTTATCAAAGATAAGATGACCATATATGCGTGGGTTTATCTCTGGGCTTTCTATCCTGTTCCATTGATGTATATTTCTGTTTTTGTGCCACTACCGTACTGTCTTGATTACTGTAGCTTTGCAGTATAGTCTGAAGTCAGGGAGCCTGATTCCTCCAGTTCCGTTTTTCCTTCTCAAGATTGCTTTGACTATTTGGGGTCTTTTGTGTTTCCATACAAATTGTGAAATTTTTTGTCCTAGTTCTGTGAAAAATGCCAGTGGTAGTTTGATAGGGATTGCATTGAATCTGTAGATTGCTTTGGGTAATATAGTCATTTTCACAATGTTGATTCTTCGAATCCAAGAACATGGTATATCTCTCCATCTGTTTGTATCATCTTTAATTTCTTTCATCATTGTTATAGTTTCATGCATACAGGTCTTTTGTCTCCTTAGGTATGTTTATTCCTAGATATTTTATTCTTTTTGTTGCAATGGTAAATGGGAGTGTTTTCCTAATTTCACTTTCAGATTTTTCATCATTAGTATATAGGAATACAAGAGAATTCTGTACATTAATTTTGTATCCTGCTACGTTACCGAATTCATTGATTAGGTCTAGTAGTTTTCTGGTAACGTCTTTAGGATTCTCTATGTATAGTATCCTGTCATCTGCAAACAGTGACAGCTTTACTTCTTCTTTTCCAATTTGGATTCCTTTTATTTCTTTTTCTTCTCTGATTGCTGTGGCTAAAACTTCCAAGACTATGTTGAATAATAGTAGTGAGAGTGGCCAGCCTTGTCTTGTTCCTGATCTTAGTGGAAATGGTTTCAGTTTTTCACCATTGAGAATGATGTTGGCTGTGGGTTTGTTATATATGGCCTTTATTATGTTGAGGTAAGTTCCCTCTGTGACTGCTTTCTGGAGGGTTTTATCATAAATGGGTGTTGAATTTTGTCGAAAGCTTTTTCTGCATCTATTGAGATGATCATATGGCTTTTATCCTTCAGTTTGTTAATATGGTGTATCACATTGATTGATATGTGTATATTGAAGAATCCTTGCATTCCTGGGATAAACCCCACTTGATCATGGTGTATGATCCTTTTAATGTGCTGTTGGATTCTGTTTGCTAGTATTTTTTTGAGGATTTTTGCATTTATGTTCATCAGTGATATTGGCCTATAGTTTTCTTTCTTTGTGACATGTTTGTCTGGTTTTGGTATCAGGGTGATGGTGCCCTTGTAGAATGAGTTTGGAAGTGTTCCTCCCTCTGCTATATTTTGGAAGAGTTTGGGAAGGATAGGTGTTAGTTCTTCTCTAAATATTTGATAGAATTCGCCTGTAAAGTCATCTGGTCCTGGGCTTTCGTTTCTTGGAAGATTTTTAATCACAGTTTCAATTTCAGTGCTTGTGATTGGTCTGTTCATATTTTCTATTTCTTCCTGGTTCAGTCTCGGAAGGTTGTGCATTTCTAAGAATTTGTCCATTTCTTTTATGTTGTCCATTTTATTGGCATAGAGTTGCTTGTAGTAATCTCTCATGATCCTTTGTATTTCTGCAGTGTCAGTTGTTACTTCCCTTTTTCATTTCTAATTCTATTGATTTGAGTCTTCTCCCTTTTTTCTTTTTTTTTTTTTTTTTTTTCGGTACCCGGGCCTCTCACTGCTGTGGCCTCTCCCGTTGTGGAGCACAGGCTCCGGATGCGCAGGCTCAGAGGCCATGGCTCACGGGCCTAGCCACTCCGCGGCATGTGGGATCTTTCCCAGACCGGGGCACGAACCCGCGTACCCTGCATCGGCAGGCGGACTCTCAACCACTGCGGCACCATGGAAGCCCTCCCTTTTTTTCTTGATGAGTCTGGCTAATGGTTTATCAATTTTGTTTATCTTCCAAGGAACCAGCTTTTAGTTTTATTGATCTTTGCTATCGTTTCCTTCATTTCTTTTTCATTTATTCTGATCTGATCTTTATGATTTCTTTCCTTCTGCTAACTTTGGGGTGTTTTTGTTCTTCATTCTCTAATTGTTTTAGGTGTAAGGTTAGGTTGTTTATTTGAAATGTTTCTTGTTTCTTAAGGTAGGATTGTATTGCTACAAAATTCCCTCTTAGACCTGCTTTTGCTGCATCACATAACTTTTGGGTCGTCGTGTTTTCATTGTCATTTGTTTCTAGGTATTTTTTGATTTCTACAGTGATCTCTTGTTTATTAAGTAGTGTATTGTTTAGCCTCCATGTGTTTGTACTTTTTACAGATTTTTTCCTGTAGTTGATATCGAGTCTCATAGCGTTGTGGTCGGAAAAGATACTTGGTACGATTTCAACTTTCTTATATTTACCAAGGCTTGATTTGTGACCCAAGATATGATCTATCCTGGAGAATCTACCATGAGCACTTGAGAAGAATGTGTATTCTGTTGTTTTTGGATGGAATGTCCTATAAATATCAATTAAGTCCATCTTATTTAATGTATCGTTTAAAGCTTGTGTTTCCTTATTTATTTTTATTTTGGATGATCTGTCCATTGGTGAAAGTGGGGTGTTAAAGTCCCCTACTATGATTGTGTTACTGTCAATTTCCCCTTTTATGGCTGTTAGTATTTGGCTTATGTATTGAGGTGCCCTTATGTTGGGTGCATAAATATTTACCATTGTTATATCTTCTTGGATTGATCCCTTTATCATTATGTAGTGTCCTTCTTTGTTTCTTGTAATAGTTCTTGTTTTAAAGTCTATTTTGTCTGATATGAGAATTGCTACTCCAGCTTTCTTTTGATTTCCATTTGCATGGAATGTCTTTTTCCATACCCTCACTTTCAGTCTGTATGTGTCCCTAGGTCTGAAGTGGGTCTCTTGTAGACAGCATATACACGGGTCTTATTTTTATATCCATTCAACCAGTCTGTGTCTTTTGGTTGGAGCATTTAATCCATTTACATTTAAGGTAATTATTGATATGTATGTTCCTATTACCATTTTCTTTATTGTTTTGGGTTTGTTATTGTAGGTCTTTTCCTTCTCTTCTGTTTCCTGCCTAGAGAAGTTCCTTTAGCATTTGTTGTAAAGGTGGTTTGGTGGTGCTGAATTTTCTTAGCTTTTGCTTGTCTGTAAAGGTGTTAAATTTCTCCATCAAATCTGAATGAGATCCTTGCTGGGTAGAGTAATCTTGGTTGTAGGTTTTTCTCCTTCATCACTTTAAATATGTCCTGCCACTCCCTTCTGGCTTGCAGAGTTTCTGCTGAAAGATCAGCTGTTAACCTTATGGGAATTCCCTTGTATGTTATTTGTTGTTTTTCCCTTGCTGCTTTTGATATTTTTTCTTTGTATTTAATTTTTGATAGTTTGATTAATATGTGTCTTGGCGTGTTTCTCCTTGGACTTATCCTTTATGGGACTCTGTTCTTCCTGGACTTGATTAACTATTTCCTTTCCCATATTAGGGAAGTTTTCAACTATAATCTCTTCAAATATTTTCTCAATCCCTTTCTTTTTCTCTTCTTCTTCTGAGACCCCTATAATTCGAATGTTGGTGCATTTAATATTGTCCCAGATGTCTCTGAGACTGTCCTCAATTCTTTTCATTCTTTTTTCTTTATTCTGCTCCCTGGCAGTTATTTCCACCATTTTATCTTCCAGCTCACTTCATACTTCTGCCTCAGTTATTCTGTTATTGATTCCTTCTAGAGTATTTTTAATTTCAGTTATTGTGTTGTTCATCACTGTTTGTTTGCTCTTTAGTTCTTCTAGATCCTTGTTAAATGTTTCTTGTGTTTTCTCCATTCTTTTTCCGAGATTTTGGGTCATCTTTACTCTCATTACTCTGAATTCTTTTTCAGTTAGGTTGCCTATTTTGTCTTCATTTATTTTGGTCTGTTAGGTTTGTACCTTGCTTCTTCATCTATAACATTTTTTTGTCATTTCATTTTTTTTTTTGATGGGTTGGGCTGTATTCCTGTCTTACTGGTTGTTGGCCTTTGACATCCAGCACTGGAGTTTGCAAGCAGTTGGATAGAGCCGGGTCTTGGTGCTGAGATTAGGACCTCCAGGAGGCCTCACTCTGATTAATATTCCCTGGGGTCTGAGGTTCTCTGTTATCTATTTTATGTATAGTAGTGTGTTTATGTTAATCCCAAACTCCTAATTTATCTCTCCCCTACCACTTTCCCCTTTGGTAACCAAAATTTGTTGTTTGTGGGTCTATTTCTCTTTTGTATATGAGTTCATTTGTATCATTTTTGTTTTATAGTTCACATATAAGTGATATCATATTGTAACAGGGAAGAGTCAAATTTGACTATATGTTGGATCTGTTTCTTTTACTTTAACATTTGCTTTCCGCTGCTTTTGTTCACTCAGAGGATACTGTCTATACATAATGGCCTACCTTGGGTAACCCTGCCCCTCTGCCTGAATGTTAAACCAAAGTGCCTTTGTTCAGAGAAACATTTAGACCCTATCCACCTGTGGATGGTTACAAGAAAGAAGAAATTAACCCATCCCCCTCCCCGAGGCTGGCTATTCCAGGTGATATTTGCCAAACTTACGGCCTTTTTACTTCACTTCCTCATCTCCTCCCCATCTCTGTGCTATAAAAGAAACTGGCATCCAAACCCCGATAAGATGGTTATTTTGAGACTTTAGTGTGCCTTCTTCTCAGTCTGCTGGCTTTCCAAATACAGTTGTATTCCTTGCCTCAACACCTCGTCTCCAATTTATTGGCCTGTCATGCAGCAAGCAGAGTGAGCTTGTACTCCATAACAGGATGATATTTGTCTTTCTCTGTCTGGGTAACTTCACTAAGTATGATAATCTTGGACTTCCCTTGGGGCACAGTGGTTAAGAATCCGCCTGCCAGTGCAGGGAACACGGGTTCAATCCCTGGTCCGGAAAGATCCCACATGCCACAGAGAAACAAAGCCCATGCACCACAACTACTGAGCCTGTGCTCTAGAGCCCGTGAGCCACAAGTACTGAGCCCACGTGCCACAACTACTGAAGACCATGTGCCTAGAGCCCGTGCTCTGCAGCAAGGGAAGCCACCGAATGAGAAGCCCGTGCACCACAACAAAGAGTAGCCCCCGCTCACTGCAACTAGAGAAAGCCCGCGCGCAGCAACGAAGACCCAACGCAGCCAAAAATAAATTTATAAATTTATTTTTAAAAAGTCTTAAAAAAAAAGAGTATGATAATCTCTAGATCCATCCATGTTGCTACAGATGGCATTATTTCATTCTTCTTATGGCTGAGTAATATTCCATTGTATATATGTACCACATCTTCTTTATCCATTCATCTGTTGATGGACATTTAGGTTGCTTCCATGCCTTGGCTGTGGTAAGTAGTGCTGCAGTGAACATTGGGGTGGAGGTATCCTTTCAAATTATGGTTTTCTCTGGATATATGCCCAGGAGTGGGATTGCTGGGTCATATGGTAGCTCTATTTTTAGTTTTTTAAGGAGCTATTTTTTATATAACTTAACAGCAATGGTTTTTTTCCAGACTTTTTTCTTTTTTTTTCTTTTTCTTATTGAAGTATAGTTGATTTACAGTGTTGTGTTAGTTTCAAGTGAACAGCAAAGTGATTCATTGATATATATATGTATATATGTATGTATATATATATTCTTTTTCAGATTCTTTTCCATTATAGGTTATTATAAGATATTGAATATAGTTCCCTGTTCTATACAGTAAGTCCTTTATCTATTTCATATATAGTAGTGTGTATCTGTTAATCCCAAATTCCTAATCTATCCCTGCCCCCCTTTTTTTCATACCTAAGAAAAGTTTCCAGTGGACAAGTAATATTAGCTTTTATATTTTAATTAAATGTGTAATAAACAAAAGTGGGTCTGGTGCAAGAATAAACACACAAATCACTGGGTGAAAAACAGAAATGCTTAAACATTGCCATGTCAGATATTATCTCAACAGGTTGTATAGGAAACATCACAAAGCAACAGAGGTAGATTGATGTCCCATAAACTGAATCAAGGAAAATGTACGTATATCCTCATCTCTTCCCTCAACAACAAAATAAATAGTGAAAATATTAAAGAGTAAAATGTTCATGGATACAATGGGGGAGGAATATATGTAATATTTTATTTGTTGGGGGGGTACATCCTTTATCCTTTCTGTAGTTTGATTGTCCTAGGTTTTTATAATGTGTTTTGATCATTACAGAAAAGGTTTAAAGAGTAAAGTTACTTTTTGTTATTAGGAAAAATATGACTATACACCAATAACCATAAAAGGAGAGGATCTTTTCAAGTATGCAATCAATGGAAAAATGACAAAAGACATGATCAGCAGATTTGACTAAAAAATTAATTTCTGTGCCTAAAAAACTATTAATTACCAAAAAACTTAAAATATAGAGACTCTCACAAATTAAAAATCAGACCTAATAAAAAATTAAATACTAAGTAATTTTATAAAAAATAGAAATACGTTCAACCATATTAGTAATCAAGGAAATACAAATTAAAGCTATAATAATATAACAGCTTTCCTATCAATTTAACAAAGAATAATTAAAGTCATAAAAATCAGTGCTAACGCTGGTGATGGTATGGCAAGGTGAGCAAGTTCACAGATGTGCTGGTGTCTGTAAATTGGCGCACGCACTCAAGAAGGAAGTTTGCACCAAGATCACTAAAAATAGTAAATTCCTAGGAAGTTACTCTCAGAAAATAAGAGTTTCCATAATTACTTATTGAAGAGACACACATCACAGTTTTCTGTGATGTTGTTTTGTGACTGTAAGTTTGTAAAGAGCATGAGAAAAAAGCCAGTTAAAACACAATGCACCCAAATGATAGAATGGTATGCAACAATTACAAATCAAGTGGGTCTGAGTTCATTAGATAATGGGAAAATGCCCCTGGCATAACATTGAGGGAGAGAGCAAAATGCAAAATCACGTAGTAATAAAATGGTGATTTGCTTAAACTAAATTACATCTCTGTGTGTATAACATCAAACTGTAAACAGTGGTGATAATACAGTCTTGGAAATAGTATCTCAGTTAATTATTTTTCTACTTTCCTGTTCTCAGTATTTTGAAATGTTTTTATAATAAAAGCAATCAGGTAGACACAATTAACTATAGATTTTCACAAGAAGCCTTGGAGGCTTTTGGGGGACTATAAGCCACCTGTGGCCATGAGAGAAGTAAATGAAGACTCCAGTGTTTTCTAATATAAAGAAAACAAAGGGACCTTTCAGTAGGAAAGAAGCAATGACACGGCTTTAGTCAATTCTCCTCCTTGGTGCTTCCCTGAGCCTCAGTTTATCTGAGGGCACGCTGAGGTCCTTTTTCTGTGTTTACAGAATGTTTGCTGATTCAAGCAGATCGTTTTCTAAACTGACTCACATGTGACATCTCCCTCACTCCAAGTGACAAGCATTTCCCTGACCTCAATCTGTGTTCCAGCTCTTTCCATGCCTGAAGGAAAATCCAAGGACTTTTAGGATCCGAATCTAAGAAGTTTGGGGTAATGATGTACATGTTTTTCCTTACTCTTACCACAGTGCATACGTATCTCACAGCTGTACACTGCAGCCACAGCCCACAAAAGCCAGAGGCATGAGTTTGCCCCAGGCTGGCAGAAATTGCCCCATGATGGTTATAATTGCCATAATACTAAATAACTTACCTTTTGTAAACACTTTGCCCTTGGCGCAGTTTTTGATACATACAGTTTCATTCACTTCCCTGATGGCGTGTTGTAGGGATTGGGTGATGCTTGAGAATGGCCCTTTTCTGTTTTGGTCTTTCTGTGAGTCCTTGGCCTCTTGCCTTTCTTTTTCTCCCCATATCTGAGCTGTGTACTATTCATACTACACGTCATTGTGACTCCTCCTCCATAACCTTGAGCCAGTGCCAAGTGCCTTTCAAATAATAGAGCTCCTTCCTGCTCTGTCCCATAGACTAGCCGGCGGCCCAGGGACCTAGCAGAGTTTTGCTTCCTACTAGTAAAGGGATCACTGAAGGTTATATTCCCATCTCAATGCTGAAATTCCCAGCAAATGTGCTTGTTTATTTTGAATAAGCATTTTTCCTGGTAAATGACTCACTTCTGAATGTTGCAGTTGCCCTCGATATCTGGGAAGAGCAGTTGTTGCATTTTTCATCAATATCACAAGGCTGATCTTTAGCCGATACGTGCAGGTATGGCCAGCTGAACCAGCTGTTAAATTATGGGAATGTATAATGGCTGATAAGTAGCCTCTGCCCTCATGTCCCACCTCACTGAGGCTGTCCCAGTCCTTCCCCTTGGACACCATGGATCTCCCCCCAATCTAGCAACTGAAGGGGTTAATACCTGGCCAGGCACCCAGCTGAGCTGATGCACAGCTGTTGTCCATTTGGACTGATCAGTGCCCAAGTCACTCAGGGTGTGAGTTGTTGTTGGTTTTTTTGGGTTTTTGGTTTTGGCCGCGCCACACGGCTTGTGGGATGTTAGTTCCCCGACCAGGGATTGAATCAGGGCCCTCAGCAGTGAAAGCGCAGAGTCCTAACCACTGGACTGCCAGGGAATTCCCAGTGTGTGAGATATTTTGATTGATGCTCCTGCATCATTATGGTGTTGAAGGCGTGATACACCAGACTGACATAAATCAATCCGACATAAATCAATCCGGTTGTTAGCAAAAAACTTCTAGCCTCGCGGTTTTCTAACTTGAACGCCCAGCAGAATCACCTGGAGGGCTAGTTTAAACGCGCATATCTGGGCCCCGCCCTCAGAGATTCTGATTCATTAGGTCCAGGATGGGGCCTGAGAACTTGCGTTTCTCACAATTCCCAGGCAAGGCTGAAGCTGAAGCTCCCAGTCCTCTGTTCCACAGGCAGCTCCCTGATAGAAACGGATCTCTAGAGCAGCACTTCTCAAGCACCAGTATGCATAAGAATCACCTGGGGAATCTTGTAATACAGATTCTTATTCAGTGCATCTGGGATAGAGCCTGAAATTCTGGGATAAAGCCTGAAAGTCTGCTTTTCTCTCAAGCCCCCCGGTGATTCCAGTGTCTATGACCTTGAATAGCAAGGTCTTCTAAAGGGAATTCACGCTTCTCGTCCACATAATGAAAGTCTTCCTTATAAATCCTTTATTCTCTCTGTATACAATTCCCTTCTCATCCTCCTCCTTTCATTTCTTATTCTTTGTTGTTGTTGTAGTTCCTGTAATTTCTTTCATTTTTTTCTTTGAACAAATTCGCAGGTGATGCTGATACTATTAGTCTGTGAGCATACTAAGTAGTAACACCTCATAGTGGCTGTAATTCTAGACCTCGGTTGCACAGTACTTCAGAACAGCCCCTTCTTCCTCTCATACGCATCCTCGAACTTCCCCCTCTCACCACTCAACTAAAGCCTAAACTGACACGAAGAGGAAGATATCACCCACCGGAGTCTTTGGTAAGAGAGAATAAACTGGCTTTTATTCCTTAGGATAAGACTAATAATGATCTGAGTTTTGTACTAAATAGTTCTCTAGCTGCTTCTATGGTCCTTCGCATTTTGGCGTGTCTCTGTAAGTTCTGAGGTGGATTACAAGTCACGTATGTGAATGATTTATCTCTTTATTCTTATTTTTTAGTTATTCTTTTAAAAATTGTTTTCACTTCGCCCTCTTTTGCTCTTCCTCTCTCCCGCTTTCTTTTCTCCCTTTCTCTCTTTACTTTTTTTCCCACTCTGTTTTTTTCTTGCCAATGTCTTCAAGATTTCAAATTGCCAACCCACTCTCCAGTTCCAGCCCAAAATAATTTTTTTTTTTAATGCAACCCTGACTTCTCAAAAAGAGACTCCACCCAGACTGTTTTGGAGCTTCATGGTTCCAACAATGAGATCAGAAATGAGTCTAGGAAAATTACTTGTGAGTGCGTGTCGGGGAAACAAAGAAGGCAGTCAAGTGTAAAAGGAAAGGCTCAAGTGCCCTTTTTTTTTTTTTTTTTTTTTTTTTTGCGGTACGAGGGCCTCTCACTGTTGTGGCCTCTCCCATCGCAGAGCACAGGCTCCAGACGCGCAGGCCCAGCGGCCATGGCTCACAGGCCCAGCCACTCCACGGCATGTGGGATCTTCCCGGACCGGACGGGGGCACAAACCCTTGTCCCCTGCATCAGCAGGTGGACTCTCAACCACTGCGCCACCAGGGAAGCCCTCGAGTGCCCTTTTCTAGAAAATACTTGACTAGGAGCTTTTATCCAGGACTAGAAATTGCCCTGCTTACCAACTAAGCACTTTCTCTGCAAAACATAAAAAAAAAGATGTCTTTTTATGAACTTGGTCATTTCCTGGACTTTAATAGCGCTTGATTCCAGTTGGATATAAACAGACTTCTGTGATCCATCGGCTTGGACCCTCCCTGCCCTTGGGCTGGGCAAGCTGCTTAGCAGCTAATTCCTTGGAAAAGTCTACAAGCCCTAGTTCCAGAAGGCAGAAATCCTGGCCCAGCCTTGCTCCACTTCTGGGAACCCACGGACATGGCAGGAGTTTGTTGGTTAAGTAGCTGTGCCTGAGAGTTAATTCTGTACCATCTCCTTTCCAAATGCAGTGGAAAGAAGTTCAAGAAGATCTATATTCCATAAGGAAAAGAATAGTAGAGATGATGGATAGCTTCTGATGCAGAGAAAGAAAGGAATGCACTGCATTCAGTTCATCCAGTGCTAAGGAGCTTTCTAAGGGACCTGCAGATTCCAACTGACCCTGTGTTCCTCCCTATCTGACAGGTGACCCAGACTTGAATTCTAAACTGATTCCGGCTAGGATAAGTTATCTAAGCTGGCTGCACCTCGATTATGTCATCTATAGAGTGAACACAATCACCTTAACTAACAGGGTATTTGCAAAATAACATAAATGACATACCAAGAATGGAGCCCACACTTCAAAACAGTGGTTCTCAACCTAGGGCTTGGAAGATATTCAATATGCGTCAACATCTACCTTTCCTTCTTGAATGAAAAAGAAAAGAAGGAGAGGCAATGATAGGATCTTCAGTGGAGAACCATGAATAAAATTCCTGGCTGTGATGGTAGAAGCATCAAAATCAGGAGTCTCAAACTCAAAGGCCAGTAGAAGCTGGGCAAGTAATACTAAGAAGCAAAGCACCCCAGGGACAAAGAAAAAAGAATACAGCAGACACTGGCAAGACAATAGAAATGCTTCAAATATCTGTTATCATGGTAGAAGACAAATAGCTGCACACCCCCAAGAAAAATGGCTTCTTGCCACTCCACCTTGGGTTCTTGAAGCAATGGAAGATGATGGGGACGGGACTCAGCTGGAAAGACCATGCCCCCTCCAGAGGGGCAGCCACTGCTCTCCGCCTGACGGTCATCATGAGACACAAAATGAAAGGTCCAGCATTGCCAGATCTTAGAACTCTTTGCAAGGTAAGTAAGAGGCTTTGTTTATTCCTAAAATATTCCAGTTTACCAATGTCGGCCAACCCTATGGTATGATCAGCATAGTGGGCCATCAGAGGCTTGTGGACATAAGGTTACAACCTATGTTGCTTCTCCTTTTTAGAGCTCTGCCAGCTCAGAAGGGAGCACATTGGGTTGTGGTTTGCTTTCTGTTCGCTAAGAGGTAAGAAAACCCTTTCAGAAGTAGAAACTTGGAAAGCCAGAATGGTGCACACCTTTGCTCGCTTCAGCTAGGAGCTGTACACACTTCACTAGACTTCTTTATATCTGTTAATTATCATCATATCTCTAAGAGGTGAGCGCTATCTCCATTTCACAGATGAGGAAATAGAAGATTAGATAAGCAGTAATTTGCTCAAGAGCTCACAATAGCAGCACTCAGGCTTGCAACCAAGTTGTTTTATCCAAGTTTAGTGCCTCTCATATACCGTAAAGTGGAATAACAACATTTGTCTGAGTCTAAAGCTCATTTTCCTTCCACCTTCTCCCTTGATAAATATTAAGCAGTTAGGGAGGCTCAGAAAGGAACTTAGATGACTGGAATGCTAGTTGGTAAATAGTTATTTCAGAGCATTAATGACAATTTTGAGTCTGGACACATTGCAGGCCAGAAATTAGATTCCTCAATCCTAAAGTTAGATTTTGCTCTACTATTGCATGCCTTGTTTGAGAGATTTTTAAACACCAGTGACAATGTTGACTCACAGTTCTTGCGGTTTGACCCAAATGGAGAAATTTCTGTAATACTGTATCTGAGTGTTTACCAGGTAAGTATTAGAAATTCCAGCTTAATTCAGTTTAAACTGTAAAGGAATTTGCTGTCTGTGGAAACAAATATCAGGCTTAGATAGCACTTCCAGCAACATTTCATCCAGTGGACCAAACCAAAAACCCAGGTTTCCTCTCTGTCGCCTCACTGCTTTCTGAAACATTGGTCTTAAAGACTGTGTTCCTGTGTGTTTTATAACAGCTGCCAGCCAGCATCTTATTTACATCCAGCTAAAGAAAGAGGAAATTTCAGTAACTGTCACAAAGGCTAGGAATTGCTTTCTTGTTCTCTCGTGATTAACCCTTGGCCTAAAGATAGGATTGTTGGTTGGATTAAGATCATCAGGGTCGAACCCTGGATTTAGATTAATCCCATACAAACTGCATAGCTGCTATAAAATGGAGGAGGGATAAATCCACCCACTAAAAATCCATGTATTTTTGGTAGAAAGTGGAAGAAATGGGTGCTGGGAAGTGTAAGGTCGGATCTTAACAAACGGCATCGCGAAACAGAGGAAAGCTTCAAGTGAGCTTTATTGGGGGCGCTCCCGGGGGAGGTTCACTGGTCCGAGAGAAAGGGGCCAGAGAAGTCGCACCCGGGCGAGGGTTGGGCAAGATTTTATAGAGAAAGAAGGGAAAGGGGTGTGATGAATCTGGGAGGGCGCAGGGTATTCCTTATTTGGTGGTCTCTTCGGGTATCGTGGCAATATCTGGTGCCGGTTACATCAGTCTTGGGACCGCTAGTCCCGCCCCTCGAAAGGTGGGAAGGCTGGGCTGGGTGGAAAGCCCCCAGGTCAGTTCCTGGAACTGGGTGGTCCGGAATATCTCCAGGTCAGTTTCTGGAACTGGGTGGTCCGGAGAGTTTCGATCTGATGCAACCTGTGAATCTGATTGCGTTCCCCTGCCTCGGGCCAGTTGGCCTTACAGGAAGCAACAAAAAACAACTTGGCCGAGGCTGTACAAGAAATATTCATAGCTCTTCATCTAACACACACTAAAAAGAAAGGCAGATGATTCATTCCTGAGAGACCTGAATGGAGGAGTGGAAAAAACAGAAAGAATGATTTTGCTGGTTTTATTTTATTGTAGAATTCTGCAGTTTCTTACTTTGTGGTGATGGTTGTTGTTGCTCTGAGGAAGGTCTGAGGGACATTGGTCATGGCCATGTTTGGGTTTTCTTCTGACATTAAATTCTGAAAAATAACAAATCATCATGTGCAGAGTTTGGCAAGCTGCTGCTATTTTTGTAAGGCCCAGCAGCTAAAAATGTTTACATTTTTAAAAGACTTAAAAACAAAGAATATGAACCAAAGACTGAATGTGGTCCATAAAGCCCCAAATATTATCTGGTTCTTGACAGAAAAAGTTGGCCAACCACTGGTCCAGTCTATGAAAGTGAAGTTTCATTACTTCCTAAATAATTAGAGTAAAAATAACAAAGTTTAGGGAATCTGTGACTCATAAAACCAAATGTACAAGAAACATTATTATAGGATTAGGCTTTAGTATCTTTCTCAACTGCAAACTAATCCCTTCAAAATCCTAAATGAAAATAACTTTCTTCTATTTAATATTACTTTGCTTATTTCTCATTTGGTGGTTGCCAGGGCTGGGGAAGGGAGGGGGGTGCATGGAAATAGGTAGTAGAAGATCAACAAGAGACAGATACGTTTTTGATTCTGCACACAAGGCCAGCAGTTAGCTGATTTTTGGCTGACCACACACTGACTAGCTAGTCATAGCATAAAAATGAAATTAGCTCCATGTCTGCCAAAGTTCCAGATTCTAAGATGTCATGTTCAATGATGTCATAGAGAAGGTACCCTTATATTCCAGCTAGGATCCTATAGTTGATAAGAGACAGCTACAGTCAGCCAACTGAACCAACAGGAGAGTTTTGTCAGCAATTCCCAGGTGTAAATCATGGTGCAGAATATTAGAGACATGGCAAGTATTTATTTGGCTTCAAGGAGTATTTCAAAAGAGACATCTTGAGAGCAGATTTGATAAACTTTAAGGAATATTTCCTCCATCCAGTACTCCTTCATTGCTCTGTAGCAAGAGGAGATTTTTATTTTTTAATGCTTGTTCTTCATGTTGTTTCTTGAGGGATGGAACTCTCTAGAGAGGAGCCAAGAGAAAAATTGATCAAAAAGAGTTTTACCCCTTCCTCTGTCTCATTTCTTGCTCTGACTCTAGCTGGATCCAGGCCAGCTCCTAACATAACCCATCCTGTACCTGATCCCACCAATTTTACCTTAGTTGTACCTGGAAAATTTTATGGAAGTAAAATAGTCTACATATTTCTCTTATCCCAGTAAAGAGAACAGAAACCCTAGACATGCCTATAGAATGGACCAGGGGCATTAACAAGTGTTTAGGTGGTATTTCATAAAATCACTTTCCATCCATTGTCCAATGGAACCGCCACAACAAATCTCAATACATATATGGGCCAGGGATAATTCTTTATGTAAAGAAAATTGCCTCTAAAAGAGTGGTTAAGGGCCTACATCATTTAGAGGTGGAGCAGGCATCTAGCATCCAGACATTCTGATGTGACCACATTACAGGAGGACCAGGAGCTGGAGGGAAGGGGAACACGTAGGGACTGGGTCTTCCCTCCACTAGCACCCTCAGAATTAGACTTTTGACACTTTCCCCTCATGTGCCTATATGTAAGATGATAAATATGAGAGCGACCAGATTGAAAGAAGGCATTGCCATGTACCTTTGACATAAAAAAATGTTTTAAAAATAGCACACACTTGCTAATGATTTTGGTAATTCTTCTTTTTTTGGTTTTCTGGGACTCTCATAGAGTAGCTTGGAGTCTCACTCATCCTCTGAGAAGCCCTCTCCATCTCCTCCTCAGAGACCTATTCTGAGGGCCTATTGTCTCCTTTATGTCTTTATTCAAATGTCACATCCAGGTGGACCTTGGCCACCTCGACTGTGATTGTAATCCAGCGCCCATCCTTCCCTCCCGTTTTATTCTCCTTTTTTCTTTATTAGCAGAGATCACAAATTTACTATATATTTTACTTATTAATCTTACCATTGGCTTCCCCACCAAATGTAAGCTCCATGAAGGCAGTGGGTGGAATGTTTTGGTTTTTGTCCATGCTATATCCTAGCAGCGTGTCCAGTAGTTGGCATAGAGTGGGCCTCAATAGGTACATGTGGGATCACTATGCATACCATGGGAGTATTACCTTCAGAGAACTTAGCCAAGTCAAATTCATTGGACCAGGTAGTTCATTTTACACCCTAACAACTACTGAGAAGTGAAGACATGTATGCTTTTGATGATGGCATCTACCTTATAACTTCAGAAGCAAGTGAGAAGTGGAGGCTTGGCATGGCTTTCTGAAAAGTTAATCACCCCTCTCTTGGAGGAATATTGGTAAAGGAAGAGTATGTCTTCTTTGAGTCATCCGTTTCACTTCTTGAAAGTAAATCAAATGGCAATGTAATTGTCAAGACTCCCCAATTATAAAGTATATGCCATTTGTATGGAATAAACCCCATCCCTATTTCCAGTGATAGGCCCTGATCGATTTAACTCAATTAGTGATCCCATCCCTCCATATTAATTAGTGGTCCAGGTATAAGCGCATGATGGCATTTGGGCCAGAAAGAGGAAGAGTGAGCCCCGTTACTATAAAGAACTCAGGAGACGATTTTGTATAGTGGTTAAGGAAATGGACTCTGGGGTCAAGCTTACTAGGCTAGCAATCCCAACTACACCACTCACCAGCTGGTTGACCATGAGAAAGTTAATAAATGTTAGTTTTTTCATCTGTGAAATTGGGATAATAATAATAATATCCACTGCATAGGGTGGTTGTAGAGATTAAGGAAGAGATTACCAAGCGCAGAGTAAATTAGATGCTCTTGGTAGAATTCCAGTGAGAAAAGGAAAAATAAATCTTGAACAGAACACTATGTATTAGCAGATCATTCATTCATCAACTAAATGCTCCATGAGCACTTACCATGTGCCAGTTAGGGGCCATGGAGGCACAGAAGTGAGTCAGGATTGAGTTCTGTAGGGACTTGTTGGGAAGACAAGCTGTGCATGAAATAACTAGTGTAGGACATTGTTCACAAAGCAATCAAGCATAGATACCATGATCTGAGGTCCCAGGAGGGAAAATCTTACTTTACTTAGATGATACAGACAGTTGTTAGAAAAAATTCACTTAAGACATTCAGCAAGAAGCATGTCTAATCCTTAAATGTATGGTTTTAACTATATCTTTAATAATGATCAGCCCATCCCCCCAAAACCAAACAAAACAAAAACAAGAAATGATTCAAGGTATTAGATTAGCTCTCTTTTAGATTTCTCTGTTAATGCATGTTTAGGTCCTTGTTTAAAAAATCAAATATAGATGTCCACCTTGAACACCCATTCATCCCCACCTTCCACCCCTCATCTCTCACTATCCAATCTCAGTCTCTTCCCAGAGGTATCCAACCATTACCAACCACCATTACCAACTCATCTGGTAAATAGAATCCTAACCTTTTTGTGTGGGTTTATCATCACTTATGTATACTTAGGAAGATAAATATATATATATGCTCTCAAGGACATTTAGGAAATGTTGGATCCCCTGGAGAACAATGGGGTGGGGCACCATAACTAAGCTGTCATTTTATTCCCTGCAAGACATTATGAGATTCAGTGATTGTGCACATTTCCTCATTTATGCTCTGGTCTCAGGATGAATTAAAAGCACTTTTGAAATCTGCCGAAAACAAACTTGTAGTAATTGAATTTTCAGCAAAATGGTGTGGTCCTTGCAAAAGAATTTATCCTCTTTTTCATGTAAGTATCATCAGTGTCTATTTCACAATTTTAGAAGGAATTTAAAGTTCTCAAATAGTTTTCCCAATAAAGCTTAAAAGTTTTGCCCTTATGAGCCATTATGGAATCATAGCTCCCCCCCCCCGACTTGGTGCCTACTTCTTTTTTTATTATTATTTTTTAATTTTTTCAATTTCATTTAAGTATAGTTGATTTACAATGTTGTGTTAGTTTCAGGCATACAGCACAATGATTTGGACGGATAGATAGATAGATTTATTGATTGATAGGGATAGAGATATTCTTTTCCAGATTCTTTTCCCTTACAAGTTACAAAATATTGAGTATAGTTCCCTGTGCTACACAGTAGGTCCTTGTTGGTTAACTATTTTATGTATAGCAGTGTGTATGTGCTAATATCAACCTCCTAATTTATCCCTACCCCCCTTTCCCCTTTAGTAACCATAAGTTTGTTTTAAAATGACTGTACTACCCAAGGCAATCTACAGATTCAATGCAATCCTCATCAAATTACTAATGGCTTTTTTCACAGAACCAGAACAAAAATTTTTTTTTAATTTGTATGGAAACACAACTAGCCAATAACAATCTTGAGAAAGAAAAACAGAGTTGGAAGAATCAGGCTCCCTGACTTCAGACTTCACTAACAAAGCCACAGTAATCAAAGCAGTATGGTACTGGCACAAAAACAGACATATGTAGATCAATCGAACAGGATAGAAAACGCAGAAATAAACCCACGCCCCTATGGTCAATTAATCTATGACAAAGGAGGCAAGAATATACAACGGAGGAAAGACTGTCCTTTTAGTAAATGGTGCTGGGAAAACTGGACAGCCACATGTGAAAGAATGAAATTAGAACATTCACTAGCACCATATACAAAAATAAACTCAAAATGGATTAAAGACCTAAATGTAAGACCAGATACTATAAAACTCCTAGAGGAAAACATAGGCAGAACACTCTTTGACATAAATCACAGCAGCATCTTTTTAGATCCATCTCCTAAAGTAATGGAAATAAAAACAAAAATAAACAAATGGGACCTAATTAAACTTAAAATCTTTTGCACAGAATCATAGTTTTTTGAAGCATCCTGATTAATCTGAATATAATATAGTGAGATCTAATTAGATCATTAGTATACACACCAGAAGATTAATATTACTTGTCTATGGATAATTCTGCAAGAATCATCAAAAGGTGTGAAAGAGTACAATTGTACAAAGGAATGGATTATTCATAATAATGACATTTTACCTAAGTTCCAGAATTCAGAACTTCCAAATATTGGAATAGATTACAGATGAACATGATACTTGTTTTTAACTATAATATAAAAGAATAAACTGCTCCCAATCCTTCAACCCTATTATCAGAACAAATCCTATGTCTTACATATTCCTTTCATATCTGATCTCCTTTATAAAATATCTTAGTAAAATATTCCACTTAGTTGTAATCATATACTTATATTCAGATCTTTTTCCATATACACATTTGTTCATGTTTTTATCAGGTTTCCAGATTATAATTTTCATGTCTATACAATGTTTCATCTAGTTAATTTTCCTATTACCCCATTTAAGGGTTTTCACCATTGAGGGGCGGGGAAGGAGGTGTATAACATGCGGCAGAAAGAAACTCAGGGCATTTTCTTTTCATTTCTCCTTATTGCGCAGATGTTTCACATTATGGTCCATTTTATGAAATCTCTTCCTTCAAATATAAAATTTGGATTTCTCTACACAACTGAAAATACTCTGGTTTATTTTCAGCAAGATTTCTAACATTTCAACTTTTTTGACTTAAACTCTTCAATCTACCTGAATTCATTCTAACCACAATCACAACCTTTGATATTTAATTTAAAAGAAACATATTCAAATAGAGAAATTGGCTACATGACATCTCAACATCTATTCTCTGCCTAAAATTCTTAGAATATCCACAGGGAACATTTTCATATCTGGCAGGCCCCTCTATTCAGACACTTAAACTTAGAGTCTCCAAAGTTTAGCTTCAGGAGTATAACTACCTCACCTGCCACAAAGTCAAAGCTGATCAAATTTCAGTGGCCAATGAGGCATTTTAATCTCAGGCTTGGTAACCCCTTTCTCCCTTCATACCTTCAGGCCCTGAGGGTGGTAAGGGCTCTGCTACTGTTGTGTCCAGACTCTCACAGCTCCTCCACACCCATCCTTAACTTTACAGTTATTTATAGTTAGCCCTTTGGTGATAAACGTCCCTAAATTATCCTGATTTGAATGTGCCATCTGTTTTCTGTTGGAATCCAAACTAATGCACACACAGTTTTTAAACGTGGGTGTATCCACACTGTGAAATACTATTCAGATGATAAAAAGAATCAAGTAGACCCATACATAATGAAGGAATTGCCTCCAAGACAACAATAGAATTAAGTAAAAAGAGAACAATATAGGAAAATTTATACAGTATGGTCCCATTTATATAAAAGAGATACATATACATATGTGTGTATGTCAACATATATACATATATATTATATGTAGACAAAGGAGAGCAGAAGATGCATATCAAACAAGTTTTTTTTTTTTTTCTGTGAGAGGGAGTGAAAATTGGGGGAGGATTGAGAATGGGAAAATTTCATGCTTTGCTTTATTTTTCTTATAATGTTTGAACTTTTTCAAGAGAAGGTATTCATCATGTGTCATTTATTTGAAACTCATTGTACATAGTGGAGTTGGAGGAAATGCTTTTCTTACTCTAGGACCCTTTATCAGAGATCAAAGTAGAAACAGAAACCAAATTAGACTGAAAAGGATCTTAATACGAGGAGTTAAATGCTCATAAAATCATTAGAAGACTGGATGAATGGGCTCCCGACTGGAACCCCACGAATGACTCAAAAGCACAACAGAACCACCTGAAGGGATCCTAACTTTGCCAATATCAGATGTGAGAAGAGATGGAAAGCCACTACTTGGAGAAAACAAACAAACAAAAAACAAACAGAAAAACAGCAGTTGGGGAGTTAGAATCAGAATCCGGAAGCTGATGTCGGGGCACTGGATCCCTCAGCATAGCTGCTGCCTCCAGCACGATTACCCTCCCACACCCCAGGCGTGCTTTCCAGCAGGACATCCAAAGATGAAAAGAAAGTAGCTCTGTCTCACTTCTGCCTTCCAAGTCTTGCCTGCATGCATCTCACTGGTGAAACCAATTTGCATCCAGAACTCTAGCTGCAAGGGAATCCAAGGAAACTTTCCCTTTTCCCTTTTCCAGGCTCTGCAGGAGGGTGGCATGGAAGTGAGCCGGCTATACCATTACTCTAGGTGGGGAAGAATTCAAGACATTTTCAGGGGCTTCCCTGGTGGCGCAGTGGTTAAGAATCCGCCTGCCAATGCAGGGGACAGGGGTTCGAGCCCTGGTCTGGGACGATCCCACATGCTGCAGAGCAACTAAGCCGGTGCACCACAACTATTGAGCCTGCACTCTAGAGCCTGCGAGCCACAACTACTGAGCCTGTGCCACAACTACTGAAGCCTGCATGCCTAGAGCCTGTGCTCTGCAACAAGAGAAGCCACCGCAGTGAGAAGCCCGCGCACCGCAACGAAGAGTAGCCCCAACTCGCTCCAACTAGAGAAAGCCCACACACGGCAACGAAGACCCAACACAGCCATAAATAAATAAAATTTAATGAATTAATTTTTTTTTAAAAGACCTTTTCAGACACACAAAAACTAAAAGTTGACAACCCAGAGTCTCTGCTAAAGGATGTATGGCAAGAAGAAAAAAAGTAAATCATAAGCAAATGTGGATTTTAAGAAGTGATTTAAAACTTTAAGTCTTGAGTAAATTCCACAGTCCCATTTGATCTGGGCTTTGATGATTAAGAGCAGGGGTCGGCAACCTTTTCTGTAAAGGTTAAAGACAGTATTTTCAGGTTTGCAGATTATATGGTCTATGTCATATATACTCAGCTTTGATGTTGTAGCACAAAAGCAGGCAATGACAATACACGAATGGGCAAACATGTTCCAATAAAACTTTATTTATGAGACCACGTGGAGATCTGGATTTGGTCTATAGGGTGAAGCTTGATGTCTCTGGGCTAAGAGGATCACCTGGCATAGAACCCCAAAAAGAACATTTCTGGAAAAGGGGAAGTTATAAATTTGTTGAGAAATTGCATGGTGTGATCGTGGGAAGGCAAGTACTCTGTGAGGCTAACTTACAGTGTATACAGTGGAAGTAGCAACACACGAGCCTTGAAAAGGAAGCTGAGCCCAGATGGAGAAGGCCCTTGTGTTATAACCTAATGAGTTGCTGTAGAGTCAAAATAGAAGAATGTTTAAAAAGGTTTTGCCATGGGCTTCCCTGGTGGCACAGTGGTTGAGAGTCCGCCTGCCGATGCAGGGGACACGGGTTTGTGCCCCGGTCCGGGAAGATCCCACATGCCACAGAGCGGCTGGCCCCGTGAGCCATGGCCGCTGAGCCTGCGCGTCCAGAGCCTGTGCTCCGCAACGGGAGAGGCCACAGCAGTGAGAGGCCCGTGTACCACAAAAAAATAAATAAATAAAAGGTTTTGCCATGATCAAATGTGGGTTTTTGGAAAATACTTTTGGTAGAGTTGTATAAGAATGGGTTGGAAAGACTGAGGCAGGTAACCCAAGGTGAACAACAATGTCAATGATGAGTTTACCAAAACTAGGGCAGTGGTTTGGGGAGAAAAAAGGAAAGGTCAAATTCAGGAGACAGTTTAGAGTTAAGAGCAAACAGAACAGGTGACCAGATGGTAACAGATTATGTGGGAGGAAGAACAGAGCAGGAGGAAGAATTTTTGTCGAGGGCAGAGGAGGGTCCTAGGTAGATGGAGTGGGATAGTGAGGGAAGGCAGTGTTCACAAGGGAACCCCAGTCTAGCAAGGAACCCGTATCTGTACCATGTCTTCCGACTACTACTCAATACAAAACTACTATAACCCTGTCCGTTTCCTGTCAGACTTGGGAGACTCTGAAAACTTCCTAAATAGAACCTGACCCTGAAATCAGATGTCCACATAAGTCAAACCCATTGCCCCGCCTGACTGCTACTGGAGAACACCCATGTATCTTGAAACTTGAAAAGTGCAAGTCAATTTCCCCGGAATTCTTGAGCAACACCATCTTCCTGCCAGGCATGGAGATGCTGCCAGTCAAAATCAGCATATTTTTTTTATCTGCGAAGTACTCTAAAATACCAAAGACCTTCGTGTTTATTATCCAAGAGTTTTCCCCCAGTTTCATCATCTTGATGAGCCACTGAAGAAAGAACTCCCACTTGGGGCACATTCCATGGACAAACAACCGGAGAGAATCCCTACAACAGAACTCTGCACCTAATGTCCACCTAATCAGTCCGTGTCATGCTGCTTCCTGCTTGTCCATGGGAGCAGCCACCAGTGACAGCTCCATCTGTTGTTGTCTCCACTTGGCCAAACTCTGGACACTTCACACCACCACTGAAGAGAGGTTTCATTTGAAACAGGTCAATGGAAATGCTTGAGATATGATGTTAATGCAAACAAATCAATATGCTATTAAGTGCCCTTAAAGAATGAACATAGCTGTTGGGAAAAAAGAAAATCCCAGGAGCTGACATTTACAGGCTGCTTCTGCATCCACTACCCTATAACCATTACCAATACCACTGTCACCACTGCTGTCAAAGATGCTTCCAGAACATCTGGAACAGAAGCAGGAGAGTTGTTTTTCCCTCCTCCCATTTTCCATTTTCTTGCAAATGCTTCCCACTGGCAGAACCTAACAGGAAGACAGCTGGCAGAGGATTCTGGAAAATCTAGTTTTGATACATAGCAGAACACAGACTTTAGACTCTGGTTCTGCCATTGATCTTTGCTTGACCTTGGCAGCATCCAACTTTGACTTTGGTGCTTGAGGTTCTAGGCAGTAGTGCAATGCCAGAATGATGCTTAGCTCTCTTGATCAACCTTTTTGTTCAGTTTTGTTTTTGCTAAAAGACATTGCTAGTGTGTGATTTAATATTAACCTTAAGCTAATGAGGAATTTTTACTCTTTTACGTTGAAGGAAATGTCTGTGCAATACCGAAACGTCATGTTTGCTAATGTGGATGTGGACAATGCTCGGGTAAGAATCTTAAATCCTTCCTTGTAGATATGTAAAATCCAATGCGATGTCATTGAGAGTGCTGTCTCAGTGATTATATAAGCAATTTAAAGTGTGATGAACTGTAGTAAACTCCCTCATAACGTTCTTGTATATTTTGTATTTTTTTTAAAAAGACAATAAATCTGTGGCTCTCCTCCTGCCCCCCACCTTCCCATACTATAGCAGAATTCACTAATCAAGCCTAATATTCTTCACCACTTGCTCTGGACTCTGCCCCACAATCCTACTCAGTAGAGTTGCTCTAGACAGACAATACCAGTTGGTTGAAGTTGAGCTCAAAGTGAAAAATGATTTTCACCCCTATAGTAGATTATTATTCAATTTCTAAAACCTAACTCAATGCATTACAGACATTTTAACATAACTTGCTGTCCCCTTGCTATAGCTTATGCTTTTTGTGGGGTTCTTTAAACCCCACAAGGAATTCCAGGAAATCCTTTCCTTACCTCCCTAGAGCCTTTCTTCCTCACCACCCCCCGCAAATATGATCAGCCCACGTCCTCAATCAAAATGTGCTTACTGATACACACAATGTGTCTACAGAATTATTCTTCCTAACATTTGTTCACTTATAATGAGGAAAAGTACCAATAACAAGTGGCCTGTACATACATTGGATTGAACTTGAGCTTTAGAATTTTAAAAATCTACTACTCACCCATCCTGCCCTTTAATAGTTTTGTGACCTCTTATCAGTTAACCTCTATAAACTTCACTTTCTCTGTATGTAAAACATAATAATAATAATTAACGGAATATGATAAAAGGCACAAAAGGCACAAAATATATGACATACTACCCAGAACATAATAAAAGTTCCATTTTTCCATTTCCTTCAACTTTCATTAAAGTGTGACAGTGTGTGATTGTCCTTTAAGATGAATCATGTACTATGCATTCAGAATACACAGCTAGGATTATTATCTCTTTGTCTTTTTCATATTCAGAGAGTTGTGCACCTATCACTACAATCAATTTTAGAAAGTGTTCACAACTCCAGAAAGAAACATTGTTCCCTTTAGCAGTCACCTCCCTGCCCCGATCCCTCCATCGACTACCTCAACCCTAAGCAACCATAAGTCTACATTGTCTCTAGATTTGCTTGTTCTGGCCACTTCATATAAATGGAATTATAGAATATGTGTTCTTTTGTGATGGGCTTCTTTCACTTAACATAAGTTTGCAGGATTCATCCATGATGTAGCATGTGTCAGTACTCCATTCCCTTTTATTGCTGAATAATATATTACCTTTTTTTTATCCATTCATCCTACGATGGACATTCAGGTTGTTTGCAACTTTTCGCTATTATGTCTAATACTGGCATAAACATTTATGTATACATTTTCATTTCTTTTGGCTATATATCTAGAAGTGGAATTGTTGGGTCATATGGTAACTCGTTATTTAACTTATTGAGGAACTGACAAATTGTCTTCAAAACAGCTGCACTATTTTACATTCCCACCAGCAATGTATGAGGGTTCTGATTTCTCCATACCCTCAGCAACATGTGTTATTATTTTCTTTTTTGATTACAGCTCTTTGTCTCTTAAGGTGAAACAAAATGCACAATTTTCTTTTCTAAGAGTAATGTATTCATTGTTGTCATTGCGTGGTCATGAAAATTATAATGTAGTGGGGGGTGGCAGGGGAGAGGTTTTGATCCTGTGGGTGGCTAATTTTCTTTTGACTCAAACAAAATAAATAAAAAGTGGTATTTGAAATCAGATTGTAATGGATTAGAGCAATTGGAATGCTGACATATTTTCTTGTCTCTTGGCTCCAAATCTTTCACAAAGATGGGCAGTGAAGAGGCATAAGGCTTAAAAGAAAGAAATATGCAAGCCTTACTTAAAATGCAAGACATTATATCACCCCATGTCTCAAGTGTGGTTATAAAGAGACCTTTACTCGTTCTTATTTTTTACAATATGCTCTTTCCATATTGGATTCCACTGGTGCCCTTCTGCAGTCTTTCACAAGCTCTTTTAAATAGAGCTCATTTTGTCCTTCAGTCCATTCTGTTTTGGGCCCCATCTCTCACCCGTCTCCTAGAGCTCTTGAATGAGAAAGCTCAGGAATGCTGGAAACAGTCATTTTTCTACTGTAACATTCCTGGAAGCTTTGAGGATATATTAGAAAAGTTCTTGGCAAGAGAATCTGTAATGTGTCAGCTGTCCCTGGGCTCTCAGACATGCCTCCTGAGACGTCAACCAAGTACCATTGTTGGTCCAGAGAGAGGATACCAAAATTGTGACTTCATGCCATTTCTTTTATTTTCCAGGAGTTGGCCCAAATTTATCACATCAAAGCAATACCCACATTTCAGATGTTCAAGCAAGCCCAGAAGGTATGTTCCTATGCTAACTGGCAGATTGAAATAGATTATAGAGCCATCAGAGTCTAAAAAAAAAGGCCTGGGGTATCCTGGATGGACGAAACAACTGTATTTATTTTTAATCTTAGCAATGTAATTCTTAGTTTCTGCACTTTACATATTGGCAAGGGGTAAAAAAAAAAAAAAAAAAAAAAAAAACATGAATCGTGATAAATCTCCCCATTCAGACCATTTGAGGTGTCCAAATCCATATGAAATACCCCACTATTATCCCTCTTTGGGGCAGAACCATCAAAAAAGAACCTTATAACAAGTGGCATGATGAAATTCTCTCACAAATATATACACGATTTTCACACTTGGGCAAACATCAATCAAAAGCTATTATTACAAGGTAAAATAGCCTAGTGGTTGACCAGGCAAGTTCTGGGCTCAGATTTCTGTGGTTCAAAAACCAGTTCTTCCACTTCCCAGCAGTTTACTTAACAACCTCTTGGTATCTTAGTTTCCCTATTTGTAAAAACATGGATGGTAAAAAGTTTCCCCCTCCTTAGTGAAAATGAAATGAATTAACATGACTAAACTTTTTAGACCCATCCTGACACACATGAGTATGTTATGTTAATTATCTCAAAGATATTAATGGAATGGAATGCCTCAAATACTTGGTGTGTGATGAAACTAGTAATTACATATATGGCTGGGAGCACGGACACTTGTGCGTACTTTTTGAAAGGTGATTTTGCAACACACATAAGAGGAAAAAACTGTTCATTCCCTTTCACACATTATCCCATTCTTGGGAATTTTTGTTAATGAAATACCTCATGGAAAAATAAATGGCTAAGTGCATAGTAATTGTAGCATTATTTCTAACAAAATATGGAAGCAAGGTAAATGTCTTTTTTTAGTAGAGTGGCTAAGTGATTTATGATGCATCTAGTCTGTGAAACAGTATGCAATTAAAAAGGGTTATGGACAGAAAAGAAGCAGATTCACAGATACAGAAAACAAACTACTTGTTGGGGGGAAGCAGTATAGGGGTGGGGGAGTGGGAGGTACAAACTATTGGTTGTGACAGGCTCAAGGATGTATTGTACAACACGGGGAATATAGCCAATACTGTGTAATAATTATAAATGGAAAGTAACCTTTCAAAATTGTAAAAAAAATTTTTAATTGTTTTAAATGATTGCGCTAAAAGATTAAATAAATAAATAAATAGAGTTATGAAGAATATATGTAAAGTAAAAAAATTCATACTTAAACTTTGTAAAGATTATGTCTGCAGTATAGAGAATGAGAGCATTTGATATGCTAACTGTAGAATTTTATCTTCGGTTTCTATTTGTGTGTATTTGCTGTAACATAATTGAAGCAATAGATTTTATTTATTTATTTTTTTTTTGGCTGCTTTGGATCTTTGTTGCTGCATGGGCTTTCTCTAGTTGCCATGAGCGAGGGCTACTCTTTGTTGTGTTGCACGGCCTCTCATCGCAGTGGTTTCTCTTGTTGTGGAGCACGGGCTCTAGACACGCGGGCTTCAGTAGTTATGGCACACGGGCTCTACAACGCAGGCTCAGTAGTTGTGGCGCACGGGCTTAATTGCTCCGCGGCATGTGGCATCTTCCCGGACCAGGAATCAAACCCGTGTCCCCTGCATTGGCGGTGGATTCTTAACCACTGTGCCACCATGGAAGTCCCAAAGCAATAGCTTTAAATAATTTTTCCCCAAAAAATGACACTACCTATTCCCTCTCTTGAGGTTTTACTTAAAAATTGAAACCATTTAACATATGCATTCTTTTTTTTTTAACAACTTTATTGGAGTATAATTGCTTTACAATGCTGTGTTAGTTTCTGCTTTATAACAAAGTGAATTAACTATACATATACATATATCCCCATATCTCCACCCTCTTGTATCTCCCTCCCACCCTCCCTATCCCACCCCTCTAGGTGGTCACAAAGCACCCAGCTGATCTCCCTGTGCTATGCAGCTGCTTCCCACTAGCTATCTGTTTTACATTTGGTAGTATATATAAGTCCACGCCACTCTCTCACTTTGTCCCAGCTTACCCTTTCTCCTCCCCGTGTCCTCAAGTCCATTCTCTCTTTTTTTAAATTTTAGATTCCATATATATGTGTTAGCATACGGTATTTGTTATTCTCTTTCTGACTTACTTCACTCTGTATGATAGACTCTAGGTCCATCCACCTCACTACAAATAACTCAATTTCGTTTCTTTTTATGGCTGAGTAATATTCCATTGTATATATGTGCCACATCTTTATCCATTCATCTGTCAGTGGACACTTAGGCTGTTTCCATGTGCTGGCTATTGTAAATAGAGCTGCAGTGAACATTGTGGTACATGACTCTTTGAATTATGGTTTTCTCAGGGTATATGCCCAGTACTGGGATTGCTGGGTCATATGGTAGTTCTATTTTTAGTTTTTTAAGGAACCTCCATACTGTTCTCCATAGTGACTCTATCAATTTACTTCCCCACCAACAGTGCAAGAGGGTTCCCTTTTCTCCACACCCTCTCCATCATTTATTGTTTGTAGATTTTTTGATGATGGCCATTCTGACTAGTGTGAGGTGATACCTCATTGTAGTTTTGATTTGTATTTCTCTAATGATTAGTGATGTTGAGCATTCTTTCATGTGTTTGTTGGCAATCTGTATATCTTCTTTGGAGAAATGTCTGTTTAGGTCTTCTGCCCATTTTTGGATTGGGTTGTTTGTTTTTGTGAATATCGAGCTGCATGAGCTGCTTATAAATTTTGGAGATTAATCCTTTGTCAGTTGCTTCATTTGCAAATATTTTCTCCCATTCTGGGCATTGTCTTTTCATCTTGTTTATAGTTTCCTTTGCTGTGCAAAAAATTTTAAGTTTCATTAGATCCCATTTGTTTATTTTTGGTTTTATTTCCATTTCTCTAGGAGGTGGATCAAAAAGGATCCTGCTGTGTTTTATGTCATAGAGTGTTCTGCCTATGTTTTCCTCTAACAGTTTTATAGTGTCTGGCCCTACATTTAGGTCTTTAATCCATTTTGAGTTTACTTTTGTGTATGGTGTTAGGGACTGTTCTAATTTCATTCTTTTACTTGTAGCTGTCCAGTTTTCCCAGCACCACTTATTGAAGAGGCTGTCATTTTTCCATTGTATATTCTTGCCTCCTTTATCAAAGATAAGGTGACCATATGTGCTTGGGTTATCTCTGTGCTATCTATCCTGTTCCATTGATCTATATTTCTGTTTTTTGCTAGTACCATACTGTCTTGATTACTGTAGCTTTGTAGTATAGTCTGAAGTCAGAAGCCTGTTTCCTCCAGCTCCATTTTTCTTTCTCAAGATTACTTTGGCTATTTGGGGTCTTTTGTGTTTCCATACAAATTGTGAAATTTTTTTGTTCTTGTTCTGTTAAAAATGCCATTGGTAGTTTGATAGGGATTGCATTGAATCTGTAGATTGATTTGGGTAGTATAGTCATTTTCACAATGTTGATTCTTCCAATCCAAGAACATGGTATATCTCTCCGTCTGTTGGTATCATCTTTAATTTCTTACATCAGTGTCTTGTAGTTTTTTGCATACAGGTCTTTTGTCTCTTTGGTAGGTTTATTCCTAGGTCTTTTATTCTTTTTGTTGCAGTGGTAAATGGGAGTGTTTCCTTAATTTCTCTTTCAGATTTTTCATCATTAGTGTATAGGAATGCAAGAGATTTCTGTGCATTAATTTTGTATCCTGCTACTTTACCGAATTCATTGATTAGGCCTAGTAGTTTTCTGGTAAGGTCTTTAGGATTCTCTATGTATAGTATCATGTCACCTGCAAACAGTGACAGCTTTACTTCTTCTTTTCTGATTTGGACTCCTTTTATTTCTTTTTCTTCTCTGATTGCTGTGACTAAAACTTCCAAAACTATGTTGAATAATAGTGGTGAAAGTGGGCAGCCTTGTCTTGTTGCTGATCTTAGTGGAAGTGGTTTCAGTTTTTCACCATTGAGAATGATGTTGGCTGTGGGTTTGTCATATATGGTCTTTATTATGTTGAGGTAAGTTCCCTCTATGCCTACTTTCTGGAGGGTTTTATCATAAATGGATGTTGAATTTTGTTGGAAGTTTTTCTGCATCTATTGAGATGATCATATGGCTTTTATCCTTCAGTTTCTTAAAATGTATCACATTGATTGATTTGTGTATATTAAAGAGTCCTTGCATTCCTGGGATAAACCCCACTTGATCATGGTGTATGAACCTTTTAATGTGCTGTTGGATTCTGTTTGCTAGTATTTTGTTGAGGATTTTTGCATCTATATTCATCAGTGATATTGGCCTATAGTTTTCTTTCTTTGTGACATGTTTGTCTGGTTTTGGTATCAAGGTGATGGTGGCCTCGTAGAACGAGTTTGGGAGTGTTCCTCCTTCTGCTATATTTTGGAAGAGTTTGAGAAGTATAGGTGTTAGCTCCTCTCTAGATGTTTGATAGAAATCTCCAATGAAGCCATCTGGTCCTGGGCTTTTGTTTGTTGGAAGATTTTTGATCACAGTCTCAATTCCAGTGATTGTGATTGGTCTGTTCATATTTTCTATTTCTTCTTGGTTCAGTCTCGGAAGGTTGTGCTTTTCTAAGAATTTGTCCATTTATTCCAGGTTGTACATTTTATTGGCATGTAGTTGCTTCTAGTAATCACTCATGATCTTTTGTATTTCTGCAGTGTCAGTTGTTACTTCTCCTTTTTCATTTCTAATTCTATTGATTTGAGTCTTCTCCCTTTTTTTCTTGATGTGTCTGGCTAGTCGTTTATCAGTTTTGTTTATCTTCTCAAAGAACCAGCTTTTAGTTTTATTGATCTTTGCTATTGTTTCCTTCATTTCTTTTTCATTTATTTCTGATCTGATCTTTATGATTTCTTTCCTTCTGCTAACTTTGGGGTGTTTTTGTTCTTCTTTCTCTAATTGCTTTAGGTGTAGGGTTAGGTTGTTTATTAGAGATGTTTCTTGTTTCTTGAGGTAGGATTTTATTGCTGTAAACTTCCCCCTTAGAACTGCTTCTGCTGCATCCCATAGGTTTTGTGTCGTTGTGTTTTCGTTGTCATTTGTTTCTAAGTACTTTTTGATTTCCTCTTTGATTTCTTCAGTGATCTCTTGGTTATTCAGTAGCAAATTGTTTGGCCTCCATGTGCTTGTAATTTTTACTGATTTTTTTCCTGTAATTGATATCTAGTCTCATAGCACTGTGGTCAGAAAAGATACTTGATATGATTTCAATTCTCGTAAACATCCCAAGGCTTGATTTGTGACCCAAGATATGATCTATCCTGGAGAATGTTCCATGAGCAATTGAGAAGAAAGTGTATTCTGTTGTTTTTAGGTGGAATGTCGTATAAATATCAATTAAGTCCATCTTGTTTAATGTATCATTTAAAGCTTGTGTTTCCTTATTTATTTTCATTTTAGATGATCTGTCCATTGGTGAAAGTGGGGTGTTAAAGTCACCTACTATGATTGTGTCACTGTCAATTTCCCCTTTTATGGCTGTTAGCATTTGCCTTATGTATTGAGGTACTCCTATGTTTGGTGCATAAATATTTACCATTGTTATATCTTCTTCTTGGATTGATCCCTTGATTATTATGTAGTGTCCTTCTTTACCTCTTGTAATAGTCTTTATTTAAAATTTATTTTCTCTGGTATGAGAATTGCTACTCCAGCTTTCTTTTGATTTCCATTTGCATGGAATATCTTTTTCCATCCCCTTAGTTTCAGTCTGTATGTGTCCCTAGGTCTGAAATGGGTCTCTTGTAGACAGCGTATATATGGGTCTTGTTTTTGCATCCATTCAGCCAGTCTATGTCTCTTGGTTGGAGCATGTAATCCATTTACATTTAAGGTAATTATCGATATGTATGTTTCTATTACCATTTTCTAATTGTTTGGGGTTTGTTATTTTAAGTCTTTTCCTTCTCTTGTGTTTCCTGCCTAGTAAAGTTCCTTTAGCATTTGTTGTAAAGCTGGTTTAGTGGTGCTGAATTCTCTTAGCTTTTGCTTGTCTGTAAAGGTTTTAATTTCTCTTTCAAATCTGAATGAGATCCTTGCTGTAGAGTAATCTTGGTTGTAGGCTTTTCCCTTTCATCACTTTAAGTATGTCCTGCCATTCCCTTCTGGCTTGCAGAGTTTCTGCTGAAAGATCAGCTGTTAACCTTATGGGGATTCCCTTATGTGTTATTTGTTGTTTTTCCCTTGCTGCTTTTAATATTTTTTCTTTGTATTTAATTTTTGATAGTTTGATTAATACGTTTCTTGGCATGTTTCTCCTTGGATTTATCCAAGGAGATAAATGGGACTCTCTGTGCTTCCTGGAGTTGATTAACTATTTCCTTTCCCATATTAGGGAAGTTTTTGACTAAAGTCTCTTCAAATATTTTCTCAGTCCCTTTTTTTTCTCTTCTTCTTCTGGGACCCCTATAATTCGAATGTTGGTGCATTTAATGTTGTCCCAGAGGTCTCTGAGACTGTCCTCAATTCTTTTCATTCTTTTTTCTTTATTCTGCTCTGCAGTAGTTATTTCCACTATTTGATCTTCCAGGTCACTTACCTGTTCTTCTGCCTCAGTTATTCCGCTATTGATTCCTTCTAGAGAACTGTTCATTTCATTTATTGTGCTGTTCATCATTGTTTGTTTGCTCATTAGTTCTTCTGGGTCCTTGTTAATCGTTTCTTGTATTTTCTCCATTCTATTTCCAAGATTATGGATCATCTTTACTATAATTACTCTGAATTATTTTTCAGGTAGACTGCCTATTTCCTCTTCATTTGTTTGGTCTGGCGGGTTTTTTCCTTGCTCCTTCATCTGCTGTGTGTTTGTCTGTCTTCTCATTTTGCTTATCTTACTGTGTTTGGGGTCTCCTTTTCGCAGGCTGCAGGTTCGTATTTCCTTTTGTTTTTGGTGTCTGCCCCCAGTGGCTAAGGTTGTTTCAGTGGGTTGTGTAGGCTTCCTGGTGGAGGGGACTAGTGCCTGTGTTCTGGTGGATGAGGCTGGATCTTGTCTTTCTGGTTGGCAGGTCCATGTCTGGTGGTGTGTTTTGGGGTGCCTGTGACCTTATTATGATTTTAGGCAGCCTCTCTGCTAATGGATGGGGTTGTGTTTCTGTCTTGCTAGTTGTTTGGCATGGGGTGTCCAACACTGTAGCTTGCTGGTTGTTGAGTGGAGCTGGGTCTTAGCATTGAGATGGAGATCTCTGGGAGAGCTTTCACCACTTGATATTACGTGGAACTGGGAGGTCTCTGGTGCACCAATATCCTGAACTCGGCTCTCCCACCTCAGAGGCACAGGCCTGACACCCGGCTGGAGCACCAAGACCCTGTCAGCCACACGGTTCAGAAGAAAGGGGAAAAAAAGAAGGAAAGAAAATAATAAAATAAAATAAAGTTATTAAAATAAAAAATAATTATTAAAAATAAACAGTTAAAAAGTAATAAAAAAAAGGAAAGAAAGAGCAACCAAACCAAAAAACAAATCCACCAATGATAACAAGCACTAAAAACTATACTAAAGAAAAACAAAAAACTGACAGACAGAACCCTAGGACAAATGGTAAAAGCAAAGCTATACAGGCAAAATCACACAAAGAAGCATACACGTACACCCTCACAAAAAGAGAAAAAGGAAAAATATATATATATCATTGCTCCCAAAGTCCACCGCATCAATTTGGGATGATTCGTTGTCTATTCAGATATTCCAGAGTTGCAGGGTACATCACGTTGATTGTGGAGATTTAATCCGCTGCTCCTGAGGCTGCTGGGAGAGATTTCCCTTTCTCTTCTGTTCGCACAGCTCCTGGGGTTCAGCATTGAATTTGGCCCCGCCTCTGCATGTAGGTCCCCTGAGGGCCAGACAGGACGGGGTTAAAGGAGCACCTGATTCGGGGGCTCTGGCTCACTCAGGCCAGGGGGAAGGAGGGGTACGGAGTGTGGGGCAAGCCTGTGGCGGCAGAGGCCAGCATGACGTTGCAACAGCCTGAGGCGCCATGTGTTCACCCAGGGAAGTTGTCCCTGGATCACGGGACCCTGGTAGTGGCAGGCTGCACAGGCTCCTGGGAGGGGAGGTGTGGATAGTGACTTGTACTGCACACAGGCTTCTTGATGGCTGCTGCAGCAGCCTTAGCATCTCATGCCCATCTCTGGGGTCTGTGCTGATAGCCATGGCTCACGCCCGTCTCTGCAGCTCCTTTAAGCGGTGCTCTGAATCCCCTCTCCTCAGGCACACTGAAACAATGGTCTCTTGCCTCTTAGGCAGCTCCAGACTTTTTCCTGGACTCCCTCCCGGCTAGCCATTGTGCACTAGCCCTTTCAGGCTGTGTTCACACAGCTAACCCCAGTCCTCTCCCTGGGGTCTGACCTCCGAAGCCCGAGGCTCAGCTCCCAGCCCCTACCCACCCCGGCAGGTGAGCAGACAAGCCTCTCGGGCTGGTGAGTGCTGGTCAGCACTGATCCTCTGTGCGAGAATCTCTCCAGTTTGCCCTCTGCACCCCTGTTGCTGCGCTCTCCTCTGTGGCTCCGAAGCTTCCCCCTGCCACCCCCATCTCCTCCAGTGAAGGGGCTTCCTAGTGTGTGGAAACTTTTCCTCCTTCACAGCTCCCTCCCCAAGGTGCAGGTCCTGTCCCTATTCTTTTGTCTCTGTTTTTTCTTTTTTCTTTTGCCCTACACAGGTATGTGGGGAGTTTCTTGCCTTTTGGGAAGTCTGAGGTCTTCTGCCAGCATTCAGTAGGTGTTCTGTAGGAGTTGTTTCACATGTAGATGTATTTCTGATATATTTGTGGGGAGGAAGTTGCTCTCCACATCTTACTCTTCTGCCATCTTGAAGGTCTCCAACATATGCATTTTTAACTACCTCCACCTACATGGTCAAATGGTTTGTGTGTCATCTTTTATTATCTTCTCCTCTTCCATCAGAGAAATGAAGATGCTTCCTCATTTGAAGTCAGTTCCATCCATCTCTTGATTGCACCCCTCCCTTCTGTGCCAGGCCTTTATTCTTCAGTGATCCTTTTTCAAACCTGGTGTTTGGACCCTTGTTGTTTTTGCCACCCAGCTACCATTCCCTATTAGTAGTTCTCTGATTTTCCTCCAAGGAACCAAGCCCTTTCTAGTTCTTAGTCTATGTACTTCCTAGGGCTCTATCTCTAGGTCTAGACCAATCAGTGAACTCCATCCCCATCAAGAATGGGCCCTTCATTCCATTCAAGCCTATCCAAGCCCAACCAGAGCTAATTCTAGGGCTTTGCTTAAGTAGCTAGGTAAAAGCCTCTTCTTTTGATTGTACTAAACTTGAACTTGGAAAGATATGATGCTGAAGCTATTACATAGCTGGCTTGCCACCATAGGGAACCTAAAAATGAAACCTCCATATAGAGGAAAGCAGAATCAGGCCAAGAAGTGCCCATGGCATTGTTTGAACACTGAATCTATCCATGCCTGAAGCCTGAACTACCCCTTAAATTCTTCAGTTATGTAAACTTTGGGTTGCTTTTTCTGTCTTTTGCAACCAAAACATTTCTTTTTTTTTCTTAAAATCAGAAAGATGATTTTAATCTTATTTCTCAATAAAATAATAACATACATTTGTAAAGCAAACAATTTTAAGAATATTTCTCTAAAGGCTTTCTGGAATTCCTAAAGGAAATTCATCTATTTTAGAAAGAAAATTGCAAGGAATTATGGAAAACAACATAAAATTATCAAGTAGCCTCCTCCCCCTGCAACACACAGTAATCATTCTGGTACAAAGCACTTTTTTTTTTTTTTTTTATGCAGCAGGTTCTTATTAGTCATCAATTTTATACACATCAGTGTATACATGTCAACCCCAATCGCCCAGTACATCACACCGCCACCACCACCACCCCACAGCTTTCCCCCCTTGGTGTCCACACGTTTGTTCTCTACATCTGTGTCTCAATTTCTGCCCTGAAATCGGATTCATCTGTACCATTTTTCTAGGTTCCACATATATGCGTTAATATATGATATTTGTTTTTCTCTTTCTGACTTACTTCACTCTGTATGACAGTCTCTAGATCCATCCAGGTCTTAACAAATGACCCAATTTCCTTCCTTTTTATGGCTGAGTAATATTCCATTGTATATATGTACCACATCTTCTTTACCCATTCGTTTGTCGATGGGCATTTAGGTTGCTTCCATTGACATGCCTATTGTAAATAGAGCCGCAGTGAACACTGGAGTGTATGTGTCTTTTTGAATTGTGGTTTTCTCTGGGTATATGCCCAAGTAGTGGGATTGCTGGATCATATGGTAATTCTATTTTTAGTTTTTTAAGGAACCTCCATACTGTTCTCCATAGTGGCTGCATCAGTTTACATTCCCACCAACAGTGCAAGGGGTTTCCTTTTCTCCACACCCTCTCCAGCATTTGCTGTTTGTAGATTTTCTGATGAAGCCCATTCTAACCGGTGTGAGGTGATACCTCATTGTAGTTTTGATTTCCATTTCTCTAACAATTAGTGATGTTGAGCAGCTTTTCATGTGCTTCTTGGCCATCTGTATATCTTCTTTGGAGAAATGTCTATTTAGGTCTTCTGCCCATTTTTGGGTTGGGTTGTTTGTTCTTTGAATATCGAGCTGCATGAGCTGTTTATATATTTCGGAGATTAATCCTTTGTCCATTGATTTGTTTGCAAATATTTTCTCCCATTCTGAGGGTTGTCTTTTCATCTTGTTTATGGTTTCCTTTGCTGTGCAAAAGCTTTTAAGTTTCATTAGGTTCCATTTGTTTATTTTTGTTTTTATTTCCATTACTCTAGGAGGTGGATCAAAAAAGATCTTGCTGTGATTTATGTCAAAGAGTGTTCTTCCTATGTTTTCCTCTAAGAGTTTTATAGTGCCCAGTCTTCCATTTACATCTCGAATCCATTTTGATTTTATTTTTGTGTATGGTGTTAGGGAGTGTTCTAATTTCCTCCTTTTACATGTAGCTGTCCAGTTTTCCCAGCACCACTTATTGAAGAGACTGTCTTTTCTCCATTGTATATCCTTGCCTCCTTTGCCATAGATTAGTTGACCATAGGTGCATGGGTTTATCTCTGGGCTTTCTATCTTGTTCCATTGATCTATGTTTCTGTTTTTGTGCCACTACCGTATTGTCTTGATTACTGTAGCTTTGTAGTATAGTCTGAAGTCAGGGAGTCTGATTCCTCCAGCTCCATTTTTTTCCCTCAAGACTGCTTTGGCTATTTGGGGTCTTTTGTGTCTCCATACAAATTTTAAGATTTTTTGTTCTAGTTCCATTAAAAAATGCCATTGGTAATTTGATAGGGATTGTGTTCAATCTGTAGATTGCTTTCAGTAGTATAGTCATTTTCACAGTATTGATTCTTCCAATCCAAGAAAATGATATATCTCTCCATCTGTTGGTATCATCTTTAATTTCTTTCATCAGTGTCTTATAGTTTTCTGCATACAGGTCTTTTATCTCCCTAGGTAGGTTTATTCCTAGGTATTGTATTCTTTTTGTTGCAATGGTAAATGGGAGTGTTTCCTTAATTTCTCTTTCAGATATTTCATCATTAGTGTATAGGAATGCAAGAGATTTCTGTGCATTAATTTTGTATCCTGCAACTTTACCAAATTCATTAATTAGCTCTAGTAGTTTTCTGGTGGCATTTTTAGAATTCTCTATATATAGTATCATGTCATCTGCAAACAGTGACCGTTTTACTTCTTCTTTTCCAATTTGTATTCCTTTTATTTCTTTTTCTTCTCTGATTGCCATGGCTAGGGCTTCCAAAACTATGTTGAATAATAGTGGTGAGAGTGGACATCCTTGTCTTTTCCTGATTTAGAGGAAATGGTTTCAGTTTTTCACCATTGAGAATGATGTTTCCTGTGGGTTTGTCATATATGGCCTTTATTATGTTGAGGTAGGTTTCCTCTATGCCCACTTTCTGGAGAGTTTTTATCATACATGGGTGTTGAATTTTGTCAAAAGTATTTTCTGCATCTATTGAGATGATCATATAGTTTTTCTCCTTCAATTTGTTAATATGGTGTATCACATTGATTGATTTGCATATATTGAAGAATCCTTGCATCCCTGGGATAAATCCCACTTGATCATGGTGTATGATCCTTTTAATGTGTTGTTGAATTCTGTTTGCTAGTATTTTGTTGAAGATTTTTGCATCTACATTCATCAGTGATATTGGTCTGTAATTTTCTTTTTTTGTAGTATCTTTGTCTGGTTTTGGTATCAGGGTGTTGATGGCCTCATAGAATGAGTTTGGGAGTGTTCCTTCCTCCGCAATTTTTTGGAAGAGTATGAGAAGGGTGTTTGTTAGCTCTTCTCTAAATATTTGATAGAATTCACCTGTGAAGCCATCTGGTCCTGGACTTTTGTTTGTTGGAAGATTTTTAATCATAGTTTCAAATTCATTACTTGTGATTGGTCTGTTCATATTTTCTATTTCTTCCTGGTTCAGTCTTGGAAGGTTATACCTTTCTAAGAATTTGTCCATTTCTTCCAGGTTGTCCATTTTATTGGCATAGAGTTGCTTGTAGTAGTCTCTTAGGATGCTTTGTATATCTGAGGTGTCTGTTGTAACTTCTTTTTCATTTCTAATTTTATTGATTTTAGTCTTCTCCCTCTTTTTCTTGATGAGTCTGGCTAATGGTTTATCTTCTAAGAATAAAATTCTTCTTCTAAGAATTTTGTTTATCTTCTCAAAGAACCAGCTTTTAGTTTTATCAATGTTTGCTATTGTTTTCTTTGTTTCTATTTCATTTATTTCTTCTCTGATCTTTATGATTTCTTTCCTTCTGCTAACTTTGGGTTTTGTTTGTTCTTCTTTCTCTTGTTCCTTCAGGTGTACGGTTAGATTATTTATTTGAGATTTTTCTTGTTTCTTGATGTAGGCTTGTATAGGTATAAACTTCCCTCTTAGAACTGCTTTTGCTGCATCCCATAGGTTTTGGATTGACGTGTTTTCATTGTCATTTGTCTCTAGGTATTTTTTGATTTCCTCTTTGATTTCTTCAGTGATCTCTTGGTTATTTAGTAATGTAGTGTTTAGCCTCCATGTGTTTGTATTTTTTACTTTTTTCCCCTGTAATTCATTTCTAATCTCATAGTGTTGTGGTCAGAAAAGATGCTTGATATGATTTCAGTTTTCTTAAATTTACTGAGGCTTGATTTGTGGCCCAAGATGTGATCTGTCCTGGAGAATGTTCCTTGCGCACTTGAGAAGAAAGTGTAATCTGCTGTTTTTGGATGAAATGTCCTATAAAAATAATTAAATCTATCTGGTCTACTGTGTCATTTAAAGCTTCTATTTCCTTATTTATTTTCATTTTGGATGATTAGTCCATTGGTATAAGTGAGGTGTTAAAGTTCCCCACTATTATTGTTCTACTGTCAATTTCCTCTTTTACAGCTGTTAGCAGTTGCCTTATGTATTGAGGTGTTCCTATGTTGGGTGCATATATGTTTATAATTGTTATATCTTCTTTTTGGATTGATCCCTTGATCATTATGTAGTGTCCTTCCTTGTCTCTTGTAACATTCTTTATTTTAAAGTCTATTTTATCTGATATTAGTATTGCGACTCCAGCTTTCTTTTGATTTCCATTTGCATGGAATATCTTTCTCCATCCCCTCACTTTCAGTCTCTATGTGTCCCTAGGTCTGAAGTGGGTCTCTTGTAGACAGCATATATATGGGTCTTGTTCTCGTATCCATTCAGCAGGCCTGTGTCTTTTGGTTGGAGCATTTAATCCGTTCACGTTTAAGGTAGTTATCGATATGTATGTTCCTAAGACCATTTTCTTAATTGTTTTGGGTTTGTTTTTGTAGGTCCTTTTCTTCTCTTGTGTTTCCCACTTAGAGAGTTTCCTTTAGCATTTGTTGTAGAGCAAATTTGGTGGTGCTGAATTCTCTTAGCTTTTGCTTGTCTATAAAGCTTTTGACTTCTCCCATCGAATCCGAATGAGATCCTTGCCCGGTAGAGTAATCTTGGTTGTAGGTTCTTCCCTTTCATCTCTTTAAGTATATCATGCCACTCCCTTCTGGCTTGTAGAGTTTCTGCTGAGAAATCAACTGTTAACCTTATGGGAGTTCCCTTGTATGTTATTTGTCATTTTTCCCTTGCTGCTTTCAATAATTTTTCTTTGTCTTTAATCATTGCCAATTTGATTACTATGTGTCTTGGCGTGTTTCTCCTTGGGTTTATCCTGTATGGGACTCGCTGCGCTTCCTCGCCTTAGGTGGCCATTTCCTTTCCCATGTTAGGAAAGTTTTCGAGTATAATCTCTTCAGATATTTTCTTGGGTCCTTTCTCTCTCTCTTCTCCTTCTGGGACCCCTATAATGCGAATGTTGTTGCGTTTAATGTTGTCCCAGAGGTCTTTTAGTCTGTCTTCATTTCTTTTCATTCTTTTTTCTTTATTCTGTTCTGCAGCAGTGAATTCCACCATTCTGTCTTCCAGATCACTTATTCGTTCTTCTGCCTCAGTTATTCTGCTATTGATTCCTTCTAGTGTAGTTTTCATTTCAGTTATTGTATTGTTCATCTCTGTTTGTTCTTTAATTCTTCTAGGTCTTTGTTAAACATTTCTTGCATCTTCTCCATCTTTGCCTCCATTGTTTTTCTGAGGCTCTGGATCATCTTCACTATCATTATTCTAAATTCTTTTTCTGGAAGGTTTCCTATCTCCACTTCATTTGGTTGTTTTTCTGGGGTTTTATCTTGTTCCTTCATATGGAACATAGCCCTCTGCCTTTTCATCTTGTCTATCTTTCTGTGAATGTGGTTTTTGTTCCACAGGCTGCAGGACTCTTGTTCTTCTTGCTTCTGCTGTCTGTCCTCTGGTGGATGAGGCTATCTAAGAGGCTTGTTGCAACCAAAATATTTCTAATGAATATATCTGGTGTTCTCTCAGACTGCTCTCTTTTATTTTATGGTCTAATTCGTGAAAGAATTGGATATATTTACTGCTTCCAATTCTCATTTTCTACTCATTCCCTCACCCACTCTTGAAAGTCACCAAGAATCTTCCAGCACCTAGTTTAAATAGCTGTTTCTCAATCCTGCTATTCCTTGATTACACAAGTGTCATTAACTAATCAGCTTCTATATTCTGGAAACTTCCTCCTTTTTTGGGTTCTATTGCTGATTCATCCCCAAGTTCTCCTCTGGCTTCTTTGTCTCCTGCTGTTCTCAAATATAAGTGTTTCCCAAGGCTCTGTCTTTTTTCCATTCTACTTCTCTCCCTTAGTAATTTCACCCCCACTTCTAGTTCTAGCTGTGAATACATTTAACTTAAACAATAGCCCTCCTCACCTCCAAGTTCATGCCAAAGCTCTATTCTCTTTTCCAAATAGATCCTTGCTCCATGTATGTCATTCCCTTATTTAAAAGTTGATACCCCTCCCCCTCCATTGCCTTCAGAATCAAGACTAGACCCTTGTATTCAAGTCTGACTATAAAATTTCTCCCTAATTTTGATCCAATCTACCTTTCCAAGCCCATTTTTGTTTGACTCAGATCTTAACTTCATGTAGTTTTCTCATATTCTTCTAAGCACTTGGAGTTATTCATGTCTGATTTGAAACCCCAGGGCCTAGGAGAATCCCCCATCAATAGAAAATATTTATTTTGTGTTTGACTGATGAGGGAGTGAACGAATGAGCAAACAAGTGAAGCCTGCTGTCTTTCCCCTGCATCCCCCCACCAGCTTTGCCTCCCCTTCTGATTTTGGCTCAGAGGAAGTTTCTGTCCAGCTCAGAATAGCTTTCTGGTTTCATCCTTTCTGCCGAAGATACTGCTTAATGGCTCAAAGGTTGTTCTCTGTTTTATGAAAGAAAACTTTGTGTTCTCAGTTGATTATGTGTCTAGGCTCTCGAGCAAATCCATAGCTATGCTTTTGAGATAAGGCTTGGCCCTGCTTAGTCTCAGTTCTCTCTGGAGGTGTAAGAGCCCTCACTTGTAGGTGGAGAGACCTCCTATAATCAAGTATTTCTTAACTCGTGTCTACAGGGTATGGATCCTTTTGAATTAATGGAACAAAATGCCTGTATTCTAGGGATCATTAAGGATCTCAAATGTGAATTTTATGCCAACTAGCTAATGGAAAATAAAATCAACTGAATTGATGACAGTGTCCATTAAACTGATCTACCTCCCTATAGTCTAATTCCAGAGTCATCCAGCAAGCCTCTAACTATAACATGGATATCCATATCCCAAGAAATTTTCTTGAGAATGGAATTTTTCATTGAATAGCTTTAACTTAGCACGGCGGTTATAGAGTTTTTTTTTTTAAAGACAACTTGAGATTATTTATGTCACAATATCAAATGAGTCTACTTCTAAATTTCATTTGTAGTTATCTGTAATCATATCTCCAGAAGGATTCATACCTGGATCAATTTAGATATCATTTGAAAACCTGTGGAAAATATTTGTAATGGTTGTTCCATTTGACAAAGAATATCAATCTTCAGTGCAAAAGACAAAGGCACAAAAAAAGGAGGTGGGAAAGGTAATAAAGACACAGTATTACAAATCTTTTACCTCTTTGGACTCCACCCCCAGCACTGGGTAACTGAACAGCCCTGTAGGGCTTCTGCAAGGTCCCCATTTCTAACCATTACATCCAGAGCTGCAGGCAAACTATGAGACCTGTGAAATTCCCCTCAGGCTCTACCTATTAGTGGTCTGCACTGGAAAATCATTGCAACCAGAGGAAGTTTGGGGTGGCCAGGCAAAAAGACTAGTCCCTGTGAATTTCCCTCCTCTCTCAATGGAATTGACTATGAAGGCTGCCAGTGACGTTCACTCTTTCCCTGGGGATAGAGAAAAATTAAATATACTTCTTTGAGACCACTTCTATAAATGTGCTCCTCTCTTTCTTCTGGGATGGCACAACTGAAAATTGGCTTATTGAAGCAGTTAAATACTATTTATCTAGTATTTAAAAAACCCCTAGAATCTAGCTTCTATGAAGTAATGTTATAAGAAATGTCTTTACATTTATGGTAAAACATCTGGCAACAAGCCACGGTCCATTAATGCCTTTTAAAATGTACACTGTATAAAAAGCCTTATGATAATTCCTTATAGGACATAGAGTTAGGAGAATGTTTGCCTCCCTTGAAAATATGACCAGCTTCCTCTCATTAGATCAGAAGACTTAGGGAATCCCTTGGGTTTCTGTTTCCATCGCTGCCAAAAATCTCAGGGTTACCTCCTCTACTCAAATACAATAGCCCCCCTTACCTGCAGTTTCCTGGCATTTCCTAACTGCCATCTCCACACTGGATCATCCTTTAATGGTTCTGTTATTTAATCTTGGCCTTGAGTCTAGCTCATTTCAAATATTCACAAAATAAATAGACTATAAATGAAATAAAACATTAAAAACCTAAAACGAATGAAGCTACATAATCATGACCTAGGGTCATGGTGGATGATGGGCCTTCCCTGATGCTGGAAGTTTTCATGCAGAGGTTAGATGAACATCTGGCTGGGATGTGCTATAAACAACAGCTATAATTATTTCACAGTTTTAGGGCAAAGGACAGCCAAAACAAATTCTAGGTAATAAATAAGGTGGGTTTGTTCCTTCCTGCTGTATTCCTTAGTGTTTTCATCTAGGACATCACAGCATGTTCCAGTAAGATTCATTGTGGTTAAAAAAAGAAAACAAAAGAAAAAGAAAACAAAATGTGCATTCCTGTGGTGTCTGTCAGATGGGGCATCCAAAACCTTGGCTGATTTTTGTAACCAGGATAATACACTATATGCTATTATTAGTAGTTCATAAATTTGGTTTATAGACCCTCTCAAAATCTGTAGACCCTCTTAAAATCCAGTGGAGACTATAAACTCTCCAGAAAAATATACGTATAAACTGAAATGTGCATGTAATGCCTAGGGTATTCAATGAGCCTCTGAAGCCCATCAGCAGATCCTCTGTGCATTACATTGCTTCTAGCTAAAGTTGGTATGTCTGTGTAGAGGAAAGGAAGACTACAAAAGATTTAGCAAGTCTTGGCCAACTGCTTAAATATGGGCCAACTCTCAAAAGTTGCCTCCCTCTTTTCATTTTTTGATATGAGAGTAAGATGGTTTACTAAAGCAGTTAGGAAAGATGGGAATGATGGGATATGAGTACATAGATGCTAATAAATGAGTTATTCACAAATCAGTAATTCAGAAGAACTGAGCTCTCATATGGAGTGAGGAGAAGCTCTTGCCCTTATGTGTGTGAATCGCAGGGCTCCAGCCGAGGTCATTTCCAGCAAGCACCCTCCTTGAAGTTGGTACAGAGATAAAAAGAATCCAAAGTAGGTGGCACCATCAAGTGCTAGAAAGAGGATAGGCTTGTAAGCAGAGGTCCCATATGCAGTGTCTTCAAGGGCCAGGCAGGGACAATAGGTGACACAGTAGGAAGTGAGGAGTGTGGTGGTCCCTGGAGAATCACCCTCCCAAATGCTCATTGTTCAAGTGCATAAAAAACAGTGTTTCACACACACACACACACACACACACACACTCCCGCAAAAGAGTGTCTGCAGCTGGCTTTTGCCATCTCTGGAGTCAGATGGTTGTAGGTTGAATTCCAGGTCTGCTTCTTATTAGTGGGGGACCTTGGGAATGTGTCTTAACCACCTTAAGGCTCAGTTTCATTCTTTGTGAAATAGAGACAGTATCATGTGTCTTTGAACTATTGTCATAAAAATTTGTGATAATGTAAATAAAGTGCCCAGCACTAGTCTTTGTACATACTATAAAATGTAGCTATTATTAGAGCCCCAGGATCTAACTGTGCACCTATCTTCCTGAAAATGTATGGGTCAATAGAAATTTAGAAGTGAAGGTTACCAGAGACCTCTAAAGCTCTTTTGAGTAACTATAGTATGCTTTTAAGCTAAGTTATCTTAGCATTCAGGAGTTACCTACCAATGGTATTCAACCTTAATGGATTGTTTTAGTTACAGAGGGCTTCTGCATGAGGAGGAAAAGAAAAGAATTCTCATATAGTCTTCAGGGCTCTGAGGGGTGCAGATCCCTAAAAGGGGTTACATATCAGCCCCATAAGCAGCTGATACATTATCAGAGATTAATTGACTGGAGGAGGCAAGAACTAAGTGACATGAAGGGAAAGTCAGAGAAGTACAGCAACTATCACCATTTAACAACCTTCAGCACCATTGCTAAAGATGCAGCTCTCAGCTTTAGCAACGTAAAGGCAGTAATTACTTGTTTACCTCTTTTCTCCAGGGCAGGGATTTGGGTGAGGCAAGTGAGGCAAGATATTGCAGGTGTAGGGTGGAAACCTGTCTTTATTTGAATTTTTGATGTTTCCTTTATCATGGGTTTTTTGCATTAAATTTTAATACTTTTAAAAATATTTATTAAGATATTATTTATCTTAATTACTAAGTTTTTGGCATCCCTTAAATTTTCCACCCTAGACCCATCCCTGTTCTTCTCTGAATTTTAAATTGTTGAAGTACAGGTGTGTTTCATTCAGTGATTCACAGAAGGATCAACAAGACTTAACAACATGTTATATTCATAGCTAAGATTTATTACAGCAATGAACACAGAGTTAAAGCAGCAGGGAAAAAAGAAGGGTGTTGTTGGAGTCCAGAGAGGTCCAGCACAGAATTCTGATGTTCTTCCTTGTCCAGGGATACTTAGGAGAGTGTTCTCCCTAGCAGTGAACTTCAGGGACATGTGTGGAATGTCTCTGCCTAGGGATGCCTTTTTGATTCTCTGGGTCTGAGTTTTTTTTATGTGGGGACTGGTCACATAGACATATCTTGCTAAGCAACCATAGCTACACAACCAGCCATGACAATGGAAACTCAGGACCCCAACAATAAAACTAGGTGCACATCATCATTATTGACGTTTATGCAAAACAACTTGACAAGCCAGCAATGGCATAGTCCGTTGCTCCAGATACATATAACAAAATCATCCATCACTAACACGAGGAACACTGGAGGACCACATTACCCAGGGGTTGGTGAAGGATCAATCATGGTTCTCTTGGAGACATGCCAGGAGCAAGCAACCAGACCTGCTACATTAACTTTTTTCTCACATGGATTCATGTGGAAAATCAAAATGTCACCTTTATTAAAAGTAGGAGTAGGGCTTCCCTGGTGGCGCAGTGGTTGAGAGTCCGCCTGCCAATGCAGGGGACATGGAGTCGTGCCCCGGTCCGGGAAGATCCCACATGCCACGGAGCGGCTGGGCCCGTGAGCCATGGCCACTGAGCCTGCGTGTCCGGAGCCTGTTCTCCACAACGGGAGAGGCCACAACAGTGAGAGGCCCGCGTACCGCAAAAAAAAAAAAAAAAAGTAGCAGTGGTGCTAAATTGTGGTAATTGAAGAGCATGGCTTGGATCCATGTCAAAAGATTTCCCACTTGTAGCCTAGACCTTGAGATGACCCCCCCTCTACAGTAGAATCTGGGGCTGCAGAAGACAAACTTCCCCACCCAGGTGGAGGAGATACTGCTGCTATTCATAATTATTTATCCCCTTTTACTGCTGCTTTTCATAACTATTTAGCCCCTAAAAGGGAGGACAGAGGGTGATAGCTTTCCAGAGCTATCTTTAGAAAGCAGATGTTAGGCTCACTTCAAATGTGCTTTCCAGAAGAACAGACCTGTCCCTTGAGCAAACACTCCCAAAAAGGGAGAGGAGGATAGGCATGAGCTCATGCCTTTGTCTAGGCTCAGCTGACAAGCTCGCCTTTGAACCTGGGGAGAAGTGAAGGGATATAGGAAACAGGTATATTTTCCCAATAATAGACAGTTGAGCAGATGGTCTAATGGAAACATGAGAACTAGAGTATATGCCATTGAAAGGAATGGCTCCAAAAGTATTTTTATCCCGAAGAACAAAATTCCATCCCACACTTCCAGTAATGGGCAGGATGACATCTAACCTGGCCAGAGTCCAAAATCACTTGTCCTATTCTCAGTGTAGCTTGAGATGAATTCCCACAACATTAGACTCATGCCTCTTATTCCCTTCAACAGAAAGCCACATCGTCCTGAGTGACTAACTCTCAGGCAGCTTCAGTTGATGGCATAGAATAAGGGTTGGCAAACTATGGCCCCGGGGCCAAATCTGACCCTCAGCTTTACTGGGACACAGCCATGCCCATTTGTTTAACTAATTACCTGCAGCTGCCTTCGCACTACAATAGCTGATTTTGTTGCAGGAACGGGAACCCCTTCCAGGGCCCGAGAGTGGGTTCTTGTCTAACACTCAGAAATGAATTGTCCAAGGAGACACACGTGCTGACAAAGCAAGAGACTTTATTGGGAAGGGGAGCCCGGGTGGAGAGCGGCAGGGTAAGGGACCCCAGGAGAACTGCTCTGCCACGTGGCTCAGTCTCAGGCTTTATGGTGATGGGGTTAGTTTCCGGGTTGTCTCTGGCCAATCATTCTGACTCAGGGTCCTTCCTGGTGATGCGCACATCGCTCAGCCAAGATGGATTCCAGTGAGAAGGATTCTGGAAGGTTGGTAGCACATATGGACTGGCGTCTCCTCTCTCCTTTCGACCTTTCCCGAATTCTTCCAGTTGGTGGTAGCTTGTTAGTTCCACGTTCCTTACCAGGACCTCCTGTTGTAAGATAACTTATGCAAGTGGTTACTGTCGTGCCTGGCCAGGACGGACGGTTTTGGTCAGTGGTTCCCCTAACAACTCAGGTAGCCTTTTTTTTTTTAATATAAAAGGAAGTTTATGGCTGCATTATCATTATAAAAAATGGACTATATTCTTAATATTATTATATAATTTATAGACTTATATAGAAAAAATTTAGATTTACATAAAAGTTGCAGATAGTACAGAGAGTTGATTTGAGTAGTTTTGACAGAAACGATATGGCCTACAAAACCTAAAGTGGGTATTATCAGGCCCCTTACAAAAAAAGTTTGTCAACTCCTAACATAGGAGAAAAAAGCACTTTAGTCATTATTTATGCCACCAGTGTGCTAAGAAACAGATGCATAGGCAGTTTCTAAATCTGCTACAGGAAAATGAAAGTGAATTAGTATGTTACTGAAATCTCACAACTGGAACAAGTTGAGAAAAAGGCCAGCACAGATTAGGGAAAAGTGAGTGAACAGATTGCTTTATATGCTCTTTTCTTGAATGCAAGTACATACAAATTCAAGCTGTTTGAAACAGACTATTTCGAAGGGACTGTGTCATCTTGGTTGGATTTTGCTCAACTCCAAAAACCTTAACTGACCTCCTTGCATCTGCAGAGTCTTCCCTGGGTGTTGGGAAAGTCAAAGAGGAGGTGTACAAATACCTGCCATGTGATGCAGATGGTTCTAGGGAAGGAAGGGGTGTGGGTGGAGTCAGAGAAGGAAGCCAAGATAGGAACAGACGGTAATTAACACTGTCCACCTCTCAGCAGAAGGTTGAGGTACTTCTAAACGTTCTCTTGTTGGACATCTCCTTTTCATCTTATTCATCAGTTTTAATGTCTTAATAAACCCTTCCTAAAGAAAAAGAACATCATACTGTTTCAAATTATAAACTTGTACATACAAATACTTCCACAGCCATTCTCCAAGAAGTATCTCGTGTACAGGTGTGGGTTGGTTGTTGGGCTTTTTGGTTCGTGTTGTGATGGTTGCTGTTGCTTGGAGAATTTTGTTGCTGTTGTTGTTGTTTTTAACTCACTACAGAGGGCTGAAAATTGTTGAGCTTTCATACAGCTGGTCCAAATATAACTTCAGTGTTGACTCAACTAAATTGCATGTCAACTGGCCAATGCATTTTGTAGTTATTCTATGAGGACCTCACTAGCCAGACTCCTTAATTTATGTTCTCAGAAGTCACTGCCTCTCCAGCCCCTTTGCATTTTCCCAGCAGCAGGAATAAACTCTTTGTAGATGATTGAATGTCTTTGGCATACAGAACTGCCTCTGGTTGCACCTGGGTGGTGGGTAATGAGAGGATGGTGTTCACTTTATTATTCTGTTTTTGTGTATGTTTGAAAATGTCCATAATAAAACTTCAGGGTTTTTTTTTTTTAACTGATTGTTGGCTATAGTTGGTTCTCTAATGCAGGAACAGCCAGGTCTTTGCAAACTGGAGCTTGTAATTTTCATTAGCAGTCATTGCTAGGGTGGCAGCCATACATGAAAAATGAAGTCATTGAGAAGAACAAGGTAAACACTGCTTCCTAATGCTTCAGAGTGGAGCATGCTCTTGAGAGGTACAGCCAAACATTCAGGTTAAAATGAGAAAATATTTTGAGCAGAAATTATATGTTAATGGCTTTGCATATATATCCTTTCAAAAGAAAGTTACTTATAAAATAAGCTCTTATCAGTAAGCTGCTCCTCATTTATTAACTACTTTTATTAAACTCCTATATGCAAAGGCCCATGCTAGACAGGGAGACACAAATATAAAATTTGTCTTTGGGCTTCCCTGGTGGCGCAGTGGTTGAGAGTCTGCCTGCCAATGCAGGGGACATGGGTTCGAGCCCTGGTCTGGGAAGATCCCACATACCTCAGACCAACTGGGCCCGTACGCCACAGCTGCTGAGCTTGCGCGTCTGGAGCCTGTGCTCTGCAACAAGAGAGGCCACGATAGTGAGAAGCCTGCGCACCGCAATGAAGAGTGACCCCCACTTGCCACAACTAGAGAAAGCCCTTGCACAGAAACGAAGACCCAACACAGCCAAAAATTAATTAATTAATTAATTAATTTAAAAAAAGAAAAAAGAAACTACCATTTGTAAAAAAAAAAAAATGTCTTTGGCAAATTGGGCAAAGAAAGAATAAAATAGATAACACCTAATCCCCGAAACTTAACACAGAATCTTGGACCCGGACCTCAGTGACCAGAAATCAGCATAGTTCAACTCATTTCAGGCCTAACACCATTAATAGAGCACCTACTCTGGGTAAGGTTCTGGGCTAGATACTAAAACTATGGGCGGGAAAATAAAGTACAGTCCCCATCCTTGGTCTAGTGGGGAAGACAGATAACAAAATCAACTCTTTAATTGTGGAATGCACTAGAATAGTGGATACTATGAGATGACAGAGAAAGACTTCAGGGAAGTCTTCATGAGTTAACTCTTAAAGGATGCTTAAGATTAGCAAGTGATTTAAAGCTGGGAAGAAGCAGAGAGTTAAAAAAATGTCACAGGTACGGGTCAGGAATTATTTGATAATCATACACCAGTAGTATAAAATAGTAAAATTATCACTAGAATGTGAGCTCTGTGAGGGGCTTTTGTCTTGTTTTGTCCACCATATGTCTGGCTCATGGTAGTCACTCACTAAGTATTTATTAAATGAATAAATAAATCCAACTATAAAGTGTTGCTAGAGTCCAGAGTTTATGGTAGAGAGTGACAGTGGAGCTAGAAAGGACAAGGTCGAGGAATTCTGGTAAAAAGCTTGGATTTTATGATGATGGAGAAACACTCAAGAATTTCACAGAGAAAGCATGATGGGATGTGTGTTTTTGAGCTTCAAGGGGGAGAAGAGACCTCAGGGGCACAGACCAGAGAAAGAGAAACCAATCTGTAAGCTGTTACTAAAACCCAGAGGGAAGTTGATGGGGTAAAATCCATGGAATTCGGAGACAAATTTAATGTCACCTAAAGCCACCCGAATGCCTAGCATGAAAAAGACTGGCAATACCAGCTGTTGTCAAGCATGTGGAACAACCAGAACCCTCATCCCCTGCTGGTGGAGTGTACATTGATGCAATCACTTGGAAAAACTGTTGGGTATCTCCTACTAAAGGTGAACTCAGTAACCCCCCTTTCAGGTAGACAACAGAACCCAACAAGAATGGGTGTTCATTTGCCCCCAGAGATGTCCCCACAAAGTTGTGGAAAAGGATGTTCCTAGCAGCACTCTTGGTCATAGCCAAAATGGATAAACTGTGTTATAGTCGTGCAATAGAATGCTAAAAAACAATACTGAAAAATGAATGTGTGGCCATTACACAGATAAATCTCAGAAACATCATGCTGAGTGAAAGAAGCCAGACACAGAAGAATACACACAACATACTGTAGAATTCCATGTATAAAAGTTCAAAAACAGACTAAGCTCATTTATGGTGAAAAATCCAGAATAGTGTTTGGCTTTGGGCACAGGGTAATGATTGGGACCGAGGGCCTAAAGCTATATCTGCATCTTGATCTGGACATGGTTACACAAGTGGGCTCTCTTTTGTAATAACTCCCCAAACTGTATGCTGACATGTGTGCAGTGTTCTGAATATATATGAATGTTTTAAGTGACCTCAGTTTCCTGGCTCAGGTACGAGGGTGGGTGATGGTGCCCTGCACTAGGCTCAATGTATCTAAAAGGAAGAGGAGTCACACTCAACAGTAGCCAAGCACAGGCATGCCACATCCCCATGGTCATGGAAATCACCCCTCCCTGGAAATCTCCCTTCAGGCCTGTGCCTTCCTATTTCTAATACACTTATAGATTGTCCACCCCTCCATGCAGGGCAGTGTCCTCCAAGAAGAGAGGCCCATCTTTAGGGGCCCCCAAACTCTCTTTGCCTCCACACTGCTTTTTGGCAGTGGGGGAGATCCTAAGATAAGGAGTCATAATCAGATCCACTAGAGTTATTGCCATAAGAATGACAAAAATGTCATCTTCTAGACCACTGGGGGTGTGGGGGACTGTCTAGAATTACATGGCGGTGGTCGTGGGGAGCAGACACACCTTGGGAACTTCTCATCCCTGCTTTGCCAGTGCCTTTCTTCTGCTCACGTGTACCCTTCACTGGAGTCAAGCCACTCCTGAAGCAGAGTAGAGGATGGAGACTCAGGAGGGATCTTGGACAGAGGGCGCAAGGAAGGACAAGTGGGAGCCACTGCAAACATAGTACCTTTCCAGCTCCCATGGAGAAAGACTGAGACTGGGGTGAACCCCAAGCCTCTCCCATCCTGCATTCCACCCCAGCATTGGTTAGAGACAAGGCACAAATTTCCTTTCCAACCAGACTGAGCTGTCTAGAAAGTCCTAATACCCCCAAGTGAAAAAAGTATGCCCAAGGGCTTCCCTGGTGGCGCAGTGGTTGAGAGTCCGCCTGCCACTGCAGGGGACACGAGTTTGTGCCCCGGTCCGGGAAGATCCCACATGCCGCGGAGCGGCTAGGCCCGTGAGCCATGGCCACTGAGCCTGCGCGTCCGGAGCCTGTGCTCCACAATGGGAGAGGCCACAGCAGTGAGAGACCCGCATACCGCTAAAAAAAAAAAAAAAAAAAAGTATGCCCAAGCTCCCAACCTCCAGCCTCATGGAGGATGCCAAGTCTTCCTTTGCCTCACCTTGGTCAGGAGTTTCCTGGCAATGGGTTCAGTACTTTGGTCAGTTGGCTAAGCTTAGCATCCTTTTCTTGTCCCCAGCCAAGTCTGGTCCTTCAGGTGGCCAAGCCCTGCCCTATGTTATTGCCAGGACTTCTTGTCTTGGTACCTGCTCTAGCCTGAGAGGAGTATGAAACTCCCTTCATGCCCTAGAGGCACCATCCAGTTGCCACTGACTCTTAAGAAAGAGCCTTTTGCAGATCCTTTCTGACACCTTCCTCCCCTGGTGGCCAAGGCCAAGAGAACTATTTCTAGAGGAGATGGCTACAAACCAGACAACCCAGATTAATCATGAAATTCTGCACCCACACTTAGGTAACCCTATACTCAAGAATCAAAAGAGCAGTTTGCTGTTGTAGAAGTGGATCCCTGAGCAAGCCGGTAAGTGAAACGGGATCAAGACAGAGGCACAAGAGTGGGGTTTACTTTCAAGGAATAGAATAAACCATGATGCCCACAGGCACCATGCTGCTATAGGGGAAGCAGAATCATTAGATGTGGACATAGTTTCTTCTCTGCTGCACACTGAGCACTGAAGTTAGTTCTAGACTTTTCTAACCCCTGCCCCCAAAGTCCTAACACCATTTCTGGCTGCTGAAACCTCCCTCACTGGAAACTCAAGTCTTCACCCAATCTCAGCCTCATTTTTTTTAAAGGTTTTTAAAAAATATTTATTTGTTTATTTGGTTGTGCCAGGTCTTAATTGCAGCATGCACGTGGGATCTAGTTCCCTGACCAGGGATTGAACCCAGGCCCCCTGCATTGGGAGCTCAGAGTCCTATCCACTGTGCCACCAGGGAAGTCCCTCTCAGCCTCATTTTACCCACTCTTCCTTCTCTCCACCCACCTCATACAACTGGTACTAAACTGATCATGAATAGTTAAGGGTCTCTAACTTCCATACTTCATCAAACATAAGATGCGCAATGACAGATGCACCATTATTTTATCTCCCACTGAAAAGTGTTCCAAATAAAATATACCATCCCCTGTGAAATGCATCCTGATTCAGAGATGTGAGAATTTGAAAAGAAAATGTGCTCCTATGAATCAATTAATTAAACTACTATTACCTGGGCTAAAGTCAGGGCATGGGAAATCACAAGCCATTTGATTTCAGGGGATCATGTATATGAATTAACAAGCCCTCAAGATCAGTGTATAAACGCTCTGAGAAGTTTCAGTGAGTGGGTTTCCTCATTTCCAGCAACGTGGTATGTTTTAGATCTTAGTTTAGAGGAACATCGTGGAGAATTATATAAATCTGGCAAAATATTAGCATAAACAGTTTTGAAAAGGTGCCAAATAATTAAAACATCAGAAATTTAATGTGTTTAATGTATGTTTAAAGTATCTTGCAGACGATGGAAATGAGTAGAGGATAAGTTTATAAAAAGGAACAAAATTCCTCAAAGCTTCATCTTTGCCATATTTGAACCAATAAATATTTCACCTTTGTGTATCTGTGAACAGATTTTTGAACTTTGTGGAACTGATGCTAAAAAACTGGAAGAAAATATTCGAGAACTGATGTAAGCTGATCTCCAAGACAAAATATACTTGCAACGTTTTAAAAGGCCACCGTGAATGTGTTTGTGTTTTTATTCCCAGCAAACACTGTGGTGTTCTATTGATCTCTCTCCTAATGCTTTACAGGTTGAATTCCATATTGCGATCTCACTGCAAAAATTGTTGGAACTCTTGTGCTATCAGAGATCGTGTCATTTGCATTCTCTCACTTGGCCTTTGCACTTACTCTGAGCACATTCCTTAGGCAGTGTCCTTCACAGCAGAGGCCCTGCACAGCTAAGTAATACCAGCTCAGTGAGAAAGTTTTCCAGAGACTGTGGAAGATGGGATCCAACGCAGCAGTCAAGAAACAAATAAATGTCTTATTGGCCTGGTGCACTCCAAATACATAGAGGCCTCTTCCCAATTGAGTCATTGTTTGTAGTACAAAATTCTTCTCCAGTGTATCACCTTATATTAGAAATGTGTCATTGGATAAAAGCACATATAAACAGCTATGCTTACGTATATAAAAACTTATTACATGCTAGGCAATATGCCAAGCCTATAGCTGAAATTCAGCCTCTGTATGCTGATACTGAATGGAATCTTGGAGACAGTTTTGGATGAAGTAGAAAAGAATTGCTTTACCACTTTGCTGGGCAAAGGGGGCCATAGTGGGCTAATGCCCTCAAAACTGTGTGTCCTGACCTGGAGCGGGTAGTGAGGAGTTTTATAGTAAATGGTTCAAAGAGGAGGGCACGATCAGCTCGTGGACATTCTTTGACTGGTTGGTGGTGAGGTAACTGGGAGCCAGTATCATCAACCTTCTGATTCCAACTGCTCTGGGGTCTACATGCTTGTGGGCAGCATACAGTAAACTTCTTCCACCTGGTGGCGGTTTCAGTACAGTAAGTCCCTTACATACGAACCTTCAAGTTGTGAACTTTCAGAGATGCAAACATGAGTTCGCATGTCCAATCACGTAAATTAGTTCACGTGTCTGGCGTACATTGTCACATGCGTGCATCCTCTACAAGTGGTTGTGCTTTTGTGTACTTTACAGTACTGTATAGAGTACAGTAATATAGTATCTTTATTTCAAGCCCAGGATGTCCAGAAGCAAGCATAAAAGCAGCGGTGATGCAGCTGGTGCTACTGTAATTTTCAAGGTACTGTACTGTAAGATTAAATGTTTTCTTTATTTTTGTGTTTGTTTGTTATGTATTATTTGTGTGAAAAGTATTATAAACCTATTACAGTACAGTATTCTAAAGCCAATTGTGTTAGTTGGGTACCAAGGCTAACTTTGTTGGACTTATGAACAAAAGTGAACTTAGGAACACACTCTCGGAATGGAACTCATTCGTATGTAGGGGACTTACTGTATCTGAAAAACAGCTCATAGATATTGTTATATATGTCCCTTGAGGGGGAACCGGGACCTCGTCCCGAGGCCGCACTATTGTTTTTGTTTGTTTGTTTGTTTTTGCGGTATGTGGGCCTCTCACTGTTGTGGCTTCTCCCGTTGCGGAGCATAGGCTCCGGACACGCAGGCTTAGCGGCCATGGCTCACGGGCCCAGCCGCTCCGCAGCATGTGGGATCTTCCCGGACCGGGGCACAAACCCGTGTCCCCTGCATCGGCAGGCGGACTCTCAACCACTGCGCCACCAGGGAAGGCCTCTTGACCTTTCTTTAACCTTGAGTTGCTTATCTTGACCCTTAGGATGTTTAAGCTGAAACACTCTTACAGGATGGGAGCACGTTCTCTTTCTCATCTCTGATTTGCTGGTATTCAGCCCAATGCACAGACCAGAGGAGATCCAGAAGACACGAAACTAAATTCAATATGGAACCCTGAATGGGAACCTAGAGCAGAAAGGGGCATAAGTGGAAAAAAATGGTGAAGTGCAAGTAAAATCTGGTGTTTAGTCCTCAGTAACATACCAGTGTTGGTTTCTTAGTTTTGACATACACTATGATAATTTATTAACATCAGGGGACTGGGTACGAGGTATATGGGAACTCTCTTTACCCTCTCTGCAACTTTTCTGTAAATCCAAAATTATTCCAAAATATAAAATTTATTTTTTAAGATGCCTCCCTAACATGGCTATAGGGGAGAAGCACTAGTGTTTTGTGAGCACATGTTATCCCTACTTGACCATGATTTGACCTAGGCTGGAAGTTAGGGAGTGCTTTCCTATGAAATGACTGTTGACCTGATGTCTTAAAAATGAGGAGGTGTTTTATGAAAATCACAGGTTGCAAAGTTAAAAAGCCTGGGACTTGGATATTAGAAGATTGTTTTGATTCCAAGAAAGTTTTTTTTTCTTTTTTACTAAAAAATCTTAATTATTGCTAGTGATGCCTTAGGCAGAGTAGGGCGCCCCCAAAGGAAAAGAACCAGATATAGCTTTTTTTTGATTTATTGAAGTATAGCTCATTTACAATGTTGTGTAATTTCTGCTGTACAAGCAAAGTAATTCAGTTATACATATATATACATTCTTTTTCATGTTCTTTTCCATTATGGTTTGTCACAGGATATTGAATCTAGTTCCCTGTGCAATACAGTAGGGAGATACAGTATACAGATACAGCTTTTTGACATAAGAGAAGCCATTTTAGGCCTAAACCATTTTGTGATCTAAGCCTGGCGATAATGCTTGCCCTTGACCAGATCTCAGTAATTAATGATCTTAAGGGAACAAAGGAATGAAAAGCAGTCAAGAAACAATAGTTCAGAGATAAAGTCCTAGTTCCTCCTCAAGGGACATACATCACAATCTGATACAGATCTTTGAGTTCTGCAGGAATTAAGACCCCTACCCAGGTGGAGGATGTAACTATGCTGAGAACCCAGATTGGTTGCGGCCTAAGGAAAGATGGTGGTGACCTCTGCTGACCCTCCTGACTTCACTCAACTAAAGCTTGGACTCTGTCAACCTTTGCCCCAATTCTATGTTGAATTCTCTTCAGCTCAAGGCCCTTCATAAATATGCATGTACCCTTAGCTTAAAACTTTCCCAATTTTGCAGTTGGGGAGACACTGCTTTGGGAAGGATCCCCAGTGTTCTCCTGACTTGCTTCAAGCAAGAAATCCTTCCTTCTGCTCTTTCATTTGGTTGTGTCTCTTGGCAGCTAACCCAGTTGTTTTGGTAACAATGCCGCCACTTTCCAGCCCAGACCCCGCCTCAGTGGGGCCGATGGAAGCCTTCATGAAGGCTTGAAGGCTTGTTTGAGGTTGCGGGCAGGTCTCACTGCTTGTCTGCCTGAATAAAATCAAGCCTGGCATTTCTGTTTCCCACTAGCCTGACCTCATCACCAGGGCGAGGATGAAGGTTTTATGGTTCCTAATCTTTAAATCTCTGGGCCCAGATATACCAGGACAAAGGAAAGAGTTCCTCTCTCCACCAAAGCAAGAGCCTGGTGGGGCCTGAAGCTGTCACTCTCCCGCATTCCCCAGACATGCCATTCTATGGAGCCCAGGTGATAGGTGAGTAAGACTTAGACAGAGGCTGGGCTGGATGAGATTTCCATGCCAGGGATCTCAGCTTGGAGCTATCCCGCTCTAAAGGGCCAGACTGCTGGAAGGTCAAAGAGTGTGGCCAGGGAGCTATGGGCCAGACTGAGGCCCTTGGGCCTAGACCAGCACTGGCATTAGTACAGGAGAGTGAATATTCCTGTTACCGACCTGGGTCCTTGGACTCTTTAATCAATAGAAATTGATGAGGCCAGATGAGAAATTCAGGCAAGGTTTTACTGGGACTCATGCTGCAGCATGAGGGAGCAAAAATAAGAAACAAGTGCCCTTGGGAGTGGGTAGCAAACGAAGCTGGTTCCTTAAATGGAGTGAGGGTAGGGGCAGAAAGGTGGGTTGGGCAGGAGGGGTAGCTTGGGCGGTCTGCCTGCCTCCATGGTGGTGCTGTGTGCAGGCATGATGCGAAGTACCCTGCTTTTGTTCTCCGCACCTCAGAAATGGCAGTTGGTTTGTGGCCTTTCTGTACCTTATTGTTCATAATGACCCCAACTGCGCATGCATGCAATTATTTATAGTTTCTTTGTATTTTGTTGCTCAAGGAGAGATTTATCCAGGTGCAAGCTCTCCAGTAAAAGGTCCCAGGTCCCAGCCTATCTCATTCCCATCACCTTGGCTAAGGCCTCCACCCATCCTCAGAGCACAGGCTACTGTAGGAAAGATGGCTGGGAAATCATTATATGGCTGGTGGCAATGGAAAAATGGAGTTCTGTGCATGAACATGGAATGTGTGTACGTTGGAGCCACGAAAGTCAAGGACCACCTGTAACCAGTCAACTTGTGCAAGTCACTGGCCTCTGGAAAGAGCACCCCCAAAATTGTCTTTGGAGAATGAAGGATGGAGAATGAATTCCATGCCCAGATGTGCCATGGATGGAATCACCCAGACAGCCTCCAGCATTTTACATTCTGTAGCATCTCTCTACGTGATGGAGCAAGAAGACGTTTCATTTTCTTCATTGTTATTTCAGTCCTGCCTTCCATGTCAGCAGTGAAAGAGGACACATGTCAGAGTCCCAGAGAATTCCCTGGAAACCAAAGTCTTCTCCATCTCACTTTCAGCAGCCAAGGTCTCAACATAATTTCTCTTGCTTAAGAGTAGAAGAAAGGGGCTTCCCTGGGGGCGCAGTGGTTGAGAGTCCGCCTGCCGATTTAGGGGACCCGGGTTCGTGCCCCGGTCCGGGAAGATCCCACATGCCGTGGAGCGGCTAGGCCTGTGAGCCATGGCCGCTGAGCCTGCACGTCCGGAGCCTGTGCTCCGCAATGGGGGAGGCCACAACAGTGAGAGGCCCGCGTACCGCAAAAAAAAAAAAGTAGAAGAAGGGTCCATACTTTGATAATGACCTTTCTGTTTTGAGAGGAATAGAGAATGGGACATCACTTAATTTCTGCCACGTTGTCTAATGCTGCATTGTGCATTTTTACCAGTGCCATATTTATTTATCAAGCACTAACAGTGTTTTCTAGCTGAGATAGGACCCAATGATGGTTCATAAAATGCAGTGTAGTAGGCATTTTCTTAAAACCAAACAAAAAATAGCAGAGTACATTTACTGCATTAACGGTGAGTATTATTTCATGAAACACGTTTAGTTATGTGTATGTTTATACTAGGGTCACAATGTAAAATATATTTCTCACCATGGGTTCTGGCGAGTCATGACTGAAAGCCATTGCTCTAAGGGTTTCATCTTTGTCAGGGATGACTAGGTATAGGGGTTCTCAAAGTGAGGTTCTGGGACCAGGAGCATCACCTGGGAACTTGGTAGAAATGCACATTCTCAGACACCCCTCACCTGCCTCTAGGTACCCTGAATCAAAAGCTGGGTGAGGTTGGGGGGCGGTCATGGGAGGAACCCAGATTCTTCTTTTTATTTTCTACTTTGTATTTAATTAACTAGCTGTTGCAAGAAGGTGTACACATACTGAATACATCACATTTAGCTAACCTCATTGACCATGGAGACCAGCACTAATCTGCAGTCCTGTTCTTAGCCCAGAAGGCAAATCCCCACCTTGAAGCAGCACCCTTGAAATGACACTGAGTTACTTATGTTGACTCCTCTGCATCTTGCCTAGGCCTTCCCGCCTCGTTGGTAGACTGAGGAATCCAGATTATTCTGATGAACACTCACATTTGAGCACCACTGATAAAGTCCATCAAAGGATTGTTTTACAAACATGAGTGAGGCCCAACTCTACAGTGAGGGTAATAGTCAAACTTCGTACAGCACAGTAATGTTTTTGTGCAGCCGTTCACAGCATTACTTCATTTCTTTCCAAAAATAACCTTGTGAGGCAGAGAAGGCTGATGTTTTTATCCTCGTTTTTCTCTCTGAAAAATCTAGGATTGTCCCTGCTTGGATAATAATTTGGTTTTAATTGATTCTGAATATTAAGCTAAGCAAAACCATGCAGTACCAAGTGGGCAACAATATCTTGTTAAATAGAATTCTTATCACTTCACAAACATTCATGGGAAGCTTTAAAACTTTTTTTATAAATGCAAATTAAGCCTTAAAGCAAGTTTGTAAGATAACTGTGAAATTCTGTTTTAACCTGATGGACACCAAAATGACTTTGCTAAATTTAAACTGCATTTCAATGGAAACCCATGGTCACTGTAGAACCAAAGGATATTGAGCCTGTTGTTTGTTTGCTGTGATGGGTTTTTTTTTTAATATTTATTTATTTGGCTGCGTCAGATCTTAGTTGCAGTGTGCGGGCTTCTCTCTAGTCATGGTGTCTGGGCTCTCTAGTTGTGGAGCGCGAGCATAGTTATCCCATGGCATGTGGGATCTTAGTTCCCCGACCAGGGATCAAACCTGCGTCCTTTACATTAGAAGGTAGATTCTTAACCACTGGACCACAAGGGAAGTTCCTGCTATGATGGTTTTTAAATAAAGCAAGGAAACACTAAAAACAAACAAACCATCAGAGAGGCATTAGAACCAAAGAGGAATGACAAAAACAATTTGCAACTCCTATGATCAATAATGAGGCTTATTAATTTCACACACTATCTCACTTAATCCTCAAGCAAACCTATGATATCAGTAACAGCCCCCTTGGTATCCATGGAGGATTAATTCCAACACCTCCCTCAGATACCAAAATCCATGGATGCTCAAGTCCCTTATATAAAATGCCATGGACTTTGTATATAACCTGCAGACATTCTCCTGGATACTTTAGATCATGTCTAGATTACTTATATTACCTAAAACAATGTAAATTATATAAATAGATGTAAATACAATATAAATGCTGTGTAAATAGTTGCTTTCATGCAGCAAATTCAAGTTTTGCTGTTTGGAACTTTATGGAATTTTTTTTTAATATTTTCTATATGCATCTGGTTTTATCTGCAGATGCAGAACCCATGAATATGAAGGGCCGACTGTACTGGATTTCTATAAAGCCACTGCTCCCCCAGGTGAGCCTTATTCATTCTCCTAAAGACAATGGGGCTTTTCTCCAGAAAACTCCTCCATCAATGTTGAAAAGGCTGGGTGGGAACTTGTCACCAGGTAAGAATGCAACCTCAGCCAGGATTCCTTAGCCCTAAATTTTCCAAGCTTTTGTCATTTGCCTGCCAATTTTATTATTATTTACTTCTCCTATTCACTAGTTGTATATGAATACATTTATTTTGCAACAAATCTTTTTATCAACACACCTCTTTCTAAAATTATTATTGCAAAATAGTTGATTTATATTAGTTTCAGGTATACAGCACAGTGACTCAGATACACACACACACACACACACACACACATATTCGTTTTTAGATTCTTTTCCATTATACGTTATTTATTACAAGATATTGAGTATAGCTCCCTGTGCTGTACAGTAGGTCCTTGTGGGTTATCTATTATATATCTGTATATATATATATGTGTGTGTGTGTATATTTTAATCCCAAACTCCTAATTTATCCCTCCCCCGCCCTTTTCCCTTTGGTAACCATAAGTTTGTTTTCTATGTCTGTGAGTCTATTTCCATTTTGTAAATAACTTCATTTGTATCATTTTTTTAGATTCCACATATAAGTGATATCATATGGTATTCGTCTTTCTCTGTCTGATTTACTTAACTTGGTATGATCATCTCTAGGTCCATCCATGTTGCTGCAAATGGCAAAATTTCCTTCTTTTTTATGGCTGAGTAGTATTCCATTATGTATTACATACCACATCTTCTTTATCCATTATCCATTTTTTATCCATCTGTCAATGTCAACATACCTTAAATAGAAGACCAGTATTGTTCTCAGAAGTAAAAAACAAAAAACAAAAAAAAAAACTTAATAAGCGAATACATTGAAACAAAATCATTCAATGATGAAATTTGGTATGTGGCCAGTCAGACTCAAAGGCTGAGTGCTTACTCTCCCCTCCCCTCCCCTCTCCTCCTCTCTTTTCTTTCTCTCTTCCAACAGGATGAACAACTACTAGAGAGGTGTTAAAGATAGAATAGCACCAAATTAAGACCTTCTTCTTGAGTGATCAGTATTGAAAGAGAATAAAAAAGGTATCAAGAGGGGGTATATGGAAACTCCGTGTACTTTCTGCTCAATATCTCTTAAACCTAAAACTCTAAGAAAAAAAGCCTATTAATTTTTTTAAGTGTACTCGTAAAAATAAGAGTTTTAAATTGAACAACAACAAAAAGAACTAACATTCTCCCTGAAGAATGAGTCAAGGCTATTTAATGCTGCATTCCCCATACTACCCCAAATCATCAGAAATTACTACCTGAAATTACCTCTCATGGTCACATGGGTCCATGGCTTCCATTTTGTGAAAATGTAGCCAAAGTCTGATTATATGAAAAAATAAGAAGAAAAAGTAGAGATGGGATGGTTTCCTACTGATGGCAGAATGAAGTTGTGAATCATTCATCTTTCTGCCAAAGCCCTTGGTGATTTGGCCCTCATGTTCATGTTTGCCCTCCTCCCATTGCCCGCAGACCCCAGGCATTATCATTATGTCAAGCTCTGTACTCTTCCCTGCATCTGGAATTTCCTTCCCACATCTCTGCCTGTCAAATCTTCTTCAAGATCACCCAGCACACACACCATTCCTTCAAATGGGCCCACACAGTCATATGAAGCCTCCCTCGGCTATCCCAGATGGGGAGAGCGTTCCTTCTCTTGGGTGTCTGTGGAGCTGTGTGTGCACAACCATTAGAGCCACCACCTTTTGTGGGGTGTGGTGGATTTTTACATCTGCCTAGGGTACCAGATGAAATACATGGTGCCTAGTAAAATTTGACTTTCAGGTAAACACAGGATAATTTTTAGTATAAGTATGTTCCATGTAGTATTTAACTGGGTGTCCTGTGTTTTTTATTTGCTAAACCTAGCAATCGTGTGTTTGTCTCCCATGAGACTTAGCTTCCTAGGAAACGGGTGGTAGCTTTCCATCCCTGTGCATGCAGTACCAAGGACATTACCAAGCACTTAGTAGGAGCTTGGTAACTATTAGATCGAGAAATGGTGGCATGAATGACTTCTGCCCAAACTCACACAAGAAACCCTAAGATTGCAAATAAGGCCAGGAATACATTTCTATTCCTGCCTAGAAATGCAGGTTTGGAAGAGGGAAAGATAATGTGCTCAAATCTAATACATTCATAATCTACAAACTAGAAGGAGCAAAGCTGTCTACATTGTTCTCTAGCTTGTCTTCAACACATATAATAACAAGTCACAGACTGCCTGGTTTCTGTAGCCTTTACAAGTCTATAGTTGGCTCCCACACAGATCACATTATGAGGGTGAGAACTTGGTCTACTGAATCCAAAGCCAGGCATGATAAATAGTAGCCACAGCCAAGAACAAATCTACTCCACGTTAGGGCCAGTTCTGTCCCTATTATTCAGGTAGGCGATGAATCACCATGTTTTGCTTTCAAGCCTTGCTGTGAGGGCAGTGTGTGGTGATGGAAGAAATCACAGGCTCTAAAGTCAGATAAACCTGGATTTGCAGTTATGACTCAGCCACTGCCGGGCCAGAGGCCTCTCTGGGGCTCAGTTTTCTCATCTGTAAACTGGGCTATCATGGATACCTCCAAAAGGTCGAGGTGAATATTAAATGGAATAGTGTCCATGAAGCAATTGTATGGGACCTGTTCACAGCAAGTGTTCCAGTGAGGATGGGGATAAGGATGATGATGTTTTTATTTCTACTGTTCCAGCCAGAATGGAATCTCTTTGAACATATGAACTGATTTATTTATTTTCACTTTTTTTTTGTATGGTCCAACAGCCTCTAGTACCATATGCAATAAAGATTTTTCATCCTAGAGACGTCAAAAGAGACCAAAGTTTTAAAAATGTTCAGTGTTTTAGGGCCTTTCAGAAATCTGACAGTATTTAACCACAGTAGGGTAGGGTAGGGCCAAAAATTAACCTTTGTAGGTGACTCGTGGACTGCTCATCGTCTTTCATAAATCCTTGATAGACTAAGTCTGGGCAGATAAGAAAAACTAGAGAAATAAAGAAGTAGGCACATCCTTCTGAAAATAGTAAAGAACAGTTTTGGCATAAAAACTGCCATTCTCACATTTCCTGCCAAGATGTTCTATTGGATGTGTGCCCTAATTACAGGTACCCGCCATCTGGAACACACCTCCATGAGGTGATGCTTGCCCTTCTCACCAGCTGCTCAAGAAAATGAGCTCAGAATGATCGATAATCTACTCTCAGCAAATGAATACTTACCATTTAGAAGGCCATCTCCAATCTTTTTTGTTTTCTTTTTTTTTAACATCTTTATTGGAGTATAATTGATTTACAATGCTGTGTTAGTTGCTGCTGTATAACAGAGTGAATCATCTGTACGTATACATATATCCCCATATCTCCTCTCTCTTGGGTCTCCCTCCCACCCTCCCTATCCCACCCTCTAGGTGGTCACAAAGCACCGAGCTGATCTCCCTGTGCTATGCGGCTGCTTCCCACTAGCCATCTGTTTTACATTTGCTAGTGTATATATGTCCATGCCACTCTCTCACTTCGTCCCAGCTTACCCTTCCCCCTCCCCATGTCCTCAAGTCCATTCTCTACGTCTGCCTCTTTATTCCTGTCCTGCCCCTAGGTTCTTCAGAACCATTTTTTTTTAGATTCCATATATATGTGTTAGCATACGGTATTTGTTTTTCTCTTTCTTACTTCACTCTGTATGACAGATTCTAGGTCCATCCACGTCTCTACAAATGACCCAGTTTCATTCCTTTTTATGGCAGAGTAATATTCCATTGTATATATGTGCCACATCTTCTTTATCCATTTGTCTGTTGATGGGCATCTAGGTTGCTTCCATGACCTGGCTGTTGTAAATAGTGCTGCAGTGAACATTGGGGTGCATGTGTCTTTTTGAATTATGGTTTTCTCAGGGTATATGCCCAGTAGTGGGATTGCTGGATCATATGGTAGTTCTATTTTTAGTTTTTTAAGGACCCTCCATACTTTTCTCCATGCCTTCTCCAATCTTAATTCTTACTCATTCCTAGCTTCATTTAACTACAGCTATCATTAAATTTGTATTTCCATATTAAGATACCTTCACTTAAACATAGCAAATTCCTCATTGACACCTGCCTTTATAAGCATGTCTCTCTCACACACACACACACACACACACACACACAATCACCTCCTTGGAACTCTGTGGCTTTGAACAGTTTACCTGGGATAGAATTTTTTCACCTGTACAATGAGAAAGTTGGAATGGTGTGGTCTCTAAGCTCCCTTTTAGCTCTGTATCCTTAGGATCCTAGCCTTCTGTTTTGTCACTGCATCTCCTTTAGTTGATCCGGAGTCCCACCCCCCCACCCCCCCATGCTGAGTCTAAGTCTATGAAGGGATGTATTGATCAAATTATTTTTTTCTCATCATTTTCACATTCATTTCTAGATCAGCTCTAATGTGTACTCAAGCTGATCCAGGTAACAAAGGATCCCAAGATTAACGTTTACCTCTTATTAACCAGGAAGTCCACTGACAACTTCTTTCACAAGGCTTGGAGATTGAAAGGGGCCTGACACCTAGGAAACATATAGTAATTGTTGATTGTGTCATTGCTGTTACTGTTGTTATCACTGCAATGGGGAAAATTAATATATTGGAATTATTCCATCCTTGTCTATGCCCTTGACTGAGCATGGGAATGCCCACCCAGCTGCTCTTTTGTGCAGAGAAAGCCAAGATACAGGAAAGGAGAGGAAGAATCAGCTAAGGGTAACAGCCTAGCCTGATGAGAGCAGAATTCGATATTTCCCAACTTTTCTGTTTTCTTATTCAGTCACCCCATGTGTGTAGTTTGTATGAGGAACTTGTCCATATTGAATGATTTAAAGGACTCCAGATGCCTTCAGTCACACCAATAGTTATTCATGTCCTTATCGTAAACAGTATCCTCTCCCAGTGGTCTTTAAAATGTGGATATACCCAGGTGGTAAGACATCAAATTCCTAACACTTTTTTTTTTTTTTTTTGCGGTACGCGGGCCTCTCACTGTTGTGGCCTCTCCCGTTGCGGAGCACAGGCTCCAGACGCGCAGGCCCAGCGGCCGTGGCTCACGGGCCCAGCTGCTCCGCGGCATGTGGGACCTTCCCGGACCGGGGCACGAACCTGTGTCCCCTGCATCGGCAGGCAGACTCTCAACCACTGCGCCACCAGGGAAGCCCCCTAACACTTTTTTTAAGGTAAGTTCTTTGGGGGGATAAAAAGAAACATCCTGAGAACAGTTTAAAGTTAGAGATCAGCTAGAGGAAGAGTGCTGGTGAAGTGGGTAAGATGAAAGGATGCTAAGATGGGAGACAAGATTCTAGAAAGGTGGGGCAGGGGACAGAGAAGATATGCCCCACTTCATGGTTTCTCCTCTGGGCTACTGCCCCTCCTCCACCCCAGATATCAACAGTTTGTGGAGTCCCTTGGGAGCTGGGTCTGTCACACATACATCAGAAGAGCTCTGTGCCTGTGGCATGTGTGGCTTCTGATAGCATCTGGTTGCCCTGTCCTCAGGAGACTTGGCAGAAACAGCCCTAGGACCTTTGGTGAGGAGTCTACTCTGAGGATATTATTGAGAACCTATAAAATCACTCTGTAACAGGAGAATGATTATTCTTCTTGAGAGAAGCTGGTTTTTACTCTCTGGGCCCTATGAACCATGAAACTGAGCAGGAGTCCTATAGCGGATGTTGTAATGTCTCCCCAGACCCCCTACACCAAGTGGAGGTCCCCAAACCCCAGTTGTTGTGGTTATTGGCTGATAATGGCTACCAGCTGCCCCACTTCTCCTGAGAATTATCCTTGGCTGATGGGAGCCCTTTGCCCAGGTGGTTATGACCCCTCTAAAGGCAACCCATAGTCAATAAGTAATTTGGGAGTAAAACTGTGGTGGGGCTTGCACTCTGGAGCCCACTTCCTAGGGATCCGCCAGAGGCTAGTCCTGACCTAGGATTTTGTTTGGCTCTGTCCCTGTCCCTCTCATGCTTGAGTCCCTCCCTTACAGGATTTTTTGAATAGAGCACCCTCAATAAATTGTATAAACCCCAATACCTGTCTAGGAACTTGTGCCCTTTACTTCATTGATTCTGAGACACTACCAATGGTAAGGTTATTATGTATCACCAAGAAAGAAAAAAATGCTGACACTTAGTATGGGATATGCTTCAGTTCTAAGACATACACTAATTTCAGTGAAAAAAATATGCATCTTTGAGTTAATTAAGGTATGTTTAATATGTATGATCTCGCTCCATTGCATACATCTCTCTATGCCACATGTTTATATAAAGGCAAATAAACTTTGTTTCAACTATCTTTATACATAATGATTTACAAATCTAGAGAGCCATTGCTGTGGTCTGAATGTCTGCTCCGGCCCCCCCCCCCAGTTCATATGTTGAAATCCTAACCCCCAAAGGTAATGTTATTAGGAGATAGGGCCTTTGGGGGGTGATTGTGTCCTGATGGTGGGGCCCTCATCAAAGGGATTAATGGTCTAATAAAAAGAGATCTCACAGAGCTTTCTTCTGCCACGTGAGGACACAAAGAAGTCTGCAGCCCAGAAGAGGTCCCTCACCCGACTGTGTCTGCACCCTGATCTTGGACTTCCAGCCTCCAGAACTATGAGAAAGAAATTTCTGTTGTTTACAAGCTACCCAGTCTGTGGAAGTCTTTTTAATTTAACTTTTATTTTATATTGGAGTATAGTTGATTTACAGTGTTGTGTTAGTTTCAGGTATACAGCTAAGTGATTCAGTTATGCATATATCTATTCTTTTTCAGATTCTGTCCCATATAGGTTATTACAGAATATTGAGTAGAGTTCCCTGTGCTATACAGTTGGTCCTTGTTGATTACCTATTTTATATATAGTAGTGTGTATATGTTATTCCCAAACTCCTAATTTATCCCTCTTCCCCCACCATGTTTCCCCTTTGGTAAGCACAAGTTTGTTTTCAGTCTGTGTGTCTGTTTCTGTTTTGTAAATAAGTTCATTTGTATCATTTTTCTTTAGATTCCACATATAAGTGATATCATATTGATATTTGTCTTTCTCTGTCTGACTTACATCACTTAGTATGATAATCTCTAGGTCCATCCATGTTGCTGCAAATGGCATTATTTCATTCTTTTCTATGGCTGAGTAACACTCCATCACCTTTAGAGCCAGTTTCTACCTCAAGCTCCCGAAGAGCAGCTGCTTCTGGGCTTTCATTACCATCTGCGACACCTGCAGACAATTCTGGGCATTAGCCTCCCATTGGTCGTCGGAACTGCTTCCTTCGCCAGGACAATGCACTTATAATGAAGACTTCTTTGCAGCTCAGGGAAAACTGCGACTGTCCTTTCCTGGCTGTCTGCTTCACAGTCTCCCAAGTGCCTATTTTACCAGTAGGATCCATGTAAGTTTTTTTAAGCTTGATCTGTTGTCCTTCTGAAATTAACTCCTCTGAAATAACAGGCTGTTTTGGTATTTGGGAAGAATCTGTTGGTTCTTGGTTTTCCGTTTTCAGACGAGTTAGTCTTCACAGTCCTCAGGCAAGAAGTTCACGTCCAAGATGTGGGGTGAAGGGAAGCGGGCCAAAAGAAGAGAGCATGAGCCTAAGGCAGCAGTCTAAATGCTACTATGTTTAGATCTTAGGTTGTTGTGAGAACTGTGTTCAAAAATTCAAAGTGGGGGCTTCCCTGGTGGCGCAGTGGTTGAGAGTCCGCCTGCCGATGCAGGGAACGCGGGTTCGTGCCCCGGTCCGGGAAGATCCCACATGCTGTGGAGCGGCTGGGCCTGTGAGCCATGGCTGCTGAGCCTGCGCTCCACAGCGGGAGAGGCCACAACAGTGAGAGGCCCGCGTACCGCAAAAAAAAAAAAAAAAATTCAAAGTGCATGGTTTATTCATCTAAAATCCTGGGCGCACGATAATGAATCATCATTATCTCCTGGCAGATATGACTGCCTCTGCCAGGCAGCCTTTAGCCTCAGTGTCCTTCCTTGGACACCTCTGGAAGGACCAGGCCAGCTGACGTTGCACAGACTAGGCACAGCCCTCAGATGAACTCATTCATTCATTATAGTGATGGAAACAGTCAGGAGCTGGGAGAAATTCAGGCTTTTTCAACGGTGCAGCTGGAAAATTACAACTCCCACTAGAACACCAATATCATGAGGGCAAGGATTTTCGTCTGCTTGCTCACCACCATGATGCCAGTGTCTGGGACAGTGCTGGGCACCTAGCAGGTGCTCAACAGTTAGTTGAAAGATTGTGTGAATAACCACAGATATTTACAAGAGTTAATAATAGTGAGATGAGAGAATTCACACTGGGGAAGAGATGACTCACAGCTGAGTCAAATGTGAAACAGGCTTTAATCATATAGTCTCCCCTTTTCTATAACAGCCTTTAAAATATCCCAGTTTTATGGGGCATTTTAATGGAGATAAACTTAATAAGTTAAAGTTATGTAATTAGTTATACTTAGCTTCTGTTATAATTACTTATTGATCCAAGGCTGCTTATGGAGCACCTGGCAACAATGAAAGAAAAACAGTAGCAGGTGTTTGGACTTAGTTTGTGCTTGCTAACTAATTAGATGAGGATTTTTTTCCCTGGAAACCCTAAGCAGTTTTCATTTGGCTCCAAAATTGAGAGTCGGAACCTAGGGGCTTCAGCCAACTCTGTTTCTCTCTCTTGCTTCTGGACTGGAAGACATTCTAGCATTAAGATGCTTTTGCATATTACTAATGTTATTCATTAGAGGTTGATTTTGTAGTTAAAGTCTCAGCATTCTATTGATGCCAGAGTTTACACAGTGGACGGACTGGAGTCAGACTGTTAGAGTTTGAATTGCAGTTCTACATTTACTAGCTGTGTAACCTTGAGCACATTACTTAAATTTTCTGTGCTCCAGTTTCAAAACCTGTAAAATGGCGATAATGATGGTATTTACATCACTTGATTATAATGACGATTAAACAGATAACGCCTTGGACACAGTAAGTGCTATATATGTTCCTTTAATCATAAAACTACTTGAATTTCTAATACTTTAGTTCCCAGTAAAGATTTTGTTAATAATTGATTACCTGATAATTTAGGCATATGATCGAAGTTGTTATAAACAGGCTTATATTTACCCATGCCTCATAAAAATTAAAAGGGTAACTCCTAAACGAAGGCTGGGTTGTGTTCAAGGATTGATTGGGTGGAGAGGGTCAGCCTGCCAGAGAGATTCACACTGGCTACCTTAAGCAAATGGGGAGGCCTCCAGAATCAAGCCTCAAGAAGGACAGGAGTCAGGCATTTCCAGGGATCTCAGGAGGAGGGACCCAAGGGGAATCCCTTTAGGAATGACTCCAGTGATTTTCCCTTTTGCATCACTCCCCTTGAGAGCTGAGCTCTTCTAAGAGAGTTTGATTGGCCTGAAGTCAGCTGGCACCCTTGGGCCTAGTGGTAGGGGCAGGTCCTAACAGGATTACAGGGAATGAATGAGAGAGAGTTATCCAGAGGAAGAGCAGGGTGTCATTACCCAAAGAAATGGGGAGGGTTGCTAGGCAGGCCAAAGCAGCAGATGTCTCCTCCATGAAGAAAGAAGAAGGAGGGAGGGTAATGTTTTCTAAAATACTATTTATGTTTGTCCCGGAGGCCTTTCCAGGAATTTAAATGTATCTCTCTCCCTGAGAGGCTGGCTCATCCTCTCGGGGCATTCATGCAGAAAGAGCAAGAATCTGGCAATAATCATAAACTACTTCTTTCCCTGGCCTAATGAAGCAGATCTCTAGTTGTTTATGTTGCATTAATTTAAATCTCATCTTTGCCTCACAATTTCATAAGAGCAACAATTCCTAGTTCAATCAAAACACATTATACTAAAAAAAAAGAAAGAAAAGACCACATTATACTAAACTCTCAGAATTCAGCAGATGATAAGCTTACAAAAACGGCTCACATATTCATGAATCTTTTCCCCAGTTGGGTTGTTTTTGGCTATAAGTGCTAGACATCCAACTTGAAGTTGCTTAAGCCAGACAAAAATGTATTGATGCACATGACTGAATGTCCAGATGCAGGAGAGGTGTCGGTGGTGGGGAGGGATTTCATCCAGTGGTTCTAGCCCTCTCCTCAGCAGTTACCATGATGCTTTCTGCCCTGTTTTCTCCCCATGTTCTTCATCTCAGGCTGGAAGCAAGATGGCTCAGTATTTCCAGGCCTCAAGACTACAAAAAACAGTATCTGGAGGGAAAATGAGATCATTGCTTAATGCAGATCTCAGGAATAATGTAACTTTCCCCAGAATCTTCTAGCAAACTTTCCTCTCATCTCCTTAGCCCAGATTGGGTCACATTCCCAATCCTGAAACGACCCTGGTGGTCAAGCAGATTCCCTCTGCTAACTGGCTTAGACCTGGGTTCTTGAACCAGTCAAACTGGCAAAGGGAATTATATTATCATGCCTGGTTCCCAACTCACAGGCCACTAGATGAGAAAAAGAAGGAATGTATGTTAAAAAGAAAATAGGGTAGGCATTTATCTTTTTTTTTCTCCCCCAATATCTGAGCCTCACTGCTGCCCCACCCCACTCTAAGAAATCATTGCCTACTCCAAGGTCACAGAAATGTATACCTATGTTTTCCTCTAAGAGTTTAATAGTTTTAGCTCTTACATTTAGGTCTCTGATCCATTTTGAGTTCATTTTTGTCAATGGTATAAGGTATGGGTCCAATCTCATTCTTTTGCATGTGGATATCCAATTGTCCCAGCACCATTTGCTGAAGATACTGTCCTTTCCCCATAATGGTCTTGCACCCTTGTTGAAAGTCAGTTGACCATACATTTATGGGTTTATTTCTGGACTCTCAATTTTGTCCTACTGATCTATATGTCTGTCCTTATGCTAGTACCACACTGTTTTGAATACTGTAGCTTTTGTAGTAAGTTTTATAATTAGAAAGTGTGAGTCCTCCAACTTTGCTCTTGTTTTTCAAGATTCTTTTAACTATTCTGTGTTTCCTTTGCATTTCCATATAAATTTTAGGATCAGCTTGTCAACTTCAGCCAAAAAGCGCAGTTGGAATTTTGATAGGGATTGTACTGAATCTGTAGATCAATTGGGAAGTATTGACATCTTAATAATATTGTCTTCCAATCCATGAACATGGGATGTCTTTTCATTTGTTTAACTCTTTAATTTCTTTCAATGAGGTCTTGCAGTTTTCACTGTACAAGTGTCACACTTCTTATTAAATTATGTCCAAGTAATTCATTCTTTTTAAATTTTATATACTGAGCCTATATCCTGAATCCTTGCTGAACTTGCTTATTCTAATAGTTTTTAGGATCTTTAGGATTTTCTGTATACAAGATCATGTCATTTGCAAATAGAGATAGCTTTAGTTCTTCCTTTCCAATCTGGATGCTTTTTTTTTTTTTCTTGCCTAATTGCTCCGGCTAGAACCTGCAGTACTATGGTGACTAGATGTGGTGAGAGTGGACATCCTTGTTTTTTACCTCATTTGGGGGTGTGAGGAGTCTTACCCTACCTTTCTTAACTATGTGCTTTCTTCACTGTGGATGGCTCAGACTCTCCCAAGGTGGCCCTTTATAAAGAGTCCACCAGGTTTTACTTGTATTTTTCCCTCAGTGGTTCTCCATGTCTCTGGATTTAGAGTAAGTAGGGTATGTCACACCAATTAGATTGTATATGTTTAACATCTTATATCCTATATGAAGCCTACTTCATATAAAAGGATATCTACTTTTGCATGCACTGTCTTGGTTAGCCATGCTTACAACTTACGTGGTCCAAATTAGAGCACTGCCTAAATGCTTCAATTTATCCTATCTCTATTGCTTTGTGAGTATTTTAATCTCTTAAGGATGGCTTCTGTGACCAGAAAGGATTATTCAGAGACTACAGTTTAGCTGTTTAAATCAACTTTATTGCAGATATAGTTTGCACCCATAATAAATAAAATGTACCCATCTTTAGTGCATGGTTCCATGAGTTGTAAAAAATGTGTAGATCTATATAATCACCAAAAAGTTTCCCTATGCCTCTCGGCAATCCCCCCACCCCAGCATCATGAAACTGCTGATTTGCTTTCTGTCGCTATAGATTAGTCTTACCTGTTCTAGAACTTCATATGAATAGATTTTTGCAGTATGTAGTCTTTTCTGTGTGGTTTCTTCCAACTCAGCACAGTATTTTTGATATTCATCCATTTTATTGTATATATAGTAGTTTTCTTTGCTGCTCAGAAGCATTCTATCATCTGGATATATCACTTCCATTAGTGGTATTAGTAATAGTTTTCACCTGTTGATGAACATTTGGGTTTAGTTTGGGGCTACTGTGAATAAAGTTGCTATGAACATTCATATGCAAGTCTTTGTGTGGATTTGTGTTTTAATTTCCTTTGGGTAAATATCTAGAAGTGGAATTACTGGACCATATGTTAAATGTATGTTTAACTTTACTTTAAAAAAAAAGAAAAAAAGGAAAACAAAACAAATTTACCAAATTGTTTTCCAGTTTTACACTCCTATCAGCAATGTATCAAAATTACTTCCAGGCAATCTACAATCTCACCACCATTTGGTGTTACCAGTCTTTTTAATTTTACCAGTCTAGTGGGTACAAAGTGGTATCTCACTTCAGTTTTGAAATTCCCTGATGCCTAATGATGTTGAGCATTTTTCTGTTTGCATACTTATTGGTCACTCAGATATCTTCTTTTGAGAAGTGTGTGTTCCAGTTATTGCCATGTTTTTACCAGCTGTTTAACATTGTTTTTCAAAGAGTAGAGGTTTCAAATTTTAATGAAGTGAAATTTATTAGGTTTTTCTTTTATAGTTAGCGATTTTAGTGTCCTGCCTAAGAAATATTTGCCCCAAGGTTGCAAAGGTTTATTTCCAACATCTTCTTCTAGAAGTTGTATAGTAAATTTTGAGTTATTTTGTTGTATGGTGTGAGGTGAGGGTCAAGTTTCTTCCTTCTTACCTTTTTTTTTTTTTTTTTTAAATAGAGCCATCCATGGGCTTCTTGGAAAAGGAGAAGGAATCTGGAAGCAGCAAGAGGAGGGGTTTGCCTGACTTCCTGGGCCCTGGTGTACATGGAGCCCACACTTGAGAAGAACAGAAGTTTCAAGTAAGGTAAAAGAGGCTAACAATATATCGGTGCTGCTGAATCCAGCTAGTTTCAGCAAGGTACACAGTGAAAGGGTTTGAGAGGGCAGGGAGGGGGGCGATTGCACCAGATGAAGGGATGTAAAGAGCAGTGGTGTGCAGGCTACTCATAGGGGTTATTATACTGAAGCTTACATTAAAATACTTAGCATTGGGCTTCCCTGGTGGCGCAGTGGTTGAGGGTCCTCCTGCTGATGCAGGGGACACGGGTTTGTGCCCCGGTCCGGGAAGATCCCACATGCCGCGGGGCGGCTGGGCCCGTGAGCCATGGCTGCTGAGCCTGCGCGTCCGGAGCCTGTGCTCCGCAACGGGAGAGGCCACAACAGTGAGAGGCCCGCGTACTGCAAAAAAAAAAAACACAAAAAAAAAACTTAGCATTGAAATTGTGGAATGTATTTATATGTATATTAGTTTTTAAAATCTAAACAGTTAACAGTTTAAGTACCTAATCAGGAGTCTACTCCAGGGGTGTTTAAATCAGCATCTGAAAATCCCCAAATAGGAACTGATGTTCTAGAGGGAGTTTCTGCAAGCTATTCAAATATCCTTATAGATAGAGTTCATAAATTAGTATAAGGAATGTTAGATATTTGTCACTGGTGGCATGAGGAAATTCAAGACATGTAGATGGGCTGGCTTGAAAACTGTGCTGGCACTTTCTCCCCTTCATTCTCTCTGTAGAATGAGAATTAAATCTATCTCCTAGGGGATGTTGAGAAGAATGATGCAATATACCCAGCTCCAGGCCTGGCACTGAATGACTGTTCGACACTTGTACTTGTTCCTTTTCCTTCTTTACCATTGTATTTTGAGCTCCCAACTTCATATCACTTACATGTTCACTTTTGTGTCTTCATCTCAACTCTCTTGCTAGACAATCTTTAAGCTTCACTAATTGTTGGCCTCCCTTTGGAGATCCCAAGGCCAAGTTTATCTAATCTTAGTGTACCTAATCACCTGGGATGCTGCTTTAAAATGTAGAGTCCAGGGATATACCTCAAAAGATTGTGATCCTGGGTGTGGTCCAGGAGTCTGTGGTATCATCACATACCTTCAGCTATGCTGAATGAGGCGGTCAGGGTTCATACTTAGAGAGAGGTGTGATCTGAGAGAAGCTTGCTCAGAAGCCCTAGAGCTGCATCTTCTTCAAATTCGAACCTGAACAAAGACAGCAAACCTAGTTTTCCGGTCCCTCAGGGAGCCTCAGACTGAGCTGACCCAGAAACTTGAAGCAAGCTCATCACCCAAGCTCCTCATTTCTGCTTTTCTTGACAACATAGAAATACCGTTTTAGTCTGTCCAAAATGCATTTCCCCTTTCTCTGGTAACCCCCTGGAATTTGCTCACTCCTAGTTGAAATAAGTGGTTCAAGCAAGGCTGATTACCTCCTCTACCCCCAACTCAAGTCAGTGAAGGTCAGCCTCCAGGGCACTTACTAGAGCAGGGGAGAAGCGTGCCCTTTCTTCGGGGATACTAAAATGGTAGGGACCTAAGCCTGGAGGGGCTAGTCTTGCATTAGGTGGAGAACCCACTGAGAATGAAACAATAACTATGGTGCTCCTGTGACAGCTTTAGGCCCCTGGAGCTCCTACTTGTATGAGTTACTAATTCTTTTTGGTTTAAGTCCGTTTGAGCCGGAATTTCTCCTTACAACTGAGAGTTCTGGCTAATACACAGAAGCAACCCCCCAAAGAAAGGCCTTTATATCACCCCCCCCTCTCTCGCTCTTCTCACCCCTACCTTTCTGCACAAACAGATCCTCCCTCACTGGGCTATCCCAGCGATTCCCCTGCATCTCACTCTCCCCACAGAATGTTACCTCCTTGCCCCGACTGAAATCCTAAGGACTTGAGTTTCCCATGTCCCTGTAAGCAGGGGACCGTCCTCTTTGGATAGGGCCAAGTCTAGCCTACTTTTCTTTCACCCTCTGAGGGGGAAAAAAAATCCTTTTCCTTTGAGATTCATGTTACCAAGCTCACTGTTCTTTACGAATTTCCTGATAACTTAATTCACTTAGGACTTTGACACCTGTTTTACAGTCTCCCCTTCCACCTCCTTCATCATTCCAGAGGAATGTCACCATCCTATTAATAGCCTGTAAACATAGTTTATGTAGCACTTACTGTGTACCAGGCATGGTTCTAAGCACTTTACATATATTTTAGCTCACTTGACCCTTCTAGTAGCACAGGGTATTATCCCCATTTTATAGGTGTGGAAACTGAGGCATAGGAAGGCTGTTTAGACTTGTCTAGAGCTACCCAGACACTAAGTGGTAGAGTGGGTATGAGGACAGGGAATCTAATTGCAGAGTCCAGGCTCTTAATACACATGCTCGCCTGCCAGTTCCCTGTTCCTTGTAATTGTAGCATCCCCCATAATCCCCCCTCTACATTGGTCCTGGACATTTGGAAGGTCCTTGAAGAGGAGATGTCAGCTGAGGGTGGTTTGGATGGCCAATGGAGATCTGTACCTCCACTTCCTACAGCTCAAATATTTATTGTCATCTCCCATGTAAATGTACCAACTAATAGGTCCAGAAGCTGGGATGTAAGTTGGGCTGAAGACACAGCAGAAGCAAAGCAAATTTTGTATTGTGCTCCTGGTACCCCGTAAGGCCTCTTCTCTGCCCCACTAGTCCTTATTCTCTACGGGAAGTTTGCTGCATTCAGGCCAGCCCATCCTCCCTCTGTCTAGGACTGTCTTTAGAATGTGTCCCTTGTCTATATCCTTACCCATGGACTGTGTTCCTCAACCTTCTAGAAACTTTGCACAAGAGGTTCAAAACCTGTTTTCCTTCCCTCCTCTCTGTTTGGAAGAGCAGACAGAAGGAAGCCAGGGAGCAGTTTCACTATCCCAGCCAATCACACCTAGATAAGCTGCATCCAGAGTGCCTCCACCTGAAAAATCATGCTCCGCCCTCTTACCCCAACAGAATCCCACTCCTTTCCAGCCTCCTAGCTCTCATTCCAGCTCAACAACTTGCCCATTTCCACTTCCAGCTTCCCTCCTGGCTTCACAATGCCACCTAACATACTCGCCTTCCACAATCCCCAGTCCTGCCAACACATGACACCAAGCACGACTAATTAGTGCTCACAACAGCTTTAATTATAACTACTTTTTGAGTGCCTACCATGTGCTAAGCACTCTCCTAATCACTTTACAAGCACTTTATTTAATCCTCAAAACACCACCGCTAGGAGTTAGGGACCATCATGATTCTCATTTTACAGAAAGGAAAACTGAGGCACCGGGAGGTCAACGCCTGCTCAGGGTCACAACTGCGTCACTCTGGCGGGACTTTCAACCCGCATTAGCTGTCTGCTTCGCAGGATCCCAGCCACTTCCCGGCCGTCACTACCGCACTAAAATGCTGTGTCACGCTGGAGCAGCAGGTTCCCCGTTAACGTGAAAAAAACAGGAAGGAGGGAAGAGAAGAGAACCTTCGCGATAAACTCCGGAAAGGAGGCGGAGGTGCACACGCAGAAACACTTCCTGGTGATCGTTACTCAGCATTTTGTGGGGTTCGCGGGGCTGGCGGGCAGGGGTGCGACAGGACTTTCGGAGGGATCGTAGGTGGCCTCGAGCCTGGGCGCGTCCGATTAAGGCCTGGCTGGCCCCTTCCCAGGTGACCCTGTAGCTCTGGGAGTGGCCTCCGCCCGCCATGCAGAGTGCAGGCGCCCTTTACGTCACGCATCCCCACTCCCAGGTGGGGTACAGGTGGGAGGTGCCGAAGGTCTCCAGCCCAGAGGACTCCCAGGAGCTCCGCCCCACGCCCGCCCCAGCCCTGCCCCTCCGGCCCCGCCCCTGCCGGCGGTCTCGACCCATGCCGGCCGCATCCGGGAGGCGGGGCGTAGCCCAGACGCCTTGGCGGGCCCGGGAGGCCCCAGCGGGCGCGCCCCCGCCACACTTACGCGCGCGGGCGCGCGCGCCCCGCCCACCGTTGCTATAAAGGGAAACCGGGCTGCACGCTCTCCAAGCTTCGTCCGGCGCCTTGGATCCACTTCCGTATATTCCGGTGTAAGGTCGCTAGTCAGACCCCAGCAGCCAAGATGGTGAAGCAGATTGAGAGCAAGGTAAGCGTTCCGGGGCTGGCCAGGGCGCGGCGCGCAGCCCCGGCAGGTGGGGTAGGCGGTGGGCCGGAGGTGGGCAGGCCGCCCCTTCGCATCCCTGGAGGAAGGGGACGCGGCGACTCGGCCTGGGACTGCGAGAAGCCCGGGCCTGGGCGCTCCCGGGGCGGTGGAGCGTGCCCTGGAGGGCTAGGTCCGGGTAACCTATGCGCCCGGGGGATGCACGCGCGTGGGGAGCGCCCTGGAGTCCTCCATTGAAACTCCGCCCCCTCCCCACCCCAGCCGGGAAACCGCGATTGGGTAAAGGATGGAGGGAGTCTGCCTTTGGCCCCCATTTGTATCCGGACACGGGCCCGTGCAAGGAGGTGGAGGGCTCCTTGGAGAAAGCCGGGGCTTGCTGGCTGCCACTCTCTCCCCGGGGAGCGGCGTGATCCACCCGCGCTGGGTGCAGTGAGCTCCCTGGGGAGTGGATCTAGGCCGGACACCCCCGGCTGCCTCCAGCACTGCCCGGCCGCAGAGCTGACGCGTGCTGCATCCGCGCAAAGGGAGCGATTCCGGGCTGGAGACACCCCCCGAACCCCTTCGCTTGTACAAGTGCGGCCCTAGGGCCCCAGGTGGCGTCAAGGAGGTGAAGTCCGGGCCGCGCCCTCGGGACTCCTCCTCCTGCGGCGCAGGGCGTGTTTCCGGCAGCTCTGGCTTTGGAATGACTCAGTCCCCAAGTCTGGGCCCAGGGACCTTCACTGCCCTACCCATTTGTGATTCACCCACGGTGAATTTCGTGGTCGGTGGGTTTCGCTGGAGCCAGGAGTGCCCCTGAGAGCGGCCGCGCCCCGCTGTGTGCTCGTCGGCTTTCGGGTACCCAGACGGCTGTTCTGTCCTTTTAGTGAATGCCCAAGACAAAAAGTGTTCCATGTCGAGAGTTATTGCAAACTTAATACCCTCCTGCTTGGAAAACTCAGAGCCTAACTGTCTGGTGTACTGTGGCCCCTCAAGAAGTGGATGTTAAATGCAGAGGCACAAAACTGAGTGGGAGAAAACTGATGTTGCTCAAACAGTGGGACGAAACCGTTTACCCTGCGATGCCGCCCACCCCAGTAAAGCAGGGGAAAGGCGGGTGACCCGACCTGGTTTAGGTGCTGGGGTTAGCTTTGGAAATGGAAGTTTGTCTGTTAATGGTTCCTTATCTTTTTGTTCCTTTTACAACCAGAAAACATAAAGATCGTTGTAGAAAGTTTGGGAAGAGAGATCTGCTATTTCCTAGCCACAAAATAGTTGAGGTTGTTTTTATTTCTGAGCTGTGTGTTTGTCGTCTAATTTAGGCTGAACACTTTCCGTGTAATTAGAAACTTTTTGTAATCATTTCAATATCTGAAGACATTGCTGGACATTTGGGCAGTTTTCCACGCTTCAGTGAATGTTTCTGTTCATAAGGCTTTATACAGAGTTCAGGTTAGGGTCTTGAGTGCAGGGTCAAGGGATGTGAACCTTTTATGACTTACTAACAACCTTTTCATTGGTTGAAAAGAGAGTGCCTTGGGCTTCCCTAGTGGCGCAGTGGTTGAGAATCCGCCTGCCAGTGCAGGAGACACAGGTTCGAGCCCTGGTCCGGGAAGATCCCACATGCCACAGAGCAACTAAGCTTGTGTGCCACAACTACTGAGCCTGTGCTGTAGAGCCCACGAACCACAACTACTGAGCCCGCATGCCACAACTACTGAAGCCCGTGCGCCTAGAGCCCATGCTCTGCAACAAGAGAAGCCACCATAGTGAGAAGCCTGTGTACCACAACGAAAAGGAGCCCCAGCTCGCCGCAACTAGAGAGAAGCCCGTGTGCAGCAACGAAGAGCCAACGCAGCCCAAAATAAATAAATTTATTTAAAAAAAAAAAGAAAAGAAAAGAGAGAGCCTTAATATTGAGTTTTTTCCACACATTTTTATTCAGTGTCTACTGAGTGACAACAGTCTATGAGGGGAGGAGCGGGTGGTCTTCTGCGGAGTCTGGTGACCTCATCAGTAGAACATCTGAAAACCTATGAAAGGAGTGAGAAATCTTTGGTTTATATGAATTTGTCTCAGAATCCAAACACTACAAGCCTAAAATTGGTTCCTGGAGCACATTTCAGTCTTTCCCTATTTTAGTTCTCATAACTGTGGCACCTTCCTCCCCTCATCAATACCAAGAGGTACAAGGGTGACAGGAAATTCATTACCCAGAAAAACACTATGGCCTGAGGCCCAAAGCCCCTGATAATCAGTTGATCTTCAAAACTATGATCCAGAGTCAATCAAAAGCTAAGCTAATGTTTCTTATAAATATTGAGTACACTTTAGCTTTTCATCCTGATGGACATCGTGCCATGGGCCATCCAAGACAACTCTGAGGTTTTGGTAGTTTAGAGCCACTGGGATCCATTTCAGCTCCAAGTGGGTTAATGGACTATAAAAGTGAGGAGGAAGAAATAAAGTTTTTTGAAGAATGGCCACTACTATTTCTTTTCTTCTTCTTTTTTAAATAGTATTTTGTTCTTTTTTTTTTTTTTTTTTTTGTGTGTGTGTGTTACGCGGGCGTCTCACTGCCGTGGCCTCTCCTGTTGCGGGGCACAGGCTCCGGACGCTCAGGCCCAGTGGCCATGGCTCACGGGCCCAGCCGCTCCACGGCACGTGGGATCCTCCCGGACCGGGGCACAAACCCGTGTCCCCAGCATCGGCAGGCGGACTCTCAACCACTGTGCCACCAGGGAAGCCCCAGCAGGTTCTTAGTCATCAGTTTTATACACATCAGTGTATACATGTCAATTCCAATCGCCCAATTCAGCAGACCACCATCCCCACCCCCCTGCGGTTTTCCCCCATTGGTGTCCATACATTTGTTCTCTACATCTGTGTCTGAACTGCCCTGCAAACCGGTTCATCTGTACCATTTTTCTAGGTTCCACATACATGTGCTAATACACGATATTTGTTTTTCTCTTTCTGACTTACTTCACTCAGTATGACAGTCTCTAGATCCATCCACGTCTCAACAAATGACTCAATTTCATTCCTTTTTATGGCTGAGTAATATTCCATTGTATATATGTACCACACCTTCTTTACCCATTCGTCTGTCGATGGGCATTTAGGTTGCTTCCATGACCTGGCTATTGTAAATAGTGCTGCAGTGAACAATGGGGTGCATGTGTCTTTTTGAATTATGGTTTTCTCTGGGTGTATGCCCAAGTAGTGGGATTGCTGGATCATATGGTAATTCTATTTTTAGTTTCTTAGGAACCTCCATACTGTTCTCCATAGTGGCTGTATCAGTTTACATTCCCACCAACAGTGCAAGGGGTTTCCTTTTCTCCACACCCTCTCCAGCATTTGTTGTTTGTAGATTTTCTGATGAAGCCCATTCTAACCTGTGTGAGGTGATACCTCATTGTAGTTTTGATTTCCATTTCTCTAATAATTAGTGATGTTGAGCAGCTTTTCATGTGCTTCTTGGCCATCTGTATGTCTTCTTTGGAGAAATGTCTATTTAGGTCTTTTGCCCATTTTTGGATTGGGTTGTTTGTTTCTTTAATATTGAGCTGCATGAGCTGTTTATATATTTTGGAGATTAATCCTTTGTCCGTTGATTCGTTTGCAAATACTTTCTCCCATTCTGAGGGTTGTCTTTTCGTCTTGTTTATGGTTTCCTTTGCTGTGCAAAAGCTTTTAAGTTTCATTAGGTCCCGTTTGTTGATTTTTGTTTTTATTCCCATTACTCTAGGAAGTGGATCAAAAAAGATCTTGCTGTGATTTATGTCAAAGAGTGTTCTTCCTATGTTTTCCTTTAAGAGTTTTATAGTGTCCAGTCTTACATTTAGGTCTCGAATCCATTTTGAGTTTATTTTTGTGTATGGTGTTAGGGAGTGTTCTAATTTCCTTCTTTTACATGTAGCTGTCCAGTTTTCCCAGCACCACGTATGGAAGAGACTGTCTTTTCTCCATTGTATATCCTTGCCTCCTTTGTCATAGATTAGTTGACATAGGTGCGTGGGTTTATCTCTGGGCTTTCTATCTTGTTCCATTGATTTATGTTTCTGTTTTTGTGCCACTACCATATTGTCTTGATTACTGTAGCTTTGTAGTATAGTTTGAAGTCAGGGAGTCTGATTCCTTCAGCTCCGTTTTTTTCCCTCAAGACTGCTTTGGCTATTCGGGGTCTTTTGTGTCTCCATACAAATTTTAAGATTTTTTGTTCTAGTTCTATAAAAAAATGCCATTGGTAATTTGATAGGGATTGCATTGAATCTGTAGATTGCTTTGGGCAGTATCGTCATTTTCACAATGTTGATTCTTCCAATCCAAGAACATGGTATATCTCTCCATCTTTTGGTATCATCCTTAATTTTTTCCATCAGTGTCTTATAGTTTTCTGCATACAGGTCTTCTGTCTCCTTAGGCAGGTTTATTCCTAGGTATTTTATTCTTTTTGTTGCAATGGTAAATGGGAGTGTTTCCTTAATTTCTCTTTTACATTTTTCATCATTAGTGTATAGGAATGCAAGGGATTTCTGGGCATTAATTTTGTATCCTGCAACTTTACCAAATTCATTAATTAGCTCTAGTAGTTTTCTGGTGGCATTTTTAGAATTCTCTATATATAGTATCATGTCATCTGCAAACAGTGACAGTTTTACTTCTTCTTTTCCAATTTGTATTCATTTCTTTTTCTTCTCTGGTTGCTGTGGCTAGGACTTCCAAAACTATGTTGAATAATAGTGGTGAGAGTGGACATCCTTGTCTTGTTCCTGATCTTAGAGGAAATGCTTTCAGTTTTTCACCATTGAGAATGATGTTTGCTGGGGGTTTGTCATATATGGCCTTTATTATGTTGAGGTAGGTTCCCACTCTGCCCACATTCTGGAGAGTTTTTATCATAAATGGGTGTTGAATTTTGTCAAAAGCTTTTTCTGCATCTATTGAGATGATCATATGGTTTTTCTCCTTCAATTTGTTAATATGGTGTATCACATTGATTGATTTACGTATATTGAAGAATCCTTGCATCCCTGGGATAAATCTCACTTGATCATGGTGTATGATCCTTTTAACGTGTTGTTGGATTCTGTTTGCTAGTATTTTGTTGAGGATTTTTGCATCTATATTCATCAGTGATACTGGTCTGTAATTTTCTTTTTTTGTAGTATCTTTGTCTGGTTTTGGTATCAGGGTGATGATGGCCTCATAGAATGAGTTTGAGAGTGTTCCTTCCTCTGCAGTTTTTTGGAAGAGTATGAGAAGGATGGGTGTTAGCTCTTCTCTAAATGTTTGATAGAATTCACCCGTGAAGCCATCTGGTCCTGGACTTTTGTTTGTTGGAAGATATTTAATCAGAGTTTCAATTTCATTACTTATGATTGGTCTGTTCATATTTTCTATTTCTTCCTCGTTCAGTCTTGGAAGCTTATACCTTTCTAAGAATTTGTCCATTTCTTCCAGGTTGTCCATTATATTGGCATAGAGTTGCTTGTAGTAGTCTTTTAGGATGCTTTGTATTTCTGCAGTGTCTGTTGTAACTTCTCCTTTTTCGTTTCTAATTTTATTGAATTGAGTCCTCTCCCTCTTTTTCTTGATGAGTCTGGCTAATGATTTATCAATTTTGTTTAACTTCTCAAAGAACCAGCTTTTAGTTTTATCAATCTTTGCTATTGTTTTCTTTGTTTCTATTTCATTTATTTCTGCTCTGATCTTTATGATTTCTTTCCTTCTGCTAACTTTGGGTTTTGTTTGTTCTTTCTCTAGTTCCTTCAGGTGTAAGGTTAGATTGTTTATTTGAGATTTTTCTTGTTTCTTTAGGTAGGCTTGTATAGCTATAAACTTCCCTCTTAGAACTGCTGTTGCTGCATCCCATAGGTTTTGGATCTTCGTGTTTTCATTGTCATTTGTCTCTAGGTATTTTTTGATTTCCTCTTTGATTTCTTCAGTGATCTCTTGGTTATTTAGTAACATAGTGTTTAGCCTCCATGTGTTTGTGTTTTTTACGTTTTTTCCCCCTGTAATTCATTTCTAATCTCATAGTGTTGTGGTCAGAAAAGTTGCTTGATATGATTTCAATTTTCTTAAATTTACTGAGTCTTGATTTGTGACCCAAGATGTGATCTATCCTGGAGAATGTTCCATGCACACTTGAAAGTGTAATCTGCTGTTTTTGGATGAAATGTCCTATAAATATCAGTTAAATCTATCTGGTCTACTGTGTCATTTAAAGCTTCTGTTTCCTTATTTATTTTCATTTTGGATTATCAGTCCATTGGTGTAAGTGAGGTGTTAAAGTCCCCCACTATTATTGTGTTAATGTCGATTTCCTGTTTTATGGCTGTTAGCAGTTGCCTTATGTATTGAGGTGCTCCTATGTTGGGTGCATATATATTTATAATTGTTATATCTTTTTGGATTGATCCCTTGATCATTGTGTAGTGTCCTTCCTTGTCTCTTGTAACATTCTTTATTTTAAAGTCTATTTTATCTGATATGAGTATTGCTACTCCAGCTTTCTTTTGATTTCCATTTGCATGGAATATCTTTTTCCATCCCCTCATTTTCAGTCTCTATGTGTCCCTAGGTCTGAAGTGGGTCTCTTGTAGACAGCATATATATGGTTCTTGTTTTTGTATCCATTCAGCAGGCCTGTGTCTTTTGGTTGGAGCATTTAATCCATTCACATTTAAGGTAATTATCGATATATATGTTCCTATGACCATTTTCTTAATTGTTTTGGGTTTGTTTTTGTAGGTCCTTTTCTTCTCCTGTGTTTCCCATTTAGAGAAGTTCCTTTAGCATTTGTTGTAGAGCTGGTTTGGTGGTGCTGAATTCTCTTAGCTTTTGCTTGTCTGTAAAGCTTTTGATTTCTCCATTGAATCTGAATGAGATCCTTGCCCGGTAGAGTAATCTTGGTTGTAGGTTCTTCCCTTTCATCACTTTAAGTATATCATGCCACTCCCTTCTGGCTAGTAGAGTTTCTGCTGACAAATCAGCTGTTAACCTTATGGGAGTTCCCTTGTATGTTATTTATCATTTTTCCCTTGCTGCTTTCAATAAGTTTTCCTTGTCTTTACTTTTTGCCAATTTGATTACTATGTGTCTCAGCATGTTTCTCCTTGGGTTTATCCTGTATGGGACTTGCTGCACTTCCTGGACTTGGGTAGCTATTTCCTTTCCCATGTTAGGGAAGTTTTTGACTATAATCTCTTCAGATATTTTCTCTGGTCCTTTCTCTCTCTCTTCTCCTTCTGGGACCCCTATAATGCAAATGTTGTTGTGTTTAATGTTGTCCCAGAGGTCTCTTAGGCTGTCTTCATTTCTTTAGATTCTTTTTTCTATATTCTGTTCTGCAGCAGTGAATTCCACCTTTCTGTCTTTCAGTTCACTTATCTGTTCTTCTGCCTCAGTTATTCTGCTAATGATTACTTCTAGTGTATTTTTCATTTCAGTTATTGTATTGTTCATCTCTGTTTGTTTGTTCTTTAATTTGTCTAGGTCTTTGTTAAACATTTCTTGCATCTTCTCCATCTTTGCCTCCATTCTTTTTCCAAGGTCCTGTATCATCTTCACTATCTTCATTCTGAATTCTTTTTCTGGAAGGTTGCCTATCTCCACTTCATTTAGTTGTTTTTCTGGGGTTTTATCTTTTTCCTTCATCTGGTACATAGCCCTCTTCCTTTTCATCTTGTCTATCTTTCTGCAAATGTGGTTTTTGTTCCACAGGCTGCAGGATTGTTATTCATTTTATATATACATATTTTTAATTTATTTATTAGTTTTGTCTGTTGGGTCTTTGTTGCTGTGCGCAGGCTTTCTCTAGTTGTGGCGAGCAGTGGCTACTCTTCGTTGCGGTGTGCAGGCTTCTCATTGCAGTGGCTTCTCTTGTTGCAGAGCATGGGCTCTAGGCACACGGGCTTCAGTAGTTGTGGCACTTGGGCTCAGTAGTTGTGGCTTGCGGGCTCTAGAGTGCCAGCTCAGTAGTTGTGGTGCGTGGGCTTATTTGCTCCTTGGCATGTGGGATCTTCCTGGACCAGGGCTTGAACCCATGTACCCTACATTGGCAGGCGGATTCTTAACCACTGCGCCACCAGGGAAGTTCCTGCTGCCTTTTCTTGAACTCCCAACTTTAACAGACAGGCACTTTGCTAAATGCTTTACAAACCACTCTTATGCCAGTTGATTACCTTCGGAATGGGTGTGTTTAGGAAAAGAGATGCTAGATGCTGCTCTTATTTATCTGCCCCAAATACATTGTTTTCAGAATGTTTGTGTTAGTGATGGGGACCTTTATCAATCCTCACTGCTAGTTTCTGGGAGCTAGAAATTATGGTTTGCTTCTTAGTCAGATAGTAGTGAATCATTTTCACACTGATGTCTGTTTTAGGCAAACTTTAGTAACCAGAGAATAGAACTTGTCATGAAGTCTTACATATACCTGGCTCTGTGACTCATGTTCAGTGAAGCCAAAAGTTATTGCTGAAAAATATTCTAGGTTGAGAGTAACCTCACCAGTATTTACTGAGGGCCAACCATGTTCACAAAACCATGTATTCATCTGACCAGACATTGTCAATCTTTATTTCCCTGTCTTACCTGGATCTTGCAGTAAAGAATGGCTGGTTTGACCTAAAAAAAAAATCACATTAGGGAAGGCTTTGAAGGAAATTCATCTGGAAAAAATCGGTGATGGTTTGGGAAAATAATATCTGTACTTCTTACTGTGTGCACCCTCCACTACACACACACACCTCCTCACACCCAAAGGTGTGGTGTGTTTATTTGTATGCAGGTTTGTACCTGCATAACTGAAAAGGGTACAGAAGTCATGACCTACCATTCCAGGAAACACCATTTGTGAATTGTTTTCCCCGATAAACATGAGGCAGAAATTAGAAATCTAGAGAAGTAACTTGAGAGGAATTCACTTTAGTTTTTTTTTTTTTTCTTTGTTAACGGTGCTTTATTTACTTTCTTCTTTACTTGGACCAAATTTGATCTGATTCTTAGCTTTCAAAGGAGGGGGGCGGTGGTGTTGGTTTTTAATTAAACCAATGTGACTGGCATAATTTTCCCCTTGAAGAAAACCGAGACTTCAGATATAGATGTTTGTGTTTTGATTTCTCTTCATGGCCTTGGTTTTGGTCAGCACCAGCTGACTGTGGTTAAAAAAGAGTCGCCCCTTGTTAACTAGAAGGTTAGGTTGCTAGGGTTACAGTATCAAAACCATTGGTAAATTATTCAGGGAGGTTGGTGGTAAGGGATTTCTTGATCATTTCTACTAGTGGAATTTTATTCAACAAGCATTGCTTACGGAAAATAACAAAGAAAATTCCCTTCATAAGAGACTAAAACTTTTTCATTTGGTCAACAATGAAGGCAGAAATCAATGATAGTATGTATGATCTCAATTCTGGAAACTCCACTAAAAAGAGTATAAGGACATATGCTTAATGTCAACAGTGAGTGTAAGGATGTGGAGAAGGTTCTTTTCCTTGATATTTATTTTTTTGACCTTTTGGATGTTCTACCATAGACAATATTAGCTTAATCAAAAAGTTTTAGGTTTTAAAATAACTTGTGGTGTTTTAGTTGCAAGATTCTGTGCCTTTGTGACTTATTCAATTGAAGTGTGATTCCTTGGATCAATCAATGAGCATTTAGTGAATGTCTACCATATATTATACCTAGATTTGATGTGGAAACTTTTTTTTTATAAATTTTATGTTTTTTTTTTTTTTTTGGCTGCGTTGTGTCTTCATTGCTGCTCGCAGGCTTTCTCGTTGTGGCAAGTGGGGGCTACTCTTCCTTGCGGTGTGCGGGCTTCTTATTGCAGTGGTTTCTCTTGTTGCAGAGCATGGGCTCTAGGCACATGGGCTTCAGTAGTTGTGGCATGCAGGCTCAGTAGTTGTGGCGCACAGGCTTAGTTGCTCCACAGCATGTGGGATCTTCCCAGACTGGGGCTCAAACCTGTGTCCCCTGCATTGGCAGGTGGATTCTTAACCACTGCGCCACCAGGGAAGTCCAGATGTGGAAACATTTTTAATACAAATCTTTTTTTTTTTTGCGGTACGTGGGCCTCTCACTGTTGTGGCCTCTCCCATTGCGGAGCACAGGCTCCGGACGCGCAGGCTCAGAGGCCATGGCTCACGGGCCTAGCCGCTCCACAGCATGTGGGATCTTCCTGGACCGGGGCACAAACCCATGTCCCCTGCATCGGCAGGCGGACTCTCAACCACTGTGCCACCAGGGAAGTCCAGATGTGGAAACATTTTTAATACAAATGTCTATTTTCCTTTCATTTACTTAGTTTGGTGGTGGATTAACCAATTAATATTTTATATTTATGAAGACATGAATATTGATACACTGTATATATCATACTTGTTTCATCTTATCAAATAACATTATACATTAGTAGGATTTCTTCAGTTTATTTGCTTTGTTTTCCATTTTTTATTAAAAAAAATAGGCCCTGAAAGCAGGACCTCCAAATTGTTTTGTGTCGCATTTTATCAGGGCTTTTGGAAATAAACGTAACTTAACATCTGCTTTTCTCTTTCCCTTAGTATGCTTTTCAGGAAGCCTTGAACAGTGCAGGAGAGAAACTCGTAGTAGTCGACTTCTCAGCCACGTGGTGTGGGCCTTGCAAAATGATCAAACCTTTCTTTCATGTAAGTATTTATTAGCCAACTTCTGCTTTTGTAAACTGTTTGTGTGGTGGGGGTTGGTGGTCACACAGCTAGGAAAGAAGGACAGTTAGAGGTTTTGTTGTTGTTGGATCTTTGGTCTAAAAATCATAACAATTTAGGTTTGACACATACAGCCTATTGCAGACAACTTTCAGAAGTTCATTTGGTTGGCTTAAGTGGTTTTGTTTTTCTTCACAATGAAACATGGGACCTATTTGAAGTTCAGGAATCAGAGTTGATGTTTCAAATTATTTTATACCAAAAGGAGAGTTTGATTCAGGGAGAATGTCTTTTATGCTTACCTGTCCCTAAATATTTGGATCTTTAGTCCCTACTTTTAAGTTTCCATTTAAGAAGCTTGAGTGTGTTGGCTGCCATTTACCCACTGCTAAATCTTTGTGGATTTTTTTTTTTTTTCTAATTTTCTAGTCTCTCTCTGAGAAGTATTCCAACGTAGTGTTCCTCGAAGTAGATGTGGATGACTGTCAGGTACGTGGCTGGAAATTTGGAATAATGTTGAGCTTTTTGCATTGGCCTTTTTCTCTGAATTACACATTGCTTGTTCTCATATATAAGTAAAACAAACACTAGAATTACAACCCTAGTTAAAAAGTTTATTTCAGAAGAACGAGTAAGTGTGCCAATTATGAGCTTAATCCTAGATGTCAGGAGCTAAGTACATCACATCCTAAAATAAAATGGTTAAGGCATCCGTTACCCATCTTTACTAGTCACCTGTCTTTCTAAAAGCCCAAGTAATCTACCTAACATTCTGAGATGCTCAACAATCAGAAATTGAAGCGACCAAACGCCAAGATGCCTGATAGAGAGCCGAGAGAAGAATTGGGGGGAACATTTCAAGATTGGTTTAATTTAACAAATGCTTGTTTAGCACTTTGGACCAGGCGCACTGTTCTTTGTGCGTTAACAAGTATGGATTCATTTAATCCTTTGTCCTGTCATCATGCCCAGGTTGACCATGGAGTTACAGGTAGTAAGTAGCAGAGCAGGGATTTAAATGTGTGTGGGCAGGTTTGCTTAGCCCCAGCAGGGCAGGAGTGGGTTAGGGTATGAAGTGGCAACAGAGGTGCTAGACCTGGCTTCTAGTCCTGGCCCAGTGACTTCTGCTTTAGGCTCATTCTCGTATCCCTTGAGCCTTGGTTCTTCTATGACCAGATCTTAATACCTGCCCCCACCAACCTTGTAAGGTTGATTATTCATTGAGCAAACATGGAAATCCTGCTAAAGGTCCAGAAGGGTCTATAAAAAGAGTGGGGTGGGGAACGTAGGGCAGTATTTTCTAAGCCTGTGGGCACCTCCCAGTACCACATGGCTTATTCCCAGCACCTTTCTCATCTTTCTTTCTTGCCGGACAAGCTCCTTGACTTAAGCTTCACATCCTCTCCAGGAATTCTCCTCTAGTTACTCCCTTGTACGCCCAGGCTAGGTTAGTTCCCTTCCTCTGTGTCCCCCTGGTGTCCTCTGCCCGCTTTTTCCTGGATTGATGGTTGTCCAGTGGGAGGATCGTGTCCCTTATTAGCTCTGTGGGTTTGGTGAAGTTATCTGTTCTGTGCCTCAGGTTGAGCCTCTGTTAAATGGCAGTGTTAATCCAGCATCATAAGGCACTTGTCAGGATCATGAGAGATAAGACCTGTGAAGTGCTTAGAGCAGTGCCTGGCACATGATAAGCATTCAGTAAGCTTAGCTATTACTATAATGATCTTTGTGTCTGTCCTGCATTAGTCTGTCAGTTTCTTGGGATCAGGGACCCTGTCTTATTCGCCTTTGTTTCCTCTTTATCAGCACACCTGTCTGACCTGTGGTAGGTGAAGAATGAATGAATTGGTATGGTTGTCAACTAAAGTTATTCTGATGTGCCCTGGGTTTTTGTTTTTGGTTTTTTTTTTTTTCCACAGTACGCAGGCCTCTCACTGTTGTGGCCCCTCCCGTTGCGGAGCACAGGCTCCGTGGCCATGGCTCACGGGCCCAGCCACTCCACGGCACATAGGATCTTCCCGGATCAGGGCACGAACCTGTGTCCCCTGCATTGGCAGGCGGACTCTCAACCACTGCACCACCAGGGAAGCCCTGGGTTTTTGTTTTAGGTAAGAGTAGACAGCATGTGTTTGTGAAAAAACTCTTGCTCCCTATTTTAACCTAACTTATTTTTTAAAATCTCGTCACCTTAGCCAGGTGAAAATGGCACCTGGAAGGGACTAAAGAAACTGGTACTGACCCTATCAGACAGCGAGTGAATACATTTTTATTTGGAAGTACTAACATATGCTAGATCCTGCACTAAGCCCTCTGCCTACATTGTATCATTTCATCCAGGCAGTGACCATGAGAACTATTTTTATCAGCATCCCCCTAAACAGATAATGGGACTGCAACACAGAAGGGTAAAAGGTCGATTGAGGGCTTCCCTAGTGGCACAGTGGTTGAGAGTCCGCCTGCCGATGCAGGGGACACGGGTTCATGCCCCGGTCCGGGAGGATCCCACATGCTGCAGAGCGGCTGGGCCCATGAGCCATGGCCGCTGAGCCTGCGCGTCCAGAGCCTGTGCTCCGCAACGGGAGAGGCCACAACAGTGAGAGGCCCGCGTACTGCAAAAACAAAAAACAACAAAAAAAAAAAGGTCGCTTGAGGCAGAGCCTGTGGATTTGGCCCCTGTACGGTGCTGGGCCCAGGACCAATGCTTTCTGCCTCAATCCAAAACCTTTGGGAAGTAGGTGTGCAGAGCAGGCCCAGACTTCAATATGACAGCCCCTCCTTTAGATGTGGTTGTCATCCTCATCATCACCTTGAAAGTATGTAGACCTCTAGACCTTGAAGTGACCTCCTCATAAGTTGGGGACCTTTCACTTTGAGCAACATATGATTTTGTGTGTGTGTGTTTTAATACTCTTAATGACAACTTTTACACCATCTAAATAGCATTATCAACCTTTTGCAGCATTAAAAATTGAATTCCAGGGGCTTCCCCGGTGGCGCAGTGGTTGAGAGTCCGCCTGCCAATGCAGGGGACACGGGTTCGTGCCCCGGTCCAGGAAGATCCCACGTGCCGCGGAGCGGCTCGGCCCGTGAGCCATGGCCGCTGGGCCTGCGCATCCGGAGCCTGTGCTCCACAGCGGGAGAGGCCACAACAGTGAGAGGCCTGCGTACCGCAAAAAAACAAACAAACAAAAAAAAATTGAATTCCAGAACCCTTTGGTCACCCCATACACATAGCAATAGTCTGTCAGTTCCTACTTACCTGGCCATTCAGCAGAGTTAGCAGGGCAGGTGATTCAAACAAAAAGGAGTTCATTATCAATCCATGAGTTGTTTTTCCCCCATGGAATTTATGAATTATATGAGTGGATCTTCTTTTTGTTGCTTTGGAACGCTGTAGGTAAAACCATCCCCTGATTTTGGCTCGAAAAGCATCAGATGAGGGATAAAAATGACATCAATTCATTATTTTGAGTATTAGATCATATCATTAAATAGATGGAATATCTTAGGACTGAACTTGTTCTTATATTTTTTATGCAGATAATTCCTGTCCATGCAGACTCAGGGTACTTAATGTTTATAGTATCTTTGGGGCAAATAGCACCTAGTTTTAATAGAAAAATCTCTAAACACTTGGGCTGGAAGAGATTATCTTTTAGGTGTAATAGATTCAAATGGACAGTTAGGAGGCATGGACATATAATGTGGTACACACACACAACAACTCTGTATGCATAGCGAAGTGCGAATACTACTTTTGAAAATGATAGACTGACCTTATTTCCTTAACAGCAGACTCTACTCCCACCTCTACAGAGTATGATACTTATAAGATCAAAAGAAACAAAGTAACTTAGGCCTGATAGTTTTGCAACCTTTTAGGATGCCATGTGTTTCCATTATGATGACAACAGCCAGGAATGAGTTAATAACAGGTGACAACAGCAGATTTAAAGTTATTTTGGCTGTACAGAGTGCTGAACTAGAAACCAATGAAACAAAAGTTTATAAGGTAAAATGTAGCCTCGTTACACTTACTAATAAAAACTAATAAAAATCTGAGATGGGCCAAAACTATAGGGATGGAGAACAGATTGGGCGGGGTGGGGGCTAAGGGGGAGTGTTTGACCACAGAGAAGCTACTGAGGAAGTTTTATGGGAATGAGGGAAGTGTTCTGCATCCTGATTATGGCAATGTTTATATGACTACACAAGTTCCAGATTGTTTATTTTTTAAAAAATGGCAGGACCTGGGTCTGTCATTAGAGAGTGGCTAGCTTTCTGTTTTTAAATGAGGGAAGTGATAAACTTGAGATCAAGAATGTTTTTAAAACCTCAAAGGTAACTACTAAACTGTGCATGCCTTTCAAATCACTACAGGAATGGGCAAATTGGTCCATAGAACAAGTAATAGAAAACTAAAGAAAAAAAAAAAACAGGAACAGAGGCAGTAGAGATCAAATATTAGTTATAGAACTACTAACCTTTGCTGAGGTCCATAAAAGATTTTAATAGATGGGTATACTGTCTTGCAGGATGTTGACTCGGTATTATTAAAATGCTAGTTAGTACTCTTAGATTCATCCAACATTTTCGGGAAATTGATCATGACGTTCTGAAATAATGTAGTCAGGAAACTCCTGGAAAGTATTTTAAAAAACTAATTAGGAGGGAAGTCATAGAGGATGGGAAAGGGCAGGCCCCATAAAGTACATTAGCAGCAATAATTAAAACAGTGTGGTCTTGTAACCAGAGTAGGTATGTAGCTCCATGGACCAGACTAAAAAGTCCAAAAAAGTAGAATCAAATCTATTAAACCATGTATTAACAATTAACCATTTGGGGTTAAGATGTTGCATCTCTACCTCATTCTTTACCCCCAGATACAATCTAGAAGAAATCCAAACATAAAAATTCTAGAAAATACTGAACACGTAGAAGAGAGATACACTGTCAAGCACATTAACTGCCCCATTTCTTATATTCTTAAGAATTTGATTAACTGTTTTTCTCTGTGGCCGTTGCAGAAATGGGCCTGAACAGTTCACTCACCGAACTGGAGTCTCTTTCTAAATCCAATAAAGCACAGGCTTTCAGTGACTGGCGTAGGGAAGGGCAGATGGATCCTGTTACATGAAAAGTCTTAAACTGGATGTCAAAAATCATGATACATACTGATACACTGACACATTCAAATTAGGAGGTGGTTTAATCATGTGTATCCAGAGCCTTTAAAGTGAATATTTTCATTACCTTAGCAATGCTTACTTTCTTGGGTGGGGATGGACCCATAGTGTAGAGATGCTTAGGCAAAATCTGAGCCTTTTACATATCGACCAGCAGATGCGTTAAAATGATCCATCCATACAGTGACAGCTTTCGGACCATAAAAGGTGAGATTATACTTATCTAAATAATTAAAATTGAAAATGATCTTCTTAAACCGAGCAACTTTAAGGTTTTTTGCCGTGGGACGCATCTGAACTTATTCACAAGAATGTGCATAACCTAAAAGCCCAGTGTGGTGGATTCAATTATGGTACAGAATCCTGCGTCACCTTTAAAAAAAAATCACTTTCATACCCAATGAGAGAGAATTCTTAATGCTTTAACTAAAAATTTACCATGTAAAGACTTGACTGCAATTTTTTTTAATTTATTTATTTTTGGCTGTGCTGGGTCTTTGTTGCTGTGCGTGGGCTTTCTCTAGTTGCAGTGAGCAGGGGCTACTCTTCTTTGTGGTGCGCGGGCTTCTCGTTGCTGTGGTTTCTCTTGTTGCGGAGCATGGGCTCTAGAGCACAGGCTCAGTAGTTGTGGTGCACGGGCTTAGTTGCTCCACGGCATGTGGGATCTTTCCGGACCAGGGCTCGAACCCGAGTCCCCTGCATTGGCAGGTGGATTCTTAACCACTGTGCCAGCAGGGAAGCCCTTGACTGCAATTTTAAGACATAAAATGTATGAACATGACTTAAAAAACACTTCAAGTCTTTCTCAAAGCATTGACACCACTTCTGAGCATTTATCTTGTTTCTAGTTTTTTGTCTTATTTTATTGTAAGTTAGGCAGTTGTACCAATGCAGGAATGCTAAGCTCTGCCTAGGAGAGGTATAAGGCATCCAGAATCTGAGAACAGCAATTAGACTATCATTTCCATTGATTGGGACCCTGTATTTTCTGCTGATAAAGCTTTGGGATTAGCTTTTTCATCTAAAGGTTGTGATCAGTGTTGTGATGTTGGTGTGCTCGAGCAAGGAGGTGAGCTCAAGGTCCTTGTACTCCTTCTTCCTTACTTATCTCCAGGTCCTGTTTTGCATGCTTTCATATGTGATGCGGGTCAGTTGCACCCCCTGTATGTTGCTATGATTAGAAGTGGTGGAAAGGGTGGCTCACACTTTCCAGACCACTGCCCTCCCACTGTGGGTATTATAAAAACAAAACTGACACCTACCTCTTTTGAGGCTTCTGCCCGCTGCCTGCATGAAAGATGGTATCCAACTGGCTGCTTACAAGTGTCAGAAAGAGACTGCACTGAACTGCTGCTCTCCAAGTGCTGGGAGGGGCCGGCCCCGTGTTCCCAAATATTCAAGCAATTCAGAGATTTTTTTTTTAAGCGTTTACATGAACCAAGTAACATATCTAGACCAGCTTCAGCCCCCTAGACAACCAGTTTCCAACCTTTTAGCTAAACCAGTCCTTCTACCCTTCTAACTTGTCTTCTTCTGGTTTCCCGATTACTCATCCTCAAGGTCCAGAACCTTGACATGTGCAGCTCATCGTCTTCCTGTCAACTCTCCACCCCATTTTCCATCCTGGATTCTCATACTACAAGGGAATTTCTGGAATTGTACATTGGTACAATTAAAATGTTATGATCTTCATTTGGATGGTCTTATCACAGGTTCCTGGTAATTTCCTCATGGCTGTTGCTTTCAGTGAGTACTTAGTGCCTGGAATGTAGTAGACATTCAGTACATACTAGCCATTTTATTGCAGCCATTACTGCCCTTGTGCTTTTTGTTGCCCATCATTTAAAGAAAAAGTAAAGGTTATCTGGAAACAGCAGTGTCCACCACCCTTCCTGCCCAAACTGGCAACAGGACACATGCAATTTCATAAAGACATAAAACCACACTTTTCTTCCCGTCAGAGGAACAGGTGGTTAGGCTGGTGTGCTACCATGACTGGTGGCTCAATCTAGGAACCACTCCTTTTTTTGCGGGGGGGCCATGCAGCCTGGCATATGGGATCTTAGTTCCCCAACCAGGGATCGAACCCACGCCCCCTGCAGTGGAAGCTCGAAGTCTTAACCACTGGACTGCCAGGGAAGTGCTAGGACCACTCCATTTTTAATTCCCATGCCCCTTACTCCCGAATCCCCAACTGGAAGTCACCACAGTGTTTTTAGCTGACCTTCCTTCCTTTCCTGTGAAAGTTCTTTGGTTTCCGTGGTCTGCTTCTCGGAGTTCTGCCTCCATGGTTGGTGTCCTCCACAGCTTTTGCTGCTCAGTTAGGGCTGTGTGGTTCTTTCTTCACTTCTCTCCTGATCCTCTTTGCAGTGCCAAGCTGATGTACTTGATCCCTAATGTACCTGTTCACTTGAAACTCTTGTCCAAACCAAACCATTTTCATGGCATTCCCCCCGCCCCAAACCTGGTGTGAACAAGGTGTTGACAGGTAGGGGTTATAAAACAATAACCGAAAAACCAGTGTGGAGCTGTCCCTGTCGATCACCATGACTTTATTCTTGAACAGGTCCTTTGTATAAGTTGTTCCTCTCCCTAACTCTAAACTCTCGCCTATATGATCATCATCTATGTACCTCACTCCAGTACAACTGGGAGTAATTCGATTAAACAATTTGAGTCACTGTATAGTATCTGATTCTAGTATCTCTCAACGACGAAAGTACATATTCATTAGAATTGTAATTGAGAATATAACCAATTTGGCTTTTGTGCTGCCACTGTAGTCCTTGTTTAAGCATATAAAAATTGGCACAAAGTCCTAATGCTGAGTTCTGGGTACATAACAGGAAAAAGAATCTGGTTCTAGATCACGGGTACCAGGGCTCAACACTCCTCATGGTCTTATTTTTATCTTCTTTCTATATCTCCCTTCTCCCCAGGATGTTGCTTCAGAGTGTGAAGTCAAATGCATGCCAACCTTCCAGTTTTTTAAAAAGGGACAGAAGGTAGGTACATCTGACCTGGAAGACAACCAGCTGGGTAATAGGAAAGCATGGTGTATAAAAGAAGAAACAGAAGTGACTTACCCTTCACATGGGAAGCACATCCCCATTTTTTCCTTTTAAGAATATTTAAATATGTCATTCTTCATTAAGTACATAATGTGACATCTCATTGATAATTGATCTTTGCTAAAACTAAAATCACAGGGATTTGGTGATTAATCCCTGTGATTGGTGCTTCATATTTATATCACAGTGCATTTATCTTTGTTCAGAGGTATTTGTGTAAAAAAAACTGAATCTTGACTTTTGAGGGGTTTTTGTTTTTGTTTTTAACTTTAAAAAACTGGGTGTTATCCATGGATGTAAATTTTAAATAAGCTTGTACTTCCTCTCCTCCCCAGGCCCATTCTGTGGTCCTATCTGATATACAAAATAGGGATGCAATGCTACTTCTAATGGCAATTCAATATTCTCTCAACAGGTGGGTGAATTTTCTGGAGCTAATAAGGAAAAACTTGAAGCCACCATTAATGAATTAATCTAATCATGTTTTCTGAAGACATGACCAGCCTTTGGCTGTTTAAAACTTGTAATTTTTTTTATTTACAAAAAGGAAGGATCAAGTGTGAAGACTATATACCTAACTGCCATCTGATAAGTGACAATAAAATATTAACTGTACCCTTTTTAAAACTGTCTGGTGTCTTTGCATAGTTTTCAAAATAAATGAAAACTGGCCATTTGATGATATGTAATGTCCTAGTTATTTTCATATGTTCTTGATCACTTTTTTTTTTTAACCTTGTAGGCCACTGATGATTGAAGATTTTTCATGTACTTCTAGGAAATCTTGTTGGAGGCAATGCACAGATAATAGAGTAATATGTTAAAATTCTGTTATTATTTTTGACCTTATGCACAGAGAAAGTATTTTTTGTTCTAGCAAGCAGATCTCCTATGCTCTCTGAATGGTCCTCATGACCAAAATTGATGTCTGCCCATGAAGGAATTGTTTATCTCTGGTTTCAGATTCCTGTCCCAAAGGTTACAGTGAGGTGCCAATTTTGCTAATGGTAAAGGAGTTCTGTTATCTGTTAGGAATTCTTCATAGGTGGCTCACAAGGGAGTTCCCACAAACATTACTGTGGGAATTTGATTCTCTCAAGTATCTAAGAAACTGGTTTTATAGGCCAGATAGACTTTCCAACCTAAGCAGTAAAGAGTGTGGACATTACTGTTAATTTCATTCAAAGAACATTGTTTCTTGTGTTCTAGACCCAAAGGGCTGGAGGAATGCTTGCAGAAATAGTTTCTAAATTTGTACAGTAAAAAATCAGAATTAAATCATATGCCCCTCACCATCCTAATATTAATTTAATCTTTGCAACAATCCTATGAAGTAGGCACTGTAATCCCCACTTCCCAGTGAGGAAACTGGCAAAGAGGTTAAGTAATATCCCCAGCATCACATTAGTCAGTGGAGGATACGTGAGTCAAACCAAGTGAGTCTGGAGCCTGAGTGCATGCTCAACTATTACACTGCTGCTCAGTGTAACAATGTAATAACTAGGTAAAATGATGGGCCCTTAGCTGGGTTTCTTTCCTCATCTGAAAATCAGGATACTGAACTTAGATGAACTTTCAAAATATTAATTGAATGCTTATTATGTACCAGGCACTGTGCTAGGCTAGGGATATAGCTGTGAATAGGACACCCTTCTCATAGAGCTTACATTCTAGAAAGGGAGGCAAACTAATGAATAACAGACTGTGGAATATACTATGAGGCCAAAACAAATGGGCACAGTAATTGAGACTAATAGGGGGACCTGCTTGGGATGGAATGGTTCTGACAAGAGACTAAGCTGAGACCTGATGGTGAAAAAAGACTGGCCAGCAAAGAGCCAGGCACTCTACTTCCCAGCAGAGAGAACAGCATGCAGCAAGACCGAGTCAGAGAACTTGGTACATTGTAGACCCAGCAGAGATGCATGAAATAGAGGCAGATGGTGGCAGCACCCAGTCATCCAAGGCTTGTTCTAGGTGCAAAGGGAAGACATTGAAAGGTAAGCCTGAAGTAACATGCTTGGATATTAAGAGTTCATTTTGGCAGCTGTATTGAAAATGGGTTGGAGAAGGAGGCAAAGAACTAGAAAATCATTTAAGCTTTGGCATTTACCTAGGCCAGAGATGATGATGCCTGTGATTGGTTGATGGTGGGAGAGAGGGAACAAAGTGAGTATGGACTCAACATTTAGGAAAGACAATCCGAGGGACGTGTAGGAGTAGGATTCTAGCTTAAGTACCAGGTTTTTGACTTGAGCAAATGGGTGGTTGGGGTGCCATGTAATGAGTAAGCTAAGGATGGGGGGCGGGCCCAGGTTCTCTTGAGACATGTTAAGACATGCTTTGGTGGTGTACATTTAAGATGATGTTATGCAGACTGTTGGGTACTAGCCTGGACTGGAATAGGAATTTGAAAGATGTAATGTAGATGGCTCTTAAATGTGTGAGATCACCCAGGAAGAGAATCCAGAGTAAAGAGGGCTCAAGACAGCTTGATGAGCTCCCAACATTTAGAGACCAAGTAGAGCGGGAACCAACAAAAGAGACATAATGGAAGCCAGAGGGGAAGGAGGAAAACCAAGAGGGTTTTATCCCAAAAGCAAAAAAAAAATTTCAAAAAGGAAGGTGTGTCAATTATCAAATGCTGTTTTGAGACTAAGATGACAGGAAAACAAAGTGGAGAGTGATTGTGACAAAATTCTTATGGAAGGATAGGGATGGAAGCCAGGTTGGTGAGAACTGAAGAGTGAGTGATCAGAAATGACCCAGAAATCACACTTTTCATATCCATCCTAAACAAAGTATCATTTGGAAAGAAAAATGTCCAAGGATGATTGTTGCAGCATTGTTTATGGCAGCATGAAATTGGATCTCCATCAATAGAGAAATAGTTGAATCCAATATGATAAATCCTTTCTAGGTAATATAGAATGTGAAATATAGAATGTGAAATAAAATTCATATTTATGGCAAGACAAGAAAAATCTAAACATAAAAGTTCTTCTCTGCCCTTTGGCCTCCCCTTTCCCCTCATTGTGCATTGTGTATCCACATGATGCATTGACCAAACCTCCCCCATCAGCGGGAATACCTGCTCAACCGTAAACAGCAACATTCACCTAGCATCAGTAAGACAACTTCTTAAAAGATAATATTTCTTCTTGATCTTGTAAAGGGTCACATGACCTACCGCAATGGCACTTAAATCTGGATTATGTAAACTGTCATTAATGCACCATTTAATGTACAGCCCTCTGTCTAAAAAAACATAAATAAACTGTCTTGACTTCTAACGGGTGGAAGAGTTCTCAGAGCTTTCTGAGATGCTCTTCCTGGGTTATAATCCTCAAATTTAACTGGAATAAAATTTTCCAGTTGTTTCTTAAATTGATTAATTTTTCATCAAGAATAAAGAGTTATTAATACAGAAATAGGAAAATTTCAAAGTCACTGAGTGAAAAAAGTTACAGAATGTGAACAATACAGAACAGTACAATTTTATTTGTGTAAAACACAAGACATGCTAGATACCTCAGTAGGTAAATATGCGTGTAAATTAACATGAGAAGATCTTAAAGGAAACATTTCTAACCAGAGCAGTGACTTATGGAGAGGAGGGTACGTAGAGATTGATTCAGTTTTATCCATAAATGTTCGGATTTTTCATAACAAAAATGTACTCATGCATTACTTACAAGGTAAAAAAATTTAATAGATTGTAAAGACGGGGAAGCAGGGTCTGTAAAACTCGTGCAAAAATTTCTCTAGAGCTGAGAGATACAATTAATAGACATTTTCTGTATAAGTGGGTTTGCTAGCATACAAATGGAAATGATACAGAAATAGAGATCAATTTTGTGGGAAAAAGGATTCCTGAAAAGGAATTCTTTGTGTAGTCAAGAAAGAAAGGGGGAAAAGATCAGCTGTTGAGGAGAGGGGGAAGATGGCGGAAAAGTAAGACGCGGAGACCACCTTCCACCCCGCAGATACATCAGAAATACACCTGCACATGGAACAACTACAGAACACCTACTGAACGCTGGCAGAAGACCTCAGACCTCCCAAAAGGCAAGAAACTCCCCACGTACCTGGGTAGGGCAAAAGAAAAGAATAAACAGAGACAAAAAGAATAGGGACGGGACCTGCACCAGTGGGAGGGATCTTTGAAGGAGGAAAGGTTTCCACACACTAGGAAGCCCCTTCAAGGGCGGAGACTGCGGGTGGTGGAGGGGGGAAGAAGCTTCAGAGCTGCGGAGGAGAGCATAGCAACGGGTGCGGAGGGCAAAGCGGAGATTCCCGCACAGAGGATCGGTGCCGACTGGCACTCACCAGCCCGAGAGGCTTGTCTGCTCGGCCGCCGGGGCGGGCGGGGCTCGGAGCTGAGGCTCGGGCTTCCATCAGAGTGCAGGGAGAGGACTGGGGTTGGCGGCGTGAACACAGCCTGAAGGGGTTAGTGCACCACGGCTAGCCCCGGGAGGGAGTCCGGGGAAAAGTCTGGACCTGCCGAAGAGGCAAGAGACTTTTTCTTCCCTCTTTGTTTCCTGGTGCGCGAGGAGAGGGGATTCAGAGCGCCACTTAAAGGAGCTCCAGAGATGGGCGCGAGCCGCGGCTGAAAGCGCGGACCCCAGAGATGCGCATGAGACGCTAAGGCTGCTGCTGCCGCCACCAAGAGGCCTGTGTGCGAGCATAGGTCACTAACCACACCTCCCCTCCCGGGAGCCTGTGCAGCCCGCCACTGCCAGAGTCCCAGGATCCAGGGACAGCTTCCCCAGGAGAACACACGGGCGCGCTTCAGGCTGGTGCAACGTCACTCCGGCCTCTGCCACTGCAGGCTCGCACCTCATCGTGCCCCTCCCTCCCCCGGCCTGAGTGAGCCAGAGCCCCCAAATCAGCAGCTCCTTTAACCCCGTCCTGTCTGAGTGAAGAACAGACGCCCTCCGGCGACCTACATGCAGAGGCGGGGCCAAATCCAAAGCTGAGCCCCGGGAGCTGAGCGAACAAAGAAGAGAAAGGGAAATCTCTCCCAGCAGCCTCAGGAGCAGTGGATTAAATCTCCACAATCAACTTGATGTACCCTGCATCTGTGGAATACCTGAATAGACAACCAATCATCCCAAAATGAGGAGGTGGACTTTGAGAGCACGATTTATTATTTTTTCCCATTTTCCTCTTTTTGTGAGTCTGTATGTGTATGCTTCTGTGTGAGATTTTGTCTGTATAGCTTTGCTTTCACCATTTGTCCTAGGGTTCTACCCGTCCTTTTTTTTTTTTTTGGTTTGGTTTTGTGTTTTATTTTTACTTTAAAAACTTTTTTCTTAATATTTTTTATTTTAATAACTTTATTTTCTTTTATCTTTATTTTATTTTCTTTTATCCTCCTTCATTCTTTCTACTTTTTCTCCCTTTTATTCTGAGCAGTGTGGATGAAAGGCTCTTGGTGCTGCAGCCAGGAGTCAGTGCTGTGCCTCTGAGGTGGGACAGCCAACTTCAGGACACTGGTCCACAAGAGACCTCCCAGCTCCACGTAATATCAAATGGCGAACATTTCCCAGAGATCTCCATCTCAACACCAACACCCAGCTTCACTCAACGACCAGCAAGCTACAGTGCTGGACACCCTACGCCAAACAATTAGCAAGACAGGAACACAACCCCACCCATTAGCAGAGAGGCTGCCTAAAATCAACTCCACAGACACCCCAAAACACACCACCAGATGTGGACCTGCCCACCAGAAAGACAAGATACAGTCTCATCCACCAGAACACAGGAACTAGTCCCCTCCACCAGGAAGCCTACACAACCCACTGAACTAACTTTAGCCACTGGGGACAGATACCAAAAACATCAGGAACTACAAACCTGCAGCCTGCAAAAAGGAAACCCCAAACACAGTAAGAAAAGCAAAATGAGAAGACAGAAAAACACACAGCAGATGAAGGAGCAAGATAAAAACCCACCAGACCTCACAAATGAAGAGGAAATAGGCAGTCTACCTGAAAAAGTATTCAGAATAATGATAGTAAAGATGATCCAAAATCTTGGAAATAGAATAGAGAAAATGCAAGAAACATTTAACAAGGACCTAGAAGAACTAAAGATGAAACAATCAATGATGAACAACACAATAAATGAAATTAAAAATACTCTAGAAGGGATCAATAGCAGAATAACTGAGGCAGAAGAACGGATAAGTGACCTGGAAGATAAAAGAGTGGAAATAACTACTGCAGAGCAGAATAAAGAAAAAAGAATGAAAAGAATTGAGGACAGTCTCAGAGACCTCTGGGAAAACATTAAATGCACCAACATTCGAATTATAGGGGTTCCAGAAGAAGAAGAGAAAAAGAAAGGTTCTGAGAAAATATTTGAAAAGATTATAGTTGAAAACTTCCCTAATATGGGAAAGGAAATAGTTAATCAAGTCCAGGAAGCACAGAGAGTCCCATACAGGATAAATCCAAGGAGAAACATTCCAAGACACATATTAATCAAAATGTCAAAAATTAAATATAAAGAAAACATATTAAAAGCAGCAAGGGAAAAACAACATATAACACACAAGGGAACCCCCATAAGGCTAAGAGCTGATCTTTCAGCAGAAACTCTGCAAGCCAGAAGGGAGTGGCAGGACATATTTAAAGTGATGAAGGAGAAAAACCTACAACCAATATTACTCTACCCAGCAAGGATCTCATTCAGATTTGATGGAGAAATTAAAACCTTTACAGACAAGGAAAAGCTGAGAGAGTTCAGCACCACCAAACCAGCTTTACAACAAATGCTAAAGGATCTTCTCTAGGCAAGAAACACAAGAGAAGGGAAAGACCTACAATAACAAACCCAAAACAATTAAGAAAATGGGAATAGGAACATACATATCCATAATTACCTTAAATGTAAATGGATTAAATGCATTGACTGGCTGAATGGATACAAAAACAAGAACCATATATATGCTGTCTACAAGAGACCCACTTCAGACCTAGAGACACATACAGATTGAAAGTAAGGGGATGGAAAAAGATATTCCATGCAAATGGAAATCAAAAGAAAGCTGGAGTAGCAATTCTCATATCAGACAAAATAGACTTTAAAATAAAGACTACTAGAAGAGACAAAGAAGGACACTACATAATGATAAAGGGATCGATCCAAGAAGAAAATATAACAATTGTAAATATTTATGCACCCAACATAAGGAGGAGCACCTCAATACATAAGGCAAATACTAACAGCCATAAAAGGGGAAATCGACAGTAACACATTCATAGTAGGGGACTTTAACACCCCACTTTCACCAATGGACAGATCATCCAAAATGAAAATAAATAAGGAAACACAAACTTTAAATGATACATTAAATAAGATGGACTTAATTGATATTTATAGGACATTCCATCCAAAAACAACAGATTACACACTTTTCTCAAGTGCTCATGGAACATTCTCCAGGATAGATCATATCTTGGGTCACAAATTAAGCCTTGGTAAATTTAAGAAAATTGAAATTGTATCAAGTATCTTTTCCTACCACAATGCTATGAGACTAGATATCAATTACAGGAAAAGATCTGTAAAAAATACAAACACATGGAGGCTAAACAATACACTACTTAATAACGAAGTGATCACTGAAGAAATCAAAGAGGGAATCAAAAAATACCTAGAAACAAATGACAATGGAGAAACGACGACCCAAAACCTATGAGATGCATTAAAAGCAGTTCTAAGAGGGAAGTTTATAGCAATACAATCCTACCTTAAGAAACAGGAAACATGTCAAATAAACAACCTAACATTGCACCTAAAGCAATTAGAGAAAGAAGAACAAAAAAACCCCAAAGTTAGCAGAAGGAAAGAAATCATAAAAATCAGATCAGAAATAAATGAAAAAGAAATGAAGGAAATGATAACAAAGATCAATAAAACTAAAAGCTGGTTCTTTGAGAAGATAAACAAAATTGATAAACCATTAGCCAGACTCATCAAGAAAAAAAGGGAGAAGACTCAAATCAATAGAATTAGAAATGAAAAAGAAGTAACAACTGACACTGCAGAAATACAAAGGATCATGAGAGATTACTACAAGCAACTCTATGCCAATAAAATGGGCAACCTGGAAGAAATGGACAAATTCTTAGAAATGCACAGCCTGCCAAGACTGAATCAGGAAGAAATAGAAAATATGAACAGACCAAGCCCAAGCACTGAAATTGAAACTGTGATTAAAAATCTTCCAACAAACAAAAGCCCAGGACCAGATAGCATCACATGCAAATTCTATCAAACATGTAGAGAAGAGCTAACACCTATCCTTCTCAAACTCTTCCAAAATATAGCAGAGAGGGGATTCCCTGGTGGTGCAGTGGTTGAGAGTCTGCCTGCCGATGCAGGGGAAACGGGTTCGTGCCCCGGTCTGGGAAGATCCCACATGCCGCGGAGTGGCTGGGCCCGTGAGCCATGGCCGCTGGGCCTGTGCGTCCGGAGCCTGTGGTCCGCAACGGGAGAGGCCACAACAGTGAGAGGCCCACATACCGCAAAAAAAAAAAAAAATATATATATATATATATATATATATATATATATATATAGCAGAGGGAGGAACACTCCCAAACTCATTCTACGAGGTCACCATCACCTTGATACCAAAACCAGACAAGGATGTCACAAAGAAAGAAAATGACAGGTCAATATCACTGATGAACATAGACGCAAAAATCCTCAACAAAATACTAGCAAACAGAATCCAACAGCACATTAAAAGGATCATACACCATGATCAAGCGGGGTTTATTCCAGGAATGCAAGGATTCTTCAATATATGCAAATCAATCAATGTGATACACCATATTAACAAATTGAAGGAGAAAAACCATATGATCATCTCAATAGATGCAGAGAAAGCTTTCGACAAAATTCAACACCCATTTATGATAAAAACCCTGCAGAAAGTAGCAATAGAGGGAACTTTCCTCAACATAATAAAGGCCATGTATGACAAACCCACAACCAACATCATCCTCAATGGTGAAAAACTGAAACCGTTTCCACTAAGATCAGGAACAAGACAAGGTTGCCCACTCTCACCACTCTTATTCAACATAGATTTGGAAGTTTTAGCCACAGCAATCAGAGAAGAAAAGGAAATAAAAGGAATCCAAATTGGAAAAGAAGAAGTAAAGCCGTCACTGTTTGCAGATGACATGACACTATACATAGAGAATCCTAAAGATGCTACCAGAAAACTACTAGAGCTAATCAATGAATTTGGTAAAGTAGCAGGATACAAAATTAATGCACACAAATCCCTTTCATTCCTATATACTAATGATGAAAAATCTGAAAGTGAAATCAAGAAAACACTCCCATTTACCCTTGCAACAAAAAGAATAAAATATCTAGGAATAAACATACCTAAGGAGACAAAAGACCTGTATGCAGGAAACTATAACAATGATGAAAGAAATTAAAGATGATACAAACAGATGGAGAGATATACCATGTTCTTGGATTGGAGGAATCAACATTTTGAAAATGACTCTACTACCCAAAGCAATCTACAGATTCAATGCAATCCCTATCAAACTACCACTGGCATTTTTCACAGAACTAGAACAAAAAATTTCACAATTTGTATGGAAACACAAAAGACCCCGAATAGCCAAAGCAATCTTGAGAACGAAAAATGGAGCTGGAGGAATCAGGCTCCCTGACTTCAGACTATACCCTACAAAGCTACAGTAATCAAGATAGTATGGTAGTGGCAGAAAAACAGAAATATAGATCAATGGAACAGGACAGAAAGCCCAGAGATAAATCCATGCACATATCACCTTATCTTTGATAGAGGAGGCAGGAATGTACAGTGGAGAAAAGACAGCCTCTTCAATAAGTAGTGCTGGGAAAACTGGACAGCTACATGTAAAAGTATGAGATTAGATCACTCCCTAACACCATACACAAAAATAAGCTCAAAATGGATCAAAGACCTAAATGTAAGGCCAGAAACTATCAAACTCTTAGAGGAAAACATAGGCAGAACACGCTATGACATAAAACATAGGCAGAACACTCTATGACACACCTCCTAGAGAAATGGAAATAAAAACAAAAATCAACAAAGGAACCTAATGAAACTTCAAAGCTTTTGCCCAGCAAAGGAAACCATAAACAAGACCAAAAGACAACCCTCAGAATGGGAGAAAATATTTGCAAATGAAGCAACTGACAAAGGATTAATCTCCAAAGTTTATAAGCAGCTCATGCAACTCAATAACAAAAAAACAAACAACCCAATCCAAAAATGGGCAGAAGACCTAAATAGACATTTCTCCAAAGAAGATATACAGACTGCCAACAAACACATGAAAGAATGCTCAACATCATTAATCATTAGATAAATGCAAATCAAAACTACAATGAGGGGCTTCCCTGGTGGCGCAGTGGTTGAGAGTCTGCCTGCCGATGCAGGGAACGCGGGTTCGTGCCCCGGTCCGGTCTGGGAGAATCCCACATGCTGCGGAGCGGCTGGGCCCATGAGCCATGGCCGCTGAGCCTGCGCGTCCGGAGCCTGTTCTCCGCAACGGGAAAGGGCACAACAATGAGAGGCCCGCGTACCGGAAAAAAAAAAAAAATTGGGCTTCCCTGGTAGCGCAGTGGTTGAGAGTCCGCCTGCCGATGCAGGGGACACGGGTTCGTGCCCCAGTCCGGGAAGATCCCACATGCCACGGAGCGGCTGGGCCCGTGAGCCATGGCTGCTAAGCCTGCGCATCCGGAGCCTGTGCTCCGCAACTGGAGAGGCCACAACAGTGAGAGGCCCGTGTACCGCAAAAAAAAAAAAAAAAAAAACTACAATGAGATATCATCTCACACCAGTCAGAATGGCCATCATCAAAAAATCTAGAAACAATAAATGCTGGAGAGGGTGTGGAGAAAAAGGAACACTCTTGCACTGCTGGTGGGAATGTGAATTGGTACAGCCACTATGGAGAACAGTATGGAGGTTCCTTAAAAAACTACAAATAAAACTGCCATGTGACCCAGTAATCCCACTACTGGGCATATACCCTGAGAAAACTATAGTTCAAAAGGAGTCATGTACCAAAATGTTCATTGCAGCTCTATTTACAGTGGCCCGGAGATGGGGGCAGCCTAGGTGTCCATCATTGGATGAATGGATAAAGAAGATGTGGCACATATATACAATGGAATACTACTCAGCCAAAAAAAGAAATGAAATTGAGCTATTTGTAATGAGGTGGATGGACCTAGAGTCTGTCATACAGAGTGAAGTAGGTCAGAAAGAGAAAGACAAATACCGTATGCTAACACATATATATGGAATTTAAGAAAAAAATGTCATGCATAACCTAGGGGTAAAACAGGAATAAAGACACAGACCTACTTGAGAATGGACTTGAGGATATGGGGAGGGGGAAGGGTAAGCTGTGACAAAGCAAGAGAGAGGCATGGACATATATACACTACCAAACGTAAGGTAGATGGCTAGTGGGAAGCAGCTGCATAGCACAGGGAGATCAGATCAGTGCTTTGTGACTGCCTGGAGGGGTGGGATAGGGAGCATGGGAGGGAGGGAGACGCAGGAGGGAAGACATATGGGAACATATGTATATGTATAACTGATTCACTTTGTAAAGCAGAAACTAACACACCATTGTAAAGCAATTATACTCCAATAAAGATGTAAAAAAAAAAAAAAAGAAAAGAAAGAATTGGGGGGGGGGGAGCTTTCAGGAGACAAGATGGAGGAGTAGGAGGACCTTGAGCTCACCTCCTCTCATAAGCACACCAAAATCACAACTGCTGAACAACCATTGATTTAAAAGACTGGAATCAGGCCTTCCCTGGTGGTGCAGTGGTTGAGAATCTGCCTGATAATGCAGGGGACACGGGTTTGATCCCCGGTCTGGGAGGATCCCACATGCCGTGGAGCAGCTAGGCCCGTGAGCCACAACTACTGAGCCTGCGCGTCTGGAGCCTGTGCTCCGCAACAAGAGAGGCTGCGACAGTGAGAGGCCTGTGCACCGCAATGAAGAGTGCCCCCCCCCGCCACAACTAGAGAAAGCCCTCGCACAGAAATGAAGACCCAACACAGCAAAAATAAATTAATAAATATACTCCTACCCCCAACATCTTCTTAAAAAAAAAAAAAAAAAAGACTGGAATCTACCCAAAAAAGGTATTCTACATCTGAATACATAAAGACGAAATCATGAGACAGTAGGAGGGGTGCACTTGCAATATAATCAAATCCCATACCACCTGGGTGGGCAACCCATGAACTGGAGAATAATTATATCACAGAATTTCTCCCACAGAAATGAGAGCTCTGAGTCCCATGCCAGGCTCCCCAGCCTAGGGGTCTGGCAGCAGCAGAAAGAGCCCTTAGAGCATTTGACTTTGAAGGCCAGTGGGGCTTAATTGCAGGAGCTCCACAGGATGGGGGGAAACAGAGATACCACTCTTGGAGGGTGCACACAGAGTCTTGCACACACTGGGTCCCGGGGCAAAAGCAGTGCTTCCATATGAGCCTGGGCCAGACCTACTTGCTGGTCTTGGAGGGTCTCCTGGGGAGGCAGGGGGCAGCCGTGGCTTCCCTGGGGTCATAAAGGCTGGTGGCAGACATAGCAGGGTCCTATGTGAACTCTGGCTGGAGGCACATTTCGGGTCCTTGGCACCGAGACTTGGCCCCACCTAACAGCCTGTAAACTCCAGTGCTGGGACGCCTCAGGCCAAACAACCACCTGGGCAGGAACACAGCCCCAGCCATCAGCAGACAGGCTGCCTAAAGATTTCCTGAGCCCACAGCCACCTCTAGACATGTCCCTTGACACGGCCCTGCCCACCAGAGGGTCAAAACCCAGATCTACCCATCAGTGGGCAGGCACCAGAAGCAAGAAAACTACTATCCAGTAGCCTGCAGAGCTGAGTCTGCACACACAGGTCAGAACCTACCCTGGGACCAACTGGTCCCTGCCCCTTGGGTGACCAGAGGGGATTGTACTGCTGGGACACATAGGACATCCCCTATGGAGGGTCACTTCTCCAAGGTTGAGAAATGTAACTAAGCTACTACATATATAAGAATCCGAATAGAAATTTATACAAAATGAGAGAGCAAAGGAATACATTCTAGATGAAAGAACAAGATAAAACCCCAGAAGAACAACTAAGTGAAGTGGAGATAGCCAATCTTCCCGAGAAAGAGTTCAGAGTAATGATTGTAAAGATGATCCAAGAACTTGGGAAAATAATGGATGCAGAGAGTGAGAAGTAGCAAGAAGTTTTTAGCAAACAGTTAGAAAATGTAAAGAACCACCAGAGTTGAAAATACAATAACTGAAATAAAAAATACACTAGAAGGAATCAATAGCAGAGTAACTGAGGCAGAAGAACAAATCAGTGAGCTGGAAGAGAGTGTTGGAAATCACTATCACAGAACAGAATAAAGAAAAAAGAATGAAAAGAAATGAGAAGAGTTTAAGAGACTTATGGGACAATGTCAGACGCACAAACATTCGTGTTATAGGGGTCCCAGAAGGAGAAGAGGGAGTGAAAGGGCCTGAGAAAATATTTAAGAGATAACAGCTGAAAACTGCCCTAACACAGGAAAGGAAACAATCACTTCCACTCAAGTCCAGGAAGCACAGAGTCCCATACAGGATAAACCCAAGGAGGAACATGCCAAGATACATACTAATCAAACTGACAAAAATTAAAGACAAAGGAAATACTAAAAGCAACAAAGGAAAAGAAATAACATACAAGGGAATCCCCATAAGAATATCAGCTGATTTTTCAGCAGAAACTCTGCAGGCTAGAAGGGAGTGGCATGATATATTTAAAGTGATAAAAGGGAAAAACCTACAACCAAGAATACTCTACCCAGCAAGGCTCTCATTCAGATTTGACAGAAAATAAAAAGCTTTACAGACAAGCAAAAGCAAAAAGCATTTGGCACCACCAAACCAGCTTCACAACAAATGCTAAAGGAACTTCTCTAAGTGGAAAAGAAAAGGCCACAACTAGAAATGCAATTACAAAATGGGAAAGCTCACCAGTAAAGGCAAATGTACAGTAAAGGTAGGAAATCATCCACACACAAATATATCAAAACCAGTAATCATGAGAGGAGGAGAGTATAAGTGCAGGATATTTGAAATGCATTTCAAATTAAGACATCCACAACTTAAAACAATCATGTAGTATATATAGACTGCTATTTCAAAACCTCATGGTAACTGCAAACAAAAAGTCTATAACAGATATATACATGAAAAAGAAAAAATAATCCAAACACAACACTAAAAATAGTCATCAAATCACAAAAGAACAAAAGAGAAAAGGAAGAAATAAGACCAAAGAAACAAATGCAAAACAATTAACAAAATGGCAGTAAAAACATACATATCAATAATTACCTTAAATGTAAATGGATTAAATGCTCCAACCAAAAGACATAGACTGGCTGAATGGATACAAAAACAAGACCAGTATATATCAATATGTTCTCTACAAGAGACCCACTTCAGATCTAGAGACACATACAGACTGAAAGTGAGGAGATGGAAAAAGATATTCCAAGCAAAGGGAAATCAAAAGAAAGCTGGAGTAGCAATACTCATATCCAAAAAAATAGACTTTAAAATGAAGAGCATTACAAGAGACAAAGACACTACATAATGATCAAGGGATCAATCCAAGAAGAAGATATAACAATTGTAAATATATATGCACTCAACACAAGAGCACCTCAATATATAAGGCAAATGTTAACAGACATAAAAGGAGAAATTGACAGTCACACAATAATAGTGGGGGACATTTATATCAACGGAAAGATCATCCAGACAGAAAATCAATAAGGAAACACAGGCTTTAAATGACAAATTAGACCAGATGGACTTAATTGGCATTTATACGTTCCATCTGAAAGGAGAATACACATTCTTTTCAATTGCACATGGAACATTCTCCAGGATAGATCACATGCTGGGCGACAAAGTAAGCCTCAGTAAATTTAAGAAAATTGAAATCAGATCAAGCATCTTTTCTGACCACAAAGCTATGAGATTAGAAATCAACTAGAAGAAAAAAACTGCAAAAAACAAAAACATGGAGGCTAAACAACATGTTATGAAACAACCAATGGATCACTGCAGAAATCAAAAGAGGAAATCAAAAAATACCTAGAGACAAATGAAAATGAAAACATGATGATCCAAAACCTATGGGACACAGCGAAAGCAGTTCTAAGAGGGAAGTTTATAGTGGTACAAGCTTACCTCAGGAAGCAAGAAAAATCTCAAACAACCTAACCTTACACCTAAAGCAACTAGAGAAAGAAGAACAAACAAAACCCAAAGTTAGCAGAAGGAAAGAAATCATAAAGATAAGAGCAGAAATAAATGGCATAGAGACCAAGAAAACAATGAAAAGATCAATGAAACTAAAAGCTGGTTCTTTGAAAAGATAAACAAAATTGATAAAACTTTAGCCAGACTCATCAAGAAAAAAAGGGAGAGGGCTTAAATAAATAAAATTAGAAATGAAGGAGAAGTTACAACTGACACAACAGAAATAAAAGGACCATAAGAGACTACTACAAGCAACTATATGCCAGTAAAATGGACAACCTAGAAGAAATGGACAAATTCTTAGAAAGGTACAATCTTCCAAGACTGAACCAGGAAGAAATAGAAAATATGAACAGACTAATTACAAGTTCTGAAATTGAATCTGTGATTTTAAAACTCCCAAACAAAAGTCCAGGACCAGATGGCTTCACAGGCAAATTCTAACATTTAGAGAGGAGTTATTCCAAAAAAATTGCAGAGAAAGAAACACTTCTGAACTCATTCTATGAGGCCAACATAACCATACCAAAACCAGACAAAGATACCACACACACACAAAAAAAGAAAATTACTTGCCAATATCACTGATGAACATGGATGTAAAACTCCTCAACAAAATTCTAGCAAACTGAATCCAACAATACATTAAAAGGATGTTACACCACGATCGAGTGGGATTTATCCCAGGGCTGCAAGGATTTTTCAATATCCCCAAATCAATCAGTGTGATACACCACATTAACAAACTGAAGTATAAAAACTGTATGGTCCTCTCAACAGATGCAGAAAAAGCATTTGACAAAATTCAACACCCATTTATGATAAAAGCTCTCAGAAAGTGGGCATAGAGGGAACTTACCCCAACATAATTAAGGCCGTATATGACAAACCCACAACTAACATCATACTCAGCAGTGAAAAGCTGAAAGCATTTCCTCTAAGATCAAGACAAGGATGTTCACTCTTGCCCCTTTTATTCAAAATAGTTTTGGAAGTCCTAGCCACGGCAATCAGAGAAGAAAAAGAAATAAAAGTCATCCAAATTAGAAAAGTAGTAGTAAAACTGTCACTGTTTGCAGATGACATGATACTACACATAGAAAATCCTAAAGATGCCACCAAAAAACTACTAATGTTCATCAATGAATTTGGTAAAGTTGCAGGTTACAAAATTAATATACAGAAATCTGTTGCATTTCTATACACTAACAACCAAAGATCAGAAAGAGAAATTAAGGAAACAATCCCATTTACCATAGCATCAAAAAGAATAGAATACCTAGGAATAAACCTATGCAAGAGAGCAAAAGACTTTCTCTGTAAAGTATAAGACACTGATGAAAGAAACTGAAGACCACACAAACAGATGGAAAGATATACCGTGTTCTTGGATTGGATGAATCAATATTGTCAAAATGATGATATTACCCAAGGCAATCTACAGATTCAATGCAATCCCCATCAAATTACCAATGGCATTTTTCACAGAAATGAACAAAAAAAGTTTTAATTTGTATGGAAACACAAATAGCCAATAGCAATCTTGAGAAAGAAAAATTGAGCTGGAGGAATCAGGTTCCCTGAATTCAGACTATACTACAAGGCTACAGTCATCAAAACAGTATGATACTGTTGCAAAAACAGAAATATAGATCAGTGGAACAGGATAGAAAGCCCAGAAATAAACCCACACACTTATGGTTAATTAATCTATGACAAAGGAGGCATCTATACAATGGAGGAAAGACAGTCTCTTGAATAAATTGTGCTGGGAAAATTGGACAGCTAAATGTAAAAAAAATGAAATTAGAACACTCTTTAACACCACACACAAGAATAAACTCAAAATGGATTAAAGACCTAAATATAAGATGGCTACAATAAAACTCTTAGAGGAAAATATAGGCAGAACACTCTCTGATATAAATCGCAGCAATATCTTTTTTGATCCATCTCCCAGAGTAATGGAAATAAAAACAAAAATAAACAAATGGGACCTAATTAAACTCAAAAGATTTGCACAGCAAAGGAAACCATAAACAAAATGAAAAGACAACCTACAGAATGGGAGAAAATACTTGCAAATGATGCAACCAACAAAGGATTAGTCTCCAAAATTTACAAACAGTTCATGCAGCTCAATATCAAAAAAACAAAAACAAACAACCCAATCAAAAAAATGGGCAGAAGACCTAAATAGACATTTCTCCAAAGAAGACATACAGATGGCCAAGAGGCACATGAAGATATTCAACATCGCCAATTATTAGAGAAATGCAAATCAAAACTACAATGAGGTATCACTTCACACGAGTCAGAATGGCCATCAACAAAAAATCTATAAACAATAAATGCTGGAGAGGGTGTGGAGAAAAGGGAACTCTCCTACACTGTTGGTGGGAATGTAAGTTGGTGCAGCCACTATGGAAAACAGTATGGAGGTTCCTCAGAAAACTAAAAATAGAATTACCATATGATCCAGCAATCCCACTCTTGGGCATATATCCAGAGAAAAACTTGGTTCAAAAGTACACATACACCCCAATGTTCATTGCAGCACTGTTTACAATAGCTAAGACATGGAAGTAACCTAAATGTCCATCAACAGATGAATGGATAAAGAAGATGTGATATATATACAATGGAATGTTACTCAGCCATAAAAAAGAATGAAATAATGCCATTTGCAGCAACATGGATGGACCTGGAGATTATCATACTAAGTGAAGTAAGTCAGACAGAGAAAGACAAATATCATATGATATCACTTATATGTGGAATCTAAAAAAAAATGATACAAATGAATTTTATCTACAAAACAGAAACAGACTCACAGACTTAGAGAATGAACTTATGGTTACCGGGGGGAATGCAGGGGTAGGGATAGACTGGGAGTTTGTGATTGACATGAACACACTGCTATGTTTAAAACAGATAACCAGGCTTCCCTGGTGGCGCAGTGGTTGGGAGTCCACCTGCCGATGCAGGGGACGTGGGTTCGTGCCCCGGTCCGGGAGGATCCCACGTGCTGCGGAGCGGCTGGGCCCATGAGCCATGGCCGCTGGGCCTGCGCATCTGGAGCCTGTGCTCCGTGATGGGGGAGGCCACAGCAGTGAGAGGCCTGCGTAACACACACACACACACAAAATAATAAACAGATAACCAACAAGGACCTACTGTAAAAAAAAAAAAAAAATTCCATCACACGTACTCTTATGAGAAAAAGGCAGAGAGATATGGCACACACACAGAAGAGGAGGCCAGGTGAAGGTAGAGTCAGAAGAAGGAGTGATATGACCAGAGGCAAAAGAATGCTGGCAGCAGTAGAAGTTGGCAAGGAACTGAGTCTCTCCTGGAACCTTTGTGGGGAACATGGTGGCCATGCTGATTCCTTGATTTCAGCCCAGTGAAACGGATGTTGAACTCCTGGTCTCCAGAACCATGTGAGAATAAATTTCTGTTGTTTTAAGCCAGAAAAATAAACAAACTTAAAAGCTTTTGGACAGCAAAGGATACCATAAATAAAACGAAAAGACAACCCACAGAATTGGAGAAGACATTTGCAAACGAAGCAACCAACAACGGATTAATCTCTAAAATATACAAACAGTTCATGCAGCTGTATGTCAAAAAAACAACCCAAGCTGAAAATTGGCAGAAGATCTAAGAAGACATTTCTCCAAAGAAGACAGACAGATGGCCAAAAAGCACATGAAAAGATACTCAACATCACTAATTATCAGAGAAACACAAATCAAAACTACAATGAGGTATCAGCTCATGCTGGTCAGAATGGCCATCATCAGAAAGTCTGCAAACAATAATTGCTGAAGAGGATGTGGAGAAAAGGAAACCCTCCTACACTGTTGGTGGGTATGTTAATTGGTACAACCACTATGGAGAACAGTATGAAGGTTCCTTAAAAAACTAAAAATTGAGCTACCATATGATCCAGGAATCCCACTCCTGGGCATATATCCATAGAAAACCATAATTTGAACATATACATGCATCCCAATGTTCACTGCAGCACTGTTTACAATAGCCAAGACATGGAAGAAACCTAAATGTCCATCGAAAGATGAATGGATAAAAAGATGTGGTACATATATAAAATGGAATATTATTCAGCCATTAAAATATGAAATAATGCTATTTGCAGCAACATGGATGAACCTAGAGATTATCATACTAAGTGAAGGCAGACAGGAAAAGACAAATATCATATCACTCATATGTGGAATCTAATTTTTAAAAATGATATAAATGAACTTATTTACAAAACAGAAACAGACTCACAGATTTTGAAAACAAAATATCGTTACTAAAGGGGAAATGTGGGGGTTAGGGAGGGATAAATTAGGAGCTTGGGATTAACATATACACACTACTATATATAAAACAGATAACCAGCAAGGACCTACTGCATAGCACAGGGAACTCTACTCAATGTTCTGTAATAACCTTTATGGAAAAAGAATCTGAAAAAGAATGAATACATGTATATGTATAAATGAATCACTTTTCTGTACACCTGAAACTAACACAACATTGTAAACCAACTATACTCCAATAAAATTTTTAAAAAAGAAAGTCATGAGGACCTAAATATATGAAGCAAATATAATATATATTTGGGACAAATAGACAGTAATGCAATAGTAGTAGGGAACTTTAATGCCCCACTTATGTCAATGGGTAGAACAGACAGAAAATAAGTTAACGTTGACCTTTAATGACATGTTAGACCATATAGACCTGACATATAGTAACATTCTATCCACAACAGAATACACATTCTTAAAGGGCACATGGAACATTCTTCAGGATAGATAACATGCTAAGCCACAAACCAAACCTTGTTAAGTTTAAGACTGAAATTATATCAAGCATCTTTTCTGACCACAATGGTATGAATCCAGAAATCAATTAGCAGAAGAAAACTGGAAAATTTACAAATACATAGAGATTAAATGACATGCTACTGAACACCAATGGAACAAAGAAAGAGAAATCAAAAACTACCATGAGACAAATGAAAATGGAAATACAACATACCAAAACTTATGGGATGCAGCAAAAGCAGTTCTAAGATGGAAGTTCATAGTGATAAGTGCCTACCTCAAGAAACAAGAAAAATCACAATAACTACACATCAAATAAAGAATAAGTGAAGCCCAGCACTAGTAGAGGGAAGGAAATAAAGAGCAGAAATAAATGAAATAGAGACTGAAATGAAAAAAGACAATAAGAAAAAAAGAAAAGGAAACCAAGAGCTGGTTCTTTGAAAAGATAAACTGACAAAACTTTAGGTAGACTCACCAAGAAAAAGAGAACTCAAAATCAGAAATGAAAGAAGAGACATAACAACTGATACCACAGAAATATAGAGTATCATAAGAGACTACTTCGAACAATTATACATAAATTGGACAACCTAAGGGAAATGGATAAATTCTCAGAAACAAAAAACTTTCCAAGACTGAATCATGAAGAAATAGAAAATCTGAACAGACCTATTACTGATAAGGAGATTGAATTATAAATCAAAAACCCCTAACAAGAGTCCAGGACCAGATGGCTTCCCTAGTGAAATCTATGAAACATTCAAAAAAGAAATAATACCAATCCTTCTCAAACTCTTCCAAAGAAGTAGACGAAAACTAATTTTACCCTGATTAGGCCAGCGTTACCCTGATACCAAAACCAGAAAAAGACACTACAAGAAAATTACAGACCAACATCCCTGATGAATATAATGCAAAAATCCCTAACGAAATATTTGCAAACCAAATTCAACAGTGCATAAAAGGATTATACACCATGATCAAGTGGGATTTATTCCAGGGACGCAAGAATGGTTCAACATATGCAAAATCAATGTGATATACCACATTAACAAAATGAAGGATAAAAACATATGATCATCAATAGATGAAGAAAACGCATTTGACAATATTCAAGATCCATTTATGAAAAAAAATTTTCCAAAAAGTGGTGCAAAGGGAACATACCTCAATATAATAAAGGCTATATATGACAAGCCCACAGCTAACATTATACTCAGTAGTGAAAAGCTGATCAGGAACAAAACAGGATGCCCACTCTCACCACTTTTATTCAACAGAGTACTGGAAGACCTAGCCAGAACAATTAGGAAAAAAAAAAGGTAAAGGGCATCCAAATTGGAAAGGAAGAGGTAAAACTGTCACTATTTGCAGATGACATATTATATATAGAAAACCCTAAAGACTCAACTAAAAAATACTGTTAGAATAAGTGAATTTAGTAAATTTATAGGATACTAAGACATATGGATCTGTTGCATTTCTGTACACTAAAAAATTATAAGAGAAATTAACAATCCCATTTACATCAAATAGAATGGAATACATAGAAATACATTTAACCAAGGAAGTAAAAGACCTGTACACTGAGAACTATAAGACACTGATGAAGAAAACTGAAGGCACAAATCAATGAAAAGATATTCTGTGCTAATGGACTGGAAGAATATTGTTAAATGGAATATTGTACATTTTAACACTACCCAAAGCAATCTACAGATTCAAAGCAATCCCTATCAAAATTCCAATGGCATTTTTCACAGAAATAGAACAGACAATTCTAAAATTTATATGGAAGTACAAAAGACCCCAAAGAGCCAAAACAATCTTGAGAAAGAAGAACAAATCTGGAGGCATCACACTCCCTGATTTCAAACTGTATTACAAAACTATATTAATCAAAACAGTACAGTATTGGCATAAAAATAGACATATAGGGCTTCCCTAGTGGCGCAGTGGTTAAGAATCCTCCTGCCAATGCAGGGGACACGGGTTCAAGCCCTGGTCTGGGAAGATCCCATATGCTGTGGAGCAACTAAGCCCGTGTGCTGCAACTACTGAGCCTGCACTCTAGAGCCCACGAGCCACAACTACTGAGCCCACGAGCCACAACTACTGAAGCCCACGCACCTGGAGCCTGTGCTCCACAACAAGAGAAGCCACCGCAATGAGAATCCTGCACACTGCAACAAAGAGTAGCCCGCGATTGCCACAAGAGAAAGCCCGTGTGCAGCAACGAAGACCCAATGCAGCCAAATTAATTAATGAGTTAATTAATTTTTTAAAATCGACATATAGATCAACAGACCATAATAGAAAACCCAGAAATAAACCCATGCGTAAAGATGCATGCAAATTTAAACCAGATTGTGGGTTTGGGAATAGGAGGGTGGAATTTCCATCCGGTAGTTTCTATTTTCTAAGACGGAAATGGGATGAGAACAAGTAGGCAATTTTAAGGAAAATGTATGAATTAGTAGTCTTCAAAATGAGGAAGCAGAGCGCAGTTTCTGGGCAGGGTTGAGTGCCCTATGAGAAGTTTGTTAGCATTTCAAAGCCCTGCTCTGTGCCTCTCCAGTCACATTCAGCTGCTTCAGTGCAGGCAATCAAAGGTGGAGAGTCAAAGTACAAGCAGGAATGCGTCTTAGGTGAGTCCAATAGAGGGAGGACACAAAGGAGTTGGTAGGATTTTCAAAGCATTGATTATACTGGTACAGAACAGAATCAAGCTTAGATGAGTAGAGAAGAGAAACCAGAAAGAAGAGGGTGAAGATGGTGAAAAAGTGATGCGTTTGGGGAAAGAAAGGTGACAGTGGGAGTGACTGAGTAAGCAAACTAAAAAGATAGAAGATGGTGGGCAGAGTGGGATTTAAAAAACAGATTTTAGAGGTAATACATTTTCTAAGGAAGACAAGGGTTAAGGTGACCATCAGAGGGTAGTGAGATGTGAGTAGAGGAAGATGGTCAGAACTCAGTGGGTTAAGGATCGGAGACCAGGAGATTAGATGGGTTGCTGAGAAGAATATGGGAATAGGAACAGAAAGCAACTTTGAGGTAAACCATCTTCAGTGAATGAAGGGGTGTGATAAGGAGGGTAAGAATGGCATGAATAAGTCTCAAAGGAGTGGGATGTTTTGCAAGAAAAATTGGTTTGTATGGGGGTATTGGGGACAAGTGAAATCCCCAATCACCTCCCTATCTGAGGTCTGTGGGGTATAAAAGGCTGGGAAGGGAGACCCTTTAGGTGATTCCTGTTAAGGAAGGAGGTGATGTTCCAAGAACACACTGAAGATACTGAGAGGGGTCCTGATGTAGATTCCAGGAGATACCATGAAAGGGACGGGGAGGCAAGGAGAAAGGTTGGGGCAGTCTTTGGTCAGATAGGGGCGTGGCTCTCAATCTAGACAGCACATTGGAATCAACTAGAGAGCTTTAAAGAAAATACACTGGGTTCAACATCCAGAGGTTTTAACTGGTCTTGGGTGTTGCCTGGACACCAGATGATCGGATATGCAGCCAAGGTTGAGAATCACCAGTTGAGGAGATGTACAATACAGCCAGGGGATGAAGGGGCACTGGCTGAAGCTCGGACTTCTGACAGTGATTGTGGTCAATGGGTTTCATTCTGATAGTCTCTTAGAGTGAGACAGACAAACACCCAAATTGTTGCAGAAGATCATTAACAGATAACCTTTTAACTTCAGAAGCATTTTAGGAGATGAACATAAATAGGTGGTCTTTCTTCCTCCCCTTCATAGAGTTTTATAGCTCTTTCCTGCCAACCTCCAGACAAAATCTCATAGTTGCTAAGCTTCATTGCTTTACTGCGGACCAAGTGGTTAGGATGCTTCATAATTGGATGTATACATTGTTAGCTATTTAAAATATTAAAGATGTTAGTACTCACTAAAGATTCTATAAAAATCTCAGTAATTGGACAATATAATTGTCACATAAGATGTTTTGTCCAAAGTGGATAACTAATAAATCTAGAGATAATAGTAAGCACTTTACATTTGTTACCAAACTCATGTCATAATGAAGGTGAATACAAGATTTACAGTTCCACAGGATATAGAGTAACTAGGGTCATGAAAAGACGGCAAATATAGTATTCCATTATGTGGATATCCTGTAATTTATAGTATAGCACACTGGTCTAGAGTTGTTCATGGTCTAGCAGGGGAAAAAGATCAAAACAATAATCATCTGACTTATCAGATTATTAAGGGCTCTGGAAAAGAAAGTTATTCTGTCTAGGAATTGAGAAAACCCTTAACAAAGGCGGTGGTGTTTGACTAAAGCCTAAGGGAAAGAAAAAACGCACCCAGGGCATCCCAGAAGTAGCATGGGCTTAGTGGCATGGTGGTAGCTTTGGAGAAGGGCAAGGAATCCAGCTTGAATTTGGAGCAAAGCAACAGATGAAGTCACAAGGGAAGGCTGGGACCTTGAAGGCCTTTGAAATAATTTGGCTTCAAGGTCCTTGCTTCCTAATGTATTTTATGTCACAGTACACACAAAAACAATACTTGAACAGCCCACTGGGTTAAAGAACAAAGGTTTTGGGGACACCTACATGTGTCTTAGTTAAATACTAATATTTTTATTTTAAATAATTTAAATATAAAAACCAAATACAAACTATTAGGAAGGATATTAAATATTGAATTTGTGTAAAACTTCCACAAAAACCATCCTAGTTTAATGTGGAACTTCAAGCTTGTTTTCATGAACTTTTTAAAGGTTCACAGGTGAAATATAAGACACATGTGCAAATATAAATAGAATTATTCTAAATGTATTATTCTGAGGTCTGCTCCTTGCACTCAATTTAATGCTTCTGAGTGTCACCCATGTTAATATACAAAACTGCAGATCATTTGTTTTCCTGACTGTATAGGATTCCATTATATGGCTACACCATAATTTGTCCATTTCACTGTTATGGAACTAGGCTTAGTCTCGGTTTTTATTTATACACAATGCTGCCATGAACGAAGTTCTTTAAGGTATATGTGTGAAGTGGAATCGCTGGGACATGGGGTGGTGCTTCTCAAACATTTGTGTGCACATGAAATCACCTGGAGATCTTAAGATGCTAATTGCTTCAAGTAGGTCTGAGGCAGGGTCTGGGATTCTGCAGTTCTAACAAGCTCTCAGGTGATGCCAATGCTGTTGACCCATGGACCACACTTTGAGCGTGAATTTGCTCAATCTTAGTAGATAATGCCAGTTTTACCAGGTACTTACAGGAATAAGAGTTCTTGTTACTCCACATACTCACCAATACTTAGTATTCTCAGATTTTTAAATTTAAATGAGAGTAAATCCAATTTAGTGGCTGTGCAATCACATTTTCTGGTTTTCTTTTGCATTTCTGTGATTTCTAATAAGCTTTATTATTATTATTATTTGTTTGCCTGCGTTGGTTCTTTGTTGCTGCATAAAGGTTTTCTCTAGTTGCGGCAAGCGGGGGCTACTCTTCCTTGCTGTGCATGGCCTTCTCATTGCGGTGGCTTCTCATCGCAGAACACAGACTCTAGGTGCGCAGGCTTCAGTAGTTGTGGCTTGTGGGCTCTAGAGCGCAGTCTCAGTAGTTGTGGCACACAGGCTTAGTTGCTCCGCAGCATGTGGGATCTTCCCAGACCAGGGCTCAAACCCGTGTCCCCTGCATTGGTAGGCAGACTCTTAACCACTGCACCACCAGGGAAGTCCCATGTTGGGCGTTTTTAATATGCTTAATGGCTACTCAGATTTTCTCTTTCATGAAGCACTTGTTAAAGTCTTTTCCCCTCTTTTTCTACTGTTTATTCTTTTTATTGATTTTTTCAGCATTCTTTTTCCATTCTAGATACCAGCTCTTTATTGATTTTATATTGCAAATATGTTCTCAGCTTGTGAATTTTCACCTACTTTGCAGACTTTTTTGAGTAAACAGAAGTTCCTAACTGTAATATTGTTGAAAACTTGAGGTCAAGTAGATAATTGCCTTTAATATTTGGGAACTTTTTTTTTGATAGGTTATACTACACATAACAATTCTTATCACGCTTTTTAAAGTTTTCTCTTCATATTATAGCTAGTAACCGTCAACCAGAAACCAAACAAAAAACACTTTAATCACACAAGTAGGCGATAAAACTTTAAACAATGGAACAACCAACATCTGAAATAGTATTTAAAAGAAACACGTCTTCTTCCTCTTTCATTGCACAACACAGTGTTAAAATTTACTGGGATATGCCAAGAGATTTCAAATCCATTTTCATGTCTTCAAGCCATATCTTTCAAAATGGCAATGCAACTTATTTCTAGAACACACATGCACAGTTGGAGTAGTCACCCTGTAGCCATGTGGAGGGCACATCAACCACTATCGTGCAAAAGCATCAAACACATGTGAAGACAGAGATCTGGGGGCTACTGCTGGCAGCTGGTCCTTCCACCCACCCCCCCACCCCGAGCCTGCATCACATCCCTTTCCCAACTAGCCATACCTTGGGGTTGAGCTTCCTGGGCACCTGGGCCATGTTCTCCTTCTGCATCTCAATAGGTACCTCTCTGCAGTGGGCAGTGGCAAACACAGAGTGGAGGAGAAGACAAATGTGACTCAGCTCGGGCTACCATCCAAGGAGCCACGGAGACACTACTTATACTGGAGCTCATGTGGCCTCGAGCAGCCTGATTACTGGTGGATCAACATTTTGTGCCACACCTGTAGCCTGTTTGCCTTCTCTGGGATACAGGCTGGGAAGCTCTGCTTGAGGAAAGAACTCTTAGAATAATTTAAGGCAGGGCAAAAGGGCCATGGGAGGTAGTGGATGGACTGGAACAGTCATTCTCAACCCCAGCTGCACGGTCAGATTTACTGGGTTGGCTTTATTGTTATTCTGGAATCTGAGGCCCCACTCCCAGGGAGTCTGATATAATTGCTATGGGGGAGGCACAGGCATCAGTAAATTTTTAAAAGTTCTCCAGGTGATTTAAATGTGCAGCTGGTAATGAGGATCACATTAGCATGCCTCAGGGTGGGGATGTCAGTGGGGAATCTACGCTGTGAAAAGCTGGAGGACCCGAAATGCTCCCGTGCATGGAGTTGAGGAGGAGATGCTGGTGTAGACCAGTATTTTCAAACACAGATTCCTGGGCTTTACTGATATAATTAGAATTTCTGGGGGTGGGACCCAGTGATTCTGCGCTTTGTTTTATTTTGCGGTACGCGGGCTTCTCACTGTTGTGGCCCCTCCCGTTGCGGAACACAGGCTCTGGAGGCACAGGCTCAGCAGCCATGGCTCACGGGCCCAGCCGCTCCGTGGCACATGGGATCCTCCCGGACCGGGGCACGAACCCGTGTCCCCTGCATAGGCAGGCGGACTCCCAACCACTGTGCCACCAGGGAAGCCCCTGATTCTGCGTTTTAAATAAGCTCTTTCTAGGCGATTCTTAGAACACTAAAGTTTGAGAAGTGATAGATATTCTGGAGGTAGAACCTACAGGATTCTATCATTACCTACAGGTATGAATATAAAGATGAAAAAACTGACTTTAATAATTCACCAGAGGGACTTCCCTGGTGGTCCACTGGTTAAGACTTCACCTTCCAGTGCAGAGGGTGTGGGTTCGATCCCTGGTCAGGAAGCTAAGATCCCACATGCCTCGTGGCCAAAAAATGAAAACATAAAACAGAAGCAATATTGTAACAAATTCAATAAAGACTTTAAAAATGGTCCGCATCAAAAAATCTTTAAAAAAAAAAAAAGAGTTCACCAGAGAATTAAACACCCCCAAAGAGATATGTGCATGTATTCACCAAAAGGCATGCACTGGAATGAGCCTCAGTGAAACCAGTGAAGAATGTATCTGGCCCCCTTCAGAGAATTAATATACCACTGCTCTTGTAAGCCTCAGTTCTGAGTTTGTTTGTGTTGCCACAATCTAAGTGGAGCTGTGACATATTTGGGTCACTGCTCATGGAGGAACTGGGTGTTATTTTAGAGTGCAGGAAGGAATTGGGTGGAAAAAGCAATAGGTAAGAAAAAAGAATAATATGTATCGACTCTTTTTTTTTTTAACTTGAAGTATAGTTCATTTACAATGTGCTAGTTTCAGGTGTACAGTACAGTTTTATATATATATATATATATATATACATATTTTTTTCAGATTCTTTTCCATTATAGGTTATTACAAGATACTGAATATAGTTCCCTGTGCTATACAGTAGGTCCTTGTTGTTTATCTATTTTATATATAGTAGTGTGTATCTCTTATTAACCTATCAACTCTCCTCAGCCTTGAGGTGGTTGATTCTTCCATTACAAAGTATCATTTACCTGTAAAGCTAGAGGTTTCTTCTTCTTGCTCCCCTTTATGTTTCAATTCTCAGTTCCTGAGGTACTCACAAAATAGTGTAGTGTTTGCAACAGTTGCACATGGTACCCCAGGAACATTTGCAGTATTACAGAATTCATATTGCTCTTGAATTTGTATATAAATATATAGGCCTACAGGTAACATAAGAACTGTGACATTAATGATTAAATCTTTACATTGGCAAGTAGATGGACATTGACTACTAGGATTGAGCAGTTTTATTTTTTACAAGAATATTTTACAAGATTTAATTTCACAAATTAAGTAAAAATTTTGCCTTTATTGGATATATTTTTGTCCCTCACTTTTTGGGGCAATTGTGAATATTTAAAGAAAAAATTAATTTTTGAAAACATGAGACCATTCTAATGTTTAAAAAATTTTCTTACTCTTAATTTACGCTTTTAGATTAAAATATATTCAAATTTTGAATATTTGAGACCAACTACACATCATTTTAAAATACTTTTAGATCATTGAAATCAATACAAGTCAAGGTCATACTAAGGACTTCCCTGGTGGCCCAGAGGTTAAGACTCTGAGCTCCCAATGCAGGGGGCCCGGGTTTGATCCCTGGTCAGGGAACTAGATCCCGCATGCCACAACTAAGAGCCCGCAGGCCGCAACGAATATCCCGCATGCTGCAACTAAGACACGGAGCAGCCAAATAAATAAATAAATATATTTTTAAAAAGATCATACTAGAAATAAATAATAAAACAAAAGAAAAAAACTGAAAGGGATAAATAGAAAATTTCTAAATGAGAAGGCTGCTTACATTAAAAACAAACTGGCAACAATAAAGATTAGCAGATTTTATCGAGCATAATCCATGTAAAATTTAGAAATAAGGCATTATAAATTATTTATTAATAAAGATTTAATTACTCATGATAATAATGAAAATGAATAAGATAATTATTCTTATCAAATCTACACCTTGAACTTTAAATCAGATTAATCCTTACAACTTCATGTTATTTGCTAAATGATTCTTTGGCTACTAATTAAAACATTGAGATGGAAAAGAGAATTATGCATGTCAAATGCGCAATTCAGAAGAAGCAAATGTAACCCTGGGCTGCTCCTTGCAAGATAAAGAAAATATATCCATGAAACAAGCAAATTGATCAAAAAAGGACAAAGCCTCTGGAATGTTACTATGTTTGTTGAATAATGATGCTGGAAAGTAACTCCAATGCTTTTGATAGCATAAGATTATTTCTAGCAAAACACAAATGTGCTTCAAATTAATGGTAATGATTTTCCACTGGATAAATATGGTAGAAAATATAGTATTTCATTTAACATCAAGTCTTTCAAACAGAGTGTATTAAGCATGTCTTTTTATTCTGATGTTTTAACATCTGAGGGCTTACTACCCCTGAAGGGATTGCCCCTTCCAAGGCTAGCCAATTCCTAGAGCACGTAGGAATCACCAGAGCCCACACAACCCGCAGCTTCCTCTATCAGGCTCTCACACTCAGAGTCACTATCCACCTGCCCTCATTATCCCAGCACACACACACACACACACACACACACACACACACAGAAAAAGATCATATTAAAAATCTAGTGTGAATTCTCACCATGTGTCACAAGCATGGAAGACTAAGTTTTCCCTGCAACTTCCCCAGCTATGCCTCCCATCAGTACGATATTTGCTCCCACTGGCTGAGAACTGAATACAGGTGTCTCACTAAAAGTTGGAACAAAGGGGCCTTGCTACCCAGCTGAGCCGAGCCCAGAGCTAGGATTCTGGAAAATCCAAACCAAAGGCCTGCCTGTGATGCCAGGTACCAGGCAATGAGGGACAGCTCCTTTGCCCCAGAATCCACTGAAATTATTCAAACTAGCCACCCCTAAGCCTATTTACCCTGCCTCTCCTGTTCTTTCCTGTGGAAACCACAATAACGGCTCTCATCTGCATTGTCCTCTCACTCTTTATGCCTCCTGACCCTGGTGCTTCCCTGTGTGGCCCTTACATGGCATGGTATGTTCCCTTTTCTTGCAAACTGTGAGTAACAAACTATCTTTCCAATGGTAGATATCTGATTTTTTGGCCTCACCATATCCTACTGTAGGAAAAATAAAACCTACATTTTTTTTTTTTTGGGCCACACAGCATGTGGGATCTTAGTTCCCTGAACAGGGATCGAACTGCACTCCCTGCAGTGGAAGCACAGAGTCTTAACCACTGGACCTCCAGGGAAGTCCCAAAACCTACATTTTAAAACACAAAGAAACTGTGGGAATTGGCTTTTATACAAAGTTCAAGGAAAAGTATTTTATTCCTCCTGTTACATGTTTTACAACCAATCTTCAGGATTATCTCTGGTCAATGTTGGTATTTATGACTGTAAAGTAGATACTTGTTTAAAGGGGTATGAGATATCACTTGTACACAAAAAGAAACACATATGCGATTACTAGAACTGGGGGGAAAGGTGAGTAAACAATTGATGATGCTGAACAAAGACAAGTTCATGCTGACATAGAGTACTGGCTCGAAGTTCTTAAAAAACAAACAAACCAGTATTAACCAAGAATTTTATGTTCTGTTTAAGAAATCTTTGCTCGACTTACTGCACAGTATCTACAGAAAACAATGGAAAGTAGTATGAATGATTTTGAAACTTGGTGCTAGAATGGACAAATAAAGTACAGTAAGACAGGGCTTCCCTGGTGGCGCAGTGGTTGGGAGTCCACTTGCCAATGCAGGGGACACGGGTTCATGCCCCGGTCTAGGAGGATCCCACATGCCACGGAGCGGCTAGGCCCGCGAGCCATGGCCGCTGAGCCTGCGTGTCCGGAGCCTATGCTCCGCAACGGGAGAGGCCACAACAGTGAGAGGCCCGTGTACCACAGAAAAAACCCTCCAAAACCCCCCCAAAAAAACCAATAAGACAAACGATTACTAGCCAAGATGGAGAATTCAAAATGGAATTTGTAGATAGAAGAAATTATCATACTTTCAAACAAGAAATTTATATTCAGTTCAATTAGATTATGGCAGGGACAAATGTCACTTCAACTAACAGTTACTAAACGTATTGTTGAACTACTGGAAGAAAACAAAGTTGAGGTGAATATCTCATTCATTTTACACCTATTGTAAAAAGCACAGCTATTGACTTCAGCGATGTGGAGATTGAACATTTTCTGTATGCTTATTGGCCTCTTTTTTGAAGTACCTGTTTAAGTCTTTTGACTATTTCTGTATTGCATCTCTTTTTCTTACTGATTTATAGTTCTTTATGTTTTCTAGATACGCACTTACTGACTGACATTTGTATATCCACTCTATGCCTTGCATTTTTACTTTTAACAGTATCTCCAATAAGAAATCAAGAATTTCTATATTTTCATACAGTCCATTTTATCAATAATATCCTTTATTAACAGTAGTTTTCCTGTCCTGATTAAACAATCTTTGCCTTCACCAAGTAAATAAATATTATTTTATGATGTCTTCTAGAAAATTGATTTTTTTTTTTTTTTTTTTTTTACAGTTGGACCTACAGTTCTTCTAGAATTGAGTTTTTGGTATAATCTGAGGCAGAGCTCAAGATTTATTTATTTCCCACAGGATATCCATTTGACCAGACATTGTTTATTAAAAGGATCATCTCTTCTGCCCCTACTGCTCTGCAGTGTCATCTTTGTCATAAACATCTTAAGCTGTTTTATTTCAAGGGAGTTTTCTGTTTTCATATGCTTGTAGGTGGCTTGAAATCTCTTTAATTTAGGTCCACCCCTAAATTTAGGTCCATTTAGGTGGACCCCTAAGTGAATTCATATAGGAACTTTTGGGGGGGATATAATTGTTGTCAATAAACAATCACGGGGTGTCTTCAGGTAGTATGTCAATTAGCCTTCAAGTAAAGTACAAATTCCAGTTTCTGGATGGACCAAAACTTTTCTCCAGTTTCTTACTCCATGGCTTTTTGCTTCTACAGATGGCAGGTAGGGAGAAGTCAGAGCTATAGATACCTGGTTCTCTCTCTTTCATGGTCACAAACTTCCTAAAGGCCCAAAGGATCTACATTTTAAATCAGAGACCATTTCATTGCTACTCTCATTATCCTTTGACCATTCAATGGAATGTCCACTCTCCCAAGAGAGCTGGGCTAAATCTGGGGGCACAGAAGCTAAGTTGAGACTCATAAAAGGCTTATTCCTTCATGATTCATCAGTGAAGTAGGGAGTCTGCCCAGGCCCATCTCCACCCAGAGCTTCTGAGGAAAAAGAACTAAGCAGCCCAGGATGAATGGAAAAAGAACTTCCCAGGAGGTTGAAGTTTCAGCCAATGTTTAACCTGACTCCAATCCTCAAATGCCCTTGTGTTCTTGGACTCATCCCATCTCCAAATCCACCAAAACACAAGAAGAGCCCATTAGAATATCAAAAAATTAAATTAAATATAAAAAAATCAACAGGAAAGTTATGCCAAATTGAACAACTCTCACCTGGCCAGTTCATGTTGGGTGATTTCTGTAAGCCCAAGGGCTGTTAACAAAACCTCCTGGGATTCAAAAAACAAAACAAAACAAAACAAAAAACAGATGCAGTTGAACTCTTTGGTAAAAACAGAAGCAGAGAATGGTAGGACTTTCAGTGACCTTCCCTGGTGTTTAGTACACACATCTGGATCTGTGCACAAATTAACATGCTATTCAGGCATCCACAGTGTGGGGGAACAACAGAGCAGAGGCCTGTGACTTGGATAACACAGCCTAAACAGAAACTCATAGTCAGGGTAACAAGAAAGGGCAAAATTTACAGGTGGGACAGCTGTGGGTAAAGTCCAGACTGTAAGTCTGTGAAATTAGATTTGCTATTTTTCCCTGAATGTGTAACAGATCAAGAGTCCAGGCAGCAGTGCAGAGGGCCCAGTCCACACCTGTGTTAAGATCCCGCCAAGAGCTCAGGCCTACAGTGGATCCCTTCTTTCATGCCCCACCTCCCCATGCCCCCCTCACTCCCATAGAAATGCACCTCTGCAAACAGACATGTCAGGAGTGTGAACGATAAAAAGTTTCTCCAAAACTAGGTAGCTTGACAAACAGCCATTTAAATAGTTCCGTCTCATAACTACTGTTGTTTTGGATAGAAAGCAGCGCAATCTCTACATGGCGTTTTGTTAAAATTCAGCAAAGTTATTAACTGCATATACCTTTTAAAGTGACAATTCTACTTCTAGGTACATGGCCTATTTATTTTTGCACACATGTGAAATTGTATGCTTTGGGTATGTGTGTGTGTGCATATTAGCACAAATCTCTGTCAATTGAGGAGTGTTTTTTAAAGAAATGTAGTACATTTTATAAAATAGAATGTCAAGCAGCTGAGAACATCCTTTATGTCCTAACATGGAATGAGATCCATGCAATATTGTTAACTGAAATAAGCAAGATTTTGAGAGAGAGAAGAGAATGTATTTACGTATATTTGCTACCAAAGTCCTAGTCATGAGAAGTACCAGCTGACTCTGGGGAGGAGGATGCCTGGAGGACAGGGGTGGGAGGGAAATTTCACTGTGTTTAAAAGTTTTTTGGATATTGTGTTATGCACAGTATTACTTATTAAATAAATACAATTTAAATGTAAATGTAAAAAAAAAAGTAGTTTATTGGTTCTTGGCCTCGGCTGCACCCCAGCAAGTTGTTTTGGGTTTTTTTTTTTTAATATTTATTTATTTATTTATGTTTTTTTTTTAATATTTATTTATTTATTTTTGGTTGCATTGGGTCTTTGTTGCTGTGCACGGGCTTTCTCTAGTTGTGGAGAGCAGGGGCTACTCTTCGTTGCGGTGCACGGGCTTCTCAATGCATTGGCTTCTCTTGTTGTGGAGCACAGGCTCTAGGTACACAGGCTTCAGTAGTTGTGGCACGCAGGCTCAGTAGTTGTGGCTTGCGGGCTCTAGAGCACAGGCTCAGTAGTTGTGGCACACAGGCTTAGTTGCTCTGCAGCATGTGGGATCTTCCTGGACCAGGGCTCAAACCTGTGTCCCCTGCACTGGCAGGAGAATTCTTAACCACTGAGCCACCAGGGAAGCCATAACCTAGTTATTTTTAAAAGAGACTTTTGCTAAAATCAAATGTGGGAGAACATCTAATCTCATATCTCCATTTAAGTCAGTTTTCAATACCATGGATATGGGTCATGGAGTAATGGAATGAACAAGAACTTTGATAGCAAGGTGTGAATTCTGTGCTGCTAGTTATTAGCTATGTGACTTTGGGTAAGTAATTCAACTTCTCTGAGCCCCTGGGAGATGATAATACCGGTTTCTCAAGAGGTTGCCAAGATGAAATGGGATGGCTATTTAAAGCTTCTTTGGGACTTCCCTAGTGGTCCAGTGGTTAAGACTCCATGCTCCCAATGCAGGGGGCCCGGGTTTGATCCCTGGTCAGGGAACTAGATCCCACATGCCACAACTAAAGATCCCCCATGCCCCAACGTGGACCCGGTGCAGCCAAATAAATAATTTTTTTTAAGCGTCTTTGTTAGGTTTTTTAACACTGGAACTACCTGGGTTAACTCAGAGTTACAGTAAAGATGATCAGGGAAGATAGGAAAAAGGCAATAGTCACAGCCTCACCTGGACTTGCCTGGGGCTACTGCAATATCTTCGGGATGGGAGGCAGCCCTGGCTGGTCAATAGCAGGCATTCTTCCCTCTGATACTGTCATCCTCAGGGTTCAAATACTTTCCATCTCTTTTCTTTGACTGCAGATTAATTGGCTCTGTCTTGATCTGCTTTGAGGCTGATTAGCTGGACCTATCCGCCCTCCTATATGGGGAGGCTTATTCAGTAGAGCTTTTACCCCAGGCCACTTCACAGGCCACCGATTAGCTATAGATGGTGCCCAAGGAGGATGGTGAGGTCACATGGCACCAAGCATGCACAAGGAGGCCCCCTGAAGGAAGTTACGGGCATGCGGGGCCCTGTGGCCGGCAAGCGTCTTGCATGGCTTATCGAGCACAGTGCTGGGCATCCCAACCAGCAGGAGAGCTCATTAAACAGCTGCTGAAACATCAAAAACACTTAACCTGAGATTCTCAGTGGCTTGTGTGGCTATGACTCAAAGTCCCCACTAGAGGGCAGGAAACTTCAATTTAAGATGATGGATTTTTTTTAAACAGATGAATAAACTCGATAAATTATATTATTAGAATAATGAATAATCATAGATAACTTTTATTGTATGCATTCTAAGGACCAGAAACTCCCTTGAACACTTTATATGCATTATGTAATTTATTTGTAGTATTCTCTTCACCTAGTTCTTCTCAGAAATTGTAATAACACGATTGCTAGTTAACTTGTTTTTCATTTCTGTCTCTACCACTGGATTGGAAATTCCATGAAGATAAGGTGTCCTTAGTTTACTATTCTATACTGATTAGTGAGTCTGAAACATTGTAGTTGATAAGTACTTTTTTTTTTTGGCGGTTCGCGGGCCTCTCACTGTTGTGGCCTCTCCCTTTGCGGAGCACAGGCTCTGGACGCGCAGGCCCAGAGGCCATGGCTCACGGGCCCAGCCGCTCCGCGGCATGTGGGATCTTCCCAGACCGGGGCACGAACCCGTGTCCCCTGCATCGGCAGGCAGACTCTCAACCACTGTACTACCAGGGAAGCCCGATAAGTACTTTTTGAAGGAATAAATATTGAATGAATTGAATCTTGCCCTCAAAAGCAAAGGTGGGGGCTGTTATTATTACAGTACGTGGTGTTTTGTCATTAGTAAAATTTTTTAATTTTATAATATCTCTTTTAAGGTATTTAAAGTTAATTATTAAGTGATTGTCCCATAGTGTTCCTTCAATAGCCTTTGTATGTTATATTTTGGGGGAATAATGTTCTTTTATAGGGAGTGATAGGCATTGTCAAAATTAAAATCCATAACATCCTCCTTTAGAAGGACTTGTACTATTTATTTATTATCTTGATTAAAGGTGTTGTAATTATCTGGACCAATTTGTGAATCTGCATTCAACAAGCTTTTATAGTGCAGACTTCATGCCAGGTACTGGTCCAAGGACTTTACATCTTTACAAAGGTGCTGTTATTAGCCCCATGTACAGATGGGAAAACTGAGCACAGAAAGATTAAGAAATGAGATTTCACAACTATTAAGTGGCAGAGTCAGGATTCAAACCCAGGTACTCTGGCTGTAGACTCCAGGCACATAATCACTACACTGCATCTACAATTCACTTAATGATTTTATACAATCATTACATTAAGTGGTAATTGCATAGGTAATGTTGGGGCCCAGAGTGGACCACCCCAAAATATGCTACAGTGGCATAATGATTATTTTTAATTAAAGTTATTTAAGAAATGGCCCATGCAAAAGGGACACTCTGACCCTCCTCTCTGTCACCCTGAAAGCAGGAAGTAAATCTCTCATGTGAAAGGTATACTCCCTGCATCTGGAGGTAGAAAGATACCTTTATCACCAGAGACAGGAATTCAGGCCAAGAAGCCTGTATAAACAAACACTGTTACTTCCTTAATTTAGTACCTGAAGCCCAAACTCTGTTTAGTTTATTCACTAATTGAGCACCCCAAACCTAAATTTCTTTGTCCTGTCAGTTCCTCACAAATTTATTGTTTCTTTGTCTAAAAAGTATAAAAGGTGCCTGCTTTGCCACTTCTTAGGTCCCATTTCTATGATACCTCTGTCCACACTGATTTCTTCCTTTTCTCCTGGTAATCTGTCTTGTGTCAGTTCTATTATTAATTCAGCCACGAGAGCTCAAGAGGTGTAGAGGGAGAAATGCACCCCCCACCAACAGTAATAATTCTGATAGGCCACATCAAAACAAATTTAGGAAAACTTTTGTGCATTTTTTCACAATGAACTTTTAATCCATTTGAAATAACAGTGTTGGGAAAAGAAGGACAAAGACGTCAGAAAATGTCCTTGCCTCCCCAAATCATTTTCTAGACAGGTAGCTATTTTGTCATTACATGATGAAGAATTATAAACTATAGTCTGCTTTCCAAAAAACCAAACACACAAACCAGCTAACATGCAAAGATCAGCCTGCTGTAGGGCAGAGCTCTTGACATATCAACAGAAAAGCCAAATGCAGCACAGGCAGGCGAGGTGCAAACCTTGCCTTGTGAACCCACACGGCCGGCCTTTCCCGGTGTTTCCAAGCCCCCAGAAGCAGAAGACCCGCCCCAAACGCCGGCACATGCCCGCGCCCCCCTCGGCCACGCGCCTGCGGGGTGAGGCAGGGATTCCAGCGCCGGCAGCCCAGTTAGAAGACGTGACACATTTCCTCACGGCCCTCCTGTTCTCTTTGTGAACAAGAAAATGCATTTTCTAAGAAGTTAAATGAAACTAAGGATCCAGTTGGTGGCCACTGAACAGAGAAAAGAGGGAACAGCAAGTGCACAGTCTCTAAAGTGGAAAAGAATTAAATGTGGTTGAGGACCTGAAAGATGTCCGGTGTAGCTACAGTACAGTGAACTGGAGAGACTAAGGGGTCAGCAGAGGCCATGCCGCGTGGCTGACGGGGTCTTGGTGCTCCAGCCTGGTGTCAGGCCTAAGCCCCTGAGGTGGGAGAGCTGAGTTCAGGACACTGGACCACCAGAGACCTCCCAGCTCCACGTAATATCAATCGGCAAGAGCTCTCCCAGAGATCTCCATCTCAATGCTAAGACCCAGCTCCACTCAACAGCCAGCAAGCTCCAGTGCTGGATGCCCCATGCCAAACAACTAGTAAGACAGGAATACAACCCCATCCATTAACAGAGAGGCTGCCTAAAATCATACTAAGTTCACAGACACCCCAAAACACACCACAAGATGTGGCCCTGTCCACCAGAAAGAGAAGATCCAGCCCCACAAATCAGAACACAGGCACCAGACCCCTCCACCAGGAAGCCTACACAACCCACTGAACCAACCTCACCCACTGAGAGCAGACACAAAAAACAACGGGAACTATGAACCTGCAGCCTGCAAACAGGAGACCCCAAACACAGAAAGTAAAACAAAATGAGAAGACAGAGAAATATGCAGCAGATAAAGGAGCAAAGTAAAAACCCACCAGACCAAACAAATGAAGAGGAAATAGGCAGTCTGCCTAAAAAAGAATTCAGAGTAGTGATAGTAAAGATGATCCAAAATCTTGGAAATAGAAAGGAGAAAATACAAGAAACATTTAACAAGGACCTAGAAGAACTAAAGAGCAAACAATGATGAACAACACAATAAATGAAATTAAAAATTCTCTAGAAGAAATCAATACCAGAATAACTGAGGCAGAAGAATGGGTAAGTGACCTGGAAGATAAAATAGTGGAAATAACTACTGCAGAGCAGAAAAGAAAAAAGAGTAAAAAGAATTGAGGACAGTCTCAGAGACTTCTGGGACGAGATTAAATGCACCAGCATTCGAATTATAGGGGTCCCAGAAGAAGAGAAAAAGAAAGGTTCTGAGAAAATATATGAAGAGATTATAGTTGAAAACTTCCTTAACATGGGAAAGGAAATAGTCAATCAAGTCCAGAAAGTGCAGAGAGTCCCATACAGGATAAATCCAAGGAGAAATGCACCAAGACACATATTAATCAAACTATCAAAAATTAAATACAAAGAACAAATATTAAAGGCAGCAAGGGAAAAGCAACAAATAACATGCAAGGGAATCCACATAAGGTTAAAAGCTGATCTTTCAGCAGAAACTCTGCAAGCCAGAAGGGAGTGACAAGACATATTTAAAGTGATGAAAGGGAAAACCCTACAACCAAGATTACTCTACCCAGCAAGGATCTCATTCAGATTCAATGGAAAAATTAAAACCTTTACAGACAAGCAAAAGTTAAGAGAATTCAGCACTACCAAACCAGCTTTACAACAAATGTTAAAGGAACTTCTCTAGGCAGAAAACACAAGAGAAGGAAAAAACCTACAAAAACAACCCAAAACAATTAAGAAAATGGTAATAGGAACATACATATCAATAATTACCTTAAATGTAAATGGATTAAATGCTCCGACCAAGAGACATAGACTGGCTGAATGGATGCAAAAACAAGACCCATATATGTGCTGTCTACAAGAGACCCACTTCAGATCTAGGGACATACAGACTGAAAGTGAGGGGATGGAAAAAGATATTCCATGCAAATGGAAATCAAAAGAAAGCTGGAGTAGCGATTCTCATATCAGACAAAATAGACTTTAAAATAAAGACTACTAGAAGAGACAAAGAAGGACACTACATAATGATCAAGGGAGCAATCTAAGAAGAAAATATAACAATGGTAAATATTTATGCACCCAACATAAGAGCACCTCAATACATAAGGCAAATGTTAACAGCCATAAAAGGGGAAATTGACAGTAATGCAATAATAGGAGGGGATTTTAACACCCCACTTTCACCAATGCACAGGCCATCAAAAATGAAAATAAATAAGGAAACCCAAGCTTTAAATGACACATTAAATAAGATGGACTTAATTGATTTTTATAGGGCATTCCATCCATAAACAACAGAATACACTGTCTTCTCAAGTGTTCATGGAACATTCTCCAGGATAGACCATATCTTGGGTCACAAATCAAGCCTTGGTAAATTTAAGAAAATTGAAATTGTATCAAGTATGTTTTCCAACCACAACGCTATGAAACTAGATATCAGTTACAGGAAAAGATCTGTAAAAAATACAAACACATGGAGGCTAAACAATACGCTACTAAATAACCAAGAGATCACTGAAGAAATCAAAAAATACCTAGAAACAAATGACAATGAAAACACGATGACGCAAAACCTATGGGACGCAGCAAAAGCAGTTCCAAGAGGGAAGTTTAAAGCAATACACTCTTACCTCAAGAAACAAGAAAAATCTCAAATAAACAACCTAACCTTACACTTAAAGCAACTAGAGAAAGAAGAACCAAAAGACTCAGAGTTAGCAGAAGGAAAGAAATCATAAATATCAGATCAGAAATAAATGAAAAAGAAATGATGGAAACAATAGCACAGATCAATAAAACTAAAAGCTGGTTCTTTGAGAAGATAAACAAAATTGATAAACCATTAGCCAGACTCATCAAGAAAAAAAGGGAGAAGACTCAAATCAATAGAATTAGAAATTATAAAGAAGTAACAACTGACACTGCAGAAATACAAAGGATCATGAGTGATTACTAGAAGCAACTACATGCCAATAAAATGTACAACCTGGAATAAATGGACAAATTCTTAGAAAAGCACAACCTTCCAAGACTGAACCAGGAAGAAATAGAAAATATAAACAGACTAATCACAAGCACTGAAATTGAAACTGTGATTAAAAATCTTCCAACAAACAGAAGTCGAGGACCAGATGGCTTCACAGGTGAATTCTATCAAACATTTAGAGAAGATCTAACACCTATCCTTCTCAAACTCTTCCAAAATAAAGCAGAGGGAGGAACACTTCCAAACTCATTCTACGAGGTCACCATCACCCTGATACCAAAACCAGACAAAGATGTCACAAAAAAAGAAAACTACAAGCCAATATCACTGATGAACATAGATGCAAAAATCCTCAACAAAATACTAGCCAACAGAATCCAACAGCACATTAAAAGGATCATACACCATGATCAAGTGGGGTTTTATCCCAGGAATGCAAGGATTCTTCAATATACGCAAATCAATTAATGTGATACACCATGTTAACAAATGGAAGGATAAAAACCATATGATAATCTCAGTAGATGTAGAAAAAGCGTTCGACAAAATTCAACACCCATTTATGATAAAAAAAAAAACCCTGCAGAAAGTAGGCGTAGAGGGAACCTATCTCAACATAATAAAGGTCATATATGACACACCCACAACCAACATCATTCTCAATGGTGAAAAACTGAAACCATTTCCTCTAAGATCAGGAGCAAGACAAGGTTGCTCACTCTCACCACTATTTTTAAACATAGTTTTGGAAGTTTTAGCCACAGCAGTCAGAGGAGAAAAAGAAATAAAAGGAATCCAAATTGGAAAAGAAGAAGTAAAACTGTCACTGTTTGCACATGACATGATACTATATGTAGAGAATCCTAAAGATGCTACCAGATAACTACTAGAGCTAATCAATGAATTTGGTAAAGTAGCAGGGTACAAAATTAATGCACAGAAATCTCTTGCATTCCTATACAGTAACAATGAAAAATCTGAAAGAGAAATTAAGGAAACACTCCCATTTACCATTGCAACAAAAAGAATAAAATACCTAGGAATAAACCTACCTAGGGAGACAAAAGATCTGTATGCAGAAAACTATAAGACACTGATGAAAGAAATTAAAGATGGGGGCTTCCCTGGTGGCGCAGTGGTTGAGAGTCCGCCTGCCAATGCAGGGGACACGGGTTCGTGCCCCGGTCCGGGAAGATCCCACATGCCGCAGAGCGGCTGGGCCCGTGAGCCATGGCTGCTGAGCCTGCACGTCCGGAGCCTGTGCTCCGCAACGGGAGAGGCCACAACAGTGAGAGGCCCGTGTACTGCAAAAAAAAAAAAAAAAAGAAGAAATTAAAGATGATACAAACAGGTGGAGAGGTATACCATGTTCTTGGATTGGAACAATCAACATTGTGAAAATGACTACACTACCCAAAACAATCTACAGATTCAATGCAATCCCTATCAAACTACCAATGGCATTTTTCACAGAACTAGAACAAAAAATTTCACAATTTGTATGGAGACACAAAAGACCCCGAATAGCCAAAGCAATATTGAGAAAGAAAAATGGAGCTGGAGGAATCAGGCTCCTGACTTCAGACTATACTACAAAGCTACAGTAATCAAGACAGTATGGTACTGGCACAAAAACAGAAATAGATAACAATGGAACAGGATAGAAAGCCCAGAGATAAACCCACACACATATTGTCACCTTATCTTTGATAAAGGAGGAAAGAGTATACAATGGAGAAAAGATAGCATCTTCAATAAGTGGCGCTGGGAAAACTGGACAGCTACATGTAAAAGAATGAAATTAGAACACTTCCAACACCATATACAAAAATAAACTGAAAATGGATATAAAATCCAAATGTAAGGGCAGACACTATAAAACTCTTAGAGGAAAACATAGGCAGAACATGCTATGACATAAATCACAGCCAGCCCAGGGATAGCTTGCGTGTTTTTAAAGTTCACCTTAAAATGCTTCCTTCAGAGCCTGTACTTCTAGAAGAAATGACAAGGTTGTCATCACAGCTGGAAGAAAACTGGATCCATTCACAGTCACTCTTCAATCAAAGCACGTGTGTTTTAAAATACATTAAAAGTGCTTTGTTGTAAAAATAAACTTAGGTGACTAAATAAAGACTTTTATAATAAAGAGGTTGAGTTTAACTTATAACCTTGTTTTCCAAGTTTCAATGTGAAAAGAAAATAAATGCCAGCACTACCAATTAGTTAGTGATTCTCCACTTTAAATGCTAAATACTTTCTTGAAATAAAATTATACCTATTTTTTGTTTTAAAGGCATAAAGAATATTCTAAAATGATTTATTTTCTGAGTCTCTTCACATCAGTTACTTGGATATGACTTCTTTTGAATTGTCATCACCAAGCTCATGTTTTTTGAATATTTGTAACATATGAGGTGCACTGGGTGTTTCACGTAGAATACTGCTGAACTAAACTGAAGATAAAACCAATACATAAAATAGTTATAAAAATGCCTTCATGTTATGAGGTAAAAAGGCATGTTTCCTTCCTTGGTGGCCTTTGATGAAAACATAGTTAGAGCCGGAAGTTGTGTCAGACAGTGCAGACCTCTTGCATTGCAGAAGAGGAAGCTGCTGAGGTCTGCTCAGGATCTCGGGGACAGATGCAGATTTTCTAACACTGGCCTAGTTAGTCCTCTCTCCATTGTAGCCTTTCTAAAGGAACTTATTCTTTTATTCTTTTATATGAGAGGCGCTTTCACAAGGCAACTTGCTATAGGAGGCACTTGCTAATATAGGTGAGGAAAGTTCCAAATTCCACTGAAAATACCCTTCAAAGGTTTTTCTTCCCCACTGATGACCTTTTCATTGTGAAGAAACTGCTGACTACTATACTTTTCTGTCATAACCATTGTGAAGCCAGATAGCTCTGGCACTTTTTTTTTTCTCACCATTATTGTTGTTGTGGTTCAAGATTTTAATATGTGAATTAAAAATAAGCAAACCTCAAAAGCACATTGTTCTAAACACTTGTTAGTACACTCAAAATCAGTATCAGGGGACTTCCCTGGTGGTGCAGTGATTAAGAATCCGCCTGCCAATGCAAGGGACACAGGTTCGAGCCCTGGTCCGGGAAGATCCCACATGCGCGGAGCAACTAAGCCCATGCGCCACAACTACTGAGCCTGCGCTCTTGAGCCCGTGAGCCACAACTACTGAAGCCCGTGAGCCACAACTACTGAAGCCTGCACGCCTAGAGCCCGTGCTCCACAACAAGAGAAGCCACTGCAATGAGAAGTCCGCGCACTGCAACGAGGGGTAGCCCCCGCTTGCTGCAATTAGAGAAAGCCCGCACGCAGCAACGAAGACCCAACACAGAAAAAAAAAGTGGTGTCAGGCTTCCCTGGTGGTGCAGTTGTTGGGAGTCCACCTGCTAATGCAGGGGACGCAGGTTCGAGCCCTGGTCTGGGAGGATCCCACATGCCGCAGAGCACTTGGCACGTGCACCATGGCTGCCGAGCCTGTGTGCCATAACTACTGAAGCCCACACACCCGGAGCCCATGCTCTGCAACAAGAGAAGCCCGCACGCAGCAGCGAAGACCCAACGCAGCCAAAAATAAATAAATTTATTTTTAAAAAAAGAGGTGCGGGGCTTCCCTGGTGGTGCAGTGGTTGAGAGTCCGCCTGCTGATGCAGGGGACATGGGTTCGTGCCCCGGTCCGGGAGGATCCCACATGCCGCGGAGCGGCTAGGCCCGTGAGCCATGGCCACTGAGCCTGCGCGTCCGGAGCCTGTGCTCTGCAACGGGAGAGGCCACAACAGTGGGAGGCCCTCATACTGCAAAAAAATAAAAAATTAAAAAATTAAAAAAAGAGGTGCTCAATAAATTTTTTTTAAGTAGTGTCATTCATAAAATTCAGCTGGTTGTATTTGAACGCCAATACCATTCTAATTAGGATGTAGCTTTACAGAATAATCTTCAGAAGGAATAGTCCTCACAAGCAGTTGATCAACGACAACTTTAACTATCAAAGTGTTTTTGTTTAATGGTGAAAGGTGGAATTAGTAAACTGCTGAAGAAATAAGCCAATCTGGTTTTGTACTTTGTTCTTTTAGAAATGTATATAAACTTAATAAAGCCATTGACTTAAATGTTAACAATGACTTAGGTTCTAACTTTAAAAACTGTATTTCCCCTTGCCCCAAATACTATATTCTAAAGATACGGCAAAATTTCAGTATACAATTATGTACTTTGTGAAGGTTGTAAATATCTAAAACAATAAGAGTTCTAAACTGAAAGTGTATTGCTGTGACAAATCTTGAACTGAGCTTTCTCTTTCAGGGGAGAATACAGGAGTTGAGTGTATTGTTTTTATTGGAGATAGTTTTAGATAGTATTAAAGCATCATTTCAACAGGTTAAAAAAAAAATGCAACACAGTTTCAGCCAAGGAAGTTTTGCAATGAAAACATGCTACAACCATATGACTCAGCGATTCTACTCCTAGGTAGAGTACCCAAAGGGACTGAAAAGCGCTATTCAAAGAAAAACCTGTACACTGATATTCATAGCAATACTATTCAAAATAGTGCTATTCACAATAGCCAAAATGTCCATCAACAGATGAATGGATAAACAAAAGTGATGTATTCATACAATGGAATATTGTTCAACCATAAAAGGAATGAAGTCCTGATACAGGCTACAACGTAGATGAACTTTGAAAACATTATGCTGAATGAAAGAAGCCAGGCACCATACATATTGTATGGTTCCATTTTCACGAAATATCCAGAAGAGGAGAATCCTTAGAGACAGAAAGCAGTTTAGTGATTGGGAGGAAATAGGGATATAGGGGAAGGGAGAGTAACTCAGTGGGTATGGGGTTTCTGTTTGGGGTGATGAAATGTTTTGTAACTAGATAGAGGTAATGGTTGTACAACATTGTGAATGTACTAAATGCCACTGAATTGTTCATTTTTTAAAAAGTTTAAAATATGAGTTTTATGCTATGTGAGTTTTACCTCAATAAAAAATACAAATTAAAAAATAAATTTTACCAGTACTTGAAGACTGTAAAATATTCCAGTGAATATTTTGGTGAACGCTACCAAGACGTCTACATTCTTTTGGTTAAAATATAACCTAGCATCAAAGCACTATCATTTGTTTCAACTGCTCTTTGTATTTACTAAAAAGACAGCAAAGATTTTTTTAAAACCTCCCAGAGGGATATAAATACTCAGATACTGATAAGATTTCTTTGAACACTGTAATAATCTAGTGTGATGAACTGTGCCCCAGTGGTCTATGGAATAATGAATGCAAAAGATATCTCCGGTGAAAAGAGAGTCTGAATTATGCAACATACATTTAAAAAGCATTCTTTTTATTTTCTTGAGTCTTGAAATTGCTTAGCCATTTAGGAATAACGATGGGTGGCTCATACTGTGGACTGTTTTTCTCAACATCCATTTCAGTCCTCTGTTATCTTACAAAGCCTGGGAAGCTTTGAAACAACTACATTTCCCAGACTTCCTTGCAGCTAGGATTCTCTTCACCTGGTGCTTTGGGTTCCACCAATCAGATGCATTTTCAAGAATTTTTATTGGCAGAGAGGCAGAATGCATGCATCCATTTTGTAAGTGTGGTTCATGGAAGAGATGGTGTGACTTGAAGTCTAGAAGTTGTACTGGCAGCTTCCTAATTTAGCAGGTGTTTCCCCAATTCAGTAGTTTGAGCAACAGTGATAACATATTCAGAGTCAGGATTGTTCTGGTTATCTACTGCTGTGTAATGAACCATCCCCAAACTTAGTGAATTAAAACAACTACTTAATATTATTACTCATGCATTTACTGGGCTCAGGTAAGCAATTCTCCATTGGGGTCTCTCATGAAATTACATTTAGATGTTGGCTGGGCTGCAGTTATCTGAAGGCTCGACTCGGCTGGATGTCCAGGGGGCTCACTCATATGGCTGGCAGTTGATACTGGCTATTGGCTGGGAGTTCACCTGGCAATGTTGACTGAAGCACCTACATGCAGCTTATGCAGCTTCTCTATGTTGCTCGGGATGCTCACAGCATGGTCTTTGGGCTTAGAGAAGGAGCACCCAAGGGCAAGCATTCCAAAAAGCAGGAAGCCAAAGTCACCAGAAGCTAAGGGTTATTATGACAAGAACAGGCATAGCATCACTTCTACCACACTCTGTTGGTCAAATGATGTCACACAACCAATCTAGGTTCAGGAGGGTGAAGATACAGACTCCATCTCTTGATGAGGGAGTGGCAAACTCAATTGCAAAAGAGCATGTAGGATGGAAGATATTGTTTATGCCATCCTTGGAAAACATAATTTGTGACAAGGGTAGAGTGGTTTGGAGGGCTAAAGTTACTCTTCCTGGTTTTCTAGCCATTTTATAAGCACCCAGTTCCTCACGTGAAATCTCCTTCTGCTTGACTTAGCCAGAGTGGGATCTGTTGACTACAACTGGATCCTGACAATACTGGAGGGCAGGACTTCACTGTTCCCAGGTAAATGACATTACAATATATTACTCTGTATACAACTGAAATACAGCAATGATGCTCTAAGGTTTGAGCATCTGGAATTGGAAAGTCTTGATCTTGCCTAAGCCACTTACCAGTAAGTCATTTACCCTCACCAAGCCTAAAGTTCCCCATCTGGAAAATGGAAATGATGATGATAATAACATGGCACCTAACCACATATAATTACTGTGCAGATTAAATGAATCCAGGTGCAATACTGCCACAAAGCCTAGTCTGTGGAGATGATGCTAGGCGAAGTTTGTTTTGGTTGTTTACTCAGCTCATACTGCCTCCCTGTCTATGGGAATTGGTTTACCTGCAAACACATTGACGTTAAGTAGCTGGCCCAAAGGCACACTTTCAAGAGTAGGGAAGATAGGATACAAACCCACATAGTCTGGCTCCATAGTCTATGCTCCTAACTCTTAAGTCTTCTCTTAAACTGTAAATTGAAGTTGATTGCAAGTCAGCTAGGAAAGAAGCAGGTGCTGCAAATGGTGAGCATGCCATGAAAATGGGGATGGAGATGAGGGTAAACAAAGGAGTATTTTAGAAGACGGAGAGAACAGCACATAGCAAAGCTCCAAGGAGGAACAGACGTCGGGGGCATTCAAGAAAATGAGAGAAGGCTAACATGGCAAGAGAACTTTCTCCCCTTGTTCACACTGTGGCCCACCTAGAAGATGATACTCTTTGTATGGGCCATTGGAGTAAGTGGATGAGCTCTTTGTGGCTGGAGGCACCTGCCCTGGGGTCTGTGGGTCTCAATCTTGGGCACACCCGTAATGTATTTGTAGGAAATCTGGTCTAGAATGTAGGGAGCAAGAGGAAAGTCAACCAGGAGACTGGTGTGGTGAGACAGACCCAGGACATGCACAACCTCATAGACCATGAGAAAGACTTGAATGCTAGTTCGAGGGCGTTGGGAAGCCACTGAAGGATTTTGACTAGGAGGAAGGCATAAGTCAATTTGCCTTGGGCCTTCAGGAGAACACTGATCACTGAGAAGAGAACAGATGGGAGAGCATGGTATAGAAGCAAGGAGCCAGTTAGGAGGCTGTTGCAGGGGTCTTGGAGAAAGAAACGAGGACAACTGAGACTAAGATGGTGCCGGAGGAGGTGCAGACAAGCATACGGGTTTGGGATATATTTCAGAGCTGGAACTACCTGGGCTAGAGATGAATTCAATATAAAAAGTGAAGGAGAAAGGATAATAATGTTGCCTCTCTCACATTGTTCTCAAGGGGGATTAAATTTGATTACATACAAGTTCTTCAAAAAGTTAAACATAGGGCTTCCCCGATGGCGCAGTGGTTAAGAATCCGCCTGCCAATGCAGGGGACACGGGTTTGAGCCCTGGCCCAGGAAGATCCCACATGCTGCAGAACAACTAAGCCCATGCGCCACAACTACTGAGCCTGCACTCTAGAGCCCGTGAGCCACAACTACTGAGCCTGAGTGCCACAACTACTGAAGCCTGCACACCTAGAGCCCGTGCTCCGCAACAAAAGAAACCACCTCAATGAGAAGCCCGCACACCGCAACGAAGGGTAGCCCCCGCTTGCTGCAACTAGAGAAAGGCCGCGCGCAGCAATGAAGACCCAATGCAGCCAAAAATAAATAAATAAAAAATAAAACAAACAAAAAACAAAAAAAACCCAAAAAGTTAAACATATATTTACCATATGGTCTAGCAATTCCTCTCCTAGATATATATCCAAAAGAACTGAAAGCCAGGATTCACACAAATACTTGTGTACCCATTTTCATAGCAGTATTATTCACAATAGCCAAAATATGGAAACAAGCCAAATGTCTATCAATGGACAAATGGATAAACAAAATGTTATAGTCATACCATAGAATATTATTCATCCATAAAAAGGAATGATGTACTGATACATGCTCCAACATGGATGAACCTTGAAAACATCATGCTAAGAGAAATAATCCAGACACAAAGGGAAAAATATTGTATGATTCCACTTACATGAAGTACCAAAAGTAGGCAAATCCATAGAGACAAAGTAGAATAGAGGTTTTACCAGGAACTGGGGGTTGGGGGGTGGAAAGGAATGAAGGATTATTACAGTTTAACGGGTATGGAGTTTGTTTGGGACAATGAAGGGTTCTGAAAACAAATAGTGGTGATGGTTGTACAACATCGTGAACCTCCTCAATGCCACTGAATTGTACTCTCAAAATAGTTCAAATGGTAAATTTCATGTTATGTATATTTTACCACAAAAAAAAATGGATTATGTACATGTAGTGATTAGCACATACCTGGCCCACAGTTGTCTGGGCTCAGTGAATGAAACTATTGTTTTCACAGGTCTGGCACATACTTGCGTTTTTCAGAGAGGAATCTCTCTCATTCCATAAGGCCGAGAACCCTGAACTTAGGAGTCTGTCTGCCCTGGAGCACTCTTCGACATCCTGAGTCCTTTCCCATCACACCTGGGTCTCCTGTGGATACTGTCCACATGGAACCCCAAGCCACAGTCTACTTAACAGGATGAGGCCCCTCCTCACTAGAACCAGCAAGAAGACATTCCAGGAAGGCCTCCCATCCCTCACCATCTTGCCCTTTTGGTCTTTCTAAGGCTACATCACTAAGCGGTAGAGGTGGGATAATTTCAGAGTGAAATCATTACAGAGAAGAGGAAAAGCGAAAGATCAGGGTATCTTAAGCCTTCCCTCGAGTCTCCAGTGGAAAGAACTCAAAACTTAAGTCCTTCACCAGGACAGGATCCACTCCTGTTGCTCACCCACTCCCACATATACCTGGCTCTCCTGGCCTTTGGCTCGCCAACCATCTCCCATACGGGCTTCTTCAAGTCTCTGAATCTCCGCCCACCAATGATTGGCCTTTATAGTGCCTCCGGTCTGAGTGATTCTCTCTGGAATAGTGCCCTAGTGATTAAGTGACACCTTTGTCACCCAAGTCTTATAGAAGAGCTGGGTCCCTTGAACAGGAGTGGACTTGGATCCTCTAGGTCTAATTTCCTTTACTATAAGCTCCCATGAGAGCTGCAGGGAAAGTGGTTCCTTTCTTTACTGACCCTGTTAGATTAAACACATGCTTACCTCTCAACACAGACTTTCATTTTCAGGTTCAGTACAGTTTAAACCATATGGAAAAAAGAAAATATTTCTTCAAACAACAGGGCATCTCATCCCTTTCTGGTGTCTTGAACCCCGAGCAAGCTTATTTCTTGCTCCCCTGGTGAGTCCTCCTGAATAATAAAGCATGTCCATTCAGTGGTAGCCGTCATCATTTTTCAAGAAGGGCTCCAGCTCAATAATATTTTTCATTTATTTCAGAAGACTCTCAGGAATGGGATACCATTGCCAATGTTTTCTTACACTATTATTACTGTTATTGCAACATAGGGAAAGGGAAGTTTATTCAATAAGTGCTATTGTGCAACTGGACAATTATTTGGAGGAAAAATAGTTAGATTCATGCTTTATCTGAAACTCTCACACTAAAATCAATTCCAAATAGATTAAAGATTTGTGTATTAAAAGAGAGAGAGGAACCATATGAATTAAAGAAGGAATTTAAGCTTCCAAAAGGCAGGCAACCAGCAGTTGGTAGCCTCTCCTATTTCTCATCGGAATACCTACAAACATACAACCATAGAGAGGGATAACTATTAATATTAAAAGATGAAGACTGATAAATAAGTGCCAAATATAGTAGAAATTGAGTCCAATTTGATGGCAGATGCAACTGGACTAGAATGGAGGGGTCTCTATTGTCTTCAGCTCATGATAGAGAGGCTCCCTGATAAAAAAAGGATGAAGAAGCTCGGGCTATTTCCCACCATTTGTCTCTCAACCAGAGACTCAGGGACTCAGAAATCTGGGCAGTTGGCTCTCTAGAGCAGTGGAGAACGTTAGACACATACCAATCTCCAGATACCACCCCAGACTACGTGAATCAGAATATTTAGGGGAGGCACTCAAGCATGGGTGTTTCTTTTAAAACTCCCAAGGTGGGACTTCCCTGGTGGTGCAGTGGTTAAGAATCCGCCTGCCAATGCAGGGAACACGGGTTCGAGCTCTGGTCCGGGAAGATCCCACAGGTCGTGGAGCAACTAAGCCTGTGCACCACAACTACTGAGCCTGAGCTCTTGAGCCCACAAGACACAACTACTGATCCTGTGCACCACAACTACTGAAGCCCACGCGCATAGAGCCCATGCACTACAACAAGAGAAGCCACCGCAATAAGAAGCCCACGCACCGCAACAAAGAGTAGCCCCCCCACTTGCGGCAAGTAGAGAAAGCCCACGCCGAGCAACAAAAACCCAACACAGTCCAAAAATAAATAAATAAATTAAAAAATAATAAATAAATAAATAAAACTCCCAAGGTGGTCTGAATGTGTAGCCAGATTGAGAACCAGTCTTTTGTGTATATTTCTCAGATACTATTCTATAGGGCAGGAAGGTAATCAAGAGATTCTGTTTCCCCCTTTTTGGCCAGTCTGGCTCTTTTGCAACATTTCTTTCCTTCCTTACAGTCTGGGATGTCCCTCTTCACTGTTTCTCCTCCTATCATTTTGATTTCACTTCTTCTGTTCTCAACATTACCTTCTTACTTCTGCCTGCCCCTTAAATATTGGTCTTCCTAGAGCTTGGTATCTTGAAATATCCTCCTAAACTGGAAATTTCATTCAATTCTAAGACTTCAGCTGCCACATATGGACTGAAGACTTCAATTCTTTTTTTTTTTTTTTTTGCAGCACGCGGGCCTCTCACTGTTGTGGCCTCTCCCGTTGCGGACCACAGGCTCCGGACGCACAGGTTCAGTGGCCATGGCTCACGGGCCCAGCCGCTCTGCGGCATGTGGGATCTTCCTGGACCTGGGCACGAACCCGTGTCCCCTGCATCGGCAGGCAGACTCTCAACCACTGCACCACCAGGGAAGCCCAAGACTTCAATTCTTATACAGTAGGGTGAACATTTTCACCTTCATAACCCTCTTCCTGGAGTATAGACCCTCCCACTGATGGAGCCCTACCCAACCCAAGCCAGGATAACTGCAGAGGTCTTGAGGAGGTGGGGGAAAGAGAGTGAGATTTTTTTTTTTTAAATAGTGGCACAGAAGTTATGTTAAAAAGTAGTCTTGTAGAAGCTCCACTAGCCTAGACCATTCATCCCCCCTCTCAGTAGTTAGAACATAATGATGGACCAGATGCCAAGAGGAAGAAGTTAGATGCTGGGACAAGAGAGGAGAAAGAAGAAAGTAGAAGTGCATGGAGGAGACCTCTCTTCTGCCGATTAAACATGAACTTGAACAAGCTAGTGGGGACTGAAAAGGGAAAAGAAAGCAACTTTGGACCATCTCTCAATTCTCTATATGCGTGACTGTCTAATGATAAAATTTTTCCAATAATGAACTGTATCATTTTCACAAACAATGACATCTGCCTCTCTCTACCAAGCTTCTAACTCCCTCCTGATGACCCAACGATCATAGGTACCTCAAACATAACATCTAAAATAAATCCCTCCCCCTCTCCCTTGCCCCAGTCTGCTCCTCTCCTGTGCCATCTCTGTGACTGGAACTACCATTTCCCTACCTGATATGGGTTAAATTGTGTCCACCCCCCACCCAAATCCATATGTTGAAGTCCTAACACTAGTACCTCATATGTGACCTTGTTTGGAAATAGGATCATTGCAGATATAAATAGTTGACTTACGATGAGGTCACTGGAGTGGATCCTAATCCAATATGACTAGTATCCTTATAAAAAGGGGAAATTTGGGCACGGAGACATGCACACAGGAAGAACACCAGGTGAATATAAAGGCAAAGATCAGGTGATGCTTTTACAAGCCAGGGAAAGACAAAGGTTGCTAGCAAACCACCAGAAACAAAGTGAGAGGCATGGAACAGATTCCCTCTGCAATGCCCAGAAGGAACTGACCTTGCTGACACCTTGATCTTGGACTTGCAGGCTTCAGAACTCTAAGACAATGAATTTCTGTTGTTTAAGCCAACCAGTTTGCGGTACCTTATTACAGCAGTACATACCAGCCAACAAAGTATATAGCATATATGTATACGGCATACACCACCCAACAGACTTTCACCCTCCATCTCTCATCCAATGTCCTATGGCTAAATACCATCCAGTTATTCTCCAAAATGTCCCTAAATTCAGCCACTACTGTTTCCACTGCCTCTGTAGATATTTTGGGTAATTGGGTAATTATGTTAGGAGAAGATAGAAAACTTAATCCGCCAAATGGAGCCAGGATAGGCTGAAGCTGGTGTAAGAGAGAGGGTTTGGGATTCAAAGCGGTTATAGACATGGTGGGGCTAGCAAGCAGAGAGGGAGAGCGCACGTAGCTGTGGGTAAGATAAACACCAACTTAACTGGTTGGGAAATGCTGAGACCACAGAGCCTACGTCAAATGTCAAAGAGATGGGGCTGGCTAGAGGCCAGGGCTCCCCTGGCTCTGTCCCCGCAGTGACTTTGGGGCTGGGCTTTCTCCAGGGTTGCACACTGGGCAGTGAGTGGAGGTCTCAGGGGTACCTTTGCTACTGGGTCTCCCTCTGCCCGGATGCTGGTGCATATTCCTGAGGCTCCAGCTCCTTTTCCAACTGCCAACCGAACAGGCAGGTTTGCTGACAATTATCCAGGTTACAGTCCAAGGGGTGTGAACCAAGGCGGGCACTTGGCATCCCCCAGCACTAGCTCCAGCTCTGCCAGGAAACAGGAGGCTTCACTGTAGCTCCTGGAGTCGGATTCTACACTTTCGGATCAAGCAGTGAAGGACCTGGAATAGGATACTCCTTGGACCCCAAAAGGTCTCAGAGCAGCTCTGCTTGTCCTTCTCTCTGTCCCCGGCTCCTCCCCTCACTCCCTGCCCATCAATTTCTCACTTTCACTCCCTCCGTCCTCCTGCTGCCCCCCCACCCCATGCTCTCTCTTCTCTCCCCCCATTCATCCCCCGCGGCTATCACCTCCTTCCTCCATTCTTCATCCCCTCTTTGCATCCCTTCCTTCCCTCCTCCCCCTCCAACTTTTCCTTCTCCTTCCCGCCCGCTCCCACCCTCTCCTGCCCCCAATTTCTCGCTCTCCCTCCCTTGCTCTTCTCCTGATCTTTCCACCTTCCTCCTCACTTCCCTCTCCCCCTCCTCTCCCTGAGCCCTACCACCTCCCCCCCCAGCCCCGCCCATCAGTGTTTGCTTTGCTCCCGGAACCGGATGAAGGGGTTGCCCTGCCCGTGCCCTGCCCCACTTCTGGCAGCTGGGGTCTCCCTTCATGGCCGACGGCTCTGGGACTCAGGCCCCAGGGAAAGGGCCCCTGCTCAGCATGCAGCTCCTGCGAGCGCAGTATGCAGGCCTGAGACGGCAACAGAGGGCCCAGGCCCACGTGGTGGTGCTCCCGAAAGGTAGGGCTGGGCAGGTGCTGGGGGCAGAAGGAAGGGCACGAGGGCCTGGCTGTGGGCAGAATGGGTGGCTGAGCTGTGGGCAGCGCAGGGCCAGGGCTCTGCCGGCCTCCTGGTGGGGAAGAGCAGGGAGGCGGGCTGGCCAGAGGCAGAGGCAGAACAGGGAGGCCGGTGCAGGGCCGTTCCGCTGGGGCCTCAAGCAGGCAGCTGGCAGGCAGCGCGCTGCCAGGGAGAGAGGACACATGATGTTCCCAACAGCTTGGGCACTGGCCAGAGGAAGCGCAGGGCTCAGGGACCCAGGAGGTACCCAGGCTCACCGAGCGAGCTCTGCACCCCCTCAACCAGCAGCTGGGGAGGGGCACTGAGACACAGAAGCCCCGCCTCCAGGGGAGCAGCCTCCTCCCTTTGGGAACTCAGATTTATTCCAGGAGGAAGTTAGGAGCACAGGGCTCAGAAAGCAAGCGATTGTCAAATCCCGGCCCTTCATCCTCTAACCGAGAGGGCAAGTCAAGAGAGGTAGGAAGACCCCCTGAAAGGTCAAGGCTGTGCTCTGGGAATTTCTGTGGCTGTTTATACAGTTCAGGACTCACTGAGCAGCCCACCCCGCTCTAGGCAAGTCTGGGAAGGAATCAGGGGCCAGAGAGTCCTCACTGTCTGGGACAGGAAGGACACTGCCTTGGGCTAAAGGCACCCATCTCTCACAACTTGGGCTGTTGCCAATGAGTGGGATCCATTTGAACTGAATTGGTACAGCCAAATAGCCCCCTCTCTCTGCAGGGCAGAAGCTGGCAGTTTCCTAAAGCCCTATTCCATCCTCAAGGGTATAAATTCATTCAGTTACTCAGCAAGCATTAATTAAATTTGTATCAAATGAAAGCAGATTTAACACATCTGTGGTTCAGACTCACATCCATGTGATGGGTATGCCCCCAAAGACATCTCAAACTCAGCACGCCCCGTAGAATTCACCACCCCTGCCCCACGCATCCCCGTTGCCCCTTTCTCCTGCATCCTAGAACTCAAACCTCCCTCCTCCGGGGTCACCACTTGATGAGTTACGTCATGGACATGAGTTACATCATGAGTTACAACAGGGTAATGCAAGGGGGAATGCTCAGGCTCTGCTTCCCCAGGGAAGACTTCTCACCTGCAGGCTCAGTCAGAATCTTTCAGGGCATTTCTAGCAGTTTGCAAGTCCACATTCTTGCTCTAACTGTGAGAAGTAGCGTGCTGTCTGATGGAGTGTTCCTGTACTTGGTCTCTGGAGAAGGGCCTGAACCTGAGTCCCAGCTCTGCCACTGACTTGCTCTGTGCAGCTTTGAACAAGTCATGTACATTACTCTGTGACTCAGCTTCCTCATCTTTCAGCTGGGAATAACTGTAGTCCCCAAAGTAGAGGGTTGTGGTGAGAACTAAATAAATTAATACGTATAAAGCTCCTTAGGGTTTTCTGTGCTAATTGGCTGAGGACCAGATCGTTATGTCACATGAGTCTGAGTTAGAAGGACACTTGAAGCACTTGGACTGGGCGTGAGGAATAAGGTGGTCCTCCAGGGAGAAATCAGACTAAGATTATAAAAATGAGGTGAAAATGATGCTGGGAGAGGGGGCAAAAAGGCAATTTTTCCTACACATTAGCAACAGGCTGGATGGTGGTACCATTCACTGAGATAGAGAATATAGGAGAAAAAGATTTCTGATTAGGAAGAGATGAATTTGTTTGTGAATATGCTGCATTTGAGGGAGGTGTCTGTAAAACTTCCAACCAGCCTGGATCTCAGGAGAGAAATGTGGGCTGGAGATATAGATTGGGGGTCATCAACATATTGGTAGTAGTTGAAGCCATGGGCATGGATAAAATTGTGGAGGACCAATGTGTAAATTGATAAGAGGCTGGGATGACAATTAGAGTTCTACAATACTCAAATATTGAAGGGACAAGCAGAGGAAAAGAAGTCAGGGAAGATAGCAGTCAAAATGGTAGCAGATGAATATTAGCCCGAAAAAGGAAATTCACACATGCTGAATCTTGGATGAACCTACATGAACCTTGAGGACATTATGCTAAGTGAAATAAGCCAGTCACAAAAAGACAAGTGCCGTAATGATCTACTCATATGACGTACCTGGAGTAGTCAAATTCACAGAGATAGAAAGTAGAATGGTGGTTGCCAGGGTGGGGGAGATGAAGAGTTGTTGTTTAATGGGTATAGCGTCAGTTTGGGAAAGATGAAAAAGTTCTGGAGATCGGTTGTGCAACAATGTGAATGGACTTAACACTATTGAACTGTACACTTCAAAATGGCTAAGACGGTAAGTTGTATGTTGTGTGTCTACCACAGGTCATTTTTCTTAAATGATAGGAGAAAACCAGGAGATATTAATGCCATGAAGCCAAGCAAGTAGAGGGAATTTAGGGATCCTCTGTGTCCAGCACAGCAGACTCAGGAAGACAGAGTGGCCACTGAGATTGGCTCCCACTAAAACTAGATCTCAGTGTCTTAAGACACTGGGTTGTATCTGGAAGGGCACGTACTCTGGGAGTTGATTAATGGAAGGAAGCCCTCTGGAATTAGCTTTCTTCATCCTGTCTTAGTGTTATGGAATGAATTTAGGTTCTAGAAATGCAATGGCAGGTGTTCTGGATTCCTAGCACTAGAGTTCAAGGGCTTCCTTCTGGCTTTATTCCTTCAACACCACCTCTCCACTCACACCATGTACTCTGTCACCTAGGGGCCTCCATCAGGGACAAATGTCAGAATGCTCAAGGGAGCTTCACTGCATTTCAGAGGGAATTCCAGGCTGGCCACAGGTCTCCTTTCTATAGGAAAATGGCTTTCAGTCATTTCTCCAACCCTCAATGCCACCAAGAGTTGACAAGAAACTATCACGTTCCACAAGGTGGTAAAAGATGTCCCTGAGAAGGAAGAAAGACATCAGTCTGCCTTCTCATCCCTGAAGCCAGTTCAGGGAAACAGTAGGTGCTGCAAACATGTTCCCAGAGCAGAGGCTATGGTTCAGAAAGATAAAGACCAGTCCTCCAAAAGGAACTGCCTCAAAACACAGTTCCCCTCTCCTCTGCCTTGAGTGCTAAACCCATTATCAGAATCCCACAACACAAAACCCTGTAAGTTAAGAATAACCCTTTCCACAGGCCAGTGGAAAGGGTTATTCTTCTTCCTAGGGTTCACTCCCTCACTGCAGTCAAAAGTCTCCTATTAAATTCTATCACACTCGAATGTTTTTTTTCCATAGCATTGATTACCACCAGAAACTATTATAGTATGTTTATTTGCTTATTCTTTTTCTACTCCACTAGACCACATCATGAAGAGGTAGATTTTGTCTCAGTGTTCATAACTGTATTCCCAAGACTTAGAATAAATAATGCCTGGCACATTATAAGGGCCTATAAATATTTGTTGAATAAATGAATAATTGTGCATGAATGTGTGTGTGTGTGTATGTGTATGTGTGTGTTAGAGAGAGATAATGCAGTGCATTGGGTACCTGGCCTCCTTGATGTATTTGGCATGGCCTTCCTTCAGCTTGAAAGCTCTGAGACCCCCAAAATGAGAGCCACCCATGTACTGTGCAGTGGTGACCCTGCTGGTGCCTTGCTTTCTCAGGAGGGAACATGCCTGCTCCTGCTGAGGCCATGGTCAGTGCTGTTTGGATTAACAAGGAGAGAAGGCATTCACTGTCCCTAGAAGAGGCGGATCCTGAGGCAGAGGATATGCTGGAGGAGGCTGACAGAGGCTGTCTCCAGGCCCCCGAGTCTCCATGGCACACACACCTAGAGATGCACCGCTCGGTCCAAACCTTCCACCAGGAAACCAGTCATCAAGTAAAGCACAAGGACAAGTTCATGGGGTCTGAGCAAAGGCTCCCAGGCTTGTTTGAAGACACTCAGATGACTCAGCAAGGAAGCACGATCCCAGAGGCAGCCCAGCATGAATGTCAAGTGGGCAATACCCAAACAAAGGCAGTGGGATCTGGCTTAAACATTGGCGCTCAGGGCCCTCCTTCCATAAAGAAGCCACACAGGTCTGGAAGACCAGCTCACTATCCATTTCCCCAGAGGAAAACTCCCAGGATCTCCCAGGCGGCCCGGAACCTGGGCTTATATGGCCCAGCCTGAAGCTTTCTACCCAAAGGTCTCAACCTTGAGGCCATCTATGGCCTCACCTAAGAACTTAGGAGGCAGAGGCACAGCTAGGGCCTCTAGCCGGCAGCAGAACTGGACTACATCAACCATCGGGATGGGGGGACATGAACTTTGCACGTAGTCTTGTCCTTCCAAAAAAAAAAAGAGAGAGAGATTGCCCAGACCAGACTGCTCACAGCTCAGGAAGTAAGAGTGCTGTCTGATCAGTGCAGCCCCATTCTGCTTATATAAGACGGCATTGCTATGGACATCGACTCAGTCCTTAGAACTAGAGGATTTTGAAACATAAGACAGAGACCCTAGCCAGTGGATGCCTTTGCAGTGCCCTAGAGTCGACAGGCGTGGGCAACCTTGTTTTCAGTAACTTCTGAGGATTTCTCACATGTTCTGGAGAAGAGGGGGGACTCTGAGAATTTCCTTTTTCTGGTCGCTATGCCTGGAGGCCAGCTCACTTACAAGTCTCTACATTCATTGGTAGTGACCACACCATTTTAGCTTGAGCCTCCCAAAGTATGGTCACCCTGGGTAAAAGGGGTCAAAACAATGCCACCTACTGCTCTGGGTGTTTAAGTGGCTTTAGGAAGGGTTGGTCATCTCTCCCCTCTCATTGAGGCTGCACATTCCAGTCTCATTATAGATTTATTTCCTTTCATCCTTCTCTCTCCATCCTTTCCTTCCTTCCTTCCTCCCCACCTCCCTCCCTTCCTTTTTTCCTATTTGCTCTCTTCTTCTCTTCTTCAATCTCTCTCTCTCTCTGCAAATTAAACACTGCCCATCATTGCAGATATATAGTAATAGAAGCCTGAAAGAAGATAAAGAAATGTTCCTGCTTGGAAAGTATGTGTTCCTCAAAAACTGCTCCATTTTCAGCCAAATTTGAATCATTCATATCCTTCCTGGTATATTTTAAACCAAAGACAAAGTGTAGCAGGTATTACTTGGGTGGTGAGGAAGAAATTATCTTACCTGGTTAATGTTTAACTTTAATAAACACACCTAAAGTGACATTTCCTCATGCCAGATTCTCTCTGTAAAGTTTTACCCACATCTTCCTTTTGTCCCCATGGTGATCCAGTCTTGCCCACCCACACTGAGAGATGTTATCTAGGAGTGTCATTTCCTGTCAAAATATGTATGTGCCTTCTCTTTGGGCCACCCCGAAATTCCCTCCAATTTGGGGATTCATTGTGATTCCTTCTGTGAATAATTAATAAGAGCCAGTTGTTAATTTTTTTTAAAAGTCTAATGAAAAACAAGGAAATTTTCTGAAAAAACTTTTCCTTTGCTTTTGTTTTAAAGAGGCTTCCCGCAAGTAACTCCTCTTTCTACAGTGTATCAATCAGGATAGGCTATGTTTTGCTGAGTAACAAACAACTCCCAAACCTCACACAGAAGCCTTTTTTTTTTCCCACTCATGAAAATTCCACTGTGGATTTGGGCAAACTTCCAGGGCAGCTCTCCTACATTATTACTAACAATTCAAGCTGCTTCAATCTTGTGGCACCACCATATCAATACTGGTTTCCCTAATCACTGTAGCAGAAGAAAGTGCATTAAAAGTCACATTCTGGCTCTCAAATCACTTTGCTTATGTTTCATTGTCCGAAGCAAGTAACACAGGCATATCTCCATTTCAACGGTATGAGGAAGTGCATTCATTTTATGTGCCCACAAGGAGAGAAGGAATGGAAATATGGATGAACAGAACTAATGGCTAACACAGGTAGAGAGGGGCCAGGTCATAGTACAATATTAGATTTTATTTTGAATACAATAAGTAGCCATTAAGGGATTTACATATGAGACCAAAATGATTGGATTTGCAGTTTAACCAGATGACTCTGGTTGTTCTATGGAGAATGAGTGGATGGTCATGTTAAGAGGCAATGTCAGGGGAAATTACGGCCAGGGGAAGTTCAGTGGGAAAGATGTGGTTAGCTCAAGCAAGAGTGGGAGCAGAATGGTGCTTTGTGACCACCTAGAGGGGTGGGATAGGGAGGGTGGGAGGGAGACGCAAGAGGGAGGAGATATAGGGATATAGGTATATGTATAGCTGATTCACTTTGTTATAAAACAGAAACTAACACGCCATTGCAAAGCAATTATACTCCAATAAAGATGTTTAAAAAAAAAAAGAGTGGGAACAGAAGAAGGGGAAAAAAGTAGATACATTTGATATACGTATACTTTGGAGATAGAAACAATAGGATTTACTGAAGGAAAACTACAAGTTCAGTTTGAAGGATACTGAGTTTGAGGTGCTCAGAGACACACCAATAAAGATATCAAATAGGCAAGTGGATAAATGAGACTAGAGTTCTGGGCTAGACATAAGAATTGAAGTGTCATGAGTATGTAGAGGTACTTAGAATGAGAAAGGATGGATTCACCTATGCAGAGAGCAGAGAGAAGACTGGGTCCAGAGTGAGTCCTGAAAACTCCCAACTTACTTAGTTGAAAAATCTCTAAGGATATTTCCAATTCTTACTGAGAAGAGGTGGGGTCAGGGAGGAGGAGACAGTGAGGGACACTGAAGAGGAGTGACCAGGAGAGAAGGGGAGCCCAGGATGTGGGGTCTCAGACCTCAGAGGCAAGAGACAGTGCAAGACTTTGCCCAGGTCACTCCCCTAACTGCAAACCTTCTACAAATCCCCATTTTCTAGAGTCCACATTCTTCTGTCTGGAGTTGCTTTTCCTGAAGCACTGGTTCAAGAGGCCAGAGTCCAAGAGGCCAGAGTCCAAGAGGCAATGCCAGATATGGGAAAACTTTTCAGCCAAGGGCAGGCCAATTCAAGTCAGAGCCAACTGACAGCTACCAAGGCTGAGGGTGTCTTTGCCCCAGAGGCATGGCCTTCTCCTGGGATGGGGTCATTCTCGGGCCTGGGGTGGAGCTGAGGATTAAGTGTTCCCTGTGGTAGAGTTTGAAGGGAGAGGGGCAAGAGGAAGGCTGCTTTTGAGTCCTTCCACTCCCTTCCCACAAAGCGGCTTCTGCCAGGAGCATTAGACCAGAGCAATCTCTGTTTCTCAACCACACTCACATGCTTCTCCCAACCCATGGGTGGTCAAACCCGTGGGGCAAAGGGCTCAGATTATGTCTGGGCTGTCACGCCACCCACTCTGATGGTCTTCCCTGACAGTCAGGACTGGAGCTAACCTTTTCCCACACTCTCCCCAGGGTTGGCAGAAGAAGGTTTCCCTAAACTAGAGAATAACCAGATCACATTGTAAATCCTGCCTCTGGCAGCTTACCTTAGGGCCACCCAGCCTTCCAGCCTACAGTGAGGACTCGCCCACAGGGCTGCCGTCTTGCTGGGCTTGAAGATAGGTGGACCTGGGCTCCAATCTCAGCACTGCCATTGGTAAACCTGACCTGAGCTGAGTTACTTAACTCTCAGAGCCACAGATTCCCCAGCTGTAAAATGAGGCGATAATAGCCCCTGGGGTGTGGGGCTGAGGGAGGGAGGATCCTTCTCATTAGCTGTCAATTCTTTTTTTTTTTTAATATTTACTTATTTGGCTGCACCGGGTCTTAGTTGTAGCACGCGGGCCCTTTAATTGCACATGTGGGCTCTTAGCTGCATCATGTGAATCTAGTTCCCTGACCAGGTTTGGAACCCGGGGCCTCCTGCGTTGGGAGTGAGGAGTCTTAACCACTGGACCACCAGGGAAGTCCCTGGCTGTCAATTCTAATCCATCCCCGCTAGGGGGCAGGCTCCCCTCATACCAGCTCAGCCTGAGTCTCTAATTTATCAGGTACTCCCCATCATTAAAGCTCTTTCATCCCAGTTCTTAAGACTTGAAACGACTCGAATTTAAAAGTGTCTCGCGGGCTTCCCTGGTGGCGCAGTGGTTGAGAGTCCGTCTGCCGATGCAGGAGACACGGGTTTGTGCCCTGGTCCGGGAGGATCCCACATGCTGCGGAGCGGCTGGGCCCGTGAGCTATGGCCGCTGAGCCTGCACGTCAGGAGCCTGTGCTCCGCAACGGGAGAGGCCACAGCAGTGAGAGGCCTGCGTACCGCAAAAAAAAAAAAAAAAAAAAGTGTCTCGCATATTCAAGTCAGATCCCACCAACCTCCCCACCCCCAAGCACAGCCTTGATTTATACCTTTAAGATTAGAGGGAGGGGCGTGGCCTTCTCGCTCACACAACCCTCCCCCTTCTGTGCGGTACACCTTTTTGGCTTTAGGCTAGAAGGACACAGAGAGCTTGTGTGGACTGGCTGTGGCGTTGTTTTGTTCTCTGGCCTTGACCGTTTACACTGACCTCGCTGAGGGTCTGCAGGTTCGGTGTGGACAGGCGGCGCCCCCCCACGGGCTCCTGCAGACAAGAAACTCCACTGCAATAGTTCCCTTTGCCTTGGGGGTCCCTTATGAGAATGGTTATGCCTGGTTGTGCAGACAGCCATCCCCCACGATTGCATCAGAGGTCCATCTCTCTTCGTCTGCGGCCACAGTCTCATCTGCCCTCTGCTGGCCCAACTTAGGCCTGTGGACAGGGACGGGGGTATTTTCTGCACCTGTGTGCCGTGATTACCCTTAACACCTTATCTTCCTGGTGGTTCTATACTGACATTTTCCCACTGAGGTCTCTCTTCATCTCTTGGGGCAAGCCTACTTGCCAAGCAATCATCCAACTTGGGGGATAATGTGTTGCCCCGCCCCCTTTCTTGCAAATACTACCAACTTAAAAAAAAAAACCTCTTTGACCTTCCTGCCTCTCCTTCTTGTGTTCACTCCGTGGATAGGGGAAGAGGGAATGGCCTCTATACAAATATTGCATGTCCTGTCAAAGATCAACAAAGCGGGACACTACTTAAAGTGATAAGCACAGATTTTCATCACTAGCATACTACTGAAATAGGAAGCTGAAAACTTCCATTTGTACAGAGGTGGCTGTGTGTTTTAAAGGGAGAATAGGGGAGTAGGGAGGGAGGCAAGTAGGGACTCAGAAGTCAGGGAGATGAAAATTACAGAAACTAGGAAAGTTGGGATGGGTCCATGTGAAACCCATGCGGGTTTGCTAACTGGTACCTATCAAAATTAGGTTCCTACCCTCCCACAGAGACTAGGAGACAGGGAGCCTATCTTCCTTCAGGTGCTGGCTGGAACAAAATAGCAAATTCTTTTGACATTGTTGTGATTTCTTTAAGGGGGGGGGGGGGCTTGGGTCATCCTGGGGATGCTGCCTTGACCTATTAGAAACCATGTTCACGTTGGCTCTAGTCTTCTAGGTTGAGGGCTAGTCAAAGAGAAAGGACTCAGAGGCGCCTAGCTAGAGTTTGGTCAAGGAGAAGAATATCAGTCCCAAGGGCAGCCTCCTGCCAGCCTCATATCCCTGAAGAAAAAGGGTCATGCCCATTCCGTCAAAATAGCATTTGTCTCCCAGCCATCTCCAGCTTCTCAAATGTGGGTGGACATCAGAATCACCTGGAGGGCTTGTTAAACCACTGATGGCTGATCCCCATCCCCTCAGCTTCCCACTCAGCAGTTGTGAAGGGGCGGGGCAAGAATTTGCATTTCTAACAGGGTCCCGGGTGATGCCGATGCTGCTGGTCTGGGGAACACACTTTGAGAACCACTGCTCTTGGGACTGTGGCTGACCTACAGACCTGGCAATTCTTAAAATGTGGGGTTCTTTGTGCCTTTGGGTTTCAGCTATGGATTACTGACACCATTTGGGGGAAAAGAAGGATTCCATGGGCACCACACCTCTCCTATTGTAGTAGCTATTCAATAATCTACAACCCCCGTCCCTACCTCACCTCCAGGCTGTACTAGACTGAGGGGGGCTGTAGGCAGAGACAAGAGACTATCACCATCCTCACTGTGTCTCAGCTAAGTGAGAGGACTCTGCTTCTGCTTTTCAGTAGGAAATTAATCTTACAGTAGACCCACAGTGGGAAGGGAGAATTCCCCTCCAGAAGCTGAGCTGTTGATTGGGTGCAAAGAAATACCAAAATCCCCAGCCACTTTTTAATCCAGCACTTCCCAGCATCTGGATTCCAGACAAACGCAGGAAATACAGCATCCTGCCCCAGGGTCCCTCCGGCCCCCTCCGTAAGCATTCAGGCTGCTCAGAAGGCGCCTCCAACACTCCTGCTACACCAGCTGACCCCAATTTAAGCCACTGGCTAGGAAGAGGGCTTCTTCCATGGTCCCTTGCTCTCCAATAAATTAGGGCTTTGTTAGCACCTCTGTGTGTACATGGAGAGGGGCTCCACCACCGTGGCCGATGGAGGAGGTTGGTGGAGGCAAGGGCACTAAGAGTCTAGTTCCTCCCCTCCTTGGGGAGCTAGAGTCAAGTTCTGCCTCTGAATGTCACACGGATCCACCATGTGAGAAACAGTGCCTCACAGGGGCATTGCCATGACCACTACCTAAGCTGTCTGGTCTCTTTTTTGTGACCTTATATATTATTTTGAAAAAAAATTTTTTTTAACTTGGTTTTCTTGGGTTTTGAGAGAGGCATCAGAAAATTCTTTCGGCTTCTGGACAAATTAGAAATATTTTCTGGTGGTACCTCTAGGATTAGGTCCTTCCTGAGGGGATCCTTCTTCTTTGGGGTGACTGTCCTATTTAAGAACTCTGCATCTCAACTTGTGAGTGGGGTACCCCAGATTGAAGGCCAATAGTTCTAACACGGTTATATAACTTGCTCAAGGTGACACAGCTAGCAAATTGCAAAAAGAGAAGCAAACTCAGGTAGCCACACTCCAGAGCCACACTCTAAACTCTTAACTCCTATTCCATTAAACAGGGAAGCCATTAGTCAGAGCTGGCTCTAATGCCTGGTTGGCCTGCGGCAGCAAACCAAAATCTATGCCCATCAATGCCTCAAGGTTACAGAATGAAAGCTAAGGGCAACCAATCACAAGCAGCCAACTAGGCTTTAAGCTGTAGCCCATTTCCTTGCTTTGCTTTGGAGTCTTCCCTATAAAAGTCTCTCCCCAGCTCCTGTTGATGGAGTGTTCCTAACCATTTCCGGTTTGGTGCAGCTTGATTGGAATCGATTTTTGCTCAAATAAACGAAGGCACATTAAACATTCTAAGAGTTTATCTTTTAACGCTACTATGTTAAACCACCTCCTTCTGACTCCTTCCCCTTCACTTATTTCTGTAAGCATCGTAGCTGGGAAATCCCCTTCCAGTGCTGCTGATGAAACTGGTGCTTCCATCTGGAGGCCAGAGAGAACTGTTTGACTTTTTCTAAATCCTCTTCCTAAAACTAACCTTTCCCCGGCCTTTGAGGCATTGGTTATCCCTACTCTGCAAGAACAGCCCTTTAGGTCACTTCCTGTTGTTGAGAAAGACCCAGTTCACCACCTTCAATTTTTTCCATCTGCATATAAATTCCTAAAGTCTTTTACCGGCTGCAATTGTGTTTCTCCCACAGCTAATGAATAATATGCTTCCTAGAAACAGTGTTCAAGGGACTGAACTTTTAATATTATGTCTTGACCTTGGATTTGCGGCAATTACATTGTTTTTCCCTCAACTTCCATCCAGAAAGATGATACACCCACTCTGTATTAGTTATCCTTTTGTCTCCCCTTTGTCTGTTCACTGATGAATCCACCCCCTGAATTCCCAAGTCCAGGACGATAATCAAGACTTGACAGTATGTCAACCCCTTTGTCCTGGCCGAGAAATATTGGGTTGGCCAAAAAGATTCGTTTGGGTTTTTCTATAAGATGTTACAGAAAACCCAACCTTTTTTTGGCCAACCCAATAGATACAGGAAAAAGCTGGTGGTGGCAAAACTGCATCTTCTGCCAACCCAAACTCCAAGTGTTTGTAAGGTGAGCCTAAGCCAGCCCTCAAAAATCAATATCAAGTCCAAATCCAGGTTAGCAAATCTCCCAGGGCAGGAGCTGCGCCCCTTCCTAAGAAATGCAGGTACTTTTGTGGTTGGCGGGTCCTGAGTGTCAAGCAAAATAATAATAATAATAATAATAATTAATAATAATGCAGGAGCCTGCAAATAAGAAAAGGGTTTATATGGGGTCTTAAGAATTGCAGTTTGGGAGACTGATTTGGTTAACCCCAAAAGAGTGTTCCAAGGTAGAGAAAGAGGCAGGGGCTTATAAAGACTAAGAGACATGAGGTTGTTAAAAGTTGCCTGGCAACACATGAAAAGAGGCTCAACATTGCTAATTATTAGAGAAATGCAAATCTAAACTACAATGAGGTACCACCTCACACCGTTCAGAATGATCATTTAAAAGTCTATAAATAACAAATGCTGGAGAGGGTGTGGAGAAAACGGAACTCTCCTACACTGTTGGTGGGAGTGTAAATTTGTGCAGCCACTATGGAAAAACAGTATGGAGGTTCCTCAGAAAACTAAAAATAGAATTGTCATATGATCCAGCAATCCCACTCCTGGGCATATATCTGGAGAAAACTATAATTGGAAAAGATACATGCAACCCAATGTTCACAGCAGCAGTATTCACAATAGCCAAGACATGGAAACAACCTAAATGTCCATCGACAGGTGAATGGATAAAGATGTGGTACATATATACAATGGAATATTACTCAGCCATAAAAAAGAATGAAATAATGCCATTTGCAGCAACATGGATGGACTTAGAGATTATCATACCAAGTGAAGTAAGTCAGACAAAGACAAATACCATACGATATCACTTATAAGTGGCATCTAAAACATGACACAAATGAACCTATCTATGAAACAGAAACTCACAGACAGAGAACAGATGTATGGTTGCTAAGGGGTGTGGGTGTGGGAGGGACGGACTGGGAGTTTGGGATTAGCAGGTGCAAACTATTATATATAGAATGGATAAACAACAAGGTCCTACTATATAGCACAGGGAACCATATTCAATGTCCTGTGATAAGCCATAATGGAAAAGAATATAAAAAATAATTTATAGATATGTATAACAATCACTTTGCTGTACAGCAGAAACTAACACAACATTGTAAATCAACTATACATCCCCCACAAAAAAAAGTTGCCTGGTGAGAATTGTGATTGACTCTGACACAAGTCAGAAAATATCTGTCCTTAAGGAATCACAAGTTGTTTTAGGGTAGGAGTCCTATAAGTAGATAGACTGCCAGGAGTTATTTTAAGGTAAGGGTCTGATATGTACTCAGTTTCTGGCAGGTGTTTTGGATAACTTCATCAGGTCAAAAGGTCAGATTCCATACAGGCTGAGCCATACAACAGTCACACACCTTTCATGGCCTCCCAGCTCCATTTTACAGAGCTCTCTTAGCCATACCGACCCCATTTTGATTTTCTTTTTGCATGAGAGAGCCCGACCTCACTCCCTCCCCAGCCATGGGTTCCTGCCCCTGCCTCAGACTCCACTTGCCAGATTCTCCAGAGCCTTGCTCTCCTCTTAAGGGGCTGCCCCCACAACATGTGTGGCCACACAACCTGAGGTCTGAGGGAGATTGCCCACCAAATCCCAGACTCCTTTCTGCTGACCCCTACCACAGCCTGGCAAGATCCATGGGAAGACCCCTGACCAGCCAACTGCCAAGGAGGTGCATGCCAAGGGCGTGCCCAGTCCCCAAAGGGCGTGTGTACCATGGAGCCTCAAGTGCCAAACCCCAGTGAGTTGGACCTTCCATGAGCTGCGAGGCCCCTTTGGCCTCTCTAGCCTGAGGCACATGCCAAGGTCGGCCCTGTTCTCCAAGACAGTCTTTTCAACCCTGCCTGCTCAAGAGAATCATCAGGAACCTTGGAGAACATTCCATTAAATTACAATCTCTGGAGTAGGGCCTGAGCATTGGTATTCTATATTTTGCTTTTGATCAAGGCATAAAATATGAAAAGTATGGGAAGTGCACTAATCTTGTATTTATTTTCATGTATATGTTTATTTTCACAAATACAGATATATACACACTTATATAATGTAGACCGATATACATTTCCAGCATTCTAGAAAGTTCACTTTGGCCTCTTCCCAGTAATTACCACAATTTACTTTTTCTTAGCCCTATTTCTTTCCATTTTTTGCCACTGTGAATAAAGCTACTATCATTATTTTTACAGGTCCTTTGGTGGACATTTGTTTTCATTTCTTTGTTCATTTCCTGCCCTCTTTATTTTACATTTGCCTATCTAGGTGGGCTTGTCTTGAGGATGACCTTGAAAGCTTCCTCTGGATATGTGAGGTCAGTATTCAGACCCACTGCCTTAGGACCACTCAGACTGCAAATGGGAGGCACTGACTAAGTTGCTCAAGGGGCAGAGTCTTCTCAGAGGCCGAGCACAGCGGTGCCCATCAGAATCTTCATGGCCTTTCTCCTTTGGGTCCCACTGTTATTCTACCTGACTTTCCAAGGACAGGGAGCAGGGCCAGGGCACAGTCCTATGTAAGAGGCAGCCGATGCCTATTTGAATCTCACCAGCTCTGCAGGTGGAAAGATGAGGAATGATCTGGTCTCTCAGAGAAAGAAAGTTGACCAGAAGGGCCGTGGTTTCTCTTAACAACACGCAGGCTCAACTGTATCCTCTTGTGGGGTAGAGTTATGGGGAAAGAGAAACCCTTGAACTTCCTCACTAGGAGCTAGCTGTCTGCCTTTCATTGTACCTGAACCGGAAACACTGGTCACCTCCTGTTGGAGGGCTCTCTACTCAGGACTCTTCTAGAGAAGAACTAGATACCATAGCGGATGAGGGCACGCTCAGGGATTACAATGAGGAATGCTTGCAAGGCAAGGGGCCGTAATAGTTTGGGCAAGAAGTTCCTATATTACTCAGCCATCAAAAAGAATGAAATAATGCCATTTGCAGCAACATGGATGAACCTAGAGATTATTATACTAAGTGAAGTAAGTCAAAGAGAAAGACAAATATCATATGATATCACTTACATGTGAAATCTAAAAAATGATACAAATGAACTTATTTACAAGACATAAACAGACTCGCAGACATAGAAAACAAACTTATGGTTACCAAAGGGGAAAGGAATAAATTAGGAGTCTGCGATTAACAGATACACACCACTGTATATAGAAAAAACAACAGGGACCTACTGTATAGCACAGGGAACTATATTCAATACCTTGTAATAACCTATAATGGAAAAGAATCTGAAAGATAATATATAGATATGAATCACTTTGCTGTACACCTAAAACTAACACAAAATTGTAAATCAACTATACTTCAAGAAAAAAAAATTTTTTTAAGCATTAAAAAAAAAAAAGAAAGAAGTTCCTGAAAACGCTCACTGTGATATTTAGCCAGAGGTGAGGAGGGAGGGCAAAAAGTTATTTTCAGAGTGTTTTTCGAGACACTTAAAACAAATTTCAAAATAATTAATTTCAGAGTGGTTTGAGGTCGCCAGTGGCAACCCAGCCAGTCTCCTTTAATCTAGCTCAGCGGTTCCAGAGTGTTTTCTGTGTATCAGCAGCATCAGTGTCACCTGGGAATGTGTCAGAAATGCAACTTCTCTGGCCCCGCCCATACCCACTGACTCAGGAAGCCTGCGCATGAGGCCAGCAGTCTGTTTTAGTGAGTCCTCCAGGTGATTCTGATGCAGGCTCAAGTGAGAGACTCACTAGTCATGATACAGGTTGTCCCCTGCCTCCATGTGTGATCCGTATGGATGGGTCACGCTTGGTAGGTTTCCTCTTGTAGATTTTTTTAAGCAAAAATTATCCCTATTAGTGTCCTAAGTATGTGCACAGAGATGTGGAGAATTGCTCACTGGTTCTGGAGAGACTATGCCATTTTGACAAGTTCACTTAGTAACTTTCAGCCCCACTTTCCTATTCTGGTCTAAAGAATAGCAGTCCTGTTAGCCTCTGCTGAAGAGGGCAAGGGGTGACGGGGAAGAACAGTTGCCCCCGACAAGCCCCATAGGAAGGGTCTAGAACCCCCCCACCCCTGCGTTACAAGAGCCCCCGGGCTGATGGCTGTGAGATCCTGCAGTGTGTTCCCTTGCTGAGTCCAGGCTGGTGTGGTGTGATTAGCAAGCAAGCAGTTACAGAGAGAGCACGCCTTTTCCAGGCTCTGAACACTTCCCCCAAGCGAGACTTACAGGAAAGTCACATGCTTTGTTCTTAAGGAATGTTAAGTAACAACATTGAAACGCATTGAACCGCACAACTCATGGGAAATTGTCACACACAACTTTGTTTGCCTTCTGCAGCCATGGATGAAATTTATGGCTGGGCCTGTTTCTGTTCTGATCCCTCAGAGAAAGGGAAAGGCTCCTGGCCATTCTATGTCACAAAACACGGAATACACCCGCTCAGGTGTAATTTACAAAACAAACAAACAAAAAGTCTGACTTCCTTCAAAAGTAACACTTCTTCCACCGCAGCCCTGGGCTGGATGTCCACAGTGGGAGCCGGTGGGAAGCTCCTTGAGTTGCTCTCCCACCTGGGGCTCTAGCTCCTGTCCCAAAATTCCTTCGAAAGTGTCTGTCCTCTCCAGGGTTGGGAGTGGGTAGGGGCTGGGAGGGAGGGAGGTGAGGAAGGACCTTACTTGATTAATACTGTCATGAGACAGGCAGGGACAGAATTCACCGCCGACACTTTCTCTTTCCTGGTTTTGGAGACTCACCTTCTCATCGCCGGGATCTTCCTTTGACCTGGAGGATGCATCTCTGCTCCAATGGTGGCTCAGGACCAGTCTTCAGCTCCTCGGCAGGCACGGGTAAACCTCCAGCTTCTTTCTGCCGTTTTTCCCTCCCCACGCCAGGCAGCCCTTGTGTATGGGATCCAAGAAAACCTCATGCCATCCCTCTAGAATGAGAGGCCCATCTCTGCTCCTGGGGAAACGGGCACTATGCTTTGTGCCCACAGCTCAGGAGAGAGGCCAAACTTACAGAGCAACCTCGCTTTGCTGTGCTCCTAGGGAAGCTGCCTGCTATATAACCTGGAGCCCTTCATAGTTCTCAGGTGTGCTGCATCCCAGTTCCCCTTTCCCCCACTCTCCAGAGAATGTTTAACAGCTGTTTGGGGGCTCCTTTAATTCCCTTTTCCATCAGCTTAAGGAGAAGCAGCCTCCCCTACTCTCTCCTCTTCTAATTGCCAACTCTGGATGTGGGTACCGTTAAAAGTTAGGTATGAATACAATGGAATACTACTCAGTAATAAAAAAGAATGAAATAATGCCATTTGCAGCAACATGGATGGACCTAGAGATTACACTAAGTGCGGTAAGTCAAAGACAAATATCATAGGATATAGTTTATATTTGGAATCTAAAAAGAATGATACAAATGAACTTATCTACAAAACAGAAATAGACCCACAGACATAGAAAACAAACTTACAGTTACCAAAGGGGAAAGAGGGGGGAGGAATAAATTAGGAGTTTGGGGTTAACATATACACACTAAAATGTATAAAATATATGATCAAAAAGGACCTACCATATAGCACAGGGAACTATACTCAATATTTTGTAATAACCTATAAGGGAAAAGAATCTGAAAAAGACTATATATATATATATATATATGGCTGAATCACTTTGCTGTACACCTGAAACTAACATTGTAAATCAACTATACTTCAATTTTAAAAAAGGAAAAAAATGTTATGTATGAAGGTAAACATAGAATTACCATATGACCCTGCAATTCCAGTCCTAGGTGTGTGCCCAAAACAACTGACAACAAACTCAAACAAGTACATGTACACACATGTTCAGAGCCACACTATTCACAAAAGCCAAATGCTGGAAACAGTTCAATGGCTACCAGTGGATGGATGGATAAACTAATATGATCTATCCGTACAATGTGCTATTATTCAGCCTTAAAAAGGAAAGAAGTGCTGATTTATGCTACAGCATGGATGAACCTTGAAAACATATGCTAAGTGAGAGAAGCCAGTCATAAAAGGTCACATGTTATATGATTCCATTTATATGAAATGTCCAGAAGAGGCAAATCCATAGATCAGTGGTCACCAGGGGCTTGGGGAGAATGGGGGTTGACTGTTTAATGATTCTGGGGATGATGTTTCTGTTTGGGATGATGAAAATGTTTTGGAACTAGCCAGAGGTGGTGGCTGTGCAGTGCTGTGAGTGTCCTAAGTATCCTGACTTGTTCAATTTAAGATGGTTAATTTTATGTTATGTGAATTTCACCTCAATACATCATTATTTTTTAAACTGTGTATGCTTGCCCAGCTAACCTTCTGGTTGCCCTTTGACTTCTCTGACTGCCTCCTCTGTCCCATCCACATGGCTCTGTCCTGGGCACTCAGCCCTTTTCACAGCTGCCTTCCTCCTCAGAGAGCTGGGCCATGGCATCCCCTCTCAAGTCGGTACAGGTGGTTGAGTCCCTATGAGCGATCCGGCCCTACTCACCTGAAACCCGTTTTAAATGAGCTCCTGGAATGATATACTTTAGTCTGAAATTGTATACTTTCCTCTGAGAGTAGAGTCCTCTCTACGCTCTTGCTTCCCAAGCTTATTTTTCCTCCACTTTTTTTTTTTTTTTTAGAAAGGAGAAGGGACTTTGAATTCCTTATGGGACAACAGCCCCTCTGGCAGGGCAGCTCTGCTTTTTTTTTTTTTTAAATTTCATTTATTTATTTATTTATTTTTGGCTGTGTTGGGTCTTCGTTTCTGTGCGAGGGCTTTCTCTAGTTGTGGCAAGCGGGGGCCACTCTTCATCGCTGTGCGCAGGCCTCTCACTGTCACGGCCTCTCTTGTTGCGGAGCACAAGCTCCAGACGCGCAGGCTCAGTAGTTGTGGCTCACGGGCCTAGTTGCTCCGCGGCATGTGGGATCTTCCCAGACCGGGGCTCGAACCCGTGCCCCCTGCATTGGCAGGCAGACTCTCATCCACTGCGCCACCAGGGAAGCCCTTTCCTCCACTTTTGATGTAGGCTCAAGTGGACCTGGGCAAAGTCTACGAGCGATGGGGCTTGAAAAGTTCTGACATTAGATAACTTGTACTTGCCTCCACCTGCCCAGTCCTCACTTTCCTCTGTCTGCCCGGAGCGGGCTTTGTGCTTTTCTCTCTCACTTGCAAGTAAAGATCACCTGAATTCTTTTTGGTAACATTTACGAAACCCAGAGCGTTACTGTTGAGAGCCCTCCTCATTTCCCTTATAATAAGCCTTTGCCTTTCCAAGTCCCCGGACTGATTGCCAAGGACCAAGTGCACCTGGCAAGCAGGTGGTTTAGGTGCCATTAAGATTAGGGGCATGGGGCTTCTCTGGTGGCGCAGTGGTTGGGAGTCTGCCTGCCGATGCAGGGGATACGGGTTCGTGCCCTGGTCCGGGAGGACCCCACATGCCGCGGAGCGGCTGGGCCCGTGAGCCATGGCCGCTGAGCCTGCGCATCCGGAGCCTGTGCCCCGCAACAGGAGAGGCCACAACAGTGAGAGGCCCTCATACCGCAAAAAAAAAAAAAAATTAGGGGCATCAAGAAGATATGTGCGTTAATTACACATTAATTACCTTAACTGTTCTATTGCTGAAAGGACTCAGTTCAATTTATACTCAGACCACCTTGTTAAAGGTCAAGGGCGCAATACAGCCACTACAGGAGAGAGAGATGCATCAGAAGGGGTCTGGGGCTCCCAGGCACAGGCTTCTTTGTCCTCCCAGCGCTGAGGGGTACAGGTCTCATGTCACCACCATAAGCATACAGGAAAAGCGCCTGAGAACCAGAAGCCCCAAGTCTACTTGTGGTGTGGGATTTTTATAGTGAGAGCTGGTCCTCTAAGCACATTCCAGATACATGGCCAGCCTTAAATTCAAAAGCCCCCAGATTCCACCAATACCAGGTGCATATCATAAACCCAAGTATTATTACTAAGCACTGCTGGCAGGCTAGGCTGGTCCATCCCTCCTTGAAACAACTCATGAACCTATGGGAAAAGAACATCCCTTATCTTTAGTTAATGCATTCTACAGTGTCAGCTAAGAGTCACTGGCATGCTCCAGCAGCTCTGGAGAAAAGCATGAGGTCATTCCAGACTCGCTGAGATTAACCCAGACTAAACAACATGGCAGCCAGCAGAATCTTCTTCAGGTCAATCCGTATGGCTTGCAACCAAAGTCAGAGAAACCAGTACAAGTAGAAGCAGCTGGATGACCCCGAGAGGCTCCGAAAAGCCCTCCTCAGCGGCGCTTGAGTGAGATGCAGGTCATGTGACTGAGGGATGTCTGAACACTGTCAGCTTATTTGTATCCGTGAGTGACCGTCCTTGTGGCTTCATAGCCCAGGATAAAATCCCCATTAGTCCCCATTAAGCATGCCAACTCTGCTCCCGTGATGTGCAGGATTTGTGGAACGTGGGTATTCAAGTGATATTTGGGTAGCAAGAGAAGACATGCGTTATCCTTTATGCTAAGATACAGGGGATATCTCAATCCATCCAGAGGACTTTTCAGGACTAATGGACAGTTATTCTATGTTCATCTGTCCCGATAACTATTCTTCTTCCCACAGTTTGTGCAATTGTAAATATGGGAAGAGATATACCAGACGTGGACTGTGTCACGAGGGAAGACGTGCAAACTTAGTCAAGTTTTAACAGCTTATTCCTTTGGACTTATTGGGTGTGGTCACAGTGGAAACGCTAAACTTACTGTTTTTTGGGGTTTTTTTTTGCGGTACGTGGGCCTCTCACTGTTGTGGCCTCTCCCGTTGCGGAGCAGAGGCTCCGGACGCGCAGGCTCAGCGGCCATGGCTCACAGGCCTAGCAGCTCCGCGGCATGTGGGATCTTCCCAGACCAGGGCACGAACCCGTGTCCCCTGCATCAGCAGGCGTACTCTCAACCACTGCGCCACCAGGGAAGCCCACTTACTTTTTTTTTTTTAATTATTTTTATTTATTTATTTGGGGGCTGTGTTGGGTTTTCGTTTCTGGGCGCAGGCTTTCTCTAGTTGCAGCAAGCAGGGGCTACTCTTCATTGCCGTGCGCGAGCTTCTCATTGTGGTGGCTTCTCTTGTTGCAGAGCACAGGCTCTAGGCGCGCAGGCTCAGTAGTTGTGGCGCATGGGCTTAGTTGCTCCACAGCATGTGGGATCCTCCCGGACCAGGGCTCAAACCCATGTCCCCTGCGTTGGCAGGCAGATTCCCAACCACTGTGCCACCAGGGAAGCCCCTAGAATTACTATTAATTAATCTCTAGAAGCTGGTCTGCTGTCTGTCCTAATTGATGCAGGGAAGCCACAGCTACTGAGGATCCAGGGAATGGGCACACCTGTGTTTTCAGTAAATGGCTTTACTGCATCTTACCATTTCCTAAGGCTGGACCATGCCCATGACAACAGGTCCTGAGGGTGACGAGGAACAGGATGGGAAGAGTTTGACTCTAAAAGAGGCTTAAAACAAACTGCCCCCAGACTTCAAATGCTTCCCCCTTGGACTGTACTGTGAGAGAGGAATAAACTTCTATCTTCTTTTCAGCCGGTGAATTAATTATTGGGTCACTTCGTTGACATCTACCTGCACCCTACCTGATACAGAAACAGACACCTGGAATTGGGGTGATTCCATAAAGTGTGTGAACAGTAAGAGCCAAAGAAAACAGACGCTTCAGGCTGGAGAGCTGGAGATTATTTCTATGATGCTCCAGAGCATTTACATAACTCAGTAGGTATTTGTGATAACTCAGAGGGCAGACCACATGCCTATGTGCTCAGGGAAGCAGTTGGGAAGAGCCAAAACTGTAGGGTGTGTTGGCTTTTAGTGACAGTGGCTACTTTTAACAGAGGCTGTCCACATCCCACTCATATACCCACACCTTTGCCACTTCAGCATACAAGCCCAATTTTCAACTGTCATAGTACCATCTCCCTCTTGATGCTGGTCTGTGCTAAAGGTGGGCTCTACTGAGAAAGCAGAGCTGGCCCAGGACCACGACTGGAGGTTTGTTTGCTATTGAATCAAGTTGATGAGAAGGAAAGTTTGGGAGGTCAGAGTACAGGCTTTGGTGCAGAATCCTGCCTGGCTTTGAATCCTCCTCTCACCCCTGATCATATCACCTAGAGCCAGTTATTCAAACACTCTGAGTGTGAGTTTCCCCATTGGTAAAATGGAGCTGATACTAACAGTAGGTGCCTCAAAGGAGTGTTGTAAAAACTGAAGGAAATAATCCATGTCAAGTGCTCAGCACAAGTGCCTGGTGCAGAGCTAGCCCTTAAGAACTATGGGCCATGCAGTTCCCTGAAAGATTAAACACAGAGTTACCACATGACCCAGAAATTCCACCCCTAGGTTTAAAGAGAATTGACAACATATGTCCACACAAAAGCTTGCCAATTCAAAGGTCTGTCAACTGATGAATGGATAAACAAAATATGGTATATCCATAAAAGTGAATATCTTTTGGCAAAAATAAAGGAGTGAAACACTAATACATCCTACAAATGGAGGAATCTCAAAAATCTTATGCTAAGTGAAAGAAGCCATTTACAAAAGAAGACATATTGTATAATATCATTTATGTGAAATGTCCAGAACCGGCAAACCCACAGAGGCAGAAAGCAGAGTAGTCATTGCCTAGTACTGGGGAGAGGAGTACGGGAGGGTGAGGGATTGGCAGTGACGGCTAAAAGGGTACAACGTTTATTTTGAGGGTGATGAAAGTACTCTAAAATTGGTTGTGGTGATGGTTGCACAACTCTTCAAATACAGTAAGAACCTTTGAATTGTACACTTTAAATGGGAGAACTTTATGGTATATAAATTACATCGTAATAAAACTTTAAAAAAAAACAGAACTATGGGCCATGAATGGAGGAAGCGTGCAGGTGTATGCTGCCATCTGGTGGCAACCATCAGTTTTCCACTGAAGTGTAAGCGTAAATGAAGAGCCACATTTGACCTCCATGTCTAATTGTGCAAGTGGTGTTTTCATTGTGGGTTTTTTGGAGTACCTATATGTAGGTCTCAACAGATTCCTGGCTTGTGTGAAGAGTGGGAAACCTCCTCCTGACGCCCTAGGAAGGTTCTTGGCTGGGGAAGCTGCTTTTACTTTAGAACCACTGCCACCTAGTGGCCACATTCCATACTAGCAGGAAAAGGTGAGCAGCTTGAAGTCAACGGAAAACATTGAAAACAGTGAGATGAACTCCACCTTCCCCCGTGATCAATGAGGTGATTCTGTAGCCTTCGTGTTCATTTTGGGAAGTTCCTTCCTAAATGTCTCCTCGAAAGCTTCTAGCACCCTCTGACTCTCCACTGATGAGAGTCAGTCTTTCTGGCATTTACTAAACATTTAATCACTTGGATAGTTTTCTCTTGCCCAAAAGAATACAAGTATATGGGTTTCCCAGTGAGAAGGAAAATTAAAAGCATCTAAGACAGTACAGGTGACCACTGGGTGGCCCTATTTAGTAGGCAGATGTGGAAACATTACCTGACCTTGGAAGAGGTTTGTCCCCACAAGCCCAATGTTAAGAGCTCCCCCAATTCCAGCTGAAACCATCCTAACAAACCCCATTTTAATTTGTTCTCATATACACAGAGCTTGACACATAGTCGGCACTCAGTAAGTGTTTGCTGACTGAATGCAGGGCTTTAGAGGAAGTGAAGCCTGGAGGTGTGCGGGAGAGGAGTAAATAAGTACTAGGGATGTAACCTACAAATGATGCATGGATTTAACAAGCTAGGGATGTAACATACAAATGATACATGGAATCAACAAGCTAAGAGTAGCTCCTGAGTTCTCATCACAAGGAAAAAAGTTTTTCTCTTTTATCTTGTATCTATAGGAGATGATGGATGTTCAGTAAGCTTACTGTGATAATCATTTCACGATGTATGTAAGTCAAATCATTACGCTGTACACCTTAAACTTATACAGTACTATATGTCAGTTATATCTCAATAACACTGGAAGAAAATAAAATAAAAAAATAAAGGGAGGGGCTTCCCTGGTGGCGCAGTGGTTGAGAATCTGCCTGCTAATGCAGGGGACACGGGTTCAAGCCCTGGTCTGGGAGGATCACACATGCCACGGAGCAAGTAGGCCCGTGAGCCACAACTGCTGAGCCTGCGCGTCTGGAGCCTGTGCTCCGCAAAGAGAGAGGCCGCGATAGTGAGAGGACCGCGCACTATGATGAAGAGTGGCCCCCGCTTGCTACAACTAGAGAAAGCCCTCCCGCAGAAACGAAGACCCAATAAAGGAAAAATAAATAAATAAACCAATAAACTCCTACCCCCAACATCTTCTTAAAAATAAATAAATAAACCAATAAACTCCTACCCCCAACATCTTCTTAAAAATAAATAAATAAATAAATAAAGGGAGGAAACTCTGAGCACATCTACACCAACCATTCACCAAACACTTTACACCTAAATTATTTCTCATAGCAACTCCATAAGTCAGGAATCTGATCTAGAGAATGCAAATAATCAAATGTTCCACTGAAAGAGTGGTGCGCCCAAACCTGAGTCCCCTGCCTGATCCCAGTGGCTGAACACTTGTCAGAGAGACACACACATACTAAAAATGGAATTGCTCAGAGATACTGGGAAATTGTCTGCAACACAAACTGTACTGTATCACACATTTGGTCTTCCCAGCATCTCCTCTTCCCCTTCCTCTGTCACAGACCTTGGCAACAGGGGTGGACACATGACTTAGGTTGGGGTTTTGTTTTGTTTTGTTTTTTTGCTATCTAGGACTAATCACGATCATAAGAAGAGATGGTCAGAATCCTGTATCTCTGATGGCTACCTGCTGTGACAGGTTCATAAGAGCCATTCCAAGCTAAGAAGTCTCTCATTAATTAGGCTCTAGCTCCACACTTCTAGGTCCTGTGCATCTTCTAGTCACAGTAGTTTTGTTCTCCACCAATTATTAAATATTCAGGAATTCTGAGAACCGGTTGTTAAACTGTTGGTATCTTGAAAGCAGCCATCATAGGAATATTTACACCATGGAAATTGACACACTTATCAGGACAAATGGGGGAAATGGTCATGGCTTCACCTGCCAGAAATAATTTTGTGGCGTGTTTGGCCTTTTGTCCATTCCGGCTCTTACTCCGTGTGCCCCTGTTACAGGGTAGAGCACGCCTCTGGCACCCCCTTATGGCTTTTCGTCTCTCACTTAACCTAAAAGATTTACCACCTGGACATGCCATCAGCCTGAGCATGCAGGCTTCCTCTAGGGTAGGGAGCTAGAGTTCCACAGAAGGAAAAACAAAGCCCCTTTGCAAAGCCCCTCCCTCAGTCACCAACACTGTGCTCTGTCTCCTGGGACCAATGAGATGGGTCAGTTCATCCCCTCAAGGACTTTTACTCATTTCACTTTGATGTTACCCCTAAGAGCTTTCTGAAGGGGGTCAGGTCGTGGAGCAAGCACATTCCTCCCCTAGTCTACCCCCTATTCTCAACCCTGGCTACACATTAGAAACACCTGAGGAGCTTCTAAAAACAACCCATGTTCTGACCCCCTTTTAGGTAAAATGACCAGAATATCTAGGGCTGAGGTCCAAGCACCAATAACTTAAAAAAAAACCCACCCTGGATGATCCTGATGTGCAGTGCAGCCAGGGTTCAGAACCGCTGGACAGTGGATGCTCAAATCTTGCTCTGTATTAGAGTTCTCTGGGGTGCTTTTAATTTCTATTAATGCCTGGGCTCCAGCCCAGACCAATTGAATCCAAAACGTAAAGCTCTCCAGGTGATGCAGATGGAGTCAGAATTGAGAAGTGCTGCTCTAGACCAAATCAGAATGACCTCTCGCTTTGCATCTCATCTTAAATTATGCAACCACATTATTCAAACAAATTTGCCATTGAGTCCTGACATTGTTATCAGCCTACACGATAAGACCTTCTTCCAATACTCTAAAGAATCCTTTGATCTCACCCTGAAATTAAAGTCTGAACAATACTTTCTTCTTAATCTGCTCAGCCCTGGTCAGAGGGTCCTCACTCAAGAGTCTGAGTGAAATCCTGGTCCTGCTTCACCAAGACCCACAAAGTAGTGAGTTGCTGTGCTGGGCAAACACTGCCCCCAAGAAATATTCAAAACCAGCCCCAAACCACATGTGACTGTATCTGCAGCTTATAAATCCTGCATCAATTCCCCAAGTTTTCAAACATAAATGGTTTGCCCAGACCCTATTCATTACTTACACTCCAGACCAGTGATTCTCAAAGCAAGGTCCTTTGGTCCAGAAGGAGCATCTCCAGGAAACTAGTTAGAAAATTCTTGGGCTGCACCCCAGCCCTTCTGAATCAGAAACTCTGGGTATGGGTCCAATTCTGTGTTTAACAAGCCCTCCAAGTGATGCAGGGGTCCTCTCAAAAGTTTGACAACAGCTCTCCTCAGAGGCAAATCACTGTTACTAGCTGAAGACCACAGCAGAGGCCGAGGCCGAGGTTCTCTAAATGAGAGGGCAGAGAAAAACCAAAGAAGGGGAAGAAAGATTTGTGATTGTACGTCTCTAGGGGACCAACAGATCCACTCCACTTGTTGCAAGCCCACCACCTGTGGACTGGGAGCAAGTCATCTGGGTTAAGTCTACCATCAAGATGAGCTGACAGTGAGATCACTGTATCTTGGTGGAATTTTAAAAAAAGTCTTGGGTTTCCCTGGTGGCGCAGTGGTTGGGAGTCCGCCTGCCGATGCAGGGGACACGGGTTCGTGCCCCGGTCCGGGAAGATCCCACATGCCGCGGAGCGGCTGGGCCCATGAGCCATGGCCGCTGAGCGTGCGCGTCCGGAGCCTGTGCTCTGCAATGGGAGAGGCCACAGCAGGGAGAGGCCCACGTACCGCAAAAAAAAAAAAAAAAAAAGTCTTTATCAGGCAAATGTTCTCTGAGAGAAGGCATCTGAACGCTTGGGTAAGACTTAGCAATTGCTGGTGTGGTACCTCTAGGTATTTCCTGAGGCCCCATTCTTTGCCTTAATGTCATCTTGTACATTTCAAACCTTTTGAATTCTTCCCTTTAATTCCCCATTTGTTTTCTGTCCCCCTAGCAGCCCAGTTCTGAATTTTGTGTGGGTTGTGTGCAGGGAGGGCTATAGTCACCACCCTCTTGTGACCCAAGGAGCCCGTGATTAAAAGGAGCAATGCTCCAAAGGAACCTTATTATTAGTCTCTTTGCCACCAATAAAACCAGGGGAGTTGATGTGGAATCTAAAAAAAAAAAAAAAAGAATGATACAAATGAACTCATATACAAAACAGAAACAGACCCACATAGAAAACATGGCTATGGTTACCAAAGGGGAAAGGGGGGGGAGGGATAAATTAGGAGTTTGGGATTAACATACACACACGACTATATAGAAAATAAACAACAAGGACCTACTGTATAGCGCAGGGAACGCTACTCAATATTTTGTAATAACCTATGAGGGAAAAGAATCTGAAAAAAATAGAAATTACGTATAACTAAATCACTTTCCTGTATACCTGAAACTAACACAACATTGTAAATCAACTGTACTTCAATTTAAAAAAAAAAAAAAAGAGGAAAAAAACCCCAGGGGAGTTGAACTAGGGGGTAGTGGCCACAAGCCCCCTCCGGCGCCCCACTGATACTTGACATCGCAGAGCAAAAGGCCTGCATACCTGTCCTCTGCTCAGAGGTTAAGGCCTCACATTGGTGGGTTTTCGGGGAGAGCCTCCTCAGTAAGAATCACCCCTAAATTCTTTCTACTCTGACTATATCAGACTCTGCGTCCCCCTCTCTTGCGTTTCCAAAGCCTGAGTGCCCACCAAATCTCAGTCCTTTGCATCTTGGCTCACCTAGCGCTGCCTGATGTCCCCCAGGTGTGACTGATAGGAAGAGGACCAGGACGCTGAATCCACAGCCAATCACAATTCTACTGCTCCTGGTTCCTGGGGGCACCCCTAGGACAGCAAGCTTTCTTCCTGATTAGCTGGTGAGCTGGTGGCCAAATATTAGATGAATGACTCCTCTCATTCCTTTCAGCCTGAGGCTATGTGGCCTCCTTGATTCCTTTCCCTGGACTCTGCTTCTGGTTCCTTGATTCCCTCATCCCTTTGTTTTTTGCTACAGCTTTCACTGTGGTATGATTTACATACCATAAAATGTACTCATTTCCAAGTGTACAATTCAGTCATTTTCAGTAAATGTAAAGTTGTGCAACTGTCACCATAATTCAATTTTTAGCACATTTTCATCACCCCATTTGCAGTCGCCTCTGGTTCCTTTTTGGCAACAGGGGTGCCTCGGTCATCTTCTCCCACCACCTCCTGGGAGAGCTGATCCCAAAGCAAAGAGCCCAGAGGGACTTCATTCAAATAAACACTCTTCTTTGCTGCTGCCACCAAAACCCAGCTCTCCCCCAAGATTTGAGCCCCTATCACGACCTCGGCCTCGGTCCATGAGAGCCCCTCCTCCTGGAGAGCATAGTGGGAGGAGGTCACCCAGACCCACACACATCATCAGACCTACTGGACCTTGTATGTGAAGTTGCCGATGTGCGTTTTTACAGGAAGAGTGGGTAAGAGTAACACTTGAATCAGAGTGCCCAGGTTCAAATTCAAGCGCTACTGTTTACCAGCTCCGTGGCAACCGTTCCCTGACATGTCAAATGGAAATCAAAACAGTACACCCCAGAGAATTCCCCGGCAGTCCAGTGGTTACGACTCAGCGCTCTCACTGCCAGGGGCCCGGGTTGGATCCCCGGTTGCTGGACTAAGATCCCGCAAGCCACGTGGTGCAGCCAAAAAAATCCCAACCCCCCCAAAAAACCAGAAGAGTACACCCCATGGAGTCTCAAGAAATAGATTACATTTGTGGGAACCACGGCAAGTGCCTGTCACATTCTCAGTGCTTCATAAATGTTACCCGTTATTGTTAGGGTTTGATCCAGTTTTCAAAGGGGCCCGTCACCCCACCTCACCCCTTCCCATCAAAATTCACAACTCTCACCAGAGAGATTGCAAGATGATGCCACATGGAAGAACAGGAGAATACGGTTGGAAAGCCTGGGAGGTGTGGGGGGAGGGAAGATTGGAAGAAGTCCTGTAAGTGGGGAGAAAGAGGCAGTTGGAAAGGAGACCCTAGGAAGAGAGATGGACCAGCAGGTGGTAAGGAAGGGCAGGAGACTGAAGGTCCGGGAGCAAGTTAGCCCCGGGGTGGAGCGGCTGGAGACTGCGGGGTTGGGGGGAGGAAGCTTCCTGATTCACCTGTGGTCTCAGATGCTCTGTGAAGTCCGAAATTCTCTATTCCTCAGAGGAGAGCCAAATACACGTGCTGGGAATGGAATGAATAATAAAAATTAGAGCCTAAGAGCCACGTGCAAAGCTTTGAGCTTTACTGTTTGTCCTACCGTTTGCCCCACCATCTCTTTGACCTTGGAGTCTACCTACCTCAAGAGGCATGTGTATCATTTCTGTGGGTCCTGTCGGAGTTTCCAGGTCTAGCCACGGCAGCTGGAGACAACATGGCAAAAGGAGGCATTGGGAAGAGTCTGTCAAAGGTCTGCCCCGCTAGCTAGTACTGCTTTCTTTGTTCCAAATATGCAAGAAGCGGATGTCGCCCCATGGAATTCGAGGCGAGCATGCTGGCATGCTACCCTCGGGCTGCTCGGTCCTCCCAACCCCCCCGACAGTCAAACAAGCGGCCCTCATTTATAAAAGCACAACACACACTGGATTTTAATGAGAAAATATTGTATACTTGCATTGAATGCCTCACAATCACTATAAAACCGAAGCAGGATAATAACATTGAAGTGGTTAACATACACAGGAGAGCCAGATACAGAGTATCATTTTCAAACACAGTATTGCTGCTTTTTGCCCCCTCCTCCAAAAAAGAAAAAAAAAAAGTCATTTGGGTAAAGAGCAACACAAAATCAAAATTGGCAGCTCACTCACTGAATGCTTAAAATTCAGGAAATTGGTTCTGTTACTACAACTGGATATAGTCACCTTCTCTAAACACTTAGGCTATTTTTTTTTCAATACATAGTTTAATTACATCCATTCTTTAGTTGGAAAAATGTTTAATTATTTGTCTTCTGAGACGAGTCAACACTGACTTAGTGTTCCTTGTTATGCCGTGTGTGTGTGTGTGTTGTGTATATATGTGGACACTGAGCTATATACTGCTTATATGTCACTGTCTAGGGTGGGCAGCATGCATGGGTGTAAAGAGGCAAGGAAACTGCATGTGTCATTCACGTAGGACACAGCCCAGCCTCCTGCCACTGACAGACCCTGTTTCCATAATTTCTGGATGAGAAAGCCAAGGAATGTCAGTAATCAGTTCCAGAGGAAAGTGAACATCTATCAACACTGCGGAATGGAATACTTTCAGGAAAGCTTTTAACATCTACAGAATCTAAACATCTGTTCTAGCTGAGATTAACAAGCTTGTGTGCTATTTGGGGGCAGGGATGAGCATCAGAGGCCAATTTTTGGACAAGCCTCTTCTTCTCGATGGATTAGGCACGGATGACTTTCCGCCAGGGGTCTGCTGCATCTTCACAAAGTTAAAGGGGTTCATTTGGGATCCCAGAGCCTATGTAAAAGGCATGGCCCAAAGTTTCTTAAATGAGTAAAAAACTCAAGAGCACAGAGAAAATCTGGCTCTGCTAAGGGAACTTTAATTTACATCTTAACAGGATGATATGTGAGTGGAACAAGGAAATGGACAGCAGTCATCAGAAGGCAACAGAAGGGAACAAGCAAATGATGGAGATGTAGGGGCCACAGTTAAACGGTTTTGTGACTGTGAGACAGTCACAGAAACGCTGCATTTGTTGCCTATCCAAAGTGCGAACCAAAGGATCCCGGCTCTATAACTCTACCTAAGTGTGTCTGGGTCAATCAACTGGAGTCAAAGCCCAACTTATCTGCCTCTAAAGCGATTCCAGGAATTGTGTGGCCTCCTAAGCTTTCTTTTCAGCTGTCCATTCTCTTCTCAAATGTAGTTTTAAGGTGGGCACACAGTTTCCTTCAAAACAGAACCAAAAACTTCAGGGAAGTCCTGAGGACTGTTTCCTCTTGCGAAAGATGGGGAGTTCATCTGTATCAAGTCTATGGTCACTACCAGATCCAGAGTTAGTCCAGAAATCATGAAGCATGCTTCACTTTTTGTGCAACCCACAGAACCATTCTGTTCTCCAGGCATCCTGGCAGCTCCTGCATCCCTGGGCCACACGATGCTGCTGCCCCATCTGTTTTCATTCCCGTGCCTGTCTTGGGAACGCTGGAAGTCCTCAGACAAAGCATCCTTCCTTCCTGGGTGCCCCTATTTCACCTGTCAGGACTCCTCATCTCATTTTCCTGGGAATGTCTGTCTCCATGCCAGCCTCTCCCACCTGAAAATAAATTCCTAAAGGCAGGGATCTTATTTGTTTCATATCCCCAGCGTCTAGCACATTTTGTTGACTATTCATTCAGAATGTTCAGGAGCATGAACCATATAAAGATGGCGCCAATTATCCATCTGTAGAATTTGGCTTCAAATTGCAAGTTCCCTTGGCAGTTTCAAAGGGTCCTTGTAAGTTATCAGAGAGTTCCATTTTTTACTTTGTGTCCACCACTTGTTTATGAATAAACTTTCCCCTAACGTTGACACTAGTCTAATAAAAGAAGCAAAGATAATGTGCATGACATCTACATACAAATTTGGTGGAACTGCTACTTGTCAGAACAACACATTATCGCTTATGACATAAAGACATAAAAACAAAAATGAATTTTAGTGAGGTCTGACTTACTTATTGCTTTTTTAAAAACCACAGTTTTAAATCAAAGGGGACGGAAAAGAAGAAGGCTGGTCAGTTTTTTTCTCATGGCCAGACTGAAAAATTTCTCATCCAGAAATTGAGGGCGTTCAATGATTGAATACCCTTATCATATTGCTTTAAATGACAGAAAGAGTAAAGCTGGCATCCTTTAGCGTATACTAAGCATGAATACAAAGCATGAGAATAAATATGATACTTTCCTAAATGTCAAATTACAAAACTGCTCAAAACTTTGCCATTGAGACTCATGCAAATACCATGTTAGGTCAATTTAATATTACAAATACTGCATCAGCTCGGAACCTCTATATCCTTTTCATAAAAAAGAAATTCTCACTCACTCCTGACGCTGGCAAACAGCTTTGGAGGAAATAAGTGAACACCCTTGTCCCATGATCATTCTGGAATTTTAATCCTCACACACACACATACACCCTTACTCATGAGCACACATGCGCTCTGCACACATACACAAAGGCATGTGTACACACACACACACGCACGCACACCACCTTTAGGATTTGTAGCTGAACCTAAACCTGCACTTAAGTTTCTATTCTATATTTTTCTCTGTATCATCCTGAAAAATACTGGTTGCTCAGAAAAAATAATATCTCTAACTTCCTTATTTTCCCACTCTTTCTCCCTCCCTTCTTCTCTACCTTTCGTGAGCTTTCTTTACTGTTTCCTTCTGATTGATCCAAAATGTCATTCTTCCTACTCCCCTGAAGGTCCACTTTACATATAAAATATAGTTATAAACACCTCTTTATTTCTCATCATCTACCTCTCTAAGGCAGAGTTTGCCCTTTTTTCAATTATTACCACTCTAAAAATACCCCTCCCCTCTTGAACCAAGCTGTTCAATGTGTATAGGTTTTATACATGGATATATTCCCCCATCCCATCATAAAAATAGTTGTTGCCCACTAAATATAGTTTTCATATAAAGAAACAGAATTGTGAAAATGTGTTCTCATAAACTGCAGCTCAGTCAATATCATAAGCAGACAAGATCCTAAAGCTAAAATAATCCATTTGCTTTGGCTTTCTCCCCTCTTCCTCAACCTCCTAATGCAGAACAGGTTGTGTTTGCAACATGAAGAAATCTTGTCTTCAAAATATGGATTGCGATCCTTAATTGCTCCCAATTCAGAACAATTAAATGGAAGAGACATGGAACCATAGTTGCCTCTTCTGGGCAAATAGAGAGAGAAGCATTATTTTATAGCTGATGGAGTAAATGGGGTTAGTCCAACACCTCTGATGCTATGATGGGTGGAAACCGGTGCAGGCACAAGGAAATATCCTCTGCTGGGTGGATGGCACCAGCTCTGTGGCTTCTCCAAATGGCCACATTACCATTGTTTTCCTCGTCACCCAGAGAGGCTAATCTTGGTTCTGCCTGTAGCAACCATGTCAATTTGCTTGTCACTTCTTTGTCCCTTTGGATCAACTGTGGTCCAAACCCAGGGGATTCTTTGAGTTACAAAAAAAAAAAAAAAACCTTTCTCTTTTGACTCCCGGGAGTTCGTGTTTGATGGGTGGACTTCTTTTTTCACTTGATGTTTCATCATTGTACATTGCAACTTCTTCTGGTCTGCATAAGGATTGCCGAGTTTGTTTGCACTTTAATAAATATTCTATTAAAATGCTTTGATGTGTTGATTTCTTGGTTTCTTGGGAACCCAAGCACCAAAGAAGCTTCCTGGGTGGAAGGATGTTGATTATTCATTGTCCTCTTCCTCTTGGTTGGCATAGATCCCCGCCTCCCAGCGCAAGGCCAACGCACTCTTTCTTCGATTAACCCGTGTGGCCTCAAGGACCTGAAGAGAGAGGGAAAAAAATTACGCAGAGTTCACAATTGTTCATTATGAACACAAACCAACTTCTCTGTATCCTTCCTCCTTTCCCTCTCTCAACAGCATCTAATGAGGGGGAAAGTGGTAAAGCGCCTGGTACGGCTGGGAGGTAGGAGAGATGTGAAAGTAAAGGTGGCAAGGTGGCAGGTTCTGGGTCGCATTCACCTCAGAGCCAAAGTTCACTTGCTATTTGACACATCGTTTTCAGTACAGAGAGATTTAATTTTCCTGAAATGTTCTGCAAGTTTCATTGAACTAGACCTGACTCTGCATCAAGTTTTTAGATAACGAAGTGGATCGCTACGTGCTATAGATCAGCGCAGTCTGATGGCAGTGATCTGTATCTGCGCTATTCAATATGGCAGCCACGAGTCACACATGGCTATTGAGCATTTGAAATATGGCTAGTGTGGCTGAGAAACTATATATCTGATTTTAATTAATTTTAGTTTCAATAGCCTCATGGAAATAGTGACTACCATACTGGACAGCACAGCTATGGACAGTCTTGGTCTCTTCATAAACAAGCAGATGGGAAAGTAATTCCAAACAACTGAACCAGTGTGAATTCATTCCACGAAGGTTTGTGGACCTACATAAGCTGTGATCATATTTATACCACAAAAATCTACTTTGGTATAATTACGCTTGAAAGAGGAATTAAGTGAAAAGAAAAAGAGCTTCTCAGGCCACTAAAAAATGGAATCTGAGCATTTTGATGTAACTTCAGGGCCACAGGTGCTAGTAAAGGAAGAGAAAGGTGACAACATCAAGGACAAACAGGCTCACCACCATCAGGGTGAGGCCACCCTCCCTCCGGCTCCCCAGAAGAGTCTGTGGACCCCAGGGAGGATCCTTTGCCAGTCTGCTCCAGCTTGAGTTTGGTCCAGATGACATCCAGATGAATGACATTTAGGTTGCCAACGCAGGAGAAATGGCTCAATTTCATGATACTGCACCAAAAGCAAGCCCCTGCATGCCAATCAGTTAAATGACTGTGGCATTAGCTTAGGATGTGCAGTTTCTGAATTTAAAGTCTAGCAGAGCCAACACTAGTTGGTTATCCAACCAATAGGCGATGAAGTCTTTGCTTATTCTGAGAACAATCATTCTGGCAAGGGACAGAGATGCTGGCAACTTCAGAGAAGCAAGGAGAGGCAGGTTTACTGGCAGTGATGGGAGCCCAGACATAAGCAAATTCTGGTCAGATTAAAGGTCTGGGCAGGGAGCAGGGCATCTCAACTTGCTTCTCTGCACCTCTGACAAATGCATGGACTTCCCAGAGCTGCAGTGTCTTTCCTCCAGTAAGGCTTCCCCAGTCCTCCTAGCAGGGACGGCTTTGACCGGATGTGCAGGACACAACTCAGTCATGTCTCCTGAAGGAATGTTCAGCAGGAAGCACGTAAGCCATGCCCTAAAGTGTTGGTGTGTAAACATATCATGGTCACCTAGTCAACATCTAAGAATAAGAAGTCAGTAGGAGGAAAGCATGTTTCCAAGTCTGGTAGAGTTAAACAGTGGAATCTTCTGGTCAAGGCCTGGTAACATGGTACTGGAAGGCAGTGAGGAACTTGGAACTGAAAGTCCTGAGCTTTGTTTCCAGCTCTGTGCCTGGAACACGTGCTGTCGTTCATGGCATCTTGAGTCTCAACTTCCTTTATCTGTAAAACGGACACAACACCTGCCCTATTTCACAGGCTCTCTCAGGAAGCAATGCAGCCTCTGAAGTCCAGACAGGTCTAAGTTTAAATCCTAGTAACTACGTGACCTTGGGGAAGTTTATTACCCTGTGCCTCAGTTTCCTTATATGTAAAAAGGGAATAATAAAAACCATAGTACCAAGGTGGTCTGAGGAATAAATGAGGCAAAGAATTTATCAAAGTTTCCAGGGCACAGCAAATTCTTAAACAATAACTACGTATTTCTCTCTTCGTGTGAAAGGGCTTTATAAGCAATCAAGTGGTATTCAAACGTAAGACGTTTTGACAAGGAGCTCTACATTGTGTAAAACAGTCATATGTTTGCCTTGCAGACTGTACATACAAACTGAAAGGTTTACATAAGAGCTAAAAATAAATCTAAGGTTCTGAAAAAAATAGTCCCCATCAATTTCAGATGTCCCTTGTCTTATATTTGGGCCCTATTTTAATTCTCAATCATCTTGAAAAAAATTAATTTACTCTGTTCTTTGGGAACCCATTTCAATCCATCTATCCATCCATCTCATAGCTATTTATTGGGTTCCTACCAAGTGTCGGGCACAGTGCTTCATGTTCAGAACAGAACAGTCTCTGCCCTCCTCCAACAGACCTTTTGAAGATTCAAAAAGCCAAGCCCTGGGCTTCCCTGGTGGTGCAGTGGTTGAGAGTCCGCCTGCCGATGCCGGGGACACAGGTTCGTGCCCCAGTCCGGGAGGATCCCACAAGCCACGGAGTGGCTGGGCCCGTGAGCCATGGCCGCGGAGCCTGTGCGTCCGGAGCCTGTGCTCCGCAACGGGAGAGGCCGCAACAGTGAGAGGCCCGCGTACCGCAAAAAAAAAAAAAAAAAAAAAAAAAAAGCCAAGCCCTTGGGGGAGGTATGTGAATGAGCATTTATTCCACAATTAATTCAGAGTACTGTGTGTGTGAGTGAGTGTGTGTGAATAAAGCTCTAGCAAATCTAGAACTTTTGTTCTAGATTTCTACATATTAACTTTATTTCCTAAAGTCCATTCCTTTCCTTTCTGGGTTAAAAAAAGCACTTGCCTCTGGGGCTCTGGTAATAGTAAACACTTACATCACAGGTATCATGAACCAGCTACGGGTTTTAATCCTCGCTACTGTTCTATGGGATTCATACTATGAATTTCACATATGAAGAAGCTGAAGCACAGAGAGGTTTAAAATAATCTGACTAACATCAGTTAGTAGGAGGAAGAGCTAACATTTGAACCCAGAACTCTGGGTGCAGAGACGATGCTCTGGGCCAGCATGTTCCACAGCTGCTCAGTGGCTGGGGGGAGTATGGAGGAAGAAGCATCAGAAAGGGCAATAAATACTCTCCATAGGAATGGAGAGAGAAAAACATAAAACAAAAATAATAGAAAGACCTAATTTAAGGTTTTATCGTTTTCATAAATTAATTCAGATTTAGGTCTGGTGGGAGAAAAAGAAAATCAATTCTCTTTGAACAATCCTCTAGTATTAATTTTCCTCTCCAGTGCTTAGGGAATTCAAGTGAATCACTTCAGTTTGAGCAGCAATCAACCTAGATAATTTTATTCTGGGATATAAAACAGAAGACAGATATGTTAAATAACATTTATATTAATATTTTATCCCTCATATCTTCCCCTGAAGGCAGACAGGGCCCAGTCTTATCTTCCTTGGATGTATGTGACCAGATTTGCATCAATCTTACGTTGACTTCAAGGGGATGTGGGCTTAGGGTCTAATTCTTAAACCAGCATTTCCTCACTGAGAACCACAATTAGACACTGAGGAAGGTCCATGTAATGATATTTTCAATATTCATTTTATACTTTGTGAAACAAAACTACTGATAATCATCAGCTCACGTCTACAGTTAACCATAATTATTTTGCTAAATATGGAGATGTAAAATGTATATTGTGCTACAGGTTAGCACACCCAGTTTGAAGAGTAGTTTGCAATAGGTAGTGAATGTGAGGATGTGTAAGCCCTATAACCAGTACTTTTACCCCTAGATATATTTAGAGACTTTCTTCCATAGGTCACACAAAGAGCTGTGTAAAATAACATTCATTGAGTCATTGTTTGTAATGGCAAAGAAAAGATATAACCTACATTTCCATCACTAGAAGAATGAATAAATAGATATGTATTCATTCAATGGAATACTATATACGGCAATTATAATGAGTGAACTAGAGCCATAAGTATCAACATGGACACATCTAAAAATGATGCAGACAGAATAAAGAGTACAGGATACTACAATATGATATATTTATAGAAAGTTCTAAAACATGCAAAACCATTAGATATAATTTATGTACATAGACATACGTAGTACAAGGATAAAAACATGCATGGAAACAATCAACACCAAACTCCGGAAAAATACCCTCTCAAGAGGGAAAGAAATGGGAGCTGGGAGAAGTAACAAGAGGGCTTGAATGGTATTTGCAACATTAATTTCTTTTTAAAATATTAAGCAAATATTACGAAATGGTAAGAATGCACAAAGCTGGCTAGGGGGCTTTATTATTTTACTTTGCCACATCCTTGACACACTGGCATGCCAGCTCCATGGCATCAGGGACATTGTTCAGGTGACTGCTGTCTTCTCAGAACCCAGAAAGTGCCTGATGTGTAGTAGGATCTCGATAAATTGTCAACCTGGTGAATGAATAAAGGATTCTCTACAATTCTGTATATTTACAATAATTCTTTTAAAATAAAAATAATACAATGCTCTAGAAATAAAAAATATAAAAGCCAGTATGCTTTCTCATAGCATATAAATAAGTCAATATATATGTGGAAAAAATAAAAAATATTGTGCTTTTTCATAGCACAGGTTTGTGAAATCTGTGTAAAGGGAAGTTGTAGGGGAAAGGAGGAGGCTTGGGGGAAATTCAATGCTTAAAGAAGCGTCCAAACCAAAAATACAGGTTTAAAGATGGGGGCGGGGGGGAACTGCGTTGGTTCACAGTAGGAATAAGTTATCCTAAAGTGATGGCATGGAGCTCTCTGGGTTTGTGTTAAGGTAAACAAATGACTGATCCCAACCAATAGCTCAGTCCTCTTGAGCTGCATGGTTTTCTAACCAGACCAGAGTAGATTTGCTATCAGCGCCTGGAGAAACAAACAAACAAAAATCCAAATAGCCCATTGGTCGTACCCTCTAGTCCAAACATCTTCCAGATCCATGAGCAGGACAGAATCTTCTCCAACCCAGAGCACAGCACAGCAAAGCACAGCCGCGTGTACCACTGTTGCATGGACACTAACATTTCAAGGCAATCACCCCGTTCAGAAAAGGCAGGGAGGAAAACCCATGAGGAAATGGCAAACCACGACATCATGCACCTGGGTCAGGCATGCAAGAAGACCAAGACAAACAAGTGGAAAAGTACCTCGGAAGTCACCTTGCAAGACAGTAACTTAGAGGTGTACTGGCAGAAAGGGAAAAACCAGGGTTAGTACATGGCAGAGACACACTCACAAAACACCCCCCAGCTGGGAACTGGCACCACACCGGTGAGGGGGGAGGGGACACAAGAGGGGAAGTAACATCAGGAGACCAGGACACACCCACACCAAGACTTGCTTCATCTGATATTCATTTATTTAAAAGTCTGTATCTTTTGCAGCAAGTAGATACCCTATTATTCCTCCATAAAAATATCAGATAAGCCATACTTTGTTAATTCAAGATTTGTTGCTTCCATCTTCTGTGCTTTGAATTAACAAGATTCTTCCCCCCCCGGGGTTGTATGCAACCAGCTGTCCACCAGCAAGATCCTTAAGGGTCATTTTGGATTTGTTAGAATCTATTGCCATCTGTGGACAAACAGCCCTTCCCCTACCCGTAGGCGTCTCTGAACCCCAAAGTAGTCTTGTAGTCTGTTGTCCCATGAAAAGAAGACCCTAACCACAGACAGGGGATGGCTTGAATGCGAGGTTTGCAGAGGCAGATTCTCCGAAGCTGATCTAAGGATGGCACTGCCAAGGGAGACCAAGCAGCCTCCCTCATCACTACCTTGCGGGACCTAAATAAGTTCCTGAAAGTGGAGTGATTAAGTAGGAACTAAAATGATCCTTTAGTTCCTATAAAGGAAACTAAAAGTCACTACAAGAAAAGCTCAGAGAAAACATGTCCCGGCTGTGGGTAATGAGTTAGAAGGACTGACTTTGGACAGCCCCCTCCAGGATAGTGGTCATGACCTTGCATTTACACTGCACGACTTTAGACGCACTGACTGGTTCCTGGCATGGCGACCATGCCAAATAGCCCATTGGACTGGATAGGAGGGATCGTATGTCTGTGATCACTGACTGCTTCTTAAGTACTGCAGTTAAAAATCACAGCTCTGGGGCTTCCCTGGTGGCGCAGTGGTTGAGAGTCTGCCTGCCGATGCAGGGGACACGGGTTCGTGCCCCAGTCCGGGAAGATCCCACATGCCCCGGAGCGGCTGGGCCCGTGAGCCATGGCTGCTGAGCCTGCGCGTCCGGAGCCTGTGCTCTGCAACGGGAGAGGCCGCAACAGTGAGAGGCCCGCGTACCGCAAAAAAACAAAACAAAACAAAACAAAAACCCAAAAAACCACAGCTCTGTAATGATCAGACTGATGACCAGGGGCTGATAAATGTGGGGTGCTCCTCTCCTTTGCACGTTCCCAGGGCATGTGTGAGAACCCGAGAGAGCTGGGGGCACAAAGCATCACTGATGTTGGCTGAGCTTCCCATACAGCCTGCGGTGGCGGGGGTGGGCACTGGAGCCAGACGGGCTTCCTCCACCCACCCAGTGAGAGTTTGGCTAGAACTCCCAAAGGGTGTCCTGGTCTAGAAGGAAGTGTGTGCCAGGAATTCTTGGAAAAGCAGTGACTGCCAGCCCCCAGCTTGGACTTAACCCAGGAATCAAAGAGGCCTTCTTTTATTCCAAGACAGGCAGGGAAGGCTGAAAGCCTTCTCAGTAACTATTCTGGGGACAAAAGAGGAAGAAAGAGAACACAGGAAAAACCCACCTAGATTCTGTGCTAGGAGGAAGGATGGGGCTCAATGTCCAGGAGGCTGTAATCTGGACTCAGCCCAGCACCCCCTCAACTGAGAAAGGGAAAGCAAATCTACCAAATAAGTTCAAGAGCACCACTGACTCAAGAACTTATTGTCTTCTGAGGCTCAGGTCAGGTTGGGGGGGAAAACCGGCCAGAAAAAGTGTTGCCTCAGTATCCTTCCTTTGCAAGGTACCAAGAAACCCTACAGGAAACTATGATTCATCAGGCCATTATGAGTTCCATGACTGACCAGAGATGGTATCAGGTCCAGATAAGGGGACATTTCCACTTAAGATAACATTTCCAGATAAAAGAAACCTACACTAAGAGCAGGACGGTTGCATCTGGGTGGGCAGCGTGTGTGTTGCACAAAAACACCAGCCTGGGGGGGATGGATGGGGTTGAAGCTCAGACCCCCGACTCCCCTCACCAACCGTGTAGCTGGTGCAGGACTGCATCCACACAGAGTTTTGAAAAAGGGTGCCTTTTGCTAATTCTCACAAAGGCCCTGTATAGGCTGGGAAACAGCCCAGGGTAAGGCATGTGGGTGCAGGTTAGCAATCCTCCTACCCCCAGGTTAGCCAAGGGATCCCTTAAGAGATGGAGCCTGGCTCAGCCTTGAGCATGGAGACACTCATCAGTGACCACACCCTGCAGAACAAGGAAGCCAGCCCGGGCGGATGAAGACTGTCGCTACTCAAGGGTTATCCTGCTCAAGGCCTGAGCTGGGAACGAGGATGGCCGTTTGGGAGTAACCTTTTCAGAAAAGGGGCTTTTTCTGGTTCCTTGTCATTGACTTTGTCACCAACTGCAAAAGGAAGCAAAACATCCACAGGTGACTTCATATGACTACTATAGTGACTCCTGGGCAGATATTCCCAGAGAGAGATTCATGACTTAATGTTCCATCTTCCATCATTCTCTGAGCCCTCACTGGGCTTCCTGCAGGAGAGAGGCCAGCTAAGAACATGAAAAAGATACACTAAATACTGCACGGTTGTCCCCACCCCACCCCCTGGCAGGGATCCCGTGAGCCAGAGGCCTCCTTCCTGTCCTGCAGGTGATATTTTATCAAGTGGGAAAGTGGAAGGGTCCTGAACTGGGGACAGGACTCCAGACACCATCGCTGCTCTGGGGCGGAGGGATGCTGTACCTCTTCTGATGGTGAGGATGAGTTTTTTTTTCCCAGATAGGTTGGTGAAAGCTACTCATGGAAACTGCGGGCACAGCTTCATTTGCCTTCCCTCTCTTTCTCTTTCTCTCCTTCACGCTCACTGACATCATTGGACCCAGCGCATCACTATGCATACATTCCAATTACCCCACTTTGTTTTTAAGTCTACCTTCTCCTTGGGAAGTACAGCAAATAAGAATGCTTCTCATTCAATTCGGAAACAGCTTGCTGCTTCCTGTGGGTGAACACGTGGTTAGGTCCTGATCATGCGTGAGGGACTCCTAAATGCTGCCAACTGACTTTTTGGAAGGAAAATTGGCAGGTGGAAGTGCCGGGTGACACTGGACCCAGGTGAGCCAAGTGAGGTGCATACAGGGTGGAGGATCTAAGAATGCCACAACTTGCCCTGAGGACAGTGTATGCGGATGAAGCCAGGAGAACAGAACTACCAGCCTCTGGAGCAGGGAAGCCAGTTACACAACTCAAGCTTCAAGCCATCCAGCTGCCCCCTAGGACTATCCTTCCGGTATGAGAGACCATTAAAGAAGGGGCCACAGATCAACTAGGAAAAGAGAAGAACTTCAACATATTCTCCAGTGATGGATGACGACACACTCCCCTGAATCAAAAGAACTAAGACAGGTTAACAGGCGGCTCTGAAATGAAGTCTCACTGATGAGCATATATTTGCTTTAGAAACAACTGAAGTATGTTTTTTTTTTTGGGGGGGGTTGTTTTTTCCAGATTTGGGTCTCTTAAAAGAGGATATAGCGGGTTGGATAGATTTTTTTTCCTGTTCCTAAGAATTTTCAACAGCAACAGACTTGGTTCCCTTGTAATCTCAACAACAGTGCAAAACACTTGGCCTTGAATTTGAGATCTGGGGATATTAACACAGCTTGATTAGTTAGCAGGTTTCTTTCTTACCCGAAATGTTAATTTACTTGAGAAAAATAGAGACAGGAGGCTATCGCTTCACTGTGTAAGTGAAGGGCAATCAGTATGTTAAAAGGCTGATTCTAAGCAGCTTCCTTCATGAAAAGGGGAAATCCAACCTGGTTGACGTTTGCCAGGTGGCTGCCCGAGTGTCAGTGTGTCAGCCTCTGCCTATGAAATGAGTAACTTCACTTCTGGGTATGGTGTTTTCCCCTAACACCTGCACTTCAACACAAAAGGCATGCACAAGAGACACAGAGAGTGTGCTTCCAAATCACTCAGCTGGGTCACAGGCAAAGTGGCCCATTGGTTCTTCCCCATCTATACCTCCCGGCTAACTTCCACCAAAGCTGCTGATGTATGGTGTGGAACCATTGAAGAAAAGCCCCTTATAGCCCGAAGCTTCAAGGTGGTCACAGAAAATACCTAAAAAGGGCTGAAAAGAAGAGCCAGATAAAGTGACTTCATGGACAGAAAAGGTCCTACAGGCTCAGAGAAGGAGCCCCAGCAGTTGAAACCTCAGCAGCAGCCATCAAGGGCCAGGCCCATCCCACTGTACAATACAGGGCACAGCCCAGAAATATTCCAGCCCAACAGAGGAGCTGGGCCAGTATTCCAAGCAATTTAGGCCTCAAACCCAAGTGAGAGGAGGCTGAGACACACCAAGTGGGTCATTCAGCTGCCATAGGCGTGTTTGCTTGCTTTCTTTACCACTAAGTGTTTGGTATCTGGCTTCAACTCCAGAAAACCTTTAATTCAGCCAACTTGGATATGAGAGGCAGTGAGTCAGCATGGAATTCCTGCTGTGAGCCCCAGCGCGTTCCAAGTTTAAGGTGACCAAATAATTTAGCATCCAAACTGGGGCACTTTTAAGAGGAAAAGGAGATGCTATTAATAATTACTCCAGGACAACAGGCATAAACCAGGACAGTCCTGGGTCAACTGGGGAGTATCCTCAACCAAACCAAGCTATTTGGGGGGAGGAGGGAGTTACCTCAATAAATGCTAACGGATTCCAACGAGGTTGGCACGGACCCCTGAGGCTGATCCCCAGGCTCCTGGCTGTGCAGGCTGTGGGCAGCACTGGTTCTTCAGCCACTTACCGGAGAAAGAAACCACAGAGCAGATGACTTCCTTTGTGGTTGGTGGGAATGTCACGTGCAAAGGTCTCGGGGTTGAGGGTAACTATGCGGTTTTTAACTGTCATTTTAAATGGCTCTCTCCTGCCAGACTGTACCCACTGGCTTGGTAACAGCCCAAAACACACTGTCTTCCGAGCACTGTGTACCATTTACAGGGATCGCCCAGAGCAGACACTGAGAGAATAGCATCGTCATAGTTCTCTAGAGAAATAACATCTCTACAGAACAGGCGAGCGATGTCTGAGATCAGCTCCCCGGTGCCTGCGGGTGATTTCAGGGAGCTTGTGTCCTTCCTCCCGCATTGCCCCTGCATGGTGTCTTTCTACACACACACCCCACACCTCACGCACTAGCCGTACCAGTAGACTCAAACTAGAACTTGGCAGCAAAAAGACCCACTCTTTGCATGATCAAGGTTTCTGAGAACAAGGCAAACCCCCCAACCCAGCTGCAGGCATGTTAAACCACACATTTGAAAATTGGTGCTGGAGCCACAGTGCTGGCCAGACAACCGCACACACATCCATGCCTGAACCGGAGTACCGTACGCCGTACTGAAATTCACCCTCGGACACGGGAAAGAGGAAAGGAGGAGAAACTTACACTACTATCATCCATTCTCTCGCGCCTTTTAGATTTGTGTGTCTCATAGTCTTCCATGAGGGTCTGCATCAGATTCTTGGGCCGCTGTGATCCGGCAGCCTCTTCGGGGGCTAAGTCAGGCTGCAAGCTGGGACCTTCAGGTGTGGGGGGTGGAGGAGGTTGGACTTTCTCTATTTTCCCTGAAACAACACGAAGAGAACACCCTTTCTAAGCTTGTCTGGTCACGACTGCTTTCGAAAAGAGGAGAAGAACACTGGCAAAAAAGCAACCTCTGACATACCGAGTGGTACCAGAATGATGGTTAAGTGCAGGTCATTTTATTGCAGGGATCAATGTGCTTAAGGATTAATGTCACAAACCCATCCAACAAAGACCTCAAGGAAACCGGTTTTAAAGTCAGTCAGACCAAAGAGGGCTCTCAGGCACTTTGCAGATATATGCCAGACAGACAGACAAACGGACAAACAGACAGACAGATGCCGGCTCCAGCTGTTTTGGGGACAAGTATTCTATCACAGATCATACAATCAGACTGTCAGAGGTGGCGGTGGCTTTGAACCTTAAAGACCCATTTCTTACAGATAAGGAAAACTTTAGGCTCGACAAAGGGAAGGCTGTGCTGGGCCACCAGGAGCTGGCGATGGTATCCAGGTCTCCTGGTTTCCTTCCCTCTTTCTTCTCTATCAGAGGTCACCAATGGTCAGATGACCAGCCCAGGTTTTTTGTATGGACGACACATGTTGTAAAACCTCTGAATGAGAACTAAGCTGTTCTTCCCAGGTCACTCCAGTCTTACACTGGCCAGCTTCATTCTTTACCTTACCTGCCACGGTCCTGAAAGCATTTAGGTTTGAGATCCTGGATCTTAAGGAATGAATGCCAACAACAGCAGCTTCAATGTTGTAGAAAAGGGGTGTGTCAGACTTGGGAAAGGTGAGGTTTTAGTTTTTGAGATGCCATGCAGGTATTCTCAGAATGAGAAGACTGGGTCCCCAGTCATGGTGGTGTGGTGATGCCAGGCACTGGCACTAAGACCGCCTGCATCCCACCCTCTTGGGAAATGCCTTCTGGCCCATGAAGGAGTGGGTTATATTGCCAGAGCCCTGAACGCACCTCTGAGTAGTACCTTCATGTGCAACAGTCATGATTTTTCCAACCATGCCCCTTGTGGGAGACACAGCTAGGGTCTGCGAACAAGGAATGTGGAGAAAACACACAAAATAAATGGATATTTCAAGCACAAAAGTTCAGAAACCACTAGGGGAGGTTAAAGACCCATTTGACCTCCTCCAGACCCAAGATGAAGGCAGCTCATCTTTCTTTGCCTCACTCCCACCCAGACTGCCTGACGGAGCTGGAATCACAAGTGAAGCCTGGAGTCCATGTCTCTGTGTGGTTGGCTATAGGACTTTACTGGGCATAGGTCCTTTGATGAGAGTTGGGAAGCTCCCTGGAGTTCAGGAAGCCCGAGTTTTAATTTCTGCTCTTCCATGAACCAGCCATGAGGTTGGCTGTAGACAATCATGTAATGTTCCCCCTTTAATCTTGAGCTGATCACTTAAGTTCTCCAAGTTTCAACTTCCCTAGCTAGAAAATGAGAATTTGGGGAGAAGTTGTCTTGGAAGTCCATTCTAACTCAAACATTTTGCTATTCTATCAAATACATTTGGCAAGAAGATCAACCTTTATTGATTAAAAAAAAAAAGTATATGGCCAGCACATTTGGCAGTTAGGTGGGGAAGTGGTTTTTAATACACAGACACTCCATCTGTAGACCCACCATTATATGAGTTAACTTAGTGAAACTCATTGCTTTGACCTCAATTACCCAGATCATTGATAAAAAGTCATTTGATATTAACAGTAAGGTTACAAATATTTTAAGGTCTTCAATCTTCAAATTCTCTAGAAACGGTTTCTATTTTTTATTATGGAAATTAGGGAACGCTATCATGACACCTATGGACCCATCAACTATACTAATCATTTATCAAGATTTTACCACCCTTGTTCCATCTATCCTGCCTGCCTGCCTTCCTCCCACCCTCCTGTACTAAAATATTTAAAGCAATCTCAGACCTCAGGCAATATTACCCCTGAATATGTAGTATGTATCTCTAAAAATTCTGATTGACTTTTATTTTATTTTTAACTTTTATTTATTTACTTATTTATTGGTTGCATTGGGTCTTCATTGCTACACATGGGCTTTCTCTAGTTGCGGTGAGCAGGGGCTAACTCTTCGTTGAGGTGTGCCTGGGCTTCTCAATGCGGTGGCTTCTCGTTGCAGAGCAGGGGCTCTAGAGCACAGGCTCAGTAGTTGTGGCGCACGGGCTGAGTTGCTCCGCGGCATGTGGGATCTTCCCAGACCAGGGCTCGAACCTGTGTCCCCTGCATTGGCAGGTGGATTCTTAACCACTGCGCCACCAGGGAAGCCCCTGATTGACTTTTAAAATGAAGCTTTGAGAAACAATACAGCACAGTGGTGAGCATGCAGTTCTAGAGCCAGCCTGCTTGGGTTGGAGTTCACTAGTTAGCAGCCAAATACCCTTGGGGCAAGTTACTTGCCTTTTTTCTGAAGTCTTTCTATCTCAGTTTCCTAATCTGTGAAATTGGTATGTTGATAGAAGTACCTACCTCATACGGTTGGTACAAGAACTAAATTAATATTTATAAAGTTAATATTTAGAATGGCAAGCATCCAATGAGTCTAGTTAGTATTTATTTGGAATCTCAAAGAATAATATGTCTATGGAGTAAGAATGAGCAATTTCATGGGAAATTCTGCATAAAAATTTCACAACTCTTCTAAAACTAGAAATAGATACTCTATGACCAGGTTGGTCACTTTCTAATTGACCTTTCAAGTGTCCAGATCATCTCCCACCAGCCAATCCTCCAGCATTAAACTTCTAGAAAGCACAGTCCACATTCACTGCCTCTAACTTCACCCTTTCACCTATACCACCCCTGCCTCATAATACTTTGTTTATACTTCTGGGAAAGCTTTTTCACATACTGACTGTATCAATCTGGTTGTTCAAGCTTTTCTTCTCAATAAAGCTGTAAAGTCACCTGAAGGTAGGGACCATTTCAATCGGCTATGAATCCCCCTAACTCATTTGAATGTAAACTCCATTAGTGGAGGACCTTGTCTGTCCTGGTCAATGCTGAATCCCACAAGGCAGGAGTTCAGGCAGTTGAATGAATCAGCAAGTCCATCATGAAATATACAGAGCAGCCACTTATTAAATGCTTGTGGATTGGGACAGAATTCCCAATACAGAATCTGAGGCAAGTGTTTAAATGTCTTCACCAAAGCACATGAAATAAAACAATCTTGGTCTACAGAACCACAGACGCGATGGCTTTGGAGTAATAACAAACACATTTATATGGCATTTCATTGATAGGCTTCATGTCATTTGATCCTTACAACCACCCTGGGATGTAGTCAGGGTGAATGTCATGACATCTCTGAACAATTTAGACCATGGAGGCTCAGATGCTTTAACATCAATCCAAATTACATTGGTAACAATCAGAGTCAGGTCTGGAACCCAAATTGTGTTGACTGTTGCTAACTTATATAATTGGGTGTGTGCTGAAAGAGAATCGTAAAGAGGGTGAAAAGTTACTATAAAGAAGTGGACATTTCCTGCTCATTTCTTAGTATGCCAGCAAAATTAAACCCATCCCCGGAGCGAGTTTTGCCGGTTACAGCCACTAGAGGTCACATGAGTAGCAGGAACCAAAGACTAGCTTAGCGGGTCTGGAGCAGTGTCTTCCAAAGAGGTGGCTGAGAGGTCTTGGAGAGAACAGAAGGGTTCAGGTAACCAAGGCCACATCAGAGCCCCAGGAGAAGCTGTCACAGGTCTCCAGAGAAAGGGAGCCCCAACTCCGGACTCCTGGGCTGGTTGACATCTGGGGAAGTCGGCTTGGCTGGGCTTCTCTACCGTGATCTCCAAGCATTCTGCCTCCAGTATGGTTCCAACCATGACTGGAATTCTCACGCAATCTTAGGAATCACACAGGCCATCAAAAAGCTGGAGAGGGACCTAGCTTGCAGCCTAATCAAGTTTTCCCTTTGATTAGGATGGTGAAAAAACTTCTCGTGCTCTTCCACCAGTAATAGACACTGCAGACACCACCACTGTTTGGGCCTTGGGGATCATGACATAAATGTGATGCAAAGCTTGGGAAGTCTGTCTCATCCTTTATGGCCCTGGAAAGCACTTTGAAATTCCTTGGCCCCGAGGACAAATCTCATTAGAATCCCCAAACAATGATGGTTATCTTTGGTGTTCATTGGCGTGCATCCAGCACTTCCCCAGTACCCCCAGGTCCCATTCCCACTTGTCCCATCAAAACTTGTTCTCATATAAGTCTATTCAGCTGGTGAATGACTGAATAGCTAATGGTAGCTGAAAATGGCCTCTGTTTTCAATGATAAACATCCTGCTTTCTAGTTTCTCACCTGGGCTGAACACTCTACAAAATAGCTCTCTTGAAGGATCCCAGAAACAACATGAACAGTAAGTGTCATGCAGACCTCAAGGCAGACCTGTGTTGGTCTTGGCCAAGGCCCAGTCCCTGACATTTACAGAGCAGGGAGCAGGAGCAACGTGAGCTTAACTGACATAGGAACCAACAGAAGAAAGCTAGACTGGAATTCAGAGTGGACGGTAGAAAACATCCTCGAGTTTACTTCATACAGATGATTCTGTCCAAACTATTCCACCTAGAGTAATTTTAGACTTAAGCATTTAAAGATGTTTGAGAATAAGCAGCTTCACTTGGCTGGGATGATTCCAAAGCCGTGTTCCTAAAATCACATCCTATTACCTTAGCTTTGTAAGAATACTACTCAACGCTGCAAACGGTCAAAAGGTCATTGGTCAAATAAGTTTGAGAAACACTCGACTAAAGAAAGCTTTAATGATAAAACGAGATAGATTTCCTTACCAGGGGACTTCTCTAAGGTTTTAGTGCCAATATGATTGTGAATCTCTAGTTTAGGAATGGGGGTGCAGCGTTTCTCAAATTTATTGAACCACAGAACCTCATTTCATAGAATCCCTATTAATATCTCGAGGAAGACAGTTTGGAAAATACTATTCTCTAGTGTATACTAGTTAACCACTAACTACTAACTTATGGGCACAAGTTCAACTAATAAGTATGGGCACAAAGCTTATGTACAAGAACTTTCACCACTGTTCATTTGTTTGCTTATAATTACATATGTGGAAACAACAAAGGCATCTGACTATAGGAATGGTTAAATTAGTTATGGCTTATTCAGATGATGGAGTATTATTTAGCCATTATAAGTCATGTTTTAGTCTCTCAAATTTAGAGGAATAGTTTTGGACATGGGAAAATATTCAAAATACATTAAGAGAAAAAGCAGGTTACAAAAGCAGAAATACTGCAGGGGTTCAGGAGTGCAGGCTCCAGAGTTGGACTGCTTGGGTTCAAATCCTAACTCACTACTTATTAGCTGTGTAAAAGAAAACAAAAGTGCACACATGACACATGGTAAAACTTAGTCAGGATAAGATGAACAGTCTTGTGGTTGGCAGAATAATGGCTTCCACAAAGATGTCCAAACCCTAATCCCTCAAACCTGTGATTATTTACCTTACATGGCAAAAGGACTTTGCGGGTGTGATTAAGTTAAAGACTGTGAGATGGGAACACTATCCAAGATTATCCAGTTGGGCTTGATGTAATCACAAGGGTCCTCATAAAAGAGATGCAGGAGGGTCAGAGAGAGAGAGAGAGAGAGACAGAGAGAGAGAGAGACAGTGAGACAGAGAGATTTGAAGATACTATACTGTTGGCTTTGGATATGGAGGAAGGGGCCACAAGCCAAGGAACGTAGATGGCCTCTAGAACTGGAAAAGGGAGGGAAATGGATTCTCCCCAAGAGCCTCTAGAAGAAACACAGCCCTGCCAATATCTTGATTTTAGCATAGAAGAACACTGTTTTAGTCTGTTTGAACTGTCATAACAAAATACCATGGATTGGGTGGCTTAAACAACAGAAATTATTTTCTCACAGTTCTGGAGGCTGGAAGTGTGAGATCAGCATGGGTACCAGCATGGTCAGGTTCTGGTGAGAGTTTTCTTCCTATCATGCAGATGGCTACCTTCCTGCTGTATCCACACATCACAGAGAGAGAATGAGGTCTCTGGTGCCTTTTCTTATAAGGGCACTAATCCCATCATGAGGGCCCCACTCTCATGACCTCATCTAACCCTTACTATCTCCCAAAGGCCTCGTCTCCAAATACCATCACATTGGGGGTTAGGCGTTCAACAACATACTGAATTTGGGAGGGGACACAATTCAGTCCATAGCTGACACATTTCAGATTTCTGACCTCGAGAACTATAAGATAATAAATTTGTGTTGTTTTAAGCCACTATATTTGTGGTGATTTGTTACAGCAGCAATAGGAAACTAATACACATGTAGACCCAATGTTATCTTCCAGGCACATGTGTGCATGAGAAAAACTAGGCAGGGAGTAGTTAGGATTATGAATCACTTCGCCTTTTATCTTTATTCTTTATTTTCCAAGTTTTTTTCTACAATAAGCATGAATTAATTTTAAATTATAAAACTAGAATTTTTTTCTTTTAAGTATTACCGCACATGCTAATAAAAGCAGATAAAGCTGGGGCTTTAACCTTCATGGACCAGGCAGATCCAGAAGGCTTTCTGTCTCACCAGGCAGCACACACAGGCCCAGGGGAGCTACTGAGCTGACACTTCCTTAGAGAAGCAATGGTCACATTCACTGGTGACTCTCACAGGAAGACTAAGGAGAAGAGTGGGGGAAGCAGAATTTCACTCCAAATTAGTAAATGCTGTCTCCCATGATTAGTGGAAGAAAAAACTAGGAAACATGAATTTGTGTTTCCTGTTGGTTTATTTTAAGTAGTTAAGCCATGCCTTGTCCAGAGAGAAAAAGCCACGCCTTGACTGCGTTTCTGGATTCTCCAAACAAGATGGATTTCCCTGTGTTGATGGGGGCAGAGAGAAAAACCTGCAATTCCTCCCACCCAAGTGAACTAGAGCTAGGGCTGCATGTCCTCAGTACACAGCTGCTGCCATCCATGACAGCCCACACCCTCCCTCTATAAGAAGAGGACTAACTTCTAAAAAGCCAAGAGGGTGGATTCCCAAAGTTAAGGAAACTATTTTGGTCAAACATTAGGATTTTGGTGATTATTATATTCTATACACATGGCGTCTGACGTCTTAAAAATCAAAGATCCTTTGTTTCTACATTTCTCAAAAGAAAGGAAAAAGCCATCACCCACTCCTATTTAAAAACCAAACCGAACAAAGACGCCCACCAGATAACATGCTTTGGCCCAAGCCTCCTTCAATGATCTCCTTTCTTCACGGAGCCTTGGGGTGAGCTTGCAAACATCTAAACGACTCTCAGATCACCAGAATAAAAGGAGCTCACACTTGCATTTTAAATTCCATTTCCTCCCAGTACAAGGGAATATCCTGCCTGTCAGATCCAGAGTCCATGGGCTTGTACGGTTCCAGCTATCACCCACACACGAAGAGCTAGCCCCTGGTCCTTTCATCTCCTCCTTTGAAGGCCCCAGGGGTGGGAGAATGCAATGATACGAATCTTCAGATTATAAGCCTAGCTGAGAAATGAGAAATACCCCTGCCTGGTGACACAAGTCTGAGAAACTTCCAAGTATTATTACTTCTAGGTACAGTGGGATGTTGGATGAGTTGTCGATATTGGATCATTCCTCTGAACAGAACTGGAAAATGAAAACTGGAGAAGGAAAGCATTTTGCATCTGCAGGGGAAGCTTAGTTTAAGACCAAAAAAAGAAAAAAATTTAATTAAAACAGTAAGGATAAAAATCATGGTTAAGTAGCAATTGCCCCGCCAAGATCTTTAGGTTAAACACATTTCTACCAACACAGTGAGCTTAGCTCTATGAATATTATCACCCCCTACCCAAAAAAGAAAATACTTTCATGGTAATTTGTAATTTCACTGTCACCCAACATGCTTCATAATGGCCTTTGTTTTTTGGAATCACAGCTGACTACTGAAAGCTAATTCTTGAACTCTGATTTTATTTGAGAAACTTTACTTCTAAAGAAGTAACTATGAATCAATCTCAGCTAGGACTAGAAAGCAGTTTTATAAAGCATGTTGTGTCATTTACATCAGGGTTCCGGTAGCTGCAGAACAATAACTCATAAGTACTAGGTCTTTTCTTAGAACAAAAACTGCAATAACGGGACTTCCCTGGTGGCGCAGTGGTTAAGAATCTGCCTGCTAATGCAGGGGACATAGGTTCTAGCCCTGGTCTGGGAAGATCTCACATGCTGTGGAGCAACTAAGCCCGTGCACCACAACTACTAAGCCTGTGCTCTACAGCCTGTGAGGCACAACTACTGAGCCCTCGTGCCACAACTACTGAAGCCCGCGCGCCTAGAGCCCGTGCTCCGCAACAAAGAGAAGCCACTGCAATGAGAAGCCCATGCACCGCAAGGAAGAGTAGGCCCCACTTGCCGCAACTTAGAGAAAGCCCGTGCACAGCAACAAAGACCCAATGCAGCCAAAAATTAATTAATTTTTTTAAAACCTGCAATAACAACAACTCTTATTGGAAGCCTTTTGTGCACCAGGCACTGACTGTACTAACTTACTGATGAGGTTGGTACTATTTTATTCCCATTTTACTGATGAAGAAACTGAGGTTTAGAGAGGTGAAGTAAGTTACACAGGTAACAAGCAGTGGAGTCAGGATTCGAACTTTAGATATGAATCCAGAAAATTGACTGTCACATTTAAGCACATGTTTAATTCTCTTTGACCAGCTTTGGTATGAATTTATATTTGAGTAATGAGAAATAAAGACAGAGAGACTGAGAATACCTGTGATGTCAGATGCATACAACTTTTGGGGAAACTTTGACCTTTACATTCAAGGTCATGAGAAATAAAATACCATTACATGTAACATGAATGTATTCTTTGGTGCTCTAATGGCCTGTCCTGCACCCTCTGCCCACCACCAACCCTAGTCCTCCACCCCGTAAGTAGCAAGTAGCTTATTTACAAAGATGAAATGGCTCTGAAACACCAACCTCCCTAGAGAAGCTCACAGCAAGTTGCCATGGTTAGTAAGAGACTGTCATATCCTGCCCTAAACTCCAGCAGTCACGGGGGCCATCCTGCTCCCAGGTCTGGTTTAGATTAGCTCACATTTCTTACCAGGCATACAGCAGGGATCTTACAAGAATTAGGTCCTTTGATCATCTTTTCGTTCTCAGCTCAAGACTGCATGTTTCTTTGTATGTAGGTTCACACAGTTGTGCCGTTGAGTCTGAATTTTTGGAAGCAGCTCTCCTAACTTGGAGTGTGGGGTAGCCAGGCATCGGTCCAGGGCAAGTAACCAGGCCACCATGTGATGTCCCCAGCAAAGCAAGGGACAACCCAGACACTGTGTGTACCAGAAGACCCAGCATCATCAGCAGTGACAGCAGAAGCTGTTACAAAACGGAACGGTAGGAAGTGTTGTTCTTCTCCAAAGTTCTACGTCCCAGAAGCCATGACCATAGGCTTGTCACCGAAGAAAGACCACAGTCTGTATCTTCTCAGGAGTGAAGGTGATGGGTTTGACCATGACAGTTGCCCTCTTCAAACCACTGAAGGCAAAAATGTCCAAAAAGAACTTTGAATTCTGTAACTTGAGAAGTTCTGACCTCACTGAACACCTTTACCCTTCACCCCTTGCTGAACCCTACTTCGACCTAACCTTTTCTTACCAATTCCTTCCCAAATGACATGTGTTTTTTTTTGTTTTTTTTGCGGTACGCGGGCCTCTCACTGTTGTGGCCTCTCCCGTTGTGGAGCACAGGCTCCGGACACGCCGGCTCAGCAGCCATGGCTCACGGGCCCAGCCGCTCCACGGCATGTGGGATCTTCCTGGACCGGGGCACGAACCTGCGTCCCCTGCATCGGCAGGCGGACTCTCAACAACTGCGCCACCAGGGAAGCCCTGGCATGTGTTTTTAAAAATGAACATATTCGCTGGGTTCAGCTAAATAAAAATACAGGGAGTTTCTGATCCAAGGCAGAAGGAACAATCTTAAAGAGCAAAGGAGACCAGCAGAGAGCAGACATGGTGTTCAATGACCACCAGTAAATGAATCTGGCCAGCGTTGGCCCTACTCCGCCAAACCTGGTCAGGTAGTGGAGTGAACACTTATCCCCGCGCATCCTCAAATTAAGAAATGGATTCCTTGCTTGAGCTCCCAGTCCTTTCACGCTTTCAGGCAATGAGCCGGTCTCCAGAGTGAATGACTGAGCTTCCTCCTGGGGCATGAACTTTCAGAAAGAATTCACAAAAGCAGCCAGACTAGATGGCTGACATGGACGATGCTAGTCTCTCGACATCTGCCCAGATCTTTGGACAGCACCAGCAATTTGACTGTTGTAGTTTGGAGCACTGAAATTAAGTTCTGAAAGCACAGAGGAACCATTAAAACTAAGTTTTATCATAACTGATTTGGCAGCAAAACCCGAGGTGACCCAGCATGAGGTTCTTCTTGGTCTTTATTGATCCCACTTAATAGAACAAACTCTAAGTTTCACAGCAGAAATTGAATTTGATGACAGGTGCAGCCCCAGACTCCACTGGGTGTGTTCAATAAATAGTACATGCATTGCATTGCTTTTCTAAATAATGGTATGGACACTTTATGGCCTTTCTAAAATCAGAAAAATGTGGAATATATCTGGTCTCAAGAGTTTGGGTAACTTGGATTCTATCCTAGATAGCTGTTGGGAGGGTTACATGAGAAAATGAGAAAAGAGAAAACTATGTGTGAATTATAGTACTGGGCTTTAAGGTCTTGGTGAGTTGCAGCTACTGTGATTATACTTCGGTCACCAGAGAATGTTCAAGGAACTTGGCGGTATACATAATCATCTGTAGGATACTCCACGTTCAGCTTTAGAACCATCACACAGCCAGCTGTGCCCCTATAAGATACACAATTTGTACCTGCCTGCAGTAAAGGGAAACACTGTACACTCCTGAAGAAGAGCTCTCTCTTACCTGGGCCTGTGAGGGAATCCTTCCGTCAGTCACCCACACCAAGGTCTTCTACCGTGGAGGACTGAGGGCATCTCAAGTGAGACTTGGCCTCATTCAGCTCTAATTCAGCATGGAACAAAGGAACCAAGCTCTGGGTTTCCCTGGTGGCGCAGTGGTTGAGAGTCCGCCTGCCGATGCAGGGGACACGGGTTCGTGCCCCGGTCCGGGAAGATCCCACATGCCACGGAGCGGCTAGGCCCGTGAGCCATGGCCGCTGAGCCTGTGTGTCCGGAGCCTGTGCTCCGCAACGGGAGAGGCCACAGGCCACAACAGTGAGAGGCCCGCGTACCGCAAAAAAAAAAAAAAAAAGGCACCAAACTCTGCTGCCTGAATATTGTTCTGATATAAACATTTTTTTTCTATCTAGGAGTTTTCTTTGTGATATTGGGAGATAACGAAGGGAAAAGAAAAAAGACCCAGTCAATAAGCTTTATAATAATGTAATGAACATCACATGTGCAATTAATTCAAACTGACAACAGAAGTCAAAGCACCTTGGAAATCTTATTTTTATAAGATGTATAACTAACATATCTTTCCACATATTAAAAGACCTAAACAGACAGGTTATGGGACTCAATATCCACATCCTTTCCTTGACCGCTCTCCAGAATGTCCCACTGGGCAAATTGTCTGACTTGGTAAATCAACTTGACACCTGGCATGAAAATGCAAACTAGTTCCAAAACCTAAGCGAATCATCACCTAACTAGCTGGGTTTCTCCGGCCTGCCTAGAACTTGGAAGTGAAACCAGGATATCTAATAATAGACACAGGCACTAAAGAGAGAACTGTCTGCTGATACCCCTCCTATGAAAAGACATTTTAACAGGTCTAAATTGTAACTTCGGTAAAATGTTTGGGTTTTCCTCCCAAACTCATTCCTCAAGGGCGTTTTACAAAAGTGCGTGGGTTACACCTTCAAATCAGACTTGTGCACCTGCCTAAGTGCTTCCTTTATTCTCTACTTCTAAGTACCATCAAGAGAAGGCCCACATGTGTTCATTCTTGTGAGCCTCTCCCATAAGCCAGGGCACTCGTCAAGATGGCAGCCAGCCTTTAGACGTACATAGAAAAAAAGCCGGTGGGATGGACTCAGGAAAGCAGGAAGACTTTTAATTGATCAATTCATGGATGAAGGCAGGACAGCTTGGAGATTTGTGGAGATAATTGGAAAATCCTCACTGGCTTCCCACTGACCACAGGATAAAGTCTAAAACCTAAAACCTTTGACATGATGTACATAGCTCTTCACTGTCTGGCTCCAAATCAACTTTCTTTTGTTTTGTTTTAAATCTCTTCCTTTAACCCACCCTAACTTTATTTAGGCACCTCAAACATGTCAAGTTCTCTTCCTCTGTAGGTGCCCTTCCTTCTAACTGGAACAATCTCCCCCACACCCTGAACCCAACCCAACTCCTTCAATTCAAAGCTTAGATGACAGTTTCCCAAGAAAGGAAGACTTTCCTTATCCCCCCAGTGAGGCGGTCTTCCTTGCTTTGTTCTTCCACAGGTCTCCACGCTTCTCTGTTATGAAACTGCCACCTTTGTTTGATGTTTCTGTTACTGAACTATAAGTTCCCTGAGGGCGGGGACTTTATCTGCCTTGTTCACTTCTGTATGAACAAATGCCACACAAACCCTATTTAAGTGGACCTTCTTCTGTTAAAAGTCATGCAAGAACCAACAAGATTCAATTTCCATATAATTTTTCCTAATAATCGGTCTTTGAAACTGATTACATCATTTTAAAAATAGAAATCGCATCATCTTCCATCTCGAAAGGCAAGGGAACCAAAAGCAAAAAACAAGCATCTTTTCAACACCTGGGAAATGGTTGGAAAGCACTTCTCTTTCCTTATCACATCTTGGCTTCTCAGTGGATTTTACTTGCCTTAAGATTTCAGGATTCCAACATGTCACCAGCATAATTTCTACCAGAGGGGATGTTAAAAATTATATTTTTCATCACCTAATATCAAATTGTCACTCTGTGTCATGCAATGACCCAGCTGAGTCACCTCTACTGGCATGAAATGGGGAGTAGTACAGCAGGAACTCAGCAACATCTCCATTCACAAAACCAGAGTTGGAGCCAGCTGTTCTGACCCTGCCCATGAAAGGTCCGGTTTGGCTGCTAAGAGTGATGTGTCAGCCTCCTTCCTGATCACGAACTTGGAAGCTGGCTGGCTAAGCATTACTCTAAACGTTTCCAGGCATGGATAGAAAAAAATTACCTTTTGCATTCAGTTTCTTTCAATCCAGGTTGTAATTCTGGGAAGCCCTGCCACCTACTTTCAATGTTCTGGAGGTAAATGTGAAGAAATGAGCTGCATACACGTTATCTATCATGACTGTGGCCAATGTGACAACCAGACCCAAGCAGGGTGAAGACTTGCATGGATGAACTACCATCTTACCAAAGGAGCAGAAATCAAGCCTATGGGGATGGGATATGGAGGAGGAGATCAGCATTAGCATAGGAGGAAGTACGGGGGAAATCGGTATGGGGCTACTGGGATGCTGAAGGCAGACATTAGGACTCTGTCCTGTTTTAATCCTGGCGGGAAGCCTGACGGACCACAGCAGGTCAGGGAGCTAGAGGAAAGTGTGGAGATGTCTTAATTTTTGTTTGTGTGCTAGAAGTAAAGTATGGAGCAATATGGTAAGGGGTTTAATTAGAGATGGAGTGAAGAAAACTGAAAATACCACTGAGCATATTCAGTGTAGAGAAGGTTCTATAATGAAATAATATAAAGGGAGGGCTAGGTAAGTGGAGCCAGCTGTAACTGATAAGAGAGCCATGGAATCTGCCTGCCATGTGAGCAGGAGTTGCTGAGATGCCTGCAGAAACTTCCTCCACCAGTGAGGCTGCAGGTTCCTATGCAGGCCCTTTACTAAGTCACTTACTTGTGAAGCAGGCTCCCCACACTGGGCTGAATTCAAGTGGTACCAAAACTTTTTTTAGGATACCATATAGAAAGCCCAGCTGGCATCTCTGTGCCAAGCCAGCCCACAACAAGACTTTAAAGTGAACTGGACAAGTAAGGATCTTTGGGAAAAGCCAGCCAGTCACTGTTAAGCATAGACAAAGAGCCTCTTCTGAAAGTTTTCTTTGCCTCAAACACTCAGCTGGCCATTGCTCCATGACCTGAAGGCATTTAAAAACATATCAAGAGGGGCTTCCCTGGTGGCGCAGTGGTTGAGAGTCCGCCTGCCGATGCAGGGGACACGGGTTTGTGCCCCGGTCTGGGAAGATCCCACATGCCGCGAAGCGGCTGGGCCCGTGAGCCATGGCCGCTGAGCGGGCGCGTCCGGAGCCTGTGCTCCGCAACAGGAGAGGCCACAATAGTGAGAGGCCCGCGTACCACCAAAAAAAAAAAAAAAAAAGAAATCAAGAAATTCACCATGCTCTCCCTCTTCCTGCTCCCTTCCCTTTCCTTCCTGAATAATTTAGTCCAAAAGCTATTAGGTGGGGCTGAACAAGATGAGTGTCTGCAGGGAGGGTGGGAGGAACCCCAGTGGCCCAGAGTGGTGTGCTGGAGCCAGAGCAGGGTGGGAAGGGACACGGGTGACCCAGCACAGGATGTTGCAGCCCAAGCTGGGGGAAGACAGTGTTGGTGACAGGAAACAGCAGTTGCCACCCAGAAAGTGACACCTGAACCCATGTTTGGTGAGGAAAATAGTAGATTGGTTCCATAAGGGGGGAGGGGTTTGATCAAATAATAAATATATTGAGGATAATAGGAGCCAGGTACCTTGTTATCAAGGAGGAGGTTACAAACATGGAAAGAGAGAAAATGAACCCAGTGGTGTCAGAGTAGAATGAAAGGTATCAGGGTGAGCTCATGGTTTTCAAGATAGGTAGGTAGATAGATTGATTAATCAATCAACCAACTGACAGATAGATAGAATGTGTATATATTCTCTAATTCTGACCACTGAGAGTGCCGGAGAGCAGTGCCTATCCAACAGCAATGAGCACATCAAACACTCAGACTTTGGTTTCTAAATACCATTCTCCACTAAAAGGAACTAGTGCTCTTTGTTGAAAAGGCTGATTTCAGGGTTAGGAAAGTATAAGATGAGATTGGAACATCTTGTGGCACCAGAAAGTAAAGATGTGCCCAAAGAAAAATGGGGACATGTCAAAAGGACACTGAAGTTAGCCTGAAAGGGCTCCTGTGAACCATATTTGAACAATTAAGGATAAAAATAACAATAGAAATGGATTATAACCCACTAAATATAATAGGAATCCATGAGACCATCTGTCATAGATAGATAGATAGATAGATAGATAGATAGGTAGGTAGGTAGATTTAAAGTCTGAAGAGGAGTGGGATAAAGATTACGTGGTACCAAAGCATCTCACCACAAAATATTTGTTAATTACAAAGGGAAAAAGTAACTATTATACAGAAGCCCTCAATCAAGCAATCAAAATTAGCATCATGTGAAAAAAGTTAACATCTGCCCCTGTAATGGGACAAACTGACACCATGTATTACCTGACTGGATGCTGTAAGAAGAATAAGCATCAGTTCTGTGGTTTTCCTACCAAACAAGCATAACCTGAACATAATCATGTGAAAACATCAGGCAAACCCAAACTGAAGGACATTCTACAAAATTGGGGGTGACCAAGCATCATGTTGGCAATTTACTCGTAATTCAGAATAAAAAAGATATTTGTATTTAACTAGGGAACTTTCCTTTAGCTTTGAGATTATTTCAAATTTAAAAGTTAATAATGGGAAGAGTTAACTTGGGTTATTACAGATTTGATGGAAGCCAAGTGTCAATGGGCTTAAGATCTGGATGGACCAAGATAAATGCCAGTAATTATATGTTAAGGCAATACTTCTTAAATTATCTCTAGTGAAGGAACAGTTTTTCTCCCCAATCTATTATGGACCATCCATTAAAAAAATACAAAATCCCACACTTTCATTTGAGGACACTATAAAATTTCTCCAAGAGTTTTCAAACGCTTACTCCCTATGTCTGTACTTAGCATGGATCAGGAATAGTCATGAACTAGCTTGGACCACACCTTGAGCAGCTCTTCTCTTTGGTAGGATGTGTGGTTCCCCAAGTGCCATCATGTCCAAATGAGAAATAAAAATTACTCGTCACAGTGCTATCCACAATAGTAGCAACAATAATTACCACTGTAATTAACATGAACCATCTATACAAAGTATTCAAGATAGGGACTGTCCAGGCAATGGGAGAAGATTAGAGGACTGTCTTTACATATAGTAACTCAACTTCTCCAAAAGGGTCACAGGACACAAATAGATGAGAGCACCTTGATTCCAAAGTAATTGCTTTATGGTGACTTAAAGAAAGACTTAAAGAAAGACAAATCCATAAAGATCAATTATACAGAAGATGGACAAAAACATCTTCTATGGGTCAATCTGCAACACCAACCCATAACTGTCATTGCTGGGAAGACACTCAGCATTCAGAAGGGGTTAGGAGAAGACATCCCCAAATCAGATAGGTTTGATTTAACTGCAGATACTGACATCAACAGAGTCCACCCGAAGGCCGACCCTGGGTCTGTGCCACACATAGCCTCTCCCTCAGCCAAGAGAGAACAATTCTCCACAGTAAACCAAGACCACAGCAGAAGGACAAGAAAGGAGCTATTACATCCTTTGGGAAATGGCAAACACCGTCTAAGCTCAGGGTTCTTCCAGAGGACACTCTGACACTCCCAGTGTGTGTCTCCGAACACTGAAATCCCCGTTCCAGTGTCCCCCTGACACCGATTCCAGCCACACACAGAGGAGGGTCCACATATATACAACCCTGAAAGCTGGAATCAGCAACACCGATTTCTGCAGCATCTGTCTCTGGTCCGTGGCACTCCACTTACCTGGAGCAGTTTTGTAGCACGATGTTCGGGAGGGCAGTGATGGGGCATTCTTTGCCTTGGGGCTCTGGGTACTCTGCAAGACTTGTCTCTGCCTCTTCAGCTCCTCTTCCCTTTCTTGGGCTGCTCGGATCTCTTCTTCGATCATGGACAAAGTCCGCTGCTTCCTGGACCTCAGCTTGAAGGGCCCAACCATCACATCGGACTCTTGAGTGGCCAGGAGTGAGGCTGTGCTTCTCAGCTCAGCTGCCTCTGAGTACTTGCTGAAGTAGCTCCCTTCCAGTCTGGTCTCCTCCATGTTTATTGGGCCACTGGTCTGCACTGCCGGCAGTGGCTGGGAGGGCCCCCTTTCCCTGAGCGCCCTGTCTTCAGTAGGCAGAATCTTTGGCAATACATCCCTTTTCTCTTGAACAGGGGAGGACACCTGAGGTGGTTCAAACATGCTCTGAGGCTTCTCTGAGCTGGAAGCCCCAGTTCCAGCTTCCTCCAGACTTGCTTGAGGTCCCTGCTGTTCTGCTCCACCCTTGTTGGTTTCAGACACAGCTCTGTCCACTTGCTCGGCTATGGCTTGTTGGATGGCATTCTGCACCAGAAGACCAGCCTGATATTCCAAGGGGTCATCAACCGACGGAGAGTCTCCCAGCGTGGACGAAGGGGAATAGAAACCATGATCACTGAATGACTTGGAGACACCTTCTCCTCGGCCCTCTGAGGGGTTGTCAGTTTGGGGAGTCTGGGGCAGAGAAAAATCAGCCAGCAAATTTTCCTGGAGGGCATTGGTTGTCTCATTGGAGGCCCCACTGTCACTGATGTTGTCCATGCTGAAGTCATTGGACAGGGTCTCCAGGACAGCGGTATCCTGGGACCTCACCGACAGCTCATCCAAGCCGGAGTCAAGTTCCTCTGGAGTCAAAGAGACGTTGACTGACCTTGAAAACTGATCCAAAATCCCAGGTTCGTCATCCTTGACCACGGTGAGGACAGCCCGGGCACTTGTAAACTCGTCGTCCTCTGCCCACAGTTTGGATAAGGGCCCGCGTTTGGAGGGCTCACTGTACGGCCCTTCCTTCCCCTGAGGAACTGTGCTGCCCTGGCCCCCTCCTCCAGAAGACTGGTTCTCCAGGGCACAGTGGGCTTTCTGTCCCTTGGCTGCTGAGGAGTCTTCGGGAGGTCCCCCGACAGAAGCTGGTCTCGAGATGGTCAGTGTCTTGTCTGAGTTGACTGGCCCCAGAGGTCTGTAGAAGGGCTTGATGGAGAAGAGCCTGGGTGTACTCTGGCCCTTGGCCACTGTTTGCCTGGAATTCTCCATCAGCTGGAACTGTTTGCGAGCTGCAGAGAAGTCTATCTGCTCCGTGACGATGTCCTCCTTTGCGCTGTCAGTCACGCTGGAACGTTCTCGAGAGGACGCGGGGGCTGTGCAGAGCTGCGGGGCGCCCGGCTGCTGCCGTATCAGCAGCTGCTCTTGCTGCGCCCTCCTCTCCTTGCGCTCCTTGTACTTCTTGTGCGACTCCAGATGTTCCTCGTTCAGCTGCTCCTCGATGGTCTTTTCCTGCGGAGGGTTCCACCATTTGGCGGCGATGCCAGGATTCTTTTTCACAGCCTGATTCCGGATGAGTTCTCGCCTCTCCTTTTCCAGCTCCAGCATCTCTTCTGAAGGCCTCACTTTCCTGACGCAGTACTGTTCTTTCTCACTCTCGTCGTCCTCAAAGAGCTTGGAGGGCTTCTTGTCCTCGTGGAAGGCACGCAGCTCAAACTTGGCTTCCTTCTTCAGCGTGGTGAGCGTGAACTCGCCGTCTCGGGAGGAACATCGCGAGCTGGTGGAGGAGCTGGGGCTCACGGGTACCTGCAGGCTATTCCCCAGCAGGTCTCTGGGCTGGTCGGGGGGGCGGCCGTTGGCTCTTTCACCCTCTGCCATGGTGTCAGAGGTGCTCTGATGGAGCTCCAGGGGAGGGGGAGCCTGCCTGCCAGCCACTCTCTCGGTGGGTTCCGGCTGAACGGCCGTGTGGGCAGGTGGGCTTGGACTGCCCACCGAGATGGCTGCTCCAGGCTCTGGGGAAGACGTGCCGTTGTAGGTTCCGTCCACAGCAGAATCACAGCAGCTGGCCTCTAGCACCTCGTCTAGATATCGGATCTCTCTGGCCACATCATTATCCAGAGATTCATGGTGATCAGCGAGGAGGCCATTGTGGGGGGGTGAGTAGAAAGGGGAGGGGTGGTCCATGGAATGTGGAGTCGAGGTGATTCCGGGAACACTCTTACATTCTGCAACAGAGACCTCAATTTCCATGTTTTTGTGATCTGGGGGAAGAGAGGTGGTGGCAGGCTCCAGGGGATTGCCACTACAGTTGTCTCTCTCGTTTTTTAGCCGGATATCATCCTCGGAAAGCTCGGGAGCCTTCTGGAAAAAAGAGAAAAAACAGAAGTCAGGGTTAGAGACCACATCGCTTATGGGTACGAACTTCAGACATTAGCTGATAACTAACTGGAAGGAAAATTGAAACCACAATGACAGGATCTTTTGAATAGAAGTTTCTCTTCTAAAAAATCCTTTATATATTCATTTTGTTGCAGTAATGGGTACCTAAACCTTCTCAATTTTACAGATTCCATTTTGTTTACCTGGTGTCCAGAGAACTTTCAATAAATGCTAGTCCCATTTTTACATTAAAATTAAATTAGGGGGACTTCGCTGGTGTCCAGTGGGTAAGACTCCACACTCCCAATGCAGGGGGACTGGGTTCTATTCCTGGTTGGGGAACTAGACCACACATGCATGCCGCAACTAAGAAGCCTGCCTGCTGCAACTAAAGATCCCGCATGCCGCAACTAAACATGCCGCAACAAAGATCCCGAGTGCCGTGACTGAGACCCAGTGCAGCCTAAATAAATTATAAATAAAATAAATAAATATACATTTTTTAAAGTAAATTAGGATTTGGATCATCTGATGACATTGCTCAAATAATTTCTAAACTGGAAGAGATTATATAGCAATTGTATCCGAATTTTTCAAAAAATTTCATAGCAAATTTCTGCAGAAATGTAACAGAACTATTTGTATGTCCCCAACTATGAAAAGAAGGTCGTTTGGCAGGAACAAATCTTGAAAACATGATTCTCAGCCAGATGTAATGCAATTATTCTGTAGACAGGAAACTTTTTGAAAAATCTTTCCAAAATAAAATATTGGAAAACAGTAGATCTCTTCAACGGCCCCTTAAGAGCTTCAGTGCCACACTGCCATGGCTGTAATTGACCATGTGCATTATAAACACAGAACCAAAGCCACTGACCACACAGTTTTGTTCTCAAAACAATGCTCCTTGGTTAAGGAGTGAAAAGCTAGTGGATGGTGGTCCCTCCCATCTAGTTCCTAAAATGCTTTGTATGTGACAGCTTCAATTTTGTGTTTAAATTAAAAAACTACATTTTCTTAATGTTTTTAAATGCATTATATTTTTCATCAGTTATCAATCTCATGTCACTTTATTTGGCATTAGTTAAGATTAATTTTCAAACTCTAGGATTTTTTTTTTCATACCAAAGGACTCTGGTTTGTCTCAGATAATTCAGCGGCAAGTTGTGAGCTTAATTTGAGTTCCCCTTAAGGATTTTACTAACACTTTTATCAGCTTTGTTTCAAGTCCCAGGTCTATAGGGTGCCGGTATTATTGACTTAACACAATGCAAAATTGCAATATGGTATAATTTTCCTTTACTTAAATTTAAACATTGTTAAAGGCTTAGAACATAATATTAAAATACCACCTTAGGTTGATTCTCAGGGGATTAATTTAAAAATCCTTTCAAGGAAAGTGAACAGTTATGGATTTGTTCATAATATCTAGAAAAATGTGGAAGTTCATGCTATGTGCTCTGCATTGCTGTCAGAATGTTGAAAAACATCCATGAACTGGAAGGTTACCCATGAACTGGGGGTTTCCTTCACTGTGTTTCCCACATTTCTCTTTAGACTTAAAATCAATCAAGCAATATAAATTCCTTCCTTATAAATAGGCAACAATAATGAATATTACTTCTTTGTCAGCACCTTCTGGTCTCAAAGGATCTTCCAGCCTTGATCTGGTCTTTGTCAAAGTCTGGTACTTAATATTTTAACTTCCGCTATCTTTATTTTGTTTTTACTTCATTTTTGACCATTGTTAGCTAGTGGCTCTTTTGCCTTTAGAATGAACTAAAGAGGCATGGCAAAAATGTTGCTACTGTCCTTTAAAAAATGTTAACTAAACTTTCTTTTGGTAAGGAGATTCAGTAACTTCAGTAACTTCTATGTCATTCAAGAATTACAGGAAATTTGAATGCCTAAAACTCACTGGCTGCCATTCAGTCTTCAAGAAAACCTAGGTCAAAATTAGCCTGCCCCATGGAAAGTTATTAATGGAATAAGCTGACCAACAAAAAGAGACACGGTATTGCTATGGTGAAGTCAGACTATTGAACCACTCCCCAACTCCCGACGTCATTTGGCCAATGATTCTCTGCTAATATTCTTCATGGGAATAATAGAGCTTTCCTTCTAACTCTTTTGGCTTTTTTTGTGGGGGGGGGTGGAATAGGAAAATAATAGGAAGCTGCTGAGATTGAAATATGGTTAAAAATCATTGCTCTACTGAAATGGAAAACACTTTACAATAGTTGACATAAGAGGAAAGAGGACAATGTAACGTTAAAAGAAGGCAAATAATTAATTCTATAGATCATTTAGTCATTGATTCATTCATTAAAAATGCAGGAGGCTTGTTCTGTAGGGCATGGTGCAATTAACAGCAACAATAAATTCCAGGAGACAACACCCTTTTTCTTAACAAAAACTGGATTTCCCGTACTTCCTAGGAAGCTGTAAGCCTATTTTGGGGTTTACTTAGTCTGGTCAGGTGAAGCGAAAAACTTGCCTATGTTAATGTCTTGTTGCTGATCACAGACATTGGAGTAACTGAGCCTGTCTCCACAGCATCCCAGAGAACACTTTGTCAGCATTGTCCCTTTCTCCTGGATGCTTCACAGTCCCAGTGTTGGACGATGGAGGAGCTGATGCCCTACGGCTTTTTTTTTTTAAGAACTGAAAAAACTGTATCAACTTTTTCCAAGGATACTTTCTGAACTAGCAACAACTGTCCTAATTCAAAAGTTTAAATATCTGAGAACAGCATTTGACGGTGCATTTTTGCAGTGTCAAGAAAACTAACTTTATCCTTGAGTCAGAAATGATGAGTTGTGTGTGCCATGTGTCAAATATTTTAAAAAGGCTAATTACAAGCAAAGTTTGGACTCCCAGTGTAATCTGAGGTGATTCCTTTCCAATACCTTAAAAAAAAAAATCTAGACACACTGGAGGGTATAAACAGGAAAGTGGCTCTCCTTCCTGTTAGTTACGTGGGGCCCCAGCTCCTTTCCACTAATTCAGAAAATTCTTACTGAGACTCGGTTCCATCCACCTCAGGAAGCAGCAGCTCTGAACCCTCATCAGGGTAGAAGTCCCTTACAGAGGTAAACAACTCTGCATTGCTGACTTACAGTCCTGCCTCAGAGTTCCTGAGTTTTTGTAAAGTTAGGGAACAATTATAACCAACGAGCAAATTCCTGAGTTCTGTCTCAGCAGGAAGAATTTACCTTCGTGCAGGATGACCTGATGTGATCAAAGCCGCTGTAACTATACCAGGCAAATGAAAGTGGGCTGGGATCCCCACCTTGTGAGGATCTGGCAAGAGTCTGCGTTTGACGTCATTAAATGATGTCATGTTTAAACCAACAAATACTTATTGCTCCCTTTGAAGATAAGAAAGACCAGAATTTTCTCCGTGTTTCAGATAAGGTAAGCTTGATTCCAGATTCAGACAAAATGCACATTCATTAAATGGATTTTTAAGTCTTTTCTGAAATAGACTAAGCCCCAATGCAAAAAGCAGGAAGATATGAAAGAACCAGCAAACTGGGTTTTCAAAGGTCAGAGAAAAACCAGGGTGCTAAGGGGCGGGTGGGAGATCCTTGGATGGCCCCAGCTAACCCTCCAGGTGGAGCCCTAACAATCTGGCACGTAATACCTGCCGGCCTCCTGGCTTCCCAGAATAGCTAACAGCTGGTCAGGATGTCTACCATTTACTTTAAAATACTCAAGCAGACACAATGTAATAAGATGGCTGTGTGTGTCTGAAATTAGTTTAAATTACATTCCAGGAGCAAGACAGCCATCCTAATCCGGAGTATATACTCCAAGTGTGTTCAGCCAGGATCTAATCAGAAATCCCACCTTCCACAGGTGCCTGCCTTCCTCCCGGAGTTTAGCTCTAACTCCCAAGGGCCCCTGAGGCTTTTGCTAATTGGCATAATTAAGGTGAGAATAAAAGTTTCAGAGAACTCAGAGAGACTTCCCAGGGTCCCCTGGCTAGTAAGTGGCACAGCCAGGACTTGAAGGCCAGTTCTTCCTAATTCTATCCCAGTATCTCAAAAGTTATTCTCAATGACTGGAAGCTTCCAGAACGACAAGGGAAGTCTTAAGAAGGTGGATGGATCTGAAGAGCATTTACTCGGCTTTTGGGCTGATGGTCTGCACACCTCAATCTCCAGAAGTCAAGCAAGATTCACAATTTGGCTTCAGAAGTCAAGGACCCCTTTCCCCTCCTTATTCAGAATGGACAAGAGACAGACTCCCTGGAGACGCAGTTTCAGTTCCTACCTTCTGCTCTACCTGCAGGACCCTCCAGCTAGAAATGGAGGTGCTGGCCTCTTGCTCATTCTGGGAATTTGGTCTCTGAAGGGGGGGTCCTCTTCTTCCTCCTGATGACACCCCAGAGGCAAAATACTAAATCTCACATCCCAGTCATGGCAATGGACAAGGCTGCAACTCCTCCCCAGCACCAGAGTCAGCAGCACAGGTGGGATTCTAGAAGCCTGTTTGATTTGCCCAGAAAACACATCAGGGCCCTGACGCCTGCCCGGCTTAGGTCATGGACGGCAGTGTGCTCTATCTTCCCAGGCTACCTGGGCCTGCAGCTAGGTGCATCAAGCATAGAAAGAACTTGAAGGAAATGCATTTTCCTTAGCAGGTCTGGCTGGGCCCAGGAAGACTCCAGAAAGGTGTCCTTCGCTACAAGGTCAAGCAAGAAGTAGAAGCTGCTGCTCACTTCACGTGTCTGCTGTTTGCCTCTTCCCTACCTCCCTACCCTGCTCTTGACAATGTCTGTGACCAACTTCCCAGTCTCCTAGCCTAAATGCACCGTGTGACCCAAATTATTCAAACATCAGGCGCCTGCTGCACGAGCAGGTTTCTCTGCTCTGAATAACCCAGATTACTTCCTACTAAAGCCACAATATTTAAATTAGAAATGTGTTCCCCTAGGTAATAGGTGACCTGACCCTTTAATCCAGTTATTTTTAAGTGCCACCAAAAATACAAACTCATTCTTGGCCTAGGAACAGGGGCACAGCTATGAAAGAAAACGTCCTTGTAGCTGTCAAACCAGAGGGCATCTCTGTTTTTCTTTCTTGTCCTCCCTCTCTTTCCTAAGTCGAGTTTTTAGGGCACAACTGCTGTGTTCCACAGGCCATGTATGGCTGTCTCTAGGGCACAACTGCTGCGTTCCACAGGCCACGCATGGCTGTCTCTAGGAAGGTTCGTGCGGGACTCTCTTTACTTTCTGGCTGAAGTTTCCATCATGAAGGCAGATGGGAGGAGAGGGTACAACCTGGCAGGGGGATGATGCTTAGACACCTGCAAGATGCCCGCACGGGTCTGCTGAATTTCACCAGCCTTGGAGGGACAGGGTAAAGCCACAGTCGGGAGGTCTGGGCGAGACGGACTCCTCACACCAAGGGAACCCGAGGAGTGTGGAAAGGGAGCACAGAGGCTGAAAAGGTCAAAGTGCATTCCTGCAAGGAGAGGCGTGTCCTGAGAACCTGTAGAGTGACAAGCCCTGTGCCGGGGCCCTGGGAGGTCCCTAGGACTCTGGGGTGGTCCCCACACTGCAGCAAGGAACTTACAGCCTTGGAAAGAGAGAAGACAGATTCACATAAAGATAGCACAGAGCACAGGCAGACAGACTGCTACAACAGTAACTGGAAAGAAATTTCCCACCCTGTTCAGGGTGGCAGATGGTGTAGGCTGAAAAGACTGTATGAAGGAGGCTGGGAGCACCAGCGTTCCTCAGCAGCTGGCCTGTGGCTCCCCCCCCCCCAACTACTAGAGAAGCCGCTGGGACTCTGAGTGGTCCCTCCACCCACCCCTGTGAAGGCACAGAGTGGGAATGTCTGAGGATGGCTTGCTTCCTTTGTTGGGCTTCGGGCCTCTGGGCCAGGAAGTGGAGGGGAGTGACCCCAGTGATAACCTGGGCCGCATTCCAGTCCCAGGCAGAATTTCCTTCCCACTCCCCAGCAGAGCTTCTTCCGGCCTGTGGAACCAAAGGCTGGTGTTGATCGTGGGAAGCCGGGAGGTGGGCCACTCCCCAAGGAGGCCAGAGACCCTTTCTGGCTGATGAGAAGCAGACCTAAAACCCCCAGCACTCTGGGGTAGTTAAAGCTAAAATTAGACCAGACGGGCTCAGGGATAATGACATGACCCTCAATAAAGGGGGATAACACTAACAGCATCTCTGGGGTTTCCTTCCTCCTGCCTTGAAGCCATTACCACTAAATGTGTCTCAGACGGTTCTAAAAAGAGCTTCCTGGGCTTCCCTGGTGGTGCAGTGGCTGGGAGTCCGCCTGCCAATGCAGGGGACACGGGTTCGTGCCCTGGTCTGGGAAGATCCCACATGCCACGGAGCAACTAAGCCCGTGTGCCACAACTACTGAGCCTGTGAGCCACAACTACTGAAGCCCACACACCTAGAGCCTGTGGTTCACAACAAGAGAAGCCACCGCAATGAGAAGCCCACGCACCACAGTGAAGAGTAGCCCCCGCTCGCCTCAACTAGAGAAAGCCCACGTGCAGCAATGAAGACCCAACACAGCCAAAAATAAAATAAATAAAATTTAAAAAAAGATTATTAAAAAAAAAAGTTTAAAAAGGCCTTCCTGTTCTTCTTACAGACCCAGCCCTTCTTTCTGAGAGCTTCTATGGTATTGGTCAACACAGCAATCACCCTCCTGCCATTCTCTCTGGCTTAGGCCTCAGGTACAGGCTTGCTGACGATGGGGTGAAAACACTTCTGGAAACCCCTTCCACTGGAAACAAGGCTGGCCTATGTCTTGACTCACTCACGATCCTGGTGAAGAAGTGGTCCCTTTGTAACATAAGGGAGTCTCCCCAGCACCACAGCCTGCCCTATTAATAGCATCCACTGAAAAGTCAGTGGCTCAGATGTGAGGCGTTGCACATGTGGAAACTGTTAAGGTGTGGTTTGATGAACACATTTACAGATTAGGCTCTCTCTGAAAGAAACTAAAGAGGGTGTGTGTGATGGAGGTGTGATGGGAGGAGGTGAGGAAGGAAGCTGATGCCTTTTCTGCAGCCACTGGTGAAAAGCTTGTTTCTTTCAGTCACTTGGAGATCCGTTCCCTACCAAAGGGACTGAGAACCCCTGGGAGATTTCAGGGTTTCCCCTAGATGAGGAGAGATGCCTCATTTCAGCTCCAAGAAAGGCAAGTTTCGCTTCTTCCTCGATGCAGTACACCCCATGCTCTATCAAGGAGTCCTAAGATGCTCTTCCCACCAAAGGCCCTTTTCACTGTGAAACTATTTTACAGGACAGTCCCCACCTCCAGAATAAACCAAGGTCAAGGCCACAGAGGGAACTCTGGCTCCCACAGCCTGAAATTTCTGGGGTAACTGATTCTGCTGAAAGCAAAAGCAAGCCTGGCTTCAGTTCTTTATAACTTAGCTGTGTCCTTCTCGGTTTTAAAATAGTTCGGGATCTTGGATTCATGCCCGGACAACCAGTAACGGCATAGAGCAAAAGCTGGGCTCCACCATGGACCCGGGGAAAATCCACTATGTGGAGGCAGAGCCAGGAGCAAAGAGAAGACCGTGCCAGAGGCTTCTGAGATTAACTCTTTGTCCACAGATGAGTCTGTACTTAGGAACAGAGCTGACGAGCTTCTCTTCCCATGGCCCTGGGTCCCACAGGAGACAGGCATACACGTTCCCCCAGAAACCCCAGGCCACTCTGTGAACGTGGCAAGTTCTACAACAAGGTCTTGTAGATTAACTACATACAAGGTGATAATAAGAAAACCCGTCATCAGAACAGCTACGTCACTTGGTTCTGCTGCGGAAAAGGACACAGACACACACAGACACACACACACACTCATGCACCACCTTCAAAGCATTATCTGGCAAAGATGATGTGTGCATCTTTGCATCTTTGCCTGCAGTGTATGTATGGTGGGGAGCTCCCGCTCTGCCCTTTAGCATGAAAGCTGGGAGTCTGACAAGATTAGCAAGAAGAGAAGCAAGTCTCCAGTCTGAGCCCAGCTGCCCACTCTCTCTCCAGCAGGAAAGGCGTCCACAGTGTAGCCCCGAAGTCCCCACTCTGAGTCCCTCCTCCACAAAGACTCTGGCCTCACAAGGGAACCCTCTCCTTCCAGATTAGAAAGCAAAGGACCGTAAGCTAGGTCAGCAGACTCGGCTTACCCTGTCCGGAGTGCCCACTTCACATGTCCCTGGTCAGAATCGCCTCTTTTTCCAGGCAGTATCCTGTGCCCCGGCTCAAGCTGGACAAATTCCTTCTGAGCCTCCTGCAGAAGACTGTGAAGTCACAGCTGACCCTCCTTCTTCTGCTCCCTCAAAGGCCATTCGCACAAAGAAGGACTTTAACCCCCTTCAAAGAGACCTGGCCCCTCCCTAGCTGGCCCGAGCCTGGAGGGCAGCAGCCGGTCAGCCAGAAGCAGCTCTCGTTCACGCCTGGCGCCCAGGGCTGCATGGGCAGGTGGGAGCTTAGTGGTGCTGAGATGAACCAGTTAGGGCTGCCTTCTTGAAAAGTCAGAGGTGGGCCTTGGGCAGGTAGGGAATTAATATCCTGGTGATGCTAAAGGCAGCAAGAAAAACCTGACGGACCCCAAAGATCCAGTTAAATGGACTTCATCCAGTTAAATGAACTTTTTAGGACAGCTTCTATATGTGTGTGTAAAATAATAAATGCTCACTGTAGAAAATTTGGAAAATAAAAGTTACTCATCCTCACTCCACACAGAGGAAAGCAGTTAATGGTTTACTGCATTCATGCAGTCTCCTTTTTGGAAACATGTAATTTAATAGAGTTGAGACCACACTATATGCAATTTGTAGCCAACTTTTTTTCACTTCACATTATCTCACAAGCACTTTTTATGTCCTTTGATGGTGGTGGTCAGATATATTTTAAATGGTTACCTTGTGTCCCACGCTGAAGTGGAACAGAATTTGAAGACAGGGATGAGTGCTCTAATTTCAAGGAATCTCTGGGGGAAGTGGTTTTTCCTCTCTCAGGGCTAACTAGTATCTTCTGCCACAAAGAAAACAGACCCACATGTGCCCTGGGGAGACATAAATGCCACAAATATATCCCTCACTCTTTCGCCATAGACTCAGACCCCCAGCACCACACACTAAGGCTCATGTTAATGAGCCTTAGTGTTAATGACTGGTTCCCAGAGCTGCTCCAAGGTGGACGAGCCTCCACCCACCTGATCCCCCGGAACTCTGGGTTGACCTGGAAAGTCTGGGGCATGATTTAGGATTTTGGCTGAATGGAAAGCCAATCAGAATTCCAGGGCCATGCAGAACTCATTTTCTTCAGTAAGATTTTAGAAAGGACAAAGAGAACTGAGATTCACAGTAAACTGAATAGAAAGAGGAGGACAAATGCCAACCGTGGTCCTGTGGGGCAATCTATTTGGGACCAGTTTGGGACCAGTTTATCCTGGTGAAGCAGGCGAGCAGCTCAAAGACGGTGGCAGCCCAGCATCACAGACCCCCTGTGACTCCCCCGGAAACACAAGTCTGGGAAGGAGTCATCAGAGTGGATGGAGCCCAGGCAGGCTCTTTTGAAAAGGAAGTTAAATGTATACTATACTTTACAACTATTTACAACATCCAAGAGGCATTTTTACTGAGCTGAAATTTATTTAGAAATATCCAGGAGTTTCTCAGTGACTGGGTGATACCAAGTCACCAGGGAGCGTTATGCTACGGAAACTCTTAAGTTACGCCACCCTTTGGAATAATCGGAATGTTCTGCTGTAGGGCCGAAGGCATTTCAAGATACTACTTAACGGTCTAAAGTAAAATGAGGAGGGGAAATCACACACCCAGGGTGGCATTGCTCTGCTCAGGTATGATAAAGCGAGCAGGGCCCTCCATGAAGAGGTACTTTCAAGCCAAGAGGCAAGAGTGGTACCCAGGACCTGCTACATAATCACACCTGCCCCTCTGCCCCCATGAGGAGGTATGTAAAAACTTGTTTTAAATCTGCGCTGTTCGCAAAAGAGGAAACTGTAGGTGCTCTTATTAGAGTACTATTATCTAAGCAATAGGCACACTTCTGACTGGAGTCTGAGGTGTCACGGTTTACTACACATACACGCACACACACACCTATACATACGTGCACATTGTTATGAGGTGAGTTGGGTCCCCCCCACCCCAACTTCATAAGTTGAAGTCCTAACACACAGTACCTCAAAAGGTGACCCTGTTTGGAGATAAGGTCTCTACAGAGGTCATCAAGTCAAGTGATGTCATTCAGGTGGGTCCTAATCCAATGTGACTAATGTCCTTATAAAAAGAAGAGATTTAGGGGGCTTCCCTGGTCGCGCAGTGGTTGAGAGTCCACCTGCCGATGCAGAGGACACGGGTTCGTGCCCCGGTCCGGGAAGATCCCACATGCCGCGGAGTGGCTGGGCCCATGGGTCACGGCCGCTGAGCCTGCGCGTCTGGGGCCTGTGCTCCACAACGGGAGAGGCCACAACAGTGAGAGGCCCGCGTACAGCAAAAAAAAAAAAAAAAAAAAAGAGGAAATTTAGATACAGAGGCGTACCTAAAAGGAACGTGAAAAGGCCAAGAGAGAAGTCAAGGGTCCATCAGCCAAGAAGAGGGGCTGGAACGTCCCTTCCTACGGCCCTCGGACGGAGCCAACTCCACCGACGACACCCTGGTTTGACACGTCTTGCTTCCAAACCGTGCGACAATAAATTTCTGTTGCTTAAGCCACCCAATTTGTGGGACACTGCCACGGCAGGCCTAGCAAACCAATACACACGCTCACACATACACACGGACACACATGTGCACACACACACATGCATACTCATCACTCCTATTCGTACACACATGCCCCCCTCCCTCTGGCTGCAAAAATATGATGGAATTAGGAAAAACGCTCTGTGGCAAAGTCACAGTGACTTGCTCCAGAACAGTGGTTTATCCTCAGAGGCAGAGGGAGAAATTCAACTGGTAAGCTAGACAGGGGCTGCAAAAGCACGAACTGAGCCACCCGCATTGGCTGGCGGTGGGGGGGGCTCCCTACGGGCAGGAGCAGAGCGGAATGCAGCAGCACCTATACGTCGAGGCTGCGCATCCATCCTCCTCCCTCCTGGCTCTGAGCTTGGGGTGGTTTTTTGGAGTTTACGAAAACAACTGTCTACTGCCAGTTTAATTCTCTGGCTGCTGTAGCCTGATCTGCTTTAGTTTCTGAGGGTGCCTTGCACTGGGAGAAAGGAAGTCATTTGGAAACTTGCTTGGCTGGGAAGCAAAGTGCAGTTTGTGAGGACCTAGCAGCTGGGGTGGGAAGGTCATCCATGCTACTATGATCATCCCTCAGTGAAGGTCCACTGCCCGCCTCCTGGGGGCCAGTCTGGGTCACACACCCTCAAATACCTTCTCTCTGTGCTCCCTTCACCAGCTGCAAGGTGGGGGTTCTCACCCATGCCACCGAGGGGTGGGCCCCAGCCTAAGGAGCCTCTTCAGGGTCACACAGCTGGTCAGGAACAGAGGTCTGGCTGGAAGCCAGGAATCCCACCCACAGGGCAGGGCTCTGCCCCTGGAAGGCATCCCGGTTAGTTCAGGACAGAGCAGATCCAGGAAGTATGCAAAGGATCAAAAGGGAAAAAATTTAAAAGCAAATGCCAGGCAGCAACAGACTGTCTGTGAAACCATGTGCCTGCTTCTCCATGACCCTGGGAAGGCCAGGCTTTTTTTTTCTGGGTCTTAGTTTTCTGGTCTGTAAAATAAGAGAGCCAAACTAGGTGAACCCCCCAAATGCACCTCCTTTCTGCTCCTGACCTCTGTCATTCTGTGATGTTAGCATGAACCTTGGGCAGAGGTGAAGTCTAGGGTAGTTCTGAGTCTGGTAACGACACAGGCAGAGTCGAGAAAAAGCCAGCCAGCAAATGGGGACAGCTGCTTCCTTTGAAACTGCTTGATGCTTTTGCCAAGAGAGATTTCAAGGGTTCCGGGAAGGAACTCCGCTCCGTCTTAGACATTCCCCTTGTCAGAACTTTATCTCTTTAGTTGAAGGAGTTTATTGTGCTAAATGGAGCCATCCCATTTATGTACCATTAGCGTGATAGAATGTTCCAAAATGGATCTGCTGAGATCACAAGGAACTAGATGCAAGCAGGCAAGGTGGAGGGACTGCCTTCAAAAATGGTCCTACCCAGGGCTTCCCTGGTGGCGCAGTGGTTAAGAGTCCGCCTGCCGATGCAGGGGACGCGGGTTTGTGCCCCGGTCCGGGAAGATCCCACATGCCGCGGAGCGGCTGGGCCCGTGAGCCATGGCTGCTGAGCCTGCGTGTCCGGAGCCTGTGCTCCGCAATGGGAGAGGCCACAACAGTGAGAGGCCCGCATACCGCAAAAAAAAAAAAAAAAATTTTTTTAAATGATAAAATAAAATAGGAGCTTGTTTACCTGAAAGAATCTCTAATTGGAGTGAAGTGTGGGAAACTAAGACATAACCAGCCCTTAATTTATTGAGGGAAAATGGATGAGAAGGGAAGAGAATAGTGACTTCCCTTAAAAGGCTGTAGGAAATCTAGACTCAGCAGCACCTCCCAGGTGCTCAGGACCCTGAAAGCCAAAGAGCAGGGATGGGAAGAACACATGAGGATGTTTGGACCACCCAGCTATGTCACACAGCACGATCGCATTTATTCCTGTAAGAAACATTATTCTACAGAAAAAGAAATTGTTCACCAACTTCCAAGCCCTTCCCTTCTCATTGCACCCTGCAGTCTCCCAGTGTACCCTCTGCCTCTGATACTGCTCAAAAAGAAGGCTTTAGAAGGGAGGAGGATCTGGAATCGTAATATATGGTATGCTTCATTCCAGAACCAGATGAAGCTGGTGGTGACCTTGTAAGGGAAAGGGTCTGATTGCCAATACAGGGCCCCGATGCAGAGCCTGACACGCACCCCATTTCCACTCTGAGTCTGTTGTGGGTCCTCCCATCAAGGATCATAGACTCAAAAGGTCCCTCTGCTTGCTACCTCAGACACTATACCCTTATCTTCCGCAGGAATATTGGTGCCATTATGGTGCTTCATGGACACAAAGCTTTAAGAAATGCACCGATCGCAATCTTGTCTAGAACAGTAAAAACCTGCAGGCAATGAAAATGTGCAGTCATAAAAATCAGCACCTGAAAACTGCAATTTGCTGAACTGATGGAATGCTATGCAACCTTTAGAGAGCATATTTTCAAAATTGCATGGCAACCTGGAATGATGCTATGTTAATATATTGTGTATACAGGGGTACAGAGTTCTGGTTAAGAATGGGCTTTGGGGGCTTCCCTGGTGGCGCAGTGGTTGAGAGTCCACCTGCCGATGCAGGGGACACGGGTTCGTGCCCTGGTCTGGGAAGATCCCACGTGCCGCGGAGCGGCTGGGCCCGTGAGCCATGGCCGCTGAGCCTGCGCGTCCGGAGCCTGTTGTGCTCCGCAATGGGAGAGGCCACGGCAGTGAGAGGCCCGCATACTGCAAAAAAAAAAAAGAATGGGCTTTGGTATCCAACACACCTGGACCTCTCCCTCTCTGTAAGAATGATATAAAACTACTACTGCCTTAAGGAGCTGACGTGAAGTACAATGACCAGTAGGGGGATTTGTCCTACAGTAAAAGGACTCAGTGAATGGTGGCTAAAATAGAAATAAACAGAATATATTTGTAACTCATATCACAAAGGTTAATAGTCATGATATGTATAGAACTCTTACAAACCAGCAGGAAAAAGACCAACAAACCAAACACAAAAATGGACAAAAGACATGGAAAACAGTTGACACACAAAAAATATATAAATTATTATTAGACATACAAAAAGATTCCCAATCCCACTCATATAAAAGAAAAGCAAAACTAAATTATGAGATAAGTTTTCCACCAAGAAAATTAGTTATCAGAATGGGAGGAAAGAGGTACCCTTATCCAACTCCATGAAGTTGCATGGCAATTAGGCATATGTATCCAACTTTAAAATATGCAATGTCTTTGACCCAGTAATTCTACTTCCAAGAATTTATTCTTGGGTATAGTGGCATGTGTATAAAATGACCTATATTGAAAGGTCTCTAATGCCACATTGCTTGCAATAATAAAAGACTACAAATAACCTATTAGTGGACTGGACTATTCATAAAATGGAATAGTATATGCAACCTTTAAGAGGATAGTACAGCTCCCAGCTCTGTGAGAACTGGTATAGGACAATCTCAAAGATCTACTGTTAAGTGACAAGTGGTACAGGACAGTATATACACCATGCTACTTTAGTTGTTAACAAAAAAAGAATGTGAATATATAGTCTTATATACATAATTTTTTATTAGTTTCTAGGTGTGTATAATGTGTATGTAATATATATTGTATATATATGCGTTTATATGTGTGTGTATATGTGTGTGTGTGTGTGTGTATATATATATATATATATATATATACACACACACACACACACACACACACACACACACAATATCCATAGACTATGCCTGAAAGGATAAATGTGAAACTGATAACAATGGTTTTCTCTGGAATGGGGTGGACTGGACATATGAGGTAGTAAATAAACTTCTCTTCACTGTGTTCCTTTCTACACCTTTTGAATTTTCAACCATGTGCATGTATTAACTTGTGAAAAAAAATTAAGTACATAAAAATATACAAAGTGAGATGGGCAAGAACTAAAAGGAAATATGGCACCATGAGAGATTACAGAAGATTAAATCACTGTCTCAAAGCCAAGGATCACATTAATATATTAACTGGTTAACCCTGGAGAATGGGGGAACTCAATGCTGAAGGCAGAAAGAAAAGCTGACATGGAACGTATAACTTTTATTTTATAAAGATATGTATTATTGAGCATGTATTACTTTTATAATTGGAAAAGTAATCTTTGAAAGTAATCATGCATCAATAAATGTTACAAATTTGAGCTTTAAATACACAGACTTAAAAAAGACCATCTTGTCTACTTGTTAGGTATTTGTAACACCTCTCAATCTCCAATTTCCATCTCCATGGTGAGTAGGGAATCCTTTACTCAGCCATGATGGACAAGTGTTTCAAACATGACCTTCCCTCAAGGAAGTTGTGCTTTCTTGCTGTAATATATCATACTTTTAGGAGCCGACCATGCTACACAATTGTGAGATGACACAATCTTCCTTTTTCATCAAAGATATGTAATTGACTCACTGTTATAGATGAATATTTTCCTTCCATGAGCTGCCTATTCCCAGAAATGTTGTGAAACACTCTGTGAGTAACCAAATTCCTCTTTGGGAGTCAAATGTCACAGAATTTCATGAACTATGTCACAGACAGGATATGTCATAGGAAAACCCCATTAAAACGTTTTCCAAGCTCTGATTAGTCAAGCAGAGAACAAGAATTGGAGGCTGACTTGATTTATTATTCTCAACAAGTCTTTTTTTTTTTTTTTTTTTGCTCCATTCAATTTAATTGTGCAGTGGAGTCAACCTAGATGCCTCCCCATCCACCTATAAGACAGACAGACAGGTGGACACATTTGAATCAATTTTTTATTCTAGTAGTTATTTTAAAGCTTTGAGTCGAGTTTTATTTTATTTTTTTTTCTTTTTGCGGTATGTGGGCCTCTCACTGCTGTGGCCTCTCCCGTTGCGGAGCACAGGCTCCGGACGCGCAGGCCCAGCGGCCATGGCTCACGGGCCCAGCCGCTCCGCGGCATATGGGATCCTCCCAGACCGGGGCACGAACCCGTATCCCCTGCATCGGCAGGCGGACTCTCAACCACTGCGCCACCAGGGAGGCCCTTGAGTCGAGTTTTAAAGACAGTATTTGGGGTTTGCTAAATCTAGTCCTCTGTAAGCAAAAGCACACATCTCATTAATGTTTCAATTGAGCACTGGGAGGGTGGGGACGCATGATAACTCTGCGAGGCAATCCTAAACCCTGGGCCCAAGTGCCATTTCTGCCTTGGGATCCTCCCTACCTCACTCCCCGTCACCCAGTTCCCAGCCCTCAGGCCAGGTCTGAGCATCTGAGATCAGCACGAGGACTTAGCATGGAGCCAGGTCCTCTTACAGTTCACCCACCAAGCTCTTCTCTGCTCAAAGGCAAGAGGTGTTATACAACAAGGCTTCGCTTCCCCAAGACAACACTCACAATTCTGAAGAAGAAAGGAAAACCCAACAATCAAAGGTTCTCTTTCCATGAAATACCTGGTGAGCTCTAAGAAAACTCAACAAAAGGATCTACCACTTACCAACAGGAAAGAGGTCTGATCATATTGAATCAGTACCTATGGATTGCAAGGGAACCAGTGGAAGGCTCTAGAAGGTTTGGACTTCCATCCATACAACAGGTCTCATCATATCATGCATATCAGTGTCACTATGAACTGCCAGTCACTCTGAAAACTCAAGAACAGCCTTTCTTAAATTTCTTCAAAAGCACAAAGTCCTATGTGAAGGCAGACTGTGCAGCAAACAGACCTCTGATCCAATTCACTCTGACTTGCTCGGGCAGGAAGAGAGGACCCCAGGTAAGTCCACATGATTGACCTGAGTGTCCTGCTCTGCCAGGACTAAGTGGAGATTCTGGATCAGGACATGGGCTGGGGACACTGGCCTGATGAAGAGCAGGGCACGGCGGGCAGCCAAGGAGCACTTTGAAAAGCTCAAGCCAGACCCATTCAAATCTTCTGACCCCACCTCACGCAGCAAACTGATGCCACTGACTACATGGGATTCTGAGCCTGGTTGCAGACAGTGTTGCGTTTGTGGTTTAAACCAAGAGAAACTTGCCCTTGACACTGAGGACCTGACCCTGACCTGGTTCTGATTCTGCTCTAGTCCTGTGCTTTAGCCAGAAACAGGGAGAGTACGTGATATGACCCCTCTTTTGCCCACAGCTCTGTGCTTTTCACAGTCTGGCCCCGGGCCAGCTCTGCTGGACCACAACTTTGGGCAGCCTGGATATGAGGGCAGCTAAGGGCCGGTCACCTGCTTCTGGCCACTGCTTTTGTGGCTCTGAATGCCAGGAAGGAACCTCTGCAAGGGGACGCATGATAAACATCAGCCAGCAGTAAGGCCACGGGGAGTCACGGAGGGTACTTGGCTTTGCACAAAGAAATGTGCTCCTTCCCTTTGCTTAATGCCAAGGGAACCCGACCACCACTTCAGATCTCATTTCTGAGGAATCTCTCTGCTGGGTTGTGGAATCCCAGGAGCAAGCACTGTGGCTGAAAACCAACAAGTTATACTGATTATGGAAACAGGATAAAGTCTGAGAACCAGCAACAAAAAAAGAAGTGGGGGGGTGGGCACCATTCACTTGCATAGCCTCTGTTCATCCTGTTTACCCTCCCGAGGCCCCCTTTGATCTGGTGGCTGACTGCTGCTCACCAGTTTGCTGCCATGGTTTTTAGACCCTTCTTTTATTCTCCATTTATTTATGAGTGGTAAGGTGATCCAATGGGAAGAACTCGAGTCTAGGGAAAAGAAGGTCAGGGTTTGAATCCTCTGGTGTCACAAAGTGACTGTGTGATGCTATGTAAGGGATTTTCTCCTCTCTGAAACTCAGGTCACTCTTACGTTAAAGGGGTATAATAATTACTGTAGTGGGCTGAATAGTCTCGCCTCCAGAATTCACATCCACCGGGAACCTCAGAAGACGACCTTATCTGGAAATCGGGTCTTCGTAGATGTAATTGTTAAGATGAGATCATATCGGATGAGGGTGAGCCCTCAGTCCAATGACAGGTGTGGTGTCCTGATAAGAAGAAAGGACACACAGAGATGTATACAAAGGAGAACTCTGTGTGAAGACAGAGACGGAAATTGGAGTGATTGATCTACAAGCCAAGAAGTGCCAAGGATTGCTGGCAACACCAGAAGCTAGAAGGAAACATGAAACAGATTGTCCCTCAGAGCCTCCAGAAGGAGTCAACCCTGCCATCCCTGATTTTGGACTTCTGGCCTCCTGAACCGTGAGAGAATAAATTTCTACTGTTGTAAGCCATTAAATTCATGGTAATTTGTGACGGCAGCAAAGGGAAACAAACACACCTCCCTTCTAAGGCTGTTATGAAGATTCCCTAAGAGACAACACATGAAAGCAGTTGGTTTCCCGCCCAGGGCAGGGAGACCCTCAACACAAGGCAGGTTATTCTTGCTCTGTTCTCTGGCAACAGACCAATAATAGGATTTTCAAGCTTTATCAAGTGGGTGGCCACATGGTATTTGCGCTTTTGAAAACTCATGGACAAACCGGGGAGAGCAAAGGGATACGTGTGGAATCAGGGCATCCCCAGGCAGCACGGCTGCAAGACAGAAGCACACGTGGATGATGGTGACCAGTGAAGCCAGTTTGCAAAGACTGAAGCTGCAGAGTCCTGGAGCTGGCAGTGTGCATGCACCTGTCAAACAGGGGAAGGCACCTGGGGGCCCAGAGACCTCAGGTGTCGGCTGAGGTTGATGATCAAATGATCATAGCCCTATACTGAGCATTTATGATATGCCGGGCATGGGACTAAGCAATTTGAATGCATAGTCAGATTTATTCCTCAAAACCCACCTAAGAGGCCAGGGCTCTTGACAGCTCTATTATACTGCTCAGAAAACTGAGACTCAGAGACTTTTAAGTGACTTGCCCCAAGACATCCAGCAGTAAATGGTGAAGCTGCCTGTCTCAGGGCCTTTAACTACCATCTTGCCTCTTGTAGAAGCTGGAACATTTGGACTTATCGAACAAGAAATATTAGCCCCTTGGGGCTTCCCTGGTGGTGCAGTGGTTAAGAATCCGCCTGCCAATGCGGGAGACATGGGTTCGAGCCCTGGTCCGGGAAGATCCCACATGCCGCGGAGCAACTAAGCCCATGCACCACAACTACTGAGCCTGCACTCTAGAGCCTGCAAGTCACAACTACTGAGCCTGCGAGCCACAACTACTGAAGCCCGTGGTCCTAGAGCCTGTGCTCTGCAACAAGAGAAGCCACCGCAGTGAGAAGCCCGCGCACTGCAACAAAGAGTAGCCCCCGCTCGCCACGACTAGAGAAAGCCCATGGGCAGCAACGAAGACCCAATGCAGCCAAAAATAAATAAATTAATAAATAAAAATTTTTTTTAAATCTTTAAAAAAAAAAAAGAAACATTAGCCCCGAGATTCTCTTTCTACCTTACCACATACTCTAAATGAATCCTAGAACCTTCCCATGAGCTCTCTGCCTTAGCTGTGTGTCAGTTTCCTTTACAGGAAATAGAGATGATCTGGATGACAATGTCACAATTATTCATTGAACATTACAATGTCTAGGCATTCCACTATGCCCTCTGTATACATCACCTCAATAGATCCACACAGCAATACCTTGAAGTAGGGTATAATCCCTATTTTGCAGATAAAGACATTGAGGTTCAGAACTTAAATAATTTGCCCAAGGACACAAAGCAAGTAAGTAACAGAGCTGAGATCTAAGCCCTGGCTTGTCAGCCTCTCCTAAGTCCACTATAAAGAAGCAAATATTGACATCCTTTTTGCTTTCCCAAGATACAGGATGTGCCACAGCTCACTGAATCTAAGAATTCACTTTGGGTTCTTAGGTATGTCTCAGATATAGCCTTTTTTTAAAATAATTTTTTATAAATTTATTTATTTATAAATGTATTTATTTATTTATTTTTGGCTGTGTTGGGTCTTCGTTGCTGTGTGTAAGCTTTCTCTAGTTGCAGAGAGCAGGGGCTACTCTTCGTTGCTGTGCGCGGGCTTCTCATTGCGGTGGCTTCTCTTGTTGCGGAGCACGGGCTCTAGGCACGTGGGCTCCAGTAGTTGTGGCTCGCAGGTTCTAGAGCGCAGGCTCAGTAGTTGTGGCACACGGGCTTAGTTGCTCCGCGGCATGTGGGATATTCCCGGACCAGGACTCGAACCCGTGTCCCCTGCATTGGCAGGTGGATTCTTAACCACTGGGCCACCAGGGAAGCCCCTCAGATATAGTCTTAACAAGCTGTGTCTGCCCTCTGCCCCTACTTCAGATGCCTGGGTTTCTCCTCTAAAGGCTCAAGGTGAGTGACTTTCTCTTCAGCAGAGTGGTTGGAATTCTCTAGATAATGTCTGGCTACTCCCAAGAATGTCTCTTTGTCTTGTACACAGTTTGGACAACAATAGCAGGGATCTGAGAGCAGCCAGTCCATTCCGGACATGGACCCCTCCCCAGGCAAGCAGGGCAGAAGGTGGGGATCCAAGAACAGGAAATAACAGGGGCTGGGTTTGGGGTCGGGGGGAGGTTCAATGTGGAGGGAACACAACCAACAAACATCTCAAGCCGTGAGGCGCTAGAAAGCTCCTGGAACAAAAAGGTTGCCTTGAGCCAAGATGCTGCTTTGTTGTATTCTGAAACACTCAGTCTCCCATTTTTTCCCCTTAGTTTTTCTGAGCATATCCTATGCAAAGTGAAAAAATGTAACGCCAAGCCATGCTCCTGTGTTGGTGATTTCAGGCTGAACCTCAGAATCAGTGCAGGGGTATCTCATCTTGGCAAGGCACGTGGCCATTAAGGGGATTGGGAAGGGAGAGGGGGCAAGGTTTTACTTGCAAAAACTGCGGTGGCACCAAGGGCTCCCCACCAAGTCAGCCTCCCTCAATGTCACCATGTAATGCTGAAATCCCTAAGTGAGCATATATTCCTTTCAGGAACCTGGTTGAGCCTGTGTTATGAAAAGCATTCTTTAAAATCACTTCTTGGGGCTTCCCTGGTGGCACAGTGGTTAAGAATCCACCTGCCAATGCAGGGGACATGGGTTCGAGCCCTGGTCTGGGAAGATCCCACATGCCGCAGAGCAACTTAAGCCTGTGCGCCGCAACTACTGAGCCTGCGCTCTAGAGCCCGCAAGCCACAACTACTGAAGCCCGCGTGCCACAACTACTAAAGCCTGAGCGTCTAGAGCCCGTGCTCCGCAACAAGAGAGGCCACCGCAATGAGAAGCCTGCGCACCGCAACGAAGAGCAGCCCCTGCTCGCCGCGACTAGAGAAAGCCCACTCACAGCAACGAAGACCCAACACAGCGAAAAATAAATAAAATAAAATAAATTAATTGAAAAAAGAACGCTTTAAAAGAAAAAAAAGAAAAAAGAAAATAAATAAAATAAAATCACTTCTTGATTTCACTCTCTAATTCATGTTTAACAAATCATGTATTAGGCCAATTAATTTCAGAGTTGGGATATGAACACAAAAGAATAACCTGAGAGAATATGAGATGTTTAAAACACTGAGCCCAGTTAGGTTCACACATCCAGCCTGCCTTCCTCTTTGTAAGCCTGGATCCATCTTTGCAATATTTAAGGATTCAGGAATACAAATGCACCACAACAACCACTGCTGGGAACGGAGGTCCCAGGGGCAGAGGAAGTGAGGCGTGTGGTCCAGAAAGATGTCCCCAGTCTGTGATCTGAACCCCACCCAATGGGTACTCGAGATCAGGGGTGCCACTATGGTTTGCTCTGGGTCTCCCTTCCTCCACCAAAGCTCAGCACAACTAGGCCTTCAATAAATGTCGCTTGGACGATTTTCTAATAGACACTCATGAATCCGGAATTAAGGATCTGCCACCCTGCCCAAACTTGACCTACTTTCCTAAGTCTATCTATCCCCTTGCTGGCCTCTCCTCCCTGGCCCTTCCCTCCCTCCCTCCCTCAGCTTCCCCCAAAGCCCAGGTCCAACCTGCTCCCCACTCCATCCCAAGTCTCCGGGTGAGACAAACAGCCCAGCAGAATGAACTGCTCTGTCACATTTCCACATCCTTCTAGAGGACTTGCCCAGTCATTGTGGGAGCTCCCTGAGGGCAGGGCTCCCCTCACCTGGGTCTGTAAACCTCACTATCAGTCCCTGTCAATCAAGGGCTGTCAGCACTGCCCTCAGAGGCTTTGTGTCCCTGGGAGGGCTTTAACTACCTCAGCCTGAAACAAGACCTCTCAACCTCCCAAGATTTCTGGTGTTATAAAAACATGCCACCTCACTGTTGAAAATTTTCCTCCAAATTACAGGCTTATCGCAAACCCTAAGCAGTACTGAAAAGTTGTAGCTTTTGACGTCTGTGAAAAATAAACTCCACCCTAAAATTTTCTCCCAGCATTATAAACTCTGAAATCTGTCAATGCTTTAGTTCTCAAAAAAGAAAAAAAAAAGTAATCAGGGGCATATCTTTCATATACTTTTTTTTATTGTGGTAAAATATATATAACATAAAAGTTGCCATTTTTTACCATTTTAAGGGTACAAGGCAGTGGCCGTTAATTACATTCACAGTGTTGTGCAACCATCACCACAATCTATTTCTAAAATTTTTTCATCACCTCAAACAGAAACTCTGTACCCACTAAGCAGTAGGGGGTATAATTTCTGAAACATTCTGTGAGGCTAATGAAGTTGGAAGCAGATTCTAGGTAGATGGATTATATCTTTGTAGCATAGGGGAAAAAGGACAAAAAGAGAATAAAATAATTATTGATTGTATCAGGATAGTGGCCGTGACTGCCCTATTTTTCTTTTTCTTTTTTTTTTTTTTTTAGTTGTGACACCTTTATTTCAGAATGACGGCAGGATTGAATTTCACAGGTATACAACTAATTTATAGGTCTAGATCACAGTAACACTGAATCAAAAACACTTTATCCTGCACAGAAGCTTGGTCCAGAAATGTTCACTTGTAATCTACTTACGTTTCACATTATAAAACTGGACATATAAAAACACTAACACAGCTGGGGAGACAACAGCTTACAGATCTAAGTAAATCATTTGTAGCAATATCTCAGTTATCTTGAGGTCACAGATCAGACAGCTGCAGTCGAGGATGAGGAAGTAAGTTAGAGAAGTAGCAGAGCCACTAAAATAATGTCACCAAGTCAATGCAGCAACGTTCATCCATTTCACTGCTAAAAAAAAGCCTCCCAAAGACTCACTCAGCTCCTGTTTACTGTTACTTGACATATAGTATGAAATTACAGCAATTCCCAACTCCATATAGTAAAGGAGAGCAAAGTTCCTAGAGACAGGCAGAGTTAAGGAAGAGAGAAATGACAGGGAACAGTGACGGAAAAGAAGAAACTATGAAAACCGTGGCAAAACTCAAAGACCTATTTTACTTTCTAAATGTTTGATAATTAATTTCTATAGCCCCTTTTTGGTCTCATAAGCATGCTAGAAAACTAAAGGCACAATGAAAAATAACAGTGAAATAGATTAATTTTATTCAATTGATACTTTCCTGAAAAGCTGTATGTAAATTAACACCAGAGTTTGTCAGAATTTGAAAGTATCTGGGGGAGAAAAAAAAAAAGCCTTGTTTTGACTTGCAAATCCCAAGCACAATTACAGATCTGCTTCATCTGCATTATGCTTAAATTCACAATATTGCTAATATTATTATAAAAATAGATGGTTCTGCTTCTATTTTGTAAAAAAAACAAATAAAAAAATAAAAAGAAAAAGCCCTAGCAATTTAATGGTATCAGGACCAATTATTGAAGGAATTAAAATGGTAACTTGTTTGGAAAGGAAAATATGGTCACCTCTACCCCAGCCTCAGTGATCTAAGACCCAATTTCTAGAGTGACTTTAAAAACAAACCAGATAACTAGAATACTTTTGCAGCTTTGTTATATAGGTGGAGATTAAGCCTTGGTATAAGAATATATCCCAGACAGATAACGTCAATCAGTGGTTAACAACTCAGAGATAATCCCCTCTTTGAAAAGTCTGTTTTCAGTTGAACCTTCTAGTTGGGTTAATTGATGACTTATCTTCCATTAGGAGCACTATGCACATCAAAGCATTGTTTGGGGACAGAGCAAAGCAGACAGGAAGGAGGGGGGCTCTTTAACCCTCAGGGCTAATAGCTGGAATTGAATATTTCCTAACGGAGATAGCAGTTTGCAGCTTAATAAACTAGCCATTTGTTTGAGAACTGAATGGCAACAAATTTCTGGGCTGTTGATGGATGTCTAGGAGCACACATGCTTGTGCTCACATACAAAGCAACACAAGCCTTTGTCCTCCCAACCTCTCAAATCCACTCCTGGCCGGCATTCTCCCCCTTCCCTAGCCTCCTATCTTGCCGCACCTGTGACCAGCACAGTGGTCCTTGGCACATCTGCGCTGGGACAGAAAAATCACTGAGCACCCATCACCTCTCTCTTCGCAGTAACACCCTTCTTCAGCACATGCCCACCAAGGGAGGCTTCTCTTCTCCCCACCTAAGAGAGGCTGCAGCCTTACATGTCCCCCAGCAATGATGCTAGCAGGAGCCTTGAGGCAGTTAGATGTGTGGTCCCTCCCCTTTAAGCCAGTACCTCACTTCGCACTCCCAGAAGCTGCTTTTCTGGGTTAGAATCTTCTTCCTGCCAGCCACCTCTGGACCCAGCTCTCAGGACTTCTGGCTTCCTTTGTGGTCAACTCTCTCAAACCTTAGTCACAAAGTCTCATCATCTGGGGGTCAGAGCTGCGAGCCTGCTGAGACCCAGAGGATTCCACCCGCCATCTCCACCACAGAAAAAACCAACCTGATGGACCTGAGGTTTTCTTCTTCAAAAAATCTCAACCATGTTTGCCAAAGAAGCACACTCATCGATGGAAAAATATGCAATGTAGCCACATGATCATTTCTAAAATCACTAAGGCTGTTGGTGACAAGTAATAATTTGTGTATTTACATTGTGCATAAGAAGGGGAGGGAGTTTGAAAGAATCTGGAGAGGAAAATAAGAGCATTAGACTAGAGGGGGGCATATATAAATAAAACAACCTGGACTACTTTGCTTCATCAAGCAGAGCCTTCTTACAGCATTACGCAAAAAGCTTTAGAATGAAAACCACATAGACGATGTGCAAAGTTAATTAACTAGCTGAGGGATCTTTCAAGTCTAAAAGGATACTTGTAATAAAGTTAGTTCCTCATGGATTTGCCTGCTGATAAATTTTATGTCCACCCACGTTTTTTTTAAAAAAAAAGTGAGACCAACTCCCCTAGAGTAACAAGCCATGAAACACAGCAGTACTTAGGCATCTCATTAGCTCTGCTGGTCAACACCACCAATGAACAGCAGGATATGATAAACAGGGGTCAAATCACAGGGGTTTTAAAACATGTTAATTTGTAGCCACCAAACGGACATTATTAAAAATTAACTCCTAATTTTTTTTTTTTTTTTTTTTTTTTTTTTTGCAGTACACGGGCCTCTCACTGCTGTGGCCCCTCCCATTGCGGAGCACAGGCTCTGGGGGCACAGGCTCAGCAGCCATGGCTCACAGGCCCAGCCGCTCCACGGCATGTGGGATCTTCCTGGACTGGGGCATGAACCAATGTCCCCTGCATCGGCAGGCAGACTCTCAACCACTGCGTCACCAGGGAAGTGCCTCCTAATTATTTTTTTAATGACCTATACAGTATGTGTAGCTAAGAGTCCTTTAAAACAACTACCACCTATGTGGTTAATGTTAATAACAAAACCTCCCCAAAACTGTAGAAAAAGAAGCAGCTTTGGTCAAGTGCGTTGAAGCTAATTCAACTCCCATGTAGGAGCTACGAAGCAACCAAATTCTAAGTTGCAATAGTATAAACATTTAGATGCTATAATGGAACCACAGGCATAGACTTTTGCTATTGCATGGGAACTACAATGTGAGCATTTACATCACACATTCATTCTGCGTGCCTTTTTCTGGTATAAGTAACCCAAGGGCTTTACTGCAAGCCAATCTCAAAAGAAGCCACAGGATACATGCATATTTAAGCTCCTGATTTATTATGCTTCAAGGTGAAGCTCTTCAGAAAACTAACCATTAAGAGGTATACAGACCCCTGCCTGAATTTACAGTGTAGAAGGAAGGAGTTCTAGCCTTGCTCCTTCTGCCGTCTTTATTTCTCCTCCTGTAAAATGGGGATGCTGTGTAGGATGACACAGTACATCACCTAAGAGATAATATCACTAACTTGAGCAAGTTGATCAACCTGTCAACTAAGATCTCAATACATATTAGAGTAATGCAAATCAAAACTACAAGGAGGGGCTTCCCTGGTGGCGCAGTGGTTGAGAGTCTGCCTGCCGATGCAGGGGACACGGGTTCGTGCCCCGGTCCGGGAAGATCCCACATACTGCGGAGCAGCTAGGCCCGTGAGCCATGGCCGCTGAGCCTGCGCGTCCGGAGCCTGTGCTCCGCAACGGGAGAGGCCACAACAGTGAGAAGCCCGCGTACCGCAAAAAAAAACAAACAAAAAAAACTACAAGGAGGCACCACCTCACACCAGTCAGAATGGCCAACATTAAAAGTTTACAAATAACAAATGCTGGAGAGGGTGTGGAGAAAAGGGAACCCTCCTACACTGTTGGTGGGAATGTAAGTTGGTACAGCCACTATGGAAAACAGTATGGAGGTTCCTCAGAAGACTAAAAATAGAATTACCATATGATCCAACAATCCCACTCCTGGGAATATATCAGACAAAACTATAATTCAAAAAGATACATGCACCCCTATGTTCATAGCAGCACTGTTCACAACAGTCAAAACATGGAAACAACCTAAATGTCCATCAACAGATGAATGGATTAAGAAGATGTGGTACATATATAAAATGGAATACTACTCAGCCATAAAAAAGAACAAAATAATGCCATTTGCAGCAACATGGATGCAACTTGAGATTATCATACTAAGTGAAATAAGTCAGAAAGAGAAAGACAAATACCTTATGATAGCACTTATATGTGGAATCTAAAATATGGCACAAATGAACCTATCTACAAAACAGAAACAGACTCATAGGCATAGAGAACAGACTTGTGGTTGCCAAGGGGACAGAGGGGAGGGAGAGGGATGGACTGGGAGTTTGGGGTTGGTAGATGCAAACTGTTACGTTTAGAATGGATAAACAACAAGGTCCTAATGGATAGCACGGGGAACTATACTCAATATCCTGTGATAAACCATAATGGAAAAGAATATAAAAAAAGAATGTATATATGTGTATAACTGAGTCACTGCTGTACAGCAGAAACTAATACAACATTGTAAATCAACTATACTTGAATAAAAAATAAACAAACAAACAGTAGAACAAACAAATCTCAGTAGAGAGAAAGGGCCCAGATAGTCTCAGGACACATACCACATGCCTGCTGCCATTTCACACTTCTGAGGCACCAGGAAGATAGAATCAACACTCTGAAGATCTCAGCAGCAGCCTTATGAGATAGCTTGGAACTATGATTGCCGTGTTTCACAGATAAATCCACAAAGAAGCATCATTCCAAGGTTTAAAACATTCTAACCAGGTACAAAAATCTCAAGGGAGTCCAAGTTATAAACATTACAACTGAGCAGAAGAATCAGGTTTAGAAACTGGGTTCGTTCCACACCTGGGAGCCTCAGCCACTCTCTATCTTGATTCTGCCTTCTCGGAATTCCTAAGCTGAGTCCACTCTGCTCATCCCAAATATTCAGGTCTAAGGCGTTTCCAGGCCATTGGAGCTGATAAACCAAGGCCTAACATCAGCTATGAAAACCAGCCTTCAGAACTTGATAAAAATGAGGCCTCAGAAGTGTTGATGCTTATTTTTCAAGTCACTGGAACACAAGCAGATTGTTAACTGTTTCTTCCGTGAGTGTTTACTAGGAACACAGAGACTGAAGATTCAAGAACTGCACTTAGGGGAGCTTCAAGTAAGGGACCGTTTGTGCTCTGGGAAGAATCTCAAACATTACTAGATCTGGCTGTTTCAATTTAAATCTCAATTTGTTTGGGGCTAAACATCTGAAACCCAAACAAAAGGTCTGGACAGAATACAGTTTGAGACTGAACTGAACTCAAGACATGACACCTTGCTCTTAAAAAAAAAAAGAAAAAAAGGTAGAACTCTTGTAAATTTCTTAGGGTGCATTTAGATTACAGGCAAGGAGGAAAAAGGAGAACTGTGTCCAAGTGACAAACACACAGTAACCTGGGAACTTCTGGGGGGCAATTCAAGAGGTTCTACTGATTCAGGATGGAGACCCTTGAGCAATCCTACAAGATGGCACTCCTTCAGATGTTTGTGGGATCACGACACAGCCAGAAAGGAGAGGGGAACAGATGGATCTAAGTTCATGAGGCCAAAAGAGAAATCTGAGCAAGAAAGAAATAAAAATTAAAAGTGCATCTTTTGCCAAAAAGGCAAATAATTTCTCTCAGTTCAAAGGGGCTCTGGGAACAAGGGCCCAGCTCTAACCCCAGAGGTCTCCGTTCCAGTGCCTCTATAGACAGCAGACCAAACCTCAAATAAAAATAGGCCCATTAGGGCAACTTACGTACACCTCATGAATTCATAAGGGACATCTGCCCTCAAGATAAAAACTCAAGAAAAAGTGGAAAAATCAGCTAGAGGGAAAACTGCAAAGAAGATTTTCTGCAGCAGCCATACTCCAGGTTCTAATTCCTAAGCAGAATTTGCAAGAGGTGAAAGATCAAGGCTTTATCAAAAGCTGCATCTTTGGAATTCCGTCCTCCCCTGAAGAGATATTTAAACTAAGAATTGTCTAGAAGTCTGCAAACTTGAAGTGAGAAGTGGCTAGTTCTCCTTTTACATTCTTTTCCATTATGATTTATCACAGGATATTGAATACAGTTCCTTGTGCTATACAGTAGGACCTTGTCGTTTATCTATTTTATACATAATAGTTTTGTATCTGCTAATCTTCAACTCCTAATTTGTCCCTCCGCTGCCCCCTTTCCTCTTTGGAAACCATAAGTTTGTTTTCCATGTCTGTGAGTCTGTTTCTGTTTTGGAAATTACTTCATTTGTATCATTTTTTTAGATATCATATAATTGATATCATATGGTATTTGTCTTTCTCTGTCTCACTGACTTCATTTAGTAGGATAATCTCTAGGTCCATCCATCTTGCTGAAAATGGGATTATTTCATTCTTTTTTATGGCTGAAGCTCTCTTTCTAAATTTAACACCGCCATTAAGACATGAGAGCTGTTCACTTGCTTAGTGTCTCCCTGGTTGCAACTTGAGCACAGACTATCCAGTGGCTGTGAGCAGGAGATCCGGATACCGGGCTGGGCTTAGCTGCATCCATTCATTTGCTTTGGCAAGTGGGTACCTCCTGCGTCTCAGGCACTGGGCTGGGCACTGTGACACATGGGGAGAACCAGGCATGGAGCTGCCTTCTGGAAATTTATGGAAGTGGGAAAACAAGACGTTTTTTGATCACAAACACATGTGAAGTTGCACCTGTAATAAGTGCTTGGGAAGAAAGGCACTGGGTCCTTTGACACCCTCTAACAGGGGAAGGTGAGCTAGACAGGGAGGTCAGGGGAGGTTTCTGTGAGGAAGGGACAGTTGGGCTGCCATCTGAAAGCTGAGGAGTTAACTAAGCCATGGTGGGGACGGAAGACTGTTCCAGGCTGGTGTGAAAGGCCCTGGGGTAGGGGTGAGAGAAGCAAGGGGACAAGAAATGGCAGATAGCTTCAGTTGCTGGTGAAGGGTATCAGGACTGCCACCCCTAAGTATGCCCCTTCGGCATAGGATTGTTTTGAGCTGAATGCAACTGCGAAGAAGTAGATGCAAGAAAAGCTCTCCGCCTTCCCCTGATTTGTCCAGAAGCATGACACAGATTCATAAAGGTGTCCCCCCTTCCTCTCTCTACCAGAAAGGACAGAAGGTCATCACCAGTGACAACTCCAGACCCTCATCAGCCTAGAGATGGCCCCAGGAGTCTACCTAACAATCCCCACTCAAAGTAGCCTTACCTATCATTAGTCTCCCCATATATTTGCCTTCCCACAATTTGCCAACCCTAGAAGCTCAAAGTCCTTTTCCTTTGTCTTGTCACTTCTCTACAAAATTATTGTTCTTTGCTAAGATGCTACAGAAATTCAAGTTCTAACCACCCCTTTGAGGTACTCCTAACTGAGTACTCCCGTGTGTATGCACATGGAATGCGTGCATTAAAAACCGTGTTTGCTTTTCTCTTGTTACTGTCTTTTCTCAGTCTAATTTGCAAGGCCCCAGCCAAGGAACCTAAGTTGGGTAGAGGAAAAAGGGCTGTTTTGCCCCTTCCCAACGTTGGGATGGAATAAAGGGGTCATGATGGAAAAGATGTCTGGAGAGGTGGATTGGCCAGACCATACAGGATTTGGGTCTTAATTTCAGGTGCCATTGAAAGGATAAATGCACGAAGGGTAGGAGTGGGGAATGACAAACCGTTTGCTTTGCCAGTCTCAGTTTTCTGTCCTGATAATGGCCTGCTTTCTGGCTAACACCCAACAAAGCTAGGAGTCTGGTCAGGGAATGGAATCCCAGCAGTGGCCATGCTGCTCTGGGCTTCCTAGAGGCTGTGGTCCAAGGACTTTGGGATTTCAATTCAATAGCCCCATAAACCCAGTGAATTTGAAGCCAGGCCTGAAGTAATGTATTTACTGTTGAATGTCTGATCTTTTTTTCTTAACTTAATCTTTCGGATCCAGCCCTGGAGATAACACAAACAAAAATATGTGATGCCAGTAACACCGGATGGCAAATTTACTCTCCATTTGATAAAGTTTATACTCTAATACATAATAATAAATGCCTGTATTATTTCCAAACACACTGCATCTTCCTAACAGTTCAGTAAACATTGGCTAGATTACAGAAGTAAGCCTGATCCCTTTAGGCACTATCCTGCTCATAAGGATATTCCTGCTCTCAGATGGTGCTAGTTAGCAGTTGAGGCTGAAAGTGACGATATGAAGCAAACTGCACTGCAGAGGTAGAAAGAGTGTGGGGTTCAGCATCAGACAAAGTCTTTTGGATCCTGGTTCTGCACCAGCTTGCTGGAGGACAAGCCAGTGGCCCTCTCTGAGCCTTGGTTTCCTTATCTGAAAATGGGATATGGTCCTTAGAGTGCTGTTGTATCAAAGGAGGTCCTATATCTAACAAGCAGAGGGGGCGCCCCGCACACAGGGACTGTCACCGTGGTAGGAAGGGTGGTAGCAGTAGGAGTAACCTGGACAAGACAGCCACAGCTCCCTGTGGGCCAGTGGCTCACCGGGCTGCCTAGTAAGTGGCTTGTACATTACATCCCAAAGGAAAGGGAACCATGAAAGGAAAATATTTCATACAGAGGACTTCCCAGCTTAACCTCTGCCTAAACCCCTTCATTCTCATCTTGAAATCATGCAAGCAGCTGCAGATGATTTCAGGCAGGCCTGCAGAAGCCAGCCATGTTCTCTCTCTGGGGAGGCCAGTGGGAATGAAAACAGCAGCTGCCCGGGGTTTCATCTGGAGAGAGGCAGCAGCCATTCACATGCAAAAGCGGCCAAGTGCAAGTGTGGCTGCCTCAGTCTGCCTTGCCCTGGCCCATAACCTTGAAAGGCACTGGTAGATTTTTCTACCCCCCCCCCCGATTTATCTTTCAATCAGATCCAGAAAATGACAGTGAGAGAGGATTCGCTCCAGCAAATATTCGAGATACACTGAGATGCGGAGGAGACTCCATTTCTGCACATAGAGCCTTGTCCCTTGGGGTGCTTGGGGAGTGGGGCGTCGGGTGCAGGACTGTGAACTTGCTGATAAGACTCCCAGGGGCAACCCTGCAACCTGCGTGCCTGGTTTTTAAGATCTCTGCTTTAGCAAGGTGTGATCCCTAATTTGATAGAAAAGCCTGGAAAGCCACCCAGTCACATTAAGGACCTCAGCTGCATGACAGAGTCTTGTAGGCTTTCAAAAGCTTCAACTCCTTTAAGATGTTCTTCATAACCTCTACTTCTATTTCTTCTATTCTAGATTTTGGGAAAAGGTCTGATAGAGCATCACTTTGACGTCAGGAGGCTTCCTGACCTGGTTTCCGGGCACAGTCTCCAGGCACTTGCCTCCCCAGAAGCTACCCTTGGCTCACTCAGCAGAGGCCTTCAGCCTCATGGAAAATCCTCAGACCAGAATCTTCAAGTCACCTGTGAGAATCCACTCCTTTTCTAGGCTGAGGAGGGCCTGGGCCAGCCTCACATATTCTGGTTGAGTGTCCAGTATAAGAACATGCAGGAATCCTTAGTTATTCAGAAGGATTTCTAAAAAAGCTCCTTGAGACAAATCCTAAAAACCGTACCTCTTTTGCAAGAGTGCCAGGTGGCCTTCAAGGGGCCAGGGAGCAATGTGGGCTGTCTACATATCAGGGGCTAGGGGACATGGTCTTCTGCCTGTCTGGCACAAGGAGCTTCATATGTGGGACACAGTAAAAGAGTGAAAATTAAGGCCACCCATTTCTGATGGCCTTTCTCAGGCTGCCACCCCCACCCATGTAAACAGAGGTCTTGAGGGGAATCACCCTAGTATCTGAACCAAAACCTCAATCCATTTCTTATTTAATGATTCTGCAGAATCTTAAGATAAGCTGCCTCCGTTTCCTCCTTGTGACTGAGAAGAGACAGATCCAGAGACAAACACAGGAGCAAGTGGACAATTATCAGCTTCCTTCTGGATGGGCAGTGGGGTGCTACACGGCATTGTCCACCACCGTCTCATCTTTCCAAAATAGCAGCAAGTAGTGCGAAGCAGCCGCATAGCACAGGGAGATCAGCTCGGTGCTTTGTGACCGCCTGGAGGGGTGGGATAGGGAGGGTGGGAGGGAGACGCAAAAGGGAGGGGATATGGGAACATATGTATATGTATAACTGATTAAATTTGTTATAAAGCAAAAAAATAAATAAAAAAACAAACAACAACAAACAAACAAACAAAATAGCAGCAAGGCAACCTCTGCCTCCCTCTGGGCCCAATGATACCGAGCCCGCTCTTTCAAACTTCAGCTTGAGTCAAGGTCAAATGTCTAACCCTTCGAAAGTCAGGTTTATAAAAGGCCTGAGGTTGTTGACTGAAGGAAACTCAGTTCTTAGTACCTTTCTTGATAAAGTGCTTAAGATTAAAAAAAAAAAAGCGTGCTTTGTGTGTTATTTGGATGATTCTCAGCTATCATCCCCTCCCCCTCCACTCTTTTCCTCCAGCTGTCTGCTTTCAGAGCTAAATTATATGCCTCAGAGGCTACAGTCCTAGAAAAAAAAGAGAAGGGAGAGGGGAAGGTGAAAGGTGTTTACAACTGGTTTAGCTCCTTTCCACAAGAAATGGAATTCAATTAAAGGCCTTCTCCATCACAAAAGTGCAAAATTACTATGCTTATCACTTGCCAAGTCAGAGCAGTTTCAGGGCAAACCTGATTTAGATGGGTAGCTCTAAGTGACTGGCCTATTTTACCATTTTTCATTTTTCAGATTTTGTTTTCTCGGGACTCCTGAACTGATTCATGCAAAGCAAATGAGATTTCATAATAGACTCTGGGACAATTCCACCCCCTGGGGGCAAACCTATTCATTAAATGTGGGGTGAGGTAATGCCGCCCATCTGCTAGGGAAAGCTGGGTGCCCTCTAAGCCACTAAAGGAAAAAGTGCTTCAAGCCCATCCTGGGGAAATGGAGGGGCTGAAGGCTTGTACCTTCTTAGGTTTCCTTCCTCAAGATAGTTGCTCGGAACTCTCAGAAAAACATCTCATTCATAGCTGTCTGGAAACTTGAGCCATTTTTCCCTGGAAGTCATTTCACTAGTTCAGGGGAAGTGGCTTTCCCTTATCCTGAAAACCACATGTCAGGAGAAGGAAGAAATCCCAGAACAAAGCATATGGCAGAAAAAGCAGGGGGCTGATGGGAGCCGAAGGCTGTGAGGCAATTCCAGATCTAAAATGGTTTCTATTACTATATAAATGGATTCTGCAGAAAAAAACAAAACCATTTTATTTCTAAAACACTCTTTTTCTTCTTATACATTAGTGGGGAAATCTCAAGAATGAGTAAAATTTTCTTCACCATGGGGACAAATTTTGTTATTAGTTTTTGGTAGTGGTGACAAGGGGGTTGATTTTTAAATGCTGTCCCTGTCTTGCAATAGAAGACATTCTCTTTTCTTTCTTCCTTCCTCCCTCCCTTCCTTCCTCTCTTTTTTCTTTCTTCCTTTCCTTCTTTTTTTTTTTTTTTAAAGAAGGTCTAATTCTTAAATGTCAAAAATTGGTTATGAAAGCAATAGCTCATTGAAAAACCTAACTGAAAAGTCTCCATTCTATGTCCAGAGCTGGGGTGGGGAGAATTGTTGACACCTTTTCCATAGTGTATTTATATAGGAATTTATATTTGGCTGAAGTCTTGGAAAGCACAGAGGTGTGCAGCAGGTGAGGGGAACTGCTAGAAAGAGCTGGTGACTGTAGAGGGTCTAAGGTCACACTACTCTTCTTTTTTTTTAATGAAAGTATAGTTGATTTACGATGTGTTAATTTCTGCTGTACAGCAAAGTGATTCAGATATACATATATATATATATATATATACATTTTTCAAAATATTCTTTTTTTCTTTCTTAACTGAAGGTCTGGTTCTGCATCTGGACAGAAATTCAGCTTCCAATCTGAATTGTGATCTTCATTTCATCCCTGACAGTTTGCAAAAGAGCTTGGCTTGTGTGCCGGGAACTTGAGCTCTAGAACTATCTTTGCTGCTCACCTTCAGCAAGTCACTGACCTGCTCAGTTTTAAAAGGCAGTGCCTGCACATAATAGGTACTCAATTAATTTTCTTTTTATAACAGCTTCATTGAGATACAATTCACATACCATAAAATTCACTCTTTTAAAGTCTACAATTCAGGGGGCTTTAGTATATTCACAGACTTATGCAACCATCACTACTACTCATTTTTTGATGAATGAATGAATCAGAAGTTTAAAGGTAACATGGCTTTAAGTGCCAGGCTGTATTCTGAGCACATTTTGTAAAGTAATTTACCTAATCTCCCCAACCAATCTATGAAACTCATCCTATTATGACCCCCACTTTATAGTAAAGTCAACTGAGATCTGTGCCCAGGCAGTTCAGCTGCAGAGCCAGCATTCTTAACCAGTTTGAAAATTCTGTGATTCTATTAGAAGAGTCTGACATAGTGAAGTTCTTCATTTATTACATCATTAATGCTATAAATAAAAATAACAGCCTTTCTTTTCATGTCCATGACAAATTTGCTGTCCTGAACCAAAAAATGTCTCTTTCCCAGGAAGTAGCAGGAAGATGGCTAGACTGTACACCCCTTGATACAGGGATGCATCTGACTCATTTTGAGGCCCCTAGCACCTGGCACTTAGTGGAATCTCAGTAAATGACTGACAGATAGGTAAAGAACTGTGCCTGCCATGCATTATACATGGACCACCTAGAAATCTCCATTTAGACTAGCCTGAAGGAAGAGCCAGGTGCCTATGGCAGGCTTAATAACCAGATCTAAATCACATCAGCCATCACCAGCTGGTGCCAGAGTCCCTTGGACCTGAAATTTGCATTAATGTTGCAGGGATTTTTTGTTTTGTTTTTGTGAGTTTTTTGGAGCAGTAAGGATGAATCGGTCTGGATAAACCAAGGAGGAAACGCATCACCCTTCATACACAGAAGAAGCAGCATGAAACTGCCCAGCCCTCTCCACTCTAATTGAAAATCAGATTTGAGCATGTGATTTCAGACTCACAGGCTCACTGATTTGTGGGGCTTGGTTGAATAATGCTGTACATTTAAGCTGACTGGGGGGAGGGGAAGACTCAGAGATGTTCAATGCCATGCCCAGCCCATGGTGGTCCCACTCCAGGAGCTCAATTCTCCTCCCTTCTAAGACTCTAACCGCCATCACTTTGCCATTGCTATGGCCAAATGTTGTGATTCAGCCTTAGGAAAAAAGCAAAAGTCCTGATGCCAATAAACAACACAAAATGGGGAGGGGGCAATGGAGGGGAGAAATTTCAGTAATGTATTTCCATGCTTAAAAAAAGGTTTTCTTCCCCCTCTCCCACTTGCTTTGCGAAGCTCCCCAAGAACAAAAGGCTATTCTTGTGGGTGACGGCTGGCCATATGTGATCTGCTTTCAGACCTCAGGGTCCATAAGAAATCCCAGGGTTAAAAGAAAACTCAGCCGAAAGCCTGGGTGGCTGACGGGAGAGCTGACCCCTTTCTGTTTCTAAGGCAAGCCACCAACCCAAACACAGCAGCTGGAGTTAAAAGCAGTCCTCCCCGCAGGATTCTCCCCAATGACAGAACTCACAGCTAGCAAGATTGTGCAAAGAAAGACAGTCAGCGTCCTCTAGGTCTGCAGTATTTAATAACTAGGTTTCCATCTGCATCATCTATTCAGGATGACCCACTCAGACAATGTCCCCCATTTACATGGTTTTCAGTGAGGTCTCCAGGAAAATTTTCTGAGGCTTCCTGACAGTCCCTTGCCCCTAGGCATAAGTTCCAGGGAAAAGGGGAGCTGCTACCTTACAATGATGCTTGGCACAAGAAGAAAAAAGCCAGCAGCCAGAACACAGAAGATTCACTATTTCTGTTCTCGGAATTGTTACTTTCTGATTTCTCTTCTTTCCCATTGATTTTCACCAATCCAGATCCCCACACACATGGTAGTGAAAAGTGTAATGGTCAGAAGTGAGGGTAACAATCAGCAGATATCTTGGACAGAAATAGCTAAAGGATGTGGCCAGGCAAGATGTAAAACTGGTTACCCAGGGCTTCCCTGGTGGCTCAGCGGTTGAGAGTCCGCCTGCCGATGCAGGGGACGCGGGTTCCTACCCCGGTGCGGGAAATCCCACATGCCGCGGAGCGGCTGGGCCCGTGAGCCACGGCCACTGAGCCTGTGCGTCCGGAGCCTGTGCTCCGCGGCGGGAGAGGCCACAGCACTGAGAGACCCGCGTACCACAAAAAACAAACAAACAACAAAAAAAAAACTGGTTACCCAAAAGGATTGAAAGGGAAGACCCAAACAGATATTTGTACATTAATGTTCATAGCAGCACTATTCAGAGTAGCCAAAAGGCAGAAAAATCCCGTGTCCATCAATGGATGAATGGATAAACAAAATGTGGTACACGCACACACGAATATTATTCAGCCATGAAAAGTTATGAAATTCCAATACATGCTACAATATGACAAATTTGAAAACATTATGCTATATGGAAGAAGCCAGGCAGAAAAGAACTAATATTGTTTGATTCTGTTTGGGATGATGAAAAAGGTTTGGAAATAGATCGTGGCGATGGCTGCATGATATTGTGAGTGTACTTAATACTACTGAGTTTTGCACTTACAAGTGGTTTAAAATGATAAAATTTTATGTTTATATATTTTGCCACAATTAAAAAAAAAATTAGACAGTAAGACTCTCAGAAGCCGAGATTCTGTCTTAGCCATCTTTGTATCTCCAGCACCTAGTACACTCCAGCTCAGAGGGGGCAACTTCACAGATATCTGCCAAACTGACCACTTATGCAGTAGAATGGTTGTTAAGTTAATGCCATATCAGTTTACAATGCACAACCCACCAGGCATCTGATGCCTCAGGATCCAAACCACATCTGAGTTATCATTCCAAGAATTCACAAAATGATCTCATCTGCAGAAGTAAAAATTCATCCAGTTTTATTTCTTCAAAAGGTTTATGTCCATGTAGATTTTATATAGAGTCACATAGATTTTATTTCTTGTGCTACAGGAGCTGAACACTGGCATTATAACCTAGGTCATTAACAACAACATTAAAATGGCCCCAGATGGGGCTTCCCTGGTGGCGCAGTGGTTGAGAGTCCGCCTGCCGATGCAGGGGACATGGGTTCGTGCCCCAGTCCAGGAAGATCCCACATTCCGCAGAGCAGCTAGGCCTGTGAGCAACAGACCCTGAGCCTGCGTGTCTGGAGCCTGTGCTGCGCAACGGGAGAGGCCGCAGCAGTGAGAGGCCCACATACCGCAAAAAAAAAAAAAAAAAAAAAAAAAAAAAAAAAAAAAATGGCCCCAGACACACATCTCTTTGGCACAAGAAGACAGAGACATCTCTCGATAAGACTTCAAAGTCAGTATTACTTTATAGAAAATGTACAGATTTGGAAGGGGTCTTTGGAGTAATTTTCTACAACCCTCAACTAAAGCATAAGGATTAACTTTATTCAACACATTTAGTGAGCACCTAATCTATGCTAGGTGCCCACCATTCCGGGTTGCGGTGTTCTGTGGATTTCTCAGATTCTAAATCTGTGAAAATCTATCTGAACAGCTTGTTCATTTCTAAATCATTCCTAACCAGAAGACATATTACTTTAATAAAAAGTTCTGCTCACCAATTCCAATGTGTATGTGTTTGCTGGGAGTAGGGAGGTCCCCCCACCCGCCACCCCCCCAGCCACACACACCAACAAGCAATTCTCAGACACCAGCTGGAAATCCTGCAATTCAACTCAGTTCTGACACTATCTACCTGGAGACAGCATCAGATCCCACAGGCTAAAGACTCAGTCCTACACGACTGCCCTTGCCCCATTTCAGATGCCAATTGCAAGCCCAGGTTGTTATCTGTGTTTTTGACCAATCAGCTACAGATAGGAGGTTCCCATGACCCCTGCCTTGGGCTCCATTAACTTGCCAAAGCAGCTCACAGAACTCAGGAAACCTGTTTACTCAGTAGGTTACTGGTTTATTATAAAAGGATATAACCCAGGAACAGGCAGATGGAAGGGATGCAGAGGGCAAGGTATGGGGAAAAAGCATGGCGCTTCCATGCGCTCTCCCAGTGAGCTACTCCCCCTAAATCGCCACGTGTTCACCAACCCAGAAACTCTGTGAACCCTGTCTTTTTGGTTTTTTATGGAGGCTTCATTACATATAAGTGTTGTCTTGAACAGAACTCAATTTACATTAAAAAAACCTAAACTGCAAAAACATCGACTTTTTTCATTTTTAGTGTATTACTTTTACTAATTACAGTACTGATTATAAATTTCTTCAGTTATTTTTAATATATTGTACAATACCCTATGCCAGTCTAATCCGCTCATGATAATAGGAAGAAACAACTAATCAGATAGTGCAATTTTCCTATTTATAACTCTTTGAGGAAAGAATCAGCAAATGAGACCTTGCGTCTAACATCTCACTCAATCCTAATCCTGGAAAGTGTCAGACACTGCTGTGTTATTCGTTACAAAATGGTTTAGCTCCATCTTCAGAAGTAAAAGTAAACTCAATACCAAAACATGCAAATAGAAATTCGAAACAAAATATACTGAGATAATTGAACTGTTCTGTACCTTGTCTGCAACTGTATGCATTTGTCCAAATTCACAGAATTATATAGCAAAAAGAGTGAGTTTTACTGTGCGTAAATAGAAAGTGAATAAATCTTTAAACGATATATATCAATATATCTCAACAACACAAAACTGTCTGGGATCAGAAAAGCAACAAAGATCACACACATTACTTTATAAATCAGCACACACACAAATCTGAAAGAGTTCTGAAAATGAAGTCACCTCTCTTGAGTTAAGAGGATGTTTTTTAACAGCCTGTATTGATCACGGACAATACCTGATCTTTGTGAACTTGAAAAAGTTCAAGTGTGTAATCCACACTTCTTTTCTCTACTTCACTCTCACTAGAGGTAATATAGACTATCTCCCTTCACTCTTTGACTTGGGCTAGGAGAAGCACACAAATACGAAAACTGCCCACCAAGCCCTGCTGGGGACAGGATGCCTGGCCAGAAGTGGGTCTGAAAAGGAGTTCCTATAATAGTTTTCAAACCCTAAGAAGGATATTCTTTAGCTCGACCCACACGTCGACCTACCTTGCTAACAGGTTCAAGGTCAGTGGCAAACAATTTGATCAGATTTGAAATCAGGGCCTGTATAGCTTTCATGTATTGGCAGTTCATGGGCTATATGCCTAGCTTTCTGACAATGCATCCACAATCATTACTAACTAGTTTAGAAATAATTATAGCATTAAATCACCAGGTAAAAAGCCCAGAGAACATTCCCACTTAAGCTGTGCCTCCCTGAGAAGAAAAGTGCTATATAAATGGAAGGTCCTAAGGTATTACAGTAATTACTAGGGAAAGAGAAATAATTTACAGCAAAATCGGAACTTGACACCGAAGAGCATTTTTGCAGACTTAGAGCTGTTCTGCTTTGGCTTTCTTACAGAAAAGCCACCCAGAGAAACACACCTTTAGCTATTTAGAACTTTCCAGTGTCTGAAACGTCAGGGATGTGCTTTTTCTTTCTGGACGACTACAGTGCCTTGAGTTCAGAAAGGTAAGTCTCCTAAAGAATAACAGGAAAAGTCCATTCATGAGTTTGAGGCACTAAAGGTGCACTAAAGTTCCCTGGGCGGCACCCGGCAGAACTCCAGAGTGAAAGGAAGCAACCCAGGAGACCTACCGTAAAGAGAGAGAAGAACATCCAAGTGGCAATCATGACCTTGACTCTCCCTCAGTCACAACCTGATCTTGGGAAGCAGCTGCTCCTAAAGCTTCGCCCGGGTTTCCCTGTCCTCGGTCAGATGTCCGACGTAAGGACACAGCCCTCTGCCAGGTCACTACGTTTCAGGTGAAGCGGGACGGAGCTGGCATCCTGTGCACACACGTACCTGGTAGACACTGCCCCAGACGAAGCACACACACTGCAATGTGAACCGGCCCGACTTCTCCGATTCAAAGGTACAATTTGGAACCATGTTAGAGCCTTCAAGGGCAAATGAAACAGGAGTCGAGTGTATTTATTTGTACACAGCTACTAATTATCGGATTACATTTTATCAGATCAATTATGATTCGACAAATGCTAGCTGTGAGTTGAATTCAAAGGTAATGGGATAACGGAGCCCTGGGGAGGCAGTGGGCAGTTCCTGTTTTGTTTTTTAAAGTTCTGATGATTTACTTTATAATAAACACCAGAAAGTGACCTTCAAGACGCTTTCCCTCCTGCAAAACCACTGGCTCTCCACAGTAAGGAGAGTCACTGGACACTGTGTTTACAGTAAAGACAAGTAACTCTATTGGTTCAGACAAAGGCACCTTTACAAAGAGAGGAAGAAAACCTGTTTAGCAAAGAGGCAGGTGCATAAAGGGACAAGCCCTTCATGAAAAGTGATACGAAATGAAGTCAAGACACAGACGCTCCTGTTAATGGAACAGGATTATAATTCTAGCCTCCTAAGGCAGAGTCAAAATCCTACTTTTACCGAGAACTGTTAATTGGGTTGGCCAAAAAGTTCGTTCGGTTTTAAATAAAAATAAAAGACACATTTTTCATTTTCACCAAGAATTTTATTGAACAATGTATTCACTAACTGAACAAACTTTTTGGCCAACCCAATATTAAGGAGAATTAAAACAAACAAACAAAACAAACAAACAGGGCTTCCCTGGTGGCGCAGTGGTTGAGAGTCCGCCTGCCGATGCAGGGGACACGGGTTTGTGCCCCGGTCTGGGAGGATCCCACATGCCACGGAGCCGCTGGGCCCGTGAGCCATGGCCGCTGAGCCTGCGCGTCCGGAGCCTGTGCTCCGCAACGGGAGAGGCCACAACAGTGAGAGGCCCGCGTATCGGGGAAAAACAAACAAACAAACAAAAAAAAAAACAAAAAAAACTGTTGCCCTGTTTTTAAGAGATTTGGGGGAAAGACACAGGAAGCTATGTTCTTGGCCTCAGTTAGGATGGCTGGCTCCCTCCTTCTAAGGCCGAGGGGCAGCGCCGTGACCTAACCCACTGGCCACTGGAGTCAACCAGTGTTATCTCTCCAAGTCATGACTTACTGGATCCATGCTGTATTCTTCAATACTGTAGAGGTCTTTTCTCAATTGGTTTTTACATGCGTTATATCATCTCTGGAGATCATTTTCATTCTACTTTTTAAAATTCTATCAGACAAATCTAGTCTTGACTTCAGCCCCAATTTCAGCATGTGAAATTAAAAGAGGCAGTTCTTTGAAGTAGATACACCTGCTCTTCTGCAATCTCATGTTCCTTTCTCCCAGGCTTTTCCCATCAGCCTAACCAATGCCCTCTCTCTGCCACTGCTCACGACACTCTGACAACAAAGGCCCCTCCAACCCCAATCTGTTCCTGCCCCACGGCCTTTGTTCTTGCTGTTCCCTCTCCCCTGAATGTTTCTTCTCTGGCTCAGCTCTGCCCAATAGAATGTTTCTGTGGTGACGGCAATGTGCTATATCCGCACTGTCCAATATGGTAGCCACCAGCCATACGCTGGCTACTGACTACTTGAAATGTGGCCGGTGTGGCTGAGGAACTGATTTTTTAATGTCATTTCATTAATTTAAATGCAAATTTAAATAGCCACAGGTGGCCAGTGGCAACCAGATAAGTCAGTGCCGCTACAGCTCTTCATTTGAGCGGCTTCTTTTCCGGGTTCAGACCTCAGCCCAAAGGCTGAGGGACCCTCCCCTGATCACCAAATCTAAGTAGCCTCCTTACCCTACACTCCCTTTTCTTCTCTTCTCAGCACTTACCACCACTTGAAATGACTCTGCTTGTGTTTGCTTTGTATTGTTTGCGTCCCTCCTTTAGAATGTAAGGTCGCTTACAGAGACAGAAACCTTGCCTCTCTAATTCACTGCTGCCTCTCCAGAACTACCCAGAACAGTGTCTGGCATACAGCAGACACTCTAAATATTTGCTGAGTCGATCAATGAATGAATCAATGCACCTGGCCCAAGTGTTTCCTTGCTGGAATGGAAAAGAAAGGAAGTCCACCCAAGCTGGCGAGTGAACTGTGAATTGCTTTATCAGAACTCTGACCCATGGAACCACATTCCACAGCTCATCCAGAGCATGCAGCTGTGCATTCAAGTGGTAAGGAGGTAAAGAAGCCTCCAACCAGGATCACAAGGTTGGAGACTTGGAGGCCATAGTCTTGGGATCCCCCAAGAACAGACATGAAGCTCCTCTCATGGAGGGGAAGAGTCACTTCTGAAGAAATGGCTGCAACCCTGAGGACCCACACAATTAGTGGGAATGAGCTGTGTCAGGTACTGGACACAGGGCAGTGATCAAGACAGACAGGATACCCGACCCTGTGCTCGCCTTCTCTGGAAGAGATGGACACATCAGCACTACTAAGATGGTGCATTACTTGTGAGACTCTGTGAGGGTGACTGTACCAGTGCTATGAAAGCACAAAAGGGGACACTTCACTCAGCATGGGGTAGTCAGGGAAAGCTTCCTGGAGGAAGAGCTGATTAACCTGCATCTTGAAGGGGGATAGAGTTAGGGCTGCCACAGTGGTTTGTGTTGGGGGTTAGAAGTGACAAGGTGCCAGGGAATGGCTATTCCTGGCAGGAAGGATAGCAAGAGCAAAGATACTTAGGCATGAAATGGCAAACTATTCACAGAGAACTGCCTGTACTTTGGTTTCACTGGTGTGTGAAGGGTGAGGTCTGGAGTGGCAAGAAATAAGCCTAGAGAAATGGGTGCAGGGTGAAATCATAGCTCATACAGGCCCTGAATGCCAAGGATTGGGGATGTGTTATTCTTAGGGCAATGGGCAAGAGGCTTTAAGAAGAACGATGACATGACTATTTGCTCTTTAATGATCTTCATGATCCTAGAGGTGTGTTGGTGGTGAAGGAATTGGAAAGGAGCGTAACACTTGAGACAATTATACTATGTAGGACGGGGATGGAAAATACTGCCAGTGTGTCCAGAAGCCTGATGGTGTCAAGTGGGCTAGAAGTGATATGGCTGCCAAGACAGGCTGATACAGTCACATCCTTTGGACTGATTTTACAATCTAATGCGTGTGCGTGCGCACACACACACACACACACACACACACGCACCTGTGGGGTCATGAGCCCAATGCCCATGGTCCAACAGTGATAATCCACCACAGCAAAAAACGCCATCTTGGAAGGTCAGGAAGTGGTGGCCAAGTCACTCTCTGCAGCTTTTCAAGGGACTGGCTCTAAGTGGGACTGGTCAAGCATGCTTGCTTCAGATGCAAATCCATCTATTTAGATAAATAAATCCATTTAGGTTTACGGATTTATCTTATTTAGAGCCGACTGGTATGCTAGGTGCTCTTACAAACATGATCTCCTTCAATAATCACAATAATAAACTATCTCTTAACAAGATTAAAGATCCTGTATACTGCCCACACAGCTGTAGTTTTCCTTTTTGATATTTTAAATTACTTTTAATCTTCATTAGATAAAAATGCACAGAGCGTGCACATAGTTTTTAAAATCAAATGGCAGGGGCTTCCCTGGTGGCACAGTGGTTGGGAGTCCGCCTGCCGATGCAGGGGACACAGGTTTGTGCCCCGGTCCGGGAGGATCCCATGTGCCACGGAGCGGCTGGGCCCATGGGCCATGGCCGCTGAGCCTGTGTGTCCGGAGCCTGTGCTCCACAGCGGGAGAGGCCGCAGCAGTGAGAGGCCCGCGTACCGCTAAATCAATCAATCAATCAATCAATCAATCAATCAATAAAATAAAATGGCAATAGAAGGGTTAAAGTGTCAAAACTGTTGTCCCACTTCCTCCCATCCCTTAGCCTCACACCACTTTCAACTCTTTAGAGTTATTTCTTATGTTACCTGCCAAACCTTTTTTTTAAAAAGCCAAACTTTTAAATAAGATGTTTATGTCATGTTGCTTTTTATTTTTCAGCTTTAAACATTATCCATTGACTCCCCCATGCTTGTTATCTCGATATTTTTATGTATTTCACAAATTTTGTTTATTTATTTACTTATTTATTTTTGGCTGCATCGGGTCTTAGTTGTGGCACGCAGGATCTTTTCGTTGCAGCGCACAGGCTCTTTGTTGTAGTGCGCGGGCTCCAGAGTGCGTGGGCTCAGTAGTTGCGGCGCTTGGGCTTAGTTGCCCTGCAGCATGTGGGATCTGAGTTCCCTGACCAGGGATCAAACGCAAGTCCTCTGCACTGGAAAGTGAATTCTTAACCACTGGACCGCCAGGGAAGTCCCTGTACTTCACAAATTTTGGTTAATTCTTCAATCTTCACATTATTAGGATCATGTAAATTTTGTATAGTGCTGACCTAAGTACATTATAATTTTTTTAATAATTTTCTTGTCTAATTTTATGGTTTTTTCTCTAGAGTTAAGAAGTACCTCATTTTTCCCAATTCTTAGTTTTCTATGTTTATTACTAACTCTTCCCACAATTCTAGAAGGTCTGTAAAACCTCCTGATAGCATTTTCTAAATAGTTGAGTTGATCAGAAAATTTATTAGCTCTGCTGTATCCCACAGCCCTTTGTCCTCCTGCTCCTGTCTTGCCTGGTTGATCACTAGACTTCACTTTGTGGGATCCCTTGTTTTCTGCATGCTGTCCACTTTTTTTATTTGCTCTCTCATTTTGCTGGAGCATATCCTCCAGTACCTTTCTTTTTCCTTTCCTCACATCTGCTTTAATTTTAATTACTATTTTATGAAGGTTATATAGGCACATAAAGTGCCTAAGAGTTCTATGGATTTTGTAGAACACAATCCCTTAACTCCATCCCCTCACTCCCCTCCCCTCCAATTCTTCCTCCCAAGAAGAAATTACTTTAACCTCTTTTAGATAGTTTTTAGCAACAATTTTATATTGTTTCTTTGCGATTTCTCAGTTGTTGGCACTATTTTTTGACTTCCCAATATGGAAAATGAGGATTTCATGATTTTTTCTATCTATGTCCTCACCACACAATTGCCCCTATCCTCACAATATAACTATACTAAAACTTTAAAAGATCAGTATTATTATGATTACATAACACTACTTTCAGGTGAGCCATGAGCCATGTGGTAAACTATGATAACTTTTCCGAATATCTTACTGTTTTCTCCAGTACTTTGCCCCCTTTACTCAGTATTTTATATATTTCTCACTAATTCAAGCCCTAAATTTTAACCATATCTTTAAATGTCTTCTCATGACACTGAAATGCATCAAGTATCCTATTAATTCCACCTTGGGAAAGAAACCACTTCCTGAGCCTTCTGACATACTTGGGGAGCAGAGCTGGGACTTCCCACTGTCAGCACCTGGAAACTTGCTTTGCTTCTTCCATGCTGGATCTCCTATTTCCTGTATCACTTGTAATTTTCTCTCCTGGTTTACTCTCTCATCTCAGTGAACAACCTCCCTCCAGTTGCTTTCTGAAAAGCTTGCATGTCTGAAAATGTCACTGTTCTACCCTCATACTTGATTAAGAGTTTGGCTGGATAGAAAGTTCTAGCTTTAAAATCATTTTCCTCCAGACTATTGAGGGCATTGCTCTACTGCCTTCTAACTGCCAGTGTTGCTGTTGAGATGATGTCAAGACCCATTTTGATTCCTGATCTTTGCCTGTGATAAACTTTTTTTTTTTTTAACTCCTGGAAGCTTATAGGATCTTCTCTTTGCCACCAATGAATTTTTAAAAAAATAACATCTTTATTGGGATACAATTTTTTAAATAAATTTATTTATTTATTGTTGGCTGTGTTGGGTCTTTTTTGCTGTGTGTGGGCTTTCTCTAGTTGTAGCAAGCAGGGGCTACTCTTCCTTGCGGTGCACAGGCTTTTCTCATTGTGGTGGCTTCTCTTGTTGCAGAGCACAGGCTCTGGGTGCAAGGGCTTCAGTAGTTGTGGCTCTTGGGCTCTAGAGCACAGGCTCAGTAGTTGTGGCGCACGGGCTTAGTTGCTCCGCAGCAAGTGGGATCCTCCCGGGCCAGGGCTCGAACCCGTGTCCCCTGCATTGGCAGGCAGACTCTTAACCACTGCGCCATGAGGGAAGCCCTACTGGGAGACAATTCGCATACCATACAATTCAGCCATTTACAGAGTTGGACAATCACCATCATAATCAGTTTCAAAATATTCTCATCACCCCCAAAACAAATGCATACCCATTAGCAGTCACTTTCCATTCCTCCCTTCTCTCTTCCTCCCCTCTCCTCCAGACCTAGACACCAGGATGCCACCAATGAAATTTTAAAATAAAACTGGAAGACAGAAAGCAGACACATAAGTAGTAAAAAAAAACCAAACAAAAACCACAAAACTCTTAGGACCTGAAAAAACAGGATCCTAAGCTGTCACTGGGGAAGGCTGAGAGCCAACTGATTCATATGAAAGACTGCCAAGGACTCAGGAATGTTTAGACATTCTTGAAACAGATCAGTCCTCCTTACTTTAACCATACATCTCCTTCAACTTGGTGCCAAAAATTTTATTCCTATCATTTCCTTTCCTGTTGTCCTTGTGCTTGCGGATTTATGCCTTTAAGAAAACTCCCTTAAGTGAAAGAAGCCAGCCACAAAAGGACAAATACCTATGATTCCACTTACACAAGGGACTTGGAGTAGTCAAAGCTATAGACAGAAAGGAGATGGTGGTTGCCAGGGGCTGGAGGAAGGGAGGAATGGGGAATCGGTATTTAATGGGTAGAGAGCTTCACTTTGAAGAGATGAAAAAGTTCTAGAGAAGGACGGTAGTAATGCTCATGTAACAATGAGAATGTACTTACTACTAAACTGTACACTTCAAAATGGTTAAATGGTAAATTTGATGTTACACACATTTTACCACAATAAAGCAAAAACCCAATAAAACCTCCCTTTAAACCTCACTTTAATGAGGTTTTGTTTGGCTGGGAGCAAAAGAAGATGCATGTGTTCAATCCACTCTCTTTACATAGAAGTCTCTTGCAGATAAGATTTTTTTTTTCTTTAATTCCATTCTTTAGGCCAGATCAGTAGTTCTAAACCTTAGGATAACAGGACTTATTGTAAGGGCTACAGACACAAAACCATGTGTTTTTTCTATAGATCGTACTTCATGGGTGATTCCAGGGGTGACTTTTATTTGCCACACCAAGCCTCACCCTTTAGAGCCTGACCCTCCCGTATTACCTTGGGCTATATTAACAAAAATGTAAAACTAAGAGCCAGAGAAGTGATATTCTGGACTAGAACACAGGTTCCTTTCTTGACTCCACATATTAAGAAGGTTGAGGTTGGTGGTAAAGGGTTTTAACTATCAAATGAGATACAGGTGGAGGAACGGGGACGTGATGGGGAAGGCTGTGTGGGGTGGGGGTATGGTGTGAGTGTGAAAACATTTCTTCAAATCTGTAATATCTAACTGCACAGGCTTGATGAAACTCCCAACAATGATGAAGCACAGGAAGAGAAGCCAACGTGAGATTCCAGTTCATATACGGGAGAATTTTCTGTCACCTGGGCACTGTCCAAATACAGGCTGGACTGCCACTGGAAAATCAGGTTCTAGTTGTTGGCAGAAAGACCACTTGGGACGGGGATGCTGGGGCTGGACTAGCTGACCTTTAAGAGCCCTTTCAGTCCTGGGATTGTCTGTGAAAACGCTCATGTCCACAGAACATAAGCCCAAACAGTAAACAAAATGCTGTGTCCCACCAAGCCAGGTGGTAAGCGTGGTGTGCTCTATTTTCAGAACATAATCCCCTAAGAAAAATAGGTTCCTAAGAAAAGGAATACACGATTACAGGTGACATACAAGCCACAATTCTAGTCCACCCCTGCCTTTCCAAAATTTCTTTTTAACGATGTGAATTTCCAAACGCAAATGACAGTAATTCTGGACGAAATGCTCTCGTGCAAGTTGTAAATTTTCCCCCCTGGAAAAAAATATCATTGGCTTCATTACTTTTCATCAAGAGGAAAACCTTCAACTTGAGCTAGTTTGGTTGACGTTCCAAAATAGACATCTTCTAGAAGGCTTTGGAAAATTAAACAGTGTCAGAAGAATCACTTTCTCTTATTTATTAAAAGGTACATAGTCTTTCTGCAGCACTCCCAAAGCAATTTCTGCAATGTTACCAGGTTGAAGCAATACATCTTTCTACTTACTGCATTCACTTTATTTATTTTTAAATTTCTGTCCTTTTTTAAAATTGAAGTATAGTTGATTTACAATGTGGTGTTAGGGGAATTCCCTGGCAGTCCAGTGGTTAGGACCCCGTACTTTCACTACAATGTCATGTTAGTTTCAGGTATACAGCAGAGTGATTCAGTGATATATATAAATATAAAACTTTTCAGATTCTTTTCCCTTATAGGTTATTATAAAATATTGAGTATAGTTCCTTGTGCTATACAGTAGGTTGCATTCACTTTATTTTTTTAAACATTTATTTATTTATTTATTTGGCTGTGCCCACCAGGAAAGTCCTGGTTGCATTCACTTTAAATATGTACTTTTCATTCCATCTCTGGAAAGATACAAAATACTTTAACACAAACCACAGATTCTTGAACTTTCTGTTTATTGGTTTCCTGAGCTCAAAACACTTTAAATATTCAGCTTATCCAATTCTTTCTAAATTACCAGTGGGCACAGCTTTTATAGACGGAGGGATCAAAAAAATGACCAGGGATGATGGTGCTCTAAGTACACGCTTCCCACGTCTAATCATAACCACTATGTGTGCTAAGCAGACAGGCTGCACTGTGCTTCCCCCATCTCTTACCCTAGCTGACATCACACCTCAACGGTTTTGACTATCTAGAACTGTCAATATTCTTGGCAACTTCTATCGAATCTTCTCCTAGTGGCATAAAACACAGGGTTGAAAACTGATGGAATATATGACTTTTTTTTCCCTCCCAAGTTTTTTTTCTTTTAGAAAAACAGAAGACACTGAAGATCTTGCCTGCCAGTTTGCCAGTGACTACCATTGGTCTCCCTTCTGGGACGCAGCCTTCAAGTTGCCTTCAAATCCCTTCTGGGATACAGCAGGTTAACAGTAGTGATGAATTACATGCTTATATCCCCAGGGTTACCTAGCACAGTGCCTTGCACGTGGTAGCTGCCCAATGTTAGGTTCACAAAACTGAATGATGAAGAGAGGGAGAAGAAAGATACTTTTTGAGACAGGGAACCTCAACCGTCCAACCCAAGTCTCTATCTCTCCCAGCTGGCAACAAGTACAGAGAGACAAATGCACAGTGCAATGCTGTGCATCCCCTAGAATGGAACTGGACGGTGCTGCTCCATTCACTGGCTGGATCACAATGATTGTGTCGAAGTCTTTTCCATACGATTCTTTGTGGAAAAACCAAGGGAAACCAATGATTAACCTAATATCTCAGCTTGAAGGTTAAAATAAGCTACATACGGGAATTCCCTGGCAGTCCAGTGGTTAAGACTCTGTGCTTCCACCACAGGGGGCACGGGTTCCATCCCTGGTCGGGGAACTAAGATCCCGCAAGTCGCGCGACGCAGCCAAAAAAAAAAAAGCTACCTGTTTTCACTCCCTGCTGTACAACAGAAAGGTATATTTGCTGCCTTTCAGATGAAATGTTGACCACAGCCAGGAGATTCTGAGGGACTTCATCAAATTCTACAAATGGGAAATAATAGTTCTTGGCAGATTGATACAGAATAATCATTGAAGGCAACAAAGTAATGACTTTTAAAGAAAACATCTTTATTCAGCCAAGGTTGGACTGCCCAGGGCAGTATTTCAAATTAACTACACGAATTTCCTAAAATTAGTTGTCATATGGGGTTGCTCTCATGGTCGAAGTACAACTAAATGTATTTTGGCCTGAGGGTCAAGAGGCCACCACTGCCATTTCCCACACCACGAGAAATATTCTTGGAGCAAAACCCCATGCGTATCCACAGGCTGGCTTTTATCTAGGTTACAAAGAGTAGTTGTTTAATTTGAAAGAACAAATGTGTCCTCAGCCCTTATTTTTTTAATTATTTGAGTCAACAGTAGTCTAAGAGTACAAATGAGATATCTTTCTAATTAAAACAAAAACTGCCTAAATCCCCAAAGAGAGTTTTTATTAAAAATTACCCTCACTGCAAGAGAATGAAAATCAAATAAACTGATATATAATAAACACTAAGAATATCTGAAAAAATTTTTTTCATATACATTTGGGGATAAGAGCTCTTTTCCCAACGTGCTTTTAATGTCATTTCAGAATGACATGCTACAAAAACAAAACGAAGTTGAAAATTCATAAATGCTAAATAAATCACGATCTTTTTTGAAATATAGGAATATATAACTTTAGAAAAATTCTCCATAGGAAAATACAGACTGATAGAAGAAATTCTCATGTATTTGGCAAGCAGTGACCAAGTACCTACTAAGTGCCAGGCCTAAGCTACTGGCGCATTTATCACTATGTCTAAGGATTCAAAAGGAGGTTCTTGAGTGGCCGACATAATGAAATGCACATGCTCCCCCCACCAGAAGTGCACCAAATGTCTAAATCAGGGTTTGATAAAACACAGCCCATGCAGGAGCCAAATCTGGTTGCCACAGGTTCTTGTAAATATGGTTTTATTGGAACACACCCATGCCCACTTATTTACATACTGTCTAAGGCAGTTTTCAAGTTCCAAAGGCAGAGCAGAGTAATTCCAACACGCACCACACCGCAGGCAGAGCCTGAAATATTTACTGCCTGCTCTTTACAGAAATGTTTGCTGATGTATGGTCTATATCAAGACATATCCTGGGGTTTGTATTTAACATTTGCCCAGATAGCTGTGGACTTCCAGGTACAGAGTTACGAAAGAGGCAGCGGATCTCAGGAACAAGAGCCCTGACCTATGAGTCAGAGAACAGGGATGGACGCCCGGCCTCCCCATGTACTAGCCACACAGCCTTGGCAGCTGACAGCTTCTCTCTGAACCTGGGTTTCCCATCTGTCAAAGGGAAGAACTAACACCTGCCTTACCAACCTCACAAGATGCAAAAGTGATTTTGCCACTGTAAAGCACAACCTCAAAGTGAATGGACGGTCACTATAATCATGAAAGCTCACACTGAATTTGGGTTTAGAATGTGCCACGTTAGGACTTTCTATGTGTTATCTCACCTAGTCCTCACAACTACCCTATTAGATGGGTACCATTATGATCCCCCTTTTACAGATAAAGGAACCAAGGCTCAGAGAGGTTAAGGGATTTGCCCATTGTCACACAGCAAGTTAAGTGGTAAGCTTAGACTCAAACCCAAGAGTCAGACTCCAGGGCTCTCCACCAAATCTATCCACTTCATTGAACAAAGGCCTACTAGTGTCATTTCTGAGATAAGTGCTGTGCTTGGGCCTGGCACTGGAGGAATATAATCTGTGTGACAGCCTCACTCACGTGCTAGGTGTTAAAAATTGCCCATAAAATAAATATTAAAGCTTTATCTATATGGGTAGTGAAAAGAAGCCCCAAGCAAAGATACAGTAATCTTACCTCGATAGGTGCCAGGATCAATTTCAAATAAATAAACAACCCAGAACAATTGGCTTGCCTACACAACTCAGAGGCCGCTTTGGCAACTCTGTCTTCTCTACACTTCTAAACATGAAGTGTGCATAATTTTGGACCCCGCATTTTTACTTAACACAGCACATCAACAAAAATATGAGAGAAAACTTAAAAACAGTAACAACATAAAATATATTCCATAGGCCTTTCTTTTAGATTCCTGGGTTTCAAAAATGGAGGTTCATTTGGCAACTTGTGAGATTTTATTACTGTCCTTTTCACCCTTCTGAAAAGCAATTTGGAAATACGTTGTCATACCCAGGCCAATTTACCCAGCATTTTCATTTCCAGGATTTTTTTAGACAAAAATAATCAGGGATGCTTACAAAAACATAAGTATAAGGCTGTTCACTGCAATATTATTTATAAAGGCAAACATCTGGAAACCACCTAACTGCCCAACATAAACCATTATCTAAATATATTTCAATGGAATGTTTAGTAGCTATTACGACCATGTGTAGAAAACCGAGTAATCTACATGGAGGGACATTTCCTGTACTCTTCATAAACGTCAACATCAAGAAAAGGGCTGGGACTTCCCTGGTGGTGCAGCGGTTAGGCTGGGATAAAGTGAGAAAGTGGCATGGACATATATACACTACCAAATGTAAAACAGATAGCTAGTGGAAAGCAGCCGCATAGCACAGGGAGATCAGCTCGGTGCTTTGTGACCACCTAGAGGGGTGGGATAGGGAGGGTGGGAGGGAGGTGCAAGAGGGAGGGGATATGGGGATATATGTATATATATAGCTGATTCACTTTGTTATAAAGCAGAAACTAACACACCATTGTAAAGCAATTATACTCCAATAAAGATGTTTTAAAAATTAATTAATTAATTTAAAAAAAGAATCCTCCTGCCAATGCAGGGGACACAGTTTCAATCCCTGGTCTGGGAAGATCGCACATGCCGCAAAGCAACTAAGTCCGTGTGCCACAACTGCTGAGCCCGCGAGCCACAACTACTGAGCCCACGTGCCACAACTACTGAAGCCCACATGCTTAGAGCCCGTGCTCTGCAACGAGAAGCCCATGCACCACAACAAAGAGTAGCCCCCGCTCACCACAACTAGAGAAAGCCTGAGCACAGCAACGAAAACCCAAAGCAGCCAAAAAAAGAAAAGAAAACTTAAAAGAAAAAAAAGAAAAGGGCTGAAGAATTTTTCCAGAAGAAAAGAGGCTAAGGAGACATGACATCTAAATGATGCTGAATTGGATCCTGCTTTGGGGGTTAAAAAAATATTGCTATAAAGAGCATTTTGGAGAAAACTGGCAATATATGAAAATGGAGTTTATATTAGATATTAGTACTGTATCAATATCAAATTTCCTGAATTTTCAAACTTTATTATGACTATAAAATAACATAAAAGGGTATGATGTCTGCAACTTATTTTTAAATGGTTCAGAAAAAAGCTGTATTAAAAATAATATCTAAATACATGTAATACACGTACATTATATATGTAAATTCACATATACATGAATATGAAGAGAGAGAGGGAAAGCAACTATGAGAAATGTTAACAGTTGGTTAAAGCAACACAAAAATTCTTTGTACTATTCCTGCAACTCTTTTCTAAGTTGAAAATTATGTGAAAATGAAAAGCTTAAAAAATATCTGAGGGCTTCCCTGGTGGCGCAGTGGTTGAGAGTCCGCCTGCCGATGCAGGGGACACGGGTCTGTACCCCGGTCCGGGAGGATCCCACATGCCGTGGAGCGGCTGGGCCCGTGAGCCATGGCCGCTGAGCCTGTGCTCCGCAACGGGAGAGGTCACAACAGTGAGAGGCCCGCGTACCGCAAAAAAAAAAAAAAAAAAAAGAATGGGTACTGTTTAAAATATATATATTAGAAAGAAGCCTAAATATTACCAGTGGCCTGTGGTTTCTGAGTGGTGAGATTCTATTTGAACTTTATTTTCTTTTTATTGTTTTTATACTTTGTGTATCTACAGTTTTTATAGTAGTATTTTCATAATCAGGAAAAATAAATATTATAGGTAAATTATACACTTATATGAATCACATACACATCTGATTCAGTCTTCAAACACTTTTATGTAGTACTAGCTCAATACTTCATGCCAGAGGAATTTGAAGATAAGGTGTCTAAGCCCTAAACAGATTAAATCCTGTTCACAGCAGCAATTTTACACTGGTAAATTTCACAGCATATTTGAAATTACTTTCCACTCAAATCTCAGAAGAGCAGGGGCAGACTACAGGGACTGGTGCATGAAAACACTGGCACTCCAAGCGTCAGCTAGAATTTTCTCAAGATTGTCAAACTGACAGCAAAAATAACTGTCTCCGCATGAAAGAGCATATCCTTCTAATTCGTCTTACAATAACGTCTTTTACCTTAAAACCTTATTAGAATATGTGTGTATATAATTCTTTTCTAAACCATTGGAGTCAGTTGCAAATATAAGGCTCATTATTCCTAATACTTCAATGTACATTTCCTAAAAATAAGGACCTTTTTTTTACCTAGCCTCAGTACAGCCTCCAAATCATGCAACTAACACGGACAGAATCCCACCATCTAAACTACAGACCCCATTCAAATTTCAACGTTATCCCAATGATGTTCTTATCAAAAAATGGTTCCATCCAGGGTCCCATGTGGCATTTATTCTCATGTCTCTTTAGTCTCCTTCAATTTGGGGCACTTTCTTGGTCTTTCATAATCTCGATGCTTTAAAAAATTACAAACCAGTTATTTTGTTGAATGCTCTTCCATTTGGGGCTATCTGGTATTTTCTCATGATTAGATCTGAGTTACGAGTTTTTGTAGGAATATCACAGAAGTGATGCTGTGTTTTTCTCTTGCTCGTCTCATCAGATGGTGATCAATGTCAATTTGTCCAATTACTAATGGTGGTAGTTTTTAATTTGAGACTAGGGTGGTGTCTGCCAGGTTCCTCCGCTGCAAATTTACTCTGTTCCCTCGGCAATTAATATGTATTTTGTGGAGAGATACAGGAAGCTATATAAACATCCTGACGGAACAAAAGAACAGTTAAAAGTTTATGCCAAGTAGCAATCAAGTCAGCCTTCAGAAAATAACTAACACATCTTCATAATATATTTGCTAGTTATATTTAAGAAATATAGTATCCCCAAAATTTTTTTCAGAACCTGAACAGAGAAAAGACTTTTGGGTAGAATTTTCCATATAGAAGTGATGACATTGGATGTAAACCCCAGTCTCTGGAGAAACTGAAAACTTAATATTATTTGCCCTCTAGTTACATCCTTAGAGCTGGCATCTAAAATACATTCTTTTCTTTTTATAATTTTATTGAAGTATAGTTGATTTACAATGTTGTGTTAATTTCCGCTGCACCGCAAAGTAACTCAGTTATACAGCCAGTTATATCAGCCCAGGCAAATACATTCTTTTTCATACTCTTTTCCATTACGGTTTATCACAGGATGTTCAATACAATTCCCTGTGCTATCCATTAGGACCTTGTTGTTTATCCATCCTATACATACTATTTTTCATCTGCTAACCCCAAACTCCCAATCCTTCCCTCCCCCACCCGCCTCCCCTTTGGCAACCACAAGTCTGTTCTCAACATCTGTGAGTCTGTTTCTGTTTCGTAGATATGTTCATTTGTGTCGTATTTTAGATTCCACACATAAGTGATATCACATGGTATTTGTCTTTCTGGCTTAGTTTGCTTAGATTCCACATATAAGTGATATCATACAGTATTTGTCTTCCTCTTTCTGACTTACTTCACTTAGTATGATAATCTCTAGGTCCATCCATGTAGCTGCAAATGGCATTATTTCATTCTTTTTTATGGCTGAGTAATATTCCATTGTATATGTCTACCACATCTTCTTTATTAAAATACATTCTTGACTCATCTGAACTTTCTTGTTTGTTCTTTTAATAAAAGTCTTTTAACTGAGATAAAACAACAAGCTAGGCTAACCATGGCCCAAGTCTGTGGGTCACAAAAACAGGTCCTTGTAGAACATCCTATAAAGCATGTCAGCTGTGGCAATTCTCAGGTTAGGTCATGAGGCTTGCTTCAAATGTCCCAGTTGAGAAGTTTCCAGGAACTCCCATGGAAGAACAACCCTTAGTCTTTTTTTTTTTTAATCTTTTTTTTTTTGCTGTACGTGGGCCTCTCACTGTTGTGGCCTTCCCCGTTGTGGAGCACAGGCTCCAGACGCGCAGGCTCAGTGGCCATGGCTCACGGGCCCAGTCGCTCCACGGCATGTGGGATCTTCCAGGACCGGGGCATGAACCCGTGTCCCCTGCATCAGCAGGCGGACTCTCAACCACTGCGCCACCAGGGAAGCCCAACCCTTAGTCTTTTTACTAAAGGGTTTTTCCCCCCAAAGCTTTGTGTCAATCTGAAAACACAAGGCCAGCGATGACACATTCTTGCTCAGAACAGGGAATCTGTCCTTAAGATGGACTTGCAGATAGAAGCTTCAGGGCTTTACAAAAAGGCTCAGTCTGTGCTTAAAAATCTATGATGAGGTTATTCCAAGAGTAATGCAGAAATCAATTGTAATTTTCCTTTCTTGTACCTGGCAAGCACAGTGGTAGAAACCTTTCCTAAGGCAATAATTAACTGTTTGGGTTTGTTGCTGTGTGAATTCTTGGGCCTAAAAATAAACAGTGATGTATTTCTACTCCTCCTCATTGTCTCAGATTTCCATTTTTTAATAATACGTTCTCTTTAGAGAATCACATTGAAGTTGACTTGCAAAGTTAAGCAAGGAAGGAAAGAGGAATGCCAGCTGGGTGAGCCCAAGAAATAGGGTCATTTGGGGTGTCGACCAAGGTGGAACTGGAGCCGCACTCAAGAGACAGGGGAAATGAATTGAGCAGCCCACAAAGTGAGAGCAAGGTACAGGGGAAAAAGTCATTTAATTAGAGAGTAGTCTAAAAGCTGGCTGCTCTCTGCAGTGGGTTATCTGGGCAGGCTGACTGCCTTTGTAGGGCAGGCATCATATGGATAGATTATGCCTCCTGGTGGTCTATATACCTCCAGAGCGTTTATGCTATATAAACACTGCTCCCCCAAACAAGACATGACTCCTGCATGTAAGGATGCCTGTGTCCTAACTACAAATCTCTCTCAACCAATGTCTTCCCCATCCTCATCCCCATCCCTTCCTTCAAACCCTTAGTGCCATTCTCAGAACAGGGAGGACCCAGGACAAGTCATTTCTCTCAGGTCCACCTTCAGTTTTTCTTCCTTTTCCACAAATGACACCACAGGCAAATTCTATCATCTACATGATTCTAGAAAGATCCAAGGTTAGCAGCAGGCAGTTTTTGGAGACCTCTGATCAATCAGGGACCGCCCCATTCTGCTTGGCCACCTGCCAGGCAAGCCGTGGAGCTGGTCCAGGGTGAGTCCATCATCCCATCCATCCCAGCATGGCTGCAGCGTATTTTGAGAGGCTACTTTTACCCTCATGGTCCAAGCTCAGCATTCCTCCATCCTTCACACACAGGCAGAAAGCGCTATGTTGCAATGAGCCCCACTTTAGCGCTGGCAACCTGGTCCATGGCTGGACATCCCATCCTGTTTCTCCTACATGCCACCCAGGCTGGTGGGTTACTATTTACGAGAAGCAAGAATTCACTTGGTAAATTCTCAGAGCATAAGCTAAGTGCCAGATCTTGAAAGGCTGCCGTGGAATCCTGCCCTTACAGAGGAGAAAAAGACAAAAGGAGGAAGCGTGGGAAGGGAGCCAAGGAGGGGTCACATGAAAGGTCAGGGAAGAATAAACGTGCCTCTTCCTTGTTATCCCCGCCACTGCCCTCAAAAGCCCTAACTGGCCTTGGACCATTGCAAGCTCCTCCAAATCCATTCTCTAGTGGCCACCTGGGAAATCTAACTAAATGATAAAACTTTTTAAAAATTTTGAATGTTACTACCTTCGATCTGCTTTCTTCATAGGGCATCTGAATGAACGGTAACTGATCCTTTCATATTTCATTACTGACAATCACTGCCACACTGGAGGTGGTGGAATTTATTCTTCCAACTTTCCCATTTCTTCTCTTCCCTGTTTTTACCTAGACTGCAAGACTACTAAGTTGCCTGGTAATAAAACTATGTAGACAAGTAAAACAGATGACATAACATCTGCAGTTTTAATGAAACAAGATAAATCTTGAAAATGTGTGCAGAGTGATGTTACCACCAGGCAGCTGAAGTTGTTGAGTGAGTTAAGTTTTACATGAATGTCAGCTTCCTTTTTCTTAATTGTTCAAAAGACAACAAACAAAAAGGCTTAGCCTGTCACTTTGGGGAGTAGAAAATTGGGTTGAAGCCTATGGAAAACGATGAAGATTTAGGATTTTCTCATTATTTTCTTCTATTTCTTTCTCCCCTCTCCCCCCACCTCTGCCCATGTCAGTGGTTTGTTTTATAGCGAAACATGGTTAAATTCATTTTACCAACAAGCTTAAGTAACACATTTCCCTGGATGTAGTGTTATACTGGTTCAGAGAAAATCTGAGAAGAAAAAATTCAAAAATCCAATAAAATGAAATAATAATATGAACTAATAATAACTCACCCCTCACTGTTTCCTTAACGCTCACTGTCTGCACTATCTATGAATATATAATGCCGAGAAAAACCGTAAATAACCAAATTTTTTACTTAGAATGACCTTATAAATCTTGTATATTTATAAACTAGTCATATGAAGCCCAAGGCAAAACATTTAGGTAATTACACTGTGACGTCCAGAACACAGGAATCCCCAAAATCATCCTCAGGTTCTTATAGCTCAATAATATTACTTCAGTCTAGGTGAATTTTATAGAGTTTTACCCAAAATTTATCTGAAGAGAAACTATAACAGTGCTAAAAATCCTGAAAGGATATCCATTTTCTATGCATTAGTGAGGCAAGGCAGTTACTGTGCAGAAAAGTTTCTAACCTAAAAATAACTGATCTTCGGGGGCTTCCCTGGTGGCGCAGTGGTTGAGAATCTTCCTGCCAATGCAGGGGACATGGGTTCGAGCCCTGGTCTGGTAAGATCCCACATGCCGCGGAGCAACTGGGCCCGTGAGCCACAACTACTGAGCCTGCACGTCTGGAGCTTGTGCTCTGCAACAAGAGAGGCTGAAATAGTGAGAGGCCCGCGCACCACGATGAAGAGTGGCCCCCGCTTGCCGCAGCTAGAGAAAGCCCTCGCACAGAAACTAAGACCCAACACAGCCAAAAATAAATAAAATAAAAATTAAAAATTAAAAAAATAAATAACTAAAAGAAAAATAACTGATCTTCAATGAAAGAAAACCGGAAGGAGGGGTTACAGAGGACCTGTCCCCAAAAGCAATGGAAGACAGTTAACTGAGCCATGAACCGTCAAAGACATCAAAAGAATGATCACGTCCTGAAAGGCCATGGGGGGAGGGCGGGCACTCAAGTAAGAAGCTTTCCAAAGTCAGAGATCACCTGTAAAATTTAAGAAAACGCAGAGCCATTTTGGTATTCCTTGTTTCCTTGAGAAAAGAAAACAGACATTTGGGACCTCACTATAATATCCATAAAAATTCTATTGTATCCCCTATTATAACTTGAACAGTTACTATTTACTGAGCACCTATCAGACTCTTTATATTTTAGGTTAAACTATACGACATTCCCAATACTTGACCATCTTAATCTATAAACACAGCGATTTCAGATGGGTTCTACCTAATTCATTACCTCTAATTTCTAATTCTAACTTTGCAAGATGGGAATTATTATTCCCATTTGCAGATGAAGAAATAGATATAAGGAAGAAGCATCACGTGCCCCGAGGTCATGCAAGTACCAGGAAGCACCAAGTTCTCACCCCAAGTCTCACAGACCCCAAAGCCAAGGGTCAGGAGCCTTTCTTTCAACAGTACAGCTCAGAGTCATCTGGGGTAGTTCAGGCAGCTAAAGGTGTATTTAGTGGAATACAGAGCTTTAATAATCACAGGTAGTCTATTAAGTTTTTGAAATATATTTTATACCACTTGCCAGCTTATGTATCACCTTGACCAAATTACTTAATGGCACTTGTCTTAGTCTTCTGATATGTAAAAATGAGAGGACTGAACTAGAGGATTGATTAGGTCCTTTTTCATTTCTTTGAATTTGAATAATAATCACAAATATAATACATCTTTAGTTTTTTAAAAAATGATTTAAAAAAAATTATCATCACTCTTTGGAAGCTAACCAACCAATACAGGAAAGTTTAAAGTAGAAGGAGAAAGTCTTTCTAGACTTTCCTTTCTCCTCTAACTTTGGTGGTCTGTATCTACCTGGAATTTTACCAGATCTAAGGGTGGGACTCTAAGCCATTCCCTTAGCCTCTCTGAGACTCAGTTTCTTGGTGTGCCATATGGGATGGGGTGATGTCAGCTCAGCCTCCTCTCAGGAGAAGATGAGTGTATTAGCGTCGATGAAAGTGTTTCCACAATGGGTTGTGTGCAAGGTTTAGTAAGGCTTTGCTGGAAGTCATGATCACATGCTTCCCTCCCTGGAATTTGCCATGATACCCATCAGGGAGGAATGCCTGCCAGCCCTCTTTCTCCCCAGGGTCTCCCTATTCATGACCAAGCAGCATCCCTCAGTGAGTCAGGACAATAAAGGTTGGGCATCCCTGAGATAATCAGATAACATTCGAAAAATGGAAATAGCCACCAGATATGATTCAACCAGAATAAAAATACTTATAAGACCAGCTCTGAATCATGTTCCCATCACTCCTGATAAATCAGACCAGGCAGAAACTGGTGAGTGTGAGGGGCCTCTGGGAGTCACTTAACTGCAGCTCTAGCACTGCCTCACTTGTCTCCCCAAAGATGCAGGTTCTGGAAGGCCGATGGACTATCTGGAAGCCGTCATTTCCTCAGTGCCTCCCAGTCATCCTATGGCTTTTGAGTTAAGTCAGTAAGAAAACTCACACATGTCATTTAATTTTGGAGCCGACAGAGACCCACCCACAGGATCATCTGGTAACTTACAACCCAAGAACATACTTGATGAAAACAGCTGAAGATTCTGTGCCACAAATACTGAAGGGTTGAAATTGACCATGTTAATGAGCCACAAGAAAGATAAGCAGTGGAGAGTGTCATACAGAGTGAAGTAAGTCAGAAAGAGAAATGCAAATATTGTATAATAATGCATATATGTGGAATCTAGAAAAATGGTATAGATGATCTTACTTGCAAAGCAGAAATGAAGACACAGATGTAGAGAACAAACATATGGATACCAAGGGGGAGAGGGGTAGGGTGGGAGGAACGGACAACTGATGGGAACATACTGGGAATATAGAACAGGGAGCTCTACCTAATGCACTGTTGTAACCTAAATGGGAAGGAAGTCCAAAAGGGAGGGGATAACAGTATGTGTATGGCTGATTCATTTTGTTGTGCAATGGAGGCTAACACAACATTGTAAAGCAACCATACTCCAATAAAAATTAATAAATAAATTAAATAAATTAAAAAAAGAAAGATAGGCAGTGGACTTAACATACTAAAAATGCACTTGTCTCACAATCAAGGGATATTTTCTTCTGTTCCTGGGACAAACAAATGTTTTAAAGTCAACTAAGAGGCAAACACAAATAATAATTAATATCCGTAGTTTTAAAAACACTTTTACATGGCAACTTACTTGATCCTGAATGGTCGAGGAAGGGAAATTTACATTTATTAAAAATATATTATTGAGGGCTTCCCTGGTGATGCAGTGTTTAAGAATACACCCACAATGCAAGGGACACGGGTTCGAGCCCTGGTCCGGGAAGATCCCACATGCTGCGGAGCAACTAAGCTCATGCGCCACAACTACTAAGCCTGCGTTCTAGAGCCCGCAAGCCACAGCTACTGAGCCTACGTGCCACAACTACTGAAGCCCACGTGCCTAGAGCCCGTGCTCCGCAACAAGAAAAGCCACCACAATGAGACGCCCGCACACCGCAATGAAGAGTAGCCCCTGCTGGCTGCAACTAGAAAAAGCCCGCGTGCAGCAACGAAGACCCAATGCAGCCAAAAATTAATTAATTAAAAAATATATATATTATTGAAAATACACCAGCCACTCTGGATTGGTTACTGCACGGCAACAACTAATCATAGGTATTATTAGCCCATTTTGCAGTTTACAAAACCAAGGCTTTGGGAGGTAGAATAACTTGATCAAGTCGTTTTGAACTCCCCAATTCTACAGGATTCTTTCCCTACAACCTAGCCCTTTGATCTGATGAGTCTGTGGATTACTTGATGGCTTTCGAGAATATAACATTTTGCAAATTAGGTAGAGCTGACCCTGAAAAATGTCAACTTCCTTCCTACATTATACTCTTGCTTCCGTACTGTAAGATCCCTCCTTGGTGGGCAGTTCTACACTCTGCCAACCAAGGGCTAATTATTTCTGGTACCCAGAAGTGAGAAAACCAAGAGAGGAGTTACTCTCCATCACTGGAGAGCTCCGCAGACCCACCACTGGAGCAGACGGAGTAGGGGGTTCCCATATCGCTTCACTATTAGTGTCAAGTGAAACCAAACCCACAACACCCCTCAGTAACTTAACTGCACCACCACCTAAAACCCTTATTTTCATGCTACTCAGCTGCCCTCTTTAAAGGGGGCTGGACAGAAGCCTGATCAGGAAAACAGGAAAAGAACAAAAAGAGTCAAGTGAAGTCTGCTGGAGACTTTGTCCTATTTAACTAACCCGTCATGAAAGTTTATTTGAGTAAAATGTACAACCCCAAAGGATTACACACATTCCATGAAATACTATCTGCCCCAAGTTCTGCTGATACTCAAAACTGTGGTATTACAGAAAAAAAAAAAAAAAAAGTTTGGAACATAAACAAATATGAATCTAAACCCAATCTGGGAAACGCTCACTTGCTAAATCCTCCCTTGCTAAAAGCTGCAGAAGTATTTCAACCACTGCTACCTTATCATTCTCCAGAGATTTTGGCAAAAAGAAGTCTCCAAATTTAAATAGAGAAAAGAAATCTCCAAGTTTGGTTTTCACTTTTGATGACAAATAGACAAATATGTTTAAAGGCACCACAACATTCCTTTACCCACCCCAGCAGACTTGAGTAATCGTCACCATAAATACTTGATCAGAAAAGCTGATTGAAAGATACCACCAGAATAATAGGGAAGATGTAAAAAGAACTCCAGAAGCCTGGGCACCTTGAGTTAATCTAAGCAAAGCTCCCTAGTCTACAAACTGAAGGACAAACCATTCAGCTTTAACCAGCATTTGGGGGGAAACCTTCGTTAACACTAGTAAAAAATACAAAGCATATGGCAAAGAAAGTTGAGACCTTGATATTTTTTCTCTCTCACAATATTAGCTTACAGCTTAGCAACAGCTAGGGTGGAGGAGGAGATTCCTGTGTTTGCACCCGCTCCTCTCAAATGCCTTTATTATTATTATTATTTATTTATTTTTTTTAGAGAGAAATCTATTGTTGGGGCAAGGGAGACTCAGACTTTTTTTCTCCTGGGTAATAATGGATTCAATTGCGTTGAAGTCCGTGGACTCCTGGGTTGGAAATACCAAGCAGACAAACAGGAATAGAATAAAGTAATGCACCAGCCAGATGATGTGCCTTAGACTTACATTCTAGAATGCCTTAGGGCACCCTTTTAGAGAAAAATATTTCATTCAGCAAAACTATCAAGTTAATTTTTTAAAGTTTTCTTAAGCATTACTAGAAAAAATGAGAGTATTTCCATCTTTGAGATTAAAATAATCTAAATATGAAATTTTTAATTGAGAGAACAGCCACAATAGCACTATCTACATAGGCAATGTTATCAGACTTATGTTACCAAGAGATGGAACCCGGCCTCCCCCTCTCTCTAAGGGGCCCAGAGTTAGAGAAAGCTAACTCCCTCGGCCAGTTAGATAAAGGTTATCTACTAACGGTCATTCCCTTCCTCATTTTATATCCTCCCATGGATAAGAAAGCCAGGCCGTATTCACTTTTATTATCAATTATCTGATAAAAACAGCTTATTCTTACTGAATAATCTGAGAATCTCCAAAATCGATTACCATGCAAACTACCATAATCTTAAAGGGAGATGAAGAGGAAAGACAGAATAGGAACCACAAATATTTGCGAAATTGTGGCAAATGCAGATACCAATGTTTACAGTTAGATTAAGAGAACAAGAACAGGGCTTCCCTGGTGGCGCAGTGGTTGAGAGTCCGCCTGCCGATGCAAGGGACATGGGTTCGCGCCCCGGTCCGGGAAGATCCTACATGCCGCAGAGTGGCTGGGCCCGTGAGCCATGGCCGCTGAGCCTGCGCGTCTGGAGCCTGTGCTCCACAGCGGGAGAGGCCACAACAGTGAGAGGCCCGTGTACCGGAAAAAAAAAAAAAAGAGAGAGAACAAGAACAATATATTAAAAAGAACTGACTGGCTCAGTGGGTAATAGGTTGCTTCCTCTGTATGTTAGTCTTGAATACTAACCACATGCCAGGCTCTCTGTTAAACTTTTTATCAATGTTTTCTCATTTAATCCTCCCAACAACTCTATGGGGAAAGTACTATTATCCCCATTCTACAGACTGAAGGAAACTGAAGCTTAGAAAGATTCAATAATTCCCCCAAAGTGACATGGATACTAAAGACAAAGCCAGGATTGGGGCTCGGGCTACCTAGCTCTGGAATCCACACTATAGAGTGTACTCTCTCTAAGCCATGAATTTTGCAAATCCACATCCTCTTGTGACATGTCCTGACAGATGTCTCATAATATACGATGATTTACTGTGATTTAGTTTTTCCTGTATTAGTACTTTGGCACTTGCTAGAGAAGTGAACTCTTTGAAAGTAGGGACTGGGGAATTCTTTTGATCTCCGGAGGACTTCACAGATGGATCATGCCTCTCAACAACAAGGGTGGGACAAATGGTGGAAGCAGCCCAAGTGTCCATTGATGGATGATGGATAAACAAAATATGGTATAGACATACTCTGGAATATAATTCACCAATATTAAAAAGGATGGAAATTCTAACAGTTGCTAAAACATGGGGGAACCTTGAGGACATTATGCTAAGTGAAATAGCCAGTCACAAAAGGAGAGATACTATGTAATTCCACTTAGATGAGTTACCGAGAGTAGCCAAACTAAGAGAGACCAGAAGTAGATGGTGGTTACCAGGGGCTAGAAGGGGAGAGGGGAAGGGGGAGTTGTTATTTAATGGGTAAAGGGTTTCAATTTTACAAGATGAAAAGTTCCGTGGATGGATGGATGGTGATGGTATCACAACAATGTGAATGTACTTAATGTGACTGAAAATGGTCAAGATGGTCAATTTTATGTTATGTGTATTTTACCACAATTAAAATGAAAAACAAGCAAGCAAGGGGAAGAACTAGCAGTACTATCACAGAAATGCCCCAGCATGCTTCTCAGGGCCGGCAGGCAGAGGGACCCTGCTGTCATGGGTGTCAGGGAGCTGGCCCTCCACCTGGAAGTCACCCTGCTGGGGTGACACCAAAGCCCACAGAGGGGAAGAGCCATCCAGGGCTGCCCCCACTGTGTTTCCACAGCCTCGCAGCCCCCAGGTCACTCTCCTGACCTTTCTGACAGGCAGGGAAGCATGAGAAGACAGCAAACTCTAAGAAAGTGTGTCTTTGAGACCTCGACAGGCACCTCTTCTTGTTTCAGAGCTTGGGCCCCTGCAGGGCCCAGATATGCAGTGCCCTGGATGCCGGAAGACAAGTCCAGGCATCCATCATTTCCCTTATCATGGAGCTACAGTGGGGGAAAAAAAAAGCGAGGAGAGGTAGTTTCCACCTTGGAAATATGACAAACCAGAATTAATTTGCAAAGGAAACAATATTGAGAAATGTGACAACTCGGGATTCCTTTGATGACAGAGGTGTGGTAATTATGGAGCTGCCCTCATCCCAGGGCCGGAGAGCAGCCTAGACAGTAGGAAAACACAGCTCAATACATGTTCTCCTCTTCGAATCAGTCCTGTGGCCTCCAAAGAGGGTACCATGAACCACACAGGCCCATCTTGCTGAGTGTTCTTCAAGAGAGTGGACCAGCTGGACCTCAAACACTTTCTGAGGCCACTTTACCATTGGGTGTTCGGGGCCCACTGTCTTCAAGACCAAGGCTGGGCTCAGAGGTCAGACAAGACCAGCGCTTCCCTTGAAGGAAGCGAACACACCCACCACTGGAGGATTCAAATCTACTGCTCTCCTTTAGCTTTCAAAAGATAGTTTTTCATGAACTTCTTTTTTTTTTTTGATGGTGATGTTTATTTTCTATTTCTGTCATTTGGATTTATCTTTTGACTGTTTTTAGTAAAAGTCAAAATTGGTACAAATGAAATAAAATTTCTGTGTGGATGACTATGCTTTATCGTGGTAAAATATACAAACATAAAATTCAACATTTTAACCATTTTCAAGTGTACAGTTCAGGGGCATTAAGTATACCCACATTGTTCTGCTACCATCACCACCACCCATCCAGAGAACTCTTTTCATTTTGCAAAACTGAAACTGTACCCATTTAACACTAACTCCCCATTCCTCCCTACCCCCAGCCCCTGGCAACCACCACTCTAGTCCATGAATATTTCTGAGATCTTAATGAAAGTCTTCTCCTTTTACATTCTCTCCTCCTTCCTCCCCCTTAGGCAGGCAGGCAGCCAGCAGGATGCTTGCTTTGGAGATCTGGTATCAAGAAGTCAAGGTTCCTCCTAGCTTTTGTAAAAATCTAAGCTATAGACAAGATTATGCAAGGCATTCTAGAAAGCATCCTTCCATCCTCTACCTCTGGGTGTTTCGCTCTGTTCCCTGGAAGCTCCCAGTAGAGCTGGCAAGACTTCAGAGAGGAAAGACTCCAGGCCCCAGGTTCCCAGATTTGCCAAGGATTCCCAGGCTCCATCCCATGCCTGTGTGGAACAGCTGAGAGCTTCAAACTTGCCCACGTGGACAGAAACAGTCAAAGCAATATAGACACGTGACTGGAAATCACAACTAAAACCCGTGTCGAGAGGTGTCTAGATGGCCCTTTTCCTAAAACCTTAGACCTTGGATGCAATCATAAGATGGGTGTTTTCCCAAGATAACTGAGGTTAAATTTTCTGTTAGCCGGACAGATTGAAGGCTTGGAGACAAAATTAAGTTAATTTACGTAAGTTATAAAATGCTATGTTTTTTGCAAGCCTTTGCTCATGGACTGAGATCCATACCCTCACCTGCAGTAGGAGAGGGCAAGTTTAGTTTGTCTTAAGTACAAAGAAGGCAGAATAAGTTTGGTAAAGATTAAGAGACTGTGTATAAAAGCCAGACTACAAGGATTCAAATTTTGACTGTGCCACTAGATATATACCCTTCTCTTAAACCACTGTGCTCAGTTTCTTCATCTGTAACAAAAATTTATAATACTGGTATCTTCCCAACAGGAGGACGTTATGAGGGTTAAAGATGGCGATACAGGGCTTCCCTGGTGGCGCAGTGCTTGAGAGTCCGCCTGCCGATGCAGGGGACACGGGTTCGTGCCCTGGTCCGGGAAGATCCCACGTGCCGGCGGAGCGGCTGGGCCCGTGAGCCATGGCCGCTGAGCCTGCGCGTCCGGAGCCTGTGCTCCACAACGGGAGAGGCCACAACAGTGAGAGGCCCGCATACCACAAAAAAAAAAAGAAAGAAAGAAAGAAAGATGGCGATACATATGTGGCACTTGGAAGAGGGTCTGATTTTCAATAAATATTATCAGAAGCATCTTAAATCACCTTTAATCTCCCAGTATCTGCACTTATGGAAGATTCAACTCACTGAAGAAATATGAAAATCTGAGCTTTTTCAAAGTTACGCTCTTTTGAAAGAAGCTTCATCCCAATTTGTGTATGAAAATGGGCCCATGTTAAAGGTTCAAGGTTTTATTCAATTGTACACATATTGAATTATGTCTTCCTCTGGTTTGGAGCCACTCTTCATAAAGCCCCAGTAATTGTTACTCTGTATGTGTCCAGGGATTTGCAGTAGTCAATTGTGTAATGATTCTTACTAGCATTCTTCCAGGCCAATTTTGAAAGGCATAATTTGTGGCCAAAAGAATTTAGTGGACCTTTCAAAAGATGGCATACATTATCAAGCCTAAGAGGACCCTTGAAGCGTTCATGAGATTTGACAACACACTTAGAGGGTGTGGGCTGAAGACAGGAGGGGTACCTCGGGGGACAAAGTCCTCTAAGGTTTTCTTCCTCTCATTTATTTATTTACCTTGGCTGCACTGCGCAGCATGTGGGATCTTAGTTCCTCGACCAGGGATTGAACCTGCGCCCCCTGCAATGGAAGTGCAGAGTTTTAACCACTGGACCACCAGGAAAGTCCTTTTCCTCTCATTTATACACCTTTAGGACTCATATTAAAGACAAAATTGTTTCTAATACTGATTTCCCAATTATTTTCTCAAAACAATTACTAGGAATCAGTTACCAGATGTCAAATCTCCCCCTTTTTGTGACATAACCAATAATCCTCCATAGCAACTGATCTCCTGTTCTCTGATTTCCACTATTCCCCAGAACTCCCCATTTCCCAATTTAAAGCCCTCCGGAGCAGATCAGCTGGTCTGCTGGAAAAACACAGGCTTCCCAGTGCTGGGAAGATTCATTCCACTCTGGCCAGAAGCCCAGCACTCCAGCTTCATCTGCCCTGGCCTCTGGCTCCAAATGCTGGAGCTGGACGTTCTGTGTAGCCTGCCGTCACTCCCCAAGGCGTCCCCTCTCATTTGTACAGGATCATGAGAGTCATGAAAAGAAAGTACACAGAAGTTGCGAAGAGATTTTCTTCTCCTTGGGATGCCTCGGTGATAAATCTAAAACTTGTTGAGAACAATCTACTTCAATGACAATGTTCATTTAAAAGTATAGGAAAATGATCATTATAACACCGACAGTGAAAGAAAGCTGGAAAACACACTAGAAACAAGAAAGAATTCTGTTTTCCAACTCTAGAGCTCGAGAAAAAGCAAGTTTTAATCAGAGTAGAAAAGAAAGTAGGTAGAGGTGTTTGTAGCCATTCTGAAGGAGATAAATGCCAAGGGTTCTTTATCGGATAGAATTTCAGTTCAAAACTCTTCCCTCCCTTAATATACACTGGGCATCCTGGTTTCACTTCCCAGTCGTGATTCAGGTTGATTTCCAGCTCACAAACGGAAGACAGAGAGAAAAGGAGGGAGGGAGGCAGAGGGGATGGAGGGGAGAGAGTTCCAGACGTTCTGGGCCAGAATCTAGAGAGAGAGAGAAGGGGCAGGGAAAGAGGAGGGGAGAGGTGTTTGTCAGTGGAGGTGCTGGAATTAGAGGAGCTGAGTGAGAAAAGGGGGAGATGAGTAGATCCCAGGGGCAGGCAGAGAGGCAAGGTGGTAGGAAAGAGGCTTTGCTTCCCCTCACCAGTCTTGCATTTATTCTCTTTCCTCCCCCAGCCTCCAGGTATCCCAGCTGACCCAACACAGCTTGCTTGGAGGATGAGAAATAGAACAGAGGCCTGGGCAAGTTTGGGGGTAAAACAAACAAAAGGTACTGTTGCCAGGCAGGACTGGAGGTGTGTGGGGGGGGCGGGGGGGGAATGACCCCCAGTTGGGGGGACTCAGTACACGCTCAGAAACTTTTCTGCAACATCCTGGGTACCAGAGCCAGACACTCTCATAACCCTAACGGAAATCTATCATGCCGCAATTTCAGCTCTTTTACTCTTTCCAAGTCCCAGTAAAGAGAATCACATTTGCATAGCAAAATGCAATCAGTATCATCTAAGTTACACTTGCTAGAGAGCTGCACCCATCGGAAGCTATGGAAACATATCTACAGGATGTGAATTCCAGATATGGACGACTACATCTGGGTTTCTCAGAATCAGCACTGTGGACATTCGGGGCAAGATAATTCTTTGTTGCGAGGGGAGGGGGGCATCCTGTGCATTTTAAGATGCTTAGCTGCATCCTGCTAGATTCTATTGATAGTTGCACCCATCCCCCCTCCCAGATAGACCAATCCCTCAAGTCAGTCTGCTGATCGCAGTCCTGCGGTTTGGCTAGTTTTCTCGGTGGTATCTGCCAGACCTTCACCCTCCAAGTCCGGGGTAGTAGAGCTTCTCACACCATACTGTGCATACAAGTCCCTAGGGATTTTGTTACAAATGCAGATTCCGACTCAGCGGGTCTGGAATGGGGCTCAGGATTCTCTAGTTTCAACAAAGCCCCTGGATAATGGTGATGCTAACGCCGCAGGTCCTCAGACCACACTCTGAGCACCAGGGCCCTTTAGCGCTGGTTTAGTAACAAGAGGGAAAACTGCGTAAGGAAACTGGCTGGCGTCGCACAGCTTGGCTGGTTACCTGATAACCTCCCAGTGCCTCAGCATCCTCATTTGAAAAATGGTGGTGATTGCTAGCATTAGGTAAGACATTGAAGATAAAGCAACCAGTTTGGTGTCTGGCGCTCAGAAAATGTTAATTCCCTCCCCTTTTCCTCTTAGCTCCTCCCAGCACCAAGCCTAGAAACCTCAAGGTCAAGCCATCCCTGGGGATTACAGGGAATTCCCCAGAAGAAAAAACTCAATTCCATTCTGAGTGGTGGTGGGAGAAGGAAGGATTTCTTCCCTTTCCTTTCTTCTAGTTTATACTCTCTCTGTTGCTTACACCATAACATCTGTCATCCTTTGGAGGCTGTGAATTGTTTTGGTAATGAAGCATACGATGAAAAGAATATTTTTAAACAATGTACACATTGTGATTTCATGCAAAAGCAATGCCTCCCACTCTCTGGGTCCACCTCCACGCTGCATTTAACACTGATTTAAACTTTTCTCAAAAGGAAAAGTGATCTCAAACAGGAATAATCGCAAGTGCTTTGGGTTGGATCTCAATTTCCAAAACAGTTTCTTCATATTCCTCCCCAAATGAATGAATTCTACTCATCTGGAATTGTGTACGGGGAGAATCCTTGCTATCCTTTGCAAGGATAAAATGTTCTAATGCAAAAATACTAATTTGCCAGGCGAAATATAGCCTTGGGATCACACAGCACATGACACACAGACCTTGATTTTAACATACATACAGAGAGAGCTTTTGAATTCAGGGTTGTGTAGTACTTGATTTTTCTAGAATATTAAGTAAGATGTATTCTTTTGGGAAAATCACTCTCTCACCATCCCCACCCCCACCCCCACCCCCACGAAAAGTGCTCAACAATGGTGCCTTTCTCCATTTGTAGGCTGTATCAGAAAAAATGTATGTGAGGCATTGCTCCAAACAAAGTAAGTTTCTGCATGATTCCACTGTGCAAATGTCGTCATGAGAATAGAAGCCGAGACAGTCAGCTGCGCTGGGAGAGGGGCAGCAAGCCGGCAGTTAATCGCCTACACGAAAGTGTGGTTTGGCCTTCCTCCACCTTCACCCAGGTGCGGGGCTCAGGCGGCCCTGGCAGAGCTCTGCATTCGAGGCTGGGTGGAAAGAAAGGCATCTGAGGGTCGGGGCTTCCCCCAGAGTCTGCAGGGCTGGTCTCTGCTGCAGGAAGCGCTAGCTCAGTCCAAGGCCCACAGGATCATCACAAACACCCTGGGAAAAGCCATTGTGATGGACAGGATGGCCACCTAAGGAACCCCTCTCTCTTCACAGAACTTGGAGTGGTGTGGGTACCAGTTCCACGCACACACTCTTCCTTCTAACCGACAAAAGACAATAACCCTGGAAGGTCTGGCAAAATTCTCCTCTAAACCTCACCAACCCCAGGGCGCTCTAAGGCCTGTGGGGTAACGTCCAGTCCAGCACCCTTGGACAACCCAGGAAAAACTGCTCTAGCATCACTGTTTGTCCTTGCTCTGCACAGTAATAATCCTTTTCAAGGCTTCCTTGCTAAAGCATACGCAGAGCAAGAAAAAACATCCTTATGTAGTTCAAAGAGAGGTTAATAGTTCTGGACCGCCACTGATATACACTGACTCGATTGCTCGCCAATCATACGTAGCAGATAAGGACTCTGTGTGCTCCACAGGGCAGAACGTGTAAGTAGAATTCACAGACCTGTTGACAGAGCACCAGGATTGCCATCATCACCCGGTCTTGGCATCACCAGCAAAACCAGTTTAAAAGGCAGTATCCAGGCTCCTCCCACATGGGTGATGCTGACAGTCTGTACCATATGGACACTGTCTGCCACTCTATGGACACTGGGGTGATGCATCACATGTCCAGATATGCTGCTCAAGTGAAGAGGCAAATTCCCGGGAAATTGGGTCTTCATGCAGGGCTGAGGCCCTTAAACAGAGTACATACACTGGAGAGTCACTGGCCCTGAGTTGGACAGTTCCCCCTCCGGAGATGTTCTGAGGGGGACTTCCCTCCAGCAGACAGTGATTAAAAAGAAAACTTCACAGGGGCATCACAAACTGGGTTAGGTGCTACAGTGTTCTGCTTTTTCAGTCATGCTGTTTGTGAATCCCCAACTGCTTTTTCTAACCGACTCACTTCCTTAAATGCACAGGCTCATCCTAATACAGGCGTGGCACCATGAATCTGGTGGCGAGGTTTGGACCAAGGGTGGAGGTTACCTGTTATATGTGTTTGTTAAAAAGAATGATTTGTAGCACTTAAGAATTAACTCAAAGGGCTTCCCTGGTGGCGTAGTGGTTGAGAATCTGCCTGCCAATGCAGGGGACACGGGTTCAAACCCTGGTCTGGGAAGATCCCACATGCCGCACAGGAACTGGGCCCGTGAGCCACAACTACTGAGCCTGCGCATCTGGAGCCTGTGCTCCGCAACAGGAGAGGCGGCGACAGTGAGAGGCCCGCGCACCGCGATGAAAAGTGGCCCCCACTCACCGCAATTAGAGAAAGCCCTCGCACAGAAACGAAGACCCAACGCAGCCAAATAAATAAATAAATAAATTTATATTAAAAAAAAAAAAAGAATTAACTCAAAATAATGTTTCTGGTGTGCCCACCTCGCCTGGCCGCTACATAATCATCCATCCAAGCAGCCAACTCTACTGCAAATCTGTGAGAAGTTCAATGATAAGACAAAAAGGACTGAATTCACTACGCTTCTCAGGCTCTTCTGAAAACCTTTTTTATTTGAACCCTCCTGGCAAATCTTTACTTAATACATTCATCCATGTTCCTGCCTTATGACAGAGTAAACTCGTGAAAGCTGGCAAAGAAGCTTGCAGTAGTTCGTGAAGGGGAATCCCAGTGACCCCCCCATCCTACTGCAGGTCACTGAGTGAGCTTAAAGCCCAGGATTAGGGTCCTGAAAATTTGGGTCCATTTTCCCATTGAGAAGCAATTTCTGACCTACTCGAAGCATCAGGAGAGAGCAAGTAAAGAAGACTGGAAGAAGCCTCGATACAACAGTGCAAGTGTTCAGGGGTAAAGGGTAGAGAAGGATGTCAGCCAGGTTCCCCAAGTCAAAAGGGGGCTGTGGGGTGGGCGTGGAGGTCAGGCCTGGAGAACCTCTGTGCCCAAAGCTTCTGGATCGGATCAGTGTAAAGGGTGAACAACTGATGTGCTACACGATTGCTGGAATTTTTTTTTTTTTAAGTTTATTTATTTATTTTTTAAATTAGTTTCTGCTTTATAACAAAGTGAATCAGTCATACATATACATCTGTTCCCACATCCCTTCCCTCATGCATCTCCCTCCCTCCCACCCTCCCCATCCCTGGAATTTTTTTAAATTAACTTTAAAAACTGTTTACTTATTTGCATCTGCCATAAAGATGAAAGAAGATGTTGGTTAATTTAAGAAAACAACCAATTTGGGGAAGAATACATGTTCAAGGTGCTTCCATACCTATCTCATTTAAGTTCTGAAGTAGGTAAGTTTTGGTATCCCCATTTTTAATTTTTATTTATTTATTATTAAAAAAAAATTTTTATTGGAGTATAGTTGATTTAAAGTGCTGAGTTAGTTTCTGCTGTACAGCAAAGTGAATCAGCTATACATATACATATATCCACTTTTTTAGATTCTTTTCCCATATAGGTCATTGCAGAGTATTGAGTAGAGTTCCCTGTGATATACAGTAGGTCCCTATTAGTTATCTATTTTATATATAGTAGTGTGTATAAAAAATATGGAACACTTCATGAATTTGCATGTCATCCTTGCGCAGGGGCCACGCTAATCTTCTCCGTATCCCATTTTTTATAGATGAAGGAACTAAGACTCAGTTTATGTGACATGCTGTAGATCTTATATAGAGAATTTGGCCAACGCACTAATGAGTTTGGGCCCTGTCATGGCTTTGGATAACTGGGGCGTTAATTATAGTATCTGTGTATTTGGCTCTGCTCAGCCCACCTGCTCCAATCAAGCATCCAACCGACCACAAAGTCCCTGAAAAGGGGGGTTCAGAGGACAGTGTCACCCCCACCAAGTTCTACAGCTCTCTCCCCTTCATTCACACCATGACTCCCCCAACTCGGACATGTATCCTCCAAGACAACAAACAGACAAACAAACCCACTTCAGGGAAGCTCCATCATTTCATCCCTATCCCTATCCTCTTCCTGAATAAGGAAACCTTCAGCATTCTACCTCCAAAGGGTACCTTTTCCAGTTACAGGGCCCATGCAGTCTTTCTGAGACTCCAACCGAGAAAGGAACAAATGCCACTTACATGTTCCTTGATCCTACTCAAACATGTCCCCCCAAGGCCTGGTAGTACTGGTTTTCCTAGATTTGAGAGAGAAGTACCAAAGGGAAAAAGAGGTCAATGGGCCCAAGGATGCTCTCAGTCCCTCCGCCCATGCTGTCTCTCCTCTTCTGCACCTCCTCAATCTCTGAATTCACTTCAAAAGGAAAAAAGAACCTCTGGCTGAACCCTGGAGAAAGCGCACCCTGTTTTACTGTAGGAAGAAGGCAAGGTCTTGATGAACTCATTTTTCTGGCGCTCATCTTTCAGAGACTGGGGCAAAGAACAGAAATAACATTTATATTGGGATTTTAGTTTTCTCAAAAGCCAGCCTCCAGGGTCTGTACTGGACTAGGTTTGGCGATTACACTTCTACACTTCTAAAAAATATAATTTGTATCTACGCTAACATCACACTGAGACTACAAAATCCTGAACGGTCAATGGAAGGACAACAGTACATTCACCACAGTAAACTCACCAAGGCAAGAAGTAGTCAAGGCGGGGGAGTCATTTATTACATCTTCGAAACATCTTCATCAACAACAGTTGAAATAAATGTTTAAGATAAGTTTAAATTTCAGTTACTGAAATTATTAGAGCACTCTATTTCTTAAGTATTCTAATTAATCAAGTCCTACTTAAATCACACAAACATACTCTATAGTTTTCTTTTTGAGCAAAATACAGGTTTGTCCCGCTATCTGAAAGTAGACCACTCCTATGAAACCTTTGGTAAGCTGAACTGGCATGAAGCAAAGAGTATTCCCACTTCATGTTACAGCAGGCACTTCAATTTTACGAAAGTCTACATTAGTTCGATAACAGCTTTTTCATAGAAGTGAAAATCTTCTTTGGATTTCTTTTGGTTAGCAAAATGTAGATCTTGAGTAAAAGCTAAGTGGCACTAATGTGAACTTTCACAAAGTGGGGGAAACCTGTAGTGGATTTTCCTGTTACAACAGAGACAATTTCAACTTTTCTATAATAATATATTCCTGGAAAATGTGTTTGAAGGGCTTATGTCCAAAACTTAACAGCAGTAATATATCCTTAGAAGGTGATTATCTAACAAAGATATTTCTCTCCCTCCCTCCCTCCCTCCCTCTCTCTCTCTCTCTCCTTCCCTCCCTCCCTCCCTCCCTCTCTATATATCTCCCCTGATGGCTCATGGATGCACTGCCTCCCTCAGGCCCAAGCCACCCAAAGTGCTCCTGGATGAGGCTGGTGCTAGTGCAAGGCCCTGAAGCTTACGCTTTTTTAGCACCACAGCAAATCTGCCTCCGCGTGTCAAGTTTGCACAGTACCAAAAAAATGATGCAATCTTCTAGCAAAACTTACTAACATTGTTGAACCTGATACGTATATTAATCAACTTGAAATTTCCAATAGCTTACACAGGATGCCTGACCAATCATCTAAGCAGATGATGACTCCCATGTGTCTCAGGATCAAAGGACAGCCATTCCAGAGGCTAATTCATGACAGATCATACCAGTGCTGAGAAATGTATAAAATTTAAAAATGAAACTGGTTTTCAGAAGTCAATTTTCAACATGCTCCTGTTTTAATCATTAAAATCCCTCAACACAACCCCCGTCCAAATTCAATTGCATTCTTATTTGAAACATTTCTCATTTTTCCTAATATGCAGAAACGTGTGATGACAACCTTGATAGAAATCTAGGACATGGGTGTTTTAAGAGTCCACCAAATCTATAAAGACAGCAGAATCTAGCCAATAATTATAATAATTAATTAGAAAGTCCAGGGTGTTAACATTTTAGAAGCAACAATTAATATGTAATTTCTATATTAAAATACTGAAAGGTTTAGAAATAAAACAACCAGTGGATCATTTTCCCCTCACTTGATAACTAAATTAAGACAACCTCTTCCACTTTATCAGCCAGAGATCCTGAGGCTAGTGACGCAGAAGGAGCCACTTATGAAAGTGAAATAAATTCTGACAACACTGCCCTGAACTCTGCAGGCAGGAAACTGTTTCAACTGTCATGCCAGAGCTATGAGATAATGGGTATTTCAAAATGTTTGTCCCATCTCAAAGCCCAGTCTCACACTATCATCTTGGCATTCCAGAAAGAAGCTGAAAATGAACTCCACTGCCAGAGAAGCATCTCAACACTTAATTGCCCAGTCTGTTAGGTAAGGGATCTGGAGACCCAAGGTGTATTACTTTCATTTCTTCTGGCTCATGACTAATTTTATTGGTGGAGCTCAAAATAACTGCAGGGCCTACAAGACCCATGGTGTGCCCACTCAAAGGAGAAGATGCCCTTTAAGCAAAGAGCCTATATCAAAACTGGAGAGAAGAGAGCAGGCATCGGACAGCCGTTTAGAGGTGCTTTAGGGCAAGTTTCAATTCTTAAAAGGCTTTATGTTTAAAGAAGCAGTGAACTCCTTACTAAATATGCCTCATTTCTAGACCTGTTAACTCTGAAATTTTATTGATCAAAGTTGAGGAGGCTGCCAGCAGGAACAGAGTGTTTAATTAAATTGCGAACATTTCCAGGAAGAAAAGTGTGATGCTTAAATTAACTCTCTTCAATTAGAACAAAGCCAAGGAAACAAATCCCCTGGGATTACACTGGGGAGTGGTGGGTTTGTCCTAATTCAGCCTCCAGGTGCCTGTGACGGGTGATAAGACGGAAAACCGCTTCCTCTGAGAAGTTGTTTGCAGACTGAGGGATATACTATATACAGAGACGTGTGTGTGTGTGTGTGTGCGCGCGCGCGCGTGTGTGTTCTTTTCAAGGGTAAATACGTGGGGGGGGGGGGTTAGGTGCTGCGCCTAAAACTGCTACAGGGAAGGGCAGACATCTGCCAAACCACTACTGCCCCACGCGGGAAACCGGGTCTGGAGAAATAATCCACCGTCTCTCTACACGAGTCACTTCCCTCCCAGACGCCCCCTTCTGCGGATCAGGGAGAGATCCCCAATGCTGGCCGTCTTGCATCCGTCCAGGGAAGCTCAGAAACCAGCTTGCGGGTCCCGCTCCCGCGGGCCCACCCTCCGCCTCGCTCCCCACCGCCTGCAGCCGCCGCTTCGCCTTCCGCCCTCACCGGCCACTAACCCCACCACTCCCCGGCCCGCCTCGCCTCCCTCCGCGGGCTCCCGGACAGCCCGCTCTCCCGGACCTCCATTCAGTCCCCTGTTCTCCGCTACAATTCTCTAGAATTTCTCAGGGCCGCCAGTATCTCCTAGCTCCTATCCCGGGAGGCGCGTCGCCTCCACCGCGATTCCAGAACACTTGCCCCAGCGCTCACCACGATCCGCGCCCTCGACTCCCCACAGTGTCCGCACAAAGGGGGCCAAAGAGACCTACCCTCCGGTTTTATCCAAGATAAAACACCAGATCCTAATAGCTGGGGTCCCAGCCTCAGGTCGAACTTCCAGGCTCAGCTCGGACCCGGGTCCCCCTCCCTCCGCGCGCAGAAGGGCTGCTCCCTCCTCCTGCAGCAGCTCCCCGGAACCCATTCCAAAAGTTTCCAGCTGGCTGAGAACCCGGCCCTCCTCGGCCTCAGTCTCCCTGCAAAGCTCCTGATTTCTGAAAAGGCCCCCAGCGCTACCATCAAAGGAGTCAAGACGCGCGCCTTCCTCTCCAGCTGGAACCGCTGGCTCCATCCACCGCGGCTCCCAGGTCTGAAGAGGCGGCTACCGACCTTTGATTTTTCTCTGCTTTTCCTGTACAGCCCGACTCTGTGTGTGTCTGGCGGAGGGGGTGGGAGGGAGGTGGTATTCCTAAGTTTAGTTTTTAAAGCATATATAAGTGAGTAAGTATTGAATAAAGCAGCCAAAAGCTGGCCCTCCCCCAAACCTAGGAATTCAAAGCCACAGGGTCACAGCCCTTTCCAGCCAGGCCCCCGCCCCGCACACGCTCCACTAGGCAAGGACCATAAAAGCCCTTTAAAGTCCGCGGTACATCAGAGGGCCTCCCAAGGGACCAATCCCTCCCGAGCCACCCTCTCCCCGCGCCCGAGGCCCCAACACCAGGAGGGGGCCCCAGGGACTTGGTGTCCTGGGTCAACGCGCCTAAGCTTAGACACCCACCTCTGGGCGCCGGACGGGGGCGCTGTCCTCGGCCTCCTATCTAGCGTGGCGCGGCCACTACCTCCTCCTCGGGGCGTCGGGGAGACTCCGCGGAAAGGCGTTCGGCAGGCCCTGGCTGGGGCGAGCGCATCTGCCGAGAGCCGCTGCCGCTCTGCGCGCTGGAGGGCAGCTCTGGCGCTGGAGGGCCGGGAGCGCCGCCCGCCTGCTCCCCGAGCCCGCCCCTTCCCCGCCCCCTTCGCAGCGCCTGGGGCAGAGGTCTGCCCCTCCGCTTCCACAACCCCTCCCCAACCACTCGCACCTTCTGTCTGTGGCTTTGGCGAAATCTTGGCACACACCGAGAAACCAAGAAATGAGTGAATGGATAGATTGGAGGGATGGAGGGATGGGGCAAGTGAAGCCGAGTATTTCCTAACTGGGGAGAGGGCTCTGTGTCTGGGTACGTGGACCTGTGTTAGCGCACGTGTGGCCGTGTCGGCGTGCGTGCATGCATCTGGACGTGTGCGTTGGTGTATACATACGTGCATATGAGTGTACATGGAAGTGTGTGGCTGCGTGTGCGCCCTCACAAGGCCGGCACCGCTGAGTTCCTATCCGAGGGGTCGAGTTCCCCATCCCTTACCAGCACCAAGACTGTGTCCGGGTAAGCAGGACCGCTGGGAGCCGGTGGGAGACGCGTCTTTGTGTGTTTTGGGCCTCTCCCTGATGTGGTCCAGAGGCTGAGGTGCGGACAGGGATGCTTCTGGTTCACTGGCTCGCCAAAGCCTTCACGCTGCCCTCCCTGTTGTGGCAGCTGGTGGCTTGGTGTCAGAGCGTGTGTGTTAACAAAGCCAGCGGTGGGGAAGGAGGCAGCTGATACACCGCGTGGGGCTGGATGCGGCGGGTGGCCAGCCATCCCCCACTCCCAAGCTGTCTGAAATTTCAGCTTGTAATCCCCTCCCCCACCATGAATATTTAAATAATGTTAATGACCCTCTGAAGATGGACCTTCTAGAAATCCTGGGAGGACACACACAGAAACACCTCACACAGAAAACAGTATTTTTAAAACCAAGGTGTTCTATGCAGAGGAAATATAACGATGATATGTAGTCAGATTTCTTGAATTCAACTTTCCACTAGGCATGATCAAGGTTTTCATTTCCCAGTGATTCTCCCTCTCCACCTCTGCAAGTCAGAGCCCCTTATTCCCCTAGTTTCCATCCTCTGTTGGCCTGCTTTTTTTCTGAACCGCTGGCCAAAATCCCGGGGTCCTCTTCTGAGAATCAATTCTGCCTGCCACACACAGGGAAAGACAACTGCCAGGGACCTTGCTTTCCCATACAAGAAACGATAACATGGGGACCTGTCCAGAAAGCCTGTCCAGCTTAAAGACATTAAAAATAGCATCAAGCCCGGAAAAGGCTTCTTTACTGTCTGAAGGCTTATTCACACCTTCACGGAAGGGGAGGTGGGGATGCAGTGAAGGCTACAATGGAGACCTCAGCGGTTCTCCTCAGGGTTCCTGAAAATCTATAGGCTTCTTTTTCTTGGCATTTAGGAATTGTTTCACCAGCCTTTTTGCATGTTTGTCTCTTACACTATTGAATTTCAACAGAATTTACTGACCAGTGGTTGGAGATTACAGAGTTTTAGCCTCAGTCAATCCATTTCTTTCCTTTTCTTTTCTTTCTTCCTTTCCTCCTTCCTTCCTTCCTTTCTCTCTTTCTTTCAGCTCTTCATGGCACTAACCTGAGTTAAATATGTGGGTGCCCTACATTGTGATCTATTTTTAACATTTTAATAGCATGTGAAAACTCACATTGAAATGAGCATGTTTGGGGACACTTATCTATTTATATGGACCATAGACTCTTTTTTTTTTTTTTTTTTTTTTTTTTTTTTTTTTTTTTGCGGTAGGCGGGCCTCTCACTGTTGTGGCCTCTCCCCTTGCAGAGCACAGGCTCCGGACGCGCAGGCTCAGCAGCCATGGCTCACGGGCCTAGCCGCTCCGCGGCATGTGGGATCTTCCCAGACCGGGGCACGAACCCGTGTCCCCTGCATCGGCAGGCGGACTCTCAACCACTGCGCCACCAGGGAAGCCCTGGACCATAGACTCTTGAAGGAAAAATTCTAAACTTACAGCAGAGGTGAGATTTTTATAACAGTATTAGGGCAAGTGCATCATCACTCTTTCTTCTATATTCCTAAATTAGAATGTACCATTTACCAGTCAAATTTGTTTCCTTATTAGAAATAGTACAGCAATTCTGAATTCTTTCCGAAAGCAATGTCAGTGTTAATATTACTGTAATATTATTTTAAAATATGAATTAATTAATGCTAATTTTCTGTTAATTTTAAAGTTCTAGCATATTCTACAGAAAACTATTCGGAATATTAATTTAGGAAAAGTACGTGTTCAATAGATATTAATTTACAAGAGCATTTCCTTTTCTTTCATCTTATAAGATATTAAAGAGGAAGCCATGATTAAGCTACACTTTTTTAAAATGAAAGGCTTGGTACATACCAGGGATCAGAAATATTTGTTTAATTTGTTCAATGAAATCAGTGCAAGGGTATGAACATCTGCATGTGAAAGTAAAAACTGTTTTAAATTAACATTTATTTTCCCCTAGGTCAGCGGTTCTCAACCAAGGGTGACTTGATGCTTTCCCCCCCACCCACCCACCCAGATATTTTGGCAGTGTCTGAAGACATTTTTGATATTGTGGGGTGCTACTGACATCTAACGGTTAGAGGCCAGGGATGTTGCTAAATATACTGAAGGGTATGGTACAGTCCCACAACAACAAAGGATTGTTGTATCCCAAATGTTGAATGCCGATGTTGAGATATCTTGCCCTGGACCCAAAGCCAGGACTAAGGACCACAGATATCAGGACCATGTCTGCATTTATTAAAAATGCAGGGCTTCCCTGGTGGCGCAGTGGTTGAGAGTCCGCCTGCCGATGCAGGGGACATGGGTTCATGCCCCGGTCCGGGAAGATCCCACATGCAGCGGAGCAGCTGGGCCCGTGAGCCATGGCCGCTGAGCCTGCACGTCCGGAGCCTGTGCTCCGCAACGGGAGAGGCCACAAACAGTGAGAGGCCCGCGTACCGCAAAATAAATAAATAAATAAATAAATAAATAAAAATGCAAATTCCTGGGCTCCACCTTTACCTACTAAGTCAGAATCTCTGGGGGCAGGACCAGGGAAAGAAACTGTTTTAACAGCTCCTAGGTGATTCTTAATAACATGAAAGTATAAGAAACACTGGAGGGCTTCCCTGGTGGCGCAGTGGTTAAGAATCCGCCTGCCAATGCAGGGGACACGGGTTCGAGCCCTGGACCAGGCAGATCCCACATACTGCAGAGCAACTAAGCCCGTGCGCCGCAACTACTGAGCCTGCACTCCAGAGCCTGTGAGCCACAACTCCTGAAGTCCGGGCTTCTAGAGCCCATGCTCTGCAACAAGAGAAGCCACCGCAGTGAGAAGCCCGCGAACCACAACAAAAAGTAGCCCCCGGCTCACTGCAACTAGAGAAAGCCCGCGCACATCAACAAAGACCCTATAAATAATAAAATAAATAAATTAAATAAATTTAAAAAAAAAAAGAAACACAGGAGTTGGGAAAGGCTGGCTTCTTACCCAGTGCATGCTTATGGGCTCATCACACTGTATGTGTCTTAACATGATAATGGTTATTAGAGCTGAGAATATTTTATGAAATATATAGGCTCCTTGATCCATGTAAGAAGCACTTATGAAGCAAATAAAGGGCTACTGATTCTGTGAAGACAAACAAACATAGCTGGGATATGAAAATGTTAAACACTCCCTACACCATTTAGGACACAACACCTTCTATGGAAATGTTGCTTGGCAAGAGGGGAGGTCATGATTTTTTTTCCCCCTATGGCCTAAGTGTACATTTTTGCTTATGTTGTCTGTGCCATGCTGCCTGCCCATTTTAAATGGTGCCCCTGAGCAAGAGTGGCCTCCAGGGGACACAAGAAATAGAATGTACTTACTAGAGAAATACCAAAAGTAAAGGTTGGGTTTCTGGGAAAGAAGTCAGCCTAGACACAGATTGACAGAGCCTCTTCTTTCTCCCCAAGCTTAGAGAAGAATAGAAGCTGAAAGAAAGACCCATGAGTTGCTCAGAGAGCTGATCTGAAAACCCAAAGAAGGGGCCAAGACTGGTCAATCATAAAGAATTTGCCATTTCTTCCTTCTGGCAAGGAGAAAGACCAAAAAGCATCAGCTGGGTATACTCCTCAAGTACTAAATGTGTCCTACAGAAAATAAAGGCTTGCTAGAAAAAAAGAGTAAGAATAAGATGGAAAAGCAAAGAAAACCAGCACTGAAAAGGCTGGCCCCCATCAAACTAATAGCCTTAGATCTGTTGGGCTTTCCCAGCAAGTACCAGGTAAAGTCATTGGAAAGTTAGGAACAATCCCAATCCCAAGGGCATCCCCATAGGACCAGATGCACCACTGCAAATCTAAGAGAAGAAACAAACAGGGGGAAATATTTGCAACATATATAACAACAGGTTACTATCTCTAATATGCAAAGAGTTCTTACAAATCAGTATGAAAATTGAAGAAAATTACCAACTATCTGATTGAAAAAAACCAGTCATTTATAGATAAGTAAGTATAACTGGCCATTGAACTTAGGAAAAGATGCCGAAACTCTTTCCATTAAAAAAAAATGCAAGTGAAAATACTGGAATAATATATTTTGCATGATATCAGTAAATACATAAAATACAAATATTATCTATCATTGGTGAGAGAATGATGAAAATTAAGTATTGTACACTGTTGAAGGGAATATAAACTGATGTTAATAAATTGGTAAATTCATTATACAATTTGGTGATATCTTTTAAAATTAAAAAAATGCTTATACACTTGAATTTGCAATTCACTTTTGGAATTCAGAAGCTTATAAGATCTGTGAGTCAGAAGTAGACTGAAGTGGTAGGGAGGAGCCAGTGAATAAGAAATTCCTGATCACAGAAATGGCCAAAATAAAGAGACTATTTAATATAAACTTTTAAAATTGCTTGCTGTGTAATGTTGTGATGTAAGTACTTCTGGAAACCCCTAGACCTCTAATAACAGTATTTGTTCGGAGAACCAAAGGCAAGGGGCTAATATATGGCTTGGTGCAGACTGATGTGAGATTAAGAATTCACACAAGATGGGAAATCAGAACAAGAAGCGACCAGGAGAACTAATTCCATCCCCCCAGAGTTAACCACTTGAGTTAAAAATCCATAAAAATAGTGGGGTGGGCACTGGACCACCTCTAACACTTTGTGGGTAAGGGTCCAAGTAATTTCAATTTAAATATAAAAGGAATAATTTTACCCTGAAGGCTGTGGGACTTGGGATAGCCAGCCAACAAACTCCTAGGATGCACACAGACCTTTGGCTTATTTTCTAATTCTGATAGTGGTTTTACCCTATTCATCTGGATGTTTTGTTTGTTTATGGATTTCCCACTTAAGACATTTCTCCACTGATCTCTGATTTTTATAAAAGGGCAAAAACATCATCTCTAGATAATTGTAAGGAATGATGCTTACATCCTTGGCTTTTCCACAGAAGAGATATTTCATCCATAGACTGTTTTAACCATCAACTTTCTGAATGAATGCACAACATATAAGACAGGATATGGATTGTTTGTTCTGACTTATAGTTGTTTCATCAAATTAAAAACACTCTTCTCAAAACCATCTCTTCTTTAGTATCAAGTCTGGTTTCTGAGTGATGGTCAGCTCTTAAAACTTTGAATATCAGTGTTTCCCAAGCTAGCCCACATTGAGAGTAGCTGGAAAACTGGAAGAAAAAAAAAAAAAAAAATCAAAAAACAAAAAGCCTGGGTTAATTTCCCTAGAAGATCTGGGGCTCAGGAATCTATATTTGTTTAAGCTTCTCACATGATTCTATGACACAGCCTGGTCTGGGACCCACTTGGGGTGGACACAATTATCTTTAGGCAGGGGAAGGAGAGAGCAAGCGAACACAGAGACAGGGATGGCTGTCACATGAGAACACTTGGCTCTTGGACCATGTTTACTCCCGTTCTTGGCCTAGTCTGTGGTTGCCTGCCTTTCCTTCATTTCCTCTCCAGGATCTCCAGCTTCCTGTGCCCGAGTAAGTTCCTTTCCAGCCTGTTCCACATATATTTCCTTTCCCTGCATCCTCACACTTGGCCTCTCCTTTGCCAAATCCTCTAACACAAGGAAATGGTGACCTGATGACATTCACCCCAATGCTTGAGACTCTTTTTTCAAAAGACGTTTAAAAACACTCCAAAGAAACATTCCAAAACTCAAGCAACTTTTGCCCGTCTAACTGCTTTCATTTTGTCCCACATTGTAGCTGGACTGTGCCTTCTCTACGTTGACAAAGGGACATTGTGCATCCAGATTGCCCCTTGTAATATACATTTAAAGGGTACCATTATAAAGTGCAAGTCATACAGTGTTCCAGACTAAAATCATCAATGAAATGCAGCAACATGGAAGCTGCTTGTTGGAAAGGATGCAGAAAAAAAGCTACATGTGCAGGGGAAAGGTAGGGTGGGGAAGCGAGAGAGAGCACAGACCACAGAGTTCCCTTGTGAGGGAAGCAAGAAGGCACAGAAGGCCATGTGGGACGCTTAAGTGTTAATGACAAGAATGTACTCATGTAATACTTTGGTAATTAACAACAAAGCCCGGAGGCTCAAGTTCTTTGTTTCCTGGCTGGGAATTTTATCTCATTTAACAACTGAAGCATTTAAAAAATCTAGTAAACACTCGAGTTCATGCCCTAATGGAGACACAGCGTGGAACAAGGTGCTTTTAAGGCACTGCATCACAAACACAAAGTCTGCTAAATATACTTGGAATGTACGGGAAGGGACACAGCGTGTTCACGCACACGACATGGGAGCAGTGCCCCCAGTGCGGAAGGCAATTTCTGTTGAGTAAATCCAGTGAATTTGCTTCTCATTAGCGATCCGTGTTTTATTTTATTTATTTATTTATTTTTGGCTGCACCACCAGGCTTGCGGGATCTTAGTTCCCCTGACCAGGGATGGAACCCGGGGCCTCAGCAGTGAAAGCGCCGAGTCCTAACCACTGGATGGCCAGGGAATTCCCAGCGATCTGTGTTTTAAATACAAAACTACCTTTCTTTCTGGTGGTACTTAATTCCTTTTCAGTTTAGGTAACATGAGAATGATTTTTTAGTTTTTAAAAAATGGGACCGTAACATTTTCCCAGTCATACTCAAGTGTTTTCCTCAGAACTCTTAATTACAGGCTGTTAATTTATGGAAAGAAACATAAGGATTTTCAGTACTATTAGGGGAAACTTGACACTTTAAACTTTAATAATCCTGATCATCGGAGAGGGGTGGCCTTTGCAGTAAGTAGTCTCTGACTTACTGGTCAACTGTTTTAATATTGAGAACAACCCAACAAATCAATAGGCTTTTTCCTTCTACCATATTGAATATATTAAATTACTTATCCAGGCGTGAAGGTAAGTTCACTGAATATGATGGGGGAATACTCTGAAGGCAGTCTGAGTTTATCTACACAGAGTAAGTTAATTACTTACCTAAGTAACAATGAAGATTATAAAATGTTAGACCATTTAGATATGGAGAATACTAATGGCTTCTTCTACAGCATATTAAAAGCTTCTGTAGGGAGGGGACCATGACCTATGTAAAATCACTTTAGAAACCATAACAGCTTATGATAAAGTCAACTAAAGCATAAAAACCCACATAATCTGTGAAGAGCCTCCAACTCAAGTAAAGGCCTTTGCCTTCTCTCCTGTTTCTTTTCCTTCTCCCTCTCCTCCTTTCTCTCTTCTTTTTTTTTAAATTGTTTTATTGGCGTATAGTTGATTTACAATGTTGTGTTAGTTTCTGCTGTACAACAAAGTGAGTCAGCCATACGTAAACATACATACACTCTCTTCTAGACTCCATTCCAATATAGGTCATTACAGAGCACCGAATAGAGTTCCCTGTATACAGTAGGTTCTTATTAGTTATCTTTTATATATTGTAATGTGTATATGTCAATCCCAATCTCCCTCCTTTATCTTCTTTTCCCCTTCCTTCCTTCCTTCCTCCCTTCCCTCCCTCCCTGCTTTCCTTCCTCCCTTTCTTCCTAGTTCCTTTTCTTTTTAGACCACAGCCTAGTAAATTTTAGGAGCAGGCACTGCAAACTCAAATACCTTCCAAAGCCAGACTATCAGAAATAGTTTGTGACTCCTGTGAAGGACTGCTAATTAATTTATAGACTGACCGAGATAAGATAGGCCAGCACGAACAGAGAACTGTGCGTTTAGACAGATGGCTGCCACTGCTTCTGTTTTGTATCAGGCGTTTTCTTAACTTGCTTGGGATGAGTGAGGGCATATCCAAATGTCAGACAAATGAGGATTAGAGCTAGGAGGCACATTACGTCACCCCAGCCACGTTACGGTATAGCGAAGTGTCAGTGAAATCCAGGGTCTCTGGAGCTAAAGAACAGGGTTCGAATCCTGGTCTGTCATTTATTAGCTGTGTGACCTTGGGAAAGTTGCTCAGCGTCCCCATCTCTCTGAATCCTCACCTAGAAAAGGCAGATCATGAGAACATCTACCTGCAGTGTCACATCTACGATATGACTGTTGTGAGCGTAAAATGAGACCATCCATGTAAAGCTGTAAGCCCAAGGCCAGCTACAATGTTAGTTGTTATCAGTGAAAGCAACTGAACCCTAGAAGGGGGATGGGACTTACACAGAACCACCAGGCAAAATTGGGTCAAGGTCAGGACTCAGACTCAGGCCTGCTCACTCTTAGGTCAGGGCTAATTTCTTTGCTATAAGCTTGCCTTCTTTGGTATTTTTGTCATTTCTAAAGAAAACAATAAACAACAATTACATGGCATGATGAGTGAAAGCTCTGGTTAATTTGGTTTTAAGGCCAGAGTCATGTCTATGACCCACCTCTGGCCAGACAAGTGCAGAAGCAGTGGTTACCATCTGTATAGGCAGGATGGTTGTGCTGTCAGCATGGTTACGTGCCCACCATCTCTATCACAATATCCTAGAAATAATTCCCTCTCAGCCTTTTGCCTTGGAGTTTTGCTTTGAGTTCTGTTAAAGTCTCCAGCCCGTTCTCAATATTCTGGAATATTCTGCAGACAGAGGATGCTGCCACAGACCTGAATATCAGAGAGTGGAAGTGAAGCCTTCATGCTGACATGCGTGTGTGCTGTGGTTTGCAGCCACTCTCTGGAGGGGGTCCCTGCCAGGCACTGTATCCAGAGCGGTTCCTACAAGATGGGGGGACCATCTTACCCCAGGGCAGGGCCCTGCCAGGGAGAAATGAGACCTCACTGCTCCCCTCCCCTTCCAGCCTTAGCTCTACCTTCTGCTTTCATTTTCTCTGGGTCGGTATCACTCAGTCGGCCCTGGATCCACCAGTTATTTCACCCATTCTAGTCACATTCTGCTCTTTACCTAGAAAGCCCTTCTTACCAGTCAAGACCTATTTGACTCCCCAGCTTCAAGCCTGCCCCCAAGGTTGCTGTTTCCAGGGGCTCCATCCACAATCTTCTTCCCCCACTGCCATTATCCTGACCCTCCCCTTGACAGAGGCACTCTATCCAGGGCAGCCTAGAGTCTTACCTTGGGTTCAGCATCTTCCCTTGAACACCCATCAAACACACATGCTCCAACCCAACTGCTTACTAACCTCCCCTCACTCATCTGCCCTGTATTTCCTGACTCAAGGGTCCCACAATCCCCGTGGTCACTTGCCCTCTTCCTCAATGTGGTCAAGCTACTCTGGCCCCTGTTACTGTCCCCACTGCCCCTTCACAGGTCACTCCTCCTTTCCCACCTGGACTGTTCAATGGCCTCTTAGCAGATCTCCCTGCCCTTGGCCTCTCCCCCATCTTGACCACATTTCACAGTACACCTGAGTTAGCTTCCCAAACGGGTCTCCAATGACTCCTCTTGCCAAAATGGAGATTCCCTATCACTCAATCACTCATCCGCTCAACAGATATTTATTACGATTCTCCCATGTGTGAGGCCCCACTGTAGGTGCCAGGGATGTGGCAGTGAACAGTCAAGTGCTTTCTCTCATCCTCAAGCCACTGGGCCTGGAGGTGGGATGGGTGTTCTTGCTCTTTACTGCTTCTTCCAGACTACTGTCCTCGTTTCTCAATAAAATCCCCCTCCCTCATTACCTGAAGATTTTAGCATCTGTCACTCTCTCCAACATTCTGATTATAAGTCTTAATGATTATAACACCCATGTGGATAAGTCTTTGAATATCCTGGCCTCTTAGTTTTTTAATTTTTTAAAAATAACTATTATTGGGACTTCCCTGGTGGTCCAGTGGCTAAGACTCCAAGCTTCCACTGCCGGGGCACGGGTTTGATCCCTGGTGGGGGAACTAAGATCCTGCATGCCGCGAGGTGCAGCCAAAAAAACCCATAAATAAATAAATAATAAAATTTAAAAAATAACTGTTATTGTCTTCCTACTTCAGCCATCCAGTTCCATGGTCCCATCCTAGACCTTGTAATTACCAATAACCGTGCACCCTTCATAATCTCAGTTTCAAACATCCTATTCTCTAACCACCACTCTTTCTTTTTTTTTTAATTAATTAATTTATTTATTTATTTTTGGCTGCACTGGGTCTTTGTTGCTGCGTGGGGGCTTTCTGTAGTTGTGGCGAGCCAGGGCTACTCTCCCTTGCAGTGTGTGGGCTTCTCATTGTGGTGGCTTCTCTTATTGCGGAGCACTGGATCTAGGTGTGTGGGCTTCAGTAGTTGTGGCTCACAGGCTCAGTAGTTGTGGTGTACGGGCTTCGTTGCTCTGAGGCATGTGACACCTTCCCAGGCCAGGGCTCAAAACCATGTCCCTTGCACTGGCAGGCAGATTCTTAACCACTGTGCCACCAGGGAAGTCCCACAGTCTTTCTACTACTATGCCAACTCCAATAATTCTCCAACCCCATGACCAAGGCTAACCCAATGATTCCATTATGCATCATTGTTCCTCATCCCTCCTGGTCTCATTCTTTCTGTAGCTTAGATTCCATGGTCCATCCCTTGTGTACACTCTCAACTCCTTTGTCTGTCTCTCCCTTTGCCATATTCACCCTGTAATCAGTAACCCCAGATCAATCCAACTCTTTGTCCGTTCCACATCTGCATTCACACACTGACATGACTAGAGGAATACATACAACCACCTGGCCAGTCTCACTTTAAATTGATGGCTGCTTCCTTTAAGTGGTGCCTGGAGATGCTATTTACATTTCCCCAGTCCATTCATTCCCCTACTCTTGCAATGACTAGGTACACCTTCTCCTTTTCCCTTACACACTTCTTGCTCCATGTCACTCTCATCTGATGTCCTGGCTTCCCATCTCACTGAGTGAGAAGAGGCAATGAGAAGATGGCCTTCCCTCTTGTGACTATGAGCACATGCCCCTGACCCTAGCTAAGGCCACCTCCTCCATTTGCACAGGATCCCGTCCCTTCTCACCCCTTCCAGGACGTTACTCCCCCAACGGTATCCTCTCTTGCAACATAAATTTTCTCTCACCTCATAAGGTCTACTGTGATCTCTCCCACTTTAAAAACAAACAAACAAACAAGAAAACCAAAAAAACACTTCTCTTAACCCTACAGCCTTCTGCAGCTACCACCTCAGTTTTCTATTCCCCCTTAGATCAAACATATTTAAAAGAGAGAGTTCTACTTATTGTCTCCATTTCCCGCCCCCATCACCCCCATTCTTTCTTTTGTCCTCGTTGCCCCACCGACAGAGCATGGGTCACAGGCAACATGACCTCTCCAGGCTGCCAAACCCAATGATCATTTCTCAGAACTCATCTTACTCGACCTTTCAGCAGGATTTGACATGATGTTCGGTCACTCCTTTTTGAACTACTTCCCTCATTTGGCTTCCCAAATACTCCTCTCTCCTGGTTCCTCACAGACCTCACTAGCCATTCTTTCTTGGTCTCCTTTTTTTCCTCATCTTCCAAATCTTTAATATAGGCTGATCCAGGACTAGGGCCTCAGCTCCTTCTTTCCTTCTATCCCTCTGTGATCTCATCCTGTCTTGTGGCTATGTACTGATGAGTCCCAGATTTCTATCTCAGCCTGCCCTCTGCCTGGAACTCCAGACTCACACCTGACCTCTCCACTTGGATGACTAGAAGGCATCTTAAACTTAACAAGTGCCCAGAAAATTCTTAATTTCCTCCCCAAATCTGTTCCTCCCATAGTCTTGCCCACCTGATTAAAGACAGACTCCATTCTTCCAGCCACAACCGTGTCACTCCCATCTGACAATATTCTGATTTATTTTTCTCCAAAGCACTTATCATTGTCTTTCATATAATATGCCTGCTTGTTTCTTTGTTTCTTGTCTATCTCCCCTTACTAAAAACTAACCTACATGCATACAGGATTATAGTCTCTTTAGTTAATTTCTAGATGCCCACAGCTTGGCACAGAGTAGGTGCTAATTAAAATTTGTTGAATAAATGAAAAAAAATGTGTTCATGGAACTTACATCCTAATACAGTGTGAATAATGGGGAAAGATAAAAAAACAACAACAAAGGAGAAGAATGCCAGATAATATGAAATAAGATAACAGGATAGAAAATCAAAGGTCAGTTGAATTAACCCATGTAGCTATTAGAAATATGCTATTGTCAGGAGGTGGTAATTGTTATAAAGAAAAGTAAGGCAGGGGAAAGTGATGACATTGATGGCACTGGGGAGTGGGTACTATTTTATACAGTACAGTCAAGAAGAGACTCCTTAATGAGGTGACATTTGAGCAGAGAACTGGAAAAAGGAGTGAGCCATGAGATATTGAAGGGAAAAGCATTTCAGCACAGGAAACAGCAGCTGTGACAACACTGACCAACCACGTGTGGAGCAGCCAGGAGGCCTTCACAGCTGAGGAGGGGTAGATGAGGGAAGGGTGGCAGTGAGTGAGCTCAGAAAGGAAACAGGCCAGGCCAGATCATGAGGACCCCACAAGCCTTGATAAGTATTTTGGATTATTTTTTTCTTGAATAAGATGTGAAGCCACTCATTTATTTTAAGCAGATAAATGACTTAAGTTGTTTTAAAGATCACTGTGGCTGCTACTATATAAGGTCTGTACTACAGGCGGGAAAAGGAGTAGCCAGGAGACCACTTAGAAGCTATTGTAGTAATCTTGGCAAGAGGTGACAATAGCTTAAACTAGGATGGTCATGGTACAGTGGTGATAGTAATGGTGGAATCAGATTCTAGACATAATTGGAAGAAGATGCACCAGGCACATGGCAGGAATCATCACACTTAGAAGACATTCAATACCTATTTATCAGATGCATGCGCATAAACTTCTTATTCTCATTACAATAAAATGTTCTTTTTAAATTCAAAAAATCATAAATATCAAAATCAAAAATATCATAGCAATACATCAGCAACAAGAAATTAGAAATACACTTTAAAGTGGTAAAATCCCACTTATAATTGCAATAAAATCTCTAAGCTTCCAATAGGAATACAACCAATGTAAGATTGACATTTATGGAGAAAATTTATTAAAATTTTTAAAGGACATAAAATAACTCCTTTATTTATGATGGATGACTCAATGTATGTTACATATGTGTATTTATATGTATATACATATATAATTTCTAAAAGGTTTACTGTCTGACATTTTATATATAGGTCTTGATTAAATTATAATTTAAGAGTTCTATTGCTCAAAAGACAGTATAAACAGAGTTACAAGAGAAGGTATAATGGACTTGAGGATATGGGGAGGGGGAAGGGTAAGCTGTGACAAAGTGAAAGAGCGGCATGGACATATATACACTACCAAACGTAAGGTAGATAGCTAGTGGGAAGCAGCCTCATAGCACAGGGAGATCAGCTCTGTGCTTTGTGACTGCCTGGAGGGGTGGGATAGGGAGGGTGGGAGGGAGACGCAAAAGGGAGGGGATATGGGAACATATGTATATGTATAACTGATTAAATTTGTTATAAAGCAAAAAAAAAAAAAGTGGTGTTGGAATAATTGCAAAGCCATATGGAAAAGATAAAATTGGATTCATTTCCCACACCATACACCAAGAAAAATTCCATATGGATATGAGATCTAATTATAAAAAATGAAACAATATGAGTACTCAATAAATATATGGGTATATTCTTTTCAGCTTAGGAGCAAGAAAAACTTTCAGGACTATGACTCAAAATTCAAAAACTAAAAAGGAAAAATAGATAAACCTGATAGCATAAAAATAAAGTCTTTATATGGCAAAAGATGTCACAAACAAACTAGAAAGACAAATAGCAAACTGGGAATAAATATCTGCAGCTGATAGCACAGCTCATAAAATGAGTTTCTAAAAATAGAGACTAAAAATCCTATAGAACAATGAGCTATAGAAAGCTACAGGCAATTCATAAACATGGAAAAACAGGTGTCCTTTACCCATATAAAAAATGCTCAACCTCATTCATAATGAGATAAATGCAAGTTCGAATTACAGTAGTATTCCATTTTTCAGTTACTAAGTTGCCAAAAATCCAAAACTTTGAGAGCACACTCTGTTGGTGAGACTGTAAGAAAGTAGGCACTCATTCATTTCTGGTAGAATAAAACAATGATAAAATACCTGCAGAGGGAAATTTGGCAATATCTAGCAAAAGTATGTACTCACTGACCCCTGGCCAATCAATCCTACTTCTAAAAATGTATCCTGAGTTTACACTGGTGAAATTATGAAAGACACTTTTAAAGGCTGTTCATTTTAGTACTATTTACAATAGCAAAAGATTGAAAATCACCCAAGTGTCCGGGAACTGGTTTAATAAACTATGATATAGTCATTCAATGGAGTACTATGCAGCTATAAAAAGGAATGTTGACTATCTCTAACCATAACCATTTTTTCTAGTTTTCTGGTTATTTTCACTAGGATGATAATCCCAGGTGAATTCAAGAAATAATTTTTTTAAGTAATGTGTTATACTGCTACTGAATTTTGTAATATAAACTCATACATACATGTATATGTCTCATTTTCTTAATAAAATGGTAACACATGAAAAAAAAAATCCCCATTTGATTATTTTTCTAAGAAATTTCTTTTCAACAAAATACCAACTCACCGAAACAGACTTTTGAAATACATTGGGTAAAGTAGTTCCTGAACTTTAGGTTAAAAAATTGCACTTTTGAAACACTAAACAAACTGATTGTCCCATAAGACGATTTCCAAAAAGAATTTAGTGTTTCATATGCAAGGACCACATTGACCCTTAAATTTCTAACATTTATCATGGGTGAGTTCAACTGGCCTTTCTTTTTTTTCTGCTATTATCTGTAGCATTCTTCTCCCTTTAACTCCTTCATTACAAAAATAGCTCTTTTCAGATATGTCACTTGCACAAAGAATGTGTGGCTTGAAAGTTATTGATTGGGAAAGCAGACCCTTACTCCTTTTCTTTGCTATGGATCTGAACTCCAAGGAAACGGCTGGTTGTGAAGTTAACTGGCTCAGCATCACCTGAGAAAAGGACAAGCATGTGTGGATGACAGGCAAGAGGTGGTCTGGTGTCATGGGTAGGAGGATGTGCTCTTGGGTCCAAACCCTCATTCCTCCACTGATTCTGGGTGGGACCTTTCACAGGTGACTTTACCTCCCTGTGTCTCAGTTTCAGTTTCCTAGCCTTTAAAATGGAGACAATTACATAGTATCTATATCATGGGTTTGTGGTGAGCCCTGGTTGAGTTAATGCTTACAGAGACCAAAGAACCCACCATTTAGATTCTCAGTAGATGGTAGCTATTTGTTATTATTCATCTATGCTGGTCTGCTGCTCTGTAACTGCCCTGGGGCCAGTCCAAAGAGCCAGATCAGTCTTAGCTCAGAAGGGTTCTTGACTAATGCCTTCTCCTGAGGGATTATAGCTATTTAGCTATCTTCCTATCATTAATTTTTTTTTATTGAAGTAAAGTTGATTTACAATGATTCAGGTATATAACAAAGTGATTCAGTTATATATATATATATATAATTTTTTTAAGAGTCTATTCCATTATAGGCTATTATGAGATATTGAGGGCTTCCCTCGTGGCTCAGTGGTTAAGAATCCACCTGCCAGGGCCTCCCTGGTGGCGCAGTGGTTGAGAGTCCGCCTGCTGATGCAGGGGATACGGGTTCGTGCCCCGGTCTGGGAGGATCCCATATGCCGCGGAGCGGCTGGGCCCGTGAGCCATGGCCGCTGGGCCTGCGCGTCCGGAGCCTGTGCTCCGCAACGGGAGAGGCCACAACAGTGAGAGGCCCACATACCGCAAAAAGAAAAAAAAAAAAAAAAAAAAAAAAAGAATCCACCTGCCAATGCAAGGGACATGGGTTCAAGCCCTGGTCCAGGAAGATCCCACATGCCGCAGAGCAACTAAGCCCGTGCATCACAACTACTGAGCCTGCGCTCTAGAGCCCGCAAGCCACAATTACTGAAGCCCACGCGCCTAGAACCCGTGCTCTGCAACGAGAAGACACCGCAATGAGAAGCCCACACGCTGCAATGAAGAGTAGCCCCTGATCGCCGCAACTAGAGAAAAGCCAGAATGCAGCAACAAAGACCCAACGCAGCCAAAAATAAAATAAATAAAAAATTTAAAAAGGTATTGAATATAGTTCCCTGTGCTATACAGTAGGTCCTTGTTGTTTATCTATTTTATATACAGTAATGTGTATCTGTTAATCTCAGATTTCTAATTTATCCCTCCCCCCTTTCCATTTTGGTAGCCATAAGTTTGTTTTCTGTGTCTGTGAATTTATTCGTTTTGTAAATAAGTTCATTTGTATTATGTTTTTAGGTTTCACATATAAGCAATATCATATGTCTTTGTCAGTCCTGTCATTAAATTTTAATTAAAATAACTTCCCATTTATTAAAGAAATACTCATTGTATGGAAAGCAATAAACTGTGGGCTGTGGAATATTACAGGCCTAGGACTGATTCCTGTCTCCACTCTTACAGATTTTGTGACCTTGGGAAAATCACCTTTTCAGAGCATGGAGCTCTTCAAATAAACAAAACAAAGGTCCCTCTTTCATGGTGCAGTTGTGAGTGTTAAGTGAAATAACATAGTGTCTGACCCTTAGTGAATGCTGGGATAAAGAAAGGGAGCGAATGGGGAGGGAAGGAATGAGAAAGGAAGTAAGGAAGGAAGGGAAGGAGGAAGGAAAAAGAGAAGAAGAGAGGGAAGAAGAGAAGAAACAAGGGTGAGAAAGAAGAAAATAGGAAGGGTGGGTCAAAGACTATTATAGGATAAGATAGTTTGATAAAATCCGTATGGAGGAAAAAGGTTTACTTTAATAAACTGTCAAATACTAGGAAAAATGCTTAGAAACAGGATGCATATTTTTATTTGATAAAGAAAAAGATTCTTTGCCTCTTTTGCAATGCCTTTTCTCTTAAGAGGGATTTTCCTATGTCACTCATGGGATAAACTTGGAAATTTTTTTCATATTTGGGTTTTCTTCATATTTTCTTTGTAGGAACCAATATATATAAAACACATTAAGAATAATAAAAATAATAATTCTTACTGGATGAATGTTTGTCTATTTCTCAACTTAAGCTTTTCATTTTCAAAATTTCCAAAGGATTTATTGCCATAAATTTGAAAAATCACCCTCAGAATTTGAATGTGTTTAAATGTAGTACACCACATGTAAGAACATGCAACATAACACTCAATACGTTTTTTTTTTTAACCTAAAAGTTAAGAAATGCTGTATAACAGAAATACACATATCTTAGGAAAAACTAAAAGAAGAAACTGCCCCAAGCTCAGGCATGGTGGGTATAGTGGTCTCCTAATAAATATTGCAGGACATCCATAGGCTGAATTTCTCCAGATTCAAAGAAAGGTCTATTTATTCACTGTCGGCCCAGCTTCCCTTATTTATTGAAGAGCCAGTCTGTTTTTATCATATTCATGAATCCCTGCAGTCAAATGATAATGAAATGTAATCAGAATGTTGATAGGATGTAAATCCAAGGGCAAGCCTGAAAAACAACCAAATCTCTGGGATGAAAATCTAATCTTATCCCACCAGTTAAACTCCAGTTTTGCATTTGAAGAACAAATGCAAACAGAACTACATAAAAGCTCTCTTATTGATCAGGGGCTGTGAGACCTACTTTATCTGTTTGCATAAGAGCATCACCATTTTGTTCTACCAGGGGAAGCAGTACGACATAGTTAAGAACAAGGGCTGAAAAAAAAAGAAAAAAGATCAAGAGCTGCCTGGTTAGATCTGGGCTCTGAGACTCTGCTGTGTGTTGTTGGACAAGTTACTTTGTGTCTCCTCCATACCTTTTCTTCCTCTGTAAGTTGGAGATACTCATGGTACCCATCTCATACCGTTGTGTAAGAATTAAATAATACCCTAAGCAAGTGGGCAATGCCTGACACATGGGAAGTTCTCAATAAATGTTAGCTATTATTCTCATTCATTTTTCTAAACTGAAATTCACTAGAAAATTCATCATATTAGGGATCAAAACTCACAGTCTCTGAGCATATGGAGAATATGATGACTGATCCATTACCTTATCTTCTAGCCCAGATCCCTTTGGAGAGGGAGTGGGCATTGTGGCTACCTTTTTCTTTTTAGGAATATAAATGATAATGTTGAGCTAAAATAAATGTCACATTTCCACTGTCTCATTTCTTTTTTTCTTTTTCTTTTTTTTTTTTAATATTTATTTATTTGGTTGCCCTGGGTCTTAGTTGCGGCAGGTGGGCTCCTTAGTTGCGGCATGCAAACTCTTAGTTGCAGCATTCATGTGGGATCTAGTTCCCTGACCAAAGATCGAACCCAGGCCCCCTGCATTGGGAGCACAGAGTCTTAATCACTGCGCCACCAGGGAAGTCCCCACTGTCTCATTTCTGAGGAAGAAGCAATTGTTGCAACAGTAATAAGCTCAAGTGGCATCAAAACAGCCCAACTCTTGGTGTGTAAATCTCTCAGCACTTTGAAGCTTGTTCTCCTAGCCAGTGGAGCAATCACCTTGCCTGAGCACGTATTCTCCTTTTATATACAACTTACATGTGTGCCAGATTTTCTCTGTTAACTACTAGTTTTCCCTGCTACAGAAAAAAGCAAGGAGGAAGGTCACTGAGGATGGGTAGAAGAAAGACACAGAAAAGGAAGGCATTGATAATTTATGAAGAGGAGTGCTAGATGCTCACTTAAACTATCTTAAGGGCTTGTATAATGAAGCAAGATCTTTCTGCCGATGAATCCAACAGATACTTCCGGAGGATTATGCTAAAGATTTATGAGACCTCTGTGATACCGGACTTATTTCAGGACAGAGCCTTTTGGAAACAGCCACGTGACCATTCCAAACCCTCCCAGACATTAAGGATAATTTATTCATAAATAAACGAGATAGGCAAACTCTAGCCTAATGGGAACCAGTTGGCAACCTTTCAAGAGCACCAAAGACCAGTGGTTCCCGCCGGTGGGTTCTGCGTTTGGATTGCTTGCCTTAGTTTTATGAGAAGTCAGACTTTGGTAACTGCAAATACGCCCTGCTTCAAAGCTAATTAGATTGGGCAGATCATTCATAAGAAGACAGGCTTATCTGCAAAAGGGCTCTGACATGCAGGACAGAGACTATTCTAGAGCTTTGTCATCATTAGTCGCTCCCACCCCTGGAATGCTAGAAACATGCATTGGAGGAAATGCACTGATGTACTCAGGAAATATTTGTGAATGTGTCAGAACTTTTGCTGGGAATATGTAGGCCAGTGTCATCTATTTCAGGAGGTGACCACCCAGAGAGAGGGAAATTTTACTAAGCCATAGACTAGGTAAAAGCACAAGAATATTTCATCAACATTTTAAAACTTGGGATGATGAAGCTCTCTGCAGGAAATGAAATCACTGATTGATAGCCTAGCTAAAAATGAAAACCCTAGAATAGGCTTCAGAAAAATTATAACATGCCCAGATTGAGGAAAAGTCGTGTTTTTTGTTTTGTTTCATTTTAAGTCAAGAGAAACAAACTGGGGCCAGAATTTCCCATGGTTTCATGTCACAGAGAAACCAGTGAGGTACATATCTTGGCATGGGTCAGGTTTGGAAGGCTTTATTTCTAGGGGAAAAAAAAAAGTGGATCAGGAGAGATCCATTGATAGGTTATTAGTTTACTGTATAAACTGAACCTGTATATCTGTCTGATTTAAAGCTTAATATAATGAACTTAATATAATATATGGTCATCCTGAAATGAATAAAGTCATAGTAATGAAAGAAATACAAAACCACAAATAATCTCAGACCACAGCAATAAAATTCATTAAGCTGTTTCCTTTACCTCCTTTGCAATACCCCTCCCTGCCTAGGACTGCCAGACTTAGCAAATTAAAATATAGGATGGCCAGTTAAATATAAATTTTGGTAACAAATAAACAATTTCTTAGTATGTCCCATGCAATATTTGGCACCTACTGATACTATAAAATTACTTGTTGCTTACCTAAAATTCAAATCTAACTGGGTGTCCAGTGTTTTATCTGGCAAAACTACTTTTGCCCCATCCTAGGAGCTACTCTGCTTTAGCTGATAGTAAAGTTAATTTGCATTCATCAACCCCTAGGTAGAGAGGTTATAAAGTGTCTTTTCACCTGAGTTCCAACACTCACTCTGAGATCTTGGATAATTCATTTCACTTTGCTGAGCCCCAGTCACCACATCTGTAAAATGGGGTGAATAAGAGTTCCTCCTTTGCAGGGCCATTTCGAGGACTATATGAAATGGTTCACGTAAGGGCCGAGCACAGTACCCAGCTCATAGCAAATGCTCAATCAATATTAGCTATTATTGGGCTTCCCTTGTGGTGCAGTGTTTGAGAGTCCGCCTGCCGATGCAGGGGACGCGGGTTCGTGCCCCGGTCCAGGAAGATCCCACATGCGGAGCGGCTGGGCCCGTGAGCCATGGTCGCTGAGCCTGCGCGTCCGGAGCCTGTGCTCTGCAACGGGAGAGGCCGCAACAGTGAGAGGCCCGCGTACCGCAAAAAAAAAAAAAAAAAATTAGCTATTATTGTCAGCAGGAGGACATGATGAATAAATAAAACAGCAGGGAAGAAGTTACCTGAGATCTTTCATTTGCCAGAATATTCCTTATCTATACATATATAAGGAGAGTTATCAATTGTGACTTCATTTATTTGACCTTCACTTTATTTGACACATAGGGAGCAACACATAGGACTAACGATTACCAATAGTGATGCACCATATTATAGTGTACACCAGGGCCTTTCACATCTGATTCCTTGTAATAATACAAAATGCATATTAAAAAAAAAATCAAGGGCTTCCCTGGTGGCCCAGTGGTTGAGAGTCCACCTGCCGATGCAGGGGACATGGGTTTGTGCCCCGGTCGGGGAAGATCCCACGTGCCGTGGAGTGGCTGGGCCCGTGAGCCATGGCCGCTGAGCCTGCGCGTCCGGAGCCTGTGCTCCGCAACGGGAGAGGCCGCGACAGTGAGAGGCCCGCGTACCGCAAAAAATAAATAAATTAAAAAAAAAAAAATCAAGACAGTGATTCTCCAAGAGAGGGTATGGTGAACATTTAGCCAATAGCTAGTCCTGGAGTGCCTCCTAACCCCCACTGTCATCCCCCTTTGAGATCCACCACTCTAAATAGTTTCAAGGACTAAAAAAGTCTGCCATAAAAGAGTTCCTTTGGCAAGGAAGCAAATTTAGAACAATCTTTATGTATGTACCCAACGTAGAAAGGACTTCTGGTCCCAAATGTGTCTTTTTGTCCAGAGCCCCTGCACAAACAATCCTCTATGTCGTCATCGGCAAATACAAAGGACAACTGGTCAGCGCTGCTGGCAACAGGAGGTCCTCAGCAGAAGAGCTTTTTAAAGGCAGCTCGCAAAGAAAGCTGTAACCTGTGGCCTCTATTCACCACCGGAAGAGTCTAAATGCTTTTCCCCTTTTGTAACAGAGAACATCTGCCATTCCAGGAGAACAATCCTCCTCCCAGCAGTAAGTTTTACGTACAGAGGCAACATCCTCTTTTTATGTGGCTCTCTCATGTCCTTGGTTAGGAAATGTGCCCCTTTCAAACGGTTTTACAGCCAGAACCCCCAACTTGCCTAACTGGTACCCATCCTGCTTCTTGCCTAAGCACGAGTGAAAAAGATTGTATATGTGGTTAAATTAATTAAACAAGGAGGTCATTAGACAGAGGTGGCTCTACTGCCATGGAGACCCCCAACAGCAAACCAAAATTTAAGCTGTTATTGCCTCAAGGTTACAAAATCAAAACACTAAGGAGAAACAATACAAACGGCCAGTGAGGCTTTACGTTACAGCCAATTGCTTACTTTCCTTTCCTTGCTTCCACCTTCTCTCTATAAAAGTCTCTCCCCAGCTCCTGTGGGCAGAGTGCTACTAACCACTTCCGGTTTGGTGCTGCCTGATTTGAATGAGTTTTTGTTCAAATACACTCTTAAAATTCTTACTATGGCTCAGTTTATCTTTTAACAATGTAAATAAGTACAAGACTTCTTTCTGAGAAAAAATCCAAGGTGTGTACTAGAATGTTCTGTGCTCCTTTTTGCAAATAGTTTTTAGTCTCTGTATATAAAACAAGAGGGTAAGGTAAAGACAGCATTTTGGGACTTAGTTGGTATATTTGATTAAGATGGCAGCCAAATCACATTATTTCAGCCCAAGAGATATTTCTTTTTTTTTTTTTTTTTTTGCGGTACGCGGGCCTCTCACTGTTGTGACCTCTCCCGCCACGGAGCACAGGCTCCGGACGCGCAGGCTCAGCGGCCATGGCTCACGGGACCAGCCGCTCCGCGGCATGTGGGATCCTCCCGGACTGGGACACAAACCCGTATCCCCCACATCGGCAGGCGGACTCCCAACCACTGCGCCACCAGAGAAGCCCGAGATATTTCTTTTAACATGTATCTTTGTACTTTTAACACGGATTGATGTAGTTCTGTACAGTCATTAAATAAACACAATTCAAGAAAACAATGCAGATCCAAACAGGTGCAGTTGGTGGCTCCAGCTGAATAAAGGCAAGACACTTCCAGGATGTCAGCACTGGGCAGTTTACTCCTCAGAAGAAAGGATGCTCTGTGACCAGCAAATTCCTTTAAGATCTAGTATGTAGCAGCTTCCTAGGAACTTTATTTTGGAAATATAAAGTTCTTAAAAGCATGTAAAATGACTGCCTTTCTAGTTTGCCCTGTCCACAGGTTATTAAAATACTAGGTTGAGGTTTAGCCATCTTACTTGCTTTTTACTCTTAATAGGATATATTTAAAATCCCCTTGAGAAGACAGCTAGATATTATTGCATATAAACTGTGACACTGAAGTGGTTGCCAGCAGCTGAAGGGAGGAGGGGAATGGAGAGTTAGTATTTCATGGGGACAGAGTTACAGTTTGGGATAATGAAAAAGTCCTGGAGATGGATGGTGGTAATGGCTGCAGAACAATACGAATGACATAATGCTACTTAAAAATGGTTAAAAGTGTGATTTTTGTTATGTATATTTTACCACAATAAAAAATATAACACTGATAGGTTAATAACAATGATAAAAACAAAAAAGCTGAGATTGAGGGGAAAATAATCAGACAGAAAAGAGAGAGAGAGAAAGAAAAGAAAGGGAAAGAAATGGAAAGAAAAGAGACTGATGAGACACTCCTACCCCCTCCCAGGGCAGTGGTTGGGGGATGGCAGTGATCCTAAAGGGGACAAGTGAACTGAGCCCCCTTCCCCCATCATCAAGAAGAGGGTCCCTCACTCAGAAAACATTGACTACACATTTGCAATAAGAGAATAACAGAATGTACCCTGTACCCTCTTGCACATAAAGGAAACCAAGCCATTGAAAAATGAACTGCATACAAATGGCCAATAAGCAGATGAAAATATACTCAGCATCACTAGCCAACAGGGAAACGCACATCTGAAGCACAATGAAATGCCACTTGACACCCACTAGGATGGTTATAATCAAAACACAGACAATAGCAAGCATTGATAAGATGTGGAAAAATCAGAACCCTCATCCACTGCTGGTGGGAGTGTAACATGGTACAGCTACTTTGGAAAACAATCTGACAGTTCTTCAAACAGTTAAACACAGATTTACCACATGACCCAGCAATTCCACTCCTAGGTTCATATCCACGACAAAAGAAAACATGCATCCACACAAAGACTTGTGCGTGAATATTCGTAACAGAATTATCCATAAGAGCCAAAACGGGGAAACAACCTAAAAGTCCATCAACTTGTGAATGGACTAGAAAACAAAGCAAAACTCTGGTATATCCATGAAATGAAATACTACTCAGTATTAAAAGAAATGAAATAATAATAGAGGCTACAACATGGATGAATCTGAAAAACACCATGCTAAGCAAAAGAAGCCAGACACAAAAGACCATACGTTGTATGATTCCACTTACATTAAATGTCCGTAACAGGCAAACCTATAGAGACAAAGTAGTGCTTGGGATTGGGGGTTAAGTGGAGACAAATTAATAGGACATAATAGGGATCTTATTGGAGTGACGAAAATGTTATTAAACTGAATTACGGTGATGGTTGGTAAATTTACTAGAAATTATTGTACACTTAAATGTGTGAACTTTATGTTATGTAAATTATGTACCTCAATTATGTTTAGAAAAAAAAGGAATGGTGAGGGCTTCCCTGGTGGCGCAGTGCTTGAGAGTCCGCCTGCCGATGCAGGGGACACGGGTTCGTGCCCCGGTCCGGGAACATTCCACATGCTGCGGAGCGGCTGGGCACGTGAGCCATGGCCGCTGAGCCTGCGCGTTGGAGCCTGTGCTCCGCAACGGGAGAGGCCACAACAGTGAGAGGCTCGCGTACCGCCAAAAAAAAAAAAAAGATTCTATGACAGAGAATAAAAAGAATAGATAAACAACAAGACCTACTCTATAGCACAGGGAACTATACTTAATATCTTGTAATAACCTATAATGGAAGAGAATTTGAAAAAGAACATATAGATATAGATACCCGAATCACTTTTCTGCACACGTGAAACTAACACAACACTGTAAATCAACTACATTTCAAAAAAAAGAAAGAAAAGAAAGCATAAAGAGAGGCACAAGAGACAGACCCTCCGGTGAGAACACAGGAAGTAGGTTTGAGGAAAGGCCAGTGGTCCCCCTTAACTGCAGTCTAGACAGACACTGCCTTCGTTTCTTCCTTCATATATTTGTTCATGCAACAACAGTTGACAATTGCACATGACAGGCTACACACTTGGTCAGGAGCTGGGATGCAGGTCCTCACAGAGACGACATTCCCGCAGGGGAGACCGGATCTCATGCAAGGATGCTGATGGTTATTTACGTGCCTGGCTCTGCAGGAGAAGCACTAGGGCCTTTGAGAGTACGTGACAATACTGGTCAGAAAGGCCTAATATTTGAGCCAAAGACTTAAATATAAATAGGGGTTAGCTGGGCTGGGAGAGAGAGGGAGGAAGAGGAAGAGGAAGGAAGCCTTGAATAAAAGCCATGGGGTTTTAAAACACATAGCACCTGCCTAAGACAATCTCTGTCTAGACTGCAGTTACGGGGGAACACTGGCCTTTCCTCAAATCTACTTACTCCCTGTGTTCTCACGTGAGGGTCTGTCTCTTGTGCTTCTCCCTTATGCTACTTTCTTTTCTTTCTTTACTTATTTACTTACTTACTTACTTACTTATTTATTTATGGCTGCGTTGGGTCTTCGTTGCTTTGCGGTGAGCAGGGGCTACTCCTTGTTGCAGTGCGCGGGCTTCTCATTCTGGTGGCTTCTTTTGTGGAGCACGGGCTCTAGGCGCGCGGCCTTCAGTAGTTGTGGCTCGTGGGCTCTAGTGCGCAGGTTCAGTAGTTGTGGCTCACGGGCTTAGTTGCTCCGTGGCATGTGGGATCTTCCCGGACTAGGGATCTAACCCGTCCCCTGCATTGTCAGACGGATTCTTAACCACTGCGCCACCAGGGAAGCCCTGGCTTGCCCTTTTTAAAAGATCATTCTGGTTACAAGTAGGCTGGGTGCAGAGGGCAAGAATAGGTCCAGAGACAGGCATGATGGAAGATGGGGCTAGAGATGAAATTGCAGTTCTGAGCATTAGTCGGTGTGTAAAAGAAACAGAACCAAAGGGTTTTGAACAGGGAGTCCCCAAGTCCTTTCTCAGACCAGCTGGACAACCAGAGAGCCAAGGGCAGCGGTAGGGCTCCTGTGGCCACACCCCTTACTGCTTTAGTGGTATGCTAGACAACATTTTCCCAAACTGACCCCCAAAATCACCAGCACTTGCTAAAAATGCTAATTCTCAAACCCAGATCCTCTGGATCTGAATTTTGAAAGGAGAAGCCTGGGAAGCTATATTATTTTAAAATACTGCTGCAGATGATTCTCATGGTCAGGAAAGTTTTAGAAAATATTGATCCATACTTTAAAAAAAATCAATATCTAGACAAGCAGCAAAACAGATTAAAATATAATATAGAAGCTATCCCCAAATATGACTACACTTTTCTTCTAGTGAATTGTGATTCAGGCTGAAAAAGGTTAATGGTTCTTTCAAAGCAAGAAAAGGTAAAAACAACTTGTAAAAGCTGAGCGTAGTATAATAAGAAAATAGTGATGAATGTGTGTAATATTGGCTTTCAGCCTCTATGGTATTGGCACTGTAGGTATAATTCTTGGGTAGATCCGAGCATATTGGTTTCCTAGGGCTACTGTAACAAATTACCACAAACTCGGTGGCTTACAACAACAAAAACTTATTCTCTCACAATTCTAGAGGCCAGAAATCCAAAATCAAGGTACTGGCAGGGCACTGCTTCCTCTGAAGTCTCTAGGGAAGAATACTTCCTTGCCTCTTCCAGCTTCTGGTGTTCTTTGGCTTGGGCTATATGGAACTCCAACCCCTGCCTCTGTCTCTTCTTGTGGCCTTCATCTCTGTGTTACCTCTTCTTCTGTCTCTTATAAGGACATGTGTCATTGGACTTAGGTCCTACCTGGTTAATCCAGGATGATCTCACCTCAAGATACTTAATTACATCTGCAAAGACCTCTTTTCCAAATAAGGCCATAGTCACAGGTACCAGGGTTTAGGACTCGGACACATGGTTTTGCGGGGAAGGAAAGGATTCACAATTCAACCTACTACATAGTGATTTTAAATTGTTGAGCAGGCCTACATGATACTCCTACCTGTATAAGTGTATTTAGAGGGTGTTTTTAACATAAATGCTCTTAGTTCAACATTCCTCAGAATGACAGAAGTTCGTTTATAAATGAATTCATTCATCTGAGTCATGTATATTTTTAGAAGCATGACTCTATCATTTCAAAATAAGACATGGTATTAAAAAGCTACATATAGTAGACAAAACCATATTCAGACAACTGACATCACAAAAAAATGTGCCTTTTTCAGAAAGAAAATTTCTAACCACGAAGAAAGGTACATCTATCTCAAGAAGAGTAACAGGGAGGAAACCAAAGTATTTTAGTGGTTTCTGCTGATATTCCCCTTAGGAAATGTCAATGAATCAAGTTTTATTGTAATTAATGTTTTAACAGAATATTTTGCTTTCCCAGGCCAAAAAACAGGAGTAGCTGATATTACAAGGATATATGAAGTAGCTAGTAGAAACAGGAATAGCTGTAGAGGCATGAATATATGATGAGGAATCTGTAGTTAATTTATGAACATCAGGCACTTATAGACACAGAAAAAGATAATACTTTAAGATAGACACAGGGGGCTTCCCTGGTGGCGCAGTGGTTGAGAGTCTGCCTGCTGATGCAGGGGACATGGGTTCGTGCCCCGGTTCGGGAAGATCCCACATGCCGTGGAGCGGCTGGGCCCGTGAGCCATGGCCGCTGAGCCATGGCTGCTGAGCCTGTGCATCCGGAGCCTGTGCTCCGCAACGGAAGAGGCCACAACGGTGAGAGGCCCATGTACCGAAAAAAAAGAAAAAAAGATAGACACAGGGCAGGATGGATACATAAAGCAGTGTGGGGTGGGAAACAGCATGGTACCAAAGGAAAAAAATTGATAATTGCTGCATAATTGGGAAACCTAACAGAAAAGATCTAAACAGAAGTGTTTCCCTAAATTACATCCACCTAGAGGTTTCAAAAATCATTTATTGAGAAGAGACTGGCATTAATAGAGTAACTTAATAATATTTGTAGGAATTTATTGCAGTAGTAAATATATTTGTATTTTGCTTAACTTTTTAAAGTATATAGTGTTCTTTCTTCTGAGTGGGTTCAGTTCTTATGAACTAAAAATCCTCTGTTCTTATAAAACATTCCCAGGTAGTCAATAAAAGAAGACAGAAAGAGAGGTTGAGAATGACATCAAAATTGAATAGACCCAAATATAACTTTAGCCAAGATCCTGGTGCCAAAGAGCAGCACACTGATTAAATAGTAACCTTATAAAATGGGACTTAAGCAAAACTTGTTTGTATCAGAATACACCATTTGCTTTTATATAACAAACTCTGCAGGTACACTAGCAACACATCTCAGAAACTAATTCTTAAAATGATGACAGATTGTAAAATAGCACATCAAAATCCATCAAATTCTACTATCAGCATCCACCCCTCTCTATCCAACATGGCCAAAGATTTCTCAAACTTTGCAAACTTTGCACGAATAGCCAGCAAAACACCAATACATCATTGCAATATATATCATTGTCTTGTAAATTCTGCTAACATAATTACAAGCAAACTTGTAGCACGGGCTAATTATTATTTAGATTAGTTGACTCTTTTAACCAATCAAGCTACTTTCCCATCTTATAATACATTTCACTGTGGTATGTTTGCTTTCTCTAACATCTTTAATACAGATAACACAAGTTCAGCCATCACATTACAAAGGAAAGCTTGAATAAATTCATTCTGTATATTCTTTTGTACAACCTCTAATAAAAAACCCAGGAGTGAAATCACTCTAGTGATATCTCAATATAAAAATGGACATTACTTTTTGTTTTTCCAAGAAAACTTCATAAGTAGCATTTATTTAAATTCTAATCATTCAAGCAAAAATGTTAGAAAGCCCTCCCACCCCCAGCCTTTGTTAAGTGAAACATAAACAGAATTCCAAGAGAGGAGGACCATTCCTTTGTGTCTATTCCAGTAATATAAGGGAAGTAGTTATGTCTGATACATTTTGCTACAGATTCCTTAATCTAGGCAATGATTACTAATTCATGCATTTAATTTGAACAGTGATAATTAGGTTGATTTCCAGATGACCCATTTTGTAAACCTTTGGCCATTAGCATTCCAGGCAGAGTGGGCCATGTGCTGCCTTCCTGCTAACATCAGTGGAAATCTTGAGTCAAGATCAAAGCTACTTTATGCCTCTCTGACCTTTGTTCACAATGCTCAGTGGGGCCTGGGTTTCTCAGCTCAGAATTTTCATATTTGCTTCACTGTCCCCACAGGGTTACCACTTACAAACAATCTACATGTAGATATTCACATAAGATCCTACAACCGGTCCATTGGAAATCACAAGTCTTGGATTCTAGTTTTCAGGTGGTTTCCTAATCTGGATCCAAATTTCAGCAAATCTTATTCTGGTTGGCTCACTGAGGCTTCAGTGAACAGAGAGAGAACCCCAGTGGGGTGAGGGGCAGTGCTCATTTTGCCCCCAGAAATCTGCCATACACTCACTTTCCTCTAGAGATGCACTTTGAGAATCACACTGGAGAAAGGATGCCTTACCTTGACAGTCATGTCTGCGCTGGATGTGTCTGTGGCTTTCGAGGTTATCTCATCTCCTGTTAGCAGCACACTCTCCCACCCAACTCCTGAAAAAGAAAAATCGAAATGGTGTCATTTGAGCCAAGTGCGTTCAGCTGGTGTAGAGAGATGCTTCACTGTTTTGCAGCTTCCAAGCCCATGTGACTTGAAAGGAAACCAATGATAATCCATAGTTTAACCGCCTGGCAGTTACCAGGAGAGCTTCCTTTCAGAAGTGTGGTCAGTCAGCACCTCTTGTTTTTATCTAATCTCCAAGTTTGGAGTCATTATCTAAATCCTGTATTTTATAAATAGTGCTATTCCTAGTTCAGAGTGGAGAAGAGGTTAAAATGAACTCCTCCAGAATCCAGGCCTCATACTGAGGTCTTATTTGGAGCTTAAAGTGACCCCCATAACACAGAAATCTGCACATCTGAATCTAATTCAACATCCAATAGAAATGACCCCAGATTATTCACTGTCCTAGATTCTACACAGCTGCTGGAAATAACAGACTTTACACTCACTTTTAAAATCTATATATATTTCTCCCCAAGTCTTAATGCATGTTAGCTCCTTTTTTCTTACGCTGTCAGACAGGCTCCAAGTGTGGACATCTGGCAAGATACAAGGTTTTGCTCTCTCCAACCTCAACAAAAGAGATCAGGGGCTGGTGTTTGGAAATACCCATGATCACAATACAGTAAAACTACACTAATTTAGATGCAATTATGTGTGTGAATGGAGGTGGAATGGTCTGTAATAGTGAAAAGTTTGAAGTAATGACAAGTATATTTTTAAAAAACAATATTGCAAGTAAAGTCATCTTAAAAGCTAAGAAGGTAATACTTAGCAGAGTTTCTCAGGGTCCACTTTAATAGGCAGATACAAATTTTATAATTGGTATAATAACTGCCTATTGGGATATGAGCACTCATAGCTTAAAGTATTGAAAAGATTGTTTCCTTAAACAGACTAAAACTGTGTAATATTAATTTACATTATTGATTTTCTTGAATAATTTTCTCTAAGGGTAACTTGAGGGCAATATTCATGCCAGATCTGTGTGTATCACCCAAATTCCAAATTTCAACTGTCTAGCATTATGTTAAATGAGGACTGGCACATTTTCCTGTTTGCCACATAGTAAATATTTTAGGCTCTGAGGTCAGACCACTTCTGTTGCAGCTTCTCAAGCTGCCATTATAGAGGAAAGCAGCCAAGATAACATAAAAACAAATGGACATAGCTGGGTTCCAATAAAACTTTACTTACAAAAACAGGCGCTGGGCTGTTTTGGCTCATGAGATGTGCTTTACCAGCCTCTGTGCTAAATCAAGAAACCAGAGATGTGTCCAGGAAAGATTGTGATACTTCAGCATTTTTCTAAGGATCAACTGGACAAATCAGGTGGTGAAACTATAACAACTGTTTGCAATTACATGACACTTTAAACTAATATGAGATTAATTAAATGTTAATACATTAACACTGGTTGCATTGCCTCTTTTTATATTCTGAATCTTTGAGAGCCTCATTTCACAGGAAATATGCACAATGGATTACTCAAGATCCATGGGCTATAATTTATTGCAAAGTACAAATAATTGTCTCTCACTGGGTTGTAAAAATTGGGTCAGAGAAGTTTGATGACTTGCCCTACAATTTCCTCTCCGGGAGGTTGTGGGCTTTGTCTTAAATGCACGTTTCTGGGAAAGAAATCTTTGCTCCCACATGAATAGATTATTTCCCGGCCACATCTTGCATTTAACTAAAGTCCCTCCTGCTTTAAGCCACTGTTGGTGCCTGTTGGATCTGGCTGGCAGAGACATACAGATGTTGGGCATGATGGACAAATATATGATATTTAATTATGGAATACTTTGAATTATTGTTCAGCAAATATTCGGTCCCCTTCTCTCCCACTGTGGGAGAAACTGTCTTCCCTGTCCTACTGATGTTTGCTTTGACCAATGGGATTTTAGTGGATATCATGCAAGCAAAGGTTTGAAATGGGTTTGTGTGGTGATGTTTGCCCTCTTGCACTTCTGCTCTAGCATGAGAAGGACATGTCCCAGTTGGCCTGCAAGGAAATGAGAGTCATGGGGAGCAGACTTGGACCCAATCCACACCTTGCAGCTAAGCCAAGTGTAGATCAGCCAACCCCTAGCCCAACTGCATACGCATGACAATAAAAGTGACTGAGTTTGGGGATGATTTGTCAAGCAACATTATTGTAACATTATTGTAATTATTTCATTATTGTATTATAACAAAAATCATAGATGAAAATCATTTTGGATAAAGTATTTCATTTTTAACTATGCAAATATAATTCCCTTTGTTGCATAAAATTCATTTACAAGTATTAATTCCCATCTCTCTATATATATTATATCCCACTTTGGGAAGAATCTCTTCTCTGCTATAATCATTCCTTTCATAAGCAATACTATCTTTATGAAAGGATATATGGCCACAAGAAAGAGCTATGAGATATAAATATATATGTATTCTCAGAATTTTAGCCTGAAATCAAGAAACCACTTCAGAATTCATGGCAAGAGTGACAGAAAATAGATATAACATTTCAACTTAAAAATGTTATTAATCCTGATAATAAGTTGTGAGGACAGAAGAATGTTATTTTAAAAGAGAGAAGCAAAATTCCTTCCAGGTAGAAAGCTGTTTTTGGAGAACAAAGCAACTTTACGAGCCATTTGAGTATGAAAAGGTGGAAGGAAAAGAAAAATGGAAGAGGTCCATTTAGAAGAAGGAGAGTAGCTGAAAAATGTTGGAACAAGAGTTGGCAGTAAGAAATTCCCAGGGGGTGATAAAAAGAACTTTTGAGAACAGTGATGTTTTAAAAATCAATCTTAAATTATTCATCGTGCTGTGTCAGGATGTAATTCTCCCCTTACTCTCATACCTTCAGAGAATATCTGTCTTACACCATTGTCTTCTATTGGTGTTGCTGGCTGGAAATTAATAAGGTCCCACATTTGGACCTCAGGGTAGAGAGAAGAGAGCAGCCAGCTGTACATGGGAGCTCCCTGCAAAAGTGGAGTCTGAGAGGGACATGATAATAAGACTCTTGGAGAGGGTACTAGACCCGCACACCACACCTGATAGGGCTACGGGTCAATTTTCTTTGATAACCAATGTACAAGAGATCCTCCCATTTTGAAGACTTGAAGATGCAAGATGACTGACATGTCTTTATTGAATGATGCTTAAACATGTAAAAAAGCCACTTCCATTTCTAAAATAGTGATTGCACCACACGTGGGTAGGGGAGATTGCTTGTTTGAGATTCCTTCAGTGCTAGGATTTTATCAACAACTTTGAATGTTGATTTTATCAACATATATATATATAATTTGATACATAATATAGAATATATATATTTCACATATATTTCTACCTACTCTACTTTCAAATAACCACTTTTATATCCCCCCTCTCCCTTTGCTCAACCTCTTATTTATAACTCTTTGGAGAAACTATATTTTATATTATTTCTACAATCCCTAGCAATACTACTATATATATATATATATATATATATATATATATATTTTTTTTTTTTTTTTTTTTTTTTTTTTTTTGCGGTACGTGGGCCTCTCACTGTTGTGGCCTCTCCCATTGCAGAGCACAGGCTCTGGACGTGCAGGCTCAGCGGCCATGGCTCACGGGCCTAGCCGCTCCGCGGCATGTGGGATCTTCCTGGATCGGGGCACGAACCTGTGTCCCCTGCATCGGCAGGCAGACTCTCAACCACTGCGCCACCAGGGAAGCCCCCTATTTTAATTATATTTTTAAAACACTGGATCAAACCTTCAGGAAAAAATAACTTCTCTCTCCCAGAAGAAAATAAGTTTGCATTTCCCTGTAGTGGAAAAACTGAGACCCGTCTACTTGTAGCTGAGGGATGCTTATGAATATTCCATCAGGGACAGTTTTATAAAGATCTTGCAGGAATAAATCAAATCCACCATGAATTTGTCGCTGTTGCTTTTTATATACCTCCTTACTTAGCTGCACAGTCAGATAAATACATCCATTTGCCCAAGCTTCCAGTTCCCTGGTGCCCACATCCCTGGGTCTCTGTTCCCAGGGCACACTCTGCTGATTGGCTTGGCCACTCTCTCTACTGATTTCTGTTGGGAATAATATGTGTGTGGTTGACAGGGCAGTGCAAGCAAAAGGAAGGAGGCTGGGCTCAACCCTGGCTGGAGAAGCCAGGGGCATACCTGAGGACCAGCAAGGAGAGGGTTTGAGTTGGTAGCAGGTAGCCACGAGGTCTTGAGCAGAGTAAACTATAGACAAGATGGTTCTGTGTGTTTGAACAAAGGGAGACAGGACTAGACTGAACCGTGGAGAGGGCGAGCAAGCTAAGGAGGCTTGGTGGGGAAGCAACTGATGGCATCCCAATAAACACTGGGTGACTTCCTTAGTTCTGATCCTGGCTAGTACTAAAAATAAATAAAAATTAAGGGTCCAAGGCTTAGAGGGAGAGGGTAGAACTGCATGGGAGGGTGCTAGTTGTACCCAGACCCCCTGGAATCACCATGTGTCACGAGGTGAAAGCAGATTAAGAGAGGAAGGCAGGTCAGCGTGGACTCTTATGTGCAAGAGAATGGACCTTTGCTCTAGCCCATCTGTCCACACAGATTTTAGATAGATTGTTGGACAAAGTGGGTGGCCAAGGTGGTCACTCGTGCTGTTCACCAAATGCTCCTGGTTCCTTCCTCTCATGGACACATAACAGGATTTCACCTCCTGGCCCCCTCAGAGTTGGGGAGGTCATGTGAGTAGCTCTGGCTGATGAGTGTGGGCAGCAGTAGCATTGATCACTTCCAGCCGGAGCATTTAACTGCTGATGCAGGACCCTCCAGAGTACCCTTCCCCTCCACCACGGTGAATGGCAATGTTCTAGACAGTGGCGATTCTACTGGCCTAAGGCCCAGCCGAGAGGGTAACACAAAGCACAGACACAGTCAGCCCACAATGGCCATGTAACATGAATGAGAACTAAACCTTTATTATTTTAAGCCAAAGGATTGGGGCTGTTTATTACAGTAGCATAACATAGCCCAGCCTTAGGAAAGGAAGAAGCCCTTCCAGACCCGCCATCCCCATCAGCCTCCAGTTCCCATTACAGAGAGTTCTTTGGACAAATCTGTATCTATCCTCTAAATAAATTCTACCATTTAAATATCGTCTCCTCAACCAGGTTCTAATCGCCCATACTTTCTACTTCCTTGGGGGTCACTCTCTGATTCCACTGTGCCCCAGTGCTTATTGCACAGGTCAGTTGCAGCTCATGAAGGATTTAGGTTCTAAAGACAAAAGGCACAAACCTGCATGATCAAAACTGCCCTAGAGATATTCCAGCTCTGTCATATCATGTGCTTATGGGAATCAAGATTCTCAGTATAGAAAAAGATACAGGGCTTCCCTGGTGGCGCAGTGGTTGAGAGTCCGCCTGCCGATGCAGGGGACACGGGTTCGTGCCCCGGTCCGGGAAGATCCCACATGCCGCGGAGCGGCTGGGCCCGTGAGCCATGGCCGCTGAGCCTGCGCGTCCGGAGCCTGTGCTCCGCAGCGGGAGAGGCCACAACAGTGAGAGGCCCGTGTACCGAAAAAAAAAGAAAAAGAAAAAGATACAGATGTAATATAGAAAAAGTTCAGTAAAGCCATGTATTTGAATTGGAAATACCAGAATAAACACATGAGATGACTTACATTTAAAAATTAGGGACTTCCCTGGTGACGCAGTAGTTATGAATCCGCCTGCCAATACAGGGGACACGGGTTCGAGCCCTGGTCTGGGAAGATCCCACATGCCGCGGAGCAACTAAGCCCATGCGCCACAACTACTGAGCCTGTGTGCCGCAACTACTGAAGCCCATGAGCCTAGAGCCCTGCTCCACAACAAGAGAAGCCACCACAATGAGAAGCCCACATGCAGCAACGAAGCCCCAACAGCCACAAATAAATAAAAAATAATAAAAATTAAAATTAGGGCTTCCCTGGTAGCGCAGTGGTTGAGAGTCTGCCTGCCAATGCAGGGGACATGGGTTCGTGCCCCAGTCCGGGAGGATCCCACATGCCGCGGAGCGGCTGGGCCTGTGAGCCATGGCTGCTGAACCTGCGTGTCCAGAGCCTGTGCTCCACAATGGGAGAGGCCACAGCGGTGAGAGGCCCGCGTACCGCACACACACACACAAAAAATTAAAACTAAATGTGTGTATGGATACACGTTAAAAAAAAAAAAAAAACTGCCCTTGAAAATTCCTCAAATCTCCGATACTGTCCAATTAGCACCGTACTTCAGAAAGCCCAGCAGAGCCACTTTTGCTCCAGCTTTGGAACAGACCATTTCTCCTGTTAAGTACCAGATGATGCTGTTGGCTTGTACTAAGGATCATATTGTACAAAAAAATACAGATCTTGAAACTAGGATTTCTCTGTGTTTGAAGATGCTCAGAATATGAGAGATAGAAGGAGCTGAGACTGACAGCAGGAACAGCAGAAGAATACCTCCCTTGTCATCCTCCCACTGGGGTGTATGATTGAGAGTGCTTTTAGCCAAAGGTAATCAAAAGCCTATTTAATAAAGGCTTAAACAACAGAGGATAGACTGGCTCATGTCACAAGAAGTCCCAAGGTAGTTTGGTACCAGAGGTGGTTAATTCAATGGCTCCATGGCCTCACGGCCTTAGTTTGACCTCTTTGCAATGCTTTTGACTTTCCTCTGGGGTCCCAAGATGGATACAGCAGTTCCATGTGTCATGAAAACATCCAGAAGCACAAGAAGGGAGGAGTTAATATGCCTTCCACAAAAGCACCCTCCTCACACACCCAAGCCGACCCCCAAAGTCTCACTGGTCAGAAACAGAGCATAAGTCTATTCCTAACCCAATCATGGAAAAAGGGAATGGAATTATCAAAATTGGCTTGGAGCTAATTAATCAAGATTTACCCTCTGGGTCGGTGAGGGTCTCAGCCTTCTCTGAGCACATGGCCACCTGGAGGATAAACAGAGGAACAAAACAAGATCTCAGCAGGCAAAAAAGAAGGGGACAGGTTGATGGCTGTCAGACAAGCCCCAGTAGGGTCTGTCACAAGAGGACGTGCACACAGATTGGAATAGCAGGCAGGATCCCTGACAGTTTTAAAATGTCTATTTTTCTTCTTCCTCTCATTATTTTAGTTAGAAATACACAGTCGAATTCGTATAAGTACAATACACAGATGATGCCGGGACTCAGCCCTGCCTTCCAGGGCCAGCTCCTCAGGGTGACGGTGTCTTAGCCCGGGAGTGACGTTTCCACCTCCTCTCTCCGCTGTGAACTCAGCCCTGATCATTAGCCCCGCTTATTGGGCCTGAGCAGGGAAAGCCTTTCAGTGTGGCTGTCTGACGGCATTTGCTCGTCCATGCTGCCTTAGAGGGCCCTTATCAACTAGCTTGTAAGCACCTATGGGCAGGGAGTGGGCCTGATACCCAGTTAGTCTCCCCCAGTGGCTGTTAAATGAGCAGCGTTGGTTCAAGGCAGCCAGGTTCGAGGGGTAGGAGCTTCAGGGTGGGGCCTGGGTAATAGCAGAGAGTGCTCAAAGGAGAAAAGAGAAACACAAAAGCGCTGGTAATGAGATAGGCTGGGACCTGGGACCTTAACCAGAGCGCTCGCACCAGGACAGACATCTCCTCCGGCAACAGAATACAAAGAAATGATAAGCAACAAAAAATAACTGCATGCATGTGCAGTTGGGGCAATTACGAACAAGAAGATACAGAAAGGCCACGAACCAACAGCCATTTCTGAGGTGCCTGGAGCAAACACAGGGTACTGTGCATGATCCCTGCACACAGCACCACCAAGGGGGTGGGCAGACCACCTAAGCCTTGCCTCCTGCCCAATCCAGGGACCTGCCCCTGTTGTTACCCTATTTAAGGACCCAAGCACCTCCTCTCAGGGAGTGAGCAAAGGCACCTGTTTCTTGTTTTTGCTCCCTCATGCAGCACGAGTCCCAATAAAGCCTTGCCTGCTATTCTCATCTGGCCTCTAATCAATTTCTATCGATGAAAGAGTCCAGGGGCCTGGGTTGGTAACAGTAACAGTCCCACTTTTGAACTGATTCACTCTAGATGCTGAAGAAACAGACTGTGATTGGTCCTTTTCCCCAGAGCCAGGCAAGACCTGGTGGCTCTAGACACTTGCCATCAAACCACTGGAGGTGCAGTCACCGGACATAAAACATCTGGGTGGTGAGACCCTGTGTACCTTGAAGACGGGGCTGTCCCTTCACCGGCCACACCCCCATGCCCACCTCAGTCCTCCGTCAGCACAGTGAGGGCTGGCACATCATGGGGGGTCCTTAAATATTTCCCTAACTGAATGGGAGTTGGAAGGGGCCTTGAGGCTGCCTGTGCTTCTTTCTTATCAGACAGAAGGTTCTGTCATCTGATGAGTGCTCCCCAGCCTCCACATGGCCATTTCCTGGTCACCTTCCTCACCACTTCACAAGGTCATGCTGCTTGGGCAGCTGGAATGGACCATTTTAAGAAGAGCTGAGCCACAAACAGGTTGGGGAGAAAAGGTCCCAGATGATGCCCTGCATAGCCTGGCTAAAGGCAAGAACAGAGGACACAGTGGAGGGGCCATGGCTGGGAGTGGACCTTTTGTTCACTGGCACCTTGGTGGAGATTCTCAGGTGCTTCCAAACTTCTTGCCCATCCTGGCTATTCTCTTCTTCATCATCACATCTCTGCCTCAGCCCTCATCGGTGCATTGACCTAGAAACAGCCACAGAACTACAAAGAAGTCTGGAGCCCAGGCTTTCATGTTTCAGTGAGAAAACCAAGGGCCTGAGATGCAAAAGCATGTGTCAAGGGCCCACAGAAAGTAGCTGCTAAGCTGGGTCTGACAGAGACAAGATTGCCTGATTTCCTAGACGAGGGTTCTTCCTGGGGCCCAAATTATATCAACCCCATTTTACAGACAAAAGATAGACCCATTGTGAAAATTTCATTGATCACAATGAAAAGAAAGGGGTGGGCTTCCCTGGTGGCGCAGTGGCTGAGAGTCCGCCTGCCGATGCAGGGCACACAGGTTCGTGCCCCAGTCCGGGAAGATCCCACATGCCGCGGAGCAGCTAGGCCCGTGAGCCACGGCCGCTGAGCCTGCGCGTCCGGAGCCTGTGCTCCGCAACGGGAGAGGCCACAACAGTGAGAGGCCCGCGTACCGCAAAAAAAAAAAAAAAAAAAAAAAGAAAGGGGTTAGGGCCTGGGTCCCCCTGTGTCTAAACTCTCTTCCTCATCCAAGTCTTGGAATGGAGACTTGGCTAGACACTTTTCTTCCTTTTAATCGCCTTTCGCTCCCTTTGGATTTGAACAATCTCAATTTGTTCTTGGAGGAGTTCTCAGCACGGTGGTCATTAAAACCTAGCGGAATTTCAGAACAATGATTTGCCTCTCAACACTTGGCTTTGGGAAACCCCACCCAAGGACTAGCTGATGGGACTTGCTTCCTCTGGATGGGAAGCCCCACCCAGGCGCTTGGAGGCGTAGGGCAGGATGTGACCCCACCCCGGCTCACCCCACTCCACGTGGTGGCTCATCCTTGTCTCTGAGCCCCAACTTTCTCTTCCCTGGGATGGATGTAAAGACCAGGCCTTGGGGCCTCGAGAAGCAGTGGTGGCAGGGGCACTTCTCCCTCTCTTGGCTCCTGTTCCTGAGGAGAGCTCATCGGGGGAAAAAGAGAAGTCCACCATTTGGACGAGTTACTGGAAATAACTCGAAATAATCCATTATTTCCATAACTGGAGATAATCCATTTCCTCAACCCTGAGGCCGGTGGACCCCCTCCCCCACCTACACTTCCTTGAATAAGGGAAGTTTGTCTGGGTGTCTCTCAGGGCAGATGTTTGGGGAGCTCAAAGGCGCACAAAAATAAAACCTCAATGTCTTGCCCAGTGTGCCCATGTCCTCTCCACTCCATTGCTCTCCCCACCAACATGGCCACGACAATACCAATCATGACAGCAAAACTGTACTGAGGATGTGCTATGGATCAAGGACTAGGTCTTCATGGGTATCATCTCATTCAATCCTCACACAATACAGGTACATGAGGCAGGTACAATAGTATCCCCACTTTACAGAGGAGAAAACTGAGGCTTAGAAAACTTAAAACTGAACTAGCAAGTGATGGAACCAAGATTTAATCCAAGCACTCTGACTTCAGAGGCTATCTGCCTAATCAGTACAATTTACTGCCACCCAAAAGAGCTTACTACCATCCCAAAGATTGTATTTCTTTTGTTTTCAGAGATAGGGGGACAGGAAGCTTGAGGACATATTGAAAAAAAACAAGATTTGCTGAGGGGAAGTTTTCTTCCTGGAGGTTCCCATTCAAGATGGTTTCTGAGCTCATGAAGAGCAGATCAAATAAAGGCTTTGTGGTGGGGTCCCCGGAGAGATATAGAGCCACGGCTGGCCCTGAACCCAACCCAGTGCAATTCAGCAAACGTTTACTAGGGGTTTATAGGGCCTCTCTGTGGCAGCAATGATGCGGCAGCTCTCCCTTCACACAGGAAGAGCTCCAAGGCACGGCCCTGTGGGATCCCACGACAGTCTAGCTCTGCAGAGGCTGACCTGCGCAGCAGAACCTTAGAAAGATGGATGAGGATTAAGACTATGAAAGGACCTAGTACCTATGAGCTCCACCTTGGGTTTAGACACCCCACAGAAACCCTGAGACAAACTTGGGGTGCTCTCAGAGGCAAGCATGCAGAGAAGTGGAAACTGATAGCACCCTGGGCTGGAAAATAGTTTGCTGACTTTCTCCCTGTAAGCATGGGTTAGGAAGGTGTAACAACAACAACAATAACAACAATAATAATAGCAGCTATTATTTCTTAAGTTCTTGTTATGTGTTCTCCGTTGTGCTATATTTAACATATATTATCTCACCAACAGTCAAAAATCCCACATGAAGTAGGCCCTATTTTTTTGTTTGTTTGTTTGTTTTGCGGTACGTGGGCCTCTCACTGTTGTGGCCTCTCCCGTTGCAGAGCACAGGCTCCGGACGTGCTGGCTCAGCGGCCATGGCTCACGGGCCCAGCTGCTCCGCAGCATGTGGGATCTTCCCGGACTGGGGCATGAACCCGTGTCCCCTGCATCGGCAGGCAGGCGGACTCTCAACCACTGCGCCACCAGGGAATCCCAGTAGGCCCTATTTTTAATCTTCATTTTCTAGACAGCAAAAACGAAGCTTAGAGAGGTAAGTAATTTGCCCAAGAACACACAAATAAGGAGCAGATTTGGGATGTGGATAAAGCTCACGCTACATTAGGCTATTGCTAATCACTTCTGATCACTAAGGTACCCACAATTAGAAGGCAAGAAGGAACACCCCTCTTGAGATTGAGACAATAGGTATACACATGTACCTGCCCACTACGTGCATACACTTTTATGTACACACATGTACATGTCCACACACAGACACCTGTGTGCACGCTTGTGTGTGCACCTGCAGACCCACATATGTACAAGTGCATCACCCATGCACACACCCATCATGGCTGTATTTGGGTGTGAAGCTGTAACAACTTTTCAGCTACAACCTGCTGTACGCTCGGGAGTCTTGGGCCTCCCTTTAAGAAGAAAAGAGCCTTTCTCGGTCACAGCATATGAGAGTAGATGGGAAACTGGGTGTTTCACCTCCTGCTCGATTCTCCAAGGTGCATTTTAAGCATCCTTCTGTATATGAAGGGGGAGGCAGATTCCAAAAGCACGAAAATTAGAGCAAAAAAGGATCACGGTTGTGTGGAAAATGAGTTTTAGAAGACCCTGGAGGCCCAAGCCAATTTTGAAAATGGTTTGTTTTGGCCTGCCCGAGCCAGTCCTCAGAAATTAAAGCCTTTTTAGGCAACCATGCCCCTTGCAGCAAACACAAGGCTCCCTACTCAGAGGTTAGAGAACTAACAGCTTAAAGCCTGGTTTACTCTCAAGTTAATCTGCAGATATTACCATTCGGGGGGCTCCCCCTCCATGTCCAATAAAGGATTCTGTTATAGTCTCCACAGCATCCCAATTATTAGATTTGCCAGCCTGATTTTACTAGGCTGGAAAGATATTTGATATATAGCCCTTAAACATGTGATCTAAAATTAAATAATTAAATAACACAACATTGTAAATCAAGTATACTTCAATAAAATTAAAAAAATAATAAATAAAACTGGCAAGAGGGTGAAAAAAATTAAATAAAAATCCAAGCCACCATCTTGGATCCAGTTCCCATGCAAGGGAGATGCATTGACCTATTAATGATTAAAACAGCAGGTAGTGACGTGGACATCTTTAGGGTCGTTGGGCTCTTTGGAGGGTCAATCACCCAGCTGGCATGCTGTGACTTTCCCTCTCTTGGCTGTGCCATGGACCGAAGGCACAGTGGACAGCATGGCCCTTGGGGACATGAAGAAGCTGGGCTCTGCCAAGCTTTCCCACCTGACGCCCCCTCCCCAGCCTCACTGCCACTGTACCAGTTCAGGCTTCCAGAGGTCTCCCAACTCAGATCTGTCTTCCGTATCATCACCGCTATCATTTTTCAGAAATGTAACTGTGGTTCCATCCCTTCCAACCTTGACCTCCTTCCTTGCATTTCCACTCTGTGCCAGGCACTGTGCTTGGGCTGGGGAGACCCAGATGGGAAGACCCAGTCCAGGCCCTCAGGAAGCTGGTCGTCTGGGAGGAGGTTTTCTCTGGGCAATCTGATTTCCAGCATCACTCTGTCCCCTCACTGTATGGGGCCTCCTCTGGCTGTGAGGCCCGGATGTTGTATTTCCGCCCTGAGTTCTAGGCGTCCTGCCAGTGCCTCCTCTCCTTCCCTTGGGGCGGGGGTGGGGAGCTGTGGTGGTGCCAGGTGACCCCTGAGAGCTCACTCAGCCATTCAGAAAACCCACCTGAATCAAGTAGAAGTATATAGGGGAGAATATTTTTAGAAAAGCCTCTGGAAAGTTCAGAAAGGTTCTTAGGGTCATCATCAGTCCAGAAGTTACAAATGGTGGCCATTCTAGCTTGTAGGCATGCTTTGTCGAGTCTGCAAGGCTCTGTTGTTGCTTTAAATGATTTAGTTGCCAAGATTTAAAATTCATGAGAATTTACGTGAACATCCCAACAAATATCTAGTTTCTCCTGAAAAAAATGAGAAGATTTGGCAAAACTAGGCCCAGTAGCCACCACGCTACATGGTAGCAACTGTCAAGATCTATGTATTGATAACTACCTTTATACATGAGATTTACCTGCTCTGAGGCCTCAGTCTCCACCACTCTCTATTGTTTTATTTGTGGGTTGACAACACACTAATGTTACCTGTCTGGCCCTTAATGGCATCTGAGTTTGCCATCCAGTCTGGTTTAATTCCCACAATGTCCCTCATGAGGAGGCTGAGTAAAGTTGTGAACTAATCCCATTTCAAATTCTTTTTTTTTTTAATTGATGTCTAGTTGATTTACAATGTTGTGTTAGTTTCAGGTATACAGCAAAGTGATTCAGTTACGCTTGGGAGTGCACACACACACACACACACACACACATAGAGTTATTCTTTTTCGGATTATTTTCCATTATAGGTTATTACAAGATTTTGAATATAGCTCCTTGTGATACACAGTGGGTCCTTCAGAGTTTTTTCGAAGAAGATTTTTTTGAAGTAGATTGAGTTTAAACCATCAGTTGAAAAAATCGATTTGGCCAGAGCTGGTTAGTAACTTATTACTGAACTGTCAGGAGAACCACATGACCATGGCAAGTTATTGCGCCACTCTAAGCCTTAGTTCTCTTTACCTCACAGGGTTTTTTTTTGTTTTGTTATATTTTTGTTGTTGTTGTTGTTTTTTGGCTGCACAGCATGTGGGATCTTAGTTCCCTGACCAGGGATCAAACCCATGCTCCTTGCATTGGAAGTGCAGAGTCCTAACCACTGGACTGGGAATTCCCGAAACCTCATAGGGTTTTGCTGTGGATTAAATGAGCTAATACGTGTAATTCCTCGGCTCACTGCCAGGAGGAGAGCAAGCACTCAATATATGTTAGTTATTACTATCATTGTTTTTATTCTGTGATGTCATAATGGCTTCCCTTTTAAATAAATGGCTTCTAGGAATATACAGCAGCGCAGATTGTGGCTAAGAAAAGTGTTGCCAGGAGAAATAGCAGATACCCAGATCTAAATCAAGGCTTCCGAAGTCTTTATATGGCTGGGGTCATAATTATCACTCCTGCTGGCTTGCTCAGTTAACTTAATTTTTTTCTACAAATACCAGTGATGATTTGGTCCCTTCCTTGCCCCACCCCCCGATTATCATAGCTCTTAACTAGAAATTACTTTACCTACATGGGAATTTCTGTAGAAATGGGATTTTAGCAGATCTGTGGGCCTGCAGGTGGGGAGTCAGCTAGTCTGGTGTTATGGGCTGAACTGTGTTCCCCCAAATTCACTATTTTGAAGCCCTAAGTCCTAGTTCCTTAGAATGTGATTGTATTTGGAGTTAGGGTCTTTAAGGAGATTAAGTGAAAATGAGGCTGTCTGAGTGGGCCCTAATCCAATCTGACTGGTGTTCTTCTAAGAAGAGGGTATTTGGACACACAGAGAGACACCATGGGCGCACACAGAGAAGACAGTCCCTGCAAGCCAAGCAGAGAGGTCTCAGAAGAAACCCAACCTGCTGACACCTTGATCTTGGACTTCTAGCTTCCAGAACTGTGAGAGAATACATTTCTGCTGTTTAGGCAGCCCTGGCAAATGAATCCACTTGGGTAACAGAGGGTCAGGGCACGAACCAGGAGAGCCCCTGATTCGCGGCTGAGGGGTGTGGAGCAGTGGGCAACTCCCAGAACCAGGTCCACTGCAGGGCTTGGGATCAGAGAGGAGGAGCAAGACCTGTGACGCAGGATGGGAAGCAGGAGGCGGTCAGGATGGATTCCAGAGACACGGCCAAAGCCCTTGGCTAGGCCGTTAAATGCTCTTAGCAGGTTGTTTGTGCATGTGTGTGTATGAGGGTGGTGGTTTGTTTAAAGAGTTTGAGTCTGAACTGCCACAGGGCTGAACGTGCTAAAGGCAGAAGGAAGAGCTCTCAATTAATTTTTATATTGTTTTTTTATAAGCCTGTGTTGTTTTCAATTCAAGAGTGCTTGTGTGGCTGGAGACAAACAAGCCTGATGTTTCTCAAGTTTAAAAACCCATTTGGGAGTTTGGCTTGATCCACTACAGAAGTCTGGAAGCTAAAACACAGATAACTGTTTGACCAGACCTTTGGGAGGCATCCATAATGCTGCATCAGAGTATTTATATCCTGAAGTCTCCTTTCATTATCATGGGCAAATTTATCTACTGCTTTCCTGGACACAGATGAACATTTTTAAAGTATCCACAACTCAAAATGACACAGCCTCACTCTGGTGATTTGATATATGGTGGGGACAAAATTATTAGTGTTTGTTCCTCCCTTCTCCCCTCCCCTCCGCTGCTACAAGGAATCCAGTGTTGGCTGGCTCCATTTCTCTTCCTTTCTTGCCCTTAAAGGAGAGATCAGTATTTGCCAGCTCAGTAGCTGGGCATTTATAATTCAGAATTGGGGAAATAAGTAGAAAGAGACAAGCTGGAGAGGCATGAGGAAAAGGGAAAGGAAAACCAAAAGACAGATGTTAAGCTGCCTAGATTTTAGATAGATAGATTAATAGATAGATGGAGGGATGAATAGATGGATAGATAGATAGGTAGATAGATAGAATAGAAAAATGGATGGATGGATGGATGATGGATAGATAGATAGATGAATAGATAGATGGATGGATGGATAGATGGATGGATGGATAGATAGATGAATAGATAGATGAATAGATAGATGGATGGATGGATAGATGGATGGACAGGTAAAATCTAGGCAGCTTAGCATGTCTTTTGGTTTTTGCTTCCCTTTTTTCCCCTGCCTCTCCAGCTTGTCTCTTCCTACTTATTTTCCCAATATCTATCTATCTACCTATCTATCATCTATCAAAAGATACCAGTGGGGCTTTCCTGGTGGCGCAGTGGTTGAGAGTCCACCTGCCGATGCACGGGACACAGGTTCGTGACCCATGGAGCGGCTGGGCCCGTGAGCCATGGCTGCTGAGCCTGCGTGTCCAGAGCCAACAGTGAGAGGCCCGCATACCACAAAAAAAAAAAAAAAAAAAAAAAAAAAGACACCAGTGGTTTGAGGGAGGGAATGGAGGAATCATAGTGGACATTGTTGTTTTGTCCTCTCCAACACTGATTCCCTCTTATTATGTTAATATCACCCCAATTTCCCTTTGGGGATGCTATCGTCCTCCATTCCTAGGCTGTGTGACTCCAGTGGGGCTACCTCCATTCCTCAGCTTCCTTCTTCAGGAGGTGAGCAGAGTCCCAATGATGAGTTTAGGGGGAGCATGTGACAAATGCAAGGGGACAGGGTTGGCCCAATGAGAGACAGCCCTGGGATTCCCCTTAGAATGCTGAAAAGGAGGAACTTTCCCAATGAGTTTGCTAAACTGCTAAGATTCAGCTTGGGGGTATGGGTGGCCATATACGGAAAAAGCTTTCCAGAAAACGAAGCCAGCAGAGAGGAAAGCAAAGCTGAGAAATGGAGTCCAAGTCAAAAGAACGACTCCTGGACTTTGTGATTTTTGAGAAAATAGAATCTTTTCTTGGAAACTACTTTGAAGTAGGATTCTGTCATGTACGACTCAAAGAGTGCTGACTAAAACAGAGACTCAGAGAGAAGCAGCTGCAGGGGATGGAAAAAGGGATCGCTACTGATGTTCTTCGAGAATTAAAAGTAAAGACTGGAATCCTTTTGAATGATATTTGGAAGCTGGACTGGGTCTCTGTGCACGTGACCTTTCACCAAGACCAGATCAAGGTGGTCGCCGGACTTAGTACAGCCCTTTACGACAGGACTGGTAGAAGTAGGAAATGCCAGGGTTGGAAGAAGATACTAGAAGCCATCTAGTTCTGTTCTCTATTCAGTGCTGAAATCTCCCTAAGCATCTTGACAAACAACTTGCTCTGATTCTATTTGCACACTTCCAGGGATAAAGAACTTACTCCCACCGAGCTAGCTTGTTATAGGTTGGATTGTGCTCTCGCCAAAATATGTTGAAGTCTTAGCCCCCAACATGTCCCAATATGACCTTATATATGAAATAGGGCCTTTGAAGACATAACCAAGTTAGAATGAGTCACTGGGCTGGGCCCTAATCCAATGTGACTGATGTCCTTACAAGAAAAGAGACGTGGGCTTCCCTGGTGGCGCGGTGGTGAAGAATCCGCCTGCCAGTGCAGGGGACACAGATTTGAGCCCTGGTCCGGGAAGATCCCACATGCCACAGAGCAACTAAGCCCGTGTGCCACAACTACTGAGCCTGAGCTCTAGAGCCCTCAAGCCACAACTACTGAGCCTGCGTGCCACAACTACTGAAGCCCTTGTGCCTAGAGCCCGTGCTCTGCAACAAGAGAAGCCACTGCAATGAGAAGCCTGTGCACTGCAACAAAGAGTAGCCAAAGCTTGCTGCAACTAGAGAAAAGCCCGCGCATAGCAATGAAGACCCAACACAGCCAAAATAAGTAAATAAATAAATTAATTAAATTTAAAAAAAAGAAAGAAAGAAAAGAGAGACACAGAGAAGAAGGCCAGATGAAGATGGAGACAGAGACTAGAGTGATGCAGCCACAAACTGAGGAATGCCTGGGGCCACCAGAAGCTGGGAGAGGCCAGGAAGGATCTACCCCTAAAGACATCAGGGACAGCAAAGCCTTGACAACACCTTGATTTTGGACTTATAGCCTCCAGCACCATGAGAGAATACATTTCAACCCAGGAAAAAGACAGGGTTGTTTTAAGCCACCCAGTTTGTGGTATTTTGTTATAGCAGACTTAGGAAATGAATACACAGCTCATTCCATTTTTAGCAAGTTTCATGTCAGAATGTACTTCTTGATATTGAGCTAAAATTTAACTCTATACAACTACTGGCCACAGTTCAGTTTTCTGGGGTCAAACACGTGTCTATTTTTTCCTCTACGAAACAAGGTATATTCTAGGCTGTGATTAGGTCCCAACTGAGACGTCTCTTCATTTATGTTTCTAGGCCATTCACAACCTGGTGCCTCTCAGAGCCTGGTATGGGTAAACCTTCCAGTCATTTGCTGTTTTTCAGTGGTCACCACCTATATAATTCAAGCCATCCTCAGTGTCTTCTTCGAGATGTGAGCTAAAAAGGCTTTGGGTTGGACTACAAACCACTACTAGGGGTGGCAGTTGCTACTTCTGAGAATCCTACAAAGTGACACCTTTTCATTCATAATTTTAAATAAATATGGTGATGGTTAGCACTATAATGAAAAGCTGTTGGAGGAGAAAGCAAAATCATGAAACATAGAGAGAAGGTTATCAAAAGGCAGCATTTAAAATATATCCTGGTTTACAAAAAAAAAAAGAATGAAATAATGCCAACTGCAGCAACATCGATGGACCTAGAGATTATCATACTAAGTGAAGTCAGTAGACAGAGAAAGATGAGTAACATATGATATCACTGAATATAAAAAATGATACAAATAAACTTATTTACAAAACAGAAATAGACTCACAGACACAGAGAACAAACTTACGGTTACCGAAAGAAAAAGGGCAGGGAGGGGAGAGAAGAATAAATTAGAAGTTTGGGACTAACATATATACACTACTATGTATAAAATAGGTAAACAACAAGGACCTACTCTATAGCACAGGGAACTCTACTCAATATCTTGTAATAACGGATAATGGAAAAGAATATGAAAAAGAATAGTATAACTGAATCACTGAATAGTATAACTGTATAACTGAATCACTGCTGTACACTTGAAACTAATACATTATAAATTAACTATACTTCATCAAAAAGAGTCATGTACCAAAATGTTCATTGCAGCTCTATTTACAATAGCCAGGAGATGGAAGCAATCTAAGTGTCCATCATCGGATGAATGGATAAAGATGTGGCACATATATACAATGGAATATTACTCAGCCATAAAAAGAAATGAAATTCAGTTATTTGTAGTGAGGTGGATGGACCTAGAGTCTGTCATACAGAGTGAAGTAAGTCAGAAAGAGAAAAACAAATACCGTATGCTAACACATATATATGGAATCTAAGGGAAAAAAAATAGGTCATGAAGAACCTAGGGGTAAGACGGGAATAAAGACACACATCTACTAGAGAACAGACTTGAGGATATGGGGAGGGGGAAGGGTAAGCTGTGACAAAGTGAGAGAGTTGCATGGACATATATACACTACCAAACGTAAAATAGATAGCTAGTGGGAAGCAGCTGCATAGCACAGAGAGATCAGCTCGGTGCTTTGTGACCACCTAGAAGGGTGGGATAGGGAGGGTGGGAGGGAGGGAGATGCAAGAGGGAAGAGATATGGGAACATATGTATATGTATAACTGATTCACTTTGTTATAAAGCAGAAACTAACACACCATTGTAAAGCAATTATACCCCAATAAAGATGTTAAAAAAAAACAAAAACAAAAAACTATATTACAATTAAAAAACGAAGAAAAAAAATTAACTATACTTCAATTTAAAACAATTGTTTTTAAATGCTGGCTTTTTTCTCAACCAGGGATGCAGGGATGTTTCCCTCCGAGCCCGGTACTCCCCCCTCCCCACTGCAGTTAGAATGGTAGAGAAGGAGGAACTGCCCTCAGGTAGCCCGTACCCCTGGGCCTTAATCTAGAGGAAGTTCCCACTAGACAAGATAAAGGCTTACATTCATGGAAAACAGGTTACTCAGCCCTGAGAAAAAATTTGGAAAATAGAAAGCCTCTCAACATCATCTTCTTATTTTTTCTCCAAGAGTAAAAATATTACCACAGAATTACAGGATTTTAGGCACCTGATCACACATGAACAAAAAGGCAAGGTGTTCTGACAAATGGGCCAGTTTCTGGCAATGTCACTGGCTCTGTGTCTCTAACATAGTTCTGGCAATGTCCCACACCCAAATGACGTGTAGCCTTGCTGACGCCTCTTGGGGTAAAGGGAAGCTGCCTTTGTCCTAATTCACCAGCTTCCTTTACTTTTGCTTTGATGGAGGGTTAAATTTGGAGGGCCATTTTAAAGGTAGCTCTTGCAGCTTGGATGACTAAAGATCTGAAGAGCCGGTTCTGGACTTTCCCCGTGGCCCATCTTTAGATCGGGGTCACTGTGGGGTCGCTTATGAGAAGTGCTTTAACAACACCACATAGAAATAAGTCTGTGCACCGGGCCATCCACTGGTGGCCACACACAGAGGGGCAACCCTCTGCATCTCTGAATGAACTTCTTTCAGCCAAACCATAAGGAAACCAGTTCAGCAGCAGTGAGCATGAGAAGTTTGTTTCTCCCTAAATTCTTATACCATCCTGGTATAAGAAGAATTTAGGAAGTAACCAAATTTCCCCCCTTCTGTGGATGTGTAGGCAAACAATTCTTAACGGAAATGGCAGTTCAGCATTTAGATTAGGATGGGGATCTTTGGAGACAGATTAAAATATGATCTATGCACCCACATGGCCAGGGGTGAAGGAGGCAGCCAGCTCTGGCAACTTACAACTTAGATGGAACAAGAAAGGATGGACCGAGTCTAGCTCGGAGAAGCTTGCAGGGTTTCTCTGGGCCAATGTCCATACAGCAGCTGAGACTGGGGCAGGATAGAGCTCTCTGTCTCCTCATCTGTCATCTCTGATAGGAGTAAGCACCCCTGCGAAGGGTCTCTTCCTTGAATAACGTATTGAAAATAACCTATTTGGAGTGGTAAATACTAGAGAAAAAGCTGTTGTTGTTTTGGTTAGGGTCCTCCGCTCTGAAGGATGTGAGTATTCAAGGCAAATGCAACTGTGGGGGCAGAATTACAAAGAGTAATGACATGAAACAAGACTGACTTACCAGCTGGCCCACAAGCGAGAGGGACTTCTGAGTAGCCCTGAGTGCAACTAGAGAGGAAAAGTGAGAAACTGACTGCAGCAACCCTCTGGGGTTGGAGAATATTTATGACAAGCTGCAGTAGATGGTCCCTGCTGCTTGCCTTTCCATCACTGGGCCAGGATGACAGGATGGCACGACTTGAGGTTTGGATAAAGGGAGAGTCTGCTAAGAGAGAGCCACCTGGCACTTTGCAAAGAGGCGTCCTTTTCGCTCCAGACTCATCTATCCTTCAATCCCAAAGTACCTAGCTTTGGCAATGAAACGCCCCCCAACACACTTTTTCATCCTTTTCTTTTTCCCATTTTTTTCTTCTTCCTTTTTTTAAACTTTAACACCTTACAAAGAAGACTTTAGCAATATAGGGTTACTTAGTAGATATGGTCTCTGACTCAAAAATCATATAGGGATCATGAGTGGTGGCAAATGCCCTTGAGCAATTACTATATAAAATGATTGGTACCATTTTTTTTTAGATTCCATATATATGTGTTAGCATATGGTATTTGTTTTTCTCTTTCTGACTTACTTCACTCTGTATGACAGACTCTAGGTCCATCCACCTCACTACAAATAACTCAATTTTGTTCCTTTTTATGGCTGAGTAATATTCCATTGTATATATGTGCCACATCTTCTTTATCTATTCATCTGGCTGATTCACTTTGGAGTATAACAGAAACTAACACAGTATTGTGAAGCAATTATATGCCAATAAATATCTATTTTTAAAAAAAGGAAAAGAAAAAGAACATTTAGAAATAAAAATACATAAAAAGAAAAAAATTGATTGGGTTGGGGTTTTCAAATTCACTCAATGTGAAACACTGAAGAAAATGAAAACAGACCAACTCATCCTAGAGACTGCATATCCCTTGGTTATCATTCAAGAAACAGACATTAAAACTATATTTATTATATAACTACCTTTCAGATTTATGATAATTAGTGAAAGTGATAGAAACTTAGCTTTATCCAGGAATGAGCACACTTAGACTTTGCAGGTTGCTGCTGTAAAGTGGTATTCTAATCTAAAATACGCATAAGGGAAGTGTAACAGAAACTATCCTTCCCCTGTAGAACAGAGCACATCCAGTCCAGGTAAGCTGCTGTCCTCCACGTGGCCCTGTGTTTCACTAAATCAATCATAGACATCCTATGCTCCTTGCCAGTGACTGGTATAGGAAAGGCACTTGCCAAAAAAATATGGAATGAACAATGAAACAGAAGCCTGATAGGGATCTTTGGGAAATATTTCCTTGCTCTTTAAAAGAGACACAGTTGAAAGAAACTTCCCTCTCTTCTTCCATTGAACACTGTCAGATGTATGAGGGCTGGTGATGCCTAGACTGTGGCAGCCATTTTGTGACCATGAGAACAGCAGGTAGATGACAGAGATGACCCCCTCAGGATGGAAGAACAGAAACATGGAAGTAAGCTGAGCCCTTGAGGATGTCATCGTGCTGTGAAATTAAATCACTCCAGGCAGGACCACAACAGGAGTTCTTATTGTGGGCAGTTATATCGTTTCCCTATTATTTAAGCCAACTGAGATAAAATTTTCTGTTACTTGTAGCAAAAGCACTCCAGGAAGCTAATAGATTGTTTGTATTCTTTGACATAATAATTCATTTTGGACAAGATATATCAAAGTTCTGACCAAAAGATTAAATATTTTTTATCCCAAGATAGAAAATGCAGTGACATGTGTACATGAAAAATCACATTATGAAAAAGAAAAGCAGATATAAAAGGGTATATGCACAATCCTAACAATGTAAATATGCACATGGCTTCTACCAAAGATCAGAAGAAAATCCAACTTCATAGTGATAGCTTATCAGTAAATGTTCACTAGATTCTGTTTCTATAAATTATTACTCCAGTTGAAATCTTTATTTTAAAGTCTGTGAGAAAGGAGACTGCATCAGATCCCAAATAGGAACTTTTGCACAAAATAAATGGCAAAGAAAGGTCTATTAAGGAGGAGTGGCATGTGTTTTAGGAAATGTTTCTACAACAAGTCATTCCAAGTCAGTGATTTGGAGCTTTCTCCCTTGATGTAATTACACATTAAAATAACCCAAATGTATGAAAGATTTTTCCAAAAAATGTCAAACACACAGACTTCAAAGAAGAGAAAGGGTAGGATTATAAAGCAGTGAGGAAAGAAGACAGGAAAAACAGTGCGGGAAACGGTCACCATCTCTTACACAATGAATTTCTGAAAATATGTCATAAGCACAGCCTGAGGCATGCTTTAATTGGCACAAACACAAGGGAAATAGAAAATCTAAGTCGGAGAGGCTGTCACAGTGAGAAAACTGTCTGCATCTGCCTGAACAACAGAGAAAACGTTGGGTAGGGAAAAACCGGACATAAAGGAAACCTATCAAATTCATATCAGATGGAAAGGCTATTGGCATATTTTTGTAGTGGGCAGTTACAGAGCTTTATTTTTGGAATTCCTCTCTTACGAGCCACCACTGAAACTGAGTTCGGTTATTCATAGTACTGACAACTAAATCAAGACAGATCAGAAAATCAAGGCCAAGCAAATTACTGTCATATTGGGAAGTTCGCCATGAACTGCAGAAAAATAATTCAAGAAAACACAAGTACATTTCATCGAATGCACTTCCCTCCCCTCCAGCCCCCTACAAGCTTTCACACAGCATCCTGTCATTCAGTCTCTCAAACATTGACTCAAGGAACACATTATGTCAACGCCTTATTAAACATTAGCTTTCTTTTTATTTTGAACTGTACCTTAAGATTGTTTTCAGATCTGGGTTTTGGTGCAGGGATCAGATTTCTTTTGAATTTGATGAGGTATTACCAGTTGAAGCCAGTTTAATGGGTAAAAGAATTGTCAGGTTGTGCAGTTAGAATAATAATAATAAAAAAACTCAGATTTTAAAAGACAATTAAGTATATTTTACATAGAGGAGAAAATGCATACATACATTCCACCTCATTATAGATAGCAAATGTTTAGTGTAGGAATAGTCTACGGTTGTGCCCTGTTTTCTAAAAAGTTAATATACTAAATATCCAAAGTTGCAAAGCATGCATTTTTTTAATTCTAAAAGGAGCCATCTTGTATTGTCCTTAAAAGGTCAGTTTTCTATGGAAATAGACCTTTGCCATAATTACACATATAAGGAGATTTTCAGGAATATATTTGTGACTTAAAGACCCAATTAAGAGACCGACATACTTCACTACACTAATTTCTTTTAGCCACCCCAAATAGTATGATTAAAAATAGAGGATTAAGGATCTCAGAGTGAACAGAGAATTTAGCTCCAAAAAATGGTCAAGACTGACAAGAAGGATGAAGTCATATAAATAGTAGATGAATTTTTAGTATCCCATCAGAACTATCTCTTCTTAAATGATTCTTCACCTTGATACTGAAAAAAGATATAAACTAGGGTGATTTATTCAATAAATTCATATCTCAATACTCGTTTTCTGAATAAACAATTTCCTAGATGCCACCAGCCACTCTGAGTCACAGTTTTAAACTGAAATACCTTGTGGAAGATACATCCAGAGAGCCTGGCCTCAGACCAAACTGTGAGTCTCCCAGTAACAAGGGTGTTTCCTGGTCTCTGGTCTCTGACCGTCACACCACAGGGTTCTGATTGGTCCCTAGATGCACTGTAAGGCACAGGTGAGACCCATAAGAAGATCAGAGCCCACAGTATGCTCTCAGCAAAATGGGCAGAGTTGGAAGTTGAAATAAAGGCATCCATACAATGGAATATTATGCAGATATGTGTGTGTGTGTGTGTGTGTGTGTGTGTGTAAGTTCACATGTACTGACATGGAAAACTCTCCAGAATATGTTAAGTGAAAGAAAAAAAGGTGCAAAATACTGTATGTAGTATCATACTTTTGCTGTAAAAAAGGGAAGGGAGTGGAAATACAGCTTTGAATTTTATTATATTTGCATATAGGAACACACTGATAAAAATCTACTAAAAGTGGTTCCTTTTTGGGGGTGACAGAGGAAGGAACAGGAAACATGCATTCAAAATAAGACATCCCAAGGGGTACCTTTGTATAATATTTTGATTTTGAATCACGTGAATTTTTCAGGTAGTAAAAAACAATTCATTCGATAAGAAACAAACTCAGCAACACTCTTCCCATATTGCAGTCTGTGGTGATAAATCGTTAAAATATTCTAAGCCTGATTTTCCTAGTTTGTAAGCTATTTCAAATGCTGTTTTATACACGGGATACTTTGAGGGCCACTGAATTAGATTCAAGAATGTTCTCAGAATCAAAATGGCCGTTCCCTACTCACACTGGCGCTGGCCTTGGGCATTTTAACAGCCACCTGCTTACATGCCTGTTCTAACAGAATCGACTCTTAACAGATAATCAATTAAGGCAAAAGGACCTCACTGAAGCACACAGCAAGATAGCTGTGAATATCTGCCACTGCCAAAAAACAAATCCAGGCAGCCATGGAAGAACCTTCTAAGCTGCATTTACATCATTTGGATCTTGTATTTTGCCATCTTACTTACATTTTGCGATGTTGGTTTCCATTTCTGCACGTCACCCGAAATTTTTTGTGGGATTCGGGCATTAAGAAAATAAGAACAGGGCTTCCCTGGTGGCGCAGTGGTTGAGAGTCCGCCTGCCGATGCAGGGGACGCGGGTTCGTGCCCCGGTCCGGGAAGATCCCACATACCGCGGAGCGGCTGGGCCCGTGAGCCATAGCCGCTGAGCCTGAGCGTCCGGAGCCTGTGCTCCGCAATGGGAGGGGCCACAACAGTGAGAGGCCCGCGTACCGCAAAAAAAAAGAACGGACAGATGGAGCGAAGAGGAAGGGAGAGAAGGGAGAAGGGAGAAAAAGATGAGAAAACATGAATAGCGAGAACAGTGAGAGGGGAGAGATGGCACAGAAAACGTAGGGTGGGTAGAGGAGAACCGAGAGGGAAAGGGCTTCTATTTTGTATTATGTATTAACAAAAGCCAAGTCATTCACCAGGTGTTCAGAACCATGAACATATTTTGTCAAAGAAACAAATTTAGGTTCCCAGGCTAGCCCACAAAAGCCTGTTGAACTTGAACGTGGCTAGCCTGAGAGCAGGGGTTTCGTAGAAGAGTGCCCACTCTCATCCATAGGAGAGATGCTGTTTTCTCGTGCATTCCTGCGGGCTTGAAGGGTTGTAGGGAAACGTTTGAAGTAGACAAGCCCATTTCTAGCTCTGTGCCTTTCTTCCATGTCTTGCCTCCCCTTCCTTAGAATGAATGGGGTCTGGTTTCATGAGGCTTGAAAACCCTCATGGAGCCGACAGCCGACTGCTTCTTCCTTGTATAAAACCAAACCAAAACGGAACCAAACCAAACCAAAATCCCCTCCTCCATTCACCTTCCTTGTCTCAGATGTTAGGGAGAAGTTTGCTAAGTTATATTCGTGTATTAATGATTAATTAACCAGTTCAGAAGCATTTCTCCAATCGGAACATCTTTATGAAAGCTTTGTGGCTGGTGGAGCCAGGCGGGCAGTTCAGCCAGGCCTCGGCTGGTCCCATCTCCCCAGACCAGCTCCTACTGTTCAAGGCTGCTCTCCCTCCTCTGCCCTCTTCACCCTTCAAGCTCATCCCAGCAGCTTAGAGGCAAGTTCAGCTGTGGTTAATAACATCCGTTTGCAACCTCCCACGACATCCTGCACTCACCAGTAAACAGTCAATAAATACTTGCTATTTGACTGGGTTCCAGGCACTTTTACTGCTTTACATTCAAAGTGGCTTTGAAAAGTAAGCAAAGATTAAATTCGTGAAAGTTTGGAAGTGAAGGCAGAAAACCTGAGTTAGGATTGTGTTCTGGCCATTTACTGTGAGACCCTGCACAAGTCTATCTTCAGTTTCCTCGTTTGCAAATAAAGATTTACTAAGCACCTACTCCCTGCCTGGCACCCTTCTATGTACTTTATGTATACTGAAGTCTTCACTCTTTATAACAGAGCTATGGGGTAGGATATGATGTTTATATTCCTTCTAGCTTCAGATCTAGGTTCTTAAAGACTATAAGGCCCTGCCTGTCAAGTAAATGAAATAATGCTTGGGAAAGTGCCTTATACATTATAGAAATGGGTATAGATGCTACTGAAATGGCAGAGATGAAAGTAACGGACATGGGAGTCAGAAGCAGGTGCGACGGGGACATGAGCATGCGTGGTGAGGCCTTTCCACACTTTTAGGAGCAACCCAAGGATACCTGTTTCTCATCTCTGTCTTTCAAAGAGCAGCCTGCTCCCAGGGGAGGCCTTTGGTTGTCCAGACCTGTCTGAGACCCGGTAGGAGAGTTGAATTCAGTTGAGGAATGTATTCAGCGCACGGATCTAAACCATATTCCCTAATCAGCTTCACCAGGAAAAGCTCACTGTGCCTTAATCTTTCAATCAATTCTGAATTTAAAGGGGACTTATGTCCTTAATTATCATTCCCCAAATGCAGCAGTATCACAGAAAACTGGCAAAATAAATGTTGTTCCTCTTGTACCTCTTTCCTTTACATGACGAATTGAGTTGGTTTGCCCATTAGTTCCATTTGTGGGGATAGTTCATGTACTGCACCCTTGTTGTGTCCAAGCACATGCTGGGCATTGAGGAAACATAACAAAAGCCATGACCAAAAGGAAGCTCCTGGGAAGACAGACACAGGGAATGGTAATGCCAGTGTGGAAAGCACAAAGATGGCGCTAGACAACTTGAAACCTGGTTTGCTATATTTCTGCAAAGGTTGGCTGCAGGAGGGCTTCCCTGGTGGCACAGTGGTTAAGAATCTGCCTGCCAGTGCAGGAGACACAGGTTCGAGCCCTGGTCCAGGAAGATCCCAGAGGCCGCGGAGCTACTGAGCCTGTGCTCTAGAGCCTGCGAGCCACAGCTACTGAAGCCTGCATGCCTAGAGCCCGTGCTCTGCAACAAGAGAAGCCACCGCAATGAGAAGCCCGTGAATCGCAATGAAGAGTGGCCCCCGCTCGCCGCAACTAGAGAAAGCCCGCATGCAGCAAAGAAGACCCAACGCAGCCACAAAAAAAAAGTTGGCTGGGGGAGCACTATTGGCATTCCTATTGCAAGACAAGAAATGGGTGATGTGTATCCCCACACTGACACACAAAGTTCCTGAAGCCACAATGCCCCGCAGATTCTTCCTTTGCCCTCATGTCCAGACTCTTAAAATAAGAGACCTGGGGCAGAGAGGCACGTGGAGAAGATACAAAGGGAAACAAGGGGGCTTCCCTGGTGGCGCAGTGGTTGAGAGTCCGCCTGCCGATGCAGGGGACACGGGTTCGTGCCCCAGTCCGGGAAGATCCAACATGCCGCGGAGCAGCTGGGCCCATGAGCCATGGCCGCTGAGCCTGCGCACCTGGAGCCTGTGTTCCGCAACGGGAGAGGCCACAACAGTGAGAGGCCTGCGTACTGCAAAAAAAAAAAAAGGGAAACAAGGAACCTGATGACACCTGCCTCCTGTCTTCAGTTTCACCATCCACCAGCTCACCACTCAGAGAAATGGAGTCAAATGTGATCACAGCGACACAGTCAAATGGCTTGGGAGGATCTGCAATGATTGCATTCTTTCTTTAAAAAGCTCTAGAAGCCACAGCTTAGGATAGCAAGGAGTCCCAGGGAGAATGCCAAGGAAGTCAAAGGGAAGGACGTGAAGGGATGGAAAAAGAATCTCTGCTCCAGGATCCAGAGTGAGCAAACAGAAGGCCACGGGGCGGATTAATCATTTTCCATGAGATTCCCCTGCATGGAGGATGAAAGACTTGGACCACAAAAGCCTGAGGTACTGGAGGAAGAAAGTCCTCACATGGCATCGTAAGGAGGATGGGGACAGCCACTAGCCAAGATGCAGATGCTCTTTCTCAGGGAGCTTTACAAACAGCTTTTCTTTCTTTCTTTTTTTTTTTTTCTTTCCTTTTGGCCATGCCCCATCGGCTTGAGGGATCTTAGTTCCCCAACCAGGGATTGAACCTGGGCCACGGCAGTGAAAATGTCAAGTCCTAACCACTGGACCACCAGGGAACTCCCCACAAACAGCTTTTCGAGTGACTGGCTGAGGGGGGATAAGGCTGAATGCCACCTTAAGTCATTCCAGTAAGTTCATCGTGTGCAGGCATGTTATTCAACACACAGTGGATGCTCAAAATTGGCCGGTGGCTGAAGAAATAAGCCCAGCCAGAAGATCCCAGGCTTTCTCAATGCATTTGTGATACCCCCTGCAATGCCTCCTGCTGTGACCCACAGAACTTCCCGCCCAGCTTCGCCGACTTCCACGGCATGTCTGGGCCTGCTTTCTAGACTGTGAGCTCTGGGAAGGCTGGGGCTTTCCTTATTTTCCTCTCTCAATCTGCTATAGCTGCCAACTCAGTGCCTGATATTGAGAAGGCGTGCACCCGTCCATCCACCCACTCACTTACCTGTGCAGTTTTATTTTTTTCCCAGTATCTCCTCCACTGATTTCTGGGAAATGCTCCTTCACTCATTCCAACATTATGGAAACAGAGGGCTGGAGAGTGAATGGCAGCCAGCTATGTGAAGAGAGCCTGCCTGAAAGGATGCTGCTGACACTCAGAAAGAAGCAGAGGCAGGGAATGCAGAGCAGAGGCCAGTGGCATTCGGAGGCCTCGAAGGGCACGCCTGCAGCCCAGCTGCACCCTCCCCCTTCCTGTGACCAGGCTCTGTGAGTAAGTGCCCAATTTTCCCAGACCATCTGTTCAGATTGAGTTTTGCCACTTGCCACCCCAAGACTCCTGACTAACACATGGAAGGAATTACTATTTGGTATAATTAGGCCCCTGGGGAGCCTCAAGAACCACCAGTAAGCACATGATCGCTGTGTTCCTCCCCCTCACATTGATGGCTGGAATCTGCATCAATCCAAGAAACACATCAGACTTGCAACAGAGGTGGAGGGACACAGGGCTGCCTGATTCTGCAGAAGCACCAGCATGTGGGTAGAGGATTGAAGTTCACAGGAACAGAAAGCAATACTAAGAGCCTGGATAATTAAGAAGCTCCATGCAAGTACCAAAGAAAAGAAAGGTAAATGGAATTAAAAAAAAAAAAAAAAAGAGAGGCTGAAAGCTCATCAGTGGGTTGATTCTGATCTATGTACCAAGAAGGAAGAAACATCTTCTCCCAACTACCTAAGTGTTTGTGTTTCCCAGGGCAGCCTAGGACAGCAGCGCTATTTTATTGTTGCTAAAAGTCAATGTAGTGAAGCGGTTCTCAACGTCTGGTTCCAGAACCAGAGCAGCAGCAGCACCAGGAACTTGTTAGAAATGCAGATGATCAGCTCAGCCTCAGACCTGGCGAATTAGATTCTCCGGGGGTGAAGCCCAGCCATTTGTTTTAACGAGCTCTCCACGTGACTCTGATGCACAATGAAGTTTGAGGAACACAGGCCAGTGTTTTGGCTAAGTGTGCAGCTCTGGTGCCAGGTTCTTAGGTTTCACAGGGCCCTGGAGCTGTGCATTGTGGTGTTCCCTGGGTTTACGGTCTGGCTCAGCCACTTACTACCCATGCAGCCTCGGGCAAACTGCTTAACCTCTTTGAGTCCCAGACTCTACATGTGTAAAACAGAAATAAGGATAGTAGCCACTAAATAGTTGATTTGAGGATTTCATGAGATAATATTCATAAAGTACTTAGTTCAGTACCTAGCACATAGGATAAGCCACCCATAAATGTTGGTTATTTGTATTATTTTGCTGCTATTCTGATTGCAGGGCAGGGCCTAGCTGCAGGAAAGCCAGAGAGGACCCCTCCAGAGGGTTTGCTCTTCTTTTTTTTTTTTTTTGGTTTGCTCTTCTAAAACACTCATTACCACCTGTATTTATTTTTTCTGTCTAGCAAACTCCTACTTATCCTTCAACACCCTGCTCAAGATCACCTCCTTTGTGATGGCTCCCCAGAGCTCATACTTCCTTCCTCAGGGCATCCTTCCTCAAAGCCCTCAGGCTGCCTGGAGATGACCCCTGGCTCTTCCCCTTTCTAGCTGTTTGATCTTGGGAAAGCTTCTTTGCCTTTCTAAGCCTCAGTTTACTCATCTGGGGAATGGGATGAATTAATTGTATTTACCTATAGGATTGCCAGAGGGGATTAAATGAGGCAAAATGTGTAAAGGTACAACAGTACTGGGCATACAGTAAATGTTCAATAATTGTTAGCTGTGTCTCCTGGTGCCTGTCCCTCTGTAGGTACAGGATGGATGAGGGAATGATGAGTGAGTGGATATGGGGCATGGCCAGGTCTAGGGTGAGGTGAGGGAGGGCTTGCCTCAGGTATAAAACTTCAGGGGACACAAGACACTCAGTTCCAATAAAAGTTGGAATCGTTCCAATAAAAAAAAGGTTTCAGTAAAACTTTATCTACAAACACTGGCAGATGGTCCATGGCCATACTTTGCTAATTTTATTTTTTTCAAATATTGCATTAAAATATGATTTGTCTTGAGTACTGAGGCATAGGGCATGGGACACCAGGGTTGACTCTGCTCTTTCTCCCCTAGTGGACCCTGAAAACACAGGCCCTGCTAGAGAACCACATCCAGCAACCAGCAATGTGGAGCTCTTCCTGCTTCCCCATCAGTCTCAAGGTCAGCAAAGAGGCCGGGGTGCACTTTCTGCTCCCTGCCCATGGCCTGGGACTGAGTCAGTCTGCTCAGAATGGGCTCCCTCCTAAATCAAGACAGAGTTTTTAAAGCGAGTATAAACTCAAAGCACATTGGCGTCCAGCTGCAGTTTTTAGATCAAATCAGAAGAGTATTTATACATATTCAAACACATATCCACATCCATCCATATATCTATATAGGTTTGGCACTGGTATGTTCTAAAATTTTCAAGGATGTACATGTCCATAACAAAGCTGAAAACAGAGTCACCTCTTTCCAAAACACAAGTGTTCCCATTTCCGATGCCTTTCTCATCCCGAGGGGGACAGTCCGAGGCCGTGCCAGCTTTTTGTGGGGGGTTTTGCCTCATTAAGAAGCAGCCTGTTTCCTAGCACACATGCCATCTTTGCTGGAGGGGCAACTGCTTACTACCTGATTGCTTGTGCTGACAAAGACAGGCCTAATTCTGGGGTCCATGTTTCTGTACAGCGGCAGCTGTGAGAAGAAAGAGGTTTTTTTCTTACAGTGATGGTACACTTTGCAAACTGTGGCAGGGGATTTTTTTCCTTCTCCTTTTCATTAACGCACCTTGAAAATGGAAGCCATTTACGGAAGTGAGAGCTGTGTGCTTCGGTTGCTTGGGCCAGGTCAACAACATGTGTCACTGTGCTGATTCAAAATCAGACCAAATCTGGGTTTCCCTTTCTGTCTCGGGCTGACTTTGAAGTCACCGGGTCTTTGTTGTTTGTGGCAATCATGGTTCTGAGTGTGTCCAAGGCGAGACAAAGCCCCCAGGAGAGGCTGATAGGGTTTGATTTTTTTTTTGCAGTATGCAGGCCTCTCACTGTTGTGGCCTCTCCCGTTGCGGAGCACAGGCTCCGGACGCGCAGGCTCAGCAGCCATGGCTCACGGGCCCAGCCTCTCCGCGGCATGTGGGATCTTCCTGGACCAGGGCACGAACCCGTGTCCCCTGCATCGGCAGGCAGACTCTCAACCACTGCGCCACCAGGGAAGCCCTAGAGTTTGGATCAGACACGATCGCAGCATCCCGCCACACAGCCATTGCCTTGGCAAGGCCTGTTAGCAACACGTCGGGCACATTTCCATCACTATCGAGCTCCTGGGCGTGCCCTTCAGGGTTCTGAACCCAAAACTGTCCTTGGCACTCCTCCTGCCAGGCATGGCCTTGACAAGAGCCACATCCCACAATGCTCTAGCTCTCAGCTTCTGAACTGTCATCAGAGACGTGCCTCCACCCTGGGTTCTCACTGTGCCCTGATCTCTCTCTTGGTTGCTTGGACCACTCATGCCTTACATCCTTCTTGTTTGCCTCTCTCCTCCACTGGAATCTAGACTCCAGGAGGGCAGCAACAGCCTCTGTCTTGCACATCACTGTGTTTCCAGTGTCTGGCACAGTGCCAGGCACATAGCAGGTGCTTAATAAATGTTTATTGAATGACAACATCTGTATGAAAATGAGTCTTCAAGAAGCTTGCCCAGGCCAAGGCTGGTTACACACCACTGGAACCAGCTTCAAGTCAGGCAACCCTGTTCATTGCTGGCTTCATCCTGGGCAAGTTAGTTAGCCATACCAAGCCTTAATTTTCCACTTTGTAAAATGGGGATAATAATAACTATCTCATAGAGTTATTGTGAGACTAAAATTAGATACACAGACCATATTTTATTTTGACAGACTATTATTATTCCCAATTATTTTCTGCTTTCCCAATAAGAGGATGATATGTCCCCACCCATTACCAAGAGACTTGGCAGTACTGCCCTATGGGAGGAATATACTTCCCTACCCTTTTGATGCAAAGCTTGGTCACATGATTTGCCTTGGCCAGTGAAATACAAGCTACACATCCAAGCATGAACTTTAGGGGCTATTGATGGTTCTGTTATTTCTTTTTCCTTCTGTCATGAGAATAGCATGTGCTGTATAGAGGTGGATCCTTCTCCCTGGGTCCTGGCATGAAGATGCAGAGCTGCAGCCACCCCATATCCAATATGAAGCATAAGCAAGAAAGAAACCTTTGTTGGGGTTGTTTGTTACAGCAGAACTAGAGAAGAAGCTGACTGATACACAGTGCCTGGCACAAAGCAGGGGGTTAGTAAACCTCTGTGGGATAAACGAACACACTGGGATACCTCTACCAGATCAACTGCTCCAGCACTTTGGGTTTGTTTGGGTGTGACATTCAATCACTAGAATAAATTCAAGGTGGCATTTTGTGGCATAAAAGGAAAGTAGACTTTTTTTTTTTTTTAATGGGATGCAAAGCTGAATCATTCTATTAGGGCACAGCAGTGCCTGCAGCCTAGAAACCTCATCCAGAGTCTCCTTCATGGACTATTCATTCCAACTAACAGTAGTTTATATTTATTAAGTCTTTTTGCTGATGTTTATCAAGCCGTTCTTGGAAAGCAGTGTGCCAAGTCTGGTTTTACACCCTGTAAACATGTTACCTTGTTTAATCCTCACCGCTGTGCTGTGAGATACAGGAGTATAGGAAGGGCACGTGGTGCCTGCGGTGATGTAGTGTCTGCGATCCTCCCCAACAACACCTTTGGCCAGAATTTGCAACAATTAGCATCTCTGTGGCACTCCCTAGATCAGCAGTGGTCACATGTCCCCTCTCAGCTTCCTCTTCACTATGCCCCTAGCAGGGGAGGTACTAATATTACCCACATTATACAGATGAGAAAACTGAGGCTTTGGAAAGTGAAAAACATGCCAAAGGTCATCTGGCCACGCAGCAACGGAGCTCGGAAAGCAGACGCACCTGCCTTCCGAGTACTAAGCCCTAGGCCGGGCCATCTCCTCTGTTCACCTGCAAACCACAGTCCCTCCTCCTAAGCTGGCACAGTCCTTCAGATGGGGGCCACTGTTGCTCCTACACCATCAGCTTGTTCAAAAACTACCCAGAACTAAGAAGGAAAGAGAGACGTGGTGTTGGGACACTTGGTGTGGGTTTTGTTCCCTCTTCTGATCTACACCTACATTTGGCTGAAATGAAGCCTGCTGACCTCATGCTTGCAGGTGGGAACCCACCAACGACTTCGACCCTGTGAAGATTTATCTATATGCCAGGCCATCCATTAAGCACTGATGCTATTCAGAGGTGCTCCAGATGTGGCCCTTTGTCCTTAGAAAAGGAACAGGTGTGCAAACAATTTGCCAGCTCACAAGGCTTTCTGAAGAAGGAGTACAGCAGAGAGAATGATTAGATGCAGAGGAGAGATGAACTCTGGCTGAATATCAGGGGCGGCTTCAAGGAGTAGGGCACGTGGAAGCCTGGCTTGGTAGAATAAGTGATCTTTCAACAGGCAGGCTGAGAAGGGCCTCTGGGAGGACCACCACGCTCAGGGTAGCACTGCTGGGGCAGGAAAGCACATAGTGGATCCTTTGCCTAGAAACGCAGGTTGGAACTAGATTTGGAGTCTAAATTCCAGGCCAAGAAGATCTGACTTTACACTCTTTAAAAATGTATCTTGGGGCTTCCCTGGTGGCGCAGTGGTTGAGAGTCCACCTGCCGATGCAGGGGACACGGGTTCGTGCCCCGGTTCGGGAAGATCCCACATGCTGTGGAGCGGCTGGGCCCGTGAGCCATGGCTGCTGAGCCTGGCGTCCGGAGCCTGTGCTCCACAAGGGGAGAGGCCACAACAGTGAGAGGCCCACATACAGCCAAAAAAAAAAAAAAAAAAAAAAAAAAATGTATCTTGAGTCTAGTCTTAAACACCTTGCCCAGGAAGGACTCACAATTCAAGTGTTTCTTGAATGTGTGGGGCTTTCAAGACAAAAGCCTCCAATGGCCTGAGGCTTGAAAACGCTATGGGGGCAAATCAGCACAGAGGACAAACAGACGTCCCCTTTCTGTAATGAAGAGTTAAGGATGGATACGCGTGACTGTCGGAAGCTCAGCAGGGGTTAGAAGGTTGATTCATTCACTGGACAGATATTTATTGAGCACCTACTGTGTGTGTGCCAGGCATGGTTCTAGGCATTTGGGAAATGTCAGAGAATAAAAATCCCTGCCCCCCCTGAAGCTTTCATTTAAAGGGAGCTTAAAAAAATTATTTTTGAAGTATAGTTGATTTACAATGATTTACAATGTTGTGTTATTTCAGGTATGTAGCAAAATGATTCAGTTATATATATACAGGTATGTATGTATATATTCTTTTTCAGATTCTTTTCCATTATTACAAGATATTGAATATACTTATTACAAGATATTGAATATACTTCCCTGTGGTATACAGTAGGTCCTTGTTTATGGAGGGAACTTTTTTTTTTTTTTTTTTTTTCAGTACGTGGGCCTCTCACTGTTGTGGCCTCTCCCGTTGCGGAGCACAGGCTCTGGACGCGCAGGCTCAGAGGCCATGGCTCACGGGCCCAGCCGCTCTGCGGCATGTGGGATCTTCCCGGGCCAGGGCACGAACCCGTGTCCCCTGCATTGGCAGGCGGACTCTTAACCACTGCGCCAGCAGGAAAGCCCTGGAGGGAACTTTTTAATAATAGCAGGCATTACTATTTGCCAGGCATGACTCTATGTGATCACCCACTTATTAACCCATCCAACAACCTTATGAGATAGAACTGTTATCTGAATTGTCCAGACAGGTAACTGAGGCTCAGAGCTGCTAACTCCTCCTGGGTCAAGGCAGTCAGTGGCAGGGCCTGAGCACATGACCCGGCAGGGTGAGCCAGAGGCTGGCTCCAGACCCCCGTACTGCCTGCCCGTCTGCAGTATAGGCAGTTGTAAAGGAGGCTGAATTTTAGTTTCTTCGCTCACTGGTGAATGGCTGTCCCTGCTTCCAGCTTCTACTTTCACCCCTTAAAGAGTCTACATTTGACAAAGCTCCACATTTTTCAGGGTGAGGAGACCCTATTCCCCCTCCTAATCCCTCTAAGGCAGTGTTCCTCAAAGTGTGTGTGACCCACTAATTTCTGCCCGTCCACAGGTAGTTATCCCTCTGTGATGAGGTCAGTCTAGAAATGAAGATATTTAGAAACTTCTAGCAGTTTGTTGAATCTAAGAAGAAAAAAATTGGTACCTGTATTCTCACTGATTTTTTTTCCCATTTCATTTTTCTAATAGAAATAATTTACAGAAGTATTGTTCTGGGATGAATTGGAACTTTAAAAAGAAGAATATACAATCTGATCCATCACCACAGATGGTTAGAGAAGCATTGTTCTCGGGAGTTCAAGTTCTCAGGGCTGGGTGGATTGCATCCCCGAGAACAGAGAGACTCTATTGGCCTGGTCCAGGAAACATCTGGGTGGGTGTTTCCTGTGTGTCACCCTCCTTTCCAGTTCTAGCAGCTGGGTGGGTTTTGGGTTCTTGCTGGTACACAGGAGGGATTGTGGGAGAAGCTGTTTTTTGGTCAGTGGTCCTTCAGGTCTTTTGCAAAAGCCAAAACTCATGAAGGAAATTATACCAGGCCTGAGCTGGAGCCAGAGGAGAGGTCAGTTTGGCTGCAGCTGGGGAGGGAGGAGAGATACAGGACAGGATACTGATGCTACGTGTATGCAGCGAAGCTGGATGCCGAGTCCAAGGGCTCCCAGCCTCTGCCACGGCTCTTGTCCTCAAGCATGGCTCAGGAGCCGTGCACTTTAGCCCTAAAGGCATTGTGAGGGCCAGAGTACCACAGAGAAGTGAGGACCAGGGACGGTGGGCCTATCCCCCGGTGAGCGTGGCACCTCGGCAGGAGCCTGGGTCCAAGGGACTCCCAAGAATGCCTGGGATGGAATGCCTGCCAGGCCAGAAGCACTGGAACTCAGAGTCTACCATAATTTGATTAAAAGAAAATAAGTGTTATTTCTTGCACAGGAGTTTGTGGACTAATATTTCTACCTGCTACCCTTTGGGAATGAATTTAGGAGTGGCGGTGAATGAGAAAGACACTGGCAGGTTAGGACGGGGGTGGGGCGTTAGGTGAGAGCAGGCTCAGGGGCCCAGACGTGGGAAAGCAGAGGATGTGGAAGGAGCCACAGGCTGTCCTCTCTGGCCCAGACCACAGCGGTGGAGCTGCCCGGCCTTTGTAATTATTGTCCCTTCTGCCTGGAATAATTCTCAGCATGGCTGTTCTTCTAGTTTTTCAGGTGTCAGCTGAAAGGTCCCATCTTCACAGAGCTTTTCTGGGAGGGGTGTGCATGTGTGTGTGTGTGTGTGTTCATGCGCGTGCACGTGTGTGTGTGTGTGTGTGTGTGTGTGTGTGTGTGGTGGGGTGCGTGCAGGGAGGAGCTGTCAGATCACAGGACCTTTCAACTTGCAATCCTACCACTGTTCAGTTGCTTCTCTGTCATTGTTTTCTCTTAGCCCCTAATTCCGCAAGTGTCCTTCAGGCTCTGTCAAGCTCCAGAGTTTTGTAGCCAGGACAGGAATTGGGTCTAGAACCACTTTCTGAAAACCTGGGCATCTTGTTCCGTCTCTGGAGGAAGTCCTGAGATTCCTCCCGTGAAGACAGATGACTGGCCACAGACAGCCTTTCCTCCTGGGCATTTGAAAGTGAAACACAGCTCCTCGGCAGCCCGGAGAATCACATCTGCACTCCCTGGGGCCCCCCTCCCCGGTGGCTTTGCACTGGCTGATATCACACACAATCCCAGGGTTCGGGGGATGGGGATCTGGGTAACAGCAGGAGATGCTGAAGGCTGGATGCAGAACTGGAGGGTCTTCTTTCTGAAACCTGCATCGCCCACCGCAGCCAGGGCCCTACCACACCTGCCAGGTTGGCTGAAAGACAGACATCTGTCTTGGCGGAGTACTGATCATTTCCTGTGGCCGATCTGGCTAGAAATCCCCAGAGAAAACCTTCCCCTCAGAGGTTTGGTCCCTTTGGCTCTGTTGAGGCTATAAACAGGAAGTGGAGAGAGCGGCTTAGAAAGGAGATAGCATGAGAATCAAAATAGCCACTGCTGATCTTCATTTTCTCCTTAAATTCCTGTTTCAGTTTCCCTTTAGTGTAAGTCAAGAGGGAGGTTTCCCAGTAAATCCAGGCCTCCCACAGTCCCCTGGCTCCCAAGCTTCAGCACAGACCACACCCCCAGGGCCACAGGGGTCCCTGAGTAAACAGAGGAGTCCCTCCCTCCTTGGGAGCGGTGCCCGAAAGGCCAATCCTGGGAAAGGTTTCCAGAATTCCAGACCTCAGAGCCTAGGTCCTAACCCTTTTCCTGTTCCTTCATTCATTCATTCATTTGTTCATCCAGTAAATATCTATCGGGTCCTTTCTGGGTGCCAAGCACTGTGTTGGACCATTGCACTAGGACTATTACAGAGAAAGGGGACAAGTCCCTGCTTTCAGGAAACTTACAGTCAAGTGATGGAGATAGATCCCCACATATCCACCCGCCCTCCTCCCTGCTGCAGGAAGAGCCCCGTTTGACCCACACATCACCTCAAACCCATGGATTTAAACACAACCATGTCAGCTTTCCCTGGGACACTCATCCTCAGCTTTCTGTTCCTGCCAGAACTTCCTTAAGCAAGTCCCTGTGGAGATTTTAAGACATATCTGCAAATCCTTTGATATTTCTCCCTCCAAGACACAAAGCCTAACTGCCCTCCCCTATATATGGGCTAGCCTTTTTTTTCCTTTTGATACTTGTATATACCATATTTTAATGTTTAGGCATCCAGTCATTTGGCCTAATCACTCAAGACAGTTCTTGGTCGCCTGCACTATGTTCTGGGTCAGTGATGACTACATGCTCCTCTATCTGATGTGAAATGTGCCTACCCCTTCCCTGGACTTCTTGTTCAACTGCAAATAACCAACAATCATTGAGTTGCAGGCACTTTGCTGGGCTCATTCACGTACTCGATCACATTTACCTTTCAGATCTCCAAAGAAGAAAACCCTTTTACAAGATGTAGAAACGGAGGCTCAAAGTAAAATGATATGCATGGGAGTTCCTGTCCAGTAAATGGCAGGGTTGTGATTGCAATCCTGGCATTTTATTGTTTTTTTTGTTTGTTTGTTTGTTTGTTTTGCAGTACGTGGGCCTCTTACTGCTGCGGCCTCTCCCGTTGTGGAGCACAGGCTCCGGACACGCAAGTTCAGCGGCCATGGCTCACGGGCCCAGCCGCTCCGCGGCACGTGGGATCTTCCCAGACCGGGGCATGAACCCGTGTCCCCTGCATCGGCAGGTAGACTCTCAAGCACTGTGCCACCAGGGAAGCCCCAAACCTGACATTTTAAATCTAAGACCAGCGCGGCCCTCAGGCACACAGCTTCTTTTCTTTTAGAAGTACATATTGGGTCACTTTTTCTCTCATTTCTGTTTTGTGAGAACATTTAGGATCTAGTCTCTGAGCAACTTTCAGGCATATCACTCTTCTTGGATTGTATACTATATATATTGCTGTGTAATATTTAAGTGTCATTTACTATAATCACCATGCTGTGCGTTAGAGCCCAACCTGCTTCTAATGAGTAGAAAATGGCGGAAATGACGCTGGGTGACTTTGGAGGCTGGGCTAGGAAAGGTGACACAGCTTCTGCCTGGCTCCCTCTCTGGGGACACTTGTTCTTGGAACCCAGCTGCTGGACTCTGAAGAGCCCCTTGTCACCTGTAGAGGCCACAGGTAATGTTCTGGCTGACAGCCCCAGCTGAGGTCCCAGGGCATGGCAGAACCAACTTTCAGACACGAGCATGAGGGAGCATCAAGGTGACTCAAGCCCCAGCTACCATCTGACGACCTCTCCATGAGATCCTGAGCAGCAACTGCACAGCTGAACTGTGCGAGACAATAGTAACAATAACAACGATGACAATAACAGTAATAATAAATACTTGTTTTAGTTTTAAGCTACTAGCTTTGGGTGATTTGTAATGCAGCAATGGATAACCAGAACAGTAGTCTGTCCTGGAAACATTGGTGGACCTTGATTCCTCTACAGCCTTGCTGCTCACAGAGCGGCCGGTGGACCAGCAACATTGGACCACCTGGGAGCTTGTTAGAAATGCAGACCCTTGGGCCCCACCCCCTACCTCCTGAACCCAAACCTGCCTTTTAACAAGATGGCCAAATGTTTCACAGGCATGTGGAAGTTTAAGAAGCACGGCTCTGCAATATCTTTTTGTAAAAGACATTATTTTAAAGCAACGCTTTAAAAAATTCAAATACAAAAAATAATGTAACCAACCCCGACATACCTACCACCCAGATTTAACAGATAATAATAGTAAACATATATTTTGTACTCAACACTATTTTAATTACTTTAACTTAACCTTCATGACAGCCTTGTGAGAGAGATGCTACTAGATCATTCATCCCTGTGTTATAGATGAGGAAACCAAGGACAGAAAGATTAGGTGATTTACTCAGGGTCATACAACTCATAAGCAACAGAGCTGGTATCTGAATACAGGGGGCTTGGTTCCAGGGCTAAGCTATTTTTTTCTAGACATTGAACACTTTGCCACCTCTTCCCTAACCCCCTGTATCTTAAATCTACCAAGTCTCCCTTGAAATGTGTCTCCAATTCATCCTTTCCTTTTTTGCATGGATGCCATCCTACTTTATGTAGGACTCCTGCAACACCACCCCATCCATTTTGTACTTTGCCCCAGATTAATCTTTCTGTAAATACTGCTCCTGCCATCCTTCCTGCCCAAACATCTTCAGTGCCTTGGCTCTGCCTGGCGTCTAACCAGGCTGACTTGGACTCCAAGGCCCTTGAAACCCGGTCCCACCTCTAGTCACCAACAGAAAACAGAACAGAACCCAACAGCATCACCCGGCCTCCATCACAACAGACCGACCTTCCAGGTTTGCTGAAACGTCTCCTCCTGCCTGGCTTTGTCTTTGCCTCCCTCCTCGCCGGGTCTCCTCGTCCTACAAACCCCGTTTCAAATCCCACCTCCTGGGCAAATTCTTCCTTGACTGCTTTTATAGTATGAACTCCCACCCCTGATGTCAATCAACGCTAAGTAGCATCTTAATGTTTCCTTCTAGCTCTTTCTCTCTCTCTCTTCTTTTGGCGTATCTTCAATGACCACGTACTGCATGAGGCATTTACTTTTTATTCAGCTACAACAGACACAACATAAAATGTATTATTTTAACCCTTTTAAGTATACAGTTCAGGGGCATTAAGAACATCCACAGGGGGGTGCAACCCTCTACACCCTATTCCGGTCTTCCCCACAGCCCCTGGTAACCTCTATTCTACTTTCTGTCTCTAGGAATTTGACCAGTCTAGGTACCTCATATAAGTGGAATCATACAGTATTTGTCCTTCTCTGTCTGGTTTATTTAACTTAGCATAATGTTTTCAATGTCCATCCACGTTGTAGCATGTGTCAGAATTTCATTTTTTATGCCTGAATAATATTCCATTGTATGAATATATATCACACTTTGTTTATCCATTCACCTGTTGATGGACACTTGGGTTCTTTCCACCTTTGTCTAGGGATGGCTATTGGGAATAATGCTGCTCTGAACACTGGTGCACAAATATCTGTTCAAGTCTCTGCTTTCAATTCTTTTGTGCATGAAGCATTTACAGTTTTATTCTCAAAACAAATCTGTGGTAGGGATTGTTCTTTCCACTTCACAGATGAAGTAAATGAGGGTTCAGAGAAGTTAAGTCACTTGTTGAAGGCCACATGCCTGGGGCTTAAATATGATTTTCCTGAGGATTCTGATTTCACTAACAAACACTTTTCCTAGAACAGATGAGGATCTAACTTAGTAAGGATTCTATAAGTCAAGGTTCAGTGTGTGATCTCTGTTAATGCTGATGGTAGTGACAGTGGCCAGAAACAGGTAGAGAAATGACATCCCACATCCATCAAAGGTGGGCTGGTACCTTCTCTTCCAACATAAATCTGGACTCTAAGCCTCTTGATGCATTAATTAGGCCTGAACACACTCTTGCCTTGAAGAACTAAATCTGCAGCACCTGGGGAGACCTCTGTGGCCTGAGAGTTATTTGCCTAATTAGGAGGAGTTTGGCATATAGGGTTAAGGAATAGAAACAGCTACACAGTTTGCTTCCAGAACAAACTGGTGCTCAGATCCACAACCCCTGGATCTGAGCCAGCTCAGGTGCAGTAAGATCTCAGGATGAGGGGGGCAGATGTTTAGGTGGTAGACAGGGGGAGTAACCTTCTCAGTGTCACCGGGAATGAGGGGTTTCCTGGGATGCGAGGTTTCACAACTAAAACCAAGAAAGTCCCAGGCAAACCAGGATAAGTTGGCCACTCTAACCTAAAGATCATGGGGGGAAAAATTACTCTTGTATCTGTCCCTTCCTTTCTTAGTTCCATTGGTTTAGACCTATAACCTCCTAGCTGGACCCTCCTCCTAGCAGTAACCCCTAACTGGCCTTCCAGCCTCACTCTCTGTCTACAGTTGTCCCTTTGGCAAACTGTGGCTCTGATTAAAAATCTTCAACGTTTTTCCCCATGAATTATTCAGAGCAAGGGCTATAACAACCAGGTAGGTCAGGTCAGTGAGGGACACAACCATAGTGTAAGACATTAGGAACTGGTGGGGATTGCAGCCAGGCTCACCTCAGACATTTCTGAGCCTGGGAGCAAGTATACAAATGGAGGACCACACACAGTATGTCTCAATATTTAAAAGTTGGAAATCAAGCTCAAATTAAAGAAACTGCATTCTCTCCTCCTAAGTTGGCAAATACACGTCATACTGACTCTGAAGGCCAAGTTCAAATTGTGTTCTTGGATTCCTAGGAGTCTTGAGACTTGGTGGTTCCCAGCAAGGTCCTCTGGCCTGTTACCCATATCTGTTCTCTTCTCTCTCCTGCCTCTGTCCTGCAACTACAGGGGCCTTGCAGCCAATGCTGGATACCCCAGCCTGAATTTCAAAGCTCCATCCACACACACTGTTCCCCCAACACAATCTGCTTTCCCTCGGTACACCCCTCAGCCATATTGAAGAGGTCCATGGAAGTGAGCTTGGCCCATTTGGGCAGAGAATTCTGAGTCCTGACATCTGAAGCACAGCCTGGATCAGGGGAGGGGTACAGGCAATTCCCCTTGCCCCAGAGATGCCTCACCCCATGGGAAAGGGTGCGACCAGAGCAAGACCATATTAAAGCCCAGGGCCCAGGACAGGGGCTCCTCTTCCTTGGGTCTAAGGTGGTACTGATCACGCCTCATCTAAAGGGGGCAGCTGACCTCAACTCCAGCTGATTCCTGCTTCCTGGGAATGTCCAGTGTTGGCTAGACCTTCTGCTTTTTCAAGAGAAGATAAAATTGTGGAATTTCTTGGTTGTAAATTCAAATTAAACCAAACCAAACCAAATACCCTTGTATGAGTCAATGCAATAAAGGCCAAACACAATACAGCCACAGGCCTGCCCTTGAACTCTCAGTTGCAACTTCTTCCTTGAGGAACGCCCCATCCCTCCACACACTGGCCTCAAGCCACTTCTTCTACTGCCTGTCCTCCCACCCTTTGGGTTCCTGTGTTCTACCGAATCAGAGGAGCAGAAAGCCCCTGCTTCCCACCTCAGGCCTTTTGATCAAGGACTTCCTTCTGCCTCGAAAACCCTCCTCGGCTCTCACACTTGTGTACTGACAACCACACTCATCCTTCAAGGGCAAGTGCAAACCCAACTCCTTCAAGATGCCTGCCCTGATGACTCCTGAAATTCTGGACCAGGACACCAGAGTGTGAATCCTGGCTCTGCAATTTTATGCAAGTCACAAGTGCTCTGAACCTCCTGTGTAAAATGGGGGGACATTTCTATCGACCTTGAAGAGCTACTTCTTGTGAAAGCTAAATAAGATAATATGTAGTAAATTCCTGGCAGTCCAGTGGTTAGGATTCGGCGCTTTCATTGCAGGGGCCCGGGTTCAGTCCCTGGTTGGGGGACTAGGATCCCACAAGCCACACAGCACAGCCAAAAAAAAAAAAAAAGGAAAAAGATAGCATGTGTTAAAACATTTAGTATAGTTCAGGGCATTTTATCAGTGCTCAGTAAATGCTAGGAGAATAGGAAAGCAAATTTGAGCATCTGCAAACCTTTCTGTAAAGTACTAGACAATTTTTTAGGCTTCATGGGCCATATGGTTTCCTTCCCTAGACAATATGTAAACATGTGGGCATAGCTGTGTTCCAATAAAACTTTATTTACAGAAAGGGGCAGAGGGCCAGATTTGCCCCAAGGGTCATAGTTCCTGACCCTGTTTCATACCATTCTTAGGGCTTGTTCTCTGCCTCTCAAAGCTGTGGTTACTACTCATACTAATAGCTAATGCTTTAATTCTGCCCATGATTACCAGGCAGCATTGAAGACACTCTACAAGAGATTTAATGCTCATCACCATTTTATGTATAAAGAAACAGAGGCACAAAGAAGTGGCAGGTGGACTTGAGAATCAGAACTCGGAGCCGCTGTTCAGCATGGGTTCAGGCCTTGGGCAGCACCTACACCATCTTGTGTGAGTTTTTTTTTTAATTTTTTTTAAAAATTAATTCATTTATTTAATTTTTGGCTGCATTGGGTCTTTGTTGCTGTGCATGGGTTTTTTCTCTAGTTGCTGAGAGCGAGGGCTACTCTTTTTGTTGCAGAGCACAGGCTCTAGGTGTGCGGGCTTCAACAGTTGTGGCACGTGGGCTCAACAGTTGTGGCAGGTGGGCTCAGTAGTTGTGGCTCGTGGGCTCTGGAGCGCAGGCTCAGTAGTTGTGGCGCACGGGCTTAGTTGCTCCGCGGCATGTGGGATCTTCCTGGACCAGGGCTTGAACCCCTGTCCCCTGCATTGGCAGGCAGATTCTTAACCACTGTGCCACCAGGGAAGCCCTTGTGTGCGTTTCTTGATTATTGGTGGATGAACGTGCATCTGCAAAGGACTTTAAGCCACCCTCCTCCCTCTCGTGCGCTGTCAGTTGTAATTATAACTACTGAACACACCCAAAGGTGAATCTCCTCCAGCGACAAGTGTGAGCAGCAGGCAAATGGCACAAGCCAGGGACCAACGTCCTCTGCTGAGTCTCTAGTGGCTGATAAGTACTGGGTCTGAGAGTGTTCTGCTTTCTGTCTTTAATTCTTCCTCTTCATTGAGTGCCCATAGGAATATGGAACTAATTATAAATGGCAAAGAGAAAAAGGAAATGATTTTATGTGATGGCAGACTGTCCCACAGCGTTCTAACTGATCCTTCATATCAGTCTATCTGGGTAAAGGGCTCTTGCTATGCCCTGAGCACCGTGTCTACATCACTGCCAAAGGATCAATGGAAGGAAAGGCCAGTCTCAGGTGCGGGGACGGCTGACCAAGCAGAGACGCCTGACTACATGCTGGAGGTATCACGGCCATATGCTTTACCACCCAAACTGGAACACTACCAAGAATTAGGCTGGGAAAACATGTGCAAAGTGGGATGCATTGTTACTCTGGTCAGAGAAACCTTTCTAAGTGGCCACTGGTGAACGTTTCACACCTGGGAAGTACTCTGTCCTAGAAAGAAGAGCAACTGGCCCTCCCCTTTTCATTCTGGTCCATGATCTCAGCTATGACACCATGAAACATTCATCCATACCATGTATTTTATACTGTGCTGTATGTAACTGGAGAAAATCAAGGAAGCATAGGCCTGGTTCCTGGGAGTATGTCTTGGTTACTGGTTCTAAAGAATTAGTCTATAGTCCTTAGAGTTAAAATTGGCTCTTATAATTTGACATACTACAGCGAGTTTACTATGGGTTTAATGCTTTGTTTGTAATGTAAGTTTCTGGTTGATTTTTACCTATGTGTTTCAAGGAATTTCCATACTACCTAAGCATGCCCATGTCTGAGCATGGACAGTGGGCATGTTGTGCACTGCACAACTCTAAGGGCACCATTCACACCATACTCTATGTGAATGGAGCCCTCTAGGATTATGCAGTGAGCAACCTGAACAACAGGACACTGGCCCTGCTGGGAAACTCTAGTCCCATCTCCCATCAGCCAGAACTGGTGTACTTCATCAGCCTAATCCTTTTTTTTTTTTTTTTACATCTTTATTGGAGTATAATTGCTTTACAATGGCGTGTTAGTTTCTGCTTTATAAAAAGTGAATCAGTAATACGCATACACGTTCCCATATCTCTTCTCTCTTGCGTCTCCCTCCCTCCCACCCCTCTAGGTGGTCACAAACCACCTAGCTGATCTCCCTGTGTTAGGTGGCTACTTCCCACTAGCTATCTATTTTACGTTTGGTAGTGTATATATGTCCATGCCACTCTCTCACTTTGTCACAGCTTACCCTTCCCCCTCTCCATATCCTCAAGTCCATGCTCTAGCAGGTCTGTGTCTTTATTCCCGTCTTACCCCTAGGTTCTTCATGACCTTTTCTTTTTTTTTTCTTAGATTCCATATATATGTGTTAGCATACGGTATTTGTTTTTCTCTTTCTGACTTACTTCACTCTGTATGACAGACTCTAGGTCCAACCACCTCACTACAAATAACTCAATTTTGTTTCTTTTTATGGCTGAGTAATATTCCATTGTATATATGTGCCACATCTTCTTTATCCATTCATCTGTCGATTGACACTTAGGTTGCTTCCATGTCCTGGCTATTGTAAATAGTGCTGCAATGAACATTTTGGTACATGACTCTTTTTGAATTATGGTTTTCTCAGGGTATATGCCCAGTAGTGGGATTGCTGGGTCGTATGGTAGTTCTATTTTTAGTTTTTTTAAGGAAACTCCATACTGTTCTCCATAGTGGCTGTATCAATTTACATTCCCACCAACAGTGCAAGAGGGTTGCCTTTTGTCCACACCCTCTTCAGCATTTGTTTCTAGAGTTTTTGATGATGAGCAGCCTAATCCTTACACAGCTGGACACCCTCAGGGTGATCTGGCTGCCTGCTGTCTGCTTGCCTAGTCACTGCTAAAAAGTACTAAGCCTCCACCCACCTAAATACCCTTGTCCTGTGAGGCACAGGACAACTATTTTGTCTGTGCTCTGCTGTTAAACTTGCCTGGAATCTGCTGATAGAAGTTCAGTCTCTCCTCTTGGCTGACAAGAGAAGACCCATGGCTGTCAGCACAATACCAAGCCCCTTTTTTTCTGACAAAGGGGGAGAAACTAAAACGAAACCCCGACTCCCCCCTTTTTTTTTTCTTTTTTTGCGGTACGCGGGCCTCTCACTGTTGTGGCCTCTCCCACTGCAGAGCACAGGCTCCGGACGCGCAGGCTCAGTGGCCATGGCTCACAGGCCCACCCGCTCCGTGGCACGTGGGATCTTCCCGGACCAGGGCACGAACCCGTGTCCCCTGCATCGGCAGGTGGACTCTCAACCACTGCGCCACCAGGGAAGCCCTCCCCCATTTTTTTTAACAAGGACTCCTGACCCGTCCTTCCCACTGAGTCTCAGGAGCCAAGAGCTGGCATTAAATCTTGATTGTGTTTTCAACACATAGTCTGTAAGTCTGTGTCTCAGGATGAAATCAACGAATTGAGAGAGAAGAGATGCTGCTCCTGATCCACTTCTGCAACGAGAAATTGAGTCTTTCGCTATATGAATGCAGAAGTCCCAAGTAAAGGCTCAGCCACATATAAGGACAGTAGGAATTCAGAGGACAGAGGAAGGCTGATAACAATGTGTCAGAGGCAGGTGCAGGGGGCAGAATGAGACAAAGGCACTCAGCTGGGCTGAGTTGGATGACTAAGACTTCCCAAAATGTGGGGAGGAAAGGGCCTATGCTAGGTGTGTCCAAAACAGCATGAGTAAAGCTGGGTGAATGTGGCCAGGGGAGGGTGGGTGTGGGCTCCTTAATTAAAAATGCACATTTATGTTAGGAATCAGGGGGACCTGAGGTCTGGTGAAGAAGGGAGATGGAGGAGAAGATGTTCCATTTTAGCAAACTTTGAATTTCAGAGAGAAGAGTTTGATCTTGATTCTGGAAGGAAAGAATAAAAAAGCAATTCTGTTTTATTAAGTCGGGAGGGGGCTCGTCTTGGTGATGATGAATGCTTCTACACTTGCAATGAAGGATTTCATCACCCAGCCGTGGCTTCAGAAAATAATCTGAGAATTCTCACTTCTTCCAATGTTCAGAAAGAGGAATTTTCTCCTGAGACCTGAAAAGACCTGAAACCAAACTATCCTCAGCCAAGCTTCAGACAACTAACCCCATTCAGCTGGAACTTCCATGACTAGCTTTTTATGTACTGCTTCTGACGTTCTTTGCATCAGTATCAATACGCCCATGCTTAGTTAACTGTCCATGGCATTCTGCAGAGCACAAAGGCTAAGTGCCTGGCCCAAAGACACAGAGCTATCAAGGAGCAGAACTGGTTTATTGATTTCAAATCCCGTTATATTGGACACTCAGCTTTGGGGCAGAAGAGAAGGACTTAGGGAAGAGAAGCACTGTCAGTTGCTGCATTCCTCAAGGTTCCTTTGGAGAAACCATCTAGACTAGATGGGCGGTGGTGCGTGTCTGCTACACTCACCTCCCAGGAGACTCTAGATGCGTATTTACCAACCCTCCAGGATTCTCTGGGTCAGGAGATAGTGGGGCACACAGATGTCAAGCATTAGCCCCTAATAAGGCCAGTCTGTTTATATTTTTTAAAGGGAATCCAAATTCTGATTTTTAAGTCTTGGTGAGTCAGTTGTTCGCCCACTGAACATCATACACAGGAAAATGGCCAGTGGTTTTCCATTGGGCTTGGAAAGACCCCAGAGCAAGGCAGTGATGGGGGATTTGCCGAGGGACTCCTCAGGGCCAGGCCAGGACGGTGGTGGATTGCTTATGTGTTGGCTTTTAAAGGCCAGGGATTTCAGGATCTTTTAGGAAAAACACTCCTCAGCTTGATGTATTTCCTTCTTTTCTTTTTTAACTGTAGAGAAATACCTTTGATATTGACATCCACGTAGTATGTCGCTCAGAATCATCTTAATGGTCATCTAGTAAAATTACTCATTTTATAGATGAGAAAGTTGGGGCCAGAAGAGGGAAAAGGACTTCTAATTCACACATGAATGACATACCTGGGACAGAGCCCAGGCCTGGGTCCCCTCACACTCCAAATGCCAATTCTGTCATCTCATGTTTTTGTTGTTTTCAAAACAGATCCAAGAACTTAGAATTCAGTGGTTTGGTTGATAACGTAGTATTGTGTTGTACATTTTGCAAGCTGAATTGCTCAAACAAATGGGAGAAAGAGAAATAAACATTCAGAAATCTATGCTAGATTGAGTCCTCTAGTTTCATCTCATTTTTCTCTTATTTCTCTATTTCTTTTGGCTGCATTTTTTCCTACAAACTACTTCAAATACTTTTCTTTTGTAATGGGAGAGAAAGGAGAAAGGAAAAGCAGAAAGAAAAGTCTTTAAAACATCCCTAATAGAAGCCCTACAAGGTAGGTATTATTCTCATTTTACAGAAGAGGAAACTGAGGCTTGTTGAATTGAAATAAATTGCCAAAGATTACCAAGCTGACCAATGACAGACTTGGGACTTGACTTTGATTCAGACACCAAAGCCTACATTTTTTTCTTGGTTTGCAGAACCGAGACAAGGATTCCAGCCTGGACCCCTCCTGCCTGCTCTGGGTCCTTCTGTGCTGTGGTTTCCAGCCCTAACTGCTCATGAGAATCACTTGGAACCATTTAATAAATGCTCCAGGCCTCACCCATACCTATTAGATCAGGATCTCTGGCATGGAGCCCTAGTATAATTATATTTTTAAGAAAATGTTCCAGATTCTAATGTGCAGCAAGTAAGAAATGAGAACCAGAGAGCATGGTGCTTCCTGGGAGAATTAATGAACTTTTTGAGAAGATCAACTCATCCTACAGGTGGGAGTGCACCTTGTGTCAAAAACAGACTCGTTCAGTAGAGAAGAGAAAAGAGAAGAAAGAAGGGAAAAGGGAAGGGTAGGGTAGGGAAGGGACGGGAAAGGAAGGGAAAAGTTGAGATTCCCTGAGTGGTTCTTTTTCCATTAAGTTCTGCTTATTCTCTAGTGCTGAGCCAGTTTTACAGCCTGCATTGACTAAATCCCCGACTCTACAAAAGCCAACCAAGAGCTCTGCTGAGCAGGAGTCAGCTTACTAGAGCTCAGAAGAGGTACTGAAGCTGAGGGCTGGAGTGCCTTAGAGTAGAGGCAGCCATTGGGCCCCTGTGCTTGTCTACTGCGTCACTTGCCTACCGCATCACTTGTCTACCGCATCACTTGTCTACCGCGTCACTTGTCTACTGCGTCACTTTCCCACTGTATTTGGAAACTCACATCTGATTGTATAACTTTGCTCAAGTAGGGCAGATGGAGCCCAGTTAGATCTGATCCCCATCAGTGAAAAACTGCTTATGCCAAAGACAGCACTAGCTGGAACAGATGTTACTTTTGTTTGCTTAAATGATGGAGATCTTTACTGGAGAGTTTTAAGTTTGCTGCTGATGTATTCAATTCATTCCTTATAAAAGGAATGGCTTGTTGGGCACCTGGTATAACAGAAAAAATCTGAAGTCACCCTGACCTGGGTTTGAATCCTAGCACTGTGTTTCTGCTCTTACTTCCTGTTGCTTTGAGCAAGTCACTTTGCATTTCTCATCCTAACTTCAAAATGAGGAGCTGGGATTTGTTAAGGGAATGCAATGAAGTAAGGCAGTGCTTCCAAAATTTTCGGGGTAGATGAACATGGCATTAAATAACACAGAACCACACAGTGAGAAAATTATTACTGTTTTGATTTTCTTTCATGCCATCTGATTATATCAAAGAGATGGGGGTATATTTTTGATATGTCTCTAACCTGGCTATTCCTTCCTTTAACAATGAAAGAGTTGGTCTCAGGTGACTGTATGTATTACTAGGCAACTGTATGCAGCTGAAAATTAATAATGCTAATTAACATTTATTTCAACAGTTACTTATATGGCATGTGCTGCCTGCTTAAGGTAGGGCAAAAAAGTTACCTTTTAGGTCAAAGACGTGGTTCAAAGAGCAAATGAGGGTCCACTGGTGGTACACACACAGGACAAAAGTAATTAAGGTGATACCAAAAGTCTAAGTTTATGAAAAACTGAGTTAAAGTATGAGACAGGATCTCACATCAAGCCTCTGAGTAGAGTGAGGATTTAGTCAGTCTCCCAGAGAAAAAAGAAATGACTGAATCGGTCCTTGCACTCTGATTTGAAATAAGTTCTTTACGAGACAGAATATGTAGACTCATATGAGTACATATTCTGATGGATGGACGATTCACACTGACTGTAGGATTTATGTCACCTCCAGGTTGTCCTCAGGTTGACCTAAGAACCCTGGCCTTAAAAGGGTAGGTCTGCTGCTCATATTTTCTATACTCAGTGACTTGGAAAGAGAAAAAAAAAAATTGGAAAATATAATTATCATCTTAAATTTTTTTAGCCTTTAGTTGAAATTTTTTTAAAAAGAAAGAAAATACTAGATCACAGTGATTTATGATGACAAGCCACGGGAGGAAAGATCCCTATTTCATCGGTTCTTTGAAATAAACTTTATGCTGATTATTACTCTTAGCAAGATAAAGAAGTGAACGTTAGAGAATATTACTATTCTGTGACCACATGACCTCAGGAGCACGATAAGAGACTAAGGATTAGGAGGGAAAAGGAAATCACATTTAAATTCAAATACATACAGCCTTTGCCTCTTGTTATTTTTCCTAAGAAGGGATATGAAGCACCAGAACTAGTCAACAGTTGACTACAAAAGTTTTTGTTTATTTTTACAGGAATGCAACTTTCAACCATGAAACATGATGCCACAAAGTTCTTAAAACATGACATGGTTCATTTAACCTAAGAAATAGAGAGTAGCTGAATCTAAATACTCTAAGTTGTTGTAGGAAATGAATTTTTTTCTCCTGAGTTGTAAATGAGCTCACCAGCCTTAGGATAATCTATCATTATAAAGTCATGTGAGTCTTGCTGCTAAAAAGCTCAAGCATCAAATTCTGATATTGGCTTTCTGCTTATGGGCCGTTCAAAAATTTTAAATGCTGCCATCAGATTTAAGTCCAAACCCAGTGCAAAGCCTTATTCTTCCAAAGGAGTTCAGGAGACTTCATCTCTGGTTCTGGCTCTGCCATTATCTCGCTATGGGTAAGTCTCATCTTGGACCCAGCCATATAATGAGTAGATTATGGTACATTAGGGGTAACCCACAAATGCCAACAGGTGCCAGGCAGGTAATATAAACAAAGGAAGCTGGCCAAGAGTAAGCTAATAGGAAGTGGGGGTGAGGACAGTGAGTAAGAGAGTATGATTCCCCCAAAGGGGACAGCTACCATCAGCTCCAGGCACCTGTCAGCCAGGAAAACAGGCCCATTGTTGACAAAGGCCTCTGAAATGTCAAGAGAAGCTGGAAATCTGTCTTTTAAATGGCAGTGAATTAAAAATGATTTTAAAACATGATGCAGGCAAAACCAACATAACCACAGGCCAGATGCAGCCGGCAGCTAACCATTTTGTGACTTCCGCATTAGATGATCTCTTTGAGCTCCTATAGCCTTAACTTCTAAATAGCAAATTTTGGCTTGTGTGTAATGCCCATATAGTGGAGGATTTGACACTGTTTGGGAAAAGCAGGAGAGGAGCTGGGTTGCTGGAGACACAGTGTGTTCTACTGGTGGTTGCAGAAGGGTGATAGAGCCTAGATCAAGAGGCACTGGCACAGTGCCATAGAACACTGTTCCTCTTAGCTCTTATGACGGGGCAAAATAATAATGATAACAATATTAACAACAACAACAACAAAACCTCCTGTGCTTATTCTGGGATGGACACACCATTCCTATATATGAATGGGGAAGGAAAAACTGTCCAGAGGGTGATTAGCCCTCTGCTTCCCCTTTGGGAAGGAAGTGCTGCAGAGACACCTCCCATCCTCCAGGGGCAGTGTTATTACAGAGCGTTTGCTTGGGTAGATAAAGGTACAAAATAAGAACTGGTGCCATTTTGTCTTTTTTGGGCACAGATGGCTCTGTTATCCAAATCTTTCTGTATCCAGTCTCAGCTGCATCCCCATACCACTTTTATAACAAGAGCTTCTGTGTGGAAGAAGGTAAAGAGAGCTGAGCTTGAAACTTGTTCCCCAAGCCCCATCCCAACTTTTAGCTCTGCTATATTGAGCAAGGTACTTACTGTCTCCTTAACTCAGTTTCTTCATGTATGAAGGAGAATATTAGCAATGTCTACCTCATAGGGTTGATGTAATATTAAAGGAAATCCTACCTATCCAGGGGAAGTGCCTAGCTTTAAGTATGGAACTATGTTCCCTTCCAAAGTTCTTATTTTCTCATCTAAATTCCTCTTGTTATAATTAGGGTTTATCTGATAATCTTTTGCCCTCCATGATGGGAAACTACCCCCGGAATAGAATTATTAGATTGAACTATAGGGAACTGTCAATATTTAACATTACTGATTTACTAAATGGCCATTTCATATGGTTCAATATAATACAAAAGCAGTCACAAACCCAATGCAGGAAAAAGCAGCTTCCCTTTTATACTGGTTCTGAAACACATCTGAACGGCTTATTATGATTACATTTGGGAAAAGTAAGACCTTTAGTAGAGGAACAAACACTTTTTCATCACAAGTAAACTAACATTTGTTATCTACTTCCAGCTTACAGAGTGCTTTGTGTAAATATAATTTCCCTTAACCCACAACAACACTGGGGATGGATGTCAGCACACAGCTTTTCACACACTATTCGGAATGTCACTGCAGGTATGCCCTAGAGTTGTGGGGTGTATAATGGTCTACCATGGTTCCAGTCTGCATGTCCACACACTAAAGAGTATTTCAATTAACAAAAAGAATAATGTCAAGAAAGCCCTGCCACTTACTGTGTAGGATGGATTTGATAAGATGTAGTTCCACAGACACTAGGATGAAGTGCATAGATGCCCAGGGACAACCCAGGTTTCAAGTGCCCAGCACTTTTGACAAGGGCAAGAAGTCCTTGCACTTCCTCAGCTTTCTATTGGTTGAAACTATTGTTAATTTCAGCGTGGCAGTCTGAGGCACCATTCAAGTTTCAATCTTGAGTTATCTTCTATGCATAAAGACACCAGAAAAAAAAAAAAAGTCTACTACAGAACCCAAACAGATGAGAACTCCCCAACTGATTTATTTCATATCCTCAAAGAAAACAACTGTGACAGTTCTGCAGGTGTCATCATACCTGCCCTTTGTTCATTTTCTCTTGCAATAACTTTTTTTTTTTCGGTACACGGGCCTCTCACTGTTGTGGCCTCTCCCGTTGTGGAGCACAGGCTCCAGACGCGCAGGCCCAGCGGCCATGGCTCACGGGCCCAGCCGCTCCGCGGCATGTGGGATCTTCCCGGACCGGGGCACGAACCCATGTCCCCTGCATTGGCAGGCGGACTCTCAACCACTGCGCCTCCTGGGAAGCCCCACAATAACTTTTTAACGTTTCATTGAGTACGTACTATGTGCCAGGCTCTGTTTGAGGACAGGGGTCAGCAAACTACAAGCCTGAGGGCCAAATCTGGCCCCCACTCTGTTTCAGTAACTAAAGTTTATGGAATCTAGTCACACTCATTCATTTACATGTTGTGTATGGCTACTTTCTGGCAGAGCTGAGTAGCTGTGACAGAAATCATGTGACCCACAAAGCCAAAAATATTTACTCTCTGGCCATTGAGAGGAAAAGTTTGCTGACTCTATTTTAGAGAAAGAGAATACAGCATTAAAAAAGAGAAACAAAGTCCCCATGTGTCTTGAGAGGCTCCTGTTTAGAAGATCGCACTGGATGAACTCTTACTACTTAAACTAAGGGGCAGACCGAGCTTGACCCATGGGATCAGTCAATGCCACTGCTGAGGGCTTATAAGGAACAAGAAAAGGGATGACAGGTGTGGAGACAGATGTGCAAGAGTGGGTTAGAGAAAGGATTAGTTAATGTGGAAACCAGCTGGAACAGGCAGGGCACAGGGATTCCCACCGAGGGGCACCCAAACCTTTGGCTGGGTTAGGTGGCACATGTATCAGAATCACCTGGAGATATCAGTAAACATGCAGGCTACTGGGCCCCACTCAGGAATCTGAATTTGAGTTCCAGAGGTGTGGTCGAGCTTCCACATTCTTAGTGGGTGCCCCCAGGTGATGCTGAAGCAGGCTCAGGTTTGAAAAGCACTGGATTAGCGTTGAGTTTTAGTGAGCAGTCGGAGGTGCTCCCCACGAGGTCTGGCCTGAAGTCCACTCATGGCAGGTGAGAAGGGGAAAGAACCGGGGCACAGACACACAGAGGTAGATGCAGTGAAAAGGCAGTTTATTGTCTATTAATACTGTACAGAGGAACAGAGAGAAGCCACAAGTACAGCATCGGCTGTCGCTGGCAGTGTTATTTCTGAAGTCGGTTTTTGTTTTGCTTTTCATCTGAAGGAGACAGAACAGTCAAAGTACACTTCAGGTTACAAAGTACAGCAGCTATAGCCCAGCAAGTCTAATTCAGAGTAAGCACAACAGGCTCCCAACCCACCCGCAATCAACCACCAAATGGATATATTTACAGTGATGTCACTCACCCCGAGTGAGCTGCTAAAGCCGAACATTCCAGTCAACAACCTACATTCACTGAAAGCTGCATCAGACACAACATTTTCTGGAACCCCTGTATGATGCTGACTCTTTTAAGTCAGGAGTTTGAGAGGAGGAAAGAATGTTCCAGAACCCCACAAAGGATAGGACTCTTTCCACTTGCCAGAATGGGATATGACAGAATTGGAGTTGGAGCCACACACAGACCAGTTGAGATCAGGCATTGCCCGGTGGTCTCTTTGTACATAAAGACTGACTGGATGTCTGCCTGACCACCTCATCTCGAAACCGAGAGGTTCCCATAGTAACAAGAGGCTAGGGCACGCGGCCTCTCCCTACCACCCTCGGGCAACTGCATAGTTCTTTCATTTCTGGGGTTGTTGCCATGACACTACGGTTGACAGTTGGGCCTGAATTGGGCCTGTTGGAGGGGTTCTGATGATGAAGAAACTAAAATGATTTGCCTGGGAACCAGAGAGGTTATTTTTCTTGAAATGGAGAGTGTGTCTGAGACCTGGCCTTGTTGGAAAAAGGCTCTTGGTCTTTCAGGGTAGTAGATAAAGATCCTATCCTAGGAAAGGATGCTGCTTGGGAGGAGAGTCTAACAGGAAGAGGGAGCAGATTCTTAGGCTTGACCTCTGACCTCTGGGGTCAGCCAGACAGATGAACAGGTGTGGGTGAAGATCTTCACGAACCTGAGTGTGACTGTGATGGGAACTCAAGAATTTGGCCGAAAATTGAGGAAAAAAATCCAAAAACTCTAAAAATTCAGTATCTCCTTTATGGATGGATAAGGATAATTCTTTCCAGTCTCTACTTAACTCTGAAAATAGGATGCAGCCTCATTGATATTTACAAGGTCAAGAACTCCTGGTAACTTTTATATTGTTGGTTTCTACATTTATGCATATTGTGTACATTATGTAGATGGCCAGATGCTTCTGACTCACCATTTTGCATGTGTTACTCAAATGTACCACAGTGAGTGGTCCCTTAACTTCAAATGTAGCAATTACTCCTTGAATATGTGAAAGAGTTGAACTTAGACAATTGCTGGGCTTAGCTTTCATTTAAAACAGCTATCTCCTTCCAAAAGATCGTTCTGTATTATTAAAGGTGTGGCTCAGAGAGCTATCAAGCCATATAACAGGCTATCTAATGACAGGTATAGAAAGCTGGATCGTACAACCTAGAACTATTGGGAAACACTGGATTTCATGCAGTGCTGGTGCCAGGGCAGGTCACGGGACCTTTGTTCATGCCCCCCAAGGTCTGGGCTAGTGCTACAGAACTCGCCAGAAAGTTACCTTAATGGAATGGAGAAATAATCAATCAAGGGTGCTCTCCAACTCAAGCTTCATAATGCATCTAAATTTCATTACAAAAATATTTTTCCATAAAAAAATACATAAATGTAAACTATTCCATTTCTATAATCACTCCCTACTCCCATGTATATCATGCCACTTGTCTTACACTAGAACGAATGGGCACACCCCTCAGGTAAGGCTCCATCACACCATTTGAGTCCATCTCTCTCGCTTTTTCAAGCTATGCCAATTGTGCTTAAAAATATGCTCCTAGACCCAGGTAGGGGGGGTCCACAAGTTCACCTCCCATACAGTGGGAAGGACTGCAGGAGGTCACACATTGCATGAAGCCCACCCCAGGAATGTCAGAGTGGGATAGTGCAGGCTCAGAAGGGAACACAAGGAAGTATTTGGTTGGTAAACATGCAGAGGCAATGCCCAAGCTCTGCCTACTTTATTCCACCTGGGCCAGACCTGCAAGGTTCTGCCTCAGGCTCCTGGGACAAAAGTCACAGCTCTGAAGAGGGCTGGGTAGGGGTGGGGAAGAGAATGTTGTGTTCATACAGCTTTGGAATACAACCTGTGATTCTGAAAGGATAGAAAAGAACATAAACAGTGATGCTAAGGCAAACTTTCAAATGGCACATCAGAACGCTTTTTTTTTTTTTGTCATTCATTTTGTTAACATCACAAGGCAAATACATTCTGTAAACATATATACCATACAGTACGTTAACCATGGGGGGGGGGGAAGAAAAAGCCACCCTGTCATTCTTTTCTTTACTTCTGTTCTTTTACTCCAGAAGGACTGCCTGAAGTCTAGAGGGAATTTTGTGGTTCATAAGATGTACTTTTCTTTTAATAAAAATGCAATGACTTGCAAAAAAATAGCCCCAGGTGACTAGAAAGAGGCAATATGGGGAGAAGGTGAACCTGTAGAAACTTAGAAAATAGTCACAAAATATTAAAAAGTCATTAATTTCAGGAAACATTTTGTTTCCCTGCTTAGTAAAAGAGAGCACTGAAAAAGTTTTACAAAAGTTAAGGCTGTCCAGATCTTTGATGCAGAAAGTTTGTGGTTCCCCCAAGATATATATTATATTTTCACATTGAAAGCAAGTTTTTTTGTGCTACAGTTCAGACCTTTTTATTTTAGACTGGAGTGGAGAGGGGACACAGAGGCCTATTTAAGTCATATAAAAATTAAGGGGTAGGGGATGAGGTTGGTCTAAGGATCCCCAGGGAAACTGCTCTTTGAAACTTTCAGGATGTAATCTTTATTCTAGTCTTTCCTACATTCAAATACTAAGTATTTTGGTTTTAAAATGGAGATTTTATCATGTGGTTTGCTGAAGCTATGAAAATAGAGACACATAACAGCATTGCGCTCCTTGTAAGAGATGGATTTTTCATTTTCCCTAGAAAAGGCAGGGAAGTTTTCTTGATTAGAGCAGAAGAGGTCTACACAATGAAGGCGAACTGGCAGCAGGAATCCCAGATGCCATCTTGCACATTACTTGGAGACGTTTTGCGATATATACCATCACTCCGTGTACCTGCTGGGTTGTACTATCCAATAGGACAAAAGATACCTTCTGGCTCTATCCTAATCAGTGGAGCTACATATACCTTGATTAATAAACTGAGGAGCTTCTGAAACTTTTAACTATGCTGAGAATTCATGGTTTCAATAATGAATGTACATGTCGCGAAAGTACAACATAAAACTCCTCTAGCCTTGGAATGGTTTTTGTTGTAAACAAAATAACATTGCAGGAGATGAAAATATTCCCACAAGGAATGGGCCCTTTGGTGGGTTAAACTCCACAAGTGGGTCTGGTGACAAACAGAGATGGCTGAGCTTCTAGATTTTAAGTAAGAACAAAAGAAATCCTCTCTGCATATTTTGTCTATGTTCATCTGTGTTTTACATTGACAGGGTTAGTTTCTTAAAAAGGAAAAACTGGTTTAGTGGTTCAGTTTTTGCCTCTATCGCCATATTCCCGCCACCTCTTTTGCTACCCACTGGTTCGTTGGCATTAAATAAATGGTGTTTGTCAAGGATGTTCTGTGGTCCCTTGAAATGATGTTCTGCAGGAAGTGAAAAGAAATAAGCTGTTTTCAAACTTGGCCTCAACATTTTGCTCCAGAGACGATATCGTAACTCTAGGAAATTATATAGAGATGATTTCCCCCTTTTATAAAAACTTGCCCCGAACAAAAATAAAAAGCCTCCTTGCATGTAGGAAAACCATTTATCACCAGAAAGTAAAATGGACTAGGTGGGAATCTGAAGCAGATAACGCGTCATTAACATTTCAGAAAGAGTCAAATCAAATGAACTCTAGAATTTGAGTTTTCTGAAAGCCTTTGAATAATTTTAGGAAACCATGTTTGGGGTTTACCCAGAAAAGGATTCCCTAGCCCCTCGTCCTCTCTACTGCCAATACTGAGTGATGTCGCTGGACACTGTCAAATCATTTTTAGAGGCAAATAATTTTGCTTATATAAGGAACATAATATAACTGTGGGTAAACGAGGCACAAGGTAAAAAAAGAAAACCCCTTAATTTTGTCCTACTGCACATCAAAGAGAAAAAAAAAAGTCAAGGGTATACAAGTCAGCAAGATTTTTCAGGATATATAAGGTTTATCATTTTAACTCTTAAAGGATCTTTAATTCCATGCCATTGAGAATCTGTTTTAAGCAAATGCAATGACCCTCTTTTCCCTCTTTCTCCTCTTTCCATTTAAAGGGTTCTGAGTATATGATTTGAAAGGAAAGTCCAACTAACCAAGAGCTCAAAAATGCTCATGGTTTTGCAGCTTTATTACTGATTCTCTAATTAGTCTGGTGATGTAAGTCAATACCCTGTATTTCTGAAGGGCGTGATACCATACATAATAAAGTGTTTACAGAGACAATGCCAGTACCAGCAGGGAAGGCAGAATCTTCACAATCACAACTCTGTTTATATTTTCACTATGAAGGGTAGTTCCTTTTCTCTGTAGATGGGATTATAGGTCTCATCCCGTAAAAGTACTGGCTGAAGCTGAACCTCCCACTGCAATAGGAAAATGAGGCAAGCTACACAAATACATACGCCATATTCAAACACACCTTCGTTTACTGTGGCCACACATCATTTTAATAAATGTAACACATCTTACTTGAAAAACCATTGAAATGATAAGCTTTACCAGTAAAAGTAGAGAGAAAACTCTAATTCATATAGTTTGCTAATCCCTATACTAATTATTGATAAATGAGAGCACATATTATCATTGGTCTTTTAAATCTCACGTGTGGTTTTGTAGTGAGAGGTAAAGACCATTTTCTTCATGAGAAACTAACTCACTGATGGAAGCGTAGGTCAGGGAATGATCTGTCCTGAAAGACTCTGGTTCTGTTTATCAAAAGTACACCCAAGGCTAAATTCTATCATTCCACTCACTAACTGTGCTTTTAAAAACTCAAACTGAATAGTCTTCATCCCCAAATGAGTAAAAAAAGGATAAGCTATGGGAAACTTTTAGATTGTTTCTTTCTAAATAAATTATTAAAATCAGAGATTGTCCAAGACATTGAAGCTGCTTTCTTTTTCTCTGTAAATAGGTTTCTCTGGAATGTCTTCTTCTTTTTTTTTTAACCTTTAAATGATGCTAAAATGACCATTTGCTGAGGAGCATGAAGCTGAAAGTTTATAGGCAGAAAAACCAGATATTATTTCTAGATAATACAACAGTTTTATTCAAAAAAAGCTTCTTTGCTGAACCTGAGATTTAGAGATAATTCCCTCAGCTGTTCAAAACCAAGCCATGGATGGAATCATCTTAGAAAGTAGAACTTAGCTCGTTATTTTTTTCCTTCTTTAACTTTTTTTGGTTTATATATTGGTGATAAAATGACTTACTTTGTGCTCGTTAAAAATGTAATTATTTGGGAAAGATTAACTTTGAAAATTAAAAAATATTGGTTTTCCCCCTTTAATTGGAATAAATATAATTTCAAGCTAAAAAATTTAAAAAAAATAATAGATTTAGCACTAAGATAGCTATTTAGGACAAACTGAGTTGGTTCTGTAATAAAATTCTCTCAAGGTCACCTTACTTTTTCCCTCATCTACTTTCCACAGAAGTTAAACTTGATGTAGTGCATCTTACCATATGTTTTTTGAAACTAGGTTCTATGGAACGTAGATAATTTTGTGAATTATCTGCAACAATGTTATGAACATTCGGGCAAAAAACTTAAAAGATATCTCTGAAGCTATTTTAAAATCAATTCAGGGCTTCCCTGGTGGCGCAGTGGTTGAGAGGCCACCTGCCGATGCAGGGGACACGGGTTCGTGCCCCGGTCCGGGAAGATCCCACATGCCGCAGAGCGGCTGGGCCCGTGAGCCATGGCCGCTCAGCCTGTGCGTCCGGAGCCTGTGCTCCGCAACGGGAGAGGCCACAACAGTGAGAGGCCCGCGTACCGCAAAAAAAAAAAAAAATCAATTCAAAGGTTACAGCTTTATTTCATTACTCTATTATTATTTTACTATATTGCTTCCCTTTGGTTTTATTATACCTGTGGCTCTTTGCTTTGGAGGAATGCTAAGAATTTAAAGAATTGTTCATTGTGTTCTAGATAAAAACCATCCTTTGATGTTCTGGAATCTTCAGAAGTTGAAGAAACAATGCTTGAAGAAGCTCAGCTATGTGCCACTCACTCAGTCAGTATTTGTGGAACGAATTAAAATACTTAAGGTGAGAAGATAGGTCTTTCTTCATCTTTTAAACATTTTTTACATTTTAAAGTTTTAATTCTGTGGGGTGGGTAAACCTACACGGTGATGGTACGTGAAATATTCTCTTTCTCATGGGGACACAAAGAAAAGAGTCCAGATGGAAGGCTCTGGAATCAATGGGGCAGGTGAGACGAAGAGTTAATTCAGGAACAGCACCTGTCCACAATGGAGCGGAAGCATCACAGCAACCACTGTAGGTCAGAAGGACTGTTTTAGAAACATGGTCACTATAGAGAAACTCCTCAAAATGACCCCTTCGTTGAAAACAGATGAATATGATCAGAAAATATCCGTGAAAAAGAAAACAATATAAAAATTTACACTTTTTTTTTTAGAGAAAAGAAGCAAGGCTCATGGGTTCGCCTAACTTTGGAGATCACTGCTGATGCTCAAAACAATGCTTGTTTCATGTCCTTAGAAAGTTAAAAATGGTGCTTCTTATATAAAGGGTCCATCAGTTAAGTCATAGAAAGAGAGACAGCTGCTGATGGGCAGGTTATGGAATCAGTCCCTACAATTCAGTTATGACAAGCACTGGGTTCTTTTCTTTTACATCAATTTCATTTGTTTTAACAGAAAGCCAGAGATGCACAATACTGTAACCTGGAAGCTTATATAAGGCAGCAGAAAGCATCACCCTAGATTGGACAGACTAAGTAAGGTCTACTTTTGGCTACACTAGCAACTGGCTAGAGCCCATAGCATTTTGCCACATGAGATATAAAAGCAAAGATCCACAGCGAGGGAGGCAAGTGAGAAATCAGTGACGTGGTGATGTGTGACTACTTGATAGGAACACACGACAAAATGAAACCCCCGATGCCCATGGATTCAATTCCAGTCAAGTGAATTAAGGCTACTAGATCACTGGCTGCTAGGAAGAGTCCATTCCAATCGAGCAGTAAGGAACCGATTCCCTCTTGAAGACACAAGGAAAGGTTTAGAGGAAAAGCAAGTTCTTGGAAAGAGTGAAGCACACACATGCATGTTGTCTCTGAGCTGAGGAAACTGGAGGAAAAAAAACGAAAGGGAAAAAAATAAGAGGGATCAAAGCAATCCAACTGCAAGGCAAGGCAGGTGTTTGCTTCCAGTTCACAGTATCGTAGTTAGTGGTACAGGAAGGTCTATGTAAGTGGTGGAGAGCACAAAGGCTGCCCAGAAGAAAAGGGAAGAAAGAAGTGGTCACATGACAACACAGCATTGACAGCGCTTTTTCTTTTGGGTACCTGGGGCTGGCTCCGTGGCCAGGCTTTCTTCCTTCCCTTCGGGGGATGAGGGCTCTGTGGTGTCTGAGACGGGTCTCCCGGACACCAGCTCAGCTGCATTCCCATCAATAGTGGACACATCTGTTACCGTCTTCTCCCTCAATGACTTCTCATCATCTTCATCAATGAGGACCAACTCAGCCTTGATGGTTTCATCATAGCCTAGCACCTTCTTCGTCTCTTCTTCATCCTCGATATTTTGGTAGCCCATGAAAATCATGGTGACTGGCTGATCCAAGTTTGCCTCCGGCCCTTCAGTGCTGGGGGCTGGAGCCTGCTGCCCTGGGTTCCCAGAAGTATGATCTTTCCTAGACTTATGGACCATTTCTAACTTGGCTTCTTTGCACAGCATATGTTCCTTAGGGTGGCTGAGGCTCCCATCTGCAACCACAGTCCTTTCTGACACGTGCCCTCCTCTTAAGCTTGATTGTCCAGCCTTCTGAATAAGCTCTTCTACATCCTTTGAGCTTAATTTGTGCACTCCATTTTCTACTATGGTGCCTCCTGAGTGCACCTCATACACTACTTTGGTACCATCATCAAAAACTTTGACTCCTCTCTGATGGACCCCCTCTGGGCCAATGGTGGATGTAGAGAGAATCTTGGTCTCTCCTGTTTGTTTGTCTTTCTCCACATTAATTTCCATGGCGTACACAGCTTGAATGAAAACAAGAGAAAGGAAGTGCATGTTACAACAAAAAAAGCCAGTGAATGGTTAATTGCCAAACAGACAAAAAAAAGGTGCTGTGCCCTTTCTAGCCTAACTGCCAAGCATCTTGAGTGTTAGAGTGAGTGCAATGTGGACAGAGGTGGTTATATATGTGTTTTAACACAGCAGCTAAATGCACTGGGAAGACACATGTACAGAGTTACCATATCTCAAAGGCACTCACACTTCCCAGAAAGATGAGCTAAAATAAGGCCACGAGCGACTGCTGAGATCCAGTGTGACACATTACAGGGAGGCTGACAACATGCAAGTTTACCTTGATCGTGAGCGTACCTTAGGCTTATAGATAATTTTAAAGCCCTTGGTTAAGATGTAACCTAGTTCCAAAATCTTAAATCTCTTTTAAAAATTCTTTTACAGAGTATTCTACTGTTCTTTAGACAGTTCCCTTTTCTGTAATGAAGATTACACAAAGGGTTTTTTGCAGGTGGCACATGGCCATCCTCTACTGTACTCTAAAAGGGGATATTTATAAAAATTGAAAGCTATGAAAGGAGTCAGATTATATGCTCTGTAAGCTTCAGTCACTTTGTTGGTTTCTAAGAACAGAACTAGAAAAAGAACAGACTAGAGGTGGCGTCAACCCACGACACTGGGATTTGAGGACTACGCTCACAGAAAGCCTCCTTCTTCCCCCATGCACGCACCGCCAAGTCCTCGAGATTCTGCCCCACACCTCCTTCCCACCTGCCGCCTTCTTTCTGTTCTACTGCCACCACTCCATCTGAGACACTACTTCCTCTTCCCTAGATATCACAAGAGCTTCCTACCTGGTCTTCCCAGGTCCAATCTTGGCCTCTCCAACTCATCTCAAATCCTGCTGCTGGTCTGAGCTTCCTAAGAACCAGCTCTTTCCTGTCCTGTAGACTTACGTGACACTCCATACTTTCAAATCTATTACCTCAGAGACTCCCTGTGAGGCACACGGCCTGGATGGGAGGGAACTGGGCCTCAGACCCACTGAGCCAACTGTCCCCAGACACCCTTTCCCTGAATGACCCACAGATACATCAAACTCTGCAGCTGCAAAACTGAATCCATCTTCTCTCAAAACTCCCCCGTAGTCTTGGTGTGAAGTAACACCAGCTCCACTACCTAGTGTTTCAAGCGAGAAGCCTCAGATTCATACCTGATTTTTCCTTTTCTTCCCAATTACCCAGAGTCAAACAACTGCTGAGACTAATTCTATTTCAGATCCATCCTCATGCATCTCCTCACCACTATCTCTACCACTACTGCCTTAGACCAGGCCCTCTTTGGCACAATTACCTATGTTCGATTTTTAACTGCTACTTCTGTCTTTTCATCGCCAGTGGGCCAAAGACAGCTGGGGCCCCGTTTTGCATGGCCAGAGGAGCAAAGAATGGTCTTTACATTAAAAAAAAAAAAAAAGTTAAAAAAAAAGGAAGGAGGGAAAGAACTTAAGAAAGAGAAAAGGAAAAAAAAGAATTTAAGAAAGAGAAAAGGAAAAAAAAAAGATATGAAACAGAGACCATACGTGGTCCACAAAGTCTAAAATATTTATGATCTGGTCCTTTACAGAAAAAGTCAGCTGATCCCTGCTAGCCTAGGCTCCACCCTGCCCACAGAGCTACCTTACTTACAAACCCCCTGTTGGCTCCTGTGTCTGTAGAGGGTAAACACCAAACTCCTTAGCTTGGCATGTGATTACCTTTGGCATTTATCTGCAACCTTCCTTTCTTGTCTTGTCTTGTGGCCCCTCTCAGTCCACATATACTCTGGCCATAACAAAGTTCTCACTATTCCCAGGACATCCCCCCATGATTCATCCCTCTGCCTGCTGTCCCTCTGCCTAGACTGCCTTTTGTCCCTCCTCCACTGGCAGACCCTAGAGTCCTATGTCACACCTCTGCTCATCATGGCCGTTGAGTCCCTACCTCTTTCTGAAGAACTACAAGTTCCCCAACTGTGTTAAAAAGATCCAAACTATCTTTCCAATCACACATTTCATTGCTTCCTTTCCCTCTAGAGTGACCAAAAAACACCATCTCACACCTAACATTTCCTGCTTTTAAGATTCCCTTCTCTTGAAAAGTCCTTCTTTTGAGTTTCTTTATATCCAAATATGACTCAAACATTGATGCCCTTGTCAACAGCGCCCTCTTCCATGAGCTTTCTTTGATTGTCCCATCTCTAAGTCACCCCTCTCTTCTCAAGATTCTCTGAACACTTCTAAACCTCTCTGAAGGCACTAAACACTTTCCACGCAGTAATATAATTATCTGTGGGAATGTTTTATTAGCTCCATAGATTCTTAGGATCCTTGAAGGCTAGTTTTTTGCCTGACATCTTTCTATGATTCCCCCTCCCTCCCAACACCTACCTTAGAACCTTTTGTAGAAAAGGTACCTGCTATACATACCTGTGAAACAGTTGCTACTAACTGAAAAGTCTAATTTGTTGTTTTAATCTAGTCACAGATACTTTATATAATATGACACCAATGAAAAGGTACACAGTGATTAATGTTTGTACTGGTTAAAAAAAATGGCAACAGTATTATTCTATCTGCTTGTGTAATAAGATACAATCTGATCATGGTTAACACTTAACTAAAAAGATTTGAAGCAAAATCCAATGCTCGATTTTTCATTGTGTCTGTTTTGAAAGTTTCACTTGCTCAGCACAAAGATGTTGAGCTTCCTTAAGTGACACAATGGGAGGCCAACCAATATTTGTCACAGAGGTACATGAGATCACACAATGACGGTGATATCAAGAGAAATATCTGTTTCTCTTATTTCCTGATTTTCCACAAAATGTGTTATCAAAGAAATAGAATAGGTATTTAAAATTTTGCATGGGCTCCAAAAGCCTGTTCTTTAAATATTACATTTATATTAAAAAGCACAATTTTGGGTTAAAATCTTATGTCCTATCACTACTAACACACTCATGGGACATAGTTATAAATAAGAAAGGTAATAATGATTGTCAGTTATAGATACAAGACCGCAAACATCCAATAATGTATGAACCAAATGATACATTGAACTGCAATCAATACAGAGTATGGAATAAAATATTTCTACTTTTATGTCCATACCTGAAATTATGAACATAGGAATTATGAACATAGGAATCTTTAGGGATGTCCCTCTCTCTCTCTGTCCACCAATGAGAATGCTGTCATTTTTGGTCCAATTTTCCCTTTTCTGCCATGATAATCCCCAACCTCATCTGGTCCTTGCCTGTTCCTATAATCAGAGACTGGACTGAAAGGAGGGATGACAAAAAGGTCTTTGCTAGAACGGTTAAGTAGATCCATACAATAAAGAGTTGAGAAAGAAGGAGTTGAATGGAAGAGACGGTGAAAGCTGTGTGGGAGAAGGATAGGGAAGGAACATTCTGTGGCCGCGGATGATGCTTTGGAGAATTATATGTGGAGGGAAGTAAAGGGAACATAAGTGCTTCTGGGTGGAGATATGAATTGGATCCCTTTTAATATCCTTCAGGAAATATAGGTGAAGGACAGAGTTTCTTTTTAGTGGGTTTTCTTTTTTTTGTCTGTGATTTTAAGCTGTATTTTGTTAAGTGTGACATGGCTCTGGAACTGAACCACAAGTGACATGGATTCATCAGGGTTACAGATTAATAGTTATATTTATATGTTATACACTGTTCTTTCAATATTTCTAGAATAGGAGAGCAGAACACTTTAAGACATTTTTATAATAAAAGAAACCTAGATATGTTATGCCATAAAAGACAACATTCGTATGTATTTTTTTTCCCCAGATAAGATGTTGGGCTTCAAAGGAACCACAGACTTTTAGCAGGTTTCTTCAGGTTTGGTCTCACATACCTTGTCTGCCTTCACTCTCTTCTCTAGTAAGGGGGAGCCAGGCAAACACTTCGAGAAGCTCTGGTTTACACAAAGGCAATATTTTTGTTTGTTTGTTTGTTTCCAGATTTATTGAGATATTGTTGACAGATAACATATGTAAGTTTAAGATGTACAATGTGATGATTCAATATACATATATACTGCAAAATGATTACCAAAATAAGGTTAACCCCTTCACCCCCTCACATAATTGCCATGTTTAGGGCTGGTAACTTTAAACTTCTACTCTCTTAGAAAATACTTAGACTTTATGGATACATATAGGAGAATGTTATTAGACATTCAGAAAACCACACAGGAAGTGTGAACATTTATCTTAAATGTGTTGTTTATGAATAAGTATTTCTATTTTGCTCCAGTTCTCAGCCAATAATATCCCAAATGTGAACGAGGTTGGATATGAACCAGTAGGAAAATAAGACTTACATTTTAAATTCAACATTTTGTTTACGAGGCATGCACACAATTTTTTAAAACTCTTCTGCTTTTTACGCCTGCCAAGTAGTAAACCAAAGACCTAGTATACCAAGTATACCGAGTATACCGAAGACCTCTCCTCTCCCTTACATCATGCCCTCATCTCTAACCACAAAGAACACTCTCAAATCTGCCCTTTTCTTTCCTCAAGGCTCCCCATGCCACAGGTACACAGTGATGAGGATTGTAAGGGCTTGTTATCTAAGCTCATCTTATTGAAAAAAAATGAGGGTGGTACTGCTCAGGGGAGGAAACTTTCTGGGGAGCCCTTGAAGGAGATTTTGAAAGAGCCCCATGAACAAAAAGAAAAGTATTTGAGGAAGGACCAGGAGACAGAGGAAAAGGAAAGAAGACAGTTCAATGGACATTGCAATGATGGGATGACTGAAATTTGGAAGTACGTCTTCATAAAATGATATATTTAATTATTGCACCTGACACAAGTAAGGAGAGGGGGGCACCAACTGGTATGATTCCATTTCAGGATCGAGACAAGAGCACACAAGACAGGACTCTGCGCTCCGTAAGGACAGAACCATTCAATCACTGTTAAATTTGTCAACCCAGGCTGCTCCCAGCTCACTTCCTTTGACTCACTGTGACCAGTGGGCAGAATAAGGCTGAGGGTCCACGTGTAAAATATAAAAAGACACACCCCACTGTCATCAGTCAGTAAGATGGGAGGTGTCGGGGGAGGGAGAAAGACAGTAAGTCTGAATTCCTATTCAAGTCACATCCCAATTTGGGGCCTCATTTTTCCCATTTGTACAATGAAGGGTATCCAGCTTTTTTTTTTTTTTTAATTGAAGTATAGTTGATTTACAATGTTGTGTTTCGGGTGAACAGCAAAGTGATTCAGTTATACAAATACATATATATACATATATACACATATATGTGTGTGTGTGTGTGTGTGTGTGTGTATGGTATCCAGCTTTGATATTCCATGGTGCCATGAACAGCCTGTGTGGCTTGTGAGTCAGTGATGTGTCAAGTACTAGATGAGGGTGATAGACAGCCAGACCAGGACCACCACCCAGCAGTGAGATCACCCCAATATAATGATCGTCAAGTAGCTGGCATTATACGTGGAATGTTGAAGAGAAACAATACATATGCTTGGCTTATTGAATGAACATACATATGTACAGTCTTACCCCTTTGAGTATATGATTATACATATACACTTATGTTCACTCCTTCTCTTGAGGTTGGAGATATAAAATTGGCATTGTGATGTCAATAACAATGAAAATGAGGACATTCATTCAGAGTGGATCCTCCCTCTCATCCCAGAGGGCAATCTCTAACTTCAAAAACCAGTAATCAAAACATTTCTTCGAATCAACTGTTTTCCCAAGACACTGTGGTTTCAACAAAAATAAGTCAGCAAGGGCATGATGCTGAAGGACAACAAAGGCCAAAGCCAATTCTCATATTGATTTTGCTTCAGTCTTTTTGGTCAAGAAGGGCAGTTTTCAGCCTGAAAAGTGCCAGAAAGAAATTGCTAAGAGGTCACTGAAACCCAGATGAGTAGAGAAGATTGGAAAATGATAAAGCACCCAGGGATACAAATGTTGTCAGTGCTTTCAGCCCTGGGCCCCAGTTCCCATATCAATGAATTTGTCTCAAGGATTTTATATACCAGGAAAGGTGCTGGAGGCAGTGACTCAAAGTTCTGATTTTCAAAAATGAGAAGGAAGGAATTCCAAAAACTACATAGAAACAGCTTGACATCATGGCTGGCTGAATTCTAGAGTTAATTTTCAAAGAGCAGAAGCTAGGCACATTAATCTCATTTTCTTTTTTCTTCAAGGTCTCTAGGCAGATTAGGCAAATGCCAGAGATATAGCATATCTGGATCATCAGAAAGTCCCTATATCCTTAAGTTGTCAAGACAGAAACACGTGCCTTGAATATCAGGACAATTGCCAGAACTTGTCACTGGTTGAAGTGCCATGCCCCATAGGTGCCGAGTGAGGATTCCCAAGGGCCAGGAGATCCCTAACCGTGAGCTGCAGGCCTCTGACTTTGGTTCCAACTGTTCAACGTCATTATCAGGGAAATGATGATAAATAATGCAAGTGTGCTTTTCAGATCTGAGACGATAATAAACTGAGAGGAAAAGTTAGTGACCTCGGAGCCACAATTGCAAGCTGTAAAAACCCGGACAACAAAGAAGACAGTTTTCTCCTTTCAAAACTGTTAAACCCTTTATTCAAATGAAATCTGATGCAGAAATACAATATGGAAACACAAGTGCCGGGGAGCTGCTGTGCTTGAAATGGGAGAGAACACCAGGGACCTGACTGCCAAGTCCCCTCACCTCAACCCCTCCCCACCTTCCAGAGGCTCCTCAGTGACCCCAGGCCCCCCGACACTCCCGAGGGACACTTTAACAAGAAGAAATTTAATAGTCGTATGAAATCTCCTAAGGCCGACAGGTGCATAGCTCATCCTTACTTTTGCCTCTCGAGATTAGAAATAAAGGATTTTGTGGGTTCTTTTGCACGTGATAAAGTGAAGCGGTATGTGTGCAGTTGTGGGGAACAGACTGCTCATTGCCACTGAAATGATTCTGGAGTGATGAGTGCACTGGACAAAGGAAAGGAGGCCCAGTAGTGGCACATGTCACATACCTCTGAGGCTTTACCTTAGAGCCTGAAGCTGGAAGGCTATGATGGCAACCAAGTGAGTCACATGGTCTGTGGCATCAAGCCCCGCTCTGTGGGGTGACAGGCTCAGCCCAGAGTGCGTGCGCTCGGCAGCTCTGAGCCTCGTACTTCAGAGACAAAGCGGGGAGCGTTCAGAGGGGAGGGACAGGCATGGCAGAGGGTGTCAAAGCAACCTCATCATCTCAGGACCAGCTGAAGAGACCAGGGCTGTGGGTATTAAGGGGATGGAAAGTGAGGACCTGGGAAAGACAGGACGTGACCGCCATTTTCAACTACTTACAGGGAAATCAGAACTTAGGTTTGTTCTGAGGGGCTCCAGAGGGCAGGATAAGGACCAATGGGTAGAAGATGAAAGCAGCAGACTAATGAGAGTTCCATCAGAGGAAGAACTTCCCAATTGTCAGAACCAATTATAGACAGAATGGGCCACCTGGAGGGAGACCCAGTCTCATGGTGGGTGACTGTGGTTTTTGAGGGCCTCTTTGCAGGGCTTCTATCCCCCGGATTCCATGTTTGAATGAGGGATTGGAATAGATGCTTCCTGAATCTGCAAAGCAATGATTCTAAATAAATTCCCATTTATACAGAATCTAAAACCTCCCAAACTCCAAACAATCAGATATTTGTCATAATACTGAGTAATGACCGGTGACATTTATTAAAATGGCCTTAAGATTGCACAAATTTCCAAAAGGACATTCCTAAAGCAAGATGGATTATATCCAGGAGAAAGAATTCCATTAATGGTGAGTGCCATTACTTTGCATGCCATTCATGCTCTGAGTAGTCACTGTTAGCCATAAATGACAATTAATCTGGATGTTCTACTTCAAAAACAGCCTGGACAAAGCAGTTAACCACATCAAAGACAATTCCTTTCAAGACTCTGCGTCTGTGTATTTCCACAGGAGATACATTTATGCAAATTAGTTCTTAACTAATAAACAAAAGTACATGTAAGCTTATTTTTTAGAAGATATTGAGCACATAATACTTCTTAAAAAATGCCTTCGCTATTTGGATCTTTATTTTTACAGTATCTTTGAAGACGAAGGATGCTAGCTTGTAATAGTATGTGTATTCTTATGCTCACAGCACTACAATCTCAGCAACAGAACACTCTTGAACTTTACATTGCTTGTCTACCAATCCTTTTCATATCTCTTAAAAATCAGTCCCCACACACTGCTCCTACCCACCCCCCCATGAGCCGATCCATTAGTTGGGTCATATTGCATGTCCTGTGTGGTGCAGAAACATGTGGAAAGGGGCTGCAAAGCTGTTTACGCACCGCTATTGCGAACTACCAACGCTAATAACAAGCAGGGAGGTATGTGACTTTTGAAGAGTTATTATCCCCACTTGATCTCAGAAGTGCATTTTGGAGCATTTAAAAGAATCCACAGCTTAAGTCACTGCCAATGGTTCCTTTGTAGCATGACTGTAGGCTGCAAGTTCTGGCTTATCCTTTAACTATCCGGGGATCTGTTGGCCTGGCTTGGGTTTGACCAGACACAATTTACAGTTCTCCCCGCCCCCCCCCCAACTCTAGAACCCCGTGAGTCTGTATGTAAAAGTAACATGATGATAGGATATTTACAGAGACACTCGGTAGATACTGAAATTTAGCCAGTGCGCATGACAATTATGTCAATACTTGCTTGCCCTTTTATACTAAAATAAGGAGGGACTATTTGTTTCATAAAATATTCAGGTTGGCCTGTATAAAGGACTTCCTCTGACTTAACGGCCCATGATTATTTTGTCTTATAAAAGGTGTCCTTAGGTGACTTATTTTAAACATAAATTTACCTAGATTATGTAAAGCATAATCTGATGTTCAGACTCAAGTTCACCTACACTGTCACGAACTGTACAACCTTGGCAGTTCATTTTTCCATTCAACCCCGGCCCTCAGTGCAATTCTGTGAAGAGCAAAAAGATCGGTATAGAGATTTACTGTTCACGGCTGTCCAGTTCTGATTTCTGAGGCATGTTCGCATTGAACAGAGGAAAGCAGAGCTCTCTATATGCTTTACACTCACAAGTGTATTATTTTCTAAAATCCACAATTGTGAGAAACATTAGCAAGAAACATATATTCTTTAAATTGCTCCTTTTATTTCCCAAATATACCACAGTAGTTAAGAAATAACTCCAGAAATGGGAAGACTTGAGAATACATATGTTCACAATATGCAAAACAGCTCAATTCCCAAAGGATTCCAGCAACATACTCATACGCTTTGAAAATACTTTCCCTCCAGCTTCCCGGCATAGCTCATTTGATCTTGTATTATTCCAATATGGAAAATAAAATTCCCTGGAGGCAGAGTGCAAATGAACTTTAAGAATGAGGACAGCTATAAAGACCACAAACACAAGACAGACTCTTCTGAAGTGGGAAGAAAAATGCTTTCTGATTTTCTCAATACTCCTTCCCCTTCGGTCCTCAGACACCCAGCAGGGCCCAGTGCCTGCCCTGTGTGGCCACTGTAAATTCTACATCTGAAGCTGTGCTGAGGACAGGGTCCCCCCATGTAAGGATATCTATCTGGGCATCCCTCATTATTAAAGCTCAGAGAAACGCAAGCCCCATGGTCAGTCCTGGCATCAAAACCAAATAGCTCCCCAGGACTTACCAGCTGCTCTGCTGGTTCCGTCCTGCCCAGGTGACGGTTGTGCTGTTCGTGAACAGAGGATTGGCAGGTCGGGGAGCTGGGAGGAAATGTAATTTACTGCATCTGGTAGCAGAGAACAGGGAATACAATTAGGCACAGTGTTGGGAGGCCCAATGGGTTCGCTGCCGAGATAGCAGCTTGCCTGCCCTACATAATGGACCATAGAGGCGGCCACTGCAAGAGAGGATCAGGGTAAACAAAGACCAGCATTTGCCCGGTGACTGGTATTTAGTAGAGTAGCTGAGGTAGGAGAGATCCTGGCCAGAGAGCTCAAGCCCCAGGACAGCTCTATGTATTAAAAGATTCATCAGAAAGCTCTAGATTCTAAGAGTACAATGAGTTTGGGGCGGGGGCGGGGGAAAGAGAGAGAGAGAGAGAGAGAGAGAGAGAGAGAGAGAGAGATGGACTAGTGAGAGCCATTATAAATTTGGTGGAATTGGCCAAATGTGGGACCTCAAACTAAAAACGTGCCTTAAGCAGAACTGGAAAATAGATTTGGGGCTCTTTCCTTAAACTGGAATATAGCTTTATGTGCCTGATTCATGCAGAAGACTAATTTTGTAGGCATTTAAAAAAAAAATTCCAGGGCTTCCCTGGTGGCTCAGTGGTTGAGAGTCCACCTGCCGATGAAGGGTTCGTGCCCTGGTCCGGGAAGATCCCACATGCCTCGGAGTGGCTGGGCCCGAGAGCCATGGCCGCTGAGCCTGCGCGTCCAGAGCCTGTGCTCCGTAACGTGAGAGGCCACAGCAGTGAGAGGCCCGCGTACCGCAAAAAAAAATAAATTCCAGAATTTATCCCACAATTTCAGTACTTCTGGCTGGTGTTTCAGCTAGAAAATCCTGAGATTCCAAATAACAGCACCCAGTGAACTCACCATGAGCTCAGTTGCAAGAAATGAGGCCGTGCAACAGAGGGAGACCAGCTCTGCTTGGGAAAATACCTTGAAAGCCCCATTTAGGGAGATGGAGGGCACAGAAGTCAACAGGCGTGCCAAAGTATTAGAGGAGAGGAGGAAACCACTGATGTGAAACAAGGAGAAGAATCTGTGTATCACCCAGAGAGAAGTGGGAAAGCGAAGGAACATTCTAGAAAGCTGGGCTCTAGGTGATGTGATTCCTTCCTTGTGTCACGGCCACATCCCAAAATCCTGGAATGTCAATCACTCGTCAATGATCACATTTACCTGCTTACCGCATACTTCCACTGAATGGCCCATAGTCACCTCACGCTCAACATGTCCAAAATGGAACTCTCACCTCCGCTCATCTGCTGCTTCTCCTGTACAACGTACCTCCGCTCACTGGCACCATAATTCACCCAGGACCCCGGGTGGTGTCCTTAACTCCCCTTCCCAGTGGCCAGTTTGTCCCTATTCTCTACCCACTTCCCACATCCGTCCCGTCCTGTGTATCCCCATCGATACCGCCTTAGTTCTGGCAGGTTTCTTTTTTCTCTTTTAAATTTCATGCAGGAGAGGACTGCGAACAGACACCAGATTAGGATTAGTTCAGTTATATGGCGACTAGACCACTGCTGACTCGTGTGTCTGAATAACCCAGAATATACTGACATTGGACCATCATGTGCTTAGGGCAAAGAACACGCTCTGTGGGAATGGATGGGGGTGGAGTTTCTCTAAGAGAATGGCTTTGTCTATATCAACTCTTTGGGGAGACGGAACAGGAAGTCAGGAGTCAGCAGGCAGGCAGGCCCTGGGTTGGAGTGAGGCTCTGGTTACTGTCTCTCCCTGGGGCCTCATGTGTGCTGGAGTTGGGCCCTGGGTCGGACAGACATGGTTGAAAGTCCTTCACTGCAAGGAAGATGGGCCTTTGAGATGATGGTGGGCTGGGAGATGGCCATGAAGCAGCCTGTAGGGACCCTCTGAAAGGGGCCTGGATTGGAGCCAGAGCCTCTGAGTGTGGCCACATGTCCAAAGTTGCCCATTATTCTCCATGTTGAGCTGCCCTGCTAGTATTCCTCAAGTTAGGTTGCAGCCTCATGCCCTCACTCTGGGGAGCTGTGGGAAGGGTCTGGGCCCCAAGGTAGCACAAGGCAGGACCAGAGATAGCAGCAGCTGGGGGTAAGTGGGGCTTGAGGGGGTAGAGGGAGATTGCTAACAGTGGCCCATGGGAAGGAGGGAGCAGCAATATGGGGTTAGAGAGACAGTTTAGGGGACAAGAGATGACCAGAGCAGATGTGCAGAACTTCTGAGCTTCCCTGAGGATTTCCAGAAATCCGGGGATTGGCAATCACAGTAAATCTGACTTCCTGCATTGAACTGAGATGGAGACTCAAGCCATTAGGACCAGGTAAGACTCTGTGGACTGGTCACACGTGTCTGGTACATTCTATGCTACATATAGAATTTCCAGGACATCTCTGCATACTGAAAGTTTTAGCAGCTAGAAATAAAAGCCACTCACAGGTGGGGAACTCTGCATGTGATTCCTATTGCTTACGTTTCAGGTTCCCCCAGAGGCTGCTCCCTGCCAGATGTGAGTGGGTGATGGAGTTACCTTTGCCCAGTGGTCACTGGCTACAGGCTTGAGGACAGCAGCTCTTGTGGGGCTGGGGAGCCATGGCTTCTGCTAAGAGATAAGGGGGTGGCGAGGAGTGGGGCATGAGGAAAAGGACAGGGCAACCCCTCAATATATCATTAAGTAGTAAACCCTAAGGTTCTGCAGCAGGGAGGGTGTCTGATAGACCAACACAAGGAATAAGAAACAGGGCCTCCGAAGCTTCCACAGGGAGATTTCTTCATGTGGCCTCAGTCAGTAAACTGCCCTCTTCCTGCCAAAGTCAGGGTGGTCTATCATGCTTCTTCCCACCATCCGAGAAGGCAGAGAACAGTCACTTACACAGCAGAGATGTAACATGAGTGCTTCTCATTAGTTCTGGCACTGCTAAAATCTTTATGAAGAACATAAATAGCTAAAGCTAGAGAAACAAAATTGATGAAAACTCTCCTGAAATCGTGACTTCTGGGCAACTGAAGACACACTGAGCTGTCCCAACAATTGGTATGAAGGTGTTTTTTTTGTTTTTTGAGTTTTTTTTTTTTTAACCACACCCTGTGGCATGCGGGATCTTAGTTCCCCAACCAGGGACCGAATCCGTGCCCCCTGCAAAGGAACTGGACTGCCAGGGAGGTCCCTGGTATGAGAGTTTTGATGTGGGAAAGGTCCCAGGCCACCCCAGACTGGGATGGGATGGAAATCTACAAAGATCAGTCTCAAACAGCAAGGATGAGATGGGCCCAGGACAGATATTTTCTTTTGCCAGTTCTGGCCAAGGGTTTCACACCAGCTCCTCGGTGGGTAAAGAAGAGAGGTAGCTCTAGGCACATACCACATGCAATTTATACTTACACAAAACACTGTGCCTATTTAGGGCAGTAAAAACAACCCACCCAATAGATGAGGACTCTACCATATAATAAGTGTGTATGTGGGATGGGGAAGAAGTGAGGGGGAATCAGAACGTATGTTGCCAAGAAATTCTACTCCAGATTGGAATACATTGCTCTTGATTGCCAAGGCTACCATGTAGTCAAAAACCATTGGTGGGGCTTCCCTGGTGGCGCACTGGTTGAGAATCTGCCTGCCAATGCAGGGGACACGGGTTCGAGCCCTGGTCCGGGAAGATCCCACATGCTGTGGAGCAACTAGGCCCGTGAGCCACAACTACTGAGTCTGCGCGTCTGGAGCCTGTGCTCCGCAACAAGAGAGGCCGTGATAGTGAGAGGCCCGCGCACAGCGATGAAGAGTGGCCCCCGCTTGCCACAACTAGAGAAAGCCCTCGCACAGAAACGAAGACCCAACACAGCCAAAAATAAATAAATAAATAAATAAATAAATTTATATTAAACCCCCCCCACAATAAACCATTGGTGATCCAGCAGTCCAGTACCTTTGCTTTCTCTGAAAAGCACAGGGAGACATGCACAGGGTACCTGAACAGCAGTCGTTACACATGCACATGCTAGCTGCCGACTCCTTGGCAACTCATTAAACTAGAGATGCTTCTGCTGATTATCTGCAGCATCTTGTACCGTTATATAATTTCAGTTGGGCCTGGATTCTGTAATCATCGTGTTTCAGAAGTTGGGTATTTGTCCTAAGCATCATTATTCTACAATCATTTTTTTGTTAGGTCTCAGTAACAACAATTGGTTGATTCTAAGAGGGTCTTGGCACTTTGAAATCAAAGAAAGAGAAAAGAATCAGACATCCCAAAGTCCCTGAACTGGATGTGCTTCATGATGAGTTTTTACCCTCAGACCAAAGAGTGGCCTATAAACACTGACTGCATTCGTGGAAGGACGTGCTTCCTCCTTCAAACTTTTCTTTGCCAGCAGATGTGGTGTAATGGAAAGGTCTCCCCAGACTTAGTTATAACCAGACACGGTAGGAATCATCATCCAGGGTGACAAGGCCATGGAAACTTTTCCCTGGCCACTTCTTGGGATCCCTGAGACTTTTGCATCCTTTTAAGCCTGAGCTCACCCATCCTGTCAAAAAGTGATGAAGGATGGAATCATGAAGGTGATTTTTCTCTGTAGGTTCCCTTCTCAGTCACGACTGTGTTTCTTACCATCTTTATGAACTACTTAGGTGAACAGACGAAAATAGGGGGAAGTACATAGTACAGGAGGAAATGAGAGAAGTTCAGGGTGAAAATGAAAAAGAGAGCAGTGAGAGTTTATAACATGGCTTCTTGGATGCTTGTTAACAAGTCATAGACTACATGGGTCTCCATGGCCCACACAGCTTTCCCTGGGACATGACATGCAGGCTCCATCCCTTCCCTAATTAGAGAGAGAAGTCTAGGCAAGGCCCTGGTTTGAGAGAAAAAGAAGTGGAAGTGAAAGCATAAAAAGTTGATGTGCACACGCTTCCAACATGTGGGTATCTGTGGGTCAGTGTCTGACACTGTGTTACTGCTGGTCACGTACACGGCCTCTGGGCAGCCCTAGCACGAGGGAAAGCCCGCTATCCTTCCCATGCTGCCACCCTCAACTCCCCAAAATAGGCAAGGCCACCTCTTCAGTCCGTGCTCCACTCCCAAAGCACAGAACAAATGTCCTGATTTGGCCACACCCTAGAAAAGGTTCTAGAACTATTGAAAGTCCTCCTCCTGGAGTCCCTGCTTGCTCGACCCTGACTTGCCTCTGAGCACATGCACTGGACACATGAATTTAATTTAATACCTTCCCAAAGATCACCCAAGGAGCCAAAATCCAGATCCCCTGCCTTTTACTTGCTGGAGGGTGGTGGTGAGAACCCAGACAAACCAGTTTTTTTGTTTGTTTTCTTTTTTGCTGAAGTTAGAATTATCGTTATTGCAAGGATCTTTGCTAATCCAGATAAATGCATTATCCATCTCTGCATTTTAAAATCTTTAACCATATATTTCCAAAAGACATTGGGAAAACACTGATGCCAACACTTATTCTAGCTCCTGATCATCTTCCTAATTTAGAGGTTGACCTCATAAGAATCAGGTGAGCAGATGGTATCTGATCTTCCGACAAGTCCCGGCATTTTAAGACAGGTCTAGCTGAGGGCTAGAGTGAAAGAGGGAATCAAGTGGTTTTCATGAGTTTGTAGCTAACAGAGGAGCACGGTGAAGGCTGAGAAGCACACAATCCCAAGTTCATCACATGGCCCCAGTGAAGGAGAGCGGAGGGGAGGGGAGGGGAGAGCAGAGGAAGGTCCACTCCTGCCAGGATGGGGTTCAGGAAGACGGGGCCCTGCTCCCACCCTTCACGTGCTCCTGGCCAACCATGTCCCCCAGGGAGGGAGGTTCTGCCCAGCCCTGTTTCCCTGGAAGGCTGGAGAAACTGCAGTTTTCTGATTCAAAGTAAAACCAGAGGCCTTAGGAAGGTTTCCTAAACATCAGATGATGGGCTCCTGCCGTATACTGTAACCTGGAGACGTAACCACCAGCACCAGTGGCCTCATCCCTACCAGGGAACTGGTCCTGAGGCTGGCACTCTTGGCTGAATATATTTCAAGAGAGATCAAAGCAGTGAACCTTGGGGACCAAATGGGAAGGAGAAGAGCCAGGCCAATTGTGTAAGCCTAGAAAGAGTTGGTCAAGAAGCGGTCCTTGAAGAGGAGAGGCAGAGGAGACCGGGGGCGTGGCCCTCCTGAGCACCTGCAAACAGCACTCCCCTTCTTTCTGATGCCCTTACAAACCAACACATCGTGTCTCCTGGTGAGCCTGTGTTAATGAAACCCACTAAGTTGATGCATGAAAATATTCAGGTACAGATGGGGAGAGAGCGCTTACACTTACCTCCATCCGTACTGGAGAAGCTCTGTGGAAACAAAAGCAGGGCAGAGCGTCACTACACACGTGGGGAGATGACCCCTCTCTCATTTAACCCATCTTTCTCCCCCAGAACTTGACTGTGGTGGGCAAACCCCATGCTTTCTTTCCTTCTGGGAAATTTGTTTGGGATCCTGAAATTTAAGAGAAAGGTTTACCCTTCCCACCTTATATCGAATTTCTCCTACAAGAGATATATTTCAATTATTCGGCAAATACCCTTGGTTGTGTTGGAGAAGTGGTATCAGAAAATCCCATCTTAAAATGAATGTGATTAGACTGCTTTCCTATCAACTGTTGGGTACCTGAGGAAACACGTATTATAAAATGGAGGGAGGGTCCCGAGTTATTCAGAGCCTGCTGGCTTTATGGATTCTCCCTTTGCTACACAGTACCATCTGTTTTCACAGACAGGCATACCTCATTTTATTGGGGATGCACATTTTTTTACACATAATGCTATTGCATACTTAATAGACTACAGTATAGTATAAACATAATTTTTATATGCATTGGGAAACCAAAAAATTCATGACACTCACTTTATTGCAATATTTGATTAATTTCAGTGGTCTGGAACCAAACCTGCAGTACCTCCAAGGCATGCTTGTACGGTAAAATTTCATGTTTCACTGACGCTTTGTTTTTAGAGTTCATGCCCATTTGATATGGTTTTGTCTTTGGCCTTTTTATAAAGGAAAGACTTAAAGCCACAGGGAGTCTGTTTAATTGCTTCATAAGAATTGGTTTTAGAATTCTAGAGTCTAATGGGAGATGACTTTTCAGGCATTAGGCATATAAAGGGTTTGGACCATAGGGAGATAGGGTTAATTTCATGTCTCTTCTCTGTGCTTCTGGTGGGTCAGGCGGACCCACCCCTGAAGACAGGCCACTCTCAGCTTCAGAGGTGGCACTGGTCCTCACGCATCTGCCCCTCAGAGTGTGTGGCTTAGTCTTCTCATCAATACCAACTGGCCTTTTCTCCAATTGGCACCATTCTACTAGTGCTTACTTCCTCAGGGATATAACTGAGAGAAATCACATTTGTTTTCTTCACCTTCTGAAAGTCCTTGAAGGATTTTTCTGTCTCCTTTAGTTTCTCTAGGATGATTTGCTCTTTGGCAGATATCTGGGACTCTTCACTTTCCAGTGCTTGTATTTCCTGTTCCAGCCTGGAAAACACACAAACAGAGGACAGGTTACTCTACTGTCCTTCCACCCCTGGACCAGAGAGCAGCTTCTTGCTGCTGGGTGACTTCCTGGCGGTCTGCATTTTACATGATGCTGTGGTACCCGGCCAAGGCTTTACCTCACAGAGCATCCTGTGTTTCCAGCTTTGCAGACACTGATCAAAGGAAACCAACCCAGAGGTGCTGCCACCAGGTCACTGCCGCCACTTTGCAGTTTGCTTTGGTGCCTCCCCTTCTCTTCACGTGTACATTCTTTTTTTTTTTTTTTTTTTTTTGGTGTTACTTGGGCCTTCCACTGCTGTGGCCTCTCCCGTTGCGGAGGACAGGCTCCGGACGCACAGGCTCACCGGCCATGGCTCACGGGCCCAGCCGCTCCGCAGCATGTGGGATCCTCCCAGACCGGGGCACGAACCCGCATCCCCTGCATCGGCAGGCAGACTCCCAACCACTGCGCCACCAGGGAAGCCCCATCACGTGTACATTCTTAACTTGGAGGTAGATGGTTTTACATAGCATAGGACATACTTTCTGCTGGAGAGCAGTTTCATATTCTCCTATCTCAGGATAACTGCTCTTCTGTCAGCTTGGCCAAGGGTGAAGAGCCAGTCTTGCTCAAAGGGAATATGTTGCCGAGAAATGGCTGATGGCCAGTACCCTTGGGAACCTGCTGTCACCTTCCTCAGTGGCCTAACTCTACTACCAATAAGACAGGAGATGGAAGGGACTGATATGACTGCCCCCACTCTTCTGAAACTTTCCTCTGTGTTTACAACCCACTTATCTATTTCCTGGAAAGGAAATTTCAGCACAGCCAGGAGACTCTGGGAATATTCCAGAACAGCAGCTACAGTGATGATTTGGGGAAGTCTTGGCAGCTCTATTCTTTCAATGAAATGACAGTAATAACCATTTAACTTTTCTTGAGCACTAAATCTGTGCCAAGAGCTGAGCTAAGAATTCATGCGGATTATTGTATTCAACCTTCCCGATGACCCTATGACCCTGGAATTCTCATTTTACAGATGAGATCATGAAGGCTTGGCTTGGTTAAGGAACTAGTTTACTGGTGCAGCGCCTTGAGGCTAGGGTTCAAGCCAGGAAGTGTAACTTTAGACCCTGCTCCTAACTGGTGCTAAACTCTAGCCACATGGGCTCTACAGTACTTCACATATGTCCTGCCTTGTTACACATTGAGTGTGCTGGTATACTAGGGTGGTGCTGGAATGCACCAATGCCTTTGGAGGTTATGAAGGGATGGATGTTCCCCTGCCTACAGGACTCCAGATTATTATGCTTCCAAATCGTTTGGTCTGAATTTATTCGTCCATTCATTCAGTTCTGCTTTTGGTCTCCTTCCCTCTGTCGGGCTGGAAGCTTTTCTGCAGAGTCTATGCCTGCCTCCCCCTCCTCCTCTTCCATCTTCTAATCTGCTGTTGGGAACTGCCTAGTGAGATCTTCTGAGGGGTAAGGAACACCAAGATATAGGCATGGGATTTTTGCACTGTATCCCTCAGAGGCCTTTTCTGTTTCCTTACTAGGCATCAGGAAAATGACCTCTGGAAGGATAAGACTTTGCAGCAATTACTTTGGGTTATGAAGACAAACACTATGTGTAATGGTATCCCCTCCAAATGAACACAGCTTCAGATATACTGATCATTTCCCTCACAGTGAAAGTGGTAGTCCTTATGATGACAGTATCTAGCCTCCTAATACCTATAGAGCCTCCACTCTTACCAATAAGTCTACTTCATTTTATGCTTTAGACAGAGCTACTCCTTATTTGTCCATTTGTGCCCCATGATTTTCCCTCCTTCAAGAAACTCATTTCTAAACCCTAATCATTTTTGAAGTGTTAACACAGAGATCATCCACCCCATGAGGCTTTCACAGATTCACCACCAGGAAGTAATAAGACCAGAGGTCTTATCAAGTCTACTATATGTTAGTGCAATGGTTCTCAACCAAGGTGCTTTTGTCCCCCAGGGCATATTTGGTAATGTCTGGGGATATTGTGGCTATCCATCACTCAAGGAGAGTAGAGGTGGTGCTACTGGCATCTAGTGGGTAGCAACTGATAAACATCCTACAAAGCACAGGACACCCCCCACAATAAGGAATGATTTGCCCCCCCCAAATCAACACTGCCAAGGTTTAATAGTTCTAAACCCTGTGTTAGAGTATACACACATTGTTAATTTCCCCTACTAGAGTATAAATTCATCATGGTGAGGGCACAAATGCTCAATACAAGTATGTTGAATGAATGAAAAAAGCTGAACCAAGTTGCAAAAAAGTCATAGCTCAGCCAAGATGAGATCTTCAGGATTTCTGAGACCCAGGTAATTCTTCAGCAAGTTTTGACTTGAGAGGCTGTGTGTGGGCTGAAATGCAAACAGAATCTAGAGGAGAGGGGCCAAGCAACACCAATATATAAACAAAGAGATATCAACCTTTGCTGTTCCAAATGTTCAGCAAACCCTTTACACACATCTGTGTAAATTACTTTGGGAGGAATCAAGGAAAGGAATATGAGCATGGAATAGGGACAACTCAAATGATCTATAAATGGAACTAATTCACTGGGTAGAGGAGCTCTGGGCTAGAGGTTTCCTGGAGAGATTGGATGATAGCACTGGCCAGGTGAATTCTGAGCGATTTCATCTGAATCTCAAAAAACCGAGTACCTCAGCAGATATCTAGGATGTGGGTAGATTCCATTATTCTAAAACAAATTCCCTCCCTTCCTCCTTCACTTCCATGGGAAGAGTATATACATCCCCGACCCACTGATGTTGGGTCACATGATTTGCTTTGGCCTCATGGTGGGCGGGATGTACTTCCCTGCCCCTTTGGGTGCAGCCATGTGACCTGATTTAGCCAATAGGATGTTAGCAGACACTACACAAACAGAGGTTTGGAATGTGTTTGCCCCGTTGGGCTTGTCCTCTTGTGCCTCTGCTGGCACCAAGAGAACAGCTTCTCTGGGCAGCTGCTGTCCCTTCAGCCTGCACCCCGGAAAGAACATGTGGGGAGTGGACAGGAGCCCAACCCAGAGTCAGAAGCCATGCCCAGTCAGACCTGCACCTTCAATTAGAGCCACTCAGCTAAGCCCAGCCTAGATCAGCCAACACCCAGCGTACTCCTCACAGAAGTGTGAGCAAGTACAAATGATTTTTGTTTTAAACCACTGAGTTTGAGAGTAGTTTGTCACAGAGCACTACTGTGACAACAGCTAACTGACACAGTTCAAACATGTACCATAATGTTCATTGTAGCACTATTTACAATAGCCAGGACTTGGAAGCAACCTAAGTGTCCATCGACAGATGAATGGATAAAAAGATGTGACACATATACACAGTGGAATATTAGCCATAAAAAGAAATGAAATTGAGTTATCTGTAGTGAGGTGGATGGACCCAGAATCTGTCATACAGAGTGAAGTAAGTCAGAAAGAGAAAAACAAATACCATATGCTAACACATACATATGGAATCTAAAAAAAAAGGTTCTGAAGAACCTAGGGGCAGGACAGGAATAAAGACACAGATGTAGAAAATGGACTTGAGGACACAGGGAGGGTGAAGGGTAAACTGGGACGAAGTGAGAGAGTGGCATTAACATATATACACTACCAAATGTAAAACAGACAGCTAGTGGGAAGCAGCCGCATAGCAGAGGTAGATCAGTTCTGTGCTTTGTGACCACCTAGAGGGGTGGGAGGGAGACACAAGACGGAGGGGATATGGGGATATATGTATACGTACAACTGATTCACTTTTCTATACAGCAGAAACTAAAACAACACTGTAAAGCAATTATACGCAATAAAGATGTTAATAAAATATACATATGTGTATGTTAGAGAGATATATATTATATATGTGTGTATTATATATATTATATCCTAATGATATATTTCCTAATAATATATATCTATATAAATATATGTATATATGTATGTGTATGTATATCCCAATAATACCTGAAGCTAAAAGATTAGAAGGACTATAATCTACCCTCTCCCCATTTCCCTCAATCCTTAGAGAAATCAGGAGGGATACAGAGCACCCCTTCATGAGCGTTAAGCTCGAGAAAATAGGAAAATATCCATGGTAGTTGTCTCTGGGTAATGAGCTATTGGGTGATTTTAATTTTCGTCTTTATAATTTTCAATATTTCCCCAATTAAAAAAAAACCTCATGTATTCCTTATCTAATCAGAATAAAAACAGTAAATCACTTAAAAAAAATGCCTCCTCTGGCCTAGCACTGAGAAGGCTGCCTTTCACAGGCTGTGGCACTGGAAAGGAGCCGGGGTCCCAGCTTCTCCTGGGTCGAGTGGGGGTTAAAATGGGCACAATATCGATTTACATTTAATTCAACCAACACTGATGGAGCCTGTCTAGCTAGACTCAAGAGTCAGGCACTACAAGGGATTCTGGAAAAAAGTTGGGTTAAAAATATCTGACTTGGGGGCTTCCCTGGTGGCGCAGTGGTTGAGAATCTGCCTGCCAATGCAGGGGACACGGGGTCGAGCCCTGGTCTGGGAAGATCCCACATGCCGCAGAGCAACTAGGCACGTGAGCCACAACTACTGAGCCTGCGCGTCTGACGCCTGTCCTACACAACAAGAGAGGCCACGATAGTGGGAGGCCCGTGCACCACAATGAAGAGTGGCCCCCACTTGCCGCAATTAGAGAAAGCCCTCGCACAGAAATGAAGACCCAACACAGCCAAAAATAAGTAAACAAACAAAAAATATCTGACTTAAAAAAAAAAGAGGCTGACTATAAGTAACTCACTTCTTCCGATGAAGCAGGCTCAAGTGATTAAGAATTCTCTGTGACCTGATGCCCACTGGCTGGCCCAATTGTGTCCACTGCCCGGGCCTTATGGGTTTCAGGGCTCTTGGCTATATAGATCAAGTGCTAAAGATTTGGGTCGTGATACTGTGTAACTGAGAAGGAACGGAGAGAGAGAGAGGAAAAAAAAGCAACAAAACTAGACTTTCATGATAACACCACCTGAGTTTCATCCAAAGGGAATGAACTCAGGAAATCGACAGCTTATGTAAGTCTGAGTGAGTCAGATCCAAGCAGCAGCTTTCTCTACACATGCACATGTGGGCACTGGACAGCCCAGACTGACATCTTTTCATGGAAAACCTGAGTCCCAGGGCTGAGGAGCTTCCCAAGAAACCGAGTGTCATGGGGTTAATAAGAGTCATCCCAGTTGGGCTAGAAATGTCAATGTTTTGTAGTTTCATGAGGGAAATCTAATGCAGTCTTCCCTGGAGGAGCCAAGCTAAAAATAAAGAATTAGCAGGAAGTGTAATTTACATTCAAGGTTAACCAAGGCTCTTTAGGCTGAGACAGGTGCATGTGCACGTAACAGCCTCTGACTGGCTTGCTCAGTTTCTCCTCAGCAAGCAGCAGACTGTAATAGACAGTAAAGAAAGGTGACACACTGCAGCTGTGCACATTCAATTTACTGGAGATGAGGTTGCAATCCTGGCCAAATGGTCTCATAAAATTGACCTAACTCCATCAGACCTTCGTAATGGGAAAATACAAAGGACCTATGGTGCTATAAAGTGCATAGATCATTCTCTCATTTCAAAGTCCATGTATATATCCATCCATCCAACTTAATACAAGCACCTTCCTTCCATCAGGCACTGCACTGAACATCAGGGACAGAGAGCTAAATCAGCCACGGTGTCTGCTCAGGCGAGCTCTTGGTAAAGTAACGAGAATAGCCAAGTAAACACATAAATTGCAAGAGAGCCCAAAAAGAGCTGGAGGAAATAACAATGATTTGGAAAAGTGTCAGTTCCTCCGGGGACTCCAAGTTGCCTGCCCAAGATCTCTTCTCCCCTACTCCCATGCTAACAGAATCCTTATTTTGTGGGGGATATGTGGCAATGTACCCAGCTGAAAATTTACACATCCAGCTTCCTTTGCATAGAAGGGTGGCCACAGGACAGTTCTGGCCAATGAGATGTATGTAAACATTGTTGGGCGAGACTTCTGGGAAAGCTGGCATATGCCCTCAGCCTTTCCCTTCTTCCTGCCTGGTACAGGGACCTGGTGCTAGAGAGATGTATTAGCTTCCAACTGCTGCTGTAACAAGTGACCACAAACACAGTAGCTTACAACAATATCAACTTACTATATTACACTTCTGTGGGTCAGAAGTTTGACATGGGTATCAACAGGCTATAATCAAGAGGTGGCTGAGTTCTGTTCCCTTCTGGAGGCTTTAGGGAGGAATCGTTTCCTTGCTTTTTCCAGCTCCCTGAGGCCACCCACAGTCCTTGCCTCATGGCTCTTTCCTCCATCGTCAAAGTCAGCAATGCTGTAGCTCTCTGACCATTCTTCCCCAGTCACATCTCCCTCTGACTCTCTTCTTCTGCCTCCTCTCCACTTTTAGGGATCCTTATGATTAGACTGAGCCCACCCAGATAATCCAGGGTAATCTCCCTATGTTAAAGTCAGCTGTTTGGAGAACTTAATTCTGTCTATAACTTTAATTCCCCTTTGCCATGTAACCTAACATACTCACAGGTTCTGAAGGTTAGGACGGTGACAACTTTGTGGGGGGGGGATCCATTACTCTGCCTACCATAAGGCATATGATGCTGTAGGTGGAGTAGTCATCTTGTGTCCAGAGGGGTAAGAGTCTGCTAAGGATGGCTGAGTGTGCAGAAAGAGAGAAATTGCCTGGGTTCTAGTTAGCACCCTGGAGTGATGACACCAGCTCTGGACAGTTCGCTCCAGATTTCTTGCTGTGAGTTTAAGTCACTATTGTGATTACAGCTGAATGCAATTTCCAACAGATACAAAGTGGTGAGAAAAACTTGACTTGAGGAGGTGTTATGTTAGCTGGGCCTTGAAGGATGCCTTCATCGGGTGGAAAGAGAAGAAAACGTGCCAGGCAGAGGAGACATCACAGACCGAGGCCCAGAATGTAATACGTCCCTCCCTCACCCAGGAGCATGTGGCCTTGCATGGTCTTTTCAATCACTGCACACTCTGCCCTCCAATGGACACAGCTCAGCAAGATGCCTCAGAGACGTCCCCAGTATTCCTGTCCCTCGTCCCCATTGCTCACTTTGTGCTCTCATTCTGCTGGGCCTGGACTGGGCCAGAAATACCTGGCCTTCCAGGCCCTGCGGGGACCCTACCTTCCCTCATCTGCAGTGGCAGAAAACAAGGCTCAAGCAAAGAGAGACGAGAACAAGAGAGGCTGAGTGAGAGGGACCCTGGCCCACTGATTCTCTAGCTCTTGCTTCCCATGATTCTCTGTGGCACCTCTACCCTTCTTACTCATAGGAGCCAATCAATGTTCCCTTCACATGGCATTTCTCAGTGGAATCCAAAAGAGTACAGACTAATACAAACTGGGTTTCCAACAGTCTTACTGTTTGGAAAAGGCTTTGCCTATAAACTCAGGTGTATTTCATTTTTTTCTTTCTCCATCAGTGATGGTTAGAATAATTGTTATGATACTAACAATCCTAATGTTGTTTTTGTTATGTATATACTGCTTATATGTAACAATCGTAATAATGAGGAGGATTTTTGAGTGCTTACTATGTGCTAGGCACCGTTCTAAGTGCTTTACATGCATTATGATACTTAACCTTCACAATATCCTATGAAATAGGACTTCTTTCACTCCCATTACACAGATGAAGGACATGAAATACAGAAAGCTACTGACTTGCCCAGGGTCACAAAGATAATGGGGCTAGGATTTGGACCATGGTACTAGAGAACCAGGACTCTTTGCCACTGCTTTCAACTATCTCCCTAGGTCCATTTCTCCTTTTCCCTCACTTTCTCAAGAATGCATAGGGCAACACAATGGATTTTTCATGCTCACAGAACCACAGAAGGTCAGGCTGTAAGTGGAAGCCATTTAATCGCATTGATTTCCAGAAACATGAAGCCCCTGAACTGTTCTCCAACCAGCAGTTATCCTACCTCTGCTTGAAATCCTCTGCACACAGGGAATTCACCACCTCCCAAGGCAGCCCTTCCCTCTTGGAACAGGGCTCACCATCAGCACTGGTCAGTGAAAGCTAACCAGCTTTCACTCATGGTCTGAGTTCCATCCCTTGGAAGTGCAGAGGTCAAGTTTAGCTAACACCCTGACTTGTGGGCACTCCATTTGGGAAACGGGAAGACCCAAGGCAAATGGAACTCACTACTCAGTGGGGAGCATGGGTGATATGAACTGGGGCCCAGAAGTGGGTGGGGGGCGGTGGGAAGAGTAGAAGAGGAAAGGGGAGAGTGACCAAGAGGGAGGAGGACTTCTGGGCTTCTTCACGGAGCCCACTCAGCACCAACGAAAAGCTGAGGCAAGGGGAGCGGTAAAGGAACTTCACAAAATCCTGGGGACCCTAAGGACATTTCTGAACAAGCCCTGAGCAAGACCAGTCTATTCCTCACAATGGACCCATTACAGCTTTCCTCACTGTCGAGGGACATGGGCCCAGGTCACACACATAAACTGTGAACAGGTCAACCATTGCTGCTCAGGCGACATGCATTAGAGTCTTAGTAAATACTTCCAGAATGAAAAGGAGATGCTGACAGACCAGCCCAAGGTGCTGAATTCAGGCCTGTTCTCTCCCCTAGAACTGCAATTTCATAGTTGAGCAGTCAGGTGGGGTGCCTGTCTGACCAACCTGCCAAAACAAGAACCTCAGGGAGAATGTTTGCTCCTCAGAGGATAGGAAAGCTGCCCGCCTCTTTATGCATCCAGCACAAGGCAAAACATAAAAGAGGCTGTGAGTTGTTCACCAATTCCCATCCTCCCCTTCTTTCAGTTCGATGTAACCCCTACAGTTAAGCTGGGCATAGGGCACACAGAATAATGTGCACACTCCCTAGCATCTTTTGCAACCATGGGTAGCATATTCTGGCCAAAGGGATGTAAGCCAAAGTGTTGTAGGGCAGCTTCTAGAAACTTCTGTAGCCCTTTCTTCTTTCAGCCCTTCCTTCATCCTTCTGCCTGAAATGCACAGATGTGCAGGTGAAGCTCTCACTGCCATCTTGGACTCTGAGAACAAAGATAGGAGAGGGCTAAGCTGGAAGAAGGCTGGGTCCCTGAGGGATTCCCAGCACACAGCCACCACACAGCTCTTGACTGCCTACCTGTGGATTTTTCCTGGAGGGAGAAATAAACATCTTGTTTAAGCCACTGTTACTGTGGGTCTCTGTTACTCACATTCACCTTTAATCCTAAGTGATGCAAGACATTTACCATGTATTGTTGACTTTTGAAGGAATGCTCCTTGAAGCACACTGCGGATGTGGGGCCATAGATAATCAGAGCCTAGAGCCTCATTAATGTCTCAGCAGCAAAAGAAGGGAGAAATGGGCAATCGTGAGGTATGCGATTCATTCCTGCTAATCAACCCTTATAAAATGGGGCTCAGCTGGGTCTGTGCTTCATCCCACCCCACCCCACATCCCTGCCCCATCCAAAGTCTCAGCAGGGAAGTTCCTACTCTTTGCACAGTAATAATCATCCATGTCTTAGCATCTCTGGTATGTTGGTACTGGGACGTTTGTGTCAGTCTGATGCTCACAGCTTTTGCCAGCTGAATCATACCAGGAAGAGAGCCAAGACTGGGCTGTCCATACACTTGAAAGACCTTCCCAGCTTTGCAGTACAGTGAGCTAATCACCACTACACGTAAGACTCAGCAACGTGGAGCTCACCCATGACCCTGGAGCTCTGGTTGCAGAGGGGGAGCAGAATACACGTTACTCGTAGTCCAGAAGTGAGTCTGGTGACAGATGCTAAGGTGGTGGGCATTATTAATTTTGCCTGCCCAGGATCCCTGCTCTTTTCGAGGAACAGCATCTAGCTCCTCCACTGGGAAACAATCTCTCTGGAGTACCTTGTGGATTTGGTGAAACTATTGATCAGACAGCCTCGTATCCCTGGCCAAGGAGTGGAAATATTAACTAGGTCAACTGGACTCTAGGTCAACTAGACTCTAGGTCAACTGGACTCTTGCCCAGAAATCTGCATCTTGGAAGGAGCCGCCCAGGAACGGAGAAAAATTGGGAGCGGGGTGGTCAATCATTCCTACAGCAGGATTCTGAAGGCTGTCGCATTAGTTCCTGCTGCCTGGATCCTCAATTCTGCCTGGGACCTGATTATCTAACCCCTCCATTCTAAGACTGACTATCTATCTATCTATCTATCTATCTATCTATCTATCTATCTATCTATCTATCTATCTATCTATCTTAATAGCTTTCTGTTTCCATATTCCAGGTAGGACACTGTACAGAATACTGTTTCCTTTCACACACATACATGCTACAAAATTCATTTTCCATATTTCAGGAAAACAGTACGTTTCTATGGCACCCCCCAAATATTTTTCATTTGTGACTCAATTTGTAAGGAAACAGTTTCCTTTTACTCAGATGAGTATATCTGGAATCACCATAGATCATTTGGTATTTTACTGTGAAAAAGGTTAATGGCCTTTAAATAAACAGGATTTCCACTTCTCCTTGTGAAAGAACAGGACCTTCCTTGACTGCAAGGTGTCAGTGGAAACTCAAGCCCATTTCATTTTTTTTCCCCTACGTCATCACCGAGACAGAAATATGGCCGAGAAGAGAATGGTGCCTTTAAGAATTCCTGAAATATAGCTCATATCCTTTCCCTTGTTGAAAAGTTGACTTGATGGTTCTCCATCGTCTCCTTCCCAAATCGGATTGACCTTCTTAGGTGGAATTCCTGTCACACCCTCCACCCTCTGCTCTCACGCCTTCCCAGCCTTACACCTTCCCCTGTGTCCCAGCCAGAACCAACAGCAGGCTGCTCTGTGAAAAAGCCTGGAATGACTCTCCTCTCCCAACTCTATCTACTGGATACACCTAATAATCAAAGCCCAAAGTGTTTCCATAGTAATGTTTTCCTTCAATCCCCTCAACCTAATGTGTTCACTCCTTCCAAATCCCCATAGCATCCTTAGACCTCTTAGGCACTTGGTACACCCCACCTGGTAGTAGAGCATTAAAAATGTATTTATCCTCCCCAACCCTACCTGTATTATCCCTCTCCTGAGTACAGGCTTATTGAGAAACAGGACAATATTTTATTATTTTTATTATCATATTCTATTATTTTATTTTATTACTGTACCTTATACTCTTTCCTGTATATACAGACGCTCAAATATTTGTTGAGTGAACGAAAAGCAAAGCAAAGCAAGAACACACTTTTAAAGGATTCTATAGTGAAACTAACTTGGAAATGGTGCTATTCAATATAGTTTAAAAATCTCGGCTTGGTTTTGCTACTTTCCCCACCCCACCAAATGTATTAAAATTTGTATATTCATTGAAAAAAATAAATATTGGATTACTTTCTATTTTTATCTGAGTGAACAGCTGGGACATATTAGTACTTTTCATTACTGATGTTGGTGCAAATTTAATCCCAAGTAAATATGAATGAAAATTTCTCTCTCCATCAGTTTTCCTAAGCCCCTAGAAACCAGCCTATTCTTTTCTTGTATATTTATCTTATCTGGAATCACATGGCTCATACTGTCAGAATCTGTGCAAGTTGATTTCTTCTATAGAAAATCATTTCCAAGCCAGCGCTGAGCATTGATTTCTCGGATGTGATTCTTGTTTGAGTCTGTTTCATCAGAAAGAAAGAGTTTTGATTACATGAAAGTGAAATGATCTCCTTTCAAAGCAATACATTTCTCAGTAGCTTAAATCCTTTCTTCCCAAGAAATATCCCTTTCTGCAGGAAGAGAAAAAGTCTCATCCAGCCTTTCACCTCCAGCCTCTGACTCAGAGACTCTCCTGCTGAAGGCCAAGGCCTCCACCTGTGCACCTGACCTTGTGCCGATTCCTCTGGGATGGCACTTTATCCATGATCCCCTCTCCGCCATAGCTTCAACTTCTCTCCAAGATGCCTCCTCCCGTTTAGTCCCTTTAGAATAAATTCGCTCACACCAAAAACAGGTGAACTTCTCTTGACCCTGCGTTCTGTTCCAATTACCACTGAATCTCTCCTCCAGATTTCCCCAATAGCACTCGCCACTTGCTGCCTCAACTTCCTCACATCCCAGTCACCCCTCGACTTACTCCACTCTGTTATGGCACCCGCCATGCTGTTGTATCTGATCTTGTTAAAGTTCATGACATCCTAACTGCCACGTCTAATGGATACTCTTCAGTGTGAATCTATTTATAAAACGCTTTGGACCACTCCTTCTCCCCTTCAGAGGCCAGGATACCACATTCTCAATAAGCATGCCTCTTCTACTTCTTCGTTTAATGTTCACTTGGCTCTACATTTTATCCCTGACTAATCATGTCCACCCTCGTGCTTTAATTCCCACCTACACACTGACTTGTGTCTACCCAACCTATATCTTCAGCCTCTCTTGTAACTCCAGTCTCTACATACAATTGCATTTTCAGTGTCTCTACCTGGATGGTCCATAAGTATCTCAAACCCAACATATGCAAGACCAAACTCATCTTCTCCATAAAGCTGTTCCTCCTTCCGGCATTCTTTAGTTCAGCTGCTGGTACCACCACTAATCCATTCTATTTAAGATGGAGACCTGGATGTTATCTTTTTTTGTTGTTTTTTGTTTGTTTTATTATTTTTTCTTAATTTTATTGAAGTATAGTAGATTTACAATGTTAATTTCTGCCGTACAGCAAAGTGATTCAGTTATATATATACGTATTCTTTTTCATATTCTTTTCCATTATGGTTTATCACAGCATACTGAATATAGCTCTCTGTGCTATACAGTAGGACCTTATTGTTTATCCATCCTGTATATAACAGTTTGTGTCTGCTAACCTCCAACTCCAATCCATCCCTCCCTCCCCCTTGGCAACCACAAGTCTATTTTCTATGTCTGTGAGCCTCTGGATGTTACCTTGACCTCTGACTTGCCCCTCTCTGGTAAACACCACACACGTATATTAGCTGCTAAGTTCTGTCAGTTTGCTCCCTGGGTAATTCTACTTATTAATCTGCTCAGGTACCATCTCCTTCTGGAAGTCTTCCCTGATACATTTCCCATGCTTTCTCGCTGCCATATCTTACAGACATATTTCCACCACCAATTTTATGCCACGGTATTTTAAACACTTTTTTATGGATTTGGGGTTCTGTTCCCAACTCCCATTTGCAAACCTCTTGAGGATAATAATCATCTCTTCTTTATCTTTCTTTGCACATGGCTCCTAGCATCTTGCTAGCTTGTGTCTAACAAGAAACCTGGCTTAGTGAAAGCTCTCAAGAAATGCTGGTTGAGTAAATGAATGCATACATTGTTTTCCAATGGAAAGTAGCCTCAAGACACACCCTTTGGCTCAACTCCTTCGGTCAAAAATGATTCTTAAAAAAATTAAAAATAATGGCAACTCTGGACTTAGTACAAGCAACTGATTAAAAAGAAACTTGTCTTATTTGCTTTCTCCTAAGATAATGTAGAAGGTAGCTGCTGTATTTTCTAGACTTTTCACTCTTCCCAAATATCTCAAATATATAATTTTACCTGACTCTGTGTGTGTGTGTGTGTGTGTACACACACGTGTGGTGTAAGTGTAACATACTGTTCTTATTTACTCTGGGGCTCATCTAAATAAAACCACAGGTGGAGGACACATAGATGTGCAGAAATTGGGTGAGAATGATGGACTGTCTCTGCGTTTACTTCATTTCCCCCTGTGATTCTCTTTGAATTCACCCCTTCATGCAGGAAGCATATGGTCTTTCATATCTGATGGTGAAAATTGTTTATGTGGCGCATTCCTCTCTTCCAAATCCCTGTTTATTCATTGTTTATGCCTAAATCCAGCACCCTGTGATAGCTTTCCTGCTGAGTTAAGAGTTTCCTGTCAGCCTCTGTGTGTATGTGTGTGTGCATCCACAGGGCTTCAGCCACAGCTTTTATAAATGCCCACATTGCGGATGGTCAACACATTTCTGCCTGTTGTCCTCTACTGGAGGTTACTCTGGGGAGACTGAGAGTGCTTTCAAGATACCTGAGTTGGTCCATCAATGAGTCATTCATGGATAAAAATTATTTAATGTCCAAGAGGAGTAGTGGTAAAAACAGCTAACATTGGGTGAGCATTTACCATGGGCCAGGCAATGTGCTGCATGGTTTGTAAGCATTATTCAATTCGCTGCGATTTGCATATTAACTACTACTATAATCCACACTTGACAGTTGACAGGCCAGAGGTTGAGAGAGGATCAGTAACTTGTGATCTGCCACCAGTCAGTGGTAAGCTGGGATCCAAACCTAGGTCGGCTCGCTGCTGGAGCCTAGGATTTCTTTTTTCTTTTCTTTTTTTAATTGAAGTATAGTTGATTTACTATATTGTGTTAGTTTCAGGTGTATAGCAAAGCAATTTGGTTATATACACACACACACACACACACAACACACACACACACACACACATATTCTTTTTTTTCACTTCTTTTCCATTATTGTTTATTACAAGATACGGTGGAGCCTAGGCAATTAACTGCTGCCCTGTGCCGCCTCCTTCCAAGAGCAAATGAAACCTCTCCCACACCAAAGGTTTCCAGGGTTTCCTCTTTTTGCTGTAGAATTTTCTTTTCCAGCATCTTGATCAGGGAGAGCTACCCTGGTTGAGGCTTGAGCTGATGGGGAGCCCCTTCCCCTCCTCCTCCCCCCTCCTTGCCTGGGGTGGACCTTTCCACAGAATAGAACATGGTCTGGCAACCAACATGCTGTGAGAGTGGAAACAGCTGCTGGTGTATTGCTATGCTCCCCACAGTGTCTACACTGCTTTGTACACAGCCAGCACTCAATCAGTGTCTCCTGCAGGACTGTGGTTCTGAAAGGGGGCATTGCTGCCTGTGGCCACTGACACCCTGGGCTTCCATGAGCTGCCCAACAGGGCACCTAAGGACAAATAGCGCCTCTGGCCTCTGAGCCCTAGAGAGGAGAATGGTCTCCATCTGGAAGGCACAGGTGATGGCTCAACTGTGCCCAAAGAGGAGACTCTGAAGGAGGCTGCCCTGGGATGCCGTGGCAGGAGCTGGGGGCTCTGCAAAATCCAAATGGATCTTCCTAAAGGAATCTTTCTCTCAGGCTTTGTTTTTTTTCTAATTGTGTTTTCCATGCTTGACATTACCAGGTGACAGCTCCTCCTCTGCGGAGAAACTTGTCATCCCACGGGGATAATTCCAAAGTTATTCTAAGAGTTCCTGCTCAGAACAAATCAAGCCAATCAGGAAGCTCCTCCACTTGGGCTGTGCCTGGCTGATTGTTTCCCACTAGGACACTTCCTGCCATTGTTCCCTGGCCTGTTCTCAGAGGCGCAGCTACAGAACCCTGCCCCTTCCTCTCTGGAGCCCAGGGCTGCACTGGTGGCTTTGGGTCGAGGTATAAATGAGGCTCAGAGATCAGGTACTTGGCTGGAGGAAAACGCCTAAAAGGAAAACAGAAGCAGTTCCTGGCCCGAGTGGTTAAAGCAGACACCAGTGTTTGGGTCTCTCTGGCTTACCAAGAGATGTTGAAATATGCTGGGTCTTTCATTAGTTGTTTATAAAGCATGTGCTGAGCTAGTACAGTGATAGTTACCCAGCATCTACTTTTAAGAAGTTCATCATCTCATGGGGAAGACAGGTGTATAAACATTTACAAAATAGTGCTTTGTAGAGCTCTAACGGGAAGTGCCCAATGCCGTGGGAATGCAAAGAAGAGAGCTTGACTAACTCTGCTTAGGGAGTGGGCAGGGCGGGAAATCAGGAGTTTGGGACATTTCAGTAGGATCTCGAAGGATGAGAAAAAATGATCAAGGCAGAGAGGTGTTTAGAGGGCATTATGGGCCAAGGCGACAGTGTGGACACAGATGCTCTGGGGCAGAAATGCGCAAGGAGGTTCAAGCATCTCTGTAAGACTGGCCTCTTCCGAGTTTGCTCATGATGGGAAGACAGTGATGGGGAGGGGAGGGTCCAGGACGTGATGGATCTTGAATGCCACACTCAGGAGCTTAGATTTGGTCCTGAAGGCAAAAGGAAACCATTTAAGTTTCTTGTCTGTCTGTCTGTCTGTTTTAAGGGCGCGATCGGATCAGCCACGTTCCAGAAAGACCACACTGGCAGCTATGTGGAGAATGGGGGTGGATGTAGGGGAGAGAAGCAGAAGGAAAGCATAAAGATCAATTAAGATTTACCCAGGCAAGAGATGAGGAGGCCGTGCTTGACAGGGACTAGTATGGGAAGCAAAAAAGGCTTCCACTGATTGACATTGATGCTATAATGACACCGAGGATATCCTAAGTCAACCTTTTTGCATGAATGTGGCATCACAGGCTGGACTGAAAAAACTGAGTGACATTTAGTTGTGAAAGTATGAGCAAAAGTAGCTGAGGGAGCCCAGGGGCTAGAGTCTGCAAGGGGTTAGATAGACCCTCGGCTTTCCATTCTTGCCCACCTCTCTTTTGGTCACTTCCCTGCAACTGCCTGACTGTTAGAGGTACCAGACGGCCCCTCTTCTCGGGGCAAGGGAGGCAACACAGCTGCAGCCAGCTGTGCCCCCTTTGATGGTCTATGGTAAAGAGTTGGCCAAGACATGAGTTTGAACCTCATGTCTTGAGGCCGTAATTGAAAATGTTCCAAGGACTGAAATGGTCTCGAGTTCTAAAGGAAAACCGGCCCTTGGCCTGATGAGCTGTATCACTGCCCTCCCATGGCTGCAGCAGGAAAGGGCTTGGAGTTATAGACTAACCGTCATCATGGAATCTCGGCAAATGCTGAGGCTCCCCTCTCCCCTGCAGCAGAGAGGCTGGGTCAGCACCAAACACCACGTCCTCCCTGAGTGTCCTGCGTGGGTTGTAGGCACATCGTGGCCCTGCACTATTGGTTTTTCCTTGGCACGTTCGGAGTCCTTCTGGCAGCTCCCTGTTATTTTTCCATATTACAGATACAATAGAGACATTTTGTCTTTAAGATGCCAGCGAGAAGGCCCGGCGGGGCCCTTTTCCAGTGGCGCATCTGGTTTTGAGAAGCAGCTACATCCCCCCTGGCCCTGGCTCATGGGTGCCCTCTGGCAGTCTGGAGCCTGGTCTGGTAGAGAGAGAATGGCCTTGGTGGATGAGCCCGCCTGGCCTGAGCTCTGGGAAACCCTGCTTAATGCAGTTGAGTGGACCAATGTCCCACAGAGGAGCTGCAGAAGTTAAAGAAAGCCACACACACCACATTTATTATGGGGTTTTGAGACAAAAACTTTCAGAACTAAAATAAACTTGTAAGTATTTTCTCTGATAAACTTTATCCTGATACTACTTATCAGCCCTGATTCTGTTTTATAACAGCCAGTGTCTTGAGAAGTCAAATGAGAAGGATGTCTATTTCTGGGTTTTCAAATCCCAAAGGAAAACAGAATCTTCCTTATATCAAGAGCCTGCCAATGAGAACCTCCAGATACAAAATGATTCCCATGTAGGCATCAAAGCCTGGGTCACAAAGCATTATGTAAGCCAAAACAGAGAAGCTCTTAGAAGCAAGACCTGCACCAGGTCCAAAGAAGGAGAATGTGCTTTAAAATAGATCCAGAGACTTGGGCTTTTAATTGAAGCCTTCTGTCAAAGGGATAATCTGATTTGCCATTTGAAATGGAAACTCTTGGATATAGAAAGAGTACTTTGTGTTCCAAACTAATAATTTAAAAAAAAGTGATCTGCCTTTTCTTGGTGGTTTGGCTTGTACAGAACTGGCACTGGCTAACTCTCTAGTCAGCTGGGTCCCACCCCTGGAGGTGTCTTCCCATTGTCTATTATTTCTGGATCCTGAGGCTAAGGCAGAATCACCTGCTGAAAGCACAGGAAATCTCACTGCAACATTCAGCTGTAAGAGAGAGCTCAGGGCAGACCAGATTTAGTATTGAAATAGTATAGGCACCTCAGTGTGGGAGATCTTACACAGTAGCAAGGAATGTTTTTTGTGTGAATGAGTGAAGGATCCCAAGCTTCACATATGAGGGTTCTCATATTCCCACAAAACCGCAAATTATCCCCCCAAATTACAATAGCAGACAGCTTACGAAGTTCTTTCACAGCAATTTGGGATTGTTTTGTTCCTATGTTATAGATAAGCAAATTGAGACAAAGGAAAAGAGAGAAAGCAGAATCCAAATACCCTTCACACCACCAACTGATTTCTGCAAAGCCTCTCCTGATTGTTTAGACCAGCAGGAGGCAGCAGGGTGTACTGCAGAGGAGCCCAGGTCAGGAGTTCCATTAGTCTGCCATTTACTGGCTGAAACAATGGAGAATCTCCCACTTCTCTTAGTGTTTACTTCCTTTTCTATTAGATGTTATCAGATGGTTATAATGATGTATATGGAAGAGCTCTTTCTAAGCTCTGAAGATTAAATGTGTTAACATTTAAGTCATCTCAGAACACTGCCTGCCATGGAGTAAGTATTATTTAATATTTGTTCTCCCTTTCTCTTCTGGTGTCTTAAAAAAAATTGAATTTAAAGACTATTTTTTAGTGAGAGAGTGGTAGTGTATATAGGGACATATATACACTACCAGATGTAAAATAGATAGCTAGTGGGAAGCAGCCGCATAGCACAGGGAGATCAGCTCTGGTGCTTTGTGTCCACCTAGAGGGGTGGGATAGGGAGGGTGGGAGGGAGGGAGATGCAAGAGGGAGGAGATATGGGGATATATGTGTATGTATCACTGATTCACTTTGTTATAAAGCAGAAACCAACACATCATCGTAAAGCAATTATACTCCAATAAAAATGTTAAAAAAAAGACAAGGTAGGATTTGAAAAATAATTGAATACCAAGAAAGACGTCATTATATTAGTCAAAAATATATATTGTATGTTTCCTAGTTAAACTACTATGTTAAATTTTTGTGATATAAATATATTCATCATTTACACTTTAAAATTATAACCTTTTTTAAGAAAAAAAATAAAGACTATTTTTTAAATACCGTATGCACTACTTTACAAGACAAACCAAAACATACTATTTAATGGAATAAATTCAAATTCAGCCTCTGAATCACACGGTTTGTGGTCCATAAGATTTAAGAACACCCATAGACTCCAGAGAATGTGATTAAGCCCATACTTTGAATGCTAAAAGGAAAATTAAATTGATGATTGTCTTCAAGGATGGTGAAAGTTGGGTGGTGGTGGTGGTGGTGGTGGGTGGGGGGGGTGGTGTGGTGTGTGTGTGTGTGTGTGTGTGTGTGTGTGTGTGTCTACCTTTAAAAAGAATCCAGAAAATCTAATTCACGTTCTCAATGTGGAAGAGGCTTACGTGCACATGGGGCGCCATCTAGTGGCGGGTAAAGTCATATTCCACCAACTGAGGTAGTTTGCTTGGAAATTTACATAAACTACTGATATCTGGGAGGAAATTGCTGTTGTTTGGATTTGGTATCATGTGGTTACTTGGGAAGAGGAAGCTCAACATATCAACATTAAAATGTCCATTGCCCTCAATGCTTTCTTTGTTCCCTTGCTCTCCAAGGAACAGCACGCTTGCCCCTAGTGGTGTGTGCAGAAATCTCCAGCCAAAACCTGTGAATCTAACTTGTTACCTGCTCTATGACAGGGACAGAAACTGGTTGAGAAGATCCAGAGGTTTGAGCCTTCAGGAGGCAGTGGCTGGGAGTATTTGATTCATCTTCATTTTTATAGGGGCCATGTGACAATAAGACACCATCAATGGGCTATAGCAGGCGTCCCCAAAGGCCAGTGATGAACAACCCAATCAGTGACCCTGTGGTCCAGTATGGCCAACACATGTCCTCCCTACCACTGAAGGCCAGTCACTGTGTTGACACAGACCCCAAGGCCTCTGGCTCTTCCCACAACTGGAAAGCGGCAGGCAGTGAGGCTCTGCGGGGTGCGTTCCTGCAAAGCCCCCTCCCTTCCTGAGGCTAGCTCAGAACATTCTCCAGCACGTGGGTGTCCCTGACCCTTTGCTTAAGGAGCAGCTCTTTCACCCGTACATCTAAATAACTCAGCACCCAGGGCCAGGAGCGCTATCTGGCTCATGAGTTCAAGCACAAGAAGAGGATCGTGAAGCCTGTGAGGTTCCAAGTGCAGAGGCCACTGTCATCTCAGGAACCCCAGCACCCATCCTAAGGACGTGCACAGGCTGGGTGCCTGTGGCACTGAGTAGCAGCCTGTGACCAAGTGCACACCTGCTACCCCATGGTCTCCTCTCATCTGGGCCAGGGTAAGGGTTTAGCTGTGTTGTCTCTGGACAGGGAGTTCCTCCCAGGGCAAATCAGTCACGTGCAACCTTGGATCTGCAAGTCAGACAGGGCCATATGTGTCTGGAGAGAGACAGGCAGGCTCTGTGATGCGGCCTTGGGGCCCTCTACTCTAAGTGCTAGCTGAAGCATAGCTAAGTAGCAAAATAAGTTCATAGGTACGCTCCACCTTTAAATGAATTGAACTCAATAGAATCAGCATATAAAAGAATTCAATGATGACACATCTCAGTTGACAAAGGACCACAAGCAGGGCTTCCTAGTATTTCCAGCTACTCTACTGCAAGGGGTCCCCAATCCCCCCCCCCAACCCCGACGACGACGGCGTTAGGAAGCAGGCCATACAGCAGGAGGTGAGCGGGGCAGGCGGGCGAGTGAAGCTTCATCCCTCGCTCCCCATTGCTCCCTCATCGCTCGCATTACTGCCTGAACCATCAGCCCCCATCCGTGGAAAAACTGTCTTCCACAAAACTGGTCCCTGGTGCCAAAAAGGTTGGGGACCGCGGCTCTACTGCATTAAAATGATGGTTTACTGTACAGCTTTTTAGGGAACCAGTGCAACATAAAATAGGGGGATGGTTGAATTGACTTCATAATGAACAAATGCTATTGTTCTGATCACATCCCACCCATCAAGGTTCTGCCGCTGGCTAGAGAGAAACAAGATCCATAGAGGACAAGCTCTGTGCTATAAGAAGAGAAAGACAAGAGGATACTAACAGGAGCTGGGAATATATTCATTCATTCTGTGCTAGGCATAGACTAGACGTTTCACATACACTGACTAAGTGAAGCCTCACAAGAGCCAAAGGAGATAACTATTATTGATCCCCACTTTACATATGGGTTAAGTAGCTTGCCCCAAATCCCATGCCATTAATGAGGTGCAGAGCTGAGGTTTGGGGCAAGGTCAGTCAATGCCAAAGAGCATACTATGTTCACTGCATCTTGTAATAAGCCCCTGCTCAGTCTTTCAAAAGCACAGGGGAAGAGGAACTCCTAATTCATGGTAGAACTCTATTCAGGTTCAAGATATTGATGAGATCAGTAATAATAATAATGAGGAGGGGGAAGGGGGAGAGGAAAAGGAGGGGAGGAGGAGAAGGCGTAGGGGGAGCAAGAGGACAATGACAAGGATGATGACTATGACGACACGAGTGAGCGGCCCTAGAACTGGTTCCGAGGTTGGAAGTGTTCCTTCGTGGCGCACCAACGCCTCTCCCTGGGAACTCGCCAGAGCCCTGGGCCACCTCTGCCTGATGCTTTCGCTGGCTCAAGCACGAGGATCTTGGGATTATTGAGCGAACTGTTTGATCTGCCCTCTGGTGTCCTGGTCCATCCTTTGCTGGTAGATTGTCTTCCTCAACCCTAACCAACCTAAACTAGTCGCCTGCCCAGCTGGTTCCCAGTCTTACCCCGACTTCTCTGCCTTGCTCCTTCTCTAACAGCAGCACTGAACCAGCATCCTAGTTTCACTCCTGGGCTTATTACAACTCCCCTGCTCTGAAACGTTTATCACACTCCATGGTCTCGAGGATAAATTTCAAGTCCCTCAGGTCAGCACTCAAAGCCTTCTAGGATCTGGTTCCAACCTGTTATTCCAGTCTTTTCTCCACAGTTGCTTCTATAGTTAGGTCTGTGATTCCCCTGTCTTCAAAGTGAAGTAAGTCAGAAAGAGAAAGACAAATACTGTATGCTAACACATATATATGGAATTTAAGGAAAAAAAATGTCATGAAGAACCTAGGGGTAAAACAGGAATAAAGACACAGACCTACTTGAGAATGGACTTGAGGATATGGGGAGGGGGAAGGGTAAGCTGTGACAAAGTGAGAGAGTGGCATGGACATATATACACTATCAAACGTAAGGTAGATAGCTAGTGGGAAGCAGCCGCAGAGCACAGGGAGATCAGCTCGGTGCTTTGTGACCGACTGGAGGGGTGGGATAGGGAGGGTGGGAGGGAGGGAGATGCAAGAGGGAAGGGATATGGGAACAGATGTATATGTATAACTGATTCACTTTGTTATAAAGCAGAAACTAATACACCTTTATGAAGCAATTATACTCCAATAAAGTTGTAAAAAAAATAAAAAGTAAAAAAAGAAAGTAAAATCTTAATGATAAAAAAATACAAAGGGTCATGAAAAAAATGGAGGCTTAAAAAAAAAAAAAAGAGATGACAGATCCTGTGTAGAAGGAAGACCTCATGTAGCCACGGCTGGACCACTGCTCCCCATGAAGAGGGTGACTCCGTGAGAACAGCAATCGACTGGTTGCTGTATCCACACTCCCCTCCCACCGCCAGGCAGAGACAATGTGCCAGAGATAGTAAAAGCCTCCAAGTGGAGCCAGGCCCCCTGCAGCTGTTTATAACAGGTGGCTGAGCTCTCACAAGCCAAGTGAGCTTGGTCAGCATGGAGCGTCCATGACAACCAGCTGACCTTGCCAGTTAAGCTCCGATCCAACACGCACGTGGTCAGTGTCCTCATGACTGCATCATCCAGTAAATCAAGTCCAGCTCTAAATCTGGGATCCGACTTCGGGCTAAAAGGAGCCAAGGCCTCACTGAGCTCAAGGAAGAGCCCCCACTTTCCTCTCTGGTTATCTGCGATGATGTCCATGTGTGTTTTCTCCATCTCAGTGACAGCCATTCAGCTTACGTCCCAACTCAGCCTTCATGGTTCATTTCCTATAAGCCTGGAATTTCCTTCCAATGAAGTGAGGCATCTTAAACTTGACTTAGCATCATTTATTTTTTAGAAGTAAAAACTAAGGAAGTGATGCTATGAACCATCACTGCTTTAAAAGATTCAGGTATTAAAAGTTCTGGGTTGGGACCATCATGTGCTGTCTAGGGTTAAAGTTAACTCTCTTGGTGGTACGAAGTATTTCCTGGAAGGGGACCTTCTAACATCAAATGATGGGAATCATGAGCAATAGAAACATAAATGCAGAAGGTTCAGGAGATCTCTGAACACCCACAGTTAAGGAACTTAGAAGAGTGGTCTTCCATTAAAACTGAGTGGATTATAGGTCTCTTGAGGGTAGCAATTATACCATTTTCATCTTTATCTCTAACCTAGCTTGGTCTCTATCATAAGCATTTTGATAAATGTTTATTGAATGAATGAATACATCTTAGGAAGATTGATCTCAGCCATATCCCACCAGGGTAAAAGCCCCAATACTAAGGCCCTCAATGATCATTCCTTTTTCTGAACTTCTACTACACTGAGTAGTAGAAGATATGTTCCTGGAACCCGTTATGTGTATATTCCATCCATCGGACACCTAAACTGTTAGATCCTAAGAGCAGGGGAGAACACTTTGACCTCTTTTGTATAATTCCAACATCTTTCCCACTGCTATGTATGATGCTCAATGAATATCTATTCAATAATCTTGTTCCAAATGAATACTATATCAACCACATCAGAGCAATTAGTTGCGAGCATGGCCATTTGCTCATGGCAGTACTTGTCCATACTTCTAGATAAATGAGAGCCATGCCAAGAAAACAATCTCCTTCTTTTAGTTCATGTCATGATTAAATGTCAATCACAGTAACGGAGACAAAGGCCCAATATTCAGTAGGAAATGCCTGTCAGGGAGAAATCTCACAAACATTTATACTTAAAGCAACTGTGGGTGTGTCACCTGTGCTACCTTCATTCTGGTCTTCCTCCTTCCAGTAACTATATACGAAAGCCTTTGTGCCAAGCAGTGCTAGGATCTGGGAATACAAAAGTGAACACTATACTCTCTTACTCGGCAGGAAGCTGAGGCTGGAGGGAGAGACAGAGACAGAAAACAGCTTCATATGTGCTATGATACAGGAAGTTCTAGGCTAAAAATGCTCTTGGTGGACAGCAAACCAGTGTTCAGGGCTTAGGGAAAGTGGTATCTTAACTGAGGCCAGAAGGATCCATAAGAGTTAGCCAAGTGAAGAGGGACTGAAGAGTGTTCCTGGCTGAAGGAACAGCAGGGACAAAGAACTTGACCCAGGGAGAGCTTGGTCTCTCCAGGAAACAGCAGAGAGTGACTGGGGTGGCCGGTGATTGGAGAAGGAGGAAGCACTGATGAGATAAGGCTGGAGAGGCAAGCAGAGGTCATATCATAAATATGAAGGGGTTTGGATTTTATCTTGCAGTCCAAAGGGAATGGGGGAAAGGTCTTTAAGCTGGAAAGTGACATCATCAGACAGAAGTTTTGAAAGATACTTCTGGTGGCTGGATAGAGTTTGGGCTAGAAGTCTACAATACTAGAGGAAAGGAGACTGGGTGTTGAAGCAACCCACGTGAAAGGTAATGATGGCCTGGACTAGTGTCATGGCAATGGGGATGGAAAAGAGTGGAAGCATTCTAGAAATATTTGCGATATAAAATGAGTGAATGGATACGGGGTTGAGCGGGGGAGAGGAATCAAGGATGATGCCCTGGTGTCAGACTGGGGCAACTGGGTGCACAGTGGAGCTTTTCAAGAAATTAAGAACCAAAGAGATGGAACAAATTAGAGAGAGTAATGAGTTCAGTTTTTAACATGCTGAGGTTTAGGTGTTTAGGTGAGATCCAAATTGAGATGTCCAGAAGAAGGCTGGCTGAATGGGTAGCTCTGGAGAAAAAACTGGAATGAGAGAATGTTTGTATTTCAGAAGCCATGGGAGCAAATGATATGACTTAGAATACGAGGCGTAAGAGGAGCACCAGGATAAGAACCCCAAAAAACCAACATCTCAAGGATGGACAGAGGAAGAGGAGACAGAAAATCAAGGATACTGTCATGGCAAGTACATCAAGGAGGGAGGATGGTTCAAGAAACAGGGAGCATTCAGGAGTCTCACCTGATGCTGAACAGTCAACTAAGGTGAGGATTAAAAAGTCTCCATCGGGGCTTCCCTGGTGGCGCAGTGGTTGAGAGTCCGTCTGCCGATGCAGGGGACACGGGTTCGTGCCCCGGTCCAGGAGGATCTGACATGCCGCGGAGCGGCTGGGCCCGTGAGCCATGGCCGCTGAGCCTGGGCGTCCGGAGCCTGTGCTCCGCAACGGGAGAGGCCACAACAGTGAGAGGCCCGCGTTCCGCAAAAAAAAAAAAAGTCTCCATCGCACTGAACCACTGGTGGCGTGGCAAGTACAGGGTCAGAAGACACGGAGGAGAGGAGAGTGGATGGGAGGCGAAGAGGGTGGGTGCTGAGCATGGTTGATGCTCCAAGAAGTTTGGGGCTGAAGGGGAGGAGAGAGAGGATAGTTAGTGAAGGCAGGGTATGGAGTCAGTGGAGTTTGAGGATGGCGAGAATGTTTTACAACAAATGGCTGTTCCAAAATCAGCTATGCATTCCTAGAATCTTCACAGGTATTATCTTATTTTTATCAAGATTACAAATTTTTACTTTCTAGGTTGACTTTTAAAAGGTGCGATCCTTCAACAAGCAATGTTGAGCCTGTCCTAATAAAGGAAACACCTGTCGGCTTTTATGAATGTGAACATAAACTAGTCCAGGCAGGAGATATTTCTAACATATGTAAAAGCAGAACCATGAATTCAGCACTCTGCAAAATGGCTTCAGTCCTGAGAAAGACAGGACTTTTGAGATCTGTTTCCTCTTCCGTGAAACATTAAGGAAAGGAAATTTTGGAGAATGGGAGTGTGTATGCATGTGTATGTGCAAAGGTGAAGGACATCTGTACTTGAAGTATTGGGAGCTTGACCTTGGTGTTGCTGTGACCTGGGGCAGGAGTGAAGGGTACAATTGTGGCAAAGGAAGTAGGGTACCACTGCTTATGTGCCCTTTTTGTTCAAAAATTTTTTTAAAGGTGTATCCAACATTAATTCTCCTTGGAGAACAGAGACAGCCACAAATAGATTTCAAAGGACACTTCAGTAAATTATTTTTTGCCCTAATAAATCAGAAATCTTTCTGGTTTGTTAGTGTGATTAACTACAATTTATTTTAATGCAAGTTCCCATACTCCAGTGATTAAAGAACATTTAATCTAAACAGTAAGTGAGCCCCTGAACACCCCCTGTCTTACTGAATGAGCTGGAAGCAAACACAGTGTAATTTCAGAGAGACGAGGTGAGCAGCACAAGGCACAGAGAGCGTCTCTAAAACGGTGATGTGGAATCATTGCTAATCCCCCCTTCCAAAGAAAAAACAACTGTATAACTATACTTATTTGTACGGGACAAAGTGAATATGATTTGGAACATAATTCAGAAATAAACTCCCTTCTAATAAATGGATAGTGAAAAAACTTGGTCTGAGATTGATTCCATTCGCTTGAAGCAAACCTAGGCTTTGGGTCATGGTAGAAAAATAGCAGCTAGCATCTTTGTCAGATACTATTTTGAGCACTTTATATATGTTCACTCATTTCATTCTCTCAACAATCCTCAAAGTATATATTATGAGTATTTCCATTTTACAGATGAGGAAACTGAGGCACGACATATGAAGTAAGCAGTCCAAGGCCATGAGAAGTAGTGAAGTGAAGATTTGAGTTGAGAGAGAATGCTTACTCTTGACCTTAAACCACTCTGCCTTCCACAGAGCTCTCTGATAAAAGGTCAAGTGGCAAATATTTAAACCTGTGGAAAATCCACCTTTCTTGCTACTAGAATTCTGTGTGTAGCCTGGGATTCATGCCTAAGGAGTGGCAAAAGAGAACTTGGGGTTAATTACTAAATGAAGCAAAAGATGGCTGGAGAAAATTCCATGTAGGACATGTGAAAGCCAGTGAGATTAACCATCTAAAGAGGAGCCCAAGGAGCATCTTAATAATTTCTTTATCAGAGCTGCATCGGACTCCACAAGACACAGGACACACTTGGAACCTAAGTGCCACCATCTTCGAGATATGAGGATGTCCCTTCTGACTCTCCCACAGTAGGACTGTGCCCTGAAGATGGCTTCCTCCCTGCCTGGCTCCATTTATATTGTCAAGGCCATGACAGCACTGACCAAAGGAATAGCCACCCAATTGTAGAATCTCCCTTCCCTTCTTTAAAAATAGGAGACATATGCATCACTTTGAAATGGTGGAAGTTGTAGTCCTAGCTGAAGGCAGGGGCTGAACACACCAGTTGCCAAGGGTCTCTTCCAGCCCTCAGATGATTTTTTTTAACCATGGAGAGAGTCTTACAGATGATTTCCCCAGCCAAGTCATCTCTCTGGGCCTCCTCTTACAGCCTGACCAAAATTTTTAGGATGTCCCCAGGGACAGAAAATCTTATTCTTATTCCTATTTACAGATTCAGCTGGGACATTAACTAATCACACAGCAAGACATCTGTGTGGCTAATATTAAAAGGTCAGTGTCTTCGAGTCCTGTCCTTTGCTTCACAGAGCAGACCCCAGCAGCAGCACATTACCCGGTATGGAAGGCCTGAGATGCCCCCAAATCCTGTTTATAAAACAGCTGCTCCCAAGAAAACCATATCATCATTCTGGGGCTTTACTCTGGAATTTTTTTTTTTTTTTTTTTTTTTTTTTTTTTGTGGTATGTGGGCCTCTCACTGTTGTGGCCTCTCCCATTGTGGAGTACAGGCTCCGGATGCGCAGGCTCAGTGGCCGTGGCTCACAGGCCTAGCCGCTCCATGGTATGTGGGATCTTCCCAGACCGGGGCACGAACCCGTGTCCCCTGCATCAGCAGGCGGACTCTCAACCACTGCGCCACCAGGGAAGCCCGCCACCAGGGAAGCCCTGGAATTTTTGATTCCTTGTCAGGGGCTGAGATTTTCTTCTGCATTAGCTGTAGGCAAGGATGGCAGCTCTAAAAGAGCACTGGGAACCTGGGTTTAGTTGCAGGAAGATCACTGGTTGGCTGGGTTATTCTGAGAGTCCTGGGGTCTGTCCTGGCCTCAGGTGTGAGGAGGTGCTCAGTCTAAAGACTCTGTAAGGTTTTTTCTAGATCTAAAGATAAATTGGTGCAAAGAGATGGCAATGACAGTATTTAAACATTTAGGCAAAAACTATGATCTTGGGGCATATATTCTTCTCTCTGGTGTTTGCTTTGCAGCAGTGTGGTCAAGGACTAGGGTTTATCCCAACCCATCGCAGACACTCAGCTCATGACACATGCAATTTGCCCAGAAATGCAACAACCTGCAAATTGGTCTATTCAGTGAGACAGAGCCACTGGGCACCCACGTGGTTGTCATGACAATGCCAGGTTGCCATTAAGGTTTCCAAACACCTTTCTGGCAATTCCTGTCCTTATCTTGTCATAGACTGGTAATGACTGGTAATAAACAGTTGGTAATAAACAGTTACCTGGTCAGAAGCGGTCCATGGACATAGTTTAAATAGCACTGGGTTTAGCCATTTTTCTCTAACAAAGCAAGTCTCCTAAGGACCTGAGCAGGGCATCACTCTAACAACCTAGACAACTTTTAAAAAAATAAGCAACTGGAAAGCACAAGGTTACATTTAAAAAAATAATAATAACCTGCTGAGATAACTCTAGCTTCTCACCCTATTCAACTGGGTCTGCCCCACAACTGGTCCGAGTTCTTCTCAAATCTATCATATTGTCCTACTTCTTTTGTCCTTGGAGTTGTTCTCTTTCATCCTCCACTTTAGCTGACAGGTCCTGGGAAGCCTTAGAATTCCTGTTGAGGGCCTCAGGGTAACAGACAGGAGCTGATCACAGAGCCAGAGGGAACCAGAGAGGGAGCAGCTACCCTGGGGACAAAAGCTGCTTCCCACCCCTGCAAGGCAGCAGTTTTCAGCGCTGTGCTCCCAGCCTCCCTTCTTCCTCTGCCCTGGATGTCCTAGGGGTGAGGGCTGGTGCTTCCAAGTCACCACTGGACTTGTATGTCCAGCTGCAGCTGACTTCTAAACAGCGTGCTAAGCTTAGGGTGGTGGCATCCCTCTCAGCTGTTTCTGAGAGTGGAGAGGGAGTCTGGTAAAATCAAATAATTTGGGGTTATTTATATACTGTACATGGTCCCATCACTCTTTTATTTTTATAATAAAAGCTAAAACCGATTGGGCACCAAGTCCTAGGCCGTTCTAAGTACTTTCTAAGCATTCTGTATATATTAATTTAATCATCGCCGCTACCCAATAGTTTGTTTCATTATTAGCTTATTATCTTTTTTTTTTTTTGTAGTAGAGGAAAGTGAAGCTGAAGAAACTTGCCTAAGATTACACAGATAGCAAGTGGAGACCCTGGAACTGAACCAGCAAGTGGGATGCTGATACTCTTTGCTGTAATCTCAGCCCTATACCATCTCTAGACATAAATGTTTGTTTTCAACCTCATGACAATCCTACAGATGACCTAAAGCTGATACAGATCAATTAAATTAAAAAATATTTATTGAGAGCAACCTAGTAGGCACCATACAGTACTGCAGGCACTTGCACACATATATATAGTGGGTGTAGTAGGTTGAATGGTGGTCCCCCAAAAGATATGTCCACATCTTAACCCCGGAACGTGTGAGTATGACCTTATTTGCAAAAAAAGGGTCTTTGTAGATGTAATGAAAGGATTTTGAGATGTGATCCTCTGGGATGACCTGAATAGGCTTTAAATCCAATGGTAAGTGTCCTTATAAGAGGCAGAAGAGGAGAAGACACAGGGAGATAAGAAGGCCATGTGAAGATGGAGGCAGAGAGGAGAGTGATGCAGCCACAAGCCCAGGGATGCCGGGGGCCACGAGAAGCTAGAAGAGGCAAGGAAGGATCCTCCCCTAGAGCCTCTGGAGTAAGCACAGCCCTGCTGACACCTTGAGTCTGGACTTCTGGTCTCTAGAAGTGTGAGAGAATACATTTCTGTTGTTTAAAACCACCTAGTTTTTGGTAATTTGTTACAGTAGCCTCAGGAAACTAATACAGTGAGTAATCCATGAAGTCCTTGTGCTCAGGGAACTTACATCCTAGTCAAGAATGAACATAATGTAATACAATGTAATGTAACGCAAGGTAAAGTAATGTAAAAAGTTAAAATAATCTGCTGAAAATCAACAGCAGATAAAATCAAGAGCTAAAAAACACATTCTCCACACACATCACACTAGGAAGTCTTACCTGCACTCCCTCATCTGAGTGTTAAGTACCCCTCCCCTGCATATGTTCCCACAGACTCTTTTTGAACTTCCATGATAGAAGCTTTCCCACCAGCTTATAACTGATGGCTTACTTGTTTGTTTTACAGGCCTCAGTGGCCTGTAAAAAGCTTCCTCTCCATCTCCTCTGGCCTTATCTGAGACTATTTAAGAATGGGAGGCAGGAGCTTCCCTGGTGGCACAGTGGTTGAGAGTCCGCCTGCCGATGCAGGGGACACGGGTTCGTGCCCCGGTCCGGGAAGATCCCACATGCCGCGGAGCGGATAGGCCCGTGAGCCAGGGCCGCTGAGCCTGCGCATCCGGAGCCTGTGCTCCGCAACGGGAGAGGCCACAACAGTGAGAGGCCCGCGTACCGCAAAAAAAAAAAAAAAAAAAATAGGAGGTAACTGGGAATACCTTAATGACCGATAGGAAGGAGGCCAGTGGAGACTGAATAGTGAGCAGGACCAATGCACGTGCCTAAACAGCCTGTTTCTGCCCGCAGACACCTGCCGAAGGAGTAGAGGAGGCTAGAATCCAGCCAGTGGTTTTTCCAAACGGTGGCCTCACGTGGAGCTGCATTTTCTAATTTGCACTAAAGAGCCATGTGGCCCAGCAATGGCCGTGAACGCCACTGGTGTTGAGATGTCCAGTCCTTCCAGACAGAATGTGGCTAAGGTGGCAACCCTCACGTCACATACCACGGCAGTGCGTAAAATCCTTCCTCCAGGCACCCAGATTGGGGTGACAGTCTGTGCTGGCAGAAGTGTCCCTAACCTTACAGATATTCTCTGTGCACTGGCAATATTCAAACATTATTCACTTTTTTCCTTTGCCTTTTCACATGGGAGGGAAAAATGTGAGACTCCGAGATCCCTGGAGTGTGTATTATTCCAACAGAGATTCTGTTTCAAAGGAGATCAAAAGGCTTAGTAGTGGGGGGCCGGGGTGGAGAGAGGTTGCTGTTAGACAGAAGGGAGCACTGTGGTCTTGTCACTTCACATGTGGCTTTAGGGCCTCTATTCCTCAACCCTTTTTTGTTTTTTAACTGCATCAAAAAGGATTTTAAGGGACCTCCCTGGCGGTGCAGTGGTTAGGGCTCTGTGCTTCCACTGCAGGGAGCACGGGTTCCACCCCTGGTTGGGGAACTCAGATCCTGCGTGCCATGTGGCGCAGTCAAAAAGGAAAAAAAAGAATTTTAAGATTCATAAAAATAAAGAGGAACACAACATAATAATCAATGGAACATTCAAACAAAAGCTACATAATAGTAAAGACTAGGCTTCAAATATGCACCAAAAAACATAGGCTCTGAGGCAAATCGTATTGTCCAAACAGGTCACAAAAATCTCTTCCATCCCACATGCTCTTCTGCAATGTGACCCTGCCACTCCCGTTAAGAGGTAAAGATTCTCATTTCCTTCTGTTTGAATCTGAGTTGGCTTTAGTGGCTCTGTTGAAACCAGCAGGACACAGTGGAAGTGATGCTACCAGAGTTCCAAGGGGGGCAGGGACAGAAGAAGTCTTACAGCTTCCACTGGCTCCCTTGGAATGTCTGCTCTCTAGACATTCCCCGTGGGGTGCTCCTTCGCAGAACCCAGCTGCCATGCAGGGAGAAGGCCAGCCCTGTGGAAGGGCCATGTGGAGGTGCCGAGCATGTTAGTCCCACCCAGCCCTTGAGTCATCCCAGCTGAGGCTCTAGACATGCCATGAAGGTGATTCCAGCACACAGTCTCTTGAGTCACCCCCAGCCATTTGTGTCTTCCCAGCTGAGGTCCCACATAGTGTGAAGCACAGACAAGCCATTACCACTGTTCTCTGCTCAAATTCCTGACTGAGAATCTGTGAGCACAATAAACCTTAATTCTTCACGTTGCAAGTGTAATTGCACATGTGCACCAAATGTGCTCAAAAATAGTTTCTCCAAAAAGGGATGGGAATGAGGATGTAGGCAAATCCCTCCTAAAAAAACATTGCCTAAACCTAACTCATCTATTGCTGCACACCCTTTTCTTCTCACCTGGCCTGAAATTCCCACTGTTAAGGTTTACACCTTGGGTGAGAGATCTAAAGAACGCTTGATGGCAGACGTTGCTTGTGGGGTAACAGTAAGAACAGGGGCATTCCTTCTACTGTTTTTGTACGTCTGCTAGGGAACTGGAATCTTAGAACGGGAGAGGGATTGTGAGCTTATCTCCCACTTGCTGCCGTGGAGGGCTCAAGGCTTGGACCTGACAGGAGGAGAAACTGGAAAGTCCAGGAGAGGCAGGCCTTGCAGTGATAGGTCGTAAGCAGGTCCCACAGGACTCTTCTCTGGGCCTAAGTAGTGAAAAGAGAGCATACAAAGCGGGGTTGTGCTCAGGAGATCGACTTGGCTGCAGACTGTGGTGATGGAGGTGTCGGGTCAGCCTGCCTGCAAGTCTGCTCCCCATCAAAGCCTGCCTGGGTCCCCATGGCCGCTGGACCTCAGCCATCAGACTTGACTGTAAGGCCCCCATGTTGTAAGATCATAGACTGTCCTTGATGGAAAGGACCTGAGAGACCATCCATTGCCTTCAGAATGCACAACTGGTATACAGTTGGTGAAGACCATGGAAGAAAATATTGAAAGGACCCCTGACGTTTTTGATCCATCAAGAATATAGAGGGGTTAGAAGTGACCACATTATAAGCTATTGGGGCAGAAAAATACTATTTTCAAAGCATCTGTAGAGAGGAAACTTGAGGCATGGCAATCATAGGCCAAAAAGCCTGGGACCAGCTGCCAAGAAAGTTGACTTTGCATAATTCCTTCAATTATGGCAATTGTTCTAAGGGCTGCAAAATGCAAACTTCCCCCAAGTGTGGCTCTTACGTGGTCTCAGTGTATAGATGGAATTCTCCCACTATTTTCATTATTCCAGGTACTTTATACCCAATCTACCTAAGCAACAATGAGGCAATTATAATGGAGCCTACAAAACCCGAGTAAGGCAAGATGCTTGGGAAACATCGGGCGGAAGGCTCTTCCACTATTGGCAACTGGGAAACGCACGTGCAACGCAGATGTGCTTGAATGTATTTTCAGAGTGCTTCCTCCCTTGTCTGACTCAGCTTCCTAAGCGACCACAACCCAGAAGCATCCAGATTTCAGTCTATAAAGAGGGACTTTTCTGTGTGGTCCCTAGGGGGCAGGGTAGGGACCAGAGAGCCGGGAAAAGTTGCAGAGAACATAACTTTCATCCCAAGGGAGGATTCTTTGTGATAATGAGACTTATTCCAATGTGGACTTGGGTGTTACTTTGTGGGGAAGTAAGCTTCCTGTCATTTTTTAGCCTCTGGGGAGAGCCTGTCTACTGCCTCGCACTCCCTGGGTTCACTGCAAATTGGAGTATCAGATAAAAGTTGATCCAGATAACAGCACCTCATTTATGCATACGCTAAGATTCTACAGTTTTATGAACTGTAGAACTGTCATAAACTCACTGCCTTTGCAAAATCAGCACAGCATTGGAGGCCAAAAAAAAGGCAACCATTTCTTTTTAACACAGAACTGACTTTCGTGGCTCAGTGCCTGAGCGAAGACTCCTATTTTCAACTAACTGAAAGACTTTACGTCATTCTGCACCAAGAATCATGAATGTTATCTTCATAAATCTTTTAAGGGTTCTGTATTCTGAAGCTACTTGATGCGGTGAGTTTTATCTTAGTATCAACACCTGTAACTCCAGGCTTTATAGAGAAGTGGTTCTCAGTGGGGGGATTTTTAGCCCACAGGAGACATTTAGCCATGCTTGAAGACACTTTTGACAGTCATGACTGGGGGTGGGCATAGTGCTCCTGGCATCTACTAGGTAAAGGGCAGGGACACTGTTAAATATCCTGCAAAGCCCAGGACAGTCCCCCAAACAAAGAATTATCTGGCCCCGAATGTCAATAGTGTTACTGTTGGAAACCCTCTCCAGAAGGATAGAGAAAACAATAACAGTAGCACTACTCTTACTTCATGACAGCCTACTGTACTTGGCACTTGCACATGCACATGATCTCTACAAGTTGCAACCACGCTTCACGACGGTCATTGTTATCCCCAGTGTACGGGTGAGGAAACTCAAGTCCAGAGACGTTACAGGGCTTGTCCAAGATCAAACAACTCATAAATGCAGAACTAGGGCTCAAACCAAGGTCAATCAAACTCTAAGGTCTAGGTTCCTAACCAGTGTGCTATGCTGGGGGCCCTTTACATAATCACACACTGTTTCCAGCAGAGATTAGGCTGTAGACAACCAAGGAAGTGTACTCGGGAGCAAAGGGCTTCAGCGAGCAAAGGAAGGGAAGCAAACCTAAAAGGGAACCTGTACCTACTGAAAGAACCTGAAGGGGGCAGCCTCCCCAGTCACGATGATCATGCGCAGTGGAGCACTTTCAAGGTCCCCGAGGAGGGAGGAGCACGTTCCTTATCCATCCACTTATACCATGAGGGAAATTTTGGTGTGATCTCACTGAATATCACAAGTCTCAAGAGATTTTTAGCTTAAAATAACCACTTTTGTTGAGATTTTTAAGAATGTGCTTTGGAGTTAGGCAGAGCTGAGTTCAAATACTGGCTCTTTCACTTCTTAAAGGGGTCATTCTGGGCAGCAGGTTACTTTAGCTCCTAAGCCTCAGTTCACCCAGCTGTATAATGGTTATCATCATCATCACAACTACTTTGTGGGAATGTTCTGGGGATGAAATGAGAATATTAATGAATTCACGGAGGCCCCAAAGCTAAGTCAGTACCCAGAACAGAGTAAGAGACCAATGAATATTAGACAATATAGTGCTACCATTATATCACCATATGGTTTACACTATATAAAGATTTATTTTAGTGAAAGAAAAAGAATGGGAATTTGGCAGGACTAGATTGCCAAATGTGGCCAGGAGTGCACAGATGTGGAGAGCCAATGTGGCATGCTCTGTGCCCTGCCAAGAAACAACAGCACATCACAGACTTAAAAATAGCAAGTAGAAAGAACACACTGAATCCCAAGCAAGTGTCCTTTGTGATTCCAATGAACATTTCTGTGGTTGCCTTTTCTAGAACAGCTATTTGTGGGTCACTGTCATCTTCTTGGTTGCCAAAATCCCATAATATAACACACATATGCTTATGCCTGATGTTACCAGTCTTCTGCTTTGAGTGTCTTAAGAATGTGGAAAATTAAGTCAATTCTGGTGTCCATCAGAGACCAACAGAGGCACTCAAAGAATCCTGAGTCAGAAGCAGAACTGAACCAGACCACTTGCATCTTGAATTTTCTTTCTAAAAAGTTGCATGGCCTTCTCTGGGTCAGCAACTGAGGCATCAATATTTTATTCAATGAATATTTCGATGTGACATACTTTAGAACTGACAGCTGTTCAGATGAATTAGTCACCTCTGGGATGAGTCAGTTACACACGGAGCTTTTGTTTCCTGAGAACTTAACCTCTTTCCCCGATTCTGGCCTGTCTCCAAAACTACTTCCTTCTACAATAGTGATATTTCTCTGCATAGATCTCTTTGTTCCGAAGAGGGATCTCTAGCCAAACTCCCAAATTAGAGGATCTCAGAATACCACATCTGGAAGACCCTGAGAGACCTCTCACTGAAGAGATGAGGAAACTGAGACCAGAGAGGATGAGAGATTTGCCCAAAGTCACACAGCAAATTAGCAGCAGAGCTAGAAGCAGAACCCTGGCTTTGCGACAGTTTGTTCCCTTTTCATTTACCACTTCGTGAGGCTTCTCATCTTCTCTGGAGTAATTCCAAGGTGGGGGAACAAATTTTCCTCATATTTCTCACTAATCAAAGAAAGTTAAGAACACTATATTTCAAACACTTAAATAAAACCTGGTTAAATAAGAGAGAATCTCAGGTGAGAAAACCACGGCAAGTGACAAGACTTGTTGATTGGAGCAGATGTGAAATAGATACAGCTAGTGTGAATCTAACTGCCTAAAATCTCCAAAAGCATCAATGGGAAACCCACTTGTGGCCCCCAGGGATGCATCACATCCAGTGATGGCATGGACAATGGTGGATGACAGGCCCAAGCCAGAAACAATCTTTTGGGCTTTCTCAATATAGCACTCCAATGGGAAATAAAGCAGACAGATGTGATATCCAATTTTTTTAAAAAAGAAAAAGAAAAAAGAAATCTGTGTACAGATTTTGCTTTCAACAATTCCAACTTTTCTTCTTTTTTTTTTAGCCTATTTTGCTCCTGGTTTCTAGTGAGCCAAGAATACAATCAACAGATGGGGCCATCCTGAAATTGCCCTGTGAAAAGTTGTGCAAAAGAATTTGACAATTGATATATCATTTGTCATCAATGAAGTCATCATTTCAAGGCTATCGTGCTCTTAATTTCAGCCAGAAACCTTTGAAAAATGGTAGCATTTTCTGGCCTTTGGGAAAGCAGCCATCTTTCCTGACGGGTAGCAATTTTAGTTTGGTAAACCAAGGCTGTTTCCAATCAAGTTCAAATGAAAAGCTTGGTTCCACGGCGGGACCTATGGTAGAGAGACCTCAGCCCAATGCCAGAGAAGACAGCTTTATTCCCACCTACAGGAGTCCCAAAGCAGGGTTCAAATTTCCTTGAGTCAAGGTACTAAGGCTTGAATCAGTCTGAAATCAAGGGTCAGGGTTGTCCTTCTTTATCTGTTTGGGTGAAATCAATTTTCTTCCAAACACTATTTACTTCTCACTTCCCTTGAGGGTTTACAGGTATTATAATGGGATTTCACTTATGATCTATGCTTTTTTCCATTTATAGCAATTGTTCTTGAACCTGACCATGCAAAAGAATTACCTGGAGCACTGTTTGAAAAACATAAATTACAGGGCTCCTCACCTTGGTCACTGAATCCAAATTTCCTGGAATGAGGCCTGGGAATTCATATTTTTATTCCCAAGTGATTCTAATGCCCAGATTTAATAGTCTAGTTACATTTTTCTCTCCCTCCCTCCCTCCCTCCCTTCCCTTCTTCCTCCCCTCCTTCCCATCCTCCTTGTGGGCTGCCCTAAAAACCTAAGCACCACATATAATAGTTTTAAAAACAGACAACGTTCTCAGTTCCAAATCACCGCCAATTTACATATAACATTTTGGAAGAAAACATGTCTGTAAACCTGGAACTTCCTGTATGGCTACTGGCACTGTAAAGAATTTTGGAATCAGAATTAGAAAGGTGGTTATGTTCTTTCTTCTTGAAGATATCTAGGGAAACAGACATATGTCTAAGCGCAAATTCTCTTGCTTTATTTTAAGTCTTTATCATATTCAGAATGGCCAACACATAAAGAATTCAGATGTGGCCTAAATCCTACACACACTTGAAGTTCTGAGTTAGGTTGCTATCATTATGTTCTCTGGTTCTAAACTAACTGACCCTGATTTCCCTTAATCTTTCCTTGCAGGCGTTCTCCCTGCTCTTGAATTGCTATTCTCTACGGCTCCGTCAGGTTCTTTAAGCTACTCCTGATTCACCAAAAGAGACTAATATACCTTCAGGGCCTAAAGGTACTAACATATTTTAGTACATTTATATTATATACTAATATAGTTTGAAAAGAATTCATACGTCTCTTCAGGAAAATCTGATTTGTTGCTGGGGGAGGACTTAGATAGACCCAAATCTTAAGATCTACAAATTCATGTTCCAATTCAAACGAAGAAATTTTCCTATAGAATTCCTTAATTTAGTGGTTCTGCTGCATTTGACCTGCAGACAGTTTCCAGGATTCCTATTACATAAAGATCAGATCTTATTTCAAAGCCGCTCATATTTTCTTTTATTCTTTTCTTCCTTTTCCTCTGAATTCTTGAGTTGTTTTAGTTCATCCTCTTTCTCATTCACTGGGCTATTTTGTACTTTCCCTCCTGCTGGTCAGTTTTCCCTAATGCTTGCAGTTGTTAATTGAACAATCATGCTTCTGGAAGACTGAAGGATTAGTACCCATTTTCACCCTTTCCTGTATCTGTACCCTTTGCCCCATAACTCTGAGTTCCTTTCTCTAAAAGGTTGACTGTCTACCTCCTCCCCTGGGTTTTGGGATTAGCCATTGACTTGCTTCGGCTAATGGCTCACGGGCAGTTCTGAGCCTACACCTTGTGCCTGTTTAGCCCCCTTGCACCTCTGCCATTGCTGTAAAAGGAAATTGTCACGATTAGTTCATTAATGCAGGGAAAATGAGAGCAGGCTCATCCAACCTACAGCTTAGAGTCTCTTAGCCGAGCTCGGACAAAATTAGCAGAGCCAGGCCAGCCAATCCACAAAGACCTTGTAAGACTGGAGGATGCTTATGTTTACAATGAACCTTTAAAGCAGTTCAAGTGACGAAGAGTGTGAGAGAGAACCAATGCTTGACTTCAGTAAAGTGTCTTAGGTGACTCCTTTCCTTTAAGGAAGGAGCGGGGAGAGCTCCTTTCTTCCCTTGGGACTGAAGCTTAAAGATGCTAAATACTGTAGAAGAGAAGTTGCGAGTAAGATGAAGGGAAGCAGAAACTGACATCTAAGGTAGGAAGAAACTCCTCCCTCAAGAGGCCCTAAGGAGGAAATGATGCCCGTTGGCAGCCCTGCTCCTACAGAAAAGCAGCTCCAGGGAACACAGCTCATTCTCCAACAAATGGCCAATGCCCATTTGGCCCATGTCCAGCAAAGCTATGGTTATGGCAGAAGGAAACGCCCCCTGAATCCAGGCCTAAGCATCCCACCCCACCCCTTTAGGCTGTTATGATTTCTTTCCTTCTGGCTTGGGAATCTCTCTCTTAAATGGCCTCCAAGAGATTGCCTGCATGCGTTGAATGAGCTCTTTCTTCTGTTGACTCAAAGGATAATAAGAGATTCTCTTTATTTTTCGGAGTATGGTCATGCCCACCTGAACCACAAACCAGCTCCTAACTCTTATATCTCGCTCCAATGATTAATTTAGCCAAAACTGAGTCTTGATTTAAGACTCCTCTCCCTCGTGTAATGGCTCATCACAGGTGAGAGTTACCACCTATGAGGCTAGAACAACAATATATTTGTATTCACGCCAAAGTGAAACTGCCAATGTGGTTGAAGACCACGTTTTCTGATGCCATTTAAGAAAACCAGAAAAGGTCATAGAACTGGTTTTATCCTACTTTCCAAATCCTGTCTGCCTTCCATCTGTAATAATACCTACTACATGAAATGAATGCACATGTCAGGCTCAGTGAGGAAAGATATCCAGGTTTAAAAAAAACAATTTTAAATCAAATTTTCTGCCCATCCATGTGTATACTGTCTCCCTCCATACCAGAGGGGGCCTGCAATTCTCATCCCTGTTTCTTCGTCCTGCCTAGAACTCCTCAGCAGTATAATGCTGCCCCATGTGAACCTGAATCACGGTTCCTGCTGTGAATAGACAGTGCCCAGGCCACTTGGTTCCTAGAATTTTGCCAACTTGGTCTGAAGAGTAATTCCCCAGCCTCCCTCTGCCAGGCAGGGGTCCCAGCCCCAATCCTTTCATTCAACAAACAGCTATGGAGCATCTGCTTGGTGCCAGACCCATCTGGAGTGTAGTGTAGTAAGAAAGAGATAGGAAATGCACTGGAGCTTTTAACAAGAGTAAAGATAAAGAGATGCGATACGGTATCAACTGTCACTGCAGCTGAAAGCACCATGGACTTGCCACTTTGAGACTTAAAAACAAACCTCCTATAAAACCAGGTCTCAGAGCTACCTTTTCCTCTCCAATTTACTGTCAATATTTCCCATTATCCTTGGCTCCCTCATCTTGTCTAAGATGCAGCGAGCCGAGCCACTTCTGAGGAGAGGGAATCCCCAAGGCTCAGGACTCTGAGCTCCTTCATTCCACCCCCTCCCCTTTCTATCTTCTGGGCTTCTAACATGAAGTCCCTTCTTTTCCTGGGGTTCTGGAGGTACCTGTCTTCACAAGCTTGATGTCAGTATTTACAGGATTAAAATTTCTTCTTCTAATGGTATACACACACACACTAATATATAATTTAGCCTTTCCAATGTTATATATATATGTATATATGTATTATTTAGCCTTTATCCTTTGTATTTTAAGAAAAAGTGTGTGTGTGTGTACGTGTATCTACGTATATGTACACACACACACACACGCACACACACACACCCCATATAAACTTTTTAGCCAGTTTCCCCCACAAGCAAAGCTTGGGCAAGCTGCTCTGAGAACTCTTTAAGGGGCATAAGGGCTCAAGCAAAGTAGGGACACAGGCCTTTGGGGCTTACAGTCAGTCTGCTTTTCCCTTTGATGATGCTATTGGGGTCCCCTAGGTACCCTCACCAGCTTCATTCACTCTTGGGTACAAATGACTGGTAGCAAGTTAGCTATAACTCTTTGTATTTTAAAAGAGCTCAAAACCTCAGGAGAAAGAGATGACCCTCTCCAAGGCGAGATTTCCAGCAGAATTTGGTGGGATAAGGTGGCAGGGGAGATTTCGTTCTAAGGCATCTCCACACACCATCTTCCCCCACCATCTCACATCTCTGGCTGGGTGCCCTGGGACCTGGTGTGGCTGCAGTTCCCAAGTAGAAACCTATATTTATTTTGCTTCTGTCTGAGCCTGGCCAGCCACTGGCCATAGAAAGGTCACTTATCTCTCAGACTGAAATGTTCAGAACCTGGTTGAGGACCATAAAGGAAGCAACTCACTCCCTGAGCATTGAAACTAGACAATACAAAGTTACTTTTTAGAGCCCAGGCACAGAGCTCACAGGGGTGCCCTCAGTTTCAATTCCAAGACCCTTGGCTACAGTTTTCCCATTTCAAATTGATCAAATGTAGCAAATTTGACAACAGATCCACTAACAGCTAACAGCCTGAGCTCAAGAAGGAAAAAGACAAAAGCTGACAGAAGAACTCAAAAAGGGGACATTTAGTGAAGGGGCAAGCTGCTTACCACACCTAGTTGGTCCATGAAGACATCACTGTACTGTGTGACATCCCAATACAATACTTAGTACTCAGAGTCAAAATTCTGGGTTGTATGGAAAGGTTTCAGTGGCAACAACGTACCTACTCTGTTTAGGAAGATAATTCTAAAGCCCTGGGAAAAGGTGACGGCATTGAGAAACGCCCCCTAGAGGAGAGAGGTGGTTACTGCACTGTAAAGTCACAGCTTGGGGGCCCGGGCTGGAAACCACCTACCTCTGAATGTTACCTTCAAGTTGTTTGACTCTTAACTCATCCTCCTCAGACTGCCGCCGCCTGGCTTCCTCCTCTTCCGCAGTTCCAGCAGGTACACCCTGCAGCAGCCATTTTTCCCGAAGCACTTTGGACTGTGGGAATGAGCGAAGAGAACAGACTAGATGATACCTTTCAGTCCACACCCTCCTCTCCCTCCGCGTTGTCTCCATCTTAGCTCCGCCCCTCATCAGTGTCCACCTGAATCGCTTCTCACTACTTGGCCCCCTACTTGCCTCTCTCGCCTAAGGCCCAGAGAGCCGCCAAAAGGATTGATTTCCACTTTTCTATTATTAAAAAACTTGAGGGCTTCCCTGGTGGCGCAGTGGTTGAGAGTCCGCCTGCCGATGCAGGGGACACGGGTTCGTGCCCCGGTCTGGGAGGATCCCGCATGCCGCGGAGCGGCTGGGCCCGTGAGCCATGGCCGTTGAGCCTGCGCGTCCGGAGCCTGTGCTCCGCAGCGGGAGAGGCCACAACAGTGAGAGGCCCACATACCGCAAAAAAAAAAAAAAAAAAAAAAACAAAAAAAAAACTTGAAAACATACAGAAAAACAGAGGAAACTATACGATGCATGCCTGTGTAATCTCATCTGGATTTCACAACTATAAACATTTTGCCATATTTTCCTATATATTCTTTCCACCAAAGCATTTTAAAGTAAATAACAAACATCATGACATGGCACCCATAAATATTTTAGTACGAGTCTCTAAAATAAGGTCATTTTTCTATGCAACTACAGTTCCATTATAACATTTCCTAAGATCACTGTAACATCCAGTCCATCTTCACGTGCTCTTTTAAAAAGATTAATCTATGTCACACCTCTTCTTAAAAACTCATTTTTAATGACTCCCAACCATCCTCAGCAGTTGTCTCTTAATGGTACTAAAATTATGCACCCCACCTGTGTGTCTGTGTCCCAATATAATCATGGAGTAAAATGAAAAGTTTTAGTGTTTTGGGTCAGTGGTTAGGAGGGAGTGATTGATTAGTGCTTTGAGAAGGGAAATGAAAACAGCTCAAGAGAAAGGCATGTTGAAAGTCCCTAAAATGAAGAGCAAAGCATGTAAGGCATAGGAGAGGATTTTTGATTTGGGTTACCTAGATGGCATTTGGTGGTTACTGGATGTTTGCCAGAGGCTGGACATCATGGCTGAGCATCCCTGTGGGCAGGTCGGTGGTCATGGGAATGGACCACTGTGAGGATGCATCACCAATTCTGCCAGAAGAAGGGCATGCGACAAGTTCTTCCCAGCAAGGACTGGAATAATCGCCTTGAAGCCAGTCAACACAGAGTAAGTGCTAGGTTCTCCGGCTCCCTGGCATCCCCTCTATCCGAATCTCATTTGATCTCATTAGTTAGGGTGAGGAAGTGAAAGAAAGGGAGCTCTCATGATGACTAAGAGCCAGGTCATGCACGGCTTGGAACCAATTAAATATGATTTACAGAAGTAAGAGAATGGACTATGTCTCTAACATTGTGGACACACAATTCAGATTACTAGTTTCCTTTCGATAGCTCTTACAAGCAAAAGATACACAAGTTCATAAACTCTCATTTTACATGGGATTATGGGCTATTTATTATGAACCTATAAAATGAGTCACTAAAAATTACTAACATTTAGTAATAGTAAATTAGAATTCATTAATGGTTCTGATCTGCCATTCTACTGAGAAGCCAGGCAACCATTCAGCACCATGGAGCAAGATGTACAGGAGCTGGATGTACAGCAGCAAGTTCTGGTGGCTGGAATTCCTGCACTTCTGGTTGGACCTTTTGTTAGCAACGCATCATCAGGGTGGTGTCCAGGTGGCCATAGTTTTCACTGGTGCTATTCTTCCATTTGAATTACAAGTCGTTGGTGGAGATTTGTTTGGTCACTCAGAGTGCATAGAGAAGCATATTTATAGCTATTGACCTGCAGCTTTCCGTTCATTAAAGACGCCAGTTTGTTCATATATGATTCTTAACTGTACTGCTAAAGTGACTGCAGACAGGAGCCACCCTCTCACCCCAATGTGCTTAAACAGTTACACAGCATTGCTAACATGTTGCCAGTAAACGTGTTATAAATAGTTTGCAAGGACTACTCAAGAAAGTGTAAAAAAATACTTAAAAATGTATAGGGCATTGTTTAATAATATAAAATCATGTGTGAAAGCTCACGGTGCAATCTGTGTATGTTGGTGGCTCTCCTGTGGGCTGAATTGTGTCCCCGCCCCCAAATTCATACGTTGAAGTCTTAAGCCCCACTACTGCTGAATGTGACTATTTTGAAAATAGGGTTTTAAAGAGGAAATTAATGTTAAATGAGGTCATTGGGATGGGCTCTAATCCAATATGACTGGTGTGCTTATAAAAAGAGGAGATTAGAAAAAAAAAAAAAAAAGAGGAGATTAGGACACAGTCAAGCACAGAAAGATCGTGTAAAGACACCTGAGGAAGACAGCCATCAACAAGCCAAGGAGAGGGCATTAGAAGAAACTAACCCTGCTGATACCTTGATCTTGTACTTCTAGCCTCTAGAATTGTGGGAAAATACATTTCTGTTGTTTAGGACACCCAGTCTGTGGAATTTGTTATGGCAGCCCTAGCAAACTACAACATTCTCCAAAGCTTTATTACAGAGATTCCCCCCACCCCTCACTGGAAAGTGGGAATGGGTGGGGTAAATTGGTTTCTCTTCCTGAGTGGGCTACAGAAGGAAAAAACAAACGAACAAACAAACAAAATCCTCAGAACCACCATTCTCCACTCAAGCCACTCAAAATTCTCCAGGGAGATCACACTCGCATATGCCAAGAGACCAGGCTGAACAATGGTTAACAGTCTGGATTCTGGAGCCAGTCTGCCCTTTACTAGCTGTGTGACCTAGGACAGGCCCTTAGCCTCACTGAGCCTCAGTTTCCTCATCTGTAAAATGGACACAACAACTGTGCTCATCTCAGAGGTGTGTTATGAGGATTTAAATGAGTTCATACATTAGAAGTGCTGGGTCTATACTTAGTACTATAGGAATGTTTATTCTTGTCATTCGTCCTGTTCCCTTGGTCTCTCCTCTTTTCACCTGAGAAAGAGCAGGTAAAATGCCACCTGAGAAGCCTTCCTCCACTTCTGCTGGCAGGATTAGTGTCTCCTATAGTGGAGAACATATTCTAGAGCATTCTTTATTTTTTAAATTTTATTTATTTATTTATTTGGCTGCACCACACGGCTTGTGGGATCTTAGTTTCCCGACCAGGGATTGAACCCGGGCCACAGCAGTGAAAATGCCAAGTCCTAACCACTGGACCACCAGGGAACTCCTAGACCATTCTTTAGATTGCCCTCAAATTATTTCTTTTTATATCTGTCCCCCCTGTAGACTCCCAGCTCCTCAATGGCTAAGGCCATTCCTTATTCAGCTTTGCATCTCATTGTCTCACCTGGCTCAGTTCCAGCCAATGAATGAGTGAATGGGTGAACTGGAAAATTCTTGATTGTCTTTCACTCTGATTACTTGGGAGGAAGGGGTCACCCTTTCAGAGAGCTTCCTGTGCTAAAATGTTTGACATTAACCTAGTTCCACCCGTGGAAGGTAAAAACCTCAGGATTTTGGGAGACTGATATGCTGGCAACCTCAGACTTGGTGTGTGGACCCTTCTGGAAAGGCAGCCATGGAAAGTCCCAGTTTTCTGTGCCCCAGCAGGAGATGCTCTACAAGCCAGGGATTCTTGAAATGCGAGGAAGTGGCTGATTTTGGGAATGTTCTGTCTGCTCTTCTTTACCCAGTGCCTCCTGCCACCAAGGGAAGGGTTGAATTACCCCACCCCACCCCATTTTCTGGCTGATTTAGCCCCAGCCATTGGTCAGTACCTCTGACAAAAGCAGCCTGGTGACCATGAACACCAAAAGCATATGTGCCCCCAGATCTGTCTCTTCACTGGATACAGCAGTGACATCACCAAAACATCCACAACAGCTGGAGTTAGGAAGAGAGGATCCAACAGAACAAGACAGTGGGCCTGGTCTCAGGGAAGTCTGTTTCACAAAGGTGTTTTGACATTACAAAAACAAAAAAGCTTAGTTGAGTTTTCACTTGGCCCCAAAGTAATTGCTGTCAGGGAAAACCACCAATTCAAATCTATTTGCCTCCAGAGGCTTCTTTAACCTACTCCAGATCCCCTCACCTTGTACCCTAGAGCAGACTGTGTTAGGGCCTCGGATGTAAGGCACCTGTGCGTACTGATCACGCACATCTGCCCAAAGCACCACCTTCCCTGTATCGCTCTGGCTCTCATTGGCCGCCTGAATGTTTCAGAATTTAGGGACAAGTAGAGCTCAGCAGAAGTGAAAACTAAACTAAAAAGTTTTCTTTTCTTATGCCCTTATTGTCCAAGTAACATACATCAAAAACAAAATCCAAAAAAATAAGTCTATCAAAGCGTGCAGGTACTAAGAACTGTCAAAACTTCGCATTTGTCAAGTGGAGGCAACTGTGAAGAGTCAAGACAAAGAAGCAGCAGACGGGGAGCTGCCAGTTGACACAAGGAGTCTTGACAGGGCTCCTGAAAGGCCGATGGAGAGACCTCCTGAAGTAAATCTGGTTCTTGCTCTGTGGGCAGGTCCAGCCTCGGAAAACAAAACTAGAACAGAGCCTCTCAAACTTACAGTCTGTATAAGGATTCCCAGGAGGGCCTGCTCTAACACAGATTCCAGGGCCCTGCCCCCAGAGATGCTGACTCTGTGAATCGGGGATAGGGCCTGGGAGTCTGAATTTTAACAAGCTACCAGGTGATGCTGTCACTGATGTCGCCAGACTGAGGACCACAGTCTGAGTAGCACTGCATGAGGACTATCCAAATGCCTGAGGAATGCAATAAGCTTTCCCACTGGCTAGCCAAAAGGAACTACTCATCCTCTTGCAAACCTGTCTCTCCTCCTGCATTCCCCATCTCAGGAACAGCAGGGTCCCCATCCATCCCCTACATGCCAGGCACTCTGCCAGGTCTGAAGACACCTCTCGGGAAGACAGGCAAGTCCCCACTCTCACCAAGTCTTCATTCCAATAAACATGGATGCCAGATAATTTCAGACTACGATACATGCATGGCAGGAGGTAGGCAGGATGATGTGACAAACAGGGACCGAGGGAGGACACTTTAGGTGGGAAAGATCTCTCTGAGTACTTAAACGTTTGAGCTGAGATCTGAGATGCCAGGAAGGGCATTCGAGGTGGAGGGATGATAAATATCATAGCTGGGAAGCGGGACAGAGTTTGGTGACCTTCAAGATTGCCTAATCAAGCCTTTTTAATCTACAGATAAGGTAACTAAGCTAAAGCAACTTTTCAAGGTGATCCAGCTAAGCAGTGAGGAGTGTCCGGTGTGAGTGGGGGACAGTGGAAAGTGGGAGATGAATCAGTAAGTCTCAAAATCTTTTTCTGTTCATTTGTCATTTTTATAAAGTCATTATCTAGCAATCTTTTTTACCTTATAGTTCTGGCTTTGGTGTAAAAATTAGCCAAGACTTTCTCATTCTAAGACTTATTTACCTGTGATTTCTTCTTATATTGTTGTGATTTTACTTTTTACTCCAAATCATTCATCCACCTGTAATCGGGCTAAAGCTGACACTGGCTGCGTTAGTGGGTGATGTTGGGAATCTGGCTAAATTCCATCTCCTAATAAAAAATGGCTTAAACATAGGGCGGCACAATGGTTGTGTTGTGTTCTCATGCACTTGTGTCCCCTTCTCTATTCTCCTTCCCCTCCCCCTGATCACATCCCTTCCTCCCCATTGACTCCCAATAAGATCTTTGGTTTTGTTACATGATTCAGGCCACACAAAAGCCAATCCAAGACTTCCGATAGAAGAAACCAAGTTTTAACTTCCACTCAAGCTCTCTTTATGGGGCCTGGGGGAGATGTGATGGGGAAAAGGATGAGACATAAAGTTCCTTTACATCGTGTACCGACTGCCTGGTCAATATTTTCAAATTTGAATTTGGCCTTTTGCACAGACTAACAACCAAGAAAAGTCTAAAATTAGTTTGAACGGTTCACAATAGTGAGAAACACTGTAATGTCTTTGCAAGCAAGGCTCCTGATACCTTCGGGCTATTCAGCAAATGACCTTGGTGGGTTGACAATAAATATCTCACAGGGTCACAATTCATTCTTTGATTTTTTTTTTCCATTCAGTCTTCTGGAGAGAAAAGGCTGTGGTTTTTAAAATATAATGACAATTTTCATGGCTTGGATTATTAGAAAAAAACTCTAGTCAGGGTTCCTGCTCATGAATAAATAATTCAAAGACAGCTTATGTATTGAAGATGTGGTTATTAGCAATTGGATTCTGACCATGCTGACTCTGTTATACAAACCTTTATAAATGTGACAGTCCCAAAGGGATTCATGTGGCAATATGTACTGAGTGCCTTTTCTTGCTGGGACCTTGAAATGACCAATGAAAGAGACAGATCTCTGGCAATTCAACCAAGGGGCAAAAGGGAATATTAAATTCAGTCTGTCTGGTATAATCCAATAGTTGATTTATTGTTTTAAACTCACATGATCACAAGTCACATAATAAAAACAATAAAAACAAGTAATTGTTTCCATGGAATTAAAAGCCAAGACAATTTTTCAGAAGAAGAATAATGATGGCTCTTGCTTTATGAAATATTATAATATATTAAAAGGCTAGAGGGATTAAAGAGAATGGAATGGAATGGAATTAAAGGAATGGCAGATTAATGGAATAAAAAGAACCCACAAATAGCAGACTCGAGTATAAGTGAGAAATATGTATATAATAAAGAAGACATTTAAATCAGTGGGGAAAAGGATGAATTAATCAACAAATCATGTTGAAGCAACTGTCTCACCATCAGTAAAAAGTAAAGTTATTCCTATCTTATTCCTTACAGGAAAATAAATTCTAGATTTTAATCCTAAAACTACTAAAGTATAAGAAACATCATAGATAAGTGTTTGAGATGAAGGTGTTCTTTCCAAGGACGACATCAAGGTCAGAAATTATTAAATGAATGTTAGATGTGATTTCACAAAATTTATAAAATTTTGTATGAGAATTTAAAAGAACCCATATACAAAAATCAAGAAAGAGATAAAGGCTAATGCATTCTGGAGACTAATGTTAATATAATTTCATTTTACTCACAGGCTGATGAGGCCTGTGGTAAGGGTTCCATATCTTAATCCATAAAAATATATTGGGTTACATCTGGGTGGTGAGCAGACAATTGATATGTTTTTCTTTATATTTTGCTGTACTTTTGAATTTCACTCTTGCAATGATCATACATTTCTTCCTTTTATTATCAGCAAAAGTAATACAGCTATTAAAATTGCCTACTGGTCCCATATGTGAGCATTTCTTGGAAATTCTCACATCACAAATATCAGATACTCAACACAGCTAAGGATCTTATAAAAAGAAATCTGAGTTTAATTTGGCTAGGATGTCAAAGTACCTGGAGGTTTCCTAATCACTGGGGTGTAGCAGCTAATATTTCAACATTTTCTTCATCACCTTATAGAATTTGCTTATCATTCATATAAAAAGTAATGATATTCCATTTTGTGGAGTTACTATATAGCCCTAACTATTGCAATTAGGAAATATATTAGTCAAATATACAAGTATCAAGATGACTGCATTGCAAAATTTGTTTTGACAAGAGACCAGTGAATCTGTCTAAATAATTCATATCTCATTGCATGAGAATAAGCATCCAAAGACTATTTGATAATGAGAATTATATCTTAATAAATATGAAATCAAATTCTAACTTTGCACTGAGAATAATTTTTCTTAGAGCACATCTGGAATTTTGAAAAATGCTAAAATAAATAGCAATTCCTGACATATTTCTTAATATTTTCTACTTCAAGGAACTAAGAATCATCACTGTGGTACATCTCCACATGCTCCAAACTTTCCAGAGCCCATGAAAATATAATTAGAGTAAAAGAGGCAGTGATGATAGTAATTGACATCTTTCTAGACAAATTATTTCATTTGGAGGAAACAGTGTCCTGGAGAAAGCACGGTTACGGAGACAGTGCTGGGGTTCAATCGGGCTCCCCCACTCAGAGTCTCCCTGTTCTTGGGCAGGTTACTTGATCTCACCAGTTTGTTTCCTCGCCTGTAGGATGCGGAGAGTAGTATCTACTATGTGGTCATTATTGAGGGGATGTATTTAAAGGCACATATTGGGCACTGAAAGAAAATGTGACTATTACTGAGGATGGACACGGGGATGACATGGCTGCTAGGCTGCCATCAGGAAGCTGGCTGAGTCTCTACCAAGAGCTCACGGGGGAACTATAACCTCAATGAATTTACTACCATCCAGGGGTGAGGCTGCTAAGCTTCAAACACTGATCACAGGGAAGAGGACTCACATTATTTAAGGTCAGTCAACAGTTAACTGATTTAAGGTAGAACATATTCATTTCTCGTGCCTGAAGTGATCATCTCTCTCAATCAGGCACCACCCTCCTTATTATTAAAATAACTCTATTTTGGGGAGGATGGACTCAGAACAAAGAGAGGCAGACTCACAAGGGAAGTGTCACCTGCATCACAGTGAGGCCAGTGACTGTCCTCACCTTACCGCAGATGCCACTTCACCAGAGCAGAGACACTCGGGACCTCCCAGAGATGGGGTCTCTCTCCAGGGTAGCACCCAATAAACCAACTTTGCAACCTCTGAGCTTCCCTTTTTTGTTGTTCAAGGCTAGTGGTCCACCCTTACTACAGAGGTCTTCCCTGGCAAGAGAAATTATAATGCACTGGCCTCCACTTATTAAATTTCCATCATTTCCAGTCCTTTCTCCCCAGGTATAGCAAGGTAACCTTGGTGAAAGTCCTGGGTGTTCCGTTAAATAGTCAATCTCATCAACTGTGTGAGAATTTTAGCAGGACAACCATAGAGAACTATCTTATTCCCTTGTTTCTAAGTCTTTTAAGGAATCTCACTGCTTCCCCATGCAATACTAAGTCATCTGTACTGTTGTTTCTGTTGATTGGATGGATGGATGGATGGATGAAAAATGGACAGATGGAATATGAAAAGAATATTGTAACGCTGGACTGGATCAGCAATGAATGAATCCTTGGTATCTTATTTAACACCCAGAAAGATGAAAAGGTAAGACAAAAGAAACTTGATCTTCTGACATACATTTATTGCCTGACTTTTGATTCAAGGAATGCAGAAGCAAAGAACCACATTGAGCTGAAAGAGGAGAGAATCTGTCTAGTCAAAAACAGCCTCTCATTCTTTCACTCTTCTTGTTCAAAAGTTCACCTTTTAAGCAAGAATCTGATGAGGTTTAATACAGTTTGGTCTCTTATAAGGAGTGAGTTGACTATACTCTGAGCCAGAGATCCAGCTCTGTCCAGATTGACCTTGAACAATTCACTCGGTTCTGTTAAGTGTGTTTAAGCCCCCCCTCTCTGTAAGAAGAGGATGCTAACTTTAGCCCTCAATCCTCCCTCAGGAATGTGGTAAGGGAAGAGTAGTGGCATATACAGGGTGGATGCAAGCTTCCTACAAAGAAAGGTCCATAAAGGGATTTACACGATGAGCAGAAAGAAACAGGCAATATTCTCAGTACCTTGCTGCCCTTCCTCCTTTAAAACACCTTTCTCTAGTTCAAGTTAATGGTGAACTGATAAATATGTGAAGCAGACTTAGGTCATGCTGCTATTTATTTTTTTATTTTAATAGATCTTTATTAGAGTATAATTGCTTCACAATACTGTGTTAATTTTTGTTGCACAACAAAGCGAATCAGCCATATGCATACACACGTCCCTACATCCCCTCATGCTGCTATTTAAAATCAGGAACTCGCTTGCTGATAATTTTATTCTGAGGATTCATTCAGCACAACCCCATCCTCTAGAAAAGAACGGGAAACGCAACCATAAAGGTTCATCTTGTTAATAAATAATCCACACCTAGCATCACCTGGAGAGTCAGCCCCACCTTCCCAACTAGCCCTGTGAGCGATGCAATTTCTGTACATGTAATGTCACGGCAACTTGGTGTGAGCATGAGAGGGTTTTTCTAAAAAAGCCCAGGAGCAGTGAAAAGCAAGCAGCAACTCCCAGCTGGCCACTGGTCACACCATTCTCTGAGCCTGCAGAAAGCAACATTCTGCAACCAGTGGAGTCCTTGTGACAGTGACAGAGCTTTCTCCTGGGTTGTCATCAATTATGATGCTTAAGTGCATTATGTTTTAAAGAAAAATAAATAAATAAGCATCTCTCTCTCTCTCATGGTGCAATGGAAACCAATCAAGTCAAATCATTTCAATACTGCCTTTGACAGTGTTCTAACAGGACACTTTCAAAATTGTTAAAATTGTTAAAGTAGAAAGAAAACATGTGAATAACCTGAAGTGCACAGCACTTCTACTCATTTATCAGACCATACTGCTCTTATCTCTCTTTTCTCCAGATCAAGAAAGAAAAGACTAATATTTTTAATTTAGTAAAGAGCATGTTAAATGTATCTTTGGGAACCTCTGTATACAGACACACACAGACACACACACACACACACACACAGCATCTATGTATTGGAGACACAGCCCTGGAACACTGCCTCACCCACCATGTGGAAATTCTCCTCCAATTTCTATATATAACCACCACAGTTCACAGGCACACACACCCCCAACCCATCCACAGGCACCTATCAGCTCATCATGCTTGCAGAAATTGGAATGCTGTAACAATGCCCTGAATTTGAGAAATTCACAAGCCCAGAGATGGTTTCCTGACAATGAAAAAGGGCTGGTGCAGCCCGCGGCGGCACCTTCACACCAGGGCAGGCTCTGCCCAGCTCTCTGGCGTGTGATCTGCATGTCTAATAATGGAACAGGTTTGTGGGATCAGCCGCTTACCTTGGAATGCTGCAGCAGAAGTATCTGCTCGTCCAGCTCTTGGCGCTTGCCTTCTATTTCCGTCTGCCTCTTTCTTTTTTCCTTGAAAATAAAAAGAGAGAGAGAGAGAGAGAGGCTGTAAGAGTGGGTGGGTGTTGGCTCCAGGAATTTGAAGGTAGGAAGCAGCAGCAGCTGTACACATCTGTAGAGACCCTTCCAGAGATGCTGGGCACACACACTGTTGTCACCTGCCCCTCCGTGTCTGGGTGTGTTGTAAGCAGCAGCCTTCTCTTAACATGTCTGCTGTGGGCTCGGTGAGTGGGAGAAATTCTCTTCACTCAGCCAAGCTGCAACAATTTAATCCAGAAGAAAAAGCAGCTTCTACACACACACACACATACACACATGCACGCACGCGCGCACACACACACACAGAGTCATGTTCTGTGCAGTGTTAATTCAGAGACAAAGAATAAAAATGTCTCAATTGTGAAGACAGAGGTTGTTATCAACTGCAAAGATGATAGAATAAACAGTGGGAAATTCTCGGGTTCTTTTCCTGTTATCAAAATACTACATATAAATAATGCAATGCAATTTCAAATTTTATAGGACAAATCATCCAGTTGGACCTACCAAACAATGCAAATTAGATGGGTGATCTTTGTTTAAGTTCATCTTGGAGGGAGCACTTCATGTTGGGAGGGCTTGCTGAGGTTATGGTAAATGTGAAGTCTAGACTTGGTCTGCCTGGGTCCACCTCCCAGCTTTTCTATTTGCTACTTGTGTGACCTCTGACGAATTCTTTTACCTCCCTGGGTCTAAGTCTTCTCTCGCATAAAGAGGAGGTAAGAATTGTACCTAAACCATATGGCTGGGACACGGATTAAATGAGATGATATATGTAAAGGACCTAGAACAATGACCTGGCACACAGTAAATGCTCAATAAATATTATTTGCCATTACACTTACTGTCACATGTTTACTTCTAGGCAATGCCTAGAAACTGGTTTTAAAGGGATGTATTTCCCTTGTATTCAGAGCACAACTGTTCCACTGGAGTGTATGCTTACTATTTTTCTTCACTATAGATCTCCAATATAGACAATAAACATCACATAAAAGTGATTAATTGAAGAATAGAAAGGACTGCCCTTATGATAGCTTACTTGTTGAATGTTTTGTTTCCAAAGTGCATAAGGGGGTGGTTTTTTGAGACATTTACTGCAATGGATCATTTCCCTTTACTCACATATGCAAGGGAAACTTGTTGGACAAGACATAATGGCATTTTACACTACAACAGCCAAATCCTGGAGAAGACAATAATGTAAAAGCCTGGTTGTTCTGCTCTGTGTTAAGGGAAGCTTTTATTTTATGTAGTTGCTATGTTTCTGGGGATGTGCTTGTATCACTGTTATTCAAATCAACACAGTAATAATTTATGTTATAACCAAGTTTTTCTGTGTAATGCACAGACTTTTAAGAAATAGTAGCTTATAATCTCAAGCCACTGGGACATAATATCCAAGTCAGGGACATAACCTTCCTGGCAAAGTGAGGCCTGAGGACATTTTAGGAACTTACTATTTACCAAAGAACTCCAATCCATGGTGCATCACTGATACTGCTAATCCCAGAGGATGTCCAAGAACACACAATATATGGCAGCAGATGGGAAAAGTGAGGACCAGTGAGGAGAGCCCACCTATCCAGCAACTCAAAGGAATGCAAGTAAGTGCAGCCACTATGGAAAACAGTCTGGAGGTTCCTCAGAAAACTAAAAATAGAATTATCATATGAATCCCACTCCTGGGCATGCACCCAGACAAAACTATAATTCAAAAAGATACACACACCCCTAAGTTCATAGCCGCACTATTCACAACAGCCAAAATGTGGAAGCAACCTAAATGTCCATCAACAGATGAATGGATAAAGAAGATATGGTACATATATACAATCGAATACTACTCAGCCATAAAAAAGAATGAAATGATGCCATTTGCAGCAACATGGGTAGACCTAGAGATTATCATACTAAGTGAAGTAAGTCAGAAAGAGAAAGACAAACACCATATGATATCACATATATGTAGAATCTAAAATATGGCACAAATGAACTTATCTGCAAAACAGAAACAGACCCACAGACATAGAGAACAGACTTGTGGTTGCCAAGGGGGAGGGAGGTGGGGGAGGGAAGTATTGGGAGTTTGGGTTAGCAGATGCAAACTATTATATATCGAATGGATAAACAACAAGGCCCTACTGTATGGCACAGAGAACTATATTCAATATCCTGTGATAAACCATGATGGAAAAGAATATTAAAAAATGAATGTCTATATGCGTATAATTGAGTCACTCTGCTGTACAGCAGAGATTGTAACAACATTGTAAATCAACTATACTTCAATAAAAAAATAAATAAATAATTTAAAAGGTACCAATGACAAAGCAAGGACCTCTAGAACCAGCCACTATCTCTTTATTCTAGAATTTCTCAACAGTAGGTTTACTGGACTTTATCTTTCATTCCCACGGTCTATCAAGGTACGGAGTTGTCCTATATTTAAATTCAGAATCAAAACATAGTATATCGGGGACTTCCCTGGTGGCACAGTGGTTAGGAATCCGCCTGTCAATGCAGGGGACACGGGTTCGAGCCCTGGTCCAGGAAGATCCCACATGCCGAGAAGCAACTAAGCCCGTGCGCCACAACTACTGAGCCTGCGCCCTAGAGCCCACGAGCCACAACTACTGGGCCTGCGTGCCACAACTACTGAAGCCTGCACGCCTAGAGCCCATGCTCTGCAACAAGAGAAGCCACTGCAATGAGAAGCCCGCAGACCGCAACAAAGAGTAGACCCCGCTCGCCGCAACTAGAGGAAGCTCGCCCGCAGCAACGAACACCCAATGCAGCAATTAATTAATTTTTAAAAAAAGAATCAAAGAAAAACATAGTATGTCACGGGCACAAGATGCTGATGACTCAATAATTCCATCCATGTTAACTGAGTGCTGTGTGTGCTACAGACTGAATGTTTGTGTTCTCCCCAAAATTCGTATTTTGAAACTTAATCCCCAAGGTGATAATGGTATTAGGAGGTGATTAGGCCATGAGGGTGGAGTTCATGAATGAGATCAGTGCTCTCATAAAGAGACCCCAGAGAGCTCTTTCACCCCTTCCACAATGTGAGGACGCAACAGCAAGACAGCTGCCTGTGAACCAGGTGCAGGCCCCCACTAGACACCAAATCGGTGGGTGCCTTGATCTTAGACTTCTAAGACTTCTTAGAACTGTGAGAAAAAAATTTCGGTTGTCTATAAGCCACCCAGTCTATGGTATTTCACTAGAGAAGACTGAATGTACAAAGACAATGTTCTAATTACAGATCTGGTCATTTGCAAATCCTTCCTAGGCTTTCCCACCTCTGAGCCTTTGTTCATATAAAGTTCTCACTCTCCACATTGCCCTCCATCATATTGGTGAACCATGCCTTGAACAGAAGAAATATCACCAGATGGTACAAGCGGGGAATCTTTATATGAGTAGACTCATTGGTGGTCACTGTGAACAGGTATGATCATGAAAGATGCAGGTTTTAAGTTAGTTCTTTAAGGAACTAACTAAGGTAGGAATTAGGTAGATACAGATTAATGGGCAGCACATTCCAAGGAACGTGTGAGTAAGCGCAGAAATACACTGCATATTCCAGGGACAATGAGGAGAGAAATAAAACTCAGGTGCAGGGCTTGCCTTTAGGAATAGAGATCGATGATTCAAAAGACTGGCTAGGACTAGACCTCTGAGGGCCTTGGATGCCAGGCCAAGAAACTTGGATTTTATTAAACGGACAATGTAACCTCACTGTAGGGTGCTAAGCAAGACAGTAATACGGTGAAATGGCATTTTAGGAACATTATCTGGCACTGGTATATAGGATGGATTAATAGGAATTGGGATACATTTCCTGTAAATGGCCAGATAGTAAACATTCTAGGTTTTGTGGGACATACAGTCTCTGTTGCAACTACTCAATGCTGCCATTGCAGTACAAAAACAGCTGTAGACAATCTATAAATAAATAAGCGTGTCTGTGTCCTAATGAGCCTTCACTGACAAACACAGGTGTGGGCCAGATTTAGCCCATCTTCATAGTTTGCTGACCTCTGGATGAAAAGATCATTAAATGTCTTAGAAAAAAGTCCTACACTGTTCGTGGGAATGTAAATTGGTACAGCCACTATGGAAAACAGTCTGGAGGTTCCTCAAAAAACTAAAAATAGAGTTGCCATATGATCCAGCGATCCCACTCCTGGGCATGTATCCAGACAAACTATAATTTGAAAAGATACATGCACTCCAGTGTTCACAGCACCACTGCTTACAATAGCCAAGACATGGAAACAATCTAAATGTCTACTGACAGATGAATGGATAAAGAAGATGTGCTGTGTCTGTATATATACAATGGAATATATATATATATATATATATATATATATATGTACAATAGAATACTACTCAGCCATAAAAAAGAATGAAATAATGCCATCTGCAGAAACATGGATGGACCTAGAGATTATCACACTAAGTGAAGTCAGAAAGAGAAAGACAAATACGATATGATATCACTTATATGTGGAATTTAAAATATGACATAAATGCACTTATTTACCAAGCAGAAACAGATGCACAGACATAGAGCAAAGACTTGTGGTTGCCGGGGGGAGGGGTAATGGGGGAGGGATGGATTGCCACGACGGGGGGTGAGGGAGTTTGGGGTTAGCAGATGCAAACTATTATACATAGAATGGATAGACAACAAGGTCCTACTGTATAGCACAGGGAAATATACTCAATATCCTGTGATAAACCATAATGGAAAAGGATATGAAAAAGAATATATATATATATATATATATATAGCTGAATCACTTTGCTGTACACCAGAAATTAACATTACATTGTAAATCAACTATACCTCAGTAAAAAATACATTTAAAAAATGTCTTAGGAGGATGCAACATTCACCCTGGGGTATGGTGGGGATGGATGAACTAACAAGCCCATCCTAGCTCAGAGCTGTTCCACTCAGATTGGGAAGAAAAGGACAAATACAAATAGAATTGATGGGGCTCAGGACTAATAGGATCTAGAGGGTGGGGCAATATGGTACCTTGGCTTTGAGCCACACAGAGTGCTGGTGCAGGAACGGGCAGCAGTGGGAAAGTGGTGCTTTCCCACTTACTCTGTATTCATATCTTCCCTGAGGAAACTCCATATTGGGTTGAAGGTAGAAATCAAAGAGTTATTAACATATGCAACCAGGCATCAGTATCAGCATGTTCTCGTCTGTGTTCTATCTGATGAAGACTCTGGGCTTAGCCCTGTCACAAGGACCCTTTTGCATCTATGGCTATTGTGGGATTCTTTATGTCCCCTTCCACAGTGATGGAGTTAGGTCTTGAAATCACTCCTGACTGGACAAGAGGTAAGATGTGCAATCAGCCTGTGTACAGAGTTAGATATGAGTCATAGTACAGCAAGTTCGAGGGGGCCACCATGGGCTTCCTGACGCTTGCTTGCTTGGTCCAGGCCATGCTCCTCACCTGGCGAGCTTGCTGCTTCCCAGACGTCTTCCCTTCATCAAGGCAAAACCACTAGCTCTTGGGTTCTCTTCTCACTCCTTCTCAAATGTCTAAATGTAGACATTTAGCCTACATGACTTTCTTTACTCTCATCAACTAAACAATCTATACAGTATCAGTATAGATAACTAGCAGATCTATATTTTCAGCCTAGATCTCTCCTTTGAGCTCCAGGCTCCCCTATCCAACTGCCAAATGTTCATATCCAGTGCCTCAAACCTAACCCTTGAGTCATCCTATCGGCCATCCCTCCTCCCCTACTCTCACATCTGTTCCTTCTGTATTCCTCATCTCAGAAAATGACATGACCCAAGTTGGAAATCTGATTTATTCTAGACACTCCACTGCCTTAAAAGACCAAGTCCTGATGATACTCCTCATCATTTTCCATGCCTTCTACTTCCCCGCTAGAACCTTTATTACAACCTTAATATTCCCTCCTTTATCTTCCAACCCCCCCACGGAGACTACTCTACATCAGTATCTTTCGCATGCTATAGCGCTGAACTGTTTATACTCTCTTTCCATCTGGATTCCTGCAGTGGTTTCCTCACTATTCTTCCTGCCTCTGAGGCTTGGCTCTGAGCAAGTCACCCTCTGCTTTAGTGATATTCTAAAATGGAAATCTGACTACTTCCATCCCTGGCCTAAAATCCCAGAAATGTCTCTCATTGCCTATAGTGCAAATAGTAAGTTCCTTCCCAAGGCCAAGAGGGCCCTCCCTATCTCACAGTTTCATCTCAAGCCATGACCCCCCTAATCATATGCTCCCAACCTCAACACATGATCTGAAGTGTCCTGATCTGCCAGGTGGGTTCATGCTTTCCTGGTTTTGCTCTTACTTCTTCCTCTAACAACAATGGATTTCCCTCACTCCTTCATCTAATGAAAACCTTTTTCTCTTTGACAACACAGCTTAAATATCCATAAAGCTAGAGCAACCACCTTCCCAGTCTTTCTTCCATCAGAGAACCCACATACCCTCACTATAAATGGTGGTGGAAATGCCAGTTATGATTAGTCACATATAGCCCAGCTCATTCCTGCCACTGGGACTTGTGTGTGATACAGGTTAGGACAACCAAACTACCTTATCTCGTTGCAGTAGGGACTGGTCCAAGGAGCAGCTAAAGGACCAAAGCAAAACCAAGAAGAGACATTTCTAGGAACAGACAGATGAATACTGGGAGGGAAAAGCTCCCTTTTCACTAAGGTTAAGCTGGGAACATGTCTATCTGAGTGGCAATTTTCCCAAGCCACATGGAAGAAACACATCCGTGCTGGAGAAAGGTTAACCCACAGAGAGAAGCAGAGCTGGAAGACAGAGAATGGAGGATCCAAGTGAGATTGTTTGAGTCCCAGATCTAGCTATGCATGAAGCCAGAACCATCCGTGGGCTTCCTAAATTATATACACTCATAATCTCCCTTCTGCTTAAGCTAGTTTGAGTGGTGTTTCTCTCACTTGCAGCTCAAAGAGTTCTGACAAGTACAGAGACTTCTCTGCTCTCTCCAAAGAGAATTCATCACCCCTTCCTTCTTTCTTCCCTTCATGGGCTGTGGATCTTTCTACATTAGTACCTCGAGCACTTTAGGACTTTATGCACTTAACTGTTTACACATCTTCTACCGAACTATGGGCATCTTTTTTTTTTTTTTTTTTTTTTGTTTTTTTGCTGTACGCGGGCCTCTCACTGCTGTGGCCTCTCCCGTTGCGGAGCACAGGCTCCGGACACACAGGCTCCGCGGCCATGGCTCGCGGGCCCAGCCGCTGCGCGGCATGTGGGATCTTCCGGGATAGGGGCACGAACCCGTGTCCCCTGCATCGGCAGGCGGACTCTCAACCACTGCGCCACCAGGGAAGCCCGGCATCTTTTTTTTTGAAGATGTTGCAGGCAGGAGTTTATTAATTAATTATTTTTTTGCTGTGTTGCGTCTTCGTTTCTGTGCGAGGGCTTTCTCTAGTTGTGGCAAGCGGGGGCCACTGTTCATCGCGGTGCACGGGCCTCTCACTATCGCGGCCTCTCTTGTTGCGGAGCACAGGCTCCAGACGCGCAGGCTCAGTAGTTGTGGCTCACGGGCCTAGTTGCTCCGTGGCATGTGGGATCCTCCCAGACCAGGGCTCGAACCCGTGTCCCCTGCATTGGCAGGCAGATTCTCAACCACTGCGCCACCAGGGAAGCCCTATGGGCATCTTGAGGACAACGATCTTGGCTCATGCATCTCCAAAGTCTAGACTGTTGCATGGTAGAGACATGTAGCAGACACTCAGTAAGAACCTTTGAATGAGATACTTGTTCTCCTCCCATCGTGTTCCTGTCTGTCCAGATCCCTCACTCAAATGCATCATGAATTTGCACTCATGATTTCAATGGCAGTAAAACACCTCACTGAAAACACATTAGCCGTCAGTCCACAAAACCAGAAGTATCTTTCTGTTGAAGACAGATGTCAGCCCATATGGAATAAACGTTTATGGCTTTGCACAGAAGACAAGAGTTGAGAAATCTCATTCTGGGAAAGAATCATGGGAAGCTCACTCTGGGGAGAAAGGCTGGGGGAGGTAGACGTTCCAGGGAAAGCATAATGAGCTGACAGTAGCCACTATTCAGGGGGAATGTGCCTCAAGAGACATCTGGAATGAAGCGCCCTCAATCCATTAGGAAGATTTCCAGATCCTTCCACGATCTGGGAGGGCCAGCAAGCCACTTTCATCATCTCTCTGTGAATTATGTATTTTCCTGGCAAGTATTTTCTGGAAGTGTTGCAACATTATGTAACTGTAAACTCTTAGTGTAGCTAGGAGCCACCATATAGAACGGAGGACACTGTTCAAAGGCAGCTAGTAAGTATGATGGGAAGACACGTATTAGAAGTAGTCAGGAAGACCATGTCCACCCTGGTGCAGCTTCAGGCAGACTCCCTCTTCTCTCCTGCTGCCTGGGCTGCAGCCCAGGCTTTGGGGAATGCAAGGGAGTGGCTGGGGGAGGGGTCCCTACTGAGTCTGTGAGAAACAGTGAGAGAAGGAAGAGGCTGAGCAGCGAAGGCTGCGAGAAGCAAAGAGACGGTGCTTCCTTTCCTCTGCTGAGGTCCACTCTGACCTCGGCTGATACCTAGAGCCCCAGGGTGCAGCAGTGGGAAGGAAGTGGAAGACCTCCTCAAGGCACTATTGTCACTGAGACATCCCAGAATTTAGATGAGAGGGGGAAAAAGAAAATATGTTATGGATGGGCCTAGAGATTATCATACTAAGTGAGGTAAGTCAGAAAGAGAAAGACAAATATCACATGATAGCACTTACATGGGGAATCTAAAATATGACACAAATGAACTTATCTACAAAATGGAAACAGACTCATGACCATAGAGAACAGACTTGTGGTTGCCAAGGGCGAGGGGGCGTGGGGGAGGGAAGTATTGGGAGTTTGGGATTAGCAGATGCAAACTAGTATACATAGGATGCATAAACAACAGGGTCCTACTATATAGCACAGGGAACTATATTCAATATCCTGTGATAAACCATAATGGAAAAGAATATGAAAAAGAATGTGTGTGTGTGTGTGTGTGTATAACTGGGTTACTTGGCTGTATAGCAGAAATTAACACAACATTGTAAATCAACTATACTTCAACAAAATTTTTTTAAAAAAGAAAATATGTTAAAATTGAAATGTTACAACATCTCTTCCTCCTATTGCTAGATAAAGGAAATTTTGTGTCGACTTCTCCCATTGTGAGCTTAAGGCAATTGTGTGTCCCTCCCCATCACAAAGGCCTGTATGTGACTTTCGGCCAGCTGGTCCCTAGGCTTTGGCAATGCAGCACCAGAAAAAGAAGTAGAGTGCTGGAGAAGTGCACAAACCAGACTGTTTTAAGTATTTTGTACCTGGAAAGGGAATGGGGGATATGCTAGATACAGGGGGAAACTGAAGATGGAGAAAAGGAGAGATGGGATGACAAACAAAGAACTGCAATGGGTGGGGACAGTTTTGAAATTCAAGAATTTAAAAATAAAGGGGCTGAGATATTAAGACCAAAAGACCAGGGAGAGAGAATCTTCAGATATTTTATTGTCACTTATGAAATGAATCCCCTTTGACATTCTCCAAAAGATGCCAGTAAGGATACTGGACTTTTGTCTACTACACTGTTTCTTTGAACATGACTTCATGCTAAAACTGGATCACCAGAGTGCCAGGCTTTACGTAGGTTACACTAAGAAGGAAGGTGACATTTCGAGAATTAAACTGGAAAGTCAACTTGCAAATGGGGAACCAATGAGCTTTTTCTATTAAGGAATCAGAATGTCATGTCAGTCATGGTTGGATTATAATTCCCTGTTTAATGCTGCTGTAGAACCAATGCCATTTATATGTCTGAGGAAACAAAAGGAAGATGGTCAGTCTGAAAACTGAGAACCTGAGTGACCAGGTATAAAACAATCAAAGAGGTGACCACTCAGCTTAGTCCAATTGCCTGTCCAGCTAACTTGAATGCTGAATTTGCTCAGCAAGACACATCCCCATTAGAGATCAGTTATCTGATCTCAATGCCATTAGATATTAAGACCCTCTCTCCTGGCTCTGACTTCAAGGTCACCCATTATGATTTTGATTATATTCAGGCTTTGAAAGTAGTTACCTAAATGGAGAGATAACACTTGTTAAGCTCCTTGCAATGTCATCCACTATAAAGTAAATAAACTGGCACTTGGGTTTGTAGTTGAGTGTACTAAAAAGTTTTAAGTTCGTATGTAGTTTTCTGATCTTACAAAACTAATTAAGATTTCCTGTAATCACACTATTCTGCCTCACCATGCACCCATCCAACCCTCAACATCACCACGTGGAGAAGAGAATTCTACAGCTATATTCATTCCTCACTGCTTAGTTTAGATCAGCATTTCCACGTAGGTAAATTCTCTTTTATTCACCTGACTACTTGGCCTTGAGCTTGCCATCTTTTGGTAAAGGAGGGAAGTGCTTGCTTTGTATTGTTTTTAACAGAAATTATAAAGTCAACAGAAAGAATTTTAAATAGGAAAAGAAGACATTGATTAGTTCGAACTTCACGACTGGTTTTTGAAAGGATAATATAACACCTAAAATCTTAAGAAACACCATATAGAGTTTGGATGTAAAATTGTTACTAATTACACATAACAGTTAATATTGCTAGTCTGTTACTGCTAAGTCAAATGCATAACACAGGAGAGTTTCAGCTTAAAGTCTTTAGTAGATACTTTATAATCCATATGAATTATATCTTAAGGCTATTTTTATGGTCTGCCCACACTGTTACTCTTTAAATAATTGTTTAAGCATATAGCTACATTTTTGCTTTAATGGTCATAATATCAAACTGTTTGCTAGGAGTGCTTCCCTTTAGCAGCCTTCTCTGGAGATCAAGAAGGAAAGTAGTCTGATACAGCTCTCATCAGAAAGTAAGATCTGCTTCTTGGTACCATATTGATAAGCCCACTATGGTGAAAAAAATGAGCACTGTCTGTACAAGGAGAATGGTTGAGAGCTCTGAGGAAGTCCCAAATGCCAGAAATTACATAATCAGATTCACCTGCAGAAGGTAGTCTCCCTTTCACCACCCTCAACGAATTATGATATTCCCACCATGAAGCCACATGAGCACTGAACTGGGACTCAGGACACGTGCCTTCATATGGATGCTTTGCCACTAACCCCTCAGTGACTCAGACTAGTCCCTTATTGTTTCTGGGCCTTAGATTCGGCATGTAATATGAGCAAGTTGGACCAGCTTCGCTCTACGGTTCCGCCTATCTCCAGGATTCTACAGTGCTAAGGAGAGCAACTTCATGTGCTAGACAACCTACAAAATGCGAGAAAATATTTGCAGATGATGTGGCTGACAAGGGGTTAATATCCAAAATATATGAAAAGCTCACTCAATATCAAAAAAACAAACAACCCAATCAAAAAATGGGCAGAAGACCTAAATAAACATTTCTCCAAATAAGACATACAGATGGGCAACAGACACATGAAAAGATGCTCAACATCACTAATCTTTAGAGAAATGCAAGTCAAAACCACAATGAGGTGTATCACCTCACACTGGTCAGAATGGCCATCATCAAAAATCTACAAACAATAAATGCTAGAGAGGGTGTGGAGAAAAGGGAACCCTCTTGCACTGTTGGTGGGAATGTAAATTGATACAGCCACTATGGAGAACAGTATGGAGGTTCCTTAAAAAACGAAAAATAGAACTACCATATGACCCAGCAATCCCACTACTGGGCATATACCCTGAGAAAACCATAATTCAAAAAGAGTCATGTACCACAATGTTCATTGCAGCTCTATTTACAATAGCCAGGACATGGAAGCAACCTAAGTGTCCATCAGCAGATGAATGGATTAAGAAGATGTGGCACATGTATACAATGGAATATTACTCAGCCATAAAAAGGAACGAAACTGAGTTATATGCAGTGAGGTGGATGGACCTAGAGACTGTCATACAGAGTGAAGTAAGTCAGAAAGAGAAAAACAAATACCATATGCTTACACATATATATGGAATCTAAAAAAACAGTACTGCTGAAACTTGTGGCAGGGCAGGAATAAAGACGCAGACGTAGAGAATGAACTTGAGGACACAGTGGGGAAGGGGAAGCTGGGACGAAGTGAGAGAGTAGCATTGACATATATACACTACCAAATGTAAAACAGATAGCTAGTGGGAAGTTGCTGCATAGCCCAGGGAGATAATCTCAACGCTTTTTGATGATCTAGAGGGGTGGGGTAGGGAGGGTGGGAGGGAGGCTCAAGAGGGAGGGGATATGGGGATATATGTATACATATAGCTGATTCACTTTGTTGTACAGCAGAAACTAACACAACTTTGTAAAGCAATTATACTCCAATAAAGATATTAAAAAAAGAATGAAATATTGTCCTTTGCAGCAACATGGATGGATCTAGAGAATATCATACTAAGTGAAGTAAGTCAGCCAGAGAAAAACAAATACTATATGACTCAATTATATGTGGAATCTAAAAAGTAATACAAATGAATCTATACAAAACAGAAGCAGACGCACATAGAAAACAAACTTATGGTTACCAAAGGGGGAAGGTAGGGGGAGGAATAAATTAGGAATTTGGGAGTTACATATATACACTACTATATATAAAATAGATAAAAAACAAGGACCTACTGTATAACACAGGGAACTATACTCAATATTTTGTAATAACCTATAATGGAAAAGAATCTGAAAAAGAATATATATATATATATATATATATATATATATATATCTGGATCACTTTGCCATACACCTGAAACTAACACAATATTGTAAATCAACTATACATCTATAAAAAATAAATTTAAAAAATGATGATAACAATAATAACAATAATACCAACTAAATTTATTGACTACTTGTTACGGGCCAGGCATTGTTCTAAGGATTCCCCTTCAGTTAATCCTCAGAACACTTTGAGGTAGGTACCTTTAATATCCCTGATTTTATGGATAAGAATAGTCAAGGCTAGTCTAGGGTGAGTAAACTTGTTCAAGGTCATGAGCCAAGAAGTAGCCAAGTAGGGGTTGAAACTGAGAAAGTCTGACTCCAGAGCACTTTATCATGGACAGAGATGTGTTCTGGCTGTTAAGATTTCTTTAGCTTTGAGTGAACTCCACACAGGACACATGAAACATATTATCTTGCCACCTTCACACTCGAGTGCCAAAACTTCCCAGAACAAATGAGCTGTTGAAAATGCAAAACACTCTGGTGTCAAATCCCTCCACTCTTAAAATAAGAGGCCTCTTACAAAACCCAGGAGCATTTCCCAATCCCAAAGAAATAGGTCGAGGCTGGGTTGGAACCTTCATCAATGCCTGGTAAACCCATATATTCGTTTACTTTAATTTTCAGGGAAGACATTTCCAGGTGACTAAATGATATGATAAGGAGAGAAAATGCAAAATATTTCTCTCCCATTTGGACATTTCATTGCAGAGGGACTACTTCCAATGAGGCAGAAGCTGGGAAAGCTCTCAATTTACCATGTTGGGCTCATAAGTGGAGAAAACTCTCTAAATCCAGTCTTCTCGATATCAGAATATATCTCCCTAAAATTAGATGACAGGAAGAGTAAGAAGCAGAGGTGTCCACTAAGTTGATGGTCCAATCCTAGGAAAGATGCTGCAAGGCCTAGAGGAAAGGTCCCTCGGCAGGAAGCAGGAACGGGACACTGCTTGGACCTTGCAATAAGCAGCTTTCCCATTGGCTCCTTGCAGGTCTCAGAGCAGCAGCCCACAGGACAGTAGAGGGGCTGGGGCAAACCTGAACATGGCCGTGATGGTTGGAAATGCAAAACAGAATACAGTGCACAAAAATAGAAAGAGAACAGGATGTGCAGCATTCTGCTAACAACAAAGGCCCCCAAACTCCAAAAGATTAACATAATTCCAGAGACAGACACACCTTTTATGACTTTGGCCAATCACGTTTTTGTTTGTTTCTTTAGACGCCAACACCAGGAGAAAATATCTATATCACCCAGATAAACACAGCATTTAAAAATATAATATAAATCAAACTAATAGATGTGTATGGTAAGGAAATTCAGACAATACACAAAGAAGTAAAATGAACAGCTGAATCTCCCTTCACCCCACCCCCATCAATTTCTTTCCTTTAGGTCTTTTATGTATCCTACTTGGGAAAAAATATGAATATGCCAACCTATTATCCATATGGATCTTTTATTCTTTACATAAAAGCAATCATACTATAGACTTCCTGCTTTTCAGCTTACTTTCTTTTTACCTAGTGATGTATCTTTGAGATTTTTCTATGCCATTTTTCACATGGAGTCCCCCCTCATTCTCTGTAACTGCCGCATGGTAGTTCACAGATGACCCTTAACTTATTTTACAGGTCTGCTGCTGATAGATTATTTAGGTGGTTCCCAGTGTTTTACTTGCTATTATAAACAGGGCTGCAATGAATCTTCCTCTACGTACATGTACTTTCGTGACAATATCCATAGGATACATCTCCAGAAGTAGAACTGCTGGGTCAAAGGATTTGAGCACTTAAAACTTTAATAGGGCCAAACTGCCCTCCCCCAAACATTTCCTCTGTATTTTAAATGATATAAATCTGATTTGAAAATAAGATTCAAGAAACTCATAAGAGTTTTGATGGTTTTTCCCCCTTTATTAGCCATATCCTTAGTGACCCTGAAGAATTTTAAGTGAAAGAAAATATTTACCACCTTGTTAATAACTGTAAGCTGTTCTTAAAACATACTCGGGTGATCTGTCCTCACCACAGACTATTACTTTGTGTTTTCAGGTTTAAAAAATGATGATTTTTTACCTTATGAACAGAAGTCTATTATGACTCCATCAGTTTTTTAGAAGTAATCAAATTTGTACCTCTTTTCCTTGCACTGTTAATGTTAGAGTTATCCCATAGCTAAGTTGTGCCCATTTGTCCATAATGAAAGAGGGTCTATTCCTTCTGCTGTTGTTGCCATTCTCCATGGTTTAAAAGTACAAAATTTTCCATCCACCAAGATAACTTCTGGATGGACTCAAGCAATGTAAAAACTGAAAACATGAGAAAACAGAGTGACTCTCTGACTTTAGATGGGAAAGGACTTCAAAAACATTAAGTATAGAAAGAAACCACAAAGAACAAAACTGATAAATTTCATTACATAACACTTAAAACTTTGGTTTTTATGGTACCAACCATACATAACAAATCAAAGAAAAGTGGCAATCTGGGAAAAAAACATTTGCAACATATATGTCAAAAGGCTAAGACCTGTCATAAATAAAGGGTTCTTATAAATCAATATGATTTATAAAGAAAAATATAAACACTTCAATATAGAAAAAAAGAACAAAATATAGGGAAAGTTTTCAACATTATTAATAACCAAAGAAAGGCAAATTAAGCACTGAGGTGTCACTTCCACCCGTGAAAGGTATTCTACCCCCAACAAGTATATTTTAAAATATCATGTGTTCTGTGTTGGGGAGGGTGTGGGGAAAAAAGACCCTCTCTTTAATCTCTGTCAGAATTATAATAATAATTATAAAAGTATGACTCTATTGGAATTATAAATTGTCTTTCCAGAAGGCTATTTCAAAAGCTTTGATCGACTTTATCAGAAAGAGTTTATCCAGAGAAAATTACCTTCAATATGTTCAAAGATTTTTGTAAAGAATATTCAGTACAGAGCTATATGCAACATAAAAAAAAAACCAAACAGCAAATAATTGGTTAAATAAGATGGCATCTTATAAACCATCCAATGACTTCCTTTTTCACTTGGAATAAAATCAAAGCAAGCCCATCCATGGTCCATTGCCTGCCTTTCTCTTGCCCCTCATCTTGCCCCTTTCTCCTCCTCCTCACTTCGTACTCGAGCCACACTGGCCTTAACCAGAGATCTGCCATGAGAGAGGCATGGAGGGCAGGCAGGCAGGTTGGGATCTCACTAAGTCTGGCTCAGAATCAAGTGGAACTTTGTTTTCCTTTGTCAGTATCCTCCAGAGTTATAGCTGCCGTCTGGGGCAACATTCAAGATCTCTAGCTATTAATACCATGTCAGGAGGAGCTTCAAGATGGCAGAAGAGTAAGATGCGGAGATCACCTTCCTCCCCACAAATACATCAGAAATCATCTACACGTGGAACAGCTCCTACAGAACACCTACTGAACGCTGGCAGAAGACCTCAGACCTCCCAAAAGCCAAGAAACTCCCCACGTACCTGGGTAGGGCAAAAGAAAAAAGAAAAAACAGACAAAAGAATAGGGAAGAGACCTGCACCAGTGGGAGGGAACCGTGAAGGAGGAAAGGTTTCCACACACTAGGAAGCCCCTTCGCAGGCGGAGACTGCTGGTGGCGGAGGGGGGAAGCTTCGGAGCCGCGGAGGAGAGCACAGCAACAGGGGTGCGGAGGGCAAAGCGGAGAGATCCCCGCAAAGAGGATTGGTGCTGACCAGCTCTCACCAGCCCATTAGAAAAAAAATGGTCAGAAGAACCTAGGGGCAAGATGGGAATGAAGATGCAGACCTACTAGAGAATGGACTTAAGGATACGGGGAGGGGGAAGGGTAAGCTGTGACAAAGTGAGAGAGTGGCATGGACATATATACACTACCAAATGTAAAGTAGATAGCTAGTGGGAAGCAACCGCATAGCACAGGCAGATCAGCTCGGTGCTTTGTGACCACCTAGAGCGGTGGTATAGGGAGGGTGGGAGGGAGGGAGATGCAAGAGGGAAGAGATATGGGGACATATGTATATGTATAACTGATTCACTTTGTTATAAAGCAGAAACTAACACACCTTTGTAAAGCTATTATACTCCAATAAAGGTGTTAAAAAAAATACCATGTCAGTGGTGTCCTGACCTCATTATTAACATCTGGCTTCCAGTCTCATCCAGTTCTTTACAGGCATGAGCCAGCTGGGTGCCACCACACCTTGACCTTAATTCTCCCCACAGTGCAAAACCCTAGATGACCATTAAGATCACCTGAGGAACATTAACAAGTACAAGCCCAGGCCCCACCTCCAGAGACTTTGATCTTATTGGTCTGGGCTTTGGAGGCTAAAAATGCTCCCAGGTAGTTTTAACTGTCAGCCAAGGTGGAAAATCATTGCTGGGCGTGTGGCCATCTCATGGTCCAGGCTGATAAGCAGCTCCTACGGCTTAAGCAGATTTGAGCTCTTTCTTCATCAGTCTGAAATAAGCTATTTGGTTAAATTTTGTCAGAAGACAGCTCTTTTCTATTTTTGTAGTTAAGTCCTTGCTTCCTTTGGTCTTCAGAGTCTGGGTTTCAGCCACAGGTCGATGAGGTTTCTGACATAATGGCTTGGAGATCTTGTATTGAGCACCTGGCTTTCAAGAGTCAAGCTGCTTTATCACTGTAGGATTTATCATCCTCATCAGCTGATATCTCCTTTCCCTTCCCCTCCCCTGAGGCTCCTTCTCTTGGGATTAGTTTAGATGAATATTTTCTACCCTAGGACATGAGTGATTAACCAGGTCAGAAGGGACGAAGTGGGAAGCTGGATATAGAACCACAGAAAACATCTTAAATGCAGGTCAAACTGAATCTGGCTAACAAGTTTTGTGCTTTAAAATGCTATACTAAATTTCAAAATTCAGAAAGACAACAGTTAAGAAAAAGATTATCCCTGAGAACAGGTTTGTTCTATGCAGCCTCCCCCTATAACACCTGTGAGTGCCGAGAAAGAGCAGTAAATATGGCCCGGGTAGGTCTTTAATCAGCTTTGAATTACAGGCAATAGATCCCGCAGGTACCTCCAAAGCCTCCAAAGGGTCCCTGTTCAGTCTCCTTTGGTGACTGATGACAGTTCGAGACAGGGAGAGGGAATCAGTTCTAGTGAGGGTGTGGGAGGCCCATGGGTCTCTCTGAACTGACTCAGCCTCCCTGGGGGTTCCCTACACATAATGAACAAGGGGGCCTGTCCTATCCTTCTCCTCTGTTCCCACACTTTCCAGGGTCTTATCAGCATTCATTTCAGGTAAGTTCCTGATCAGGGTAAAGAATGAAGAACCCATGCTAATAATGGTAATTTAACAAAAAGTATAAAAAATACTGCAAGAATGGGACAACACAAACTTGGCAAATGGCACCCCTATCATTACATAGTCCTACTTCTCATTTGCTTTTTTGACATGTGAAAGCCAACCAACTTGGAAAAGGAAAATGCTATCCAAGAAACAAACAAGATTATATTAAGTGAGGCCAAATAGTCATTTCTTGATCTATTTTAATGGGGAAGGTATCTACCTGCAAATCCCCAGCTGGATGCCTTATGTGTAGGCTCATTTTGAGATGCCTACCTCCCTAAAGAGTTACTAACCAATGCCAGCCTGGAGTCCTAGGGCTCCGGGCCCTGCATTTGACCTTTGGAACATTCCTGCCTTCAAGCAGAGGGCTGAAAGTACCATAGGTGAAAGTTCCATAGGCACTGCATTCGTTAGGGAATAAAGGGCTTTGTGAAAACTCTGAGACAGAAAAAAAAAAAAAAAAAAAAAAAAAAAAAACAACAAAAAAAAACTCTGAGACAGATTCTCTGTCTCTCTCTCCCCCATCTCCCTTCCTCTCCCTTTCTCTTTTATAAGGCGTCTATGTTCTATCCTATATTCTAAAACCTCTATCCTCTGGTGTGGGAGTTGGCTAACTTGCTCTGTAAAGAGCTACAGACTAAATATTTTTGGCTTTATGGTCTCTGTCCCAACTGCTTGTGACACCCTGTGGGGCCTTCCTGAGGATAGACGCCACCATGTCCCCCACCTCTTATTTGTATTAAAGCTTTAGCCTCCTAGTCCATCCCCAGGTTCCAAGAGGAAAAATTTTTTTTTTTTTTTTTTTTGCAGTATGCGGGCCTCTCACTGTTGTGGCCTCTCCTGTTGCGGAGCACAGGCTCTGGACGCGCAGGCTCAGCGACCATGGCTCATGGGCCTAGCTGCTCCGCGGCACGTGGGATCCTCCCGGACCGGGGCATGAACCCGCGTCCCCTGCATCGGCAGGTGGACTCTCAACCACTGCACCACCAGGGGAGCCCCCAAGAGGAAAAATTTAATCAGAGGAGTTTTAAAAAAATACAGAAATAAAAGAAAACAGTCAAGGGAGACAAAATAATCATAGTTCAGCCATGAAACAAAGTCAAGGACCTTTAGTTACTCCTCAAGGGCTATAGATAATACCCTGAGCCACATCCTTGAGTTGTTTTGCAAATACTAAAACCCCCACCAGGTGGAAGAAGTTAACGGCATGCTGACCACCAGCACGTAGACCCGGATGGGTTGGAACCAGAAGGTTGATGATTGAGATTCCTGAAACGTCACCCTGTTACCTCACCACCAACCAGTCAGAAAGACGTACATGAGCTGGTCACACACCCTGAGGCCCTCTCCCTCACCCTGCCTTTAAAAACCCTTCCCTGAAAGCCACTGGGGAGTTTGGGTCTTTTGAGCATGAGCTGCCCATACTTGCTTGGACCTGAGATAAACGCTGTACTTTTCTTCACCATAACCCAGTATCACTAGATTGGCTTTAACGTTCATCAGATGAATAAACCCAAGTTTGGTTTGGTAACACTCAGCTCTGCCCTTGTAGCACAAAAGCAGCTACAGATGATACATGAACAATTGGGCGTAGCTGTGCTCCATTTGGGCAAAGGCTGTAGTTTGCAGAACCCTGGCTACAAGTACCAAGAACCAACCATTCCTGAGCTCTGCTATTGACACAAGCTCTAGGAGGCTGAAGTCTAATCAACAAGCTGTGTGTGCCTTGGAGGAGGAGGTGGTGGTGCTGAGTGGGCACCTGTAAGTAAGCAATAGGGAAAGGAAACGAGAAAAAAATTGTCTCGTAAGTCTTGAACTGGCACACTCCTTACTCCTAGAGGAAAAGAGGAAGCCAAGGACGACGAAGGGAGAGGGTTCCCACTGAGTGATACGTGCACCTGGAACTGTCAGGTGTTATTTTATTCAAGTCTTACAACACTAAGAAGAAGGTTGCGTGGTCCCTACTTTGCAGACGAAGAAGCTAAGGCTCAGATGGGTGAGCGCCCAGAGCACAGGGGGAGGAAGAGGTGGTGCTGGTATTTGCCCCCAGCTCTGTCTGACTCTGAGCCTGCGCTGTGTTTTCCCCAAAGCCAAGGAATCAGTGATAAGGGTAGTCAGGCATGGAGTCTTCTCCCTTCTAACACCAGCATCTCCCTTACAAAGCTTGGTGAGTGCCGGCCAACGGAGGTGACTCAGGCAAGAAAGAACCACAATGTCCAGAGACTTCTCATATGATGCTGAACCCTCACCAGGGTGGCTGCCCACCCACGGGGCCTTTTTACAGTGGTCTGTGCAGCAGTCAGAACACCAACCTGCTGCTTACTTCCCTTCCTCTGGAGGCAGGTCCCTATTATCATAGGCCCTAACTTGTATGCCATGAGCTTCTCTCCTAGCCTGGACCTCTCCCTTTTTTCACTAATGTCCGTTCTCCATTCCAGAATCCAATCTAGGATACCACACTGCATTTAGAGCCTTTCTATTTGACAATTTAGGATGGTATATCCCTTCAGTTCCTTACAAAATGGGCTTTGGAAATGGAGAAAATGGCTCTTGGGCCAATGAGAGGCTGGGGTTTCTCACTTTCATCTTCAGTTTACTTTCCTTTCATAAAGTTACTTCTCTGGGTCTCAGTTTGCTAGTGTGTAAAATGGAGCTGGCAGCAGAACTTACTTCACGTGATTGTTGTGAAAATTAAATAATTCTGGAAAAGTGCTTAGCTGAAGGCTGGGCATATAATGCACCCAGTAAATGTTAGCTACCGAGATCCGCTCTTGACAGTGACATGAGCAACTGTATCCCATGTTCAGATTCACCAACCAATGAATGGTCAGGAGCCAGTTGGAGTAGACCCCAAATCTGAAAAATGTAGTTTCTTTGTACAACCCACTAAAGCACTGGGTGTGTTTGTTGGGATCAGGAACTACAGATTTGAATCTTGGCTACTGCTTCTTGGCTGTGTCTGGTGGATGGATGCCAGGGCTGTGACAGCTGTGCAGTGGTGACAGAAGAGGGCCACTAACAGGCAGCCAGCTGGTCTCGTCCTGGCTCCTACAAATGTTTGGAGCTCGGTGTGACCAGCTGGGATGGGGCCAGGCCTAGGGTAGCACAAGGTTCAGATGCACCTTGTTTTACAAATCAAACCAACCACTCCCCTTTCATCAGCAAGGTCCACTTAAGTACTATGGACTCCATTCCAGGGAGGAAGAGGATGGAAATCAACACTGACTGAGCTCATGTGATGTGTACCAGGCCCTGTACATATATTATACATCAGAGTTGTCCTTCAATTTTTTTCATACTCCTTTATCTGTAAACTATTTTGAGTACATACCATATGAATACATACAAATAATAGATAAACATAATCTACATGCACCACTGAACTAATGTGTACATTACAGAATATGCACAAAAAGGGCATTTAAAATGGATAATTTATAGAGGAAATAAGCAATACATTAAATAAATTAAAAATTCAAGGGACTTCCCATGAGAGTAGAGGTAAATGTTTAGTTCAAAAAGTCTTCTTGATAATTTTGAACTTCTTGGGGTCAACTTTTTTTATACAGCAGGTTCTTATTAGTTATCTCTTTTATACATATTAGTGTGTATATGTCAATCCCAATCTCCCAATTCACCCCACTACCACCCTTGGGATCAACTTCTTATCAGATATCATAAGCCTATATTTGCTTTTACATCTTACTGGAGCTGACAATAAAAAACTCCTTCCCAGAGAAGTGTTAGCTCTGCCATTTTTGGTTTGTGTGGACAAACCAAAATTTAATTCCTGGTTCTGTGCAAAAACCTTTTTAAGCCACATTTGCAGTTTGGTAAAGTATGTTCAATTTAAACTAGATAATGTTCTCTGTGAGTTCATGTTACCTGCAGAGATAAACTGTGATAAAACACCATGTGCTGAATGAGGACAGAGCAGCCAAGCCCTTGCAGTTCTGGAACTTTCTCTCTCTTTTTTTTTTTTTTTGCAGTACACGGGCCTCTCACTGTTGTGGCCTCTCCCGTTGCGGAGCACAGGCTCCGGAAGCGCAGGCTTAGCGGCCACAGCTCACAGGCCCAGCCGCTCCGCAGCATGTGGGATCCTCCCGGACCGGGGCATGAACCCATGTCCCCTGCATCGGCAGGCGGACTCTCAACCACTGCGCCACCAGGGAAGCCCTCTCTTTTTTTTAAGAACATGCCTGGAACATGCAGCATACTGTGGGTAGCAGGATCAATCCATATATTAAATATTAGTAAAGCTTAATTTCTTAGTAAGTAAAAAATAAACAGAAATGCTAAAAATTTCTACCCTCCTCACTCCCAAGAATTGCCCTGTACACTCCCTGGGGCATTTGACTATCGCTGGATAGTCAACAGCCCTATTAGGTAAGTGGATAAAGCCATGCCCATTTACATATGAAAGAGAAACTGAGGCCCAGAAAATCTATGCATGTATGATGTCATCCAGCAGATAAATATTTTCTTATTGAAGTATAGCTGATTTACAATATTGTATTAGTTTCAGGTGCACAGCAAAGTGATTCCGTTACACACACATACATACACACACACACACACATATTCCTTTTCAGATTCTTTTCCATTATAGGTTATTATAAGATATTGAATATAGTTCCCTGTGCTATACAGTAGGTCCTTGTTGGTTATCTATTTTATATATAGTAGTTTGTATCTGTTAATCCCAAGCTCCTAATTTATCCCTCCCCCCACCTTTCCCCTATAATAACCATAGATTTGTTTTCTGTGTCTGTGAGTCTGTTTCTGTCTTGTAAATAAGTTCCTTTCTTTCATTTTTTTTGATTCTACAAGTGATATCAGATGATATTTGTTTTTCTCTGTCTGACTTACTTCACTTAATATGATAATCTCTAGGTCCATCCGTGTATCCAGCAAGTAAATTTTAAAGAGGGGTTTAAACCCAGGGCTCTTAACGCCAATTCCAGCCCCCTTTTTATTTCACCCTCTCCTTCTATCCCTCCACCTCTGCCAATATGATTCCCCTCCTATTCTCACCTATCAACTGTTGAAATTAAATGCCAGCTTCCAAGAGGCCACAATCTGAGTAGTGGAAGCAGCCCAGACACCACAGCATTGAGATAGCTGAGCAATCTAAGCAGAGACCCCTCCTGGCATTAAGTAGGAAGGGTTTCTACTAGAAGTGCTGCTCACCTATGAAAAAATTGAGATTTGGGATTTTTTTTTTTTTTTTGCAGTACGTGGGCCTCTCACTGTTGTGGCCTCTCCCGTTGTGGAGCACAGGCTCCGAATGCGCAGGCTCAGCGGCCATGGCTCACTGGCCCAGCCACTCCACGGCATGTGGGATCTTCCCGGACCGGGGCACAAACCTGTGTCCCCTGCATCAGCAGGCGGACTCTCAACCACTGTGCCACAAGGGAAGCCCTAAGGTGCTTCTTAAATCCCAACTGGTTTCTCCTTGTTACAAGATGACTCTTCCTTTCCCCTTGATTGGTATTATGTTAACTCATTTGTATGTTAACACAAATAGATTAAAAATAATAATAAATTTATTTATTTATTTATTTATTTTTTGGGCTGCATTGGGTCTTTGTTGCTTCGTTGCTGCATGTGGGCTTTCTCTAGTTTCAGCGAGCGGGGGCTACTCTTCGTCGTGGTGCACGGGCTTCTCACCAGTGTGTGGTGGCTTCTCTTGTTGCAGAGCACAGGCTCTTGGCATTCAGGCTTCCTTAGTTGTGGTACGTGGGCTCAGTAGTTGTGGCGCACAGGCTTAGTTGCTCCTCGGCATGTGCGATCTTCCCGGACCAGGGCTCGAACCCATGTCCCCTGCATTGGCAGGGGATTCTTAACCACTGCGCCACCAGGGAAGCCCAAGACAGATAGATTTTTACACTGTCAAATTACAGTTCTAAGAAAGCACACCCCTGGAGGGAAGTGGTCTCTCAAGGAAGGAACAGAGCTACAGACCGAGTGAGAAAGGCCTGGACTGGATAGAGGTCCTCAACCGAAGCAGCAGCATCCCACCAGGGATGGGCGTAGAAATGCATGGTGGCTCTTATTTTCCCAGATTGTCACAATGACTGGGGAGCACAGTTGGCATTTAGTGTTGGGAGGGTAGAGGTGCTAAATTTCCTATGATGTGTTGGGCAGTACCACACAAAGAATGAGTCATGCTCAAGGGGGTCTTCAAACTAGGTGAGCCCACAGACCAGAATCTGGGACCTGGTGGGCCTGAGGAGGCCAGGGTGGCCTGGGCCAGCTCTGTTCCCACAAGCCTTTGTGAACACCTCCAGGTCAGGACACATGGCAGCCCTTTCCTGCAGGGGATCCTCAGCTAGACTGTGAGATCCATGTCAGCACACGCCATGTTGAATTCATCTTTGTAAACTCCAGGCCCATCGTGGTACCTACCACACAGCAGGTGCTCAAAAAGTTGATTTTAAAAGGTGAGTCGGTTTGCCTTTAGTGGAGCGGGCTGCCTGGGCAATAGCTCTGGCATGAAGACCAGAGGGCACCTGCCCCGAGGACAGCAGATGAAAGCTCTTGGTCACCACTGCCAAGGAAGTTTCTGGATCAGAAATCTGTTGTCTATGATACCTGGGTTTTTCCATGAAGGCATGGAAATTAAATGAGAAATTCACTTTCTAGGTATATTTTTCTGAACTTTAAAATAACGTTTCTTTCAAACATGGCAATTGGGCCTTGGATTATTATGCAGGAAAGAGGGACTCGTGTAACCCCTGAGACTGAAGTAAAAAAGTTCCAAAGAGCTACTGACCGACTTCAGTTGAGCACCTCGTGTGAGCCCCCTGTGCTACGTGCCAATGTGGATTTAATCCTCATAACAGAGCATCCTTAGGAAGGGAGCATGGTTATCCTCATCCCCATTTTACAGATAGTGAAACCAAGGCTTAGAAACATTAAGTAATTCGGCCACGTTCACACACCAGGAGGTGACTGAACTAGGATTCAAACTTAAGCAGTGAGACCTGCCAAACCTCCACCCTGGACCACTTCCAGCATCTTCCATGCAGCCCAAACGGCCCCTTACAAGCACACTCTGCTCTGCACTCATCCCAAGAGAAGATCAGGGTCTTGCTTTTGCATGCACTGAATCTTTTACACCTGTCCAGCTTTGCCAATTAGTGAGGCTTCCCCATGTCTCTTTGTCTGTGAGTGGAGGTGGGGCCCTGGAATTGGAATTAAGTATTTAGAAAGAATCTGTCAGTGTTACTCCCAAGAGGAAATATTTACACCCTGGATGGTAGGTTGGCTCCCAGTCTGTGACTTTAGAATCTGTAAGGCTCTAATGCTTAAAAATAATTAGCTTTTTAAATTTAACTGACAGCTCAAGTCACCCAAAACGAGGTTATTTTAGATCATTTTCTCTACCAAGACAAAAAAGGACTAATACAGCAATTAAAAAGTTAGAGTTCTATACTGCCTAAGACAGTTGGCTCATCAGAGACATGGACTGATTACATCAAGCACTATAAAGCTCAAAAATTTCCAATAATTATCAAGAAGTGCTGGGCATATCAATTATAAAAAACTAAAAGGGCTTGCATAACAGAAATCTCTTGCATTCCTATACACTAATATGAAAAATCTGAAAGAGAAATTAAGGAGACATTCCCATTTACCACTGCAACAGAAAGAATACAATATCTAGGAATAAACCTACCTAAGGAGACAAAAGACCTGTACGCAGAAAACTATAAGACACTGATGAAAGAAATTAAAGATGATACAAACAGATGGAGAGATATACCATGTTCTTGGATTGGAAGAATCAACATTGTGAAAATGATTATACTACCCAAAGCAATCTACAGATTCAATGCAATCCCTATCAAACTACCAATGGCATTTTTCACAGAACTAGAACAAAAAATTTCACAGTTTGTATGGAAACACAAAAGACCCCGAATACCCAAAGCAACCTTGAGAAAGAAAAATGGAGCTGGAGGAATCAGGCTCCCCGACTTCAGACTATACTACAAAGCTACAGTAATCAAGACAGTATGGTACTGGCACAAAAACAGAAGTATAGATCAATGGAACAGGATAGAAAGCCCAGAGATAAACCCATGCACATATGGTCACCTTATCTTTGATAAAGGAGGCAAGAATATACAGTGGAGAAAAGACAGCCTCTTCAATAAGTGGTGCTGGGATAACTGGACAGCTACATGTAAAAGAATGAAATTAGAACACTCCCTAACACCGTACACAAAAATAAACTCAAAATGGATTAAAGACCCAAATATAAGGCCAGACACCATCAAACTCTTAGAGGAAAACATAGGCAGAACACTCTATGACATACATCACAGCAAAATCCTTTTTGACCCACCTCCTATAGTAATGGAAATTAAAAAAAAATAAACAAATGGGACCTAATGAAACTTAAAAGCTTTTGCACAGTAAAGGAAACCATAAACAAGACGAAAAGACAACCCTCAAAATGGGAGAAAATATTTGCAAATGAAGCAACTGACAAAGGATTAATCTCTAAAATATACAGGCAGCTCATGTAGCTCAATATCAAAAAAACAAACAACCCAATCCAAAAATGGGCAGAAGATCTAAACAGACATTTCTCCAAAGAAGATAGATAGATTGCCAACAAACACATGAAAGGATGTTCAACATCACTAATCATTAGAGAAATGCAAATCAAAACTACAATGAGGTATCACCTCAACATCGGTCAGAATGGCCATCATCAAAACAATCTACAAACAATAAATGCTGGAGAGGGTGTGGAGAAAAGGGAACTCTCTTGCACTGTTGGTGGGAATGTAAACTGATACAGCCACTATGGAGAACAGTATGGGGCTTCCTTATAAAACTAAAAATAGTATTACCATACGACCCAGCAATCCCACTACTGGGCATATACCTTGAGAAAACCATAATTCAAAAAGAGTCATATACCACAATGTTCATTGCAGCTCTATTTACAATAGCCAGGACATGGAAGCAACCTAAGTGTCCATCAACAGATGAATGGATAAAGAAGATGTGGCACATATATACAATGGAATATTACTCAGCCATAAAAAGAAACGAAATTGAGTTATTTGTAGTGAAGTGGATAGACCTAGAGAATGTCATACAGAGTGAAGAAGGTCAGAAAGAGAAAAACAAATACTGTATGCTAATACATACATACGGAATCTAAAAAAAAAAAAAAAAAAGGTTCTGAAGAACCTAGGGGCAGGACAGGAATAAAGACCCAGATGTAGAGAATGGATTTGAGGACACGGGAATGGGGAAGGGTAAACTGGGGAAGTGAGAGAGTGGCATGGACATATATACATTACCAAATGTAAAATAGGTAGCTAGTGGGAAGCAGCCACATAGCACAGGGAGATCAGCTCGTTGTTTTTTGTCCACCTAGAGGGATGGGATAGGGAGGGTGGGAGGGAGATGCAAGAGGGAGGGGATATAGGGATATATGTTTATGTATAGCTGATTCAATTTGTTATAAAGCAGAAACTAACACACCATTGTAAAGCAATTATACTCCAATAAAGATGTTAAAAAAAAAAGGGCTCGCATAATTTTAGGCTTCTTTATTCTGTTCCTCTAACTGCATCTGTCTCTAATTTTGAGCTAAGTCCAGAATGAGCTCATTATCTAAAGGCCTGCAGACAACTCCCAGAAGATTCAATAGCCAGCCAACCTCCTTGGGGAACTGGCTTTGCTAGAATTTGCTAGGAATGTTTTTATTGTGATTTTTTAAAAGTTATCCAGCTTCACTTGGTATGTATGCACACAACTGGACAGCCAGTAGCATAAAGGTGTCAAATGGTGGTTTATATAACTTGTCAGAAATCACCCCAAACCATCAGGCAGCTTCATCACCCTTGTGCCAGGAACTGTGGGGGAGAGGAGGCTTAAAGATGAAGGAGGCACACTCTCCGGACCCTGGGTGGAGAGTTCTTACCTGTGAGCACCCTAATACAAGACACGGTTCAGCCACAGAGAGGTGCCCATGGCTATGTGCTGGAGATGGGGTGGGGAAGGAGCCCTTATCTGGGCGAAAACACATGCCCTGTGAGTGTGTATGTGTTGATATGTGCATGAACACTCCTGCGCATGTATGTGTGTGTGTGTTGGGGGGGTTACAGTCACCCATGGGAAAGAAATGACTTCATTGGAACCCCTACTCTGAACACCTCCCCTCCAACTGAACAACTCCTAATTACATCAGCAGGTTTTCTGTCCAAGGCTCTGGGGACCCAAAGACTCACAATCCACTCATTCTCCTGACACGCAACCCCTAAACCTGATGTTCCACCCAAAATAATAGCACCCAGGAGTCTCCATCAGCCTTCACCCTATGCCAATTTTAAGAGTTGCAGTGAGAGAAGTATAGACTTTGGGTTGAGATAGGCCTGGGCTGTAGTCTAGACTTTGTCAACACTGACTGTGTGACCTTCAGGGGTCCTTGAGATTCAGTTGCAACCTTGGCACAATGGAGAGAGTTGTCCCTTCCACTTAGGACTGTCATGTATTAAACCCAGCACACAACATCCAGCAGGCACTTAAAACCAAGCATCCTCTCTCTCTCCCTCTCCCTCAAAATCATTCTGTTATTCCAACCCAGGTTTGGAACTATTGGCCGGGACTTTTCCATTCAAATTAAATAAAAACACACTCCATTCCCTTATTAAATGGAACCACTGCTTAGCTGAAACCATTGCTTGTTCTTTCCTTTTCCTTAACAGTTTCTTTTTTCCTCTGATACAGGAAAGGCAGGCATGAAAAGGCTTTGCTCACCCTCGGCTGGCAGTTGGACCAAGATCAGAATCCTAGGCCTAGAGGTGTTTTGGTGATCAAACATCAGCACCAGCCCTTGATCTGGTGAATGGACCTGCCCTCTCTTCAGCCCTACACACACACACAAGGTGCTCACAAAGCCTGCCAACCCTAAAGTCTATCTGGACAACAAATTTTGTGCCTCCAAGAATGTCACATTCTGTTTCTAGTCAGTGTATAAGGTGAAATTCATCAAAATTATCCTTGAGAATCCTTAAAACGTCCAAAAAGCATCCAGCAGCCGTGTCTCATGTGGAGTCCAATGAAGTCACCTCTTCCTCCTACTATGAGCTAGGTCATCACTTTTTTGTTTGACTACCAGATAAAGAAGCTGGCTTGTGGTTAGGGGCCAAGAAGCATGAAAAACATACCTGCATCTTTAAATGCTAAAATCATAAACAGAGACCAGTAGAGATTTCAGCAAATGTATCAACCTCCCATCTCACACCCAGGGCCCAAGCTCATGAAGAATCATTCACACTATTCAAAGAGGTCATTATTTTTCCTTCTCTCAAACTCGTCTTTCTTTCAGTTTTTTATTTGTTTGCCTAACTGAACTCACTTATGTTAAATGTTTGCATGATCAACTTCTAAATCAAGGTTTATTTTGTATTGACTCTTTCCATAAAAAGTTAATGACTGATCGACGGATTGATTTTTATAAGAGAACAGGATAACCAAGCAAAACTGGTTATCTCAGTCCTGAGACCTTTACTTGAAGACACTGAAAATTGCATGAACACACTCTAAATGATGCTCTGGCCAGGACAGAGGATATACAGCCCTGATAAAAAAAGAGAGAAGGGAGTAGGACAGATGAAAAATTGTGAGATAAGTGACTTGTGCACGTGCACCAATAAACACTTCATAATTTTTCATCCCAGAACTTGGTGGCAGATGGAGCACGTCTAACCTCACGTCTAACCCCCACAGCAGCAGGGAAGGTCCCAAGATTCCTTGAGTTACATTTGGCATAAGCACCTACCTGTGTCATGCTCTTTGCTCCAAGGTGTTGGGGAAACCAAGATAAATAGGTCACTCTCCCAGTCCTCAAGGCACTCACTATCTAATCGAGGAAATCAGGTGAGAAAACAATAAATATACTAAATGTTATGGATATAACAAGACACACTTGGAGGGAATATAAAACATGGAATCTTGGGAGAGGAGGGCCATAGGGCCTTATAGGGGAGGTGGCACAACAGAGTATGTGCTCCTCAGGCCAATGGAGAAGTGAGGTGGGCATCCCAGGGAGAGAACTGAGCCTACACAAATAACTAAGTTTAACCACAGCGAGTTTTTCTATCTTAAAAAATTCTTGGGCTTCCCTGGTGGCGCAGTGGTTGAGAGTCTGCCTGCCGATGCAGGGGACACGGGTTCGTGCCCCGGTCCGGGAAGATCCCACATGCCGCGGAGCGGCTGGGCCCGTGAGCCATGGCCGCTGAGCCTGCGCGTCCGGAGCTTGTGCTCCGCAGCGGGAGAGGCCACAACAGTGAGAGGCCCGCGTACCGCAAAAAAAAAAAAAAAAAAAAAATTCTTTACATAAGTAAGCAACACTTCCTCTGTATGCTAGTTAGTGGCTGTGAACAAGCAGAAAGCAAACTCCTATGAAATCAATAACTAAAGCATTATAAAACGAATCGTATTTCTTCTACCTCACTTGATAATTTGGGATAAGAGTCCATTCACAGAAAAAGCTCTATATTCCATCACCATATCATCACCTTTTAGAAAGACTCTTTCAAGATCCTTTTTTTTTTTTTTTTTTTTTTTGTCTGTGCCGAGCATGATCTTAGTTCCCCAACCAGGGATCGAACCTGTGCCCCCTGCAGCATGAGCACGGAGTCTTAAACACTGGACCGTCAGGGAAGTCCCAAGATCCATTTTTCTAATTACGATAAATTGAGCTTATTTTAGCTCTGTTTCTCAAAACTTATTTTATTCCCCTTCCATTATTTGATTCACATACTGGCATTATTCTTTCCATAGGATCAGACAACATGAGCCCATGAACTCAATGTCACAAGAATCACCATCTCTTAAGAAAACCCAAAGTGCAATTTCCCTGTATGAGCTCATCTTATGAAATGAACTCCCATTTCGTGAAATAATGGTGAAAGTCAAAACAAAAATCTCTGGTTAATGGTACAGCTGCACCAGTAGATAGAGTTATTGTACATCCATCATTTTTACATTATAGAGCAGGCTTGAAATGAGGTAGATACTGTGCAGGGGAGCATGCTATACCTCACAAATCATGAACTTACATGAACGGATCACTTGTTTGGGTTGTCAATAAATCACTGACTGATATTTGATGAGCAGAACTGGGCTGTACAATATTGCTCTGATTCAAAGAGCTTCATGCACGGATTAATCCTGAGGAAATACACATAGCCACTCCATACCTGTCCTATTCACTCAAAGTATAGGGATAGAAGGCATTTTGGTCACGTCACATATGGAAAACTGGAATGAGGGTGAAGAAGCTCTTTATTACTTAGGAGACAGGCTGATAGGCTGCCACGACAAAACAAATCAACAAACAAACATAGATTCCAAAAAGAAGAACACAAATTCTAGTTTACCATGTTCCAGATAAGTAATCCAATTCAAATGTCCTGAAATCTCTGAACTTATGGCTTTTTTCATCTGTAAAATGCCATTGACACTAATGACCTCATAAGACTGACGTGAGGATTAATAGAGATGACAAGTATGAAGTACTCGGCACATGGTTAGGTAGGTACTTCACAAAGGTTGGTTCTGCTTCTCTTGCCCTGTATCAATTACTTATCCAGTTATTTCCTACAATGTTTGGTCTTCCTAAGTGAACAGTATATGAGCTTTGAAGGCAGAGACCTTTTTCTTTTTTCTTTTTGTTTTTAAAGTGAATTTTTACACACCACGGTACATTGCATAATGCTGAAACCACAGTGGTGGTAGTTTTCCTAGGTCAGCAAGGCTCCAGCCCCAGGGGATGAATCTTCACAACCCTGTCTCCCTTTGCCAGCAACTGGTCTGGGGTAGACATGTGGATAGGTTGTAGCCAAATGAGATGAAGGCAAAGTCTGCTGGGGAGAAGATGGATCCTCACTGAGTAAATCATCATATAGTCCAGCAACTCATAATTCTTAAAAGCACTATAGACAATTTTGATGTCCAGCCAGGATTGAGAATAAGTTTTCTTTTTTCTTAAATTTAAACTTATTTATTTATTTATAGTTCTGACAACTTTATTTTCCTAATCCAAACCATTTTTAAGGAAAATGTATTTTGAATGGTGTTTTCTTTTTTTTTTAAATGGAAGTATAGTTGATTTACAATGTTTTGCATGTAGAGCAAAGTGATTCAGTCATATGTATATCTACCTATCTATCTATCTATGTATATATATATATGTATTCTTTTTCAGATTCTTTTCCATTATAGGATAAGATATTGAATATAGTTCCCTGTGATATACAGTAGAACACTGTTGTTTACCTATTTTATAAACAGTAGTGTGTATCTGTTAATCCCAAATTCCAAGTTTATGCCCCTCTCCTTTTCCCTTTAGTAACTATAAGTTTGTTTTTTATATCTGTGAGTCTCTTTTTTGTAAATAAGTTCATTTGTGTCATTATTTTAGATTCCACATATAAGTGATATCATATGATATTTGTCTTTCTCTGACTTACTTTGCTTAGTATGATAATCTCTAGGTCCATCCATGTTGCTGCAAATGGCAGTATTTCATTCTTTTTATGACTAAGTAATAAAGAATAACTTTTCTGAACCAATGACTCTCGAGCTTCTTTGATCACAGCCCACTTTGGCCATTCTATGCCCCGCCTACACCTTTCCCTTTTGGCAGTTCCCACTATCTACACGCATGCTGCATTATAGGAGTTTTGTTACTGAATAGCAGCTAGACTTTTTAGTAGAACTAATTAGATTCCTTGACTACTTAAGAGTCTATGGTAACATGCTAATTTGAGCTCAGAAAGACCCTTGAAAACTCACTCAGTAGGTTACTCTAGTAACCCTCAGTCATATGTAAAAACTGGCACTTCATGGGATTGTTCATCAAGAACTTGTATTTTGATCTTAGTTCCTAATCAATCAGGGGGAGTGTATTTTGAGAATTGCTGTCCTAGAACACAATCATGTGTTGAATCAATTATGCCCACTTAATAAAAGATGTGAAAAACTATATGATCTCAACTTCAATTATGCCCAAGAGCAAGTCCTACCAGATACATCCTACCACTCTCCACTCGCCACCCTGTTCACACTCTCAGGTAATCTTTCTCACAGATATTCATATTTTCTTTAGCTTTCTCCCTATTCCCCCTTTTCTTCCAATTCTTACCCAATTAATTCAGAGAAATTTCTTTCCCTAACTTCTTTTTGCAAGGCAAAAATTATCCAAATAATGTGAACACAAGTAATTATTACCATGTCGAAAGTGTGTTTTCCAGTGCAATTATATATAATAGTATACCAGTGTCATTATTTTCTAAACACTTGAGAGATCCAAGAATCCCTTTGAGAATCTTCATGAGAGATTTTATCTGCTTCCTTTAGTGCCTTGAATTAAACATACTTTTCCTCAATCACCAACATTCATGATAATAAACTGTTTTTTTTAATTCAAGTTTAGAGTTCTATTTTGTTTCACTACTAGATTTATAAGGCTTCTTTCTTTCCCAAGTTCTTTGGAAATATGTACTAATTTTCCTACATTATGTATTAAAACTGATGACTGTGGACTAGCCTGGGAAGGTAATTATTTTTACACTTAAATACTAAGTCACATATCATCTTGGAGCACAACCCCTCTATAGGTTGGCAACTCCTACAGTAATATCAAAACCTTCTTTCCTTAATTAAAAAATACATCATTGGGCCTCCCTGGTGGCGCAGTGGTTGAGAGTCCGCCTGCCGATGCAGGGGATACGGGTTCGTGCCCCGGTCTGGGAGGATCCCATATGCCGCGGAGCGGCTGGGCCCGTGAGCCATGGCCGCTGGGCCTGCGCATCCGGAGCCTGTGCTCCGCAACGGGAGAGGCCACAGCAGTGAGAGGCCCGCATACCGCAAAAAGAAAAAAAAAAAAAAAAAAAAAAAAAAAAATACATCATTAACAGCAATAAGAAAAATAAAACAATATGCCCAAGAGATCTGACTTTATGTATTTTAAAGAAATTATATAGCAGATGTAGCCATTAAATCTCTTTTGACTCTAAAAATTTTTTTGAAATATGGTTGATTTACAATGTGTTAATTTCTGCTGTACAGCAAAGTGATTCAGTTATACATATATACATATATTATTCTTTTTCATATTCTTTTCCATTATGGTTTATCACAGGATATTGAATATAGTTCCCTGTGCTATCCAGTTAAATCTCTTTATAGGTGATAGCTATGTAAATACTTCTAGACTTGTATTATGACTCAAATATGTACCTATACCTGCTTCTGAATGACCTAACAGCTCCATTTAGTAGGAGTGAAAACCAATCAGAGGTTGGCAAAAACTGAAAGCCATGTAAATATCAAAGCAATTTGAAGAGATCTAACAAAAGGCTCCATCTGAAGGGAGTATTTGAGCCCCAAAGATGGAAAGAGCCAAATATGCCACTAGGGCCTCACAGAGGGAATTTGGTTAACATACCCTGTCAAAGCAGAACTGCCCCACTGTTTCAGCCCTTCAAACTCCAGCCAAGCCTTCAGAAAGAGAAAGTGACAATATCAGAGGTTATGGTGACAGAGGCAGGGATAACCAGACATCAGCATCAGCAACACAGAGCTGAGAACCAGAAAGAACATCCTATTACTAGACCCTCACATAGGACACAGGGTTAAAGGTTGATTTCAAAAATCTGCTCTCTCTCCTATTCCCACCCCTACCCTGATAGTCCAGCAGGAAGTAGAAAGGACAAAGGAGTGAAGGAAGGGAGAAAGAATTCCAGAAACTACAGTGATGGGGCTAAGAAGAACAAGTGGCATTGTTTCCATTAAGATAAGTGCATGTGGGCTTCCCTGGTGGCGCAGTGGTTGGGAGTCTGCCTGCCGATGTGGGGGACGCAGGTTCGTGCCCCGGTCTGGGAGGATCCCGCGTGCCGCGGAGCGGCTGGGCCCATGGGCCATGGCCGCTGAGCCTGCGCTCCGCAGTGGGAGAGGCCGCAGCGGTGAGAGGCCCGCACACCGCAAAAAAAAAAAAAAAAAGGTAAGTGCATGTCACTTACATCCCCACCTATTCTTCTTAGGGATCATGGCCTTGGAAACTCTTGTGACACAAGCACTGAAAACTATGCTTCGAAGGTTTTAAAGAATGTACAAAGTAAAGCAAAAATATTGGGTTGGCCAAAAAGTTCGCTCGGTTACTGAATACCCTGTTCAATAAAGTTCTTAGTGAAAATGAAAAATGTGTCTTTTATTTTTACTTAAAACCAAACGAACCTTTTGGCCAACCCAATACTACTTTTCCCTTGTTAAGACCATAATACAAAAGACATACATTTTTATACAGCACTCAAAACTCCCATACCTCCCCCTACACACACACACACACACACACACACACACACACACACACACACAATTCTTTTAAGAAACAGGTTGGGAGATTATCATACTAAGTGAAGTACGTCAGACAGAGAAGGACAAATATTATATGATACCACTTATATGCAGAATCTAAAAAAATGGTACAAATTAACTTATTTACAAAACAGAAACAAACAGACTCACAGACCTTAGAGAATGAATTTATGGTTAGCAGGGGGAAGGGATAGATTGGGAGTTTGGGATTGACATGTACACACTGCTATATTTAAAACAGATAACCAACAAGGACCTACTGTATAGCACAGGGAACTCTGCTCAATATTCTATAATAACCTAAATGGGAAAAAGAATTTGAAAAAGAATAGATACATGCATATGTAAAACTGAAATCAGTTTGCTATATACCTGAAACTAACACAATTAATCAATTATGCTTTAATATAAACTAAAAATTAAAAAAAAGAAATAGGCTAGTATCTCCATTTTATAGATCATTTTTGAGCTTCCCTTGGATTTCTAACAGTGATAGGGAGTGCCAGCGCCATAAAGCAGCCAGTTCTAGGGTCGGTGCAGCCTGCTGGTGAGAAAGCTCTTTGGGATCTTCAGCCACAGTTACTGCTCTGTAGTTTCCCCTGTCCTTTCACTCTACAACTACAGAGATAACATGCCTGCTCATTCTCCCCCACTATGGCCCTTCACATCATTGAAAGCTGCCTCTGTGACTCTAAGTGTAACCAGAAAATGAAGGTTCAGCTGGGGTCAGGACTTGTCCAAGTTCCTAGAGTTATTTACTGGTGGATCCATGACTGGACCTCATGTATTCTGGCTCAGGCCCAGGGCTGTTCCCAGAACCTCCACAAGAACCCTGTGAATCCTGCGGCTCATGTCAGAGCCACATCCTCTCACGTGGGTTCAGGGCAGGGCCCACCATACCATCTCTAGTTGAACGTGTAGCCATCATGAAAGGGATTCTGGTGTATGGACTACAAGTGTGTCTGTGTGTATCGACCCAGGCATGCTAGATATTTTGGGGCATGTCTGTCCTGCTCAAAATGGGTCCCCTTCTCTAGAAGCTAACCCATATGTAGGAGCACGACCTCCAGGAGCTACTTTGGGACAATATGACCCTGGCCCCTGGCCACACACGGTTTGAAGGGAGTCTCTGTGATGCGGCTAGACCTGTGACAGGCCAACTTAGAAACTGTGGGCAGCCAAATTTGATTGCCCACATGCACCAGAAAAGCAGAGGAAGTGAGGTGGAGAAAGAAGTACTGAGCAGGGGAAAGGAGAGAGAGGAAGAAGGGAAGGGAAGGGAAGGGAAGGGGAAAAGATGGATGGATGAAGAAGATGGACCGACAGATGAAAGGTAGAAAAAGGATTCCAGTGACCTTCTGCTTCCCAGCTCTGATTGGCCCAGCCACATTTCTGTTTCTGATTCTGTAAGACACCCCTGCATCCCTTATAACAACCCACCCCTTTTTCCTTGAGCTAGCTTGATCTGGTCTCTATTTCTTAGAACCCCAGGCTTCTAACTAATACATTTCTCATGTAACATGCTGAGTCTGGTATTATTTTTACCCTTCAAATCTATTAGCAGCCTGGGCAGAGGATGAATAAGAGAAGGACACCCAGGTCTAGAAGGCAAAACATTAGCTTATGAAAAACAATTTTTTCTTAAAAAAAAAAAAGAAATGCATTTGGTCCCAAAGTGCCTATTCTAAGCAATGGAATCTGAGGCATTTTACTTTTTTATGCAAGAAGGTGAGTTTACCAAGGTGCCTAAGAGAATGGGCTCCCTCCAAAACGAGTCATGTCAGGGAGGCGATGAAGATGGTAGAGGTCTTGGGCAAGTGCCAACAGTACTCTACTAATTAGTGAACACAGAGGAAGCATCACAATCAATTTGGTCGGGCCATACAAGACTCTACTTTTATCCCAGAGTATCTTCTCTGTTAGATTGTGAAGTCCTTGATGGCGGGGACTATGCCTTTTCCACCATCATATCCCCATCACTTAGCACAGTAACTGGCACAGAGTTGGTACTTAACATTTGTTGTTGTATGAACAGATGAATGCACAGCGACCTCAGAGATTCCTGAATGAGGTGGATGCCAGCAGCTCAGTCACAAAGGCTCTGTGGTGGGGGAGGGGACTCATTCATGTGCTCAGATTGTATAAATGTTTGTTCATTCAGCCATTTGAGGAATATTATTTGGCACCTACTCTACAGACCAAGATATCACACGGCCCCTCCTATGGGCTGTGCCTGGCCTCACCTAGCAGCTCACAAGGCAGCCACCTCCACTGGCAGTGATAGGAGCTGGAAGTGGTATCCTGTCTGGTACAGTGACAGGGCGGCACTTTAAAAGGATCTGAAGTTGAGGAGGCTGAAACAGACTCACTTACTGGACTGAAATCAGGATGCTGTGTTCAGCTCTCCTGAAATCAGGATAGCTAAGAGTCCCCGGGGTAGTTGGGAGCTCAGTTGGGACAAGCTTGGGGCAGCAAACCGAAGTACAGGAGTCCAGCATGCTGCACTAATTGAAATGTCCAGGCGGCATCCACGGCAGCCCCCAGATAGAATGTGTCAGTAATGAAAACCAGGTCTACGAGCCACTCGTATACGTTGTGCAAACTGCTGTTCAAAGGAAAGAGTCTGGATCCGCCTTCTCTAGTCACTCCACGGATTCCCCCAAAGATGACGACTGAAAAAGACACGAGGTTTCCTCTGTCTTGGGCATAAAATCTGCTCACAGGCCACAATTCAAACAACGAAGGAGCAGCTAGCATCACCCGCATCTTTGGTGAGTCCCTCCCACTGACTGTCTGGGGCTGGTGGTATCTCAAATAAGAAATATTGGAGTAAGACGGCATCTGCTTTTAGGTTCCCAGGCAACGCTGAAATGGTCTGGCATTTAATGATTTCGTCTCCTTGCCCCCCAAGGGCCTTGAGCTAACAGAGCACAGAAGAGGGATTGACACTGAGCCCTAAACCATCGCAATCAACCAACACACTGGACTGAGGCAACAGCATCCCCCCTCTAGAGCACCCCAGACAGACACACAGGAAGCGATTTCCCCCCAAGTCCTCCTCTGAAAAAGTCTTTAGATTAAAATGTCCACCAAGACCGAGAATTCAGGCTACCAGAGAAACTTCAGCCACACAGGTAAGTTTACCTTCAGGTGGTGTAAAATAACTCTTAAAAGGTAGACTCCCAAGAGGTATAAATTTGACTAACTTAATTTTTAAAAATTACACAAGTAATATGTGAACATAATTTTGATATTTTAAAAACCCTAATGACACAGAAAAGATCAAGTCCTTTTTTCCCACCCCCTCTAAAATTCTTACCCCCTTCTTTATGTATTTACACAAGGTATGTTTATGTTATAAATTTTTTTGTGTGTCCGTACATATACATCTACTTTACTATTTAGGCTGCTGCATAGTATTCCCTACTGTGAACATATGTTTATCCATTTTCTTTTTTTCCTATTAAACTGTTCCCAATTTTTTATTATTGCCAACAATACTAAAAAATAAAAAACCCAAAACAAAAACCCAACACCCTTCCTAATCCATGCTTCTCTGGGCACATGCTCTCACTGCAATTTTAATGTTTTTTTGAAAGCTGATTTTTGGGTGGTTGGTGGTCTTTATTCCAACTCGAAGTGGTTGATCTCCATATACGTAGTGCTATGGAGAAAGAAAAAGGGTACACACATAAACCCCAGGTTAATATATATAATACACACACACGCATAATTCAGTCTTCATTTAAGTGTGTGAGTGTGTGTGTGTCCCAACCACTGTGAGGTTGGCAGAGTTCCATGATGGGTGCAGAAGGAGTTGCCCCTGGAATGTGGGTTGTCATTGCATCCTGTTCATCTGAGGGGCCAGATCTGTCTGGGATAAGGTAGAAGACATGCATAAAGATACAAGATCAGTTCGACCAGACCAAAATCTCATTTCCTAACCTGAGAACCTAGAAAAGAGTCATCGATCTTCCCAAGTCTCCCTCCTCCATAAACAGCAGATGAGACATTATGGAAACTTGGCAAGTGCTTCTGGAATCAGTTTGGGTCTTTCAACTTCCTTGCTTTTTTCTCATTTCTCATCTGGATTATACAAATGTAAAATCCTTTTTGAGATTTCCTTTAAGGGGAAATTTTAAATGCATGATGTCTTGAAAAAATTTAGCTATAATTTAGAATTAAACTAAGTTGGATTTAATATTACAATCCAATGTTGATTTACCACCACTTATATTACTCTTAAATAATTTCTCCTGTAAAATGCTCTGCAGGAGTTTTCACCTTTGGAAGAAGCAGTCAAATACTTCAGCATTACTAATGTATCTATTCACCTCTCACTGTTAAAAGAAAATTAATTTTTAAAAATTTGGGACTCTGCAAAGGATTTTCTAATGGACAGATGCCTTCCTAAGTAATTCTTACTTTCTCTCTCTGACTTGTCACAGAAATGAACTTGTAGCCTAAATGGTCACTTCCATGGCAACTGGATGTTCCAAGGGCACTACTGAATTTGGACTTCTCTGAAGAGCTGGGAAGGGGAAAATTTGTGCCACAGAGAACATGAAAGCTCATATTCAAATACAAAACAGGACAAAAATACACAGTCTACTATAAAAGCATGATACGTCTATTGAGGTAAAAAAAATATAAGCTTGAATGATGCTACAGACCTGTCAATGCAGGTGTTCATTGGTACCTAAGCCTTATTCTTAAAGTCTGATGATGTAAAGTGTCAAAACCATACATGCCTTAGCATTTTTGAGGTTTCTCTGAAAAGGGCTATAAATTTAGGAGGTGGTGTGTTTGGTCAAAAGTTTCCATAGTTTGACCTTTTTACTAAATACAGATACAGAAAACAACATAAAATCAATGTGTAGTTAATGAGTTCTTTCAAGGCATATACCCTTGTAATCACCACCCAGTTCAAAATAAATAGAATCTGCCAGCCACTTCCAGAAGCTTCTGCACGTGTCCCATCCCAATTTCAACCCCTCTCCCTTCACTCAAAAGTAACTACGATTTTAGTTTCCATATTATTAATCCTCATAGCCCCTGTAAGTTATAAGATGCTGTGGTTCAAAGTCATTTTTCCACCATTAAAAGATTGTGCAGTAAATTACGATTTTTGAAAGGCTTATTTACATCCTTCAGTTTCACTGCTGCCCACATTTAATAAATACATTCACTCCTGTATGTTACCATGTCGCCTTATTCCAGAATAAGGCTGAACACACGCCAAGAAACTGCCTGCACTAGGCGGCGCTATATCCTTTTATGTTCCTAGCTGGGAAGACAGTCCTCAAGGAAGCTCAGGAATTGGTGCGTTTCTATGAATGAAGTCGCAGAGGAAAAGGTGAGAAATCCACTGAATGACTTCTTTACCTGGCCACGCAACACAAACAAGATTCACTGTCTTAAATTCAATACCCGCGGATCCCCAGAAGTCCTGGTGAGTGGCAGGCTCAGCAAGACTGAACCTGTATTTCAACAGCTATTGATACTTTTCCACTAACAACCAAGTCCATGAAATTAAGGGAGGGGGCCAAGAACATGTGGAACAGACAAAAGGGCCCTGTTTCCAAGCATCAGTGAAATACCAGCTGGTTTACAGCTGTACTACCTTCCTCACTGTAAGTCACAAAACAGAATGAAACTTTCAGCGGTCACTATTCTGATGTGAAGGAATTCTGAGCATCCCCATGGGCTCTGAGGCAACCAACTATTTGCTTCCTGGATGCTGTTTTTCAACCCATATACACTGCACAGCTCGTAAGAGAGGCAAATTTCCACCGCAAATGTACACAAGCCTGTACCATCTACTTTCACCCCATGTTTGTTTTTTGCTTTTGTTTTTCCAATTAAAAAATCTGAGTAACAGAGCTATGAACTCTTTAATTATAGAGATTTAAGGGGTTTTTTAAGACTAAATTTGCTGGCTTTGTGACTCACAGCTATTTACATTTCTCTGGTCTGATAATTCTCAGCATAACAGGTAGGTTCAGACGTCAAGCATGTGTTACAAACAGTAGGACATCATGCATATGCATGGGGTATTCCTAGTTCAACACTGGCCTCAAATCAAAAGGCCAGTAACTGTGTCCAAGACATAAAAGTGCCAACTGGAATGTTTTCACATTTTAAGTGTCCATTGCAGTCTAAATTTTAACCAGAGACTTATAAGATTGGTTTGATTGATTTAAGGAGTTTTATGGCGCATGTCATTTTATTTCTACCATGTTTTGCCCCTAAGATTTATTCCTTATAATATAGACTCGCTCATTTGGTAGACATGAATAGATTCAATAGAGATGAACAGATCTGGTTGAATAAAGCTGAGGATGGACTACTTCCTATAGCTTTTTTTTTTTTTTTAAGAAAGATATTGGTAGTACCTCCAGGTAAACTGGAAGTTATTCTTCAGCTTCAGATTCAGTAAACAGTACAGAATAGTTTTAAGAATATGGGCTTTTAAACCAGACCATATCAGGATCAGGAAGTCAGTTTGGCAATTTTTTTTACTCCTTAGTGTTGCTTCCAGGTCATGACTCCTGTGTCCTCCTAGAAAGTCTTGCTTGTTCCCTCGGTCTCTCCATCCTCATCTCTGTCACCAAGTGATCTTCTGGTCACCTCCTCACATCCACCGATGATTTCATTCCTTGGCTCACAGTATCCATATCAAATCCCACCATCACCCTGGTGACCTCAGTGTTTGTGTGTGTAACTCATCCAACCGTTATTCCCACAGCTCCTTGACAATCTCATCTCAGATAACCTTGATCTCCCCCTCCTCAACCAACCCTCCCCAGGGCTGACACCTGGCCTCATCACCAAGTATGAAATGTTAGATACAAAGGCCCAGGTTCCATCCACAGCTGCTCCATCCTCCCCGCTCTCTCCCTGGCTTGTCCTTACCACATCTGCTCTGGGATCTTCGCGAGCCCTCTCACCTCCGACTTTATTTTCTTCCCACCCATCATAGCTCTCCTGTCTTCCCCTTCATCTCTTTTCAGCTAAGACCATATGAACAATCATTTCCAACCTCTGTCTTCTCAATCGCTTGTCTCTCATCCTTTGGCTATACCCATCTGGCAGAATTGCAAATCAGGGTTAAGTGCCCATCCTGATTTCCCCAGATTAAATATCCATGCGGGGTACCACACCCTCTGGAGGAAATCATAACACTGCAGGAGATCGCCACTACAAATCTGTGGTCTTCAACCTCAGCTGGGCTCTTGACACCGTCCAGGAATCTTTGTATGTGCTGTTTGTCAACTCTGTAGCTTCAGTAGAAGATACGTCCTCCCCAGCACAAGCCCATGCTTAACATAAGTAGAAACTCCATATGATTTTTTTTTCTGTTTGTATATAAAAGGCTCATTACCAGTGCCTTGAGTTCCATCATTTCATCATGTCTCAGAGATGCCATGCCGTCAGTAATCCTTCCACTCACCTGTAGTTTTCACCTCTTTCTCTATTTTCCACTAGCTCTTTCACCTCAGAATTTAGACTTCATCTTTAAAAAAAAAAAATCCATATAAAGCCTATGGCCTCTCTAGCTAAAATTCACTTCTTTTCTTTTTTCACAACCATATCACTTGGGGAGCCAAAGGCTTCATTCAGTATCTCCACTTGCTCTCAGCTCAACTCCACACCTCACCACTCTATTTAACCAGCATTTCCATTCTGTCTGGGCCACCAGTGACTGCTCAGTTGGTATATTCAATGGACACTTTCCAGAAACCGAGTTATTGTCTGTCAGCAGCATTCAACATCATGCATCACTCCCTCCTCTTGAAAAGTTCTTTCATTCTCACCTACCACGCTCCTTCTGCCTGCCCTGATTCTCCTCCTACCTCTCTGGCCACCTTCATCCCTAAATATGTAAGTCATTAGGTTGACTTTACATGCTACATTCTCTCCCTGGATAGCTTCAATCATTCCCATGGCTGAAGTTACTATTATTCGCAGCTTTTTTTAAGTCCCCACACCAGAGTTCTAGACCTGTATGTCCATTTGCCTACCAGGCATCTCAAATGTATGTCCCAAAGGCACCATGATCTCATCGTGTCCAAACTAAACTCATCACCTTCCCCCCAAATATGTCCCCCTCCCTATGTTCCCTACCCTGATGAATAGCACCATCAACACATCCACTTAGCTATTTATGCTAGACACCTGGCTACCTCCTTTTATTTCTCCATGCCTCTCATATCATATTCAATCAATTCCAAGATGTATTGATTTACATCACCTTGTAAATCATAACTTATAACTATTGCACCCATGCCTTCTTCAGCATCTCCACAGGTACTCTCCTACTTTGGGCCGTTGCTACTTCATTATGGGATCAGTGGAACCACCTCTGAGTGGTCTTCCTGCTCGCCCCCTCTCTCTCCCAACTCAAATTACTTTCTATACTATAGTAGAAAACTCTCTCAAAAATGCATACCCAATTAGATCACTCCCCGAGAGCCTCCCATTACCCATAGGACAAAATCTAAACCCCTTACCTAGCAAAAGCTTAGTCTACCTTCCCTCCATCGTTTCTCACTACTCCTCTCTCATACCTTCCTATCCAGTTACAGGGAAATGCTTGTGAAGTACTATAAGTTAGTGATTGATAGATGAGTTTTGGTGTCAGATAGACATGTGTTCAAAGTCTAGCCCTGCCACTTACTAGTCTGTGACCATGGACAAGGTACCTATTCTGAGAGCACAACATGCTTCTCTCTTTCAGAACACTCACTGCCAACATGACCTTGTAAATCCTCCTTACTAGTCCGTCTATCCTGCTGGGCTATCCTTGAATCCCTAGCACATGGTAGGCCATCAATACTTATTCTTTTTTTTTAATTGACATATAGTTGATTGACAAACTTGTGTTAGTTTCAGGTGTACAGCAAAGTGATTCAGATAGATAGATAGATATAGAGAGAGAGATATATATTCTTTTTCAGATTCTTTTCCATTATAGGTTATTACAAAATACTGAGTATAGTTCCCTGTGCTATACAGTAGGTCCTTGTTGTTTGTCTATTTTATATATATTAGTGTATATATGTAACTCCCAAATTCCTAATTTATCCCTCCCCCCACCTTTCTCCTTTGGTAACCATGTTTGTTTTCTATGTCTGTGAGCCTGTTTCTGTTTTGTAAATAAGTTCATTTGTATCATTTTTTTTTAGATCCCACATGTAAGTGATATCATATGGTATCTGTCTTTCTCTGCCTGATTTAATTCACTTAGTATGATAATCTCTAGCAACCATCCATGTTGTTGCAAATGGCATTCATCAGTACTTATTCTGCATATGAATAAAGGAGGAGAATGAATCAATTCTTCCAGTGGCGGGAAGCTCACTTCTTCCAAATATCAAATCTTTGCATCTGATTGTTACAAAGTTCTTTAGAAGAGGGCATCCAGAGCCTTACAATCCTCCCACAATCATGTTCTGACTCATACAGGTTTCTAGGCCTTTACTTTGATATTTCTAGATTTTTCTGTCCTTGAAAACTCCATCATTGACACTTGTACATCATGTGTATATTTAGGTACATATGCATTTACACTTCCACGTGCATACAGGTGAAAAAGCACTGCAGTGATGGTACAAGTGTGTACTGTGTGTCTATCTTCATGTGAACTATGTCCACCTATCATGTCCTAATGTGGAACTGGGTGCTTTCTGATGTCATCACCGAAGCCTACATCTCACAGTGTGAGTGCCAGGATTTGTCAATCAGCCCAGTCATCGTATTTACACAAACCCAAAGGGCAAAGGTGGGGTCAAAGTCAGCTGCAGGGCCAGGGATTCAGAATGCGGGAGAGATAAGGTTGACACAAGAGCAGATGGGGAACCAGTGAGGAGGAACCTGGGGACCATCACAAACCGTCTTGTGGTGACCGTGCCTGACTTTGATCAGTTGGGGTTCAGGGCATGGTGTGTTACATGCTTTGTAGACCTGACATAAGATAAGAAGATGGCTCTTGGTTCTTCCCAGGAGTTCATGGGCCTCTTGGAAAGTCCAGGATGTCCTGGAATAGCTCCCACATCCCTGGGCCACTCAGATTGGCCTCATACCCTACAGTGCAGACAGAGAACAGCCACCCAAGCCTCTGTTTCAGGACCAGCCCTCTGGGTCTTCCAGGTCACGGCCTATAACAAGCCCTCTATGCTATTTCTCACCCCTACCTCCCTAAAGGAAGGCAGAAATTAGGGAAAATACTGACTTCGCAGTGTGAAGCATTAAAAGCAGCAGCTTCAGCAACAAGCCAAGCATTTACTAGCTAAGAGAAGAAAAACACAACGAGAGGCTGTTATGGATCACTGGCAACTGGAGTTGAAATCTGGCCATTTTACTATAGATGTGATTTCCACATCTCACTGGCTTTGAATTAAACACGCCCCAGTTCATTAGGGCAAGCTGAGAGATGGGCAATCTTTTAACGCCATGTAGATCTCAGAGCTCTTGACAAATCAAGCCTCAGCAGCCACAGGGTGGTTTTTCTTTCACTTCCTGTGGGAAAACTTCTGGGGAAATCTAAGTCATTGATAGCCTACCGCTTGAGTTACAGCAACAATCAATTTCTAACTTGGCTTTATCTGATCCGTTCTGGACAATGTTTTCAGCCACTATGGGCAGTCCTGTTAAATTGTGCAGACCTGCAATCGTTTTTAGAAATCACTCAACCATCAAAGATTTGATTTGGTCTGCTTAATCTGCGCTGACCTCACTTCATTTTGCAAGGCTAGGGCCTCTGTATCCCCACCTACCGCGGAAGCCTTGCAGCTGCATCTTACATTGCACTTTCCCAAGCACTTCTGTATCTCTTATCTCTAGTTACTGAGAGAACAGGTACCGCCATTTCCTTATCAAGGTTGAGGAGCCTCAAACACCGCAAGATCTCGTGACAAGACCATGACACTGCCGGATTAGAATCAGGACTCACGCCTAGCAGAGTCACCCCACTTCATGACACTAACATGCCGTACACACCTGTCCTAGGCAAGAATAAAGTCGGTGAGGCCAAGGGAGGACCGTGGTTTCCCTTTACCCTGTCCTAATTTCTGTTAATTATGGATAACGGGGCCATGGGTGAAATAAACATGGATTTTGTCATAGGTGATATAAATGGTGTGCTGGTATGGAGGCTTCCATCTGCGCTGGGGAAGAGAGCAGCTGTTCCTCGTCAGCCCCTCCTCGCTTCCTCTGCCCCTGCCTTTCCCAGATTCTGCAGCTGGATCATCAGAGACCCCAGCCTCTGGCTCAGTCCTACCCAACGTCTGAGCCAGTGCAGACTGTGGTGGGAAGGGTGTTTGAAGCTAAGAGGCACCCCGCTCCCAGGTTCTTCCCTTTCTTCTGAGCTACCTCTGCGGTCAGTGTGATTCCAACGACCACCGTCATCTCCAAATCCAGACTTGACAACTCAGGAGGAATGGCCGGAATTCCATGCTGTCCCTCCTCTGTGGTTCTGCCTACCACCCTGCTCCCTTTTCAGATGGGCGGTCCCACTGCCCGCTGTCCTCAACCGTTAGCAGTTCTCTTTTCCTGGATTGGGTAGATCCTGACTCCAAATAGCTAGCTGCTTTCCCCTATTAGCAGTCTCCACGCCTCTGACTAGACACATCATCGATCACTAGTTCTGTTATGTGACCAAGACTGCTACTCCCTTGGCCAGTGGGGCACCAGCTGCACATTCAAATCCAGGCCTTGGGGCTGGGCCAGTGACCCCTAGTTCACAAGTGGCTTCCACTCAGAGCACTCTCAGTTGGCCAACTGCACTGAGATTTATCCAGAATGCCTTACATCTAGTTTCGTCTAGATATACCATGACTTGCTTTAGGAAAATGCAATGTAAACAGCAGCAGCAGCCACCAATTATTCCTATCATATAGGATGTTTCACATATCAAAACTCACTACAGATTTTTAAATGTCGTAACTTTCATTATGCATTGGAAATATGATTTAATTTATAAAAGAATCCAATTTATAAAACATAATATTCTTTTTATACTCTTTTGATCCTATCACCCTTTCACTGCCCCTTACCTACCTCATGCTCTCACTGCCCTCTTTGGGCAGATTTTAGATTCCACAATCAATAATTATAATCACACTCTTCCAAAAGCCCAACTCAGATGAAATCCAACACTTTGTCTATTTGTACCTGCACATATTCAGTTGAAAATGATGGAGGAAAACACAGAACCTACAGAATCCTAAAGATGCTACCAGAAAAACAGTAGAGCTAATCAGTGAATTTGGTAAAGTAGAAGAATACAAAATTAATGCACAGAAATCACTTGCATTCCTATACACTAATGATGAAAAATCTGAAAGTGAAATTAAGACAACACTCCCATTTACCATTGCAACAAAAAGAATATAATATCTAGGAATAAACCTACCTAAGGAGACAAAAAAATTCTCTGTATACAGAAAATTATAAGACACTGGTGAAAGAAATTAAAGATGATACAAATAGATATAGAGATATACCATGTTCTTGGATTGGAAGAATTAACATTGTGAAAATGACTCTACTACCCAAAGCAATCTACAGATTCAATGCAATCCCTATCAAACTACCATGGGCATTTTTCACAGAACTAGAACAAAAAATTTCACAATTTGTATGGAAACACAAAAGACCTGAATAGCCAAAGCAACCTTGAGAAAGAAAAATGGAGCTGGAGGAATCAGGCTCCCCGACTTCAGACTATACTACAAAGCTAGAGTAATCAAGATAGTATGGTACTGGCACAAAAACAGAAATATAGATCAATGGAACAGGATAGAAAGCCCAGAGATAAACCCACGCACATATGGTCACCTTATCTTTGATAAAGGTGGCAAGAATATACAGTGGAAAAAAGACAGCCTCTTCAATAAGTGGTGCTGGGATAACTGGACAGCTACATGTAAAAGAATGAAATAAGAACACTCCCTAACACCATACACAAAAATAAACTCAAAATGGATTAAAGACCTAAATGTAAGGCCAGACACTATCAAACTCCTAGAGGAAAACATAGGCAGAACACTCTATGACATAAATCACAGTAAGATCCTTTTTGACACACCTCCTAGAGAAATGGAAATAAAAACAAAAATAAACAAATGGGACCTAATGAAACTGAAAAGCTTTTGCACAGCAAAGGAAACCATAAACAAGATGAAAAGACAACCCTCAGAATGGGAGAAAATATTTGCAAATGAAGCAACTGACAAAGGATTAATCTCCAAAACATACAAGCAGCTCATGCAGCTCAATATCAAAAAAACAAACAACCCAATCCAAAAATGGGCAGAAGACCTAAACAGACATTTCTCCAAAGAAGATATACAGATTGCCAACAAACAAAGAATGCTCAACACCATTAGTTATTAGAGAAATGCAAATCAAAACTACAATGAGATATCATCTCACACAGGTCAGAACAGCCATCATCAAAAATCTACAAATAATAAATGCTGGAGATGGTGTGGAGAAAAGGGAACCCTCCTGCATATTGGTGGGACTGTAAATTGATACAGCCACTATGGAGAACAGGATGGAGGTTCCTTAAAAAACGAAAAATAGAATTACCATACAACCCAGCAATCCCACTACTGGGCATATACCCTGAGAAAACCATAATTCAAAAAGAGTCATGTACCACAATGTTCATTGCAGCTCTATTTACAATAGCCAGGACATGGAAGCAACCTAAGTGTCCATCAACAGATGAATGGATTAAGAAGATGTGGCACATGTATACAATGGAATATTACTCAGCCATAAAAAGGAACGAAACTGAGTTATTTGTAGTGAGGTGGATGGACCTAGAGACTGTCATACAGAGTGAAGTAAGTCAGAAAGAGAAAAACAAATACCGTATGCTAACACATATATATGGAATCTAAAAAACAACAACAAAAAAATGGTCATGAAGAACCTAGTGGCAGATGGCAATAAAGACACAGACCTACTAGAGAATGGACTTGAGGATATGGGGAGGGGGAAGAGTAAGCTGTGACAAAGTGAGAGAGTGGCATGGACATATATACACTACCAAACGTAAAACAGATAGCTAGTGGGAAGCAGCCGCGTGGCACAGGGAGATCAGCTCGGTGCTTTTTGACCACCTAGATGGGTGGGATAGGGAGGGTGGGAGGGAGGGAGACGCAAGAGGGAAGAGATATGGGGATATATGTATATGTATAACTGATTCACTTTGTTATAAAGCAGAAACTAACACACCATTGTAAAGCAATTATACTCCAATAAAGATGTTAAAGAAAAAAAAAGAAAACACAGGACCACGTTATCTGGTTTTGCTTTCAATTCATGACCTTAAATCGCAGAGAGGCCTTGGAGGTATCCAGAAATCTGTTTTTCTAGACTAATTAACTCTTGAACTGTCCAAGAGGATTATATTACACCTTTGGTCTCCTCAAACTTCCAACAACTCTTCTCCTTGCCTCATTGCCAGCGGATGACCTTGCTTCCCATTTCACTGAGAAAACAGAAGCAGTCAGAAAGTCTCCTCCACACCCTCCATCACAGGCTGGTCTACTCCTTGGTCCCACAGGCTCTGCCATCACTCTTGTAGGAGGACCATCCTCAATTTGTGCTCTCGATGACATCCTCACCCTCCAACTCAAGGATGTCCTTCAGGCAGTTTCTCTCTCCTGCCGCATCAACTTTTCCCAGTCTCCAGATCATTCTCAACAGCACTCAAACATGCTCTAACATCTCTAAAAGCAGCCTCCTTTGAGCCCACATTCCTCTTCATCTACCCTTCCCTTTCTCTTTTTCCCTTTACAGCAAAACTCCTTAAAAGAGTCAACACTCTTGCTGTCTCCAGTTCCTCTCGCCTCTCTCTCCCCAAAATCTCCCCCGTCCAGTGCTTGCCTCCACCTCTCTATCAAAACATCTCATGTCCAGGGTACCAGTAACCTCTACACTGATAAATCCAACGGTCAATCCTCAGACGTCAAGTTTCTTGGCACCTCAGCAACATCTGACAAAGATGATCATTCCCTCTTTCTAGAAATACTTTCTTAAATTCCAGGTCACCACTTCTCTCAGTTCTCTTCCTAATTCACTGGCCGCCCTTTCTTAGTTTCATTTGCTGGTTCCTCATCATCTCCCACAACCTCAGACCTCTTCTCTAGCTACTTTCATCCCCTTGGTGATCTCCTCCAACCTCCTGGCTTGAAATACTGTGCAAATGTTGATGATTCCCATGTTGATGTCACCAGCCCAGACCTCTCTTTTGAACTCCAGACTTGTACATCTACCACCCACTCAACCTTTCCACTTGGGTGTCAAATAGGCATCTCTAATTTAACATTTCCAAGAATGAACTCCTATTTTCCCTCCAAAACAGGCCTTCCCATTGTTGTCTCCATCACATTAAAGTGAAAGTCCATCCTCCTAGTTCCACAAGCCAAAACCCTTGGAGCATCCTTGACTTCTTTCTTTCTCTCACATTCTACTCAATGAGAAAATCCCTTGAGCTGTACCATCAAAATATATCCATCGTTCACTACCTCCACTGCTACCATCTTGGCCCAAGTAGGTTTCATCTGTCTCTTGAATTACTGCAGTATCCTCCCAACTGGTCTCCCTGCCTTCACCCTTGCCTCCCTCCTCATTAACTAGTCTCAGCACAGCAGCTAGAGTAATCCTTTAAAAAAAAAAAAAAAGGTCAGATGGTGCTCCAAATCCTCCAAGTGATCCTCATTTCACCTAAAGTAAAAGCCAAAGTCTGTACCCCGGTATCTAGATGCCCTTTGTCCTCTAGGCTTGGCCACCACCTGTTGGGTCACATCTCCTAGCACTTTCCTTCACCACGCTGGCTTTCCTGTTGCTTCTTTTATTATCATCGTTATTATCATCATCATCATTATCACTATGTAAGTTCCAAGTGTACAGAATTATAATTCAACATCTGCATATACTACAAAGTGGTCACCACCACAAGTCTAGTTACCGTCTATCACCCACTTCACCCATTTTGCCCACACCCCAACTCCCTTCCCCTCTGGTAACCAATCTGATCTCTGTATATGAGCTGTTGCTTCTTGAACACACCAAGTATGCTCTCAATTCAGGGCCAATGTCCTTGCTGTGCCTTCTGTGCTTCCCCCAGAGGTCCACCTGGCTCACTCTTCTGTTTTATGTCACAGCTCAAACATCATCTTGTTAGTAAGGCCTTCCCTGACCATCCAATAAAGGTATCCCCCTCCAAGCACCCTAGTCCTCATACTGTCACAAAGCAACACAGCATATGCTATTCACTTGTCTATTTGTAAATTGTCCCCCCTGCAGAATGCAGGCTCCATGTTGTATTTACTGTGACATCCTCAACACCCACAAATGTGTCTACCACAAAGGAGATGTTAAAAAAATCTGTGCTGCCTGAGTTACATAAACTTAGACTCATGTATCGATCACACTTGATTTTATAGCTTTCAGTTGTTCACAGAAAATGAGTTTAATTAATGAAACTTTCCATTTTAGCAGGGACAATGGTTTTTATGTTTCTCCTTGTTTTACAATTGAGTAATATCAAAGATAGAGTCCACACTGTCCTCCCCATGAGGCACATGCACATTTTGTTGGCACAAAAAAGGAAATCCGTGGCCTCTGGAAAAATAATAGAGTCACGCTAACAGGCACTGAGGTAAAAAAGATGTGTAACTTTGGATGAGGCCAGTTTATGGGCCAGGCAGTGGCTTAGAAGCCCAAGACAGGGCTTTCCTACGGCACTGGAGCTGGGAGCCTGGGAGGTGAATCCTGCTGTGTGGGGCAATCACTCTACCCAGCTACACATCAGGTAACTAACAAGTAATGTTGGAACAAGGCTCTACCACACAGCCAATACCCTAGGTGCTTGGGGAAGTATTTTAGCAAATATACCCTAATTTTTAAATCATGGAGATGTACAGATGTTAGGGGTCACCTGGTCCGCTTCACCTGACCCATAAATTACCTCTTCCTCCTACATACCAAGTATCTGTTCAGTCTCTGCATCTTGGGACAGGTTGCTCATGAAGTAGTTAATTCCAAATTGGACCAGCTCTAAACGTTGAGGAATTTTTCCTTATCTTGTGCTGACAGCTGCCTCCCTGAAACTGATATCCACCACCGGTTTTGGTTTTGGTGCGACTTTCACGACTGGTTGGTTGTGCATTTGTGCTTCCGGTGCCAAATTAGATGGTCGTAAATGGAGCACAGCTTTTAAATCCTGCCACTTGCCAGGTAAGCAATCAAACTGGAATTGTGAAAAAACAAAAAAAAATCCATTGCCCTTTGACACAGTAATTCAAATTCTGACCGCTTTATTCTAAGAAACCCACATTCCTTCACTACAGAGCCTGGAAAGTTATCAACTCATCTTCCCAGACTTTTCTTGAGTGAGGGTGATCATATGACTCAGTCTTCCTGAAGTGGAACTTCCTGCTCTCTCTGGGAAGGCTCCATGCCTGGTGCATGGCAGACCTCCCTAAGGATAGCAGAGCATCGAAAGCTCCTGTGCCCTCAGTGAGAGGTTTCCCTACCCCAAGAGCCTCCTCAGTTGTCCCAATTTCTTCTTCGAAACTAAAAACTTACGAAGCTATTGTTTCTCAGGCTTTCTGTCACTCACGGCCAAATGTACTTCTAACTAATGATTATGTAACCAATTAAAATTATATTTATGAAAAGTTTATAAGGGCTTCCCTGGTGGCGCAGTGGTTGCGAGTCCGCCTGCTGATGCAGGGGACACGAGTTCGTGCCCCGGTCAGGGAGGATCCCACATGCCGCAGAGCGGCTGGGCCCGTGAGCCATGGCCGCTGAGCCTGCACGTCCGGAGCCTGTGCTCCGCAACGGGAGAGGCCACAACAGTGAGAGGCCCGCGTACCGCAAAAAAAAAAAAAGTTTATAATAGCATGAGAAAATGTTCATGTAAATGTTAAGTGAAAAAAGTTCGAAGTAAACTTCATATGGAGTCTAACTACACCTACATAAAGTCAATGCCAAGAAAATCCCCCAAATTTGTTTGGTGTTTAGATTAAGGGCATTTTTTCCCTTGTAGAATGTTAAAATATTTATTGAGTGTCAGGCCCCAGGCCAGGCACTTTTAGATGATTTCATTCTTTTCACTTTTTTGCACATTTCACATTTTGTTTAGAATGAAAAGATGTTATTAAAGATAAGAACTCCTTTGTCCTGGAAAATCTAAAGGAAAAAAGATCAACCAATTACGATCTGGGAAAAAATCTACAGAAGTAAATGTTGCCAGTCCTCTCTCCATTGCCATTATTAGAATTCTGATTTATCAGCTAATCAGGAAAATGTGTACTGGAGGTAATGGAAGACTGGCAGGAAATTGACAAATTAACCTCAACTACAAAAAAGTCAAATGATAACTGCTTGATTTCATTAGTACTGCATAAAAAACAATGGTTATTGAAAAATGAGGAAGAAACAACCAAGTCCTATGACTTCAGCACTAGAATGGTAGGCTGCTATGGGCCATCTAAATATTATTGTGGAGAAAGAAGCTACTGAAATGCAGATCCATTCAAATCCAGACTGAGATTACAGCTTGGAGTTAATTAACTGAATTCCTATTGTGTATAAACTGAATTTTTAAATATAATCAAAATATGTAGATGATACTATTTCTGACCTGCTGTGATGCCATCTGACTATCTTATTTCCTTGATGCCATGCTCCATTTCACGGAAGAAACTGCAGGAGGCCGTAACGCATTTTCTCCAATGATGAGGTGACACAGACATAACAATGCCCGGCCAGGTAAAGACTTCTGCTTAACTGAGGGTAAAGCAGGAAACTTGGCCACAGCCTTAAGCCCCCTGGGGAAACTATCCAAGTGGTTTTGGCAATAGCAATGCCACAACTCAGCCATCTAATTCAGCTGTCAGAGCTGGGCTGGGAGTTGTCTTTTTCTGGAGCTGCCTGGATAAAGGTGGGGCTTCCAGGGTGGCCAGATAGTTATATTATGTGACAGTCTTTGATTTTCTTTGGACTCTACGGGCCTGGTCTGGGACACAGCCATGGGGCTTCCAAGCTCCAAGGAGCGTGAGTATGGAAACTGCCTTCATTTAGACATCCGTTAATCTCATCTACCTCTTAATTCTCAAGGTGCACATACCCATCAAGTGCAGACACGAATTCCAAGCCGCTGTCTCCATCTCCTCCTCACACTGTGTCTACCACGGGAGGGAGCAGCAGGGTGAGGGATGGAGGATTCAGCCTGTTGTGCCTGGTCCCTTGTGCTGATGATAAATTGCTTTTATGCCTTCTGCATCCTTCCCACGCATCTCACAGACACACCGTGGTTCCTTCAGCACCGCAGCAAGTTGTTGAGCTGATGAGGACTGGATGGGCTGGGTCTAGTTGTAGAGCTTTGTGAAAGGTTGCCGGTCTCTGATCCCTGCTTGGCAAATCACTAGCATCTCAGGACATAAAGTAAAACCATCTCCAAGGTAGCCCTCTTTCTGGCTTGGATCCAAATGATTTTGAGGGTTCCCTGAGCTTGCATAACATACACTCCCAGAAAATAAGTGTCAACAAGATGAAATCAGCGGCGGGAGAGCACTGTTCTCCAGGGGGTGGTATCCAGTCTGGGCAGTAGCATTTTGATTCCAGCTCTGCCCTGACCTCCCGCCTCAGTTCTGATACCAGATTTCAGATGACTCTCACCACACTCTTACCCATTGCATTCCTGGGGCCTGGAGCCCCAGCCCTAAAGCCCAGGCCTACGGCTGAGATCCTGCAGCCTGATGACAGGCTTCCAGAGGCTGCTGGCCTAAGCTAGAGTTTTCTTTTGTTTTCTTTAAGTAGAGCAAAAAGGTTTTAATTTTATTGAACGTACCCTGCGTCGATGATCTATATGTGCTACCCTTCCATCTGTTTCAACCGTTCAACCCCATTTCAGCTCAATTTTCTGGAATCTTGAAGAAATCACGGCAGCCTCCAGGCTTCTAAACAATGCATTTCTATACCTATTTCTGGATGTTCCAGTTTTAGACCTTGACCAAGAACTTCCTCCTGGACACATTATCTCATCCTACTGCATGGCTGGGTCCTTTGCTACCACACTGGGGATTCTCTTCCCCTTTCTCTTGTCTGAGCTTGCTTTTAAGGAGTTCCTTTCTCCCCACTGGGACCTCGAGCTCCCATTTGTGCTACACTTTTAGGACAACCTGCTTGCCAGCTGAGGTGACATTTTTCACAGCAACTGACGAGGTGCAAGTTTCCCCAGAGTTGGCCCCATCATCTTGCTGTCTTAGCCTACCTATCCCATCCGCCCATCCCACCTCACCACCCTGCTGTAATTAATCAGACTGGGTTATTTGAGAGGTTTACTGCTATAAATGGCCTGAGTTCTTAAGGTTCATTCTCTATCTCCCACTCATCACCGCAGACACCCACACATAAGCCAATTGTCTAATCAAGGCTTGGGGTCCTAAAATGTCATCCTTCCCTCCAAGGCAGTCAGAAGCCCCTTTTAAAGAATACAGAGTCTCCACTGACTGTAAAAGGAAACTGCAGTGAATGCTCCATTGCTTATAAGTGTTTAGGAAAGAAAAGGTTATAAATAGATCTGTAGAAATCAACAATAACAAAGTCTCCAGACTTAAAGACTCCATTTTGAGCCAAAACAAAGATAAAACTAAGATGACAGATGGGCTTTATCTCAAGTACTAATGCTGCTCAGTTGGTCACAGTAGTTACCTAGAGCACTGGGTTGAGAAGGATCCTGAGGCCATATCTGAGCTGAGCAGGCAATGATCCCATGATCAATTAGTGATACCTAGGACCAAAGAGAGGCAGCATTCGAGCCATTTATTTGCCAAATCTGGAGTGGTCATTTGCATGGCCTTTGGAGCCAGATCTGAGTTCAAATTCAAACTCAGCTACCTTGTCGTAGGATCATGTTTAACCTCCTTAAGTTAACATTTCCTCACCTATTAAACCAGTGACAACAATACCATACCTCTAACACAGTATCAATGTTCCCATTCAATTTTTGCAAAGCAAAGTATGTTGTACATATTAAATGCCCAATAAACAGGAACTCTTATGATATTAATTCTTCAGCTCTGAAGTCAGTTCTCAAAAGTAAATGCGCTGGGGGCTTCCCTGGTGGCGCAGTGGTTGAGGGTCCGCCTGCTGATGCAGGGGACGCGGATTTGTGCCCCGGTCCGGGAGGATCCCGCATGCCGCGGAGCGGCTGTGCCCATGGGCCATGGCTGCTGAGCCTGCATGTCCGGAGCCTGTGCTCCGCAGCGGTGATAGGCCCATGTACCGCAAAAAAAAAAAAAAAAAGTAAATGCCCTGAAATAGGCTCGTCTGACTCAAAGGTTTGTTTACGCTGATTCCCATCTTGTTTTCAAATCAATAAACCGTATGCTGGAGTGTAGGAGGTGCTGGGTAACAGTTGATGATAAATACAGCATTTCTGCTCAGCATCCTCTCCACCAACAGCACCCCTGCACTGGCAGACACTGAGGACTCTGAGTGGCTCCAGACTGAATTCCCAGCTTTCCCTAAAAATAAGCTTACAGACTGAGTCACCCCTTTATTCCCGGGATCCTCTGAAAGTTGAACAGGATGTCACAGTGTCCAGAAATAGCCTCCACATTCCAACTCTAAATTGGCTTCCATCGGCAATAAGGCTTTTAAGCTGAAGCTGGTTAAAACGCTTCTTCTGAGTTTCCATTCAAAGAGAACTGATTTAAGCAATTATAAAAGCGAAAGGTGACCCCTGCACCAAAGGAACAGAGAGGCCACCTCAGAAGCCTTCAGCAATTTACCAGCGCCGGCAGAGATGGGGTGCTGGGCGGGCACCCAGGGAGCAGTTCCCTGCCTCATCTCGCCACGAGAGCAGTCTCTGATGAACCACGGGCTCTGCCCACCATGGGACCACGTCCCAGCGCCCACCCCGGCACACCTGGCCTCCCGGCCGCACTTCTCGGCATGCTCCAGCCACACCCAACTCCTCGTCGTCTCCTGCTGCTGCTCTACTCCTTCACTAGCCTCCCGACTTTGCCCAAGGTGCCCCTTTAGCCTAGAACTTGGAACAAAGAATACTCTCACCTTGGCCACACTCACTGGGCCTAGGTCACTTTTGGGCCTCTTGGGGAGGGTGGGAGGGGTCGGATTGAGCCCTGGGGCAGAGCAAGGAGACCAGCGAGCCTATGAGACTCAGGCTGCCTGGACCACACTGTGGGGACCCAGAGGAGACATGGAGGGTGACAGGGTAGGTGTGCTGGGAAGATCTGGCAGAGAGATGCAGATGATGTCACCCTGTATGAGCTTGGACAAATGACTTAGCTGAGCTGCTGTTTTCTCTGAAATGAAATGCAGAAAATAAGACGTCCTACTCTGTATCAATGCCCCAACAAGATAATGAAAGTGAGAGAATTCAGCAAACTCTAAATACCCATGAATCCACCAGAACTGTTTTGGTCATTACCGGTGGTGAGGAGGGGGAAAATCCAGCGTCCTGAACAAAACAGCCCTGATGGTGGCTAACTGACATTCTGAGCTCTGGGATGTAGTCTACATCTCTTCCCTCTGTTTTTTACTGGCTTTCAGGAGAGGGAATGTTTAAGCTTTCTTCATTACAACTTAGTGTGAAATGCTGTTCTAGGCTTTTCCAGATAAAAGGTCCTGTGTGCTAAGAGGAAGTCATGAGTGTGACAAAGGGCAGAGGCTTGAGGCATTCATGGCAAATGGCACCCACTACTTATGAGTCCCTGGGCCACTTCCCTTGGGACACGATTTCTACTGCCATAGACAGAAGCAGACTAGGGTGTGAATGGCCATCACTGTGAGATGCAGATGCCACCTCACAACAGGCAGGGACCCTGGTATGGGTTGAATTGTGTCCCTCCATAAAATATAGAGTGAAGTCCTCACCCTTAGCACCTCAGAATGTGACCTTATTTGCAAATAGGGTCTTTACAGAGGTAATCCAATATAACTGGTATCCTCATGAAATGGGGGAATGTGGACACAGACAGACACACACAGAAGACCATGTGAAGAGCCACAGGGACAAGACGTCCAGCTACACGTCAAGGAGAGAGGCCTGAAGCAGAGCCTGCCTCTCAGCCCTCAGACGAAACCCATCCCACTGATACCCTGATCTCGGACTTCCAGCCTCCAGAACTGTGAGACCATACATTTCTGTTATTTAAGCCACCGACTGTGGCACTTTGTTACGACGGCCCTAAGAAACTAACACAGACTGTTTATAACAATCCAGGGAGAAAAAGAACTTTGGAAGCCACAATAGTCCAAATTGGGTAGAACACTGACACATTCATTTGATGAAAAACACAGATGCTAACCTCACACAGGACATTCTGGAACCTGCTGACCTTAATGTCAGAGGAAACTAATTAGAAGTGGCTCCTTTTTATTTATTTATTTTGAAATTCCCTTGTAGCCATCCTGAATCCCCAGGCTCCTGGTTCGCAGGCACGTCCCCTGCCCTGGTGGTCCACGGCAAGGTATGCAGTGAGGATGCTGACGGCTTCTGCCCAGCTGCTCGTGGCACATGCATGTGGTGGGGTCATTGTCGGTCAAGGGTCCTACCACTCACACTGCTCACTGCTGCTTCTGAGGTCACAGTGGGTGCCCAGCCCTCTCTCTTCCCAGAGGAGATCTGCAGACCTCCAGGAACAGGGCAAACCATACTGAAAGCTGCTGCCCAGGCAGAAGAGAGGCATCAAGAGCGGACTGAGCTCAAACACAGTTGTGGACCAAAAAAAAGTCATCTGCCATCTCAGTAAACAAAGAATGTCACCTGCCATGCCAGTAAACAATGGTGTTGCCCGCCATTAACCTGTCAGCCACTGCAGACACCCCAACGGTGCACCCTGAGGGGAATTCAGGAAGGAGAAAGGCAGGATACTGGCCCTAGATAGTTAAGATGCCTATCGAAAGAATAATCTCAATGAGCCCAGACTCTTGCATCTTCCCATACAGAGAAAAGCATTCAGATCATTAACTTGACATGTGTTTTTTTTGTGATTTAGCAGTAATCTTTCGATGTTGAACTACATGTTTGTTTGTTTTGTCAGCAAAAACTATATATTCTGGCTCTTCCCTCACCTCTTTGGAACAGTCCTTCAGGGCTGTCTGAGAGGCTGCCATCCCGGGCTATAGTCCTCAGTAAGGTCACCGAAGAAAACATAATCCTCAACTTCTAGGTTGTGCTTTTTTTTTTTTTTTTTGGCAACACAGCCCAAGCATCAAATAGCAACCCCAGATAAAAAGGGTAAAGTTGGCAAAGCGACCATTCATCCAAACAAGCATTCATTGGACATCTAGGATGCGTCTGTTTCCCTCTCTCCTCTTAAGCTCGGGAACCCCAAGTGGGGGCTGGATGCTTCCCTTGCCTTGCAAACTTAGATAGGAGACAAAAGACACAACACAGCCGGGAGAGTTTAGATGGAAAGGCGTGGATTGACAGAAGAAGGAACCTGGAGAAATTTGCTAGGGAAGAGTCCCAAGCAGGTGGCTGGGGCAGCATCACATGGAGGAACAGAGGGAGCTTTAAAGCAGACGCCTGGTTAAGAAAGAATTCAGGGAGACCAGGGATGAGCCAGAACTCAGGGCAGCCAGTTAACGGCTGTTTTCACTAACCTCTAGCTGAAATGTAGCATTACCTTCAGTTACGAACAGAAGGACAAGCCTCAGAAATACCTTCAGTACCTATGACTTCACCACGAATAGAAATCGCAGGCATTTTCAGACCGCATTATAGTTGCTGGAGATAACTTGAAATATCACTTATGTTCATCAATAATAAGAAAGTGGAGTATGTATTAGAATTGGCACTAGATTTTATTTAATACAATAATATAGAAGAATAGATGTTATCTATCACAATTTTCTAATATTGTGCTGCCTGTATTTCAATGTAATTGATCATCTTTTTAGTCCTATGTATTTTATTGTGTGCACTGAAGCATTATTCTGAGTCCACAAGACTGAGAAGGAATCTGAGACATAAAACACGTTAAGAACCCTGCTTAAGGTCACTGAAGAGGCTTTGGTGCTATGTGAAAGGTACCACGAAGGCAGCAAAGGGATAATGATGAAATTGACATTGCCCTTGCTTTCCAGGAACTTATAATCAAGTGAAGGGAGAGAGATAGGAATTAGCCTCTTTGCCTCTCTCCTTGTGCTTCCTGCTGCTTATTCCCATCAAGCAGACTACAGCACCTCCGCCAGCCCATATGGCAGCTCTGTGGGACCTAGAAAAGGTACCTCTTCTCCAAGACACCTTTCTGGCACCCGCTAGAAAACTGCCCTAACAAATACACGAAGCTACAGCGACCACATAAGAATGGTGCCCCCAGGAGCAGTTACAACCTGAGACGAGGGCCTGACTGATGAATCTCTGCAGAGATACCAGGTAAGAAGGCTCTCTACACACAAAGAGCAGCTCCCTCATACCCTGTACTCTATCATGCTGTTCTTTCCCCCAAACCCAAATGCAGCCTCAGACATCTTCCCAAGACAGTCAGGATTGACACGAGATGAAAAACATTTGTCCTCCCAGGCTTGGGGCCTTACCCTTTGTGAGAAACTTGTATTTTCATGGGACATTCTGGAAACTAGAAAAGCCTCCAAGGCTTCAAGGAATGAATCCCTAAGGGTGAAAGGGAAGGCGTAAAGCAATGAATCTCTAATACCGAAAGTAAGGGAAATACATTTGGTCAGGTAACCCTTACATTATACGACATCAGTGGTTCTCAAAGGGCTTATTTTGTCCTCCAGGGAACATTTGGCAATGTCTGGGGACACTTTTTTTTTTTTTTTTTTTTTGCGGTACGTGGGCCTCTCACTGTTGTGGCCTCTCCCGTTGCAGAGCACAGGCTCCGGACACGCAAGCTTAGCGGCCATGGCTCACGGGCCCAGCCGCTCCACGGCATGTGGGATCTTCCCAGACCGGGGCATGAACCCGTGTCCCCTGCATCAGCAGGCGGACTCTCAACCACTGTGCCACCAGGGAAGCCCTGGGGACACTTTTGATTGTCACGCTGGGGCACGGGTAATGCTACTGCATTTACCGGATAGAACCAGGGATGCTGCTAAACATCATACAACGCACAGGACAGCCCTCCACAGCAAAGAATTATCTGGTCCAAACTGTCGATAGTGCCACAGTTGAGGGAACCCTATGCTAACCCCATGCTTGGCTTCCTATTCTCCCAGAAGCTGCTCAGAAGTTGCCCAGATAGAGAATGTCAGGGTCTGGCATATGTCTGACCAGAAAAGCAAAAGCCAGCCACCGGCCGAGTGAGGAACCACGAGTGTCCACACCACGGCCGGCCCAAGTACTGCAGTAATCGCTTTCTAAACCTGATTTCACAATTATGGCTCTACTATCTCCCTTGGGCAATTTGAAAATATTTACTAAGGCACCAAAGTCCCTTTGGAAATTTCCAGGCAGACAAGACTCAAAATTGCAGCTGGCCCTTTGAGACAAGAAAGGGAAGGGGGCAGAAGGGAAACATTTGATGATTCAGGGAGGTTACAGTGGACTCTGCTACCGCAGGCCATCAGCAGCTTTTACCTGCTGGTCACTTCATTTACAAATGAAGCCATTGGTGCTATGGCTTCCAGGAGGTAACTGACCCTCAGCAAAGGGCTAATGAATGACAGGGCAGCGGGTCAAAAGCTACTGTCCACTGGCTTCCTGCTCGGACTCAGGGAATGTGGTGGGTGTGTTCTCTGACTCCCATTCTGACACTTCATCCTTAAAATCCCCGGCGAGCATGGAATGAAACTTCTGGAAATTTATGGGGAGAAAGAAAAACGATATGGAGCATCACCAGTGCTTTTCCTCTACCCTCTTGTCCCCTGTCAATGGAAAAAAATAGTTTTAAATGTAATCACTTATTTTTAGATGGGCCAAACCATTACCTCTAAGACATCAGATTTTCTGGTTTTCAAAAGAAAACACATAGTTGGCTTAGTTAGCGAGAATGTAACAAGAAAACCGTAGAGTAGCAAAATTCAGTATGCGAGTGCTTCAGTAAATGTAAGCCTCCATCATAGCAGCCCAAAAAAGAGTGAAAAGGGAGTCTGATGCTTTACTGATGTTTTTTCATTCACTGCGCCTTCTTTATTTTTTTTAATTTTTATTGAAATATATTTGCTTTACAATGTTCTGTTAGTTTTGAGTGTACTGCACAGTGATTCAGTTATACATATATAATACTTAACTGAATATATATATAGATTCTTTTCCATTATAGGCTATTACAAGATATTGAGCATAGTTCCCTGTGCTCTACAGTAGGTCCTTGTTGTTATCTATTTTATATACAGTAGTGTGTATATGTTAATGCCAACCTCCTAATTTATCCCTCCCTCCACCCCCCTTTCCCCTTTGGTAACCATAAGTTTGTTTTCTATGTCTGTCTATTTCTGTTTTGTAAATAAGTTCATTGGCATCATATTTTAGATTCCACATATACATGATATCATATGATATTTGTCTTTGTCTGATTTACTTCACTTAGGTATGATAATCTCTAGGTCCATCCATGTTGCTGCAAATGGCATTATTTCATTCTGTTTTATGGCTGAGTAATATTCCACTGTATATATATACCACATCTTCTTTATCCATTCGTCTGTTAATGAATGGACATTTAGGTTGCTTCCATGTCTTGGCTATTGTAAATAGTGTTGCTATGAACACTGAGGTGCATGTATCTTTTCGAATTAGAGTTTTCTCTGGATACATGCCTAGGAGGTTTACTGTTCTGACTGCTAGCAACCAGACAACAGTCACTTCTGGGCTTCCCTGGTGGCGCAGTGGTTGAGAGTCCGCCTGCCGATGCAGGGGACACAAGTTCGTGCCCTGGTCCAGGAAGATCCCACATGCCGTGGAGCGGCTAGGCCCGTGAGCCATGGCCGCTGAGCCTGCGTGTCCGGAGCCTGTGCTCCACAACGGAAGAGGCCACAACAGTGAGAGGCCCGCGTACCGCAAAAAAAAAAAAAAAAAAAAAAAAGTCACTTCTTTAGCTAAAAGATTCCTAGAACCTTAAAGACAAACACAACCATACTTACTTCTATGGTTATAGAATAGATATAGAGTCTAGAGCAGGAGTCGGCCATGTCTTTCTATAAAGGGTCAGAGAATAAATATTTTAGGCTTTGCAGGCCGTATGGTCTCTGTTGGAACTACTCAGCTCTGCTGCTGTAGTATGAAATCAGCCATAGACCATGTATTAATGAATGGGAATGGCTGTGTTCTGATAAAACTTTAGTGTGGACACGGAAATCTGAACTTCATATAATTTTCACATGTCATGAAATATTTTTTTTTAAATTTCCAACCATTTACAAATGTAATAACCATGTATTGCTCACAGGTCTTATGAAAAGAGACTGCAGGCCAGGTTTGGCTTGTAGACTGCTGCTTGCTGACTCTGGTCTAGACAGAAAATTGGAATTTCCAATCATTCTTCATTCTGAAGGTACTCTGTAAAATTGATTTTCCTTCTCGTCTCATTGTGATTCTGAAATCACACTAGTAAAATTGATAAATGAAAAAACAAACAAACAAGAGAAATCAATCAACCATCATAGCATTCTCAACCAAAACATCCGGGCTGTGAATGAGCTGGCTGCGAGCTCTGCATGACTCACGGACAACAGACCACAAGGCCCCATCTTGCTCAATGCAAGATACATGGCCTGCTGAAGGCTAGCATTCCAGTGATATTTGCAAAATCACCCAGTGTGAACAATCTCCTTGTTTAGTCTTTGCAATTTTATATTATTCACAGGTTGGGCCAGGGGAGGGGGGTGAAGGGGGGCTGGAAAATGTCCCAGTTTCTGAAATCCAGTTGTCCTCTGCCCTCCAACACACATTAATCCATTTCTTATTCTCCAGAAAGGATACGTCCAGTGGGTTTCTTGAAAGCACATTAATGTATTGATGAGGTCCTCTTGGCCTTCCAGTACATGCCTTATCTTCCTACAAACTTATTACTACTTAAAACCAATGAGTATTGATAGATTGGGAGTTTGGGATTGACATACACACACTGCTATGTTTAAAATAGAAACCAACAAGGACCTACTGTAGAGCACAGGGAACTCTGCTCAATATTCCATAATAACCTAAACAGGAAAAGAATTTGAAAGATAGATACATGTATATGTATAACTGAATCACGTTGCTGTACACCTGAAACTAACACAACACTGTTAATCAACTATATCCCAATATAAAATAAAAAATTTTTTTAAATAGAAAAAAAATGAAGTAAGAAAGAAAAAAATAAAGTAAAACCAATGAGTATTTTCACACTCACATGGAAGAGTGAAACACAGACCCAGAAAAAGTGGGTTGTAAACTCGGTTGTGAATGCAGCATATATGTGAAGTGGATGAGCTTGCCAGGTAAACTACAGGACGCCCAGTTAAATCTGAATTTTAGAAGAACAACAAATCATTTTTTAGTATAAAAGTGTGTCCCATGAAATAACTGGGCATCCTATAATTTTAGTTGCCAAATGTGATAACTCTAGTAGAGGCTAGAGAAAAAAGGAACTAGGCTGGAGTGGTGGGGAAAAGCAAGAATTTGTTACAGGTTTGGGAGGGGCATTCATTATGAAAGAGTTACCCACCAAAGACTGGGAACCGCAGTTTCCTGTTCTGGTTAACCTTCTCACCCCAAGTGGTTTTCAGAATCCTTAAAGTCAGGGTGCAAGGTGGGGCCTTTACATTCCAATGTGTACTGAGTTAAAAAAAAAGAGTGCTTCCTGGGGGAGTCCTGAGGGCTGATGGACTGTTCTGCATCTTGAGTGTGCTGGCAGTTACACAAATCTACATGTTACAAAATTCAGAGATGTGTGCATCAAAAAGGTCATTTTGCTCTATGTTAATTAATTTTTTTTTTTTTTTTTAAGGAGTGATTTCAGTTGTTACTTCTTACAGAGAATTTGCGAGTTGATCCAGCATGCTGGATAAGGAACAGATTTAAGTAGCAATCCTGACTCTAACCTGAGACTATGGTTTTCTTATTGGGTCCCCATCCAGAGGGCCCTCGATGGGCTTCTGGCAGGTCCCCCACCAATTTGCCCAACAGACCTAAACATACCTACATCTGACTTAGCCTCAAGCTGGGACACTACTACCCTATCACCTCCACATACTACTGGCTTTACAAGTAAATAAAAATGCTGTGAAAGGCAGAAGTGGGAAACTGGGGGCCCGAGGAGGGTGTAGGGAGTGGGGTCAGGGGTGAGGAATGAATCCAGCCCACACACTGTATTAAAATCTCACTGTGTTTGGTCTGGCCCACACAGTGTTTCAATGGTTATGAACATATCAATATCAGCAGACTTCCTTCAAAAGCTGGATTTCCAGATGCCTTGAAGAATAGAAGATCTCAGACTTATATTCCCACAAAGTACCCATCAGCTGGAGCTGAGTGCTGCCTGCCCTCTGGGGAACCCATCCTCTCCGGTCACCACAGTCCCACAAGCTCAGCCACCAAGTCAACCTGACACCTGTGCACAATTGATTTTTTAACACCCAGTATAAGGCACTCAGCAGGGTGTCTGGCCCATGGGAAGCTCTCAGGAACTGGGAGACCCTTCCTCCCTCCCCCTAAAAGAAAGCTACAGGATCAAGTTACCATCTTTCACTTGCTTTCTGAGCCCTGGGGTGCCCTGCCTCCCTATAGGGGAGATGTTCTCCTCCTGTTTCCCGCCCCCCCACCCCCGCAACTGCTAAGCCATTCTACTTCCAGATTTTCTCTGTGGACCCAGGCTCAGGGCAGATGGAGAGCTGGAATCCTCCAGAGGCAGTGATATGTCAAGACTGAGAGCAATGATGGCGGAAAGGGGAGAGAGAGGAGGGTAACTGAGCAACTACTTTTACCTTCGCCTCCTCTGTGTTGTCAGGGTCAATGCTTTCTCTTCGTCGTGGCCATCAGATCCAATGCTGATGGGATGGACATCTGTCATTCTCACTCCCGTGTGAATAAGGATGAGGAGTGATCAGGCTGCCAAAGTCTCATTTCTAGTAGCTGGTAGCATTAGAGAGTACATTCTACAGCCAGCCTCCAGGACCTGCCCTGCCTTCTGACCCATCCCCACAGACCTATCCCAGCTATTGTTAAATATCCTTTGCGTTTTGCTGCAAGTTTTATTTGATGACCAGCACTAACTTCTGAACATGTATGCTCAGACTTCACTGTTCATGAACAAGGCTGCCTATATATCACCTGGAAAAGAAAAATGGGCACTCAGATGATGGGCTCATCACTACCTATAGTGTGTTTTTCCTTCCTGGATAAGCAGTATTTCTTTTCAAGGCCATTCACATTAGCTTCAAGCCTTCCAGATCTTTTTTTTTTAACTGATCATTTTTTTCCCCAGCTTTAAGGTATGATTGACAAATAAAAATTGTATATATTTACAGTGTACAACATGATGTTTTGATATGCATTGTGAAATAATTATCACAATCAAGCCAATTCACATACCCATCACCTCACACAGTTACCATTTTTGTGTGTTTAATGACAACACGTGAGATCTACTCTCTTAGCAGATTTCAAGTATATAATACATGATTATTAACCACAGTCACCATGCTGTACATTAGGTTTTCAGAACTTATTCAACTTATAAGTGGAAGTTATACCCTTTGATCAACATTGCCCCCTTTCCCCCACTTCCCAGCCTCTAGTACCCATCACTCTCTTCTGTTACTATAAGTTCAATGGTTTTTTTTTTTTAGATTCCACATATAAGTGAGATTATAGATATTTATCTTTCTGTGTCTGGCTTTTTTCACTTAGCAGAATGCCCTCCAGGGTCCAACCATGTTGTCACAAACGGCAGGATTTCCTTCTTCTTTTTTTTTTTTTTTTTGCAGTACGCGGGCCTCTCACCGCTGTGGCCTCTCCCGTCACGGAGCACAGGCTCCGGACACGCAGGCTCAGCGGCCATGGCTCACAGGCCCAGCCGCTCCGCGGCATGTGGGATCTTCCCGGACCGGGGCACGAACCTGTGTCCCCTGCATCGGCAGGCGGACTCCCAACCACTGCGCCACCAGGGAAGCCCTAGGATTTCCTTCTTTTTAAAGGCTAAATAATATTCCACTCTGTATGTACCACCTTTTCTTTATCCAATCATCTGTCAGTGGACACTTAGGTGGTTCTCATCTCTTGGCTACTGTGAATAGTGATGCTGTAATGAACATGGGAGTGCAGCAATCTCTCCAAGATAGTGATTTTATTTCCTTGGGATGTATACCCAGAAGGGGGATTGCTGGATCACATGGCAGTTCTATTTTGAATTTCTTGAGGAACCTCTACACTCTTTTCCACTTTTCAGATCTTATATGTCTCACAGTCCCACTGGGGCAAGGAAATTTTTGAACCATTTCCCAACCCATTAGAGGCAGCAAGTATCATCAACCCAAGCTGACAAGTCAAGCCACAGAACCTCTGTTTAAGATGAACCAGGAGGGACTTCCCTGCCAGTCCAGTGGTTAGGACTCCGCACTTCCAGTGCAGGGGGCACGAGTTCGATCCCTGGTCAGGGAACTAAGATCCCACATGCTGCACGGAACGGCCAAAAATAAATAAATAAATAAATAAATAAGTAAATAATCTACTACTCACAATAAAGATTATCCTCAACCATACTGTTTCAAAAAAAAAAAAAGATGAACCAGGGGCCCGGGGGGAGCCTCTGGATTGACCCCATGCCTCTCGGCCAAAAGGTACCTCTCCCAGCTTCTCTATCCATCACATAAGGCCATGCATCTATCACAGCTGCCCCAATCCTGAAGCCCCATGTGGTATTTATTGGTCTCAAAAATTGTTTGCACTATTACTCAAACTCGGAGAAAGAGGATCCCCTGGCTACCACCAAAGGGTTAAGTTTTCAAGCATATGTTTTTCTCTTAAGAATAACGTTTTTTTTTATAACCCTCAAAGTTTTAAGTTTCAGCCCTGAACTAAAAAATAAAGTGAATCCTCAGATGACTGGTTATAATTTAGAAGGGGGAAAAAAAATCCCACCCACCTAGAATAGTAAGTAAATCGGTATAATGTAGCAAAGAAGTAAGGGCAGGTTTTACAAATGCCTTTTAGACATTTTGGAGGGCACAGACTGTCAAGAGCCTGGAACCCGCAGGGTAATGAAGTAGGCTGCCAGAGGGGAAATGATGAGGGGGAAGATGTGTTCTGAGGTCTGGCTCACAGCCTTTGCATCTACAGCTAGGGCTTTCACCTTGGGGGCGCATGTGGCTTTTCGTTCCCCTTCCATTTTATGCGAGGGGAAGGGACAAGGTCCCCTATTCCTTTCTTCTAGCTAAGCTCAGAGGATGCTATAGGAGCACTGATACTAGAGTCAAAGACTAGCCCCGAAGTACATTTAATGTATGTTCAAGCATTATGTAAATAGGCTATAGGCTTGTCTCTGTCTGTCTCTCTGTGTATTTAATAATCTCTTTTTGTGGATTCTAATTCAACATGAGACTAATGGAAAAGACTGACATACCCATTAACCAAGGGCATATGTAGCTCCAACATGCTCCCCCACCCCCCCAAACCTCTGCTTCTGCTGGCATTTCCTGCCAGAAATAGGTCTCAGCTGTGCGGTATTCGCCCAAACCCACAGCGCTCAAGTGCAAACTTGCCTCTATGAAGCGCCCATGCTGGGCGGACATCACCCAACAGTCTGTCCGTGTTCTCTTAGGTCTCATCCTGCACAGTGTGGCCTCTGTGCTTTGTGTTTTAGGACAAATAAGAGCCCGGGTGAAGCTGAATCCATCTGAATATGAAGGGTTGGTTCAAACAATGGATGCTACAATTAGGATGAGGGGAGCCTGGAGGACATCTTGACAAGAATAAACTCCTCTTTGATATGCCAGTGGCAAGCCTGGCTTGTGCACACAGACTGGCTTAGGAGAATCACTAACCATCAATAAGTAAATGAACCTCACTTGCGGCTCATCCTGACCTACTAGAGTTGCTCACGTGAGAAACAGCTGCATTGAGTATCAGGCCTGAAGGCTGGAGAGGCTGCCACAAGACTTGATTAGCTGATCTTCTCTGGGACTTCTCCATCTACAGCATCATGATATGTAGCATGTATATTTCTCAAAGGGGCTCCCACTGTACTGCTGGATATCTGCTCTGTTGCATGACTTCTTGTCTCACTGAGGTGCCCCCTAAGGCCTCCCCACCAAGTGAATTTTATAGCCCGTGGGTTTGATCAGCCAATCCCAATCCCAAGCACACCCTTGAAACAGGTGTCTTTAATTTTACTTTATCTAAATAGATTAAGACAAGTACCCAAGACAAACAAGATCTCCTCTGGATTAGTCACTTGATGTAAGAGGAACACAAGTATATCACTTTCCAACTGAGCTAGGTTCAGGCTCTCACTAATTAAGACTTGAATTTGGTCTTTTATTCCATTTCACCTCTTTAAAATATACACACTTCACGAACTCCTGGGCATGTCACAGTGGGCGTGTGCCACTTATGAAGACCCAGACCATCCTCTCCCTTTGCTACTGGTCTTCTACCACATCCCCACGGGTTTTCCACGTGTATTCCCCAGAACTGCAGCTGGGAAGAGCAAACCCTGGCAATGTGTTAGAAATGCAAATCCTCAGGCTCCACCCCAGATCTACTAAATCAAACACTCTGGGAGCGGGACCCAGCAATCTGTGTGTTTAAGGAGCCCTCCAGGTGATGATCGTAATGCACTGAAGTTTGAGAATCACAGTTCTACACCATTTCTGGCCAAAAGTCTATGCCCAATAGCAGTTGCTGCCATTATTAGAAGTCCTGAGCCCAGCTGGGTCTCCCTACATTGTCTATTTGAGGCTGATAACAAATCAAAATCATCTCAAACACCTGGGTAACACGTGATGGCTCAATTTGCCTACCTTGCTCTTAAAGGTGCTTCTAGGATAACAGGAATTTCCCACATCAAGCTGCTGTCTTTGAAAGTTTTCTGTTAATTTTGAGATAGCAATCTCCTACCTAGATGTGAACTTTGAGTTACAATAATGTCAGTGGTTGCAAGGAGCTCATTTAATATAAAAAAGTATAGGGGGGACTCCCCTGGTGGTGCAGTGGTTAAGAATCCACCTGCCAGTGCAGGGACATGGGTTCGAGCCCTGGTCCGGGAAGATCCCACATACCGTGGAGCAACTAGGCCAGTGCACCAAAACTACTGAGCCTGTGCTCTAGAGCCCGCGAGCTACAACTACTGAAGCCCGCATGCCTAGAGCCCATGCTCCACCATGACAGAAGCCACCACAATAAGAAGCCTGCGCACCACACTGAAGACCCTATGCAGCCAAAAATAAAGAAATAAAAAATATAGGTGGGCTTCCCTGGTGGCGCAGTGGTTGAGAGTCCACCTGCCGATGCAGGGGACACGGGTTCGTGCCCCGGTCCGGGAGGATCCCACATGCCGCGGAGCGGCTGGGCCCGTGAGCCATGGCTGCGGAGCCTGTGCGTCCGGAGCCTGTGCTCCGCAACAGGAGAGGCTACAACAGTGAGAGGCCCGTGTACCGCAAAAAAAAAAAAAAAAAAAAAGGAAATATGCACTATTTTTCCAATGATCCAAACATTTGTACACCAAACTCATAAAGCCCTATTGAAACTGCACCCTGATTTTGTAACATTATGAAAGATGTCAGGGGAGCTGGTAGTACCACTTCACAGCATCCTTATGAAATCCAAACAAGTCCACGCATAGGGAAAGCACATGGTAATGTTCAAAGCTCTACCTACACGTGGAGGTCACGGAAGGTCAACCCACTGGCCAAAAGGAAGTTTGTTGTGTCCACGAATTTTTTAAAAGCTTTTAAGCTACTTGATGCTGTTCTCTTTGAAACGGGAGATCTCACATTTTAAGAAGGAAGATTTCTGGCTTCTCTTGAGAATCAGTTGATGTGACAACATAGGACCCATGTCCTCACCTGGGTACCTTCACTGAGAAGTGATGTCTGCTCTCCAGGTCCTTAAAATTGCCCACTCAATCCGTGTCAATCATTTATGTTACAGGTTGGCTCCCGGGTCCTTTTGGGTTTGCAACTCCTGTCGACTATAAACAATCCTTTTCATTGTTATTATTAGTATCCTCCTGCACTGCAAACTCTCAGGTGTTACTATACTCAGGAAATTTCCCAGTTTGGCAATTCACCAGTTGAGGTGAAAAGAATTCATCTTTCACCTTTTGCGTCCATTTTCTCCACAAAGATGCATGAGTTATGATTTGTTGATTCACTTACTATAAACAGAAAACTTTTGTTGACTGTTTTCTGTACCCCTGCTCTGAGTATTTCCCACAAAATCTCTCAAATAACCTTCATGACAATTCCATGAGGTGGGTATTATAATTATCTCCAACTTACAGATGAGGAAACCGAGGGCCAGCAAGGTCTCACAGATACTAATAGAAAAGCTGGGATGTGAGCCAAGGCTTTCGTACCCCAGAATCCACACTTGTTACTCATCAGACTGTGAGGTACTGACAGCTCTGGGGACCACCGTCTCTGTGCATCAATGCCATTTGCTGCCTCAGTCAATATCACGCTACATGATGATCAACTCTGTCAAGGAAGTTGATCAATATCCCCAAAAAGGATCAGTGATGAAACGTGGGTAGTTCAAAGGACCAATAGCAGTGGTCCGCAAAGCACTGGGTAACCCCAAAGAAATGCAGAGAAGCCTTCACTGAGCCCTGTTTTTCTTCTAAATATTAACAAATCATAACCCACAAGCCCCCCTGTTTGGCTTTTTAAATGATGACTGCTCTATTTCACAGGGCACTTGCCAGAGCAGCCGCTCTTTGTCCCAAGAGGCTAAAGCCTAATATACTCAGAGGTACAAATAAATGGTCAGAGAGGTGTATGGCCCTTGGGCATATTTGTGTAAGGCCTGCCTTGGCACTCCCAGACCTGGCAATGACACTGAATGGGCCCCCAGTGGCACTTACCTGCTGAGCGGCCCTGCAGAGTCAGCTGGGGCAAACCCTTCCTCGGCACCAATGTCCTGAGCAAACCATTTTTTAAGCCTCAACTTGAACTTTTAGAAGCAGGGTACCATTTATGTGGAAGAAGATAACAAATGACTGGGATCTTCAATTCTCCAGCCCTTTACCAGCTGCCTACCAACGACAGAGGTTCATGTACAGGGATGGTCCCCCCAGGAATCACAGTTTTTGTTACTATAGGTCTTGGGTTTGGATCTCTAGAACCCCTGAGGGATCCCTGACCTGGGAAGCTGGGCTGGATCACATGCAAATGGCAGCCAGGACTTTTGTCCAAGCCATGCAGGCCAACCGAAGTGGCCTGAATCAAAGTGGGCTGATTGGCCTCCTTAGCCTTTGGTCCACACTGCAACCCTGGCACTCAAGGCCTTATTGCTCAGAGGCAAGAAGAACACTGAGAGATGAAGCCAAGGAAATGCCAAGAGTGTTTTGTTGTGGGTAAAAGGCAGAACCAGCCTAAGCCACCCACCTACATCCGGGCCTTCTCAGGACAGAGAATGGGGTCAGGTGGGAGCCACAGGCCACTACCTGTACCCTCTGGGGGAGAATTTTAAGAGGGAGAGGGGTCCAAAGTGAAATTCCCCAAAAGGCAGATTCCACAGAGTCACGGCTAGGTCCACATACCCCCAAGCTCACCCCTCTCCCCACCGCCAGCTCAGAAGGGTCCTAGGGGCAGCTCCAGCCCCTAGCACAGCACCCCTCCAAGGCTAGACGTGCCACTAACACGAGGAATCAGGAGTCAGGAGAGAGATAGAACTCTTCCACACCTCACTGTGTGAGCCCAGATGCCTCTGTATACTCGACTGTAAAGTGGAGACAATGAGACCTGCCCAGCACAGCTCAGAATTAAGGTATCACGTACAGGTTTTTGTAAAGTGCTGTACAAATGCCAAAGACCGTTTTTATTATTCGACAGAGTCTGAGTTCTCATTAAGTGACAACATTCCCTAAAGAGCCAGTGTAGGTTGGATTGGCACCTCATATCTCAGCAAATATGGACACACTCACATATGTCCGTACTTTCTGAGGGCTTTTGCCCACAATGACCTCTGAAACGTTCAGTTATCATCACCAGGGCCCAAGGAAGACTCTCTTCCTCTCGGATGTGCAGACAACAACATCCTCCCCCCAAACTGGTTTCTATTGAGACACAGTGGTTTGTTCTCCAAAGGAATGTTACTCACTCGGTTAGAACTCCCATTGGGTATTTCCATGCACTGAAACCCAGCTTGGAAGACTCTCAAAAGGATGTGGCCTCCTGGTTGTCTCAGCCTTTCCCGATGCTACTGAATCAGTCTGCTTCTCCCTCATCCGCTCACACAGGGGCTGCAGAACCACCCAGTGAGCTCGTGGGAAGAGCACGAGATGCTGCCACCATCTTGTAGGGAGCCATTTCTGGCAGTGGTCAATAAAGGGGCTCCAGTGCCCTCCAGTGTGGGTTCTGATTCTGGCCTTGACACTTTCTGTTAAGGTCGGGCTCTTTAAAACGTGGACAATATAGACGTTCCTCCCTCATCAGCTTATTAGGATTAAATGGCATCATCTGTGTTCAAATGCACTTGAGTCTCCTTGCTGAGTTGGTGCCTTTGGCTACTGACTTAACTTCTTCATGTGTTTCGCTTTCCCTTTCTTATACTAACTATTTCAAATAAATAATAAACAAACTAACAACAAACAAGTGAATAAACACCTTCTGCTCATTGGGAAGTTACTGTGTTATTTTACATTTTTTTTTCAATCTTCAAGACTTGCTCAAACATCTCCTCTCTTGGAAAGTGCTCTATAACTAACTCCTCCAGGTCAGCTTACCTGCTCCAGGTGTGTGCTCATGTGCATAAGTATTCCTGCTACTGAATAGTAATTGTTTATATTAGACTATAAACAACTTAAGATTTTTTTTTTAAAGAACACACGTCACAAGAGCCCCTGCTGAATAGAAAATGGTCAATAAATGGCAACTGTATTATTATGCCCTGAATGATTACCCACACTCATTGTGCTATAGAGGCATCTTGCTGTCTTCTAAAATTACAACTTTGGGAGAGTCCCTACGGATGGAAGGAGCACCTGGGAGCAGAGACACTTGTCAAGATGGATTTGCTCCTCTTTTGGCAGGAAGTAGGCTGAGATTCATCTTTTCTCATTGATTAGTCTCTAGACACAACTGGAAGATTCAATTAAAGCACTGTAGTTTCTAAGTATTTCACTCCCTTGGGGGGAAAAAAATCCCACAGATGATCATGTGGCTAGTAGGTCACAGGACACCTGTCCCTTTTAGAACTTAAGTGTGCGAAGAGTAAAGTCTTCCCTCTGATGGCTGAAACTTGGGGACACCGACTTTTTGGTATTGCCAGTCCCTTCCGAGAGGCAATACTTTGTAAATACCTATTGCATGACTGGATGGATGGATGGATCCTCCAGTCACATCTCTGCACCTGGTCTGAGGAGCTAGAGAAATTGACACTGGGCTGAGCTCTGGCCTTCAGTCGAGTAAAGGAAAAGATAAAGAAGGCTGTTTAGTCTCCTTCTGTTTCAGAGATGTTGCCTCTCACCCTCACAGAACAAGGCAGCAGTGTAGACAGGAATTGGGGGCTCTAGCTCAAGACCATCTACTGGCCCCTGCATGCCAGGTCCTTCACCTGCACCATATCTAAACCTTACAGCCAGCCCCTGAGGTAGAACTCATGAGCCCCCTTTACAGATGAAGGAACCAAGGTCCAGACTAAAGAGTACCCAAGAGCTTACAGATTAGAATCTCCATCTATCTGCTCTTCCTCTTGGAGAGGAGCCCAAGTTGGTGAAGAGATAAAGAATCATTCCATTCTCTTCCTCCTGGGGGAAAGCGGGGTGGCGGGGGGGATAAATTGGGAGATTGGGATTGACATACATACACTAATATGTATAAAATAGATAACTAATAAAAACAAAACAAAGCAAAAAAGAATCATTCTCTTCCTCCTTCACATCTCCAGAGAGACTTCAGGAGGGCTAGGCTCTGGCGGCAGCCTCGTGAGCTCCTGAGGGTCCCCTGAGAACCCTAGGAAGGTGGCAGAAAGAGGCAAGTTTGCAAAATTTGGAGAGTATGCATTAGACCAAAGCACAGCATAGAACTATTTACTGATGTGGTCATAAGTCCCTCCACCCCATCTCTCAATTCTCTCTTTCTCTTTCTGTCTGTCTGTCTGTCTGTCTCTCTCTCTCTCTCTCTCTCTCACACACACAGAGTTAATTCGTTGTTAGAAAGTCTGCACTAATAACAACAGATATATTCATTGAGGCCGAATCATTCATGAGAATCATCAACACCTTCCCAGGTACAGGACAAACTCAATTCCACAACTGAACAGGCATGAGAATTCCAGAAGACTGGCTAGATCTTTCTTGAAAGTCCATTTAGCCTCTGCTGGGATTACCCAGCCCTACTCGGAAAAGGGTGGCTCAAGTGTAAGCTGCTACTGGCTACCCGTTCAGAAAGCAAGTCCTTTCATGAGGCTCAGCTGTTCCTCAGGCATCCAGTAAAGCTGGTCATGCAAAGGCAGAGAATGTGACAACTGTTGGAAACCTTCAGCGGCCTCCGATGGGAGCAACCGAACGTTCTCCGGAGCAACCACTTCATGGACAGTTAAAGCAGCCTATTATTCAGTTTATATAAAACACCCACCAGCTACATGGCACCAAGAACTGAATATCTCCATTCTTGTCAAGTTCATGACATACTGGCCACACTGCTGGGCCACTAACTCTAGAAACCGTGAACAACCTCACTAACCATCAAAATACACATACTCAGAGGGAAAGGGAAAGAAAAAAAAAAAGCCTTCCTGAGTTCTGAGGACCAAGTTCAAAGATTGCCCAATAGGCAAAAAAGCCATAGCATTCAACAGTGCCAACAAACGTCTCTCTTGCTTCAGCTGTAAAGTCTCCAAGACATTTTAAGATTTGAAGACTTTGATAAAGAGGATCTCAGAGCCACAGAGACCACATCAAACGCTTCTTTAAAAAAGAAGAATCTGTATGCATTTCCCAGTGAAGGATCCGTCCAAAGGGTTTTAAAAACACTTTAATATACTTTGCTTCCAAAACATTACACACCATTTCTCCAACAAATTTATATGTGTTTCCAGGGAACTCCTGGACCAAAAAGAAAAAAAAAAGTACTCAGGTAAAAGAATGTCTGGCAGTTCTTTTATGCCAATATGTTAAGAGAGCTTCTCTTTTAATTGCTATTATTTCATATAGCAGCAGTAATCATTCCCTCATCTGAAAAGGAAATATATAATCCAGCTGTGGTGGCTCCAGTAAAAATACCACATCTGTGGATCATTGGCAGCACTGTGGCAGGATTGCTCAAATTTAGGCAGCTTTCGAGCTCTTTTATACCCAAGATGCACATGGGTACACTTTTCTGAGAGTGCACATAAACTTTGCCAAAACTGGTTGCTCCTTTGTATGCTGAAAATAGGTTTTCAGATGATCCACACCTAGAAGAAGGAGGCTCTCCTGGAATATTATTCCCAGGACCCAGTTGTTCTAAGAAGTCCCCAGACCACCCCCCTCCCACCCCAGGGTGGTGGATTGCGCCAGTGCCCTTGTCAATATCAAACAGAACAGGGAAAATGAACACTCCCGCTTTCAGGGAGGAGGTTCTACCGCGTGGCTGGCAGTGGAGCTGATTGCTGGTTTTCCACTTAGCACACCAACAGCTTCCGCAGAGTGGATGGCAGCCACCGTTCTGGTGACCGTTCCCGCCATTCTCCAGTGTCTGAAGTCAGAATATTACTGAGCACTGGGTGGTAATATTCCAGGAATCGACCCCCCCGCCTCCACCCCTCATGCTCCTGTTTAGTCTTTCCCCAAAGCCCAGTAGCAAGCATCTTATTTCTAAGCCAATCTTCCACATTCAAATCCCCAGCCCAAAGCGCGCCCTGGGGCTTTCCATCTACAGACCATAAAGGAAAAAGCAGCGTAGCTGAGCCTTGACAGACTTTTATCCCCAAAACACATGTCCTGCGGCTACTGTGCTGGAATGTCGACGGCCCCCAAGCACTCGGGGTCCTCTTCCATCCCAGACAATAGAGCAAGAAAATAAAATGAAAGTGGACTTACTGCTATGGCTTGCAGCCTTTCCTTGTGCAATTCCGCCTCTGCCATCCTGGAGAAGGGCACACAGGGAGGGAAGGAAGAAAGAAAAACAAAACACACGCTGTAGTCACCCAAGGAAATTGATGGACACCCCGGGGGGACTTTGCTAGAAACCCAGGGAGAGCCGAGGGGCGTCCGGGGATCCGCTTCGGAGGTGGCGGGCAGAACTGTGTGCGCGGCTGGCTCGCCCGGCTCAGCCTCTGGCCCCCGCCCGCCCGGCCGCCTGGCTGCGCCCCAGCGCCGCCGCTCCCTGCATCTCCCCGCCGCCGGCCGCGCCAGTCGGGGACGTGGGCCACTGGCAGCAGCCGGGAGGGCGCGCTCGCCCAGCGCTCGTCCTCCGCCCTGACGTCTCCGCGCCTCGCTCCGCCCCTGGGGTGTGGGGGACCCGCGGCCGCAGCCCCGGGCTGCTCTAAGCGGGCGGGAGACACCGGGGCTGCAGCCGCGGAGAGTGGGGAGGCCCCCAAGGCGCGGCCGGGCAGCGCGCGAGCGGGCTGGCACCCGGGGCGCACCAGGAGCCGCTAGGGCGCATGGTTGGTGCGCCCAGGTGGACACGTGCTCACTGGGAATGTGCAGACGCCAGCCCAGGGGCCTCTGGCAGAAAGCGGGGCCCCAGCACGTCCTGCCTTCTAGTTCGTGCCAAACGCTTCGACTCCACATGGGGACATTTCCAACTGCCTCACCCACATGCCTTAAATGGCAGGATCCTCAGCGGTCAAGTTGGCCAAGGGCAGGGTGTATGTAGCTCAACACAGGCCATCCCTCTGTGAGGCCAAATGTGGGTTAGAAAGACAACCGAGAGTTTGTAGTTATAGGTGCTCGGCTAGGCTGGGCTTGATCACTTATTAGCTGTGAAGCCTTGGGCAAGTCACTTAACCACTCTGAACCTCAGTTTCCTCATCTGAAAAATGGAGTGTCAGTGCTGAATGAGATAAAGTATGCGTATAAAGGTGCTTTGTAAAGGGCAATCTGTTCTGAACATTATCCTGTGACGTTCTGGGCTGAAACTCTGAGAATCTTTACTTCCGTACTCAGTCTCTGAAAGGAAAAGTAGGATCTGGTCACCAAAACACTTCACCTCTTCTTTACTGAAACAGGCGGCAGTTCTAAAGTGCATCTTTTATGCCAGGCCCTGGGCTGGAAATGAGAGATAGATAAGATCCAGTCCAAAAGGAAACAAAAAGCTAAAAACAAAATACGTCTTCACCTCCAGGAGGAGGCTGCTAGAATTCCCAACATTCATAAGCAAACTTTCCTCTATAAAATGAAATAAACATGGGGGAAAAAACCAATGTGACCTCTTTAGATCCTTGATGACTCTATAAATGCAAGACTTAAGAAGGCATTTTGAAAAGTAGGCACATCAAATTTCTCCAAATCACCTCTTTCCTGGGCAAATTCTTGCAATTTCTTCTAAATCACCTTTTCAACATTCAGAGAGGTTTCACCTGTCACTTGAAGAGCAATTACTACTCTGCCCAAAGACTGAAGCAGTCACCAAAACAGTTTCACTGATTGATGGTCTTCTCTTTCTTTTCATAACAGGCGTAGGTGGAGCTGTTTGTGTCATAAATTCAAGCCAACACCAGATTTGACATCCCCCTCCAGTATATCCAGAACTTCTGCTTTCTGGCTAAGACCCATCACTCTCTTCAAATGCTTCATTTTCTCTTCACTTCCAGTGCCAGTTCCAGAGGACAAGTTTTTTGAGGGGTGTTAGCTCAGAAATAAACAAAGCTTTTAGTACTTCGGCAGAGTGACTGCGTACCCAACAAGAGTAGAGAATACAAGATGAGCGAAGTGAGACCAGAGAGGTGGAAGGACTCGGCCAGAGTCATGGAGCTAGGACTTCAACTTAGATCAGACCCTCCAGAGCTCATGTTTATAACCACCAGGCACCAGGCTCAGCCAGTAATATGAAGGTGGGGCAGCCCCCGGTGATGAATAAGTGGTCCTTTCCCCTCCAGTTACACAGATATTAAAAAGGAATTAGAAGAGCACAGCAATGTGAATGCACTTAGTGTCACTGAACTGCATACTTAAAAGTGGTTAAAATGGTAAATTTTATGTTATGTATATTTTATTATGCTAAATTTTTAAAAGGCATGATGGAAGGTGAGATGGAGTGGAAGACAGGCTTAGGCATCTTTTGGAAGTGACCAGTTGGAAAGCTTTGAATCTCAAGATAGAAGAATCAGGATTGGGGACACATACCTGGGTGTCATCTACATTGTGGTCATAGCTAAAGAAAGAATGGCCAGGGTAAGAAAACAGAACAAGAAGAGGAGAAAGCCCAGGAAAGGAGGCTGAGGAAGTTATCATCTGAAGATTAGAAGGAAAAATCAAGAGGGATGTTTCTACAAAAAGCCACAACAGGAGGAAAGGGTTTTTCAACAGTGTCAGGTGGTTTGGGGAGGTCAAGAAAGATGCAGACTAAGAGGCTTGGGCAGCCAGGAAGCCGTGGGTGACATTGAGAGAGCTGTGTGTGTGTGTAGGTGAGCCTGTAAGCAATTACAGAGACTTGAATGAGTGAGAGGTGGGGAAGGAACATCCTTGAGTACAAACCACTCCTTTCAGATATTTTGATGTGAAAGATGAAGGTGGGGGGGGAACAGGAAGGTGGTCTATGGGAAGCAGAGTCAAGTTGAAGGGTTGTTAGATCAGGTAAGACTTGAATGTTTCAGGGCCAAAGGGAATTAGGCACCAGGGAAGTGAGACCAAAGACACAATCCAAAGGGAAGGTAAGTATTAGGTCTCAGATTAGACCAGAGGGCATCCAGATGAGCACTGGTGGCCAAGTTAGGCTTGGAAAGATGGGGAAATGAAGTAGGACAGAAGATGGAATGGGTAAAGATGAAGTCATTTTATTTGAAAGAGAGAGAAGTTGAGGGAGCGTATGTAGGGAACCTAGTTTTCCCAGCTGACGGAAGGGCCATTGGTTGAGACTGATGGGGTGTGGGAGGGGACTTCAGAAAAACAGAAATGGCTTGTAAAGAAACTGTGAGAAATGGGAATAATTAAGACACGTTTCCCAGTCAGTAGTATGCATCAGAATCTCCTGGGTCACATTTCTCTGAATACATGTACAAAATTAAATATCTATGGGGTGAGGTAAGAGTTAGGGATGGATTTAGAACCATCGTACTAACTGGGCTTACTAGGACTAGACAGAAGACTTATGACCAATTTACTTCCTCGGTGGCTTTTAACCGCCTGAGACCCATGATATACAGGGCTCCTGTTTACTCCGTGTTGAGGATTGCCAAAGCAGGGATGGCCAAAAGTCAAAGGAGAGAAGAAATTCAGAATGCTGGACCCTAGGGATTTGTCCAGGGGGAAATGTAGCAGAATCTTCCACATTTTTTTTCTGGCTGCCCCATTTGTGCAGCCCTTTCCATCTTTGGGGAATTCCCATATTACGAGCCATTGTGAGATTCAGAGCTACTTCCCATCATGCAAGCCGGGAAATGCCAGCATTTGTTTCCCAGGTCCTCAGAAGCTATGACATGGCATGCAATTTGGGCTTAGTTAGCCATGTGCACTGGCCAAGGACCTTGAAGACACAGCATTAGAGAACTCTTTCAGGCTGGCTGCTCATCTTTGGTCCTGCCCATTGCTCAGGCCTCCTTCTCTAGCCTTCCCAGCTATTCTGCCAGCTACGTAATACACTTTCGATTCATGCCTTCTCTGCTCCTAGCAACTAGAATCAGTTTCTGCTGCTTGTGACTAAGAACCCTAAGTGAAACAGGAAGGCACGTGAAGAGCAGAGAGAAAACATTTTCTCCTCTTCCAATACTTCTCCCCTCAAAGCTCTAAATTTTAGCATTTTGAAATCATCTAACCCATTAAAAACGCAGACACTTATAACCCAAATTATGCCATTTCTTTCATAAACTTTTATTGTATAGCTATTCTATACTAGACTTTATTTAGGCTATGGCTTGGTATTACAAAGAATTCATAGTCTAGTGTTAATATTGGTGACTTTTTGCCCTCCACACATTTGAAATCTCAAAAGATCTAGTACAATGGGTGCATAATGTGTGTAACAAATCACTAGTTCTTGCTGGGACAGTAAACCGTGTTGCATAAGCACTACCCGTATTGTCTAATGGTTTTTCTGATAGATGCTGTATTGCACAGCATTATATCGAGAGAATACAGAATGCTAGATTTGCAAAATAGATGTTTTGGTAATAAAAACTGCAGAATCTATTTTAGGGTGTGAGTCCTTTGAGAACCACAGATGATCACAGCCTACTCCCCTGTGGGGAAAAACGGGAGCTCTGTAAACTGAGAGGGAAATGACTTGCCAAGACCCATTGAGTGAGTAAAAGTTAAAGTCTTGCTGAACAGAACCTAAGTTTGTGTGAAACTTCAGAGTAACCTGAAGCTTTCCATTAACAAGAGTAATTTTAAAAGGATGCCAGGTCCTCCAAAATGTTTGTATTTGTATCAGCTCTCTTTTGCCTAGGATCTTTTAGAATACATGGTCATTGAAAACATATGTGATCGCTGCACAGGATCAAAAGGAGGGGAACAGTGCTTGGAGCCCTTCTGGCTCCTGTGGTTGTGAATAATTTGGGAAAGTTGATGGGATTTCAAGTATGTGATGTTTTTCTCAATGGGATTCATATGATAGATCCATACAGAGAGTCCCCATGGTGCAAGAGAGTGAAAGAAGTTAGAAAACAGGGCGCCAGTGTGGGAAATAAACTAGGCTGGATGTCACTTAAGGTATAGTTTGACTAAGCTCTCTACACAGAAGATTCAAAAAGAGCAACTAGAAATCCATCTAAAAATGAATGGTAGAATTTCTATCTGATGGCCTCATTTTCTCTTGGCTAGCCTTGGCAATGTCAGTTGATCAACACTGTGAATTGCTGGAAGAAACCAGGGGCTATAAGGAGAGCATACAGGAATTGGATCTGGATGGTTAGGGGTCATTCTACATTCACCTTGCTGGGATATTCAGATGTTGATAAAAATTTTGAAAAGTGGGACTAGGAGGTGGGAGGTGGGCATGACACAGAGAAAAGGCATGAGCTGTAAAGACAAGTTAGAATCCCAGCCCTCAGACTCACCAACTGCACAAACTTGAATTCCTTTAACTCAATTTCCTCATCCTTAATGGGGGATAACAACTCTAACCTCATAAGGATATTGCAAGAAATCAAGATAACAGATGGAAAATGCTTGAGAGTGACCATAGTAGGTGCTCCAAAAATGGCAGGTCCTAATTATACAACCCAACTACTTCTTCATTAAAACTGTCATAGACCAAATCAAGTGAGTGACTTGATTGTATCTACCCTTTTATGTACGCTTTTTTTTTTTTGCAATGCAGGCTTTTTCTTTTAAGAAAAGGAGTGAACTGTCAATATTTAAGTTTTCCACATCAGTAGATACTTCTCTTTTTTCATCTTTTGAAAGGGAGGATTCTGCCCTCTGTCATTTATTGTTTAGAAATTTCATTACCAGACTCCCCCTTTAATGATTCATAGACACCTACAGCCTTATCTTTTGGAGTAAGTCAATTTAATGATTATAAATAAGAAGGAATGAGAAGGGAATGCTTAAGAGGACATAGATTAAGTCCTAGGAAAACATGGAAAGAAAAGCTTAATTGTGGAGTGTTTTGGAAGAGAGCTACATGCCCATATATTAAAGGTGCTCCTTGGTGGAGTTGATTCAAGGTTTGGGTGTGAATTAGCTACAAAGTGGAAAAGTCTTTGGGAAGGCCAGTCTGGTTATCTGATGTTGGTAGACACAATCAGGTCACTGGCTTCCCAGAGAGCTTAGGGGCCAGTCTAGTTTGCCTTAGTACAATGACCATGAAGTGCCCGGTCAGCTTGGAATCCCTTTTTGCAGTGGGGCCATCAACACTTTCATTGTTAGTCATGATTCAATCATGCCGTACACATCCTGCAAGTCAGCACTGCTAACAAGAGAGAGATTTCCTGTGGGTTTGGCAGTGCAGGGACAGTAGACTATCAGTTAAATCCTGTGTGCCCTCCTGGTTGGGGAATGAATAATGAAACTGGAAAAGCCTAGCTTCAGCTCCTACCACCTATGGATGCTGAGCCCTTCTGATGCCCTTTGGAGTGTTCAGGGTTTCAATCCTGCATGCCCACCCATTGCCCACCCTCCATACACTCATACACTGGCAAAATGGATCCAACTTGTGTTTGGCCCCTTGAAGCCGGTCTCACTGAGAGGTAATAGCCAGTCAGTCTCAAAAATTGCTCCTTACTAAGAGCAGTAAGGAGGTTCCTTAAAAAACTAAAAATAGAGTTACCATATGATCCAGCAATCCCACTCCTGGGCATATACCCAGAAAAGATGAAAACTTTAATTAGAAAAGATACATGTACCCTAATGTTCACAGCAAAACAATTTACCCAAGACTTGGAAGCAACGGAAGTATCCATCAACAGATGAATGGATAAAAAAGATATGGTGTACATATACAATGGACTATTACTCAGCCATAAAAAAGAATGAAATAATGCCATTTGCAGCAACACGGATGGACCGAGAGATTATCATACTAAGTGAGTAAGTCAGACAGATCTATAACATATGCTATCAGTTATGTGTGCATTCTAAAAAAAAAGATACAATGAACTTACAAAATAGAAACAGGCTCACAGACATAGAAAACAAATTTATGGTTACCAAAGGGGAAAGGGGGGAAGGAGGATAAATTAGGAGTTTGGGATTAACAGATACACACTACTATATATAAAGTAGATAAACGACAAGGACCTACTGTATAGCATAGGGAACTGTGCTCAATATCTTGTAGTAACCTATAGTGGAAAAGAATCTGAAAAAGAATAAATATATCTGAATCGCTTTGCTGTACCCCTGAAACACAACATTGTATATGAACTATACTTCAGTAAAAAAAAAAGAACGGGATGTACAGGTTATCACTTCTGTTTGAACCCATAAATCTACTCTCATTCTCCAATGGAATATTACTCAGCCATAAAGAGGAACAAAGCTCTGACATCTGCTAAAACGTGGATGAACCCTGAGGACATGATGCCTATTGAGAGAAAACAGTCACAAATCATTTTCTTGATTCCATTTATATGAAATGTCCACGGAGGGCAAATCCATGGACACAGAAGTAATCTGGTATTCTCAGGGGAAGAGGAGGGGACATGGAGAGTGACTGATTAGTGGGACGGGGTCTCCTTTGGGGTGATAAGGATGTGCTGGAACCAGATAGAGGTGGTGCTTGCGCAACATTGTGAATGTGATAATGCCACCGAATTGCTCCCTTCAAAGCAAAACAATATTTAACAATAAAAAACCTACACCAAAAAAAAAATCTCCTTACCAATTGTAACCCTCCCAGCTGGGGCCTCATGGACAGACAGCCTTTGCTCAAAGCAGCTCAAGATACAGTGGAAAGAGCACCAGCCAAAATCTCAACCCTAGGTCCTAAGCCTAACTCTGCCAACTTACTGTGTGACCTCAGATAAGCAACTTAACTGCTCTGAGCTGAGGTTTGCTATTTGTTAACTGGGCACAGAGATAGCTAACTACCCCACAAGGTTCTTGTAAGGGTGAAAGGAACTCATGAGGGAGAAGGTGTTTTGAGAACTAACTATAAATGCGCTCAGAGTGGGAAGGACCACAGCGAAAGGGATGCCTTCAAGGACTGGGCAGTGGGGTGGAGGCAGGGGCTGGGGTGAGGTGATGTTTGTAAGACTGAGAAACATTCTGTAGCAGCCACAGCCTTGGCCTACCAGGAGAAAAGACTCAGCTAGCACATAAGACAAAAGAGGCTTCCAGATGTCTGATGGGTTTCTAAGACAATCAAACGAATAAATGAAAATGCCCAACGCCACCTAGGGCTCTCTTTGCCTCCTCAATGTTCCACAGTTACTCAAGTGATTTCTGCTTTATCCAGTCAAACAGTTGCACTTCCTGATCTACAGATTTAATTAGCTTCGCTAAATGCAGGATAGGGTGTGGGGTCCAAGGATGCAGTGGAAGCAGCAGAGAGAAGCAGGAGAGAAGGAAACAGAGAAACTTGGATCTTTTCTGCTATCTGCGTGTGTGTCAAACTTAGACTGGGAAGCTACCTGGTCCATGTTCACATGAATGTGCCCTCTTTTCTACATTCATTCAGAGCTAAGTTTATACCACTAGAGGGAAAGGCGTACATGGGGAGGTGGGGATGGAAAAAGAGTTGATGCAGAGGCATCTGCTTGACTGGGAGCCAGGAGCACTGAGGGGGGTGGGGTGTGGGCAGCCCCTCTGGGAGGCCCCAAGGATGGAGCCTGTGCTGACTTGACAAATGAAGGTGTGCTGTGCTCTGCTGAGGAGGGAGTGAGCACAAACAAGACATTAGATCATGTATTAGAGATACCAGTTCCCTGACTCCCACGAGCCCCCAAGTCTGGCTCAGCCCTTTGGGAAATGGACACTCAGCTGCTCTCCAGGCCTCCACAGTGAGAGCAGTGTCTGTCCCCTGGGGAAAAGCAGCTGGCAGGGCCACTTCTGAGGCACAGTTGAGCTTGCCTTCTGTACTGATGTCACTCCTGTTGTTTTCTCTCCGGGGACAGTTTTCCTGGGGTGGGCGTGGAGGACAGGGTTGCCTTCTAGGATCTGGGTTGGATTAAGTGCTGTGCACCCACATCTGGATGTCAGATTGTTGATGCCTGCGCTGGGACCCAGGTGTCTGCTGTCAGTCCTACATGATGTCCCCTCTTCCCACTCAGTTCCTCTCTTTCCTCCTCTAGTTCCTCACCTTTCACTCTTCCCTAAGTCAAGCCCTTGTGACACCATCTTTTGCAAGTGGACGAGCCATCACAATCGAGATAGCTTTTCCTGTGACCAGAGAGCTCTCTGCTAGAACTGGAGATCTCCCGCTATAGACAGGCAGTCCATTTCCCTCTGGGGCTCGGTCCCCTTGTCAAACGGAACTCCCCTTTGTTGGGATGGGGGAGGGGAGGCCCCTAGGGTTCTGGGATGGTTCACCTTTGTTTCAGGCTCGAAGTCACCATAGCATCTTGCCAGAGCTTTACCCTGTTTTTAGTCTCCAGTCCCCATACTCCTCCCCAGAGAACTTGACACCTTCTTCATCTGTTTGTCCCATTCCAAATTTGGTGCTTTCTCATACCACGAGCTATGCCTGGAATGCAGCCTCCCCCTCCCTTTTCTAACTTTCCAAGTCCCCTCTTGTTAACTCTACAGCATTCCAGAAATCCCACCCCCTCAGGGTATGCATGGTGGTCCCTTTGGGAAGGAAAAGTGGTTATCCCTCCCAATTTCTAACATAGTGTGTGACTTACAAATTATTTTTTTAACTTGTCACTCTCTCAGTTAACTCAAAAATCATAAAGTCAGAGCCCTGAAGGAGATCTCAGATACATCAGCATCCCACAAACCACCATGATGGTTGTTTGCATGTAACAAAGCTACTTAGGTTGGCAGGAAGCATGGATTGGACAAACTGGACCTTAAATCTCAATTCTACCACTTAATGACCTTAAGAAATTTACTTCTCTGAGCTTAAGCTACTCTGTCTGTAAAATGGGAAAGATGTCAGTATCCATTTTACAAGATTATTGTGACAATCAAGTGATATAATATATTCATCATGTATGTAACTCCTGACATACTGAAGGTGGTCAATGAATACTCTTTTATAATCATGACCATAACCTCATTTATTCATCAATATCTGTATCATTCTGGATGTGTTTCTGCCTAGACGTGCCTGTGTCCGAGTGAAGGCTCCTGAGTCACTTGTTAGCCCATCACTGGGTGCTATGGACTGCATGTTTGTGCCCCCTCCCATTCAAACGTGGAAACCCACATCTCCAGTGTGATGGAGATGGGGCCTTAGAAGGCAATTAGGTCATGAGAATGGAGCCCTCATGATGGGATTAAAGAAGAGGCAGTAGAGGGCTTCCCTGGTGGCACAGTGGTTGAGAATCTGCCTGCCAATGCAGGGGACACGGGTTCGAGCCCCGGTCTGGGAAGAGCCCACATGCCGCAGAGCAACTAGTCCCGTGAGCCACAATTACTGAGCCTGCGCGTCTGGAGCCTGTGCTCCGCAACAAGAGAGGCCGCAATAGTGAGAGGCCCACGCACCGCGATGAGGAGTGGCCCCCACTTGACGCAACTAGAGAAAGCCCTCACACAGAAACAAAGAGCCAATGCAGCCATAAATAAATAAAGAAAAAAAATTTTTTTAAAGGCAAAATTCCTTTAAAAAAAAAAAAAAAAAGAGGCAGTAGAGAGCTTGCTTTTCTCTCTCCTTCCTCCATATGAGGACATAGCAAGCAGACAGCCATCTGCAAACCAGGAAGAGGGCCCTCACTAGCAGCCCAATCTGTCGATACCCTGATCTTGGACTTCCAGCCTCCAGATCTGTAAGAAAAAGTGTTGTTTAAGCTGCCCAATTTATGGTAATTTGTTACAGCAGCCCAAGCTAAGACCCCAGGTGTGCCAGATACGGTCCTCAGACTAGGCCAGCACTTACTCGTGAATACTCCTGACTCTCGCTTCTTGCCTCTAGAGTTTGCTCTCCAAGGTCTTCTGATGCTGTGCAAACCTTTTTATAACATCTTGCCTTTGCCAAATTCTTATCACGAGAGACTGAAGGAGACAAAAGTGCAAAGTGTTCTATGGGGTGATTTATGCTACCATCTAGAACAGTGATCTAAGCTTTGCAGGAGGGCAGATCACAGAGTCTTTTTGAGAATCTGGTAAAAACTATGGACTTAAGGGCAATGCACATGCCTACAACATTTTGTATACAATTTCTCAGCTTTCTGGAACCCCCTGAATTCTTCCATGGACACTCTTAGAAGACCCACGGACCTCTGTTTAAAAAAAAAAAAATCTTCTCTGGAACCCAGAATACCAGAGGAGTTGAGAGAGACAGGAGAGAGTTGATTTATGAGCCGGGAAGCTCAACCTGGTTATTAATGCAAGAGACCGTCAGTCTGGGTCTTTCCTGCTCAGCCCTGTCACCTCCTGCCCCCACCAGGGACCTTGCCAATGGCTGCCCAGGCTGCCCCCTCTTCACACTGACAGCTGCCCTACCTTAGTTCTCTTTCATAGTTTCTGGCAGAGAACAGGCACAGGCACCAATGAACCCCCTTCCTGGGCATGAGCTACCTCTACAGTGTTTCTCCCAACCCAAAGCTTCCTCAGACCAATGCCTATCCAGCAGTTAGTCCTTCTAGAGTGGCCCTCACTGGTCTCCCCCAGAAGGGACCTGTCTTGCACCTGTATACAGTAAGGATCTTATCAATCCATTCTTGCTTCCCAGGATTAGGCTGAAACTGTTTTCTATTCTAGGTGGAAACAAACAAACAAAAAAACCAGATATCAGAAACCGGAGTTTGAACAGAATAATAAAATGGCTTGTCCATATCACCCTCAAACCGTGTTAGGCTCTATCCCATCAGGCATCTTATGAGTAGCCTCCAATATTCAAAATCCACTTTCCAAAAGCCTGCCCCGCATTCCTGCCTCTACCACTGCCGGCTGAAGTCATTTGACTTCCATTTTGGAACTTCCAGTGAGAATCCAAGCTTGATCCCAAACCACTGGCCTCTCCAGCTTCCAAGGAAAACAGACCGTTGCTGAATTATAAAGACTCTGTTAGGTTGCTGGGAGCCAAAACAAATGGAGCTGGCTTTTCCTTAATAAGGGGGAAGCAGCCTTTCCAAGGTGGTGACCTAATGAGGCAACTGACAAATAGGTGTCAGGTTTCAAACCCCCACCCCCATGGAAAGCCAGGCAAAGGATAATGTCTTTCAGGATGAACTTGGACTTCGGAGCCGCCTGGAGATTTCACACTTAACCCTCTGAGTAAATGAAGTCCTAAGTTTGATAATCCTAGTATTTAGAAAACATTGTAACAGCCCTAGTCCATAGGGAAAACATTTATTTGGTAAGAATATGACCACTGGTGGAAAAAAATGGGCAAAGATAATCTTTTGCCGTTTTACTTTCATAGGAGTACAAACTAGTATTTTCCCAAGTTATAATAAAGCAGAAACAAATTGAGTTAAGAAAAAGCTGAAAGTTTCCAAGTTTCTTTCTCAATTAAATAAAGGTCTGAAGAGTATTGGAGAGAACAGTTTGAATTTGAGTGTAAAAGTTTTTTGTGTTTTTATCTTTAATAAACACTGATGTTTTGCTTACTCTGTCCCTGGATCCCTTCTAAGTGCTTTGCAAACATTAACAGATGTAATCCTCACAACAGCCCTATGAGGGCAGCATTATTATTATACCCATTTCACAGATGAGGACACGGAGACACAGAGAGCTTCCAGTCACACAGCTCTAAGTGGCAGATGTAATAATATCAGGTAACCTGCTCATGCTGTTGGAAGCCTGTATCTGTGTGGGACTATTTAAATGTTGGGAGGATTTATCTGCATAAATAAAATGCATTTGAAAGAGGTGAAAGTGATTTCTTTTCTTTTGAGGTACTTGGAATATTATCCTGTCTGAGAGTTAAGACCTCAAATAACAACGATAAAAGGGCCAGAGAGCTAAGCCAACTTCTTCCATCATTCCTTTCTTTCTTTCTCTCCCTCCCTTCATCCCTTGTTTCCTTCCATCCTCCCTCCCTCCCTTCCCTTCCTTTCTTCCTTCCTTCCTTCCCTGCATACATATTGTGCACACACTTCACACCAAGCATCATCCCAAGTGCTGGGGATCAGCAGAGAACAGGACAAAGAAGCTGCCTTTTTGCATTTCCATTCCAGGGAAGGGAGAGGGACATTAAAAGCAGGAAAATCTACAATCTAACTTCAGAAATGTTCTGAAGAAAAGCACCCTAAGGGGAGAGAGCGGCGTGGGGATGAAGGAGTGACACTCCATCAGAGAGACCTGAATACAGAGCGAGTGACAGAGCTATGCAGATATTGAGGGAATTGTGTCTGGGGCCGAGGGAGCAGCACACAGGAAGCTCTGCACCGTGAGTGTGCTCAGCATCCACTGGAGTAGCAGCCAGGAGACCAGTGTGATGGTGGCAGAGGGGGCAAGGGGTTGAGTAGTGGGAAAAGAGGCCAAAGAGTGGCCCGGTCAGATCATGGCCTTGGGAGGGTTTGGACAAGCTGTGAAGGGATGTATTTACACCTTCAAAAAATCACTCTGATTGTCCAGATGAGGCAGGGAAGATGTGAGCAGGAGATCAGATGGAGGACCATGCAGGATTCATGTGAGAGAACGATGGAATGGTGTGATCACGGTAGACAGAATAATGGTCTCAAAGATGTCCACGCCCTGATCCCTGGAGCCTATGAATGTGTTACCTTACATGGCCAAAGGGACTTTGGCAGAGTGGGCATAGGTGGGTACTGATGGAACCAGTGCCTGGCCAGATCCAGGAAACCTTCACTCCAGGGCTGGGGGAGAGGAGTGGCAGGGGACAAGAATCCAGTATCAGCTAAAGAGAGGGGACACGGACCCCTTGGGTTCAACCCCCAGCTCTAGTGCTTACAAGGTAGAGTGTAAACTTGGGGAAATCACATCATTTCTCTTAGATCAACTCCCTCGATCAGAAAATGAAATTAATAGTGCCTGACCCATATGGGTGTTTTGAGGGCAAAAGGAGACAATCCATGTCGAGCCCTGTGCCTGGCAGGTAAGAAGTGCTCTCATAAATGCTGAGTGGCAGCTTTCCTACAAAAGGTGTTGAGTGCCATGGTTAAGAGCATTGGTGCCAGGATGCTCTGGGTTCAAAGACCAGCTCCATATTTATTAGACAGGGGACCCTCGGTGAGGTACTTAACTTGCGTCAATTTCGTCTTAGGTAAACCCGGTTAATAATATCTACCTTACGGGGTACATGGGGAGGTTTGCATTGGTTTTTATTATTCTGGTAATGAAGATGATAAATAATGCATGTCTTGTAAAAATGTAATTAGTGTTGACTCCAGGTCTTAGTAATCATAAAATATGAAATGAAAACCTAAAGGATAGTTTTGTCATATAAAATTAAGAGTCTTTGTAATCAGATATTTAAATGACTCATAGTTTTGCCTAATCAACATGCAGTGAAAGGACGATGTAACGTTATCTACATGCACGGTAAATGAAGACGCTCTCAGCTTTGCCTTCATCAGCGTGATTTCACGATGCTGTGCGTCCCACCTCGAACACTCAGGCAGCAAGGGCCTCTGCCTACAACTTAAACCATGGAGAGGGCTGCTTTGAGGAAATCACAATGAGTTTGCAAGAAGGCGCAGATGCAGCCTTGGAGAACTAACATACTCTGCCTGTTAGCTGGCTCGGATTTTAACCTCCCACCCCCTCCCTCACCTGGTTTGACTGTAGGCCTCTGAGTCATTACACCTGGGCCAGGGACTGAGCGCCAGGGACTTTGGCATTTACCGATGACTGGAAAACCCCTCAAGACGTCTGTGCCAAAAACAGAGGCCACAATAGTATCCCCACTCGGCGGGGTAATTGACTCAGCAGTTTAGACACATACAGATGGCCCTTCCGTGGGCAAAATGATGACCCTGAACTCCATAATCTGAAGAGCTAAGTGCTAAATGTGCAGCATTTCCTTAAATGCCTCTGAAAGGACTCCTGGGACTGTAATGAATGTTCATTTGACACATCTTATCAAGGAAATCAGAGAGAGCCATCCTGCCTCTCCTCCCAGGGTTTGGCTGAGTTAGGGAGGGATGGGGGAGCTTCCGGGAAGAGTGTGGCACTAGGATGTGGCAGACCTGGGCATAACCAAGAACCACACGGCCTCCGTCATAACCGGTCCCTGTGCTGACACCAAACCGCCGACCAAGCTGCGGGTCTCGTCTGCTTGGCCTCAGGTTGTACTCCAAATCCTCGCTACTCCTTGTGTGGTCTGTGGACAGCAACATCCATATCAAGGTTGAAATGCAGCTTTTCGCTGGCCTGAAACCTACTGAATCAAAATCTGCATTTTTATAAGATCCCCTGGTGATCTGTGGGCAGATTCAAGTTTGAGAAGCACCGATCGATCTAGGGCCTGCTGGGTCTCAACTGTGACAGCACATTAGACCCAGGTTGCTTTAAAGTAACACCCATCCCTGGGGACCCACTCCAACTACATTAGGGTCTGTTTTCAAGTTTTATTATGCAGCTGGGATTAAGAGCCACTGATCTAGAGTATCACTGATGATGATGATAGCAAAGATTGCAGGTAAACTTATTGAGAACTTACATAGGTCAAACTCTTGTTATCACTATATTAACTCATCACAGTCCTACAAAGAGGTACTATTTTCTCCACTTCAGAGATGAAGAATTAAGAAACCATCTAAGGTCACAGAGGGGAGATGGGGCAGAGACGAAATTTGTACTTTTTTTTTTTTTTTTTTTTTTTGCATTTGACTGCACAGCATTTTCTGAATTACCTACTATTTTTATTTACTTTAAGATGTTGGGGGTAGGAGTTTATTAATTAATTTATTTATTTTTGCTGTGTTGGGTCTTTGTTTCTGTGCGTGGACTTTCTCTAGTCGTGGCAAGCGGGGGCCACTCTTCATCGCTGTGCGCAGGCCTCTCACTATCGCGGCCTCTCTTGTGGAGGAGCACAGGCTCCAGACGCGCAGGCTCAGTAGTTGTGGCTCATGGGCCTAGCTGCTCCGCGGCATGTGGGATCCTCCCAGACCAGGGCTTGAACCCGTGTCCCCTGCATTAGCAGGCAGATTCTCAACCACTGCGCCACCAGGGAAGCCCGAAATTTGTACTTTTAACTTCTCCGCAAATCACTGAGCCTGCCCCAGACTGACTTTATCAGAATCTCTGGGGGTGGGGACCTACGGACCCACATTCTAAACTTATGTACCAGGTGAATCTTTTTCATACTAAAGTGTAATATGTGAGAACCCCATTTTATTTGCTCCCGAAGGGGCTTCTTTAATTTAGGACTTTGGAAATTGAGAAGAATCAGAGTACTCTGGGGGAGGTGGGATGAATTTGCTCAGCAAATTTGGGTCTCATGTACTGGTATGTTTATCCACAAAGCTGTTCATAATTTACACTACACAGATACAAGTAGTGTAGTGAGTAGTCACACTCACGCCTCTAAAAACTGGTCAGATCTTCTAACCACAGATGGTGCCAGGTTTAGTCCAAGTTTCACCCTGTGGTTCTACATGATCCCTGACTCAGAGTTTTCCTTTTCCCAGTTGTTAGCCATCCATCCATCCATCAATCCATCCATCCTCCCAGTGATTCATCCACCCGTTCATTCATCTATCTATACATCCAACCATCTACCCATTCATTCATCTGTTTATATATCCAACTGTCCATCCATCCATCCATCCATCCATTATTCAACACCTTCCTTTACTGTCCTGGCATTGGGGTACAGAGTTGAGTAAGGCACAACCCTCAAGGAGCAACAGAAACATTAACACACTTTTACAAAACAATAAAGTTTGGTGACAGGGACAAATGCAAGATGCACTGGGGGTAAAGCGGAGGAAGCCAATTCCGGGTGTCTGGGGATGCTGCCAGAGGAGGGTCCAGGAAGGCTTCCCAGAGGAGAGAAAATGAAAAGTGAATTTCAAAGGATGCATAGGCCCTCAGTAGGGAAGAGGATGGTCCATAGGGAGAGGGGAGAGGCTGTGCAAGGGCCAGGAGGCACAAGAGAGTGCCGTGTGTTTGGGGCGCTAGAAGCCACCCCATTTTGAAAAGGGATGTGCAAGATGGAGGAATGTGAGAGATGGCACTGCTGAGATGAGGCAGGAACCAGGTCACAGCTCTGCTCAGCACATCACATGTCCTCCTGCGGGTGAGGGGAGCCACTGAAGGGGGAAGCAGGGAAGTCACTTTGGAAAGATCACTGGGGCTCCTTATTGAGAACAGATTGTTGAGTAAGGGAGTCTCCCTGGAGGCACGGAGACTATTTTCAGAGTCTAGAAAAGAGATGAGAAGCTCCTAAATTGAAAATAATGGTTATGAGAACTGTAATGGGTTGAACAGTCCCTGAAAGATACGTCCAAGTTCTAATCCTCAGTACTTGTTTAAGTGACCTTATTTGGAAATAGAGTCTTTGCAGATGCAGTTAACTTAAGGACCTTGCTATGACAGCACCCTGGATTGAGGGTGGCCCCGACCCCAATGACTGGTGTCTTTATAAGAGAAAGGAGAAGGAGATTTGAGACACACAGACCCAGAGGGGAAGGCCATGTGAAGACAGAGGCAGAGACTGGAGTTAGGCAGCCACAAGCCAAGAAACACCAAGGATTCCGTCAGTGACCAGAACCTAGGAGAGAGGCATGGGACAGATTCTCCCTCAGAGCCTCCAGAAGGAACCAACCCTGCTGACACGTTGATTGCAGACTCTGACTTCCAGCACCGTGAGATAATACATTTCTGTTGTTTTAAGCCCTGCCACCCTCCCTCCCCTGCCAGTTTGTGGTAATTCGTTACATTTGCCCTAGGAAACTAATACAGCAACTAACACTGACTACTGACTCTATGCCAGGCACCCCATGAAGTACTGCCTAGGTGCTGGTTCATTTAGCAAACCCCACATTCCATAAGGAAAGTATATTATCATCATTCCCATCTATCAGATGAGAACACTGAGGCAGAGGGAGGTTTAGTCATTTACCCAGGGTTACAAAACCAGTAGGTGGCTGCGCAGGTTTTTCATGCAGACAGTCTGGGAGCAGAGCCTGTGCTTTCAGCTCCCTGGTCTAATGTCAGAGAGATGGAGACGAAGGAGCAGACTGGAGCAGGTGGGGAGAATTACCAGGACCTGGCAATTCACCGGGCATCTGGAGGGTGGCAGGAGGAATCGAACCTCCCAGATTTCACGTGCTGTGGTGCCTCCATCCTCTAGTTTACATCAGCCTCTGTTTTCCAGGCCACACCACCCCCCGGGATGCGCTCACCTGTCCAACTCTCTAGTCCTGCTCTTTGCACCTGGTTCTCAAGGAGTCCTCCTTGGCTCTCCCCATATATGTCCTTAAAATGGCTCTACTCTTGTTGGTTCCCTGGACAGTGGTCTCACTACCTCCTTTTCTCACTTCCGGTTCTGGCTGTTCTTACATCTTTGAGCTCTACCCTGGCACTCAAACTTCTCCTGACCCTAGAATCATCATGTTTATTCTGGTTTCTGCTCTCAGCATCCCTGCCCCTTTCCTCCCACTGTCCCCATCTCCTTGTAAAAAGAGGAGGCAAAGCATCCAGGTGAAGGGCTGGGCGGAAAACCATGTCTTCCAAGGGAAAAGGTTACATACTTCCTCTACGTTGTTTTCCTCTTTCCCTTTAAAAAATTTCCCATTCTCTCAGCCCAAGGCTGAGACCAAAAAAAAAAAGCATGCAAAAATACTTTCTGCTTCTTTATATAACTTAGGTTTTTTTCTGGTCCACAGTGAGCGAAATTACATTAGCCTGGGCTGCCATGATAAAGCAGAGTGTGCTGTGTTATTGCCATACAGATGTGTACATTGCTATTTCAAGAAATTGCCAGCTCCTACAATTCCCTCTGTGGGTCTGGGATGGCAAATCTGCCAGTGAGCATAACTGATTGATTAATTTAAAGGTGGGTATTAGCACCGTTCCACATGTCTAGTTTTAAAATCATCTTTTATTATACTCTAGGATAAAATTTCATTGGAAAGGTCCAGGATATTAAAAAGACAAATATTTTAAATTAAAAAAAATAGAAACTTAGACCTACAACCCAGATGCCACTACACTTCCACTGACCAAAGTTCATTGCCAAAAGTGGAACCATTTCGGAGACAATAATTATGTAAAGGAATAACGAAAAATTCAAAGGCTGAAAAACTTCCCAGAGTTCTCTGAAATAATTTGGAAGCCCCTTTGGGAAGCACACAGGTTTATATGATAGAATACCATGTTTTACATTGTTTATCTTTGTTCTTAGACATCATTTCACAACATCCTACAAAGTGATATTATCATCATCCTGACATTTTCATCTGATTTCAGACATTCAGGTTGTTTTTAGAAAAGCAATCATCTTATCTGGGAAGAAATTTGCCATGTACCGTGTTGGTTTGCCAGCATCTTAAAATACCCTAAGATTAGATTTTCCTTTCATTTCAATACTATTTTATATATAGCCTATTTTGTATTCAAATATATCAAAGATATTAAATATTTATTAAAATTGTTTCTAGGTATTCATATTAAGTTCACTTTACTTAGGGTTGACTTTTACTCCTCATGGTCTAGCTATAGAACATAGTAAGTAATGATTAACTGTCTAGTGCCTCTGGAGTGGTCTTTAATGAACATAAACCTTCATTCAAATGACAGACAATCCAAAAGGGGATAGCTGGAACTTGCTCACACTCACTCAATCCATGTGTTGCGATGACACAAAATCACAGGGATTGAGAGATAACTTGCATTTTCCTTTGAGTAAAAAAAATGGAAACAGGGCCTCCCTGGTGGCGCAGTGGTTGAGAGTCCGCCTGCCGATGCAGGGGACGCGGGTTCGTGCCCCGGTCTGGGAGGATCCCACATGCCGCGGAGCGGCTGGGCCCGTGAGCCATGGCCGCTGGGCCTGCGCGTCCGGAGCCTGTGCTCCGCAATGGGAGAGGCCACAGCAGTGAGAGGCCCACGTACCGCAAAAAGAAAAAAAAAAAAAAAAAAAAATGGAAACCTATTAAAGTAAGAAAAATGTAACCATTGAATGTAACCAGTGAGCTAGTGGGAAGCAAAGTTCAGTGTATTTGCACCGGAAGGATCAGAAAGGTAGATTCCTCTTTCATTGGTTCGTTTAACAATATTTAACGAGCACCTGCTATAAGGTGGGCACAGTGCTAGTTTCTGGGCTTCTAGTGAATGAGTTTCAGGAAGAATGAAGAGAGAAACTCCTTCTGGGGCTTACAGATCTTTTTGTTAATTCTCCCTTATTAGACTTTGGGGAAAAGGGAGCCCAGAGAAAGCCACAAAACAAAGTCTTTCAAATCAGAGCTCAGTTCAATGCCAGTATTCCACTTACTAGGGTTCTGTCTGGGGAAACGCCACTTAATCTGAACCTCAGCGTCCTCATCTGCAGAATGGAAATGATAACAATTTATAAGATTGTCATGTGGATTACACAAAACAGTGGGCACATTGGAAGTGCTCCAAAGTAACATTTTCTAAGCAGTAAAGAATATTATAATAAATACTAACTGTTTGTGTTTCTGTCTCTCCCTTTCTCTTTGCTCCTGCCTTGTGGCCACTGCCTAACCACTGGCATGATTTTGGTGAGCAGGCCTACTTAGCCTAAATTCCACAAAGCAATGAGGAAATTGTTTTCTCTATGTTTAACTGCAAAGTACTGTGGCTTAGAGTAAAAGTAGCCAGACACGAAAAGCTACAGAATGAATGATTCCTTTTATGTGACATTCTGGAAAGGGCAAAACTATAAGGACAGAAACCAGATCAGTGACTGATAGAGGCTGAGGATGGGGAGAGGGAACTGATGACAAAGGGGTCCAAGGGAACAAACAATTTGTGATGATGGAAATGTTCTGTATCTTGGTTTTGCAGGTGATTGCACACCTGTATATATTTGTCAGCACTCACTGAACTGCACCCTTGAAAAGGGTGCATTCTACTGTATGTAATTTATATCTCAATAAACCTGACTTTGAAAAAAAGAAGACTGTGGCTTGGGACCTTCAAGGTTTCCTTTAAGAAAAAAATCTATGATCAGTACAGGAAATGAGCAGTGCTCCTGGGAATACTCTTGTACAAAACTAACTATAATAAAGACAGACACTGATACTCCTCTTAAGAGAGGTACAAAGTTCTCTGGGAATTCAGAGGCAAGAGAAACATCCATCCACAGACACCAAGGCATACTTTATGTAAGAGCTTGCATTTAAACCGGGCCTGAAGCGTGCAATTAATCACTGGGTCGTTTTTTTTTTTTCTTTTCTACCAGCTATGATGAATATCTTAGACTCCAGCCTCTGTTTATAAATTGCTTGCAAATTTTACTATGTTTGATTATTCTTCTAAAAGTTTGTATATTGTAATGTATTCGCCAGAGATTAAATGATTCACATTATCGTGCCCCTTAAAAAACAATCAGAGTTTTGAGGCAATGTTTTCTGAATTTGTGGTCTTTAGGAAATTGTTTTTACATGTCCACTTATAAATGTTCTTCCATTCAATGAAATGAAGAAAAGTAGAATGTCATTAGAGGAGACATCATGACCAGGTGTAAGAGGTTGGAATGGGGTCCAAAAATTTAGATTCTATGACTCACAAGTGACTCTATAAATCAAGAAAAAAAAGATCAATAATCCAAAAGAAAAAAGCGGATGGGGAAAACTATGTAAACAGACAGTTCAGGAGAGGAAACACAGTGGCTCTTAATCATATGAAAAGATGTTCAATTTCAATGTAATTAATAAAATGGTTACTTCTCTTAATATACATGCCTATGAATCACTGAGACAAGATCAACAGTCTGGTAAGAAAAAATGAGCAAAGTAAATGAATAGACAGTTCATAGAACAGATAATACAACTAGCCTTGAAACATATGAAAAGATGCTTAAACTCACTCATACTAAGAGAAAGGCAAATAAAAGCTGCACTATTTTGTACTCATTGGGCAGGTAAAAAAAAAGTTTACCAAGTTTGTTAACACAGTGTTAATGAGGGTGTAGGAAAATCAGCTACTGCTGGGACAAACTTTGTGGAGAAGCACTTGGCAATGTCTATTAAAAATACAAATCACAATGATTTTGACTGAGCAATTCCACTTCCACGAATTGTATCCTATAGATCATCCATGTGCAAAATGATTTGTACCACGTTATTCACTGCAGTTCTGTTTGTAATAGCAAATGAATGCCCCTCATTGGGTTAAACCGGTTTTCATACATCATACCAGAGAACACTACTCCACTGTAGGAGACAGTGAGTAAGCTCTTCATAGGCTGCTGAGAAGCAATCAGATATATTAGAAATCCAGAATCTCAGGCTCTGCTCCAGACCTCCGGAATCAGTATCTTCAGTATAACAAGATCCCCAGATGATTCCCATGCACGGGAAGGTTTCAGAAGCCCTGGTCCAGCTAGTTCCTACTCATGGTCACTTCAGGCTTGACTTCCTTCTGGAAGTCTTCTCTCACTCTACCTTTATTCCACCTAATCTACGTTGACTGCCTTTCCCTGGTCTACCATTATCCCATGTGTTTCTCTCCATATTATTTGCCACATTATAATTTTCTGGGCTCTTCTGTCACTCCCACCAGGAGATGTTCACTGCTGTCTCACAGTCCCTAGCCTAGAGCCTGGTAATATGTAGTAGATGCTAAATAAATATCTTTTTGGATAAATAAATGGATGAACCAGGCCAAATAAAAAAGGGAGTGGGAAAGTTTGCTTAGTGATCTTTTTGCCATTTACCTTTTTCTTAGATGTTTCTCCTTTCTGGAGAAACTGCTGACTGATTAAGAAAGAACAGGGCACCCTTGGGAATAGCTCCTCTCACCTTACTCCCCTAGGCCAATAGCTGCAGGCATTTGAACAAATACATCTTCCAGCTCTTTGCTTGGCCATGGATTCAGCCCAGATTAGAAATAAAAGCTTTAGGTTCAGATGACATTTTCGAAGGGCCAGAAATTCCCTAGAAATCCTAGCTTTTTCTTGCTCTAGGAGATCGGTTTCCTGAATTGACTCAACTTTATTTGGGAGCATTTGCTAACTGTTGCTCAAACTGCTGCAAAATTCCAACCACACAGAGGAAAAGGGCTCTATGAAAAGCCCAAGCACGTGGTGCATCAGAAACGATTTACCATCACGTGTGCATGTGACTTCCAGGAGTGAAATCAAAGGGTTGCTGGCCAAATCACAGCACCACTGGAGTTCCCTCCAGAGGCGGGCGGCACTGATGGCAAAGGAAAGCAAACAAAAGAAACATTCTTTCTACTTGTGAGTGAAACAAAGATCCCACTGAGAAAAGTGAAGTGAGCAGGAGAGCTGTAAAATCAACAGAAATGGGGGCTGTCTGTGGAGGAGGCATCTGGTTTCAATGTAAACATCCTTAAAATGTTTCAAGAATGAATGTACATTTGAATAATTTATTATTAAACTTTTTTTTCCTTACCATGGATATTTAGGGCAGATTCAGCATTGAAGAGATCCTTCCATATGCCCAACTCAACTGGAGTTCCCACTCAGTTTAGACATTTTCTGAGTGGAATATTGAGAGGAAAACATTTGAAAGCAAACTAAACAGAGTTGCCTGTCCAAATCCAGGATTGCCTGGTTGGATGCAGGTATATTTGGAAAGAGCCACGTGAACACAGCACACTAAGTAGATTGTACACTTTGCGCAGGAAACCTGAGGTAGGGTGGAGGCAGGGCTGTAAGAGTCTGCCTGCTCTGGTTTCTGTCTGGAGTTTCTTCATTGGCAAAGAAACTCATCTTGAATTGCACTTGCTCCTTCCTTCTGATCATGAATTGAATACACAAAGTTCTGAAAAATGCTCTAGAAAAGAGGTTGCAAATTAGTGACCGAAACGTGCTTTGTTAGGGCCAGATTATGTCTTTAAAAAGAATGTCTTAAAGTGGTTGCCAACATTTTAAAAATTTCTGCAGGGCAACAATTGGCTGGATCCAAGTAGAATCCATTTGCTAATGACCTTTAGAAGACAGGCATCCCAGTTTGCCCCAACCCATGGTACACACACACACACACACACGCACACGCACACACACACACATCCTAGGGCAGCCCTCAGAATGAGAAGGAAATGAGTTTTTATCTCCACTGGTTGGCCACCTTACTTGGTTACTTGGTATGGCATGATTCTTTTTCATATGATAGCAGAACTTTTTCTTTTTTCTGTTTCTTTTCCTTTTCTTTTTCACTATTTTCTTTACATTATACTACTTCTGTAGAACTCTATAATGTTAAATTTTTGTATTTTTTTCTTTTTTTCCTTCTTTAATGAGAAACCAACATCCCAGTGTCGGGGGCATCTTTGTCAGCTGTCTTTGTCTGAAAGGTAAGGGAAGCGATAGACCTTTCCCTGGCATTTTTTATTTCATGAGGCTCCTTTGGCTTCCTGTCTTTCTGTGCTTAAATATAACCCTGTAGGGGTTTACCTACAATCTTGACTTCTGGCTTTTTCTTGATAAGTCAGGAGGTCTGGCATATTGGCCACACAAATCACTGCTCCTGCACTCAGGCAGGTTGAAGGAGCAATTTTGTCCCATTGGAGCAATAGAGCTGTCAGTGATGTCTACCAGCCTGGAGCTGTTTAGGCTCTAAATGGCAAAGGATAGCCAGGAATTAAAGTCATGGATTCCAACGTAGGTACCGCTGACTTTAGCCAAGGTGTCCAAGCATACAGAGAAGGAAACAGGTTGACTATGGCTCCTGGGAGCAGGGGACCAAGAAGACTTATTTGCCTCTGAATGACTGCATCCTAAATGCAGTGGTCAGCCCTGGTGCCTTGTACAGAATTAGCGCTCAGAAAATGTCTGTCAGATTTAGAAGACGGAGATCACAGGTTGAATTCTAGACAAGAGCAAAATGGTCCTGAATCGTTCTACAAGATTACCTATAATTTTTATAATGAAAATATGTTGTAAAATTGCAATTTCTTAAAACACTTGATTCCTAGATAACAGTTTTTGGTTTTTTTCCAACCTATGAAAACACATTTGTACTTTCGAGAGCAATTCACATATAGCTGGTCTTAGAAATCATAAAGCTCATGATATCCCAAGTAAGGAAACCAGCTCCAGGTAAGAAAAAGACTTGTTCAAGAGCAGACCAGTGGCAGTCTGGACAAGAATGATCTCTTGATTCCAGGGATTGTTTTCCAGCACTAGGGATTTGCCCTAGTGGTTCTAAGACAAGAAAGTGGTTCTAAGACAGTAGGGTATGTGACAAACTTCAATAGTCTGTTGAAGAAATGTGGAGATGCCTGGCTACATATTGTGAAAGTCCTGGGCTCTTCTGAAGGGCACCTGGACCTGTCAGGCTGACTCCTGCAAAGGCTAATGGGCAGCCCAGAGGGGTAGAGATGGCAATACAAGAGCTGCCCCTATCGCCTCACCCTTAAAGCAGATGGCCGCGTTGTCCTGGGGGCCCTAAGAGGGGAACACATCCCATCCCAACATCAAACTGCGATTCCCCAATACAGAGCATAAACGTGTCACTGTCCGTCATGACAAGACACACCACATGACAGCACATGGAATCAGACATTTAACTTATGAAACATCACGACCCTGTTTCTAATATAATGGTATAAAGATCACAGAGTATTTCATCGACATAGAAAAAAGCAAAGGTTTGCCAAAGGGACTGCCGTCTTGTAGACCCCCCCCACCCTACTTTTCTTGCTCCTCTTATAGTACCTGGTTACCTACAGACTCTAGTGCCCTATTGGGAACAAGGACCCGGGCAGCCTATGTGTCCCGGTGCAGAAGGGCAGCTCAGCTCACCAAGTCCAAAAGGAAAGAGCACAGGTGCCAGGCATGTTTGCCAGGGTTCACAGCCTCTCTTTCCCCTCATCTGCCTGGTCCCTCCATTCAAGCGAAAAAACACAATTCTACTTTACTCCAAGTGATGAATCAAATAAATGCCCTAAAATAAATTAATTATATAAATAAGAAGATGGCCTTGTAACAGCATAAAACTCAATTTGAGCTGGTAAATATTTTGATAAAACTGGTTAAAATAATACCTTTGGTGGAGCCATTTTGTGGTCTTTAAAATTATGGAGTCATAGTTTTTTAGAAATGGGAGGACCCTTATTTCTTGATTCAATATTTGTTGGCACCTACCCACATGGGCAACATTTAGTGACATCATGTATGATTATTCCTTTTATTCAGAAATGCTTCTCTGTGACATCAAGTGACTGGCAAGAAGAGCTACTTGATTCTTAAGTTTCTGGTGTGATTTCCCACCACCCTCTTACACATGCTTCAGTCCAACCAGACATATATGCCTGTTCCCTCCTCCATGCTTTTGCTCTTGTTCTCTCGTCACCTCTGCCATGCCCACTGAGTCTCATCCCTATGTCTGTTAAAATCCTCATGGAGCCAGATGGCCTGGGTTTAAACTCTAGGCTTCTGCAAACTAGCTGTGTGACTTTGGACAAGTTTCTTAATCTCTCTGTACCTTGGTTTCCTCATCTGCAAAATGAGGAAAGAATGGTACTACCTCATTGAGTTGCTGTGATGATTAAACGAGATACTAGACCTAAGACACTTACAACAGTGCCTGAACCAGACCTATGCCATCCTTCCTTCAGCCTCCAGGGGATATTATTGGTGCTCTTTTCTATTGGGTTCTATCTAGAACCCTAGACTCTGTGCATGTAAGGATACTTTGATATGGTTCTAATAATTATTAATTAATAAGAATTAATAATTAATAAGCAAACTTATTTCTGTTAACTCTGACCTAAAGATTGAATTAAATGATTAAATATTAGCATATGTAAACAACAAGGTCTTACTCTATAGCACCAGGAACTATATTCAATATCCTGTAATAAATCATAATGGAAAAGAATATGAAAAAGAATATATATATGTACAACTGAATCACTTTGCTGTACAGCAGAAATTAACACAGCTGTAAATCAACTATATTTCAAAAAAATAAATTTTAAAAAATATTAGCATATGTGATCAAGCACCTATTCTGTAGCTTCTATCAATATCTTGCTCCATTTCTTCCATTTATTTGGGAGCTTCTTGTGCCCTGTACGTATTAACTAACTTACCAGGGTGAGGGGAAAACATTCTTTTGTGCTTTCTAAAATAGAATTATCTGGTGAGCTTTTCTAAGTGACTCCTATTTCCCTCCAAGCCCACTGGCACTCCCAAATTCGTTATCAGAGAGCACGCTCAGAGACCAACAGTTCAAGGCAGATAGGACATCCAGGGACTGAGAGCAGAGTGGATTTTTTGCTGTCAACTGTTCCTTACTGGCTGACACTCTAAGTGGTTGTCATTCCCTTGTGCAGAAGAAAAATACCATAAAAGGCAAGGCTCAGGCAGGCAGTTAAGCAGTTTGAAGTGTTCCTCAGGGCTGTGCACCCTCTTGGGAAAGAGCAGCAGACCCCTGGCAAAGATTACAGCACACTTTGCAGCAAACTTGTGGAGGAACAAAGCACATATTGTTACCTCCTAACTCCAAGCTCCACGGGCTAGTAAAAATACCTAGTATACATTTTTAATGGGGTGAGGGGACTTGGCTTCCCTGGAACTTTTTCGTTGGAGTCATAACACAAATAAACTGTATTCTGGGGTCTAAATTGATGAAGCCCAGCGCCAAGCTGCGTGGTCACAAATGGGGCAACCCAGACCATTGTGTAAATCAAGTGCAGAGGCCAAGGTGTTCTGGCAGCTGCACCTCTGCACGCTCATGTGGGGAAAAGATGCCTTTTAAACACTTCCCAGCAGCCTTTCCTATCTGCCACTTTTTTTCTAAATGTGTTTATTGTTCATAGAATGGATGATGTCTGCCCATTTCTATTGTTGCTAAAAATCTGGCAACTGAGTGACTTTTTAAATAACATGGAATGGGATTTAGCCAGACAGGAGAGGGTGTGTCTATTCTGACTGGTGCAGTTCACGTCTGTTCCTTCTTGGAGCTCAGTGTGTACATGTCTGCAAACACACACATACACACACACGTGCACATGCACACACGGCCACCAGAGTTGACTCCAGAGATCAGGTGAAAGGAAAGAACGGAGGCAGCATTCACTTCAGCCAACAAGTCAAGTCACAGAGGAAGTGAAAACTCTGAACAATAAGCCCCTTTTCAAATGGAGCCCATCTGGTAATGGGGGGAGGCGCTAAATGATTTGGACCTGCCTTCCTGCCATTTTATGTAAGGTAGTTCCTAAGGGCTAACTGTTGGGCTCTGAAAACGAACAAAACTGAAACCTGTGTTCGCGGATGAGATTTGATTGAAACCCTGAAAGTTGTCAGAAAAGTTGCTTGGTGCCTAGGCTGAAAGGAGGGGCTGGGGGTACCAAAAATTATTGGGAGGTTTAAAGGGACACAAGGAGTTAAAGGGAGTTCAGGTCTTCATCCCTGACTCTTCTGGAAGAGAGGAACACAGCAAGAAGTGAATGCTGCCAGAGCTGTGAGGACCTGCTGTTACTATGAGAACATCTGGGGTGCTTATAACAGTCCTGGAATCCGAGTTAACACATTGGAGCAAATGATGTTAAAGGGGAAATAAAGCCTTGGTTGGAGGGACTTACAGCTACTGAACTTAATTGCTTCCTTCCTTGCAAGTGTGATGTTAAAATAATCATTGTTTTAGACCCTCTAGCCCTCAAAACATTTATGAAATCATATGATAATCAAGTCTAGCAGGGACCCTAGTGACTCTCTGCTAACCTTTTCTTTTCAAGGTGAAGAAACTGAGGCTCAGAAAATTGCCCAAGGCCATGAAGCTAGACAACATCCGTGGAGATTTGCAAGCTATTTTTCTTTATCCTTGTGATCCAGAAATACGGTCATTCATTTTGCCTGGAGTGTGACAACCATGTTCTTAGTTTCAGTACAGAAAATTGTTTCTTTAAAGTTTTTACAAGGATTTCTTTTCTGGTTATTACTAACTCAAAAATATATATAATTTTTAGGTTGGAAATACATTCCTTGCCCGCCATATCTAACAATATCTCTACTATCATTTGCATATCTTTTTCCTTTTTCTCTGCATTTTGAGAGAGATTTCTAATTTATCTTCTCCAATAATGGTGCAGTCCTACACTGGTTCAGTTCAGTTATTTATTGCTTCTAATAAGGATTTTAATACTGCTCTTGAGATTTTTCACTTTCAGGCATATTTTATCCGTTTCTCATTTCCACGTTCATCTCGTTCTTCCCCATTCCAATGACCTTGTGATTTTTCTATTTCTATTTTTTAAAGGCCATATGGAACATAGACAAATGAGTACATTCATGTACTAAACAAGAAAAAAGAGCACATTTGTCATTTGCTGGAATTCGTTCATTCATTCAGAACCTATGATATACCAAGCACTGTGCTAGGTATTAAAGCAAGATATGCCCCCTGTTATCAAAATGTATTAGGAAATGCACATCATAAACAACTGTAATGCAAGGTAGAAAGTGTTACCTATCTTAAGAAAGGCTTATATCTCAAAAGATATTATGAATACTATACTTTTTTTTGAAAATTTCTTCTGGCTCCTGCATTAGACAATTTTTAGAGATCTTATTTTCTTCTAAACTTTTAAGATTGATGCTCTCTTTCTTGAGATCTGCAGCAATTTTGTCCACTGGTTCCAAGTAGTCTTTTATATTATTTTTTCAGTATGATAACTTAAATAATGTGAGCTCTCTCCAGACTTAGTAAGTTAGTCCATACATGGTATGGACTTAGCCTTGTCCACACCCACCCTTCACTTATATGATGATCTCATGCCTACAGCTGGATCACAGGTGGCTGTGCAACTTCTACCCAAACTCCAGATCCTAATGCAGCTCTGCTCTCCTGGGGGAGCATCTCCTCCTGCCCCTATTGTCTGTTTCTTTGAGATTCTGACTCAACGTACATGAAAAACTCCAACCCCAGCATATAGAGTGCTTCTGAGAAAAATCTTACTTTTTGGACCCACGTAAGTGATGAATTGTTGGAACTACACTTCCCAGGATGCAACTAAACATTACACATACTTCAAGAGAGGGAAAGAAGTCCCTCCCTTTTTTTTTGTCCTGTTGGTTTTGGGGAATTCTTGAGGCTGCGTGGATAGGGAAAGAAGGAAGGGTGAATGGGAAACAGCTTTGGGGCCGCCTTAAAAGGAAGCAGCCCCTCGGAAGTAGGAGGAGGGGTGCTCAGATTCCTGGCTGAAATAGACCAAGGGTTTCTGTAAAAGGAAACCTCTAGGATAGGCATAAAAAGCCTTTTTCCCCTCCCTCCACCTCTGCTGTCCCCTCGGGGAGACTAATCCTGGATCTTAGCAATAGGCTGTCTGACAATCATCCTTTTCAGGGCTGTGGTGAGCATTCTTCCTTATTTCTGCATCTTTCTGGGCATTTTAGGAGAGTTGGGAGAGCTACAACCAGGCTGCAATCCAGATGCCAGTTCTCTGTTCTCCACATCTGCTTTCTAATCTTCTCTACCCAAATATGACAAGTAGAAATGCGAACAAAAATAGAAGCTAAGTTAACCATGCAAGGAGCCAGTGTATGTTTATGTGGTATGGGTCAAAGAAATATATATAATCCTGCACACACGTTAGAAATGTCCTGTAAATCTGGGACTAACAAACCTAAATGGAAATGATCATAGTCTGGGTGGTAGCCATATGGAACACAGACAAATGAATACACCCACGTCCTAAACAAGAGGGGTGGGGAAGTTAATTTTGTCTGTTGTTGGAATTCATTCATTCACTTGGTACCTATGATATGTCAAGCACTGTGCTAGGTGCTGAAGTTGGGGGTAAAAATCCAAGCAAGATATAGTCCCTCTTCTCAAAGTCTGTGTGGATGTGTTTTAAGACGTGTACATAGCAACTAGTATGTAAGGTAAAAAGTGTTAATTGTCTTCAGAGAGCACTTCAAACTCTCCAGCAGCTTTCTTCTCACTTGGAGTAAAAACAAACTCCTATTGCTGAGACAATTCAAAGGGAAAACAAAGCGTTTTTAACCAACAGTGCTGAAACTGGATATCTGCAGCTCATCCTACCTTACTGTATATGCAAAAATTAATTCAAGATGGATCTTAGAACTAAACCCAAAAGCAAAAACCATAATGTTTCTAGAAGAAAATACTTTCATGACTTTGGCGTAGACAAAAATTTCTTACACGGGACACAAAACGGACTAATCATAAAAGAAAAAAATGATAAATCAAATTTCATACCTATTACAAAATCCCTACCTAGCCAAAGATGCCATTAAGAAAGTAAATATGCAACCTGCAGACTTTAATAAAATAATTGAGATAAATAGATAGACAGATAAATAGATAAGAGGGAGAGAGAGAAAAAGATCTCTTAAAGGGCTCTTATCAGAATCTGTTTTTTAAAGCTGCTACAAACAAAAATGAAAGACAACCCAATTTCAAAAGAATGGGCAAGACATGAATAGACACTTCATCAAGAAAGGATATGCAGATGCCAAAAAGCTCATGAAACTGTGATCAATATCAGCAGTCAGCAGATAAATGCAAATTAAAACCACAGTGAAGTGTTATTCAAACTGCCTATAACGATTACAGCAAAAACAAACAAACCCACCTGACAATACCAAATATCGGTGAGCATACTGGAATTCTTACACGCTGCTGGTGGAAGTGTAAAGTGGTACCATCACTTGGGAAAGCGCTTTGGCACTTTCATATAAAGTTAAACATATTATCAGCCTATGACCCAGCAGTTCCACTCCTATGTATGTACCCAAGAGAAATGAAAACATATACCCACAAAAAGACTGGTTCAAGTATATTCATGGCTGAACTCATAGAAACAGAGAACAGACTGGTGGTTGCCAGAGGCAGGGGTGGGGCAGGGGGGTGGGAATGGGGAAATGGGTGAAGGTGGTCAAAAGGTACCAGAAAAAAAGAATATTCATGGCAATTTTATTCAAAGATAGACAAAAACAAGAAACATCCTAAATGCCCATCAAAACAATGGATAAACTGTGATGTGTTTATTCAGCGGAATACCACTCAGCAAAGAACTACTGATAAAGGCAACTGCATGGATGTACCTCCAAAACAGTATATTGAATAAAAGAAATCAGACCCCAAAGCATATGTACTGCATAATTCCATTTTTACAAAGTTCAAGAACAGTGATAAAAATCAGAACACTGTTTACCTCTGGGCTGAAGGCAGAATTGACTAGAAAGTGTCACGTGAGAACTTTCTGCGGTGATGGAAATGTTTTCTACATTTGGTTTTGTAGAGGTTACAGGACATACACAACTACCAAAACCCTTCAAAACAAATACTTGAGATCTGTACATTTTATTATATGTAAATTATATCTTGATTTTTAAAACTATTTAATAAAGGGAAAGTCCTTATAATATTTTATAAGGCCCTACATAACCTTGTTACCTCCCTGATCTCAACTCCTCTGACTCTCCACCTCCCTCCCTCCACTCCAGCCATGCAGGTCTTTTTGCCACTTCATGAACACACCAAGCAATCTCCTAACTCAGGAACTATGCCTTGCTGTTGCCTCTGTCTGGAAAGTTCTCTGCCCACATAGTGACTTGGCTTGTTTCTCCACCTCCATCAGGTCTCTGCACCAATGCTACCTTAGCAGAGTAGCCTTTTGTAACCATTCTATATAACATTGAAATCATCACCACCACCCACACTACACTCCCTACCCTCCCTTACCATGCTTCTTTGCCATAGCACTCATCTACATCTGATATAAGTTAAATAATAAAAAATTAATTATACCTTTGTTTATTGTCTGTCTCCTTCCTCTGGAATGAAAGCATCTTGATAGCCAGGACTCTGTTTTGCTCATTGTTATTTCCCAAGCAGCTACTCCAATTTCTAGCATGTAGTAAACACCTATCAAGTAGTTGATGAATGAATGAATAGGCGGTGATGGTAGATCTGATGGAAAAATCACATTTGACTGATATACTTAATTTTGATTAGACTTCTCTTTCAAATTGCTGGCCAAAACACTTGCATTTCAAAACCAAGTAAGATGAATAGCAGATGTGTTTCAGGAAAAATAAACAACCTACTTCAAAGAACTCTACAATATTTTTAAGGGCCTATGTGGCCAGCTTTGACAAGACCTTTAAGATGAGAAGTCATGGAGCAAGATGACCCATGAGACTGTCCTTTGTGCTCACAGTGGGAAGCTCCAGGGGATGACATGCCCCTGGGAGTGACCCACATTCTGCAGTTCGCCCTTGTGGCCCTGCAGAGGGTCTGGCATGGAGTTTCTAAGTTGCTATCATTTGCATTCCAAAATCACAACCATTGAGAACCAGAGACCTGAAAGTTAGTATTAAAACTAATACAAACTAGCAAACTATTATATATAGAATGGATAAACAACAAGGTCCTATTGAATAGCACAGGGAACTATATTCAATATCCTGTAATAAACCATAATGCAAAAGAATATGAAAAAGAATATATATGTATAGCTGAATCACTTTGCTGTACACCAGAAACTAACACAACACTGTAAATCAACCACACTATAATTAAAAAAATTTTTTTAATTAATACAAACTAAAAACAGGGAAATATTCCCAAGTTTGGGGTGTAAGACCACAGAACTGGACTGGCGTCTGGCTCTGGACCCTTATGAACAATTCTGTCACTAATTGGTGGTGTGACCATAAGCAATCAGCTACAACCTTGGAGCTTCTGCTCCCTCAACTAGGAAAGAGGGGTTTCAGCCAGAAGAACTCTATAATCACTTTTGAACTCTGAAATGTTTTGAATCTGTGATCTCTATACTTATAAACTGAGGAAGAGTTCAACTTTGTATGAGCAAAGCCTTCAGTCATGACACCTACATTTAAAAAAAAAAAAGGCTTACAACAGATGAGCTCGCTAATTTCTTTCTACAACTGATGGCATTCTCTAAAACATGAGGCCTACCTTCCCTTTCTCCATCTTCATCAAACACTGATGTAGGTAAATAGATGTAACAACTGGCATTTCCTTAAATATACTCCAGTGTTCAGATGTTGTCTAAGTCAACAATCGGACTGCTTGAATAAATGAAATCAGTCTGTCAGACAAGGCTGGTGCTCTTTGTGAATCGACATTTTCAAAGCAGGCTTTTGTTCCATTTCTAGTTTGGTTTCTTATAAGCAATATGACATTGGTCAAGACAAAACTACTAGGTATAAAATAAGTAAGTTACAAGGATGTAATATGCAGCACAGGGAATATATATAGTCAATACATTCTATAAAAATATCAAATTACTATGTTGTACACCTGAAAGTAATATAATGTTGTAAGTCAACTATATTTCAATTTTAAAAAATCCCAGGACTTCCCTGGTGGTCCGGTGGTAAAGAATCCACCTTCCAACTCAGGGGACGCAGGTTCGACCCCTGGTTGGGGAACTAAGATCCCACATGATGCGGGGCAATGAAGCCCGCACACCACAGCTACCATGCAAGCGCACCTCCATGAGAGAGCCCACGTGCCGCAAACTACAGAGCCCGTGCGCCACCACTAGAGAGAGAAAACCTACATGCCACAACTAGAGAGAAGGCTGAGCGCTGCAACGAAGAGACTGCGCACCATAACGAAAGCTCCCACATACCTCAATGAAGATCCCATGTGCTGCAACTAAGACCTGACGCAGCCAAAAAAATAAGGAAAATAAATAAATAAAAAAATTTAAAATGCCATCTGAGTCAATCTAAATAAATATCATCTATAAAACCAAAATCATTTCAGTCTCTCCTTACCCAAAAGTTACTGTGAGGATTAAATGAGGTAATACATGGGAAAGCTTAGTAAAACTATTGTGTGAATATGAGATAGTATTATTATAATATTGGACTTTGAAAGCCAACCTAAAACCAAACAGAAATGCTGGGAGTTCAGGAAGAATTTTTGAACCTTTGAGCACTTGGAATAGCGAGTCTATCAGGTCTCCCCCAATCCGCGGTACACATGCAGAGAACAGGGGTGCTGTGGGGAATAAGACAAGACAGTTTTGAGTCAGAGGCCAGAATTCACATCCCAGTTCATGGGTTTATGAGCTGTGAGGCTTTGGGAAAGTTAATCACTCTGGGCCTGTGTAAAGGTTTGTTTGAGTAGTCTCAACTCTTTGGAGGTAAAATGTAGAACACTTTTTACTTTCCTAGCATCTGTTCTGGGTTGACTCCTCTTTTCTGCTGGATTGCAGACTCCCTCAAGGACAAATCAGTCAGATCCTAACGCTTTCCAGGAATTCTATTTGTATAAGTGGAACATTTTAAAATGTCATTTTCTAATTGTTCAATGCCAGTATTATAGAGATATAGTGGATGTCTGTATATTGACCTTTTATCCTGAGACCCTGCTAAATTCACTTAATAGTGTAAGCAGCTTTTTGTAGGTGTCTTAATTTTCTCTATAAATAATCGTTATTTTGTGAGGAAAGAGGTTTTTTTCCCTAGTTTTTCTTCTATTCTTCTTCTAACTTTTTCTTCTTCTATTCTTCTTTTCCTAGTATGCCTTTTATTTCATTCTTCAAAAACGGCACACTGTCAGCAAGCCCTTCATGGCAGCTGTTGTTTCTCCAAACTGGACATTCTCAGCAGCAGGCTTTAGGGGCAGTTGTGAGAAAATGGGGAAGAAGATCTCACTTGACACCTTACACACAGTATCCTTATCTTTAAATTGGGAATAGTAATTCTACCTCCCGGGTATGCTATGAGAGAAACACAAGATCATGTAAAGAAATATGTGGCAAATGCAATAGGCTGCATATAGTTGGTGCTCAGTAAATTAGTATTAAGTTTTGGTAATACTGGTGTCAGGAACATTCTCAGTTTAGAGGCCAACTATATAATGATTGTCTGTGCCTCTTGCCATCTGGAAGACACAATCAAGATTTTCCATGCTTAGGCACCAAGGCCATGTCAGGCAAGTTGGTGGCCATCTATCTGGTCTCAGACTTTTTGGATCCAATACCTAAATGTTGTAAAGATTTTGAGAAAACATAGTAAGAATAAAACCTTAAAACTGGATAGAGACTACCCATTTTACGATTAGTAATAATGTTTGAACAGGGTTCTTTAATTTGGTTCTTTGAAAGCACAAGCTTTGGAACCCGGTGGGTGAACTGCTTATAGATTTGCTAAACAATGTAGGGTCAAAATTCACTAATTATAGTGTGTTAACTAGTTATTTTCTTGATGGATTGTCAACTGCTCTTACTATGAGAGCAATAAATGCACCTAGCTAAAATTAGCAAAGTTCCAGTTTTATTCTTGGTCTTCTTTTCCTTTGACTTTTCATGCCTGTGTGCCTGGCTTACTTCTTTTTGTCTGTGGAAGGGCCTCTGACATGCTTCAGTTCAGTACACAGTATACAGTGGCTGCTGCTGCCTCTAATGAATTTGCTTCTGTCTCTTTTCAGATACACACGTGGCAGGGTAAGTGACACTTCTCTGCACAATCACACCAGGCCTTGCCCTTGGCCACATGGTCACGGAGTCAATGAGTTTCTTAGGCACTTCCCCTAGACTTTAAAGGACACAGTTCCAATTGTGCTGTCACAGGACACATGGGTCCACTGGTCACTTCTTTCCACCTTTGATTGACTACTCGAGCTACTGGGAATGTTGGTTCTGTATGTTGATCAAACTGACCACTGGTGCTTAAGTCTTTTCCACCACATCTCTGTAAGCCACTCTGATCATATGGTTCCCAGGATCCCTTTGATGCTTTCTGATCCAGAACAGTGATCCCTAACCTTCTTCTTGTTTCTCTTAGGATTTAGGATGAGAAGGAATGCTTCCAGACAATATGCTTCCCAAGGATATATCCCTAGGGATTAAAGAATCTTTTGCTATGTTGTCTTCCTAATCCATTTTCAAGTGCTTTCTAGTTCTCCCACACTGATGATAAAGATCAGAATGATTAAGCTTAATATGCAAAAGATAAGGCTAAACTAGCTATTCAGTTCTTTAAGGCTATTTAACTCTTTTCTGTCAACTGTACTTGGGTTGCATATTCATACCAATATTTTATCTGTGGTCAAGGGAAAAGATGTTTTCTTCAGCCTTCGGAATAGGGCAGTCAAATCTTTTCAACTGTGCAGTGAAAGTAACCATATGTCACTGCCTTCCACTAAAATTGAAGAAAGGGTAACCCATCTTGCCATGACGTTTGTTTGGCTATGGCGACTGCTACCTAAGAGTCTTATGACACCTAGACAATTGTTTGAACATGTCTTGCAATACTTATCAACTCATTAAATTTAAATTTAAATGATCAATTGCTCTCATGTTCACAGTCACTGTAGAATAAAAGAGACTGTGTGTACAGTGCGTGTGGTTATACATACATTCACAAATGTATGAGTGTTTGTGACCATTCTTTTATTTTTTTGCATAGCACTAGATCTATGGGTCCTATTTTCCATATAGATAGATAAGGGCAAGACAAAACACAGGGGATTTTAACCCTGCTTATGCCTTGAAGAAGTCTGATCCTGGATGTTGGGATGGTTGGTGATTTTCCAGACTCTAGGAATCAGTGTGAATTTGGCCCATAGCCCACGAGCAAACAACTTTCTCGCACTAGGAAATGACCTCAGCATAGACTAAAGATAACCACCGTGGGAGAAACGCCTACTTGGCTTTTTTCTTTATATTTGGCCCCATTCCTTAACATCTGAGAGCCAGAGAGATGGCCTGTCTTCCAAAGCCTGTCGCACACAAACAGAAGGCAAACCCAAGTCAGTCCTAAAAGGCAGGGAAAGAATGAATCTTTGTCCAGCTTCTCTTTTCCCCATCGTCAGCCTGATGACTAGATGCATGTAGTCCAACTTGCCATGGATGCTTTGAACAAAACCAACCAACGTCCCAAGGAAAATCTATTAAGTGAACATTAGCATCTATACCATCTCTCCCTTTCCCCTAGGCTCATAAAGCATCTTTAGAGAGTAAAAGGAACAAAATTCTTAATCATGTAACAGGAATTTCAGTTTAAAAAAAAAGTATGATTTCTTGACTCCATAATTAACTTGCTGTGTGAATATAGGAATTTCATTGGGCCTTTCTGTGCTCAATTCCACAGCTTTAAAAATGGAACTCACTGGACTCAGGCCTTGGCTCCTGTAGTACTTAATTCGAGCTGGGATTTTGCCCTAGGAAGCTGCCTTTAATTGAGGCTCACCAGATGCAGGAAGCCTTAGAACCACAGCTTCCAACAGTCCTCAGATGTCATGCTCTCCAAGTGTGCAAATGTGCACACACACAATGTGTCCTACCCCACAGCACTAGGAGATCATAAAGTATGGTGGGTCCAAGCTCTACTTGAGGTTGAGTTGCTGGAGAACACGGTCAGCATCAGCCATAAAGGAGCATCAGGAAAAGGCCTGTGGATTTAGTGTCCAGGGAAACAGCCAGCCCCTGAGGGCAACTTTTGCTTCAGTGGCGAGAAGGGCACAGAGAGCTAGAGAACACTTCCAGTAATGCTTGGAGAACAAGGTTAAGTTCTCCTCTGCAGGGAGCTTTTCTAATTTTTCTAGTATTTCTCTATGTTCTTTAACAAACAGCTTGGCCCCCAAGACAATCTCATACTTGGAAAGCTGTTTTATTCCCCACATCAACTGAGGAATGTAAATACCTTTGTCAAGATGGAAGTGAAGAGGCTTCAATCTATTTCTCCAGGGATGGGAATGGCTGAGTTCATTGCTGTAGGGCCTTGTGACTACTCAGTAGATGGGTCCTCTTTCCATCTGCTGCAAATGCTTTTGGCCACTTTGCAAAATATCCTAAGATCTTGGGAATACAAACATTTTGGAAATTGTAGAAAAGTTAGCTTCACTTTTCTTCTTTTGGGGTAATTAGTTGGTTCCAACATACAGATCCATTGCTGAAGATGTCAGTGGCTAAAGGGTATGAAACTAAAATCATGGAAACTGTTTGACAAGAACTTCTTGCCTCTTTATACATTCTAAGGAGCTCTTCTTTTGATTCCTACTATTAAAACTCCTAGATCAGGCTGTCCAATAGAATCGCCTGCAATGAGGTAAATATTCTGTATCTATGCTTTCAGTATGGCAGACACTAGTCACATATGGCTATTAAGCACTTGAAATGTGTCTAGTGTGACTGAGGAATTGATTCTTAATATTATTTAATTGTAATTAACTTAAATTTAAATAGACATATATGCCTAATGGCTATATATTAGCAATGTTAGGTAAGGTTAAACATTCAATTTGTAATTTATTCTCTTTGTACAAGCTGCAAGATGCCATTATTTGTGGTCATCTTGATTCATTCCCCAGGACAAGGCTGAAAGGAAAAATGGCTGTAAGATTCTTAAAACATTTAACGCCACTATCTAAAAAGGAGTTAACTGAGTCCACTGACAGACGAATGGATAAAAGATGTGGTACATATATGCAATGGAGTACTACTCAGCCATAAAAAAGAAAGAAATAATGCCATTTGCAGCAACATGGATGCAACTAGAGATTGACATACTAAGTGAAGTAGGAAAGAGAAAGACAAATACCATATGATATCACTTATATATGGAATCTAAAATATGGCTCAAATGAACCTACCTACAAAACAGAAACAGACTCATGGACATAGAGAATAGACTGTGGTTGCCAAGGGAAAAGCAGGGAGGGGGAGGGATGGTCTGGGAGTTTGGGGTTGGTAGATGCAAACTATTACATACGGAATGGATAAACAACAAGGTCCTACTGTATAGCACAGGGAACTATATTCAATATCCTGTGATAAACCATAATGGAAAAGAATATGAAAAAGAATGTATATATGTGGATAACTGAGTCACCTTGTAGTACAGCAGAAATTAACACAACGTTGTAAATCAACTATACTTCAACTGAAAAAGTAAATTAAAATAAATAAAAATAAAAAGGAGACAATTCAGTAGAGGAGGGTACCTTAAGTGAAATGAAAACGAAATGGACTCTAGACTCTGCCAAGAAAAAGAAGAGTTAGTTATAATTATGGTCTCCCCCTTGGGCTTACAATAAGTGAAGGTTAAATCATCTAGAATCCGTCTGAGTTGTTCTTTAATCAAACTACTCAAACATGGCTGCATCTCTCCTATGCAATGATGCATTAACCACTGAATGTGTATTCCAGCTACCCAGGACCATCTTCTAGTCTCTTACAAGCCTTCTTTTGTGGTGCAAAAGAAATTATGATTCTGACTAAGTGGCTGACAGCAACAACTTTCCATCCTCTGGAACATCAAAAGCAAAAATCTTTCCTCCACTCAGTTGCACAATCGCTATATGCAGTAGCAGTAAAAAGAAAAAAGAATTCCCTGATGATTTCCAGACTGATCCTCAAATGAGTATGTTAAATGCCATGATTAAAACTGAGGGCAGACTTCTTTCTTTCCTCTTCCCTTTTCCAAGCGGCCCCAGCATCCTGCCACCCCTACCTCCTTCAGTAGCTCTTCTGAACGCTTCAGAGAGGAAGACTCCAGGAATCTGTCTGCCCAAGAAGTTGCTCAAGTACCAGGCGGAGAATGGGAAGATGAGGTTCCTGTTCAGCAAAGCCTCTAATCAGCTGCATGAGTTCTGGCAGTCCTTTGATATCCTTGGGCTTTCACTACGCCATGTGGCTGACAAGGTCTTGGTGTTCCAGCCAGGTGTCAGGCCTGAGCCTCAGAGGTGGGAGAGTCAAGTTCAGGACACTGGACCATCAGAGACCTCCTGGCCCCAAGTAATATCCATCGGCAAGAGCTCTCCCAGAGATCTCCATCTCAACACTAAGACCTAGCTCCACTCAATGACCAGCAAGCTCCAGTGCTGGAAACCCCATGCCAAACAACTAGCAAGACAGGAACACAGCCAGACCAATTCACAGAGAGGCTGCCTAAAATCATAAAAAGGTCACAGAAACCTCAAAACACACCACTGGATGCAGTCCTGCCCACCAGAAAGACAAGATCCAGCCTCATCCACCAGAATACAGGCACCAGTCCCCTCCACCAGGAAGCCTACACAACCCACTGAACCGACCTCACCCACTGGGGGCAGACACCAAAAACAACGGGAACTACGAACCTGCAGCATGCAAAAAGGAGACCCCAAACACAGTAAGTTAAGCAAAATAAGAATACAGAGAAATATGCAGCAGATGAAGGAGCAAAATAAGAATACAGAGAAATATGCAGCAGATGAAGGAGCAAAGTAAAAACCCACCAGACCAAACAAATGAAGAGGAAATAGGCTGTCTACCTGAAAAAGAATTCAGAGGAATGATAATAAAGATGATCCAAAATCTTGGAAATAGAATGCAGAAAATACAAGAATTGTTTAACAAGGACCTAGAAGAACTAAAGAGCAAACAAACAATGATGAACAACACAATGAATGAAATTTAAAATTCTCTAGAAGGAATCAATAGCAGAATAACTGAGGGAGAGGAATAGATAAGTGATCTAGAAGATAAAATAGTGGAAATAACTACTGCAGAACAGAATAAAGAAAAAAGAATAAAAAGAATTGAGGACCGTCTTGGAGACCTCTGGGACAACATCAAATGCACCAACATTTGAATTATGGGGGTCCCAGAAGAAGAGTCAAAGAAAGGGACTGAGAAAATATTTGAAGAGATTATAGTTGAAAACTTCCCTAATATGGGAAAGGAGATAGTCAATCAAGTCCAGGAAGCACAGAGAGTCCCATACAGGATAAATCCAAGGAGAAACACGCCAAGACACATATTAATCAAACTATCAAAAATTAAAAACAAAGAAAAAATATTAAAAGCAGCAAGGAAAATGCAACAAATAACATACAAGGGAATCCCAAAAAGGTTAACAGCTGATCTTTCAGCAGAAACTCTGCAAGCGAGAAGGGAGTGGCAGGACATATTTAAAGTGATGAAAGAGAAAAACCTACAACCACGATTACTCTACCCAGCAAGGATCTCATTCAGATTAGACAGAAAAATTAAAACCCTCACAGACAAGCGAAAGTTAACAGAATTCAGCACCACCAAATCAGCTTTACAACAAATGCTAAAGGAAATTCTCTAGGCAGAAAACACAAGAGAAGGAAAAGACCTACAATAACAAACCCAAAACAATTAAGAAAATGGTAATAGGAACATACATGTTGATAATTACCTTAAATGTAAATGGATTAAATGCTCCAACCAAAAGAGATAGACTGGCTGAATGGATACAAAAACACCGCCAGTACATATGCTGTCTACAAGAGACCGACTTCAGACCTAGGGACACATACAGACTGAAAGTGAGGGGATGGAAAAAGATATTCCATGCAAAAGGAAATCAAAAGAAAGCTGGAGTAGCAATTCTCATATCAGATAAAATAGACTTTAAAATAAAGACATTACAGAGGGCAGACAACAAAAGCAAGAAGAACTACAATCCTGTAGCCTGTGGAACAAAAACCACATTCACAGAGAGATAGACAAGATGAAAAGGCAGAGGGCTATGTACCAGATAAAGGAACAAGATAAAACTGCAGAAAAACAACTAAATGAAGTGGAGATAGGCAACCTTCCAGAAAAAGAATTCAGAATAACGAGAGTGAAGATGATCCAAGACAGTATGGTACTGGCACAAAAACAGAAATATAGATCAATGGAACAGGATAGAAAGCCCAGAGATAAACCCATGCACATTTGGTCACCTTATCTTTGATAAAGGAGGCAAGAATATACAATGGAGAAAAGACAGCCTCTTCAATAAATGGTACTGGGAAAACTGGACAGGTACATGTAAAAGAATGAAATTAGAACACTCCCTAACACCATACACAAAAATAAACTCAAAATGGATTAAAAACCTAAATGCAAGGCCAGACACTATCAAACTCTTAGAGGAAACACTCTATGACATTAATCACAGCAAGATCCTTTTTGACCCACCTCCTAGAGAAATGGAAATAAAAACATAAATAAACAAATGGGACCTAATGAAACTTAAAAGCTTTTGCACAGCAAAGGAAACCATAAACAAGACGAAAAGACAACCCTCAGAATGGGAGAAAATATTTGCAAACGAAGCAACTGACAAAGGATTAATCTCCAAAATACAGAAGCAGCTCATGTAGCTCAATATCAAAAAAACAAACAACCCAATCCAAAAATGGGCAGAAGACCTAAATAGACATTTCTCCAAAGAGTATATACAGATTGCCCATGAACACATGAAAGGATGCTCAGCATCACGAATCATTAGAGAAATGCAAATCAAAACTACAATGAGGTATCACCTCACACTGGTCAGAATGGCCATGATCAAAAGGTCTACAAATAATAAATGCTGGAGAGGGTGTGGAGAAAAGGGAAACCTCTTGCTCTGTTGGCGGGAATGTAAATTGATACAGCCACTATGGAGAATTGTATGGAGGTTCCCTAAAAAACTAAAAATAGAACTATCATGACACAGCAATCCCACTACTGGGTATATACCCTGAGAAAACCATAATTCAGAAAGAGTCATGTATCACACTGCTCATTGCAGCACTACTTACAATAGCCAGGACATGGAAGCAACCTAAGTGTCCATCAACAGATGAATGGGTCAAGAAGATGTGGCACATATATACAATTAAGTATTACTCAGCCATTAAAAGAAACGAAATTGATTTATTTGTAGTGAGGTGGATGGATCTAGAGTCTGTCATACAGAATGAAGTAAGGCAGAAAGAGAAAAACAAATACCGTATGCTAACGCATATATATGGAATCTAAAAAAAAAAAAAAGTGGTTCTAAAGAACCTAGGGGAAGGACAGGAATAAAGATGCAGACGTAGAGAATGGACCTGAGGACATGGCCAGAGGGAAGGGTAAGCTGGGACGAAGTGAGAGAGTAGCATTGACACATATACACTACCAAATGTAAAATAGATGGCTAGTGGGAAACAGCCGCATAGCACATGGGGGTCAGCTCGGTGCTTTGTGACCACCTAGAGGGGTGGGATAGGGAGGGTGGGAGGGAGACGCAAGAGGGAGGGGATATGGGGACATATGTATACGTATAGCTGATTCACTATGTTATACAGCAGAAACTAACACAACAATGTAAAGCAATTATACTCCAATAAAGATGTTAAAAAAAAAAAAAACTCTGGGCAAATTCACATAGAGGTAGTTCCCTTCTCTGGGAGATGAAAAGCCATAGGGTTATAAATGGTCAACCTTGGAAGGGACTCAGCCTGGTTCAATGTCATTCCACAAGTGAGGAAATGGCCTTAGATACTAGGTGAAAGGAAAGCAAGGATGACGTATGAGGGGTGGGAAAGAGAGGCACACTTAATGGGTTTCTGCTCTGTGCCATGCTATGGTATTTACTCATGTATCACAGCCTCTGTTCTCACCCTGCTTAGCCATTAAATCCAACAGAGTTCTTCTTCACATTCACCTTTCAGGATCTGCTCACCCTAAAGTACTGTTGGCCAGTGCAGAACTTCCTGAAGGTTCTCTAGGAGAGGTGTGAGCTTCCATCACACACCACACTCTGAACAACCAAACAAATACAAATACTCTTTGGCTTTTTCTCTTCTATCCAAGCTCCCTCTTTAGCCAAGCCAATGGGAAAATAGAGAAGGTATGTTTCCCCCTCAACTCTTTCCCAAGATGCATCCTAATCACTCTATTTCCTGTCTCTAACCTCCCTCATCCTCCCTTCCAGGCTTCTAAATCCTTCCCCCTTTCTTAAACACAGCATCAGCCTGCACTTTCTTTCAAAAACCCTTCAGTGGCTTCCCAACCCACTTAGGATAAAATCCAAACTCCTTGCCTGAGCCTCTCTACATGATCTGGGCCCTGCTCACTTCTCAGCCCTCATCTCCTACCATGCATCCCTCACTCTACTCACTCTTGGTCAGTTGATCTCCTTGGGGAATTCTACCAAACACAGCTGGCTCATTCCAGCGGCAAGATCCTTGTACTTCAGAGACCTCTGCCTAGAACACCCTTCAACCCTGGGTTTTGTATGTCTTGCTCCACTGACTCAGAGAGAAGCCTTCTCTGAGCATCCTGTCTAGATGGACACCTTCCCCCACCACCCTTTCCACTCCAGGCATTCTCAAATTCCTTCCCTGCCTTTATTTTTCTCCCTAGCACTCATCATGATGCACATATTGTTTATCTTTTGGACTATTTCCTTATTTTCTGCCTCCCTCCACTAGAAGGTAACTTTCATATGATCAGTGTCTTTGTCTGCCTTGTTCACCCATATCTCAAATGTCCATGTGTTTTATAAGTGCATGGAAGCAATTTAGCTCTGTTCTAACTCTTTCAAACTCATATACCCACCACCCATCCATCTGATAAGCAAACAAAAGGTTCTCCAACTACTATCCACCTACCTTAGATGACAGCAATCAATTATAAATAAAATCAAGATTTTTTCCCAAGGGGTGTCTCATTTATCATCATAGAAGCCTTGTCAGGGAGATGTATTATATGCATTGAACATATGAGGATACTGTGGGGCTCAGGGTCATACAGCTGAGCTTCCTTACTTTTTGCCTCTAAAGCTGGTGCTGTTTTCATCGCACCATCCTACCCTCCCAGTCTTCTGAAGCAGTGTACCTGAGAACTTTGGGGAAAACACAGAGCAGGGAACACGTGGAAGGGTCATTATCCTTATGTGTGACGTCTTTCACCACCATGGATCTGCATATTGGTCTGTGCATAGTTTCCAATCCCACAATGAAGCAGGTGTCTGGAACTTGCTTTGAGGAAGACTGGTCTCATAGGGGTCTTCCTGTCTCATCGATCTTTGTGCCACAGTGGCTCCTGCTGAAGGCACTAAGGTGCTGGGCTTCCCAAATCACAGACCTGGTTGCATACCTGCCCAGGATGTCACTTATTGCACCATCCACCATCCCCATTCAGTCCTATAGCTGGAACAAGAATCAAACCTAAGGTAATCTCATACCTTGGCACCTCAGGCCAAACAAGGTAGGGATCTTCTCTTTTTCTTCTCTGCTGACACACGTCACATATATGAGTATTATCCTGCACCATAGCTGTTAACTCCAACTTTACTGTCCTCAGAACACGTATAGGAGTACAATATGATCAAACCCTATATCATAAAATTTTTTACAATCTTCAATATTTAATTACCATTAGTAATAAATTAGATGTAACGTAACTCACACCTAAGGTCCACCAAGATAAAGGATAATCAGGCAGTCAGATAATGCAAAGATAAAAATAAGCCAATTTACAACTTCAGTTTAATTTAAAATTCAGTTCGCCATTCTTTCTACTGAATACAAAAAAGTGATTGTATTGGGGTCACAAATAATTTTTTTCTTTATTTTGGGAAAAGACAGAAGATGGGACAGATAGGATAAAGGTTAGATTTGCTGAAAACCAAGCTACTCCAAGATATTTGAGAACTGCATCATTTGACACAAAAAAGAAAGGAAACATGGCTAATATAAGCCAGTTCATTCATCAGCCTTGGTGATTCCATGATTCACTGGCAGGAGGCATAGATGGGACCATTAGGAAAAAAATCAGGAATTAAGACACAATTTTCTCTGTAATTATGTTAGAATAGTTCAGCATGTGTCAGTAGGTATATGCATATATGAGTTAACATTAATATACACTCTGGGTGTGGTTAGTTAACAAACATGTGCAGTGCCTAATAAGAAATTTATATTGCAGGATGATTGGTTAGCCTTCGACGGTACCAAATTGGAAATAATAGGCAAGCACTTCAAGAATAGCTTTCTAAATCTGCACCAGATGGTTTGTTAATTAGCATAAGGGATGTTAACACTTATTTTCTTCCCACTGATAAATGAGTACTACTCATGATATGTGGTTGGTTAGAAAGATTGCAGACAACCCCATCCTTGCATAAGTAGGGTATATAATCTAATGAACCCAGGAGACTGACCTTTGCAAATGACTGTGTCCCCATTCTCTTTTGTGAAGCGTCCCGGGGTTAGAGAAAAGGGTGATTATTGTTCCTTAAGGACTGTTTGCATGCATATACCAACTCTCTAAAAAGGTGATAAATGTTTTTTAAGATATAGTGATTTCTAAAAATTGTCTTAAATTTCTTAAGCCAAACCCAAAGTCTCAGAACTACACTACTGGCAAAAACATGGCAGTTTGCCAAACACCAACTGCAGAAGAACTTCCCACTCTATCAAACACAGAGGTTAGTGGATTTTCCTGACCAGTCCTTGATTCATTACTACTCCTGGTGGCGCAGCCCCAGTCAACATTCTAGAATAAGTCGACATTACGCAATAGCCTTATTACAACCGGCAGGGAAGAATGTGCCAACTTCTAGAAATGGTTCATCACCTCACAAAGATAACTGGCCTAATATAGTGCTTACATTGTGGCTGAAGTCCAACTTCTGGCCAATGTCCACAGCAGGACATTTATGAATTGGGGTTTTATTTGCACTTTGATTGTGAAGGTTTGTCATTTATTACCTTATGCAAGGTTTTACTCATGGATTCCTGCTATGAATTATTAGATGGTTGAAATTCATGTCTCCATTCCTTTGTGCATGCTGTAACCCTTTGACTATAATTCCTTTTCCCCCACCCCTCCTTCCTTCTTTGACCAAGACCTCCTACTCAATGTTTGATACCCGGCTCCAGAAGTCTCCTCTGCAAGGTGGTTTCTATCTCCTTGAGGCATTTGCTTACCACTTTAGTGCATTTATTCATCCAAGAGATAATTATTGGATGCCTGCTGATTGTAATCACTGTGCTAGACTCTAGGAACTCAGCAGTGAGCAAGACGGGTAGAGTCCAAGCTCTTTTATTAATTTGGAAGAAAATCAAGCTTAACATAATTCAAGACCAAATCATAGCATTCTCACCCACAAACTTCCGTAATACAAGTTCCTCTTTTTTTTTTTTAGGAAACAAAGGGTCCTCTGGGGCAGAAATACGTTTCCTGGTAGCTTAATTGCACAAAAAGGTTAACAGGTTCTCCAAAGATGCCAAACTCTAGCCAAGGGACTATCTTGCATTCTAGGAGAATCTGCCTCCTTGTGTTTTTGGCAGAATAGCCAAAATGCATGTGCTTTTTAATTAATCCCCAGTCTAAGCTGAGGTCTGTCATACTGCACTGACAGGAGAATTACATTCAGTCTCCTCTGCTAAAGGGCTGATGTGGTAGATTTGATCATAATTACCCCCTCAATCAAAAACCGTCTGTGGAACAGTCCTCAAGATGTCTTTGGCTACACTGATCTCTTTGCTTGTAATCACCTGTACTGATGTTTTCAAAGAATTAAACAGCAGTTTGAAATGTTGGAAAAGTGTGTCTCCATTCTAAGTAGCCAGCACCCTTTTGGGACATATTAAGCTGGAGGTGTCTACTGGACGTTCAGGTGGGTACCACAGGTCAGCAGGAACGCACCTAGAGTATTAATGGAGCCACTCTCCGGAAGGTTATTCAACCTGCTGCCTTTGATGAAGGGACAATCGAATAGCATGAAATATGTTGCAGTAGAAAAATCTTGAAAGTGTCCTCATAGAGACTAAAAACTTCTAACCAACAGGATTTGAAAAAGAGTAGCAGCCAACAGAGACCAAAATAAACCCCTTAAGGCCTATCTCAGTTCAACATGTTGTTAAAACATCCGAAGACCTTTCTCAGCACATATATTATTCAAAGGTCAAAAAATTCCCTCTGCAAATACCTAAAATATCTACAGGATGTTTCAGCAAAATGCCACATTAAATTATTTCTCCAATGCAGTTCAAGGCTTAGGTTCCAGAATGAGGAAGGGGGGATGAGCCTGATATCCAGTCAGCTCTCGGAGGTCATATTGGGGGTAAGGTGGTTTTCATTGGCCTTACCCAGGAAAAAATAATTGAATTATTTTTCTACATATTCCTGAATTAAAATTTATCCTTGGGATAAGGTTATGTATCTTTGTATTGGTAACATTAATTAAAACAAGTCTAGTTGTGGCAGAATAGGAAGACCTTGAGCTCACCTCCTCCCACGGACACACCAAAATTACCAATATTTACAAAGCAACTATTGATGAGAATAACCTGAAGACCAACAGACAAGATTTTCCACAACTGAAAATATAAAGAACAAGACAGGTAAGAGGGGTGGAGATGCAGTATAGTCAAGACCCTCATCCCTGGGTAGGCAACCCATAAATGGGAGGATAATCACAATTGCAGAGGTTTTCCCCAAGGAGTAAGCGGTCCAAGCCCCATACTGCACTCCCCAACCTGGGGGTCCTGCATCATGAAGATGAGCCCCCAGAACATCTGACTTTGAAGGCCACTGGGGCTTAAGTTCAGGAGACCCAGAGGGCAGTAGGAAACAGACTCCACCCTTCAAGGGCTTGTGCAAAATCTGACATGCTCTGAGACCCAGCACAGAGGCAGTAATTTGCAAGAAGCCTGGGTCAGATCCACTTGCTGATCTTGAAGAGCTTCCTGGAGCAGCAGGAGGCAACTGGGACTCCTCCTGGGGACATAGGTGTAGGCAGCTACCATTTTTTGGAGCTCATTCTACCACGAGGACACTGGCACTGGCAGGTGCCATTTTGGAGTTTTCCGTCTAGCCTATTAATGTTGAGGGCTTACCCACCCACCAGCCAGTGGGAACTAGATCCGGGACACCCCTGGCCATGCAGCCAGCTGCATGCAGACCTAGCCCCAACCATCAGGGAGATGGCACATGCTCCGGGTCACCTGGGCCCCACAGCCAGCTGCCCCAGCACCTGGCCCTGCCCATCAGCACTGGCAACCTCCACATGAAGAAAAGCTTGGCAGCCAGTCAGGCTGGGGGGCCAGCCCTACCTACCAGTACAAGCACAAGAGTTGGCCCCATCACAACAGAAGAGCCCATGCATCCCACATAGGGGGCACCCATGGAGCATATATTGGGTTGGCCAAAAAGTTTGTTCGGGTTTTTCCGTAAGATGTTATAGAAAAACCCAAATGAACTTTCTGGTCAACCCAACAGCTCTGCTGCCCAGAAGGAAGTGTGCTGCTGGGCCCCATAAGATGTTTCCTACATCAAACCACTCCTCCAAAATGCGGAAACATAACTGACCTGCCTAATACATAGAAATAAAAACAGAGAATTAGGCAAAATGAGGTGACAGAGGAATACGTTCCAAATGAAAGAGCAGGATAAAACCTCAGAAGAAGAACTAAGTGAACTGGAGATAAGCACTCTACCTAATAAAGAGTTCAAGGTACTGATCATCAAGATGCTCAGTGAACTCAGGAGAAGAATGGATGAACACTGTAAAAAGTTTAATAAAAACTTAGAAAATATAAAGAAGACCCGAACAGAGCTGAAGAATACAATAATTAAGATTTTTTTAAAATACCCTAAAAGGAATCAACAGCAGATAAGATGATACAGAGGAACTGGAAGACAGATTAGTGGAAACCACCTAAGCAGAACAGAAAAAAAGAAAAAATAATTTTTAAAATGTGGATAGTTTAAGAGACCTCTGGGACAACATCAAGTATACTAATATTCATTAAAGGGGTCCCAGATAGAGAAGAGGGGGAGTGGGCAGGGAAGCTATCTGAAGATATAATAGCTGAAAACTTCCCTAACCTGGTAAAGGAAAACGGACATCCAAGTCCAAGAAGCACAAAGAGTCCCAAACAAGATGAACCTAAAGAGATTCACACCAAGACACACTGTGATTAAAATGGCAAAAATTAAAGATAAAGACAGAATCTTAAAAGTAGCAAGGGAAAAGCAACTAGTTATGGACAAAAGAACTCCCATAAGACTCTCTGCTAGCTTTTCAGCAGAAACTTTGCAAGCCAGAAGGAGTGGCATGATATATTTAAAGTGATGAAAGGAAAAACCCACAACCAAGAATACTCTATCCAGCAAGGTTATCATTCAGATTTGAAGAAGAGATAAAGATTTTTACAGACAAGCAAAAGCTAAAAGAGTTTAGCACCACTAAACCAGCTTTACAAGAAATGTTAAAAGGGACTTCTCTAAGTGGAAAAAAAAACGTGATTAAAAATATGAAAATTATGACAGGAAAATCTCATTGGTAAAGGCAAATATATAGTAAAGGTAGTAGATCAATCACTTACAAAGCTAGTAGGAAGGTTAAAAGGCAAAAGGAGTAAAATCATCTGTACCCACATTAAGTAGTTAAGGGATACACAAAAAAGATGTAAAATGTGCTGTCAAAAACAGTAAATGGGGTGTGGGGTGGTAGAAATGCAGGGTTGTTAGAATGCATTCAAACTTAAGAGATCACCAACTTAAAATAATCATTCATATATATATGTATATATGTGTGTGTGTGTGTGTGTGTGTGTATAATAGAAACACACACAGAAAAAGAGAAAGGAATCCAAACAAAACACTAAAGATTGTCACCAAATCACAAGGGAAGAGAGCAAAAAAAGAAAGGAACAAAAAAGAACTAGAAAAAATAATTCTAAAATTTGTATGGAAACACAAAAGATCCCAAGTAGCCAAAACAATCTTGAGAAAGAAGAACAAAGCTGGAGGTATCACATGCCTTGATTTCAAACTGTACTACAAAACTTCGGTAATCAAAACATGATGGTACTAGCACAAAAACAGACACATAGATGAATGGACCAGAATAGAGAGCCCAGAAATAAACCCACTTTTACATGGTCAATTAATCTACGATAAAGGAGGCAAAAACATACTGTGGGGAACCTGTAACCTTGTCAATAAATGATGCTTGGAAAACTAGACACCTACATGCAAAAGAATCAAGGACTGCTTTCTTACCCCATATATAAAAATAAACTCAAAATGAATTAAATATTTAAATATAAGACCTGAAACCATAAGACTCCTAGAAGAAAACATAGGCAATATATTCTTTGACACTGACTGGTCTTAGCAATATTTTTTGGATATGTATCCTTAGACAAGGGAAACAAAAGCAAAAATAAATGGGATCACATCAAATTAAAAAGCTTTTGCAGTGAAGGAAACTATCAGCAAAACAAAAAGACAGCCTACTGAATGGGAGAACAATAGGTATGATAAGGGGTTAATATCCAAAATATAAAAAGAACTCATACAACTCAACATCAAATAAACAAACAAAGAAGAAAACCTGATTAAAAAGTGGGCAGAGGACCTGAACAGGTATTTTTCCAAAGAAGACATGTAGATGGCCAACAGACACATGAATAGATGATCAACATCACTAATCATCAGGGAAATGCAAATCAAAACCACAGTGAGATATCTCTTTACACCTGTCAGAATGGCTATCATCAAAAAAGACGAGAGAAAATAAGTGTTGATGAGGATGTGGAGAAAAGGGAACCCTTGTGCACTGTTGGTGGGAATGTAAATTGGTGCAGCCACTATGGAAAACAGCATGGAGGTTCCTTAAATACTAAAAAATAGAACTACCATATGATCCAGCAATTCCACTTCTGGGTATTTTCCCAAAGAAAACAAAAACACTAATTCAAAAAGACATATGCACCCCTATGGTCACTGCAGCATTATTTGCAAACACCAAGATATGAATACAACCTAAGTATTCACTGATAGACGAATGGATAAAGAAGATGTGGTATATATACACAATGGCATATTACTCAGCCATAAAAAAAGAATGAAATCTTGTCATTTACAACAACATGGATGGACCTACAGGGTATTATACTAAGTGAATTAAGTCAAACAGAGAAAGACAAATATCGTATGATTTCACTTGTATGTGGAACCTAAAAAACAAATGAACAAACATAAAAAACCCCCACAGAATTATTCTCATAGACACAGAGAACAAACAGGTGGTTGCCAGAGGGGAATAGGTTGGGGGATGAGTGAAATAAGTGAGGGAGATGAAGAGGTACAAACTTCCAGTTACAAAACACATGAGTCACAGGATGCAATGTACAGCATGGGGAATATAGTCAATAACATTGCAATAACTTTGTATAGTGACAGTTGATTACTAGACTTATGGTGATCATTTTATAATATATAGAAATATCAAACGTTTCTATGTTGTGCACCCAGAACTCAGAGCTGTAGGTCAATTACACTTCAAAAAATAATAGTAGTAATGAAAATTTTTTAATTTTTATATTAAACATATATATATCAAGTAGGATTCTTAAGGATGTAAATGAAAGAAAAACTGACCCCCAAAAGCTCTAACTGAACCCTCAAAACTTCAAAGTGCAGGGCTAGAACTGGCTTGGGCACAACTGACTTTAGGGCTCAATTGTTGTCATCAGGACAGCATTTTTCTCGGCTTCCTTTATCTTTCCCTTCTGTGTGCCACGATCATTTTCTATCTGCATGTGGTAGCAAGATGGTTGTGATAACTCTAAGTTTCAAATCCTCTCAACGTTATTATGCCCTTGATTAACCAGGAGCTATAAGGCAAGGCCAAGTTGCTAAACCTCTCTGTGCCTCCATTTCCACATCTGTAAAATGGGAAAGTCAATAAAGTGCTAAACACATAGAAAATGCTTAATAAATGTTAATGACAATTAATGCTATGGTTTTCATAACACAATTTCCTATTGACAATGAGGAACATCCAATTTTCCTAACAGAAAGTTCTAGAAATGATATGAAGTTACCAAATCTGCAAGGCTTAATACTCTCTCACCTAGAGTACCCTTGCTTCTCAAGAAGTCTGACCTAACATTTTAATTTGGTAATAGAAACAGTGGGAACAGGAGATTCAACAGAGACAGGCTGACACTGTGTGTGTCTGAATTCCTGACTAGAAAGCCCTTTGCTCAATAGTCCTTCACTGGGATGGCCTAGGTGGCCGACCTCAAGGGGTAACTTTCAAATATGCATTTGAATTTTTTTAAAGAACACTAATTCGGAACAACAATTCAATCATTTTGGGGTAGACAGTGTTCCAATAGCAAGGAATGTGTTGCCAAGCATGAAGCTGGGCCACCCAAAGAGAAAGTGCAGATTTAAAACTTTAGTTATTTGCAAGTTGCTTCTGAACATTATTAAAACATTAACTACAGTGCAAGAAAAATATGACCATCAGGTAATTAGAGAGAGACTGTAGTCTAAGCTTCTCAGTTTGCTTTTCCTATCCTATACTTTGCCACCAGTAAAGTGGGCTACTGCACATCAAATCTTGAATAAAGACTCATTCTAGATTATTCTCATCTCACCTCCCTGACCATTGCCCACCAGCATCAGAACTCTATTCTCAGCTCCCTTGAAGAGATAATAAATAAAGTCTTTGGGATTCCATATGGAATAACAGAATTTTTGAATGTTGATAATGGAAGAGAACTTAGAAGTGATCTCATTCAACTCCTTCAATTGACTGGTAAGTAAACTGGAATCCAGAAAGTTGGAGTGATTTCTCAAAATCAACTGGCTAACATCATAGAATCATCTCATCTCAGGGCTCATTCCAGACCAGCCATAGACGTGAAACCCTACCCCACCCCCCCAGTTAAATTACATGATTTTGCTCATAGCAACCCTGTGGAGTTGGCAGGGCAAATACTATTACAGAAGACTTAGAGCATATGCCCAAATAACTTGAACGAATTCACCAACATGGGTTTGGCAAAGAAAGGGAGAGGAATAAAGAGAGTTCGGAAGGCAAAGAGCAAGCAAGCAAGAACAATTTAAATGATGCAAATAAAATATACCCTGGTCTAGTTAGCACAATTGCTCATCTGTTAACATATCTGTGATATGGTCAGATATTGCAATGAATCTATTCCAAGGTGGTCTTTGACTCTGATGGTTCAGTAAGGTGGGCTGGTGAGACCTCAAGATGCCTCTAGATTGTGCTATCCAATAGGACTTGCTGGTGTTCACAGAAATGTTCTAAATCTCACTGTCTGATACAGTTCCCACTAGCCATGTATGGCAACTAAACACTTAAAATGTGGTTAGTGATACTGAGAAATTAAATTTTTAATTTTATTTACTTTAAAAAAATATTTATTATTTATTTGGCTGTGTTGGGTCTTAGTTGCGGCACATGAGCTCTTCATTGTGGCGTGCGGGCTCTCTAGTTGTGGCATGCTGGCTCTAGAGCACAGGGGCTTAGTTGTCCTGCGGCATGTGGGATCCCAGTTCCCCAACCAGGGATCGAACCTGTGTCCCTTGCAGTGGAAGGTAGACTCTTAACCATTGGACCACCAGGGAAGTCCCTATTTACTTTTTTTTTTTTAACATCTTTATTGGAGTATAATTGCTTTACAATGGTGTGTTAGTTTTTGCTTTATAACAAAGTGAATCAGTTATACATATACATATGTTTCCATATCCCTTCCCTCTTGCGTCTCCCTCACTCCCACCCTCCCTATCCCACCCCTCTAGGTGGTCACAAACCACCTAGCTGATCTCCCTGTGCTATGCGGCTGCTTCCCACTAGCTATCTACCTTACGTTTGGTAGTGTATATATGTCCATGCTACTCTCTCGCTTTCTCACAGCTTACCCTTCCCCCTCCCCATATTCTCAAGTCCATGCTCTAGCAGGTCTGTGTCTTTATTCCCATCTTACCACTAGGTTCTTCATGACCATTTTTGTTTTTCTTAGATTCCATATATATGTGTTAGCATACGGTATTTCTTTTTCTCTTTCTGACTTACTTCACTCTGTATGACAGACTCTAGATCCATCCACCTCACTACAAATAACTCAATTTCGTTTCTTTTTATGGCTGAGTATATTCCATTGTATATATGTGCCACATCTTCTTGACCCATTCATCTGTTGATGGACACTTAGGTTGCTTCCATGTCCTGGCTATTGTAAATAGAGCTGCAATGAACATTTTGGTATATGACTCTTTTTGAATTATGGTTTTCTCAGGGTATATGCCCAGTAGTGGGATTGCTGGGTTGTATGGTAGTTCTATTTGTAGTTTTTCAAGGAACCTCCATACTGTTCTCCATAGTGGTTGTATCAATTTACATTCCCACCAACAGTGCAAGAGTGTTCCCTTTTCTCCACACCCTCTCCAGCATTTATTGTTTCTAGATCTTTTGATGATGGCCATTCTGACCAGTGTGAGATGATATCTCATTGTAGTTTTGATTTGCATTTCTCTAATGATTAATGATGTTGAGCATTCTTTCATGTGTTTGTTGGCAATCTGTGTATCTTCTTTGGAGAAATGCCTATTTAGGTCTTCTGCCCATTTTTGGATTGGGTTCTTTGTTTTTTTGTTATTGAGCTGCATGAGCTGCTTGTAAATTTTGGAGATTAATCCTTTGTCAGTTGCTTCATTTACAAATATTTTCTCCTATTCTGAGGGTTGCCTTTTGGTCTTGTTTATGGTTTCCTTTGCTGTACAAAAGCTTTTAAGTTTCATTAGGTCCCATTTGTTTATTTTTGTTTTTATTTCCATTTCTCTAGGAGGTGGGTCAAACAGGATCTTGCTGTGGTTTATGTCATACAGTGTTCTGCCTATGTTTTCCTCTAAGAGTTTGATAGTGTCTGGCCTTACATTTAGGTCTTTAATCCATTTTGAGTTTATTTTTGTGTATGGTGTTAGGGAGTGTTCTAATTTCATTCTTTTACATATAGCTGTCCAGTTTTCCCAGCACCACTTATTGAAGAGGCTGTCTTTTCTCCACTGTATATTCTTGCCTCCTTTATCAAAGATAAGGTGACCATATGTGCATGGGTTTATCTCTGGGCTTTCTATCCTATTCCATGGATCTAAATTTCTGTTTTTGTCCCAGTACCATACTGTCATGATTACTGTAGCTTTGTAGTATAGGCTGAAGTCAGGGAGCCTGATTCCTCCAGCTCCATTTTTCATTCTCAAGATTGCTTTGGCTATTTGGGGTCTTTTGTGGTTCCATACAAATTGTGAAACTTTTTGTTCTAGTTCTGTGAAAAATGCCATTGGTAGTTTGATAGGGATTGCATTGAATCTGTAGATTGCTTTGGGTAGTAGAGTCATTTTCACAATGTTGATTCTTCCAATCCAAGAACATGGTATATCTCTCCATCTATTTGTATCATCTTTAATTTCTTTCATCAGTGTCTTATAATTTCCTGCATACAGGTCTTTTGTCTCCCTAGGTAGGTTTATTCTTAGATATTTTATTCTTTTTGTTGCAATGGTAAATGGGAGTGTTTTCTTGATTTCATTTTCAGATTTTTCATCATTAGTGTATAGGAATGCAAGAGATTTCTGTGCATTAATTTTGTATCCTGCTACTTTACCAAATTCATTGATTAGCTCTAGTAGTTTTCTGGTAGCATCTTTAGGATTCTCTCTGTAGAGTATCATGTCATCTGCAAACAGTGACAGCTTTACTTCTTCTCTTCCGATTTGGATTCATTTTATTTCTTTTTCTTCTCTGATTCCTGTGGCTAAAACTTCCAAAACTATGTTGAATAAGAGTGGTGAGAGTGGGCAACCTTGTCTTCTTCCTGACCTTAGTGGGAATGGTTTCAGTTTTTCACAATTGAGGACGATGTTGGCTGTGGGTTTGTCATATATGGCCTTTATTATGTTGAGGAAAGTTCCCTCTATGCCTACTTTTTCTGCAGGGTTTTTATCATAAATGGGTGTTGAATTTTGTCAAAAGCTTTCTCTGCATCTATTAAGATGATCATATGGTTTTCCTCCTTCAATTTGTTAATATGGTGTATCACGTTGATTGATTTGTGTATATTGAAGAATCCTTGCATTCCTGGAATAAACCCCACTTGATCATGATGTATGATCCTTTTAATGTGCCGTTCGATTCTGTTGGCTAGTATTTTGTTGAGGATTTTTGCATCTATGTTCATCAGTGATATTGGCCTGTCGTTTTGTTTCTTTCTGACATCTTTGTCCAGTTTTGGTATAAGGGTGATGGTGGCCTCATAGAATGAGTTTCGGAGTGTTCCTCCCTCTGCTATATTTTGGAAGAGTTTGAGAAGGATAGGTGTTAGCTCTTCTCTAAGCATTTGATAGAATTCACCTGTGAAGCCATCTGGCCCTGGGCTTCAGTTTGTTGGAAGATTTTTAATCACAGTTTCAATTTCCGTGCTTGTGATTGGTCTGTTCATATTTTCTATTTCTTCCTGGTTCAGTCTCGGCAGGTTGTGCATTTCTAAGAACTTGTCCATTTCTTCCAGGTTGTCCATTTTATTGGCATAGAGTTGCTTGTAGTAATCTCTCATGATCCTTTGTATTTCTGCAGTGTCAGTTGTTACTTCTCCTTTTTCATTTCTAATTCTATTGATTTGAGTCTTCTCCCTTTTTTTCTTGATAAGTCTGGCTAATGGCTTATCAATTTTGTTTATCTTCTGAAAGAACCAACTTTAGTTTTATTGATCTTTGCTATCGTTTCCTTCATTTCTTTTTATTTCTGATCTGATCTTTATGATTTCTTTCCTTCTGCTAACTTTGGGGTGTTTTTGTTCTTCCTTCTCTAATTGCTTTAGCTGCAAGGTTAGGTTGTTTATTTGAGATGTTTCCTGTTTCTTAAGGTAGGATTGAATTGCTATAAACTTCCCTCTTAGAACTGCTTTTGCTGCATCCCATAGGTTTTGGGTGGTCATGTCTCCACTGTCATTTGTTTCTAGGTATTTTTTGATTTCCTCTTTGATTTCTTCAGTGATCACTTCGTTATTAAGTAGTGTATTGTTTAGCCTCCATGTGTTTGTATTTTTTACAAGATTTTTTCCTGTCATTGATATCTAGTCTCATAGCATTGTGGTAGGAAAATATACTTGATATGATTTCAATTTTCTTAAATTTACCAAGGCTAGATCTGTAACCCAAGATATGATCTATCCTGGAGAATGTTCCATGAGCACTTGAGAAAAATGTGTATTCTGTTGTTTTTGGATGGAATATCCTGTAAATATCAATTAAGTCCATCTTGTTTAATGTATCATTTAAAGCTTGTGTTTATTTATTTTCATTTTGGATGATCTGTCCGTTGGTGAAAGTGGGGTGTTAAAGTCCCCTACTATGAATGTGTTACTGTCGATTTCCCCTTTTATGGCTGTTAGTATTTGCCTTATGTATTGGGGTGCTCCTATGTTGGGTGCATAAATATTTACAATTGTTATATCTTCTTCTTGGATCAATCCCTTGATCATTATGTAGTGTCCTTCTTTGTCTCTTGTAATAGTCTTTAAAGTCTATTTTTCTGATATGAGAATTGCTACTCCAGTTTTCTTTTGATTTCCATTTGCATGGAGCATCTTTTTCCATCCCCTCACTTTCAGTCTGTATGTGTCCCTAGGTCTGAAGTCAGTCTCTTGTAGACAGCATATATATGGGTCTTGGTTTTGTATCCATTCAGCCAGTCTGTGTCTTTTGGTGGGAGCATTTAATCCATTTACATTTAAGGTAATTATCGATATGTATGCTCCTATTCCCATTTTCTTAATTGTTTTGGGTTTGTTATTGTAAGTCTTTTCCTTCTCTTGTGTTTCTTGCTTAGAGAAGTTCCTTTAGCATTTGTTGTAAAGCTGGTTTGGTGGTGCTGAACTCTCTCAGCTTTTGCTTGTCTGTAAAGGTTTTAATTTCTCCATCAAATCTGAATGAGATCCTTGCTGGGTAGAGTAATATTGGTTGTAGGTTTTTCTCCTTCATCACTTTAAATATGTCCTGCCACTCCCTTCTGGCTTGCAGAGTTTCTGCTGAAAGATCAGCTGTTAACCTTATGGGGATTCCCTTGTGTGTTATTTGTTGATTTTCCCTTGCCGCTTTTAATATGTTTTCTTTGTATTTAATTTTTGATAGTTTGATTAATATGTGTCTTGGAGTGTTTCTCCTTGGATTTATCCTTGGATTTATGGGACTCTCTGTGCTTCCTGGACTTGATTAACTATTTCCTTTCCCATATTAGGGAAGTTTTCAACTATTATCTCTTCAAATATTTTCTCAGTCCCTTTCTTTTTCTCTTCTTCTTTTGGAACCCCTATAATTCGAATGTTGGTGAGTTTAATGTTGTCCCAGAGGTCTCTGAGACTGTCCTCAGTTCTTTTCATTCTGTTTTCTTTATTCTGCTCTGCAGTAGTTATTTCCACTATTTTATCTTCCAGGTCACTCATCCGTTCTTCTGCCTCAGTTATTCTGCTATTGATCCCTTCTAGAGTATTTTTAATTTCTTTTATTGTGTTGTTCATCATTGCTTATTTCCTCTTTAGTTCTTCTAGGTCCTTGTTAAATGTTTCTTGCATTTTCTCTGTTCTATTTCCAAGATTTTGGATCATCTTTACTATCAGTATTCTGAATTCTTTTTCAGGTAGACTGCCTATTTCCTCTTCATTTGTTAGGTCTGGTGGGTTTTTACCTTGCTCCTTCATCTGCTGTGTGTTTTTCTGTCTTTTCATTTTGGTTATTTTACTGTGTTTCGGGTCTCCTTTTTGCAGGCTGCAGGTTCATAGTTCCCGTTGTTTTTGGTGTCTGTCCCCAGTGGCTAAGGTTGGTTCAGTGGGTTGTGTAGGCTTCCTGGTGGAGGGGAGTAGTGCCTGTGTTCTGGTGGATGTGGCTGGATCTTGTCTTTCTGGTGGGCAGGTCCACGTCTGGTGGTGTGTTTTGGGGTGTCTGTGGCCTTATTATGATTTTAGGCAGCCTGTCTGCTAATGGATGGGGCTGTGTTCCTGTCTTGCTAGTTCTTTGGCAGAGGGTGTCCAGCACTGTAGCTTGTTGCTCGTTGAGTGAAGCTGGGTCTTGGTGTTGAGATGGAGATCTCTGGGAGCTTTTCACCGCTTGATATTACGTGGAGCTGGGAGGTGTCTTGTGGACCAGTGTCCTAAAGTTGGCTCTCCCACCTCAGTGGCACAGCCCTGATGCCTGGCTGGAGCACCAAGAGCCTGTCCTCCACACGGCTCAGAATAAAAGGGAGAAAAAAAAATAAAGAAAGCAAGGAAGCAAGAAAGAAAGAAAGAAAGAAGGAAGAAGGGAAGGAAGGAAGGAAGGAAGGAAGGAAAGAAAGAAAGAAAGAAAGAAAGAAAGGATAAAATAAAGTAAGATAAAATAAAGTTATTAAAATAAAAAATAATTAGTAAGAAAAAAAAATTTTTAAGTAAAAAAAAAAAAAAACGGATGGACAGAACCCTAGGACAAATGGTGAAAGCAAAGCTATACAGACAAAATCTCACACAGAAGCATACACATACACACACACAAAAAGAGGAAAAGGGGAAAAAATAGTCTATCTTGCTCCCAAAGTCCACCTCCTCAATTTGGGATGATTCGTTGTCTATTCAGGTATTCCACAGATGCAGGGTACATCAAATTGATTGTGGAGCTTTAATCTGCTGCTTCTGAGGCTGCTGGGAGAAATTTCCCTTTCTCTTCTTTGTTCGCACAGCTTTTTCTTTATTCTTTTGTCTCTATTTTTTCTGTTTTCTTTTGCCCTACCCAGGTACGTGGGGAGTTTCTTGCCTTTTGGGAGGTCTGAGGTCTTCTGCCAGCGTTCAGTGGGTGTTCTATAGGAGCAGTTCCACATTTAGATGTATTTCTGATGTATTTGTGGGGAGGAAGGTGATCTTCGCGTCCTACTCTTCCACCATCTTCTCCTGTCTCCCCAATTTACTTTTTTGTTTGTTTGTTTTGTTTTGTTTGTTTTGTTTTGCGATACGCAGGCCTCTCACTGTTGTGGTCTCTCCCATTGCGGAGCACAGGCTCCGGACGCACAGACTCAGCGTCCATGGCTCACGTGCCCAGCCGCTTCGCGGCATGTGGGATCCTCCCAGACCAGGGCACAAACCCGCATCCCCTGCATCAGCAGGCGGACTCCCAACCACTGCGCCACCAGGGAAGCCCTCCCCTATTTACTTTTAATTGATTTAAATTTAGACAGCCACAAGAGCCTGGTAGCAACCATATTGGACTACGCAGCTCTAGATGAATAAAACTGCCCAAAACATAACAACCTGACTTGATCTATCAGCTTGTTTTGCTTTGAGGGACCTAAAGGGGTACAATAATCAATGCTGAAATCAGATCTCTTCACAAAATGTATACATGGCAACACCAAAAATAAACATGTATGAAGCAGGATTCTTTGTCGCAAGCAATGGAAAATAAACTTCACTAATTTAGGCAGAATAAGGATTTATTAAAGGATATTAGGTCACTCACAGAGTCTCTGGGAGGTCAGAAAATCAGGACTGGAGGCTCCATGTGCCAGAAACAAGGCACAGTCACACTGTAGAGCTGGTCTAGAAGAGACACCATAGCCCCACCACTGGACGCAGTGCAGCAGCTTGCCCTGTTGACCCCAGGATGCTGGATACTGAGTCCCACCATAAGAACCCCTGCCATGGCTGAGTCTGGACACTGGATGGATCTGCTGCCATCATTGCTGGATTGGATTCTGTGTGGCACCTGATGCTTTGAGTTGCTGGCTTCTGATTCTAAGTCTGGGGCCGGGGCACCTGACTGAGCCTAGGTCATACGTCTGTGCTCTGCCTGCAAGAGGGGCTGGAATAGCAAGAATTTGGCCTCTGTAGAGGGGGACAGACTCATGAGCTGAGGAGTCCCCTGAACAAAAACAGATTTTTATTACACCTGCCTCCTAGGGAAGAGGGCGAATGTGTTACGGGTACTAGGCCTCCTGGGCGATAAGTAGAGATACAGAATGAAAAACCTGGGGGCCTGGGGATGGGCTGGCGTATGAGGCACTATCTACTACCACTGGAAAAACAGAATATGTCAGAGAATTAGGAGGGAGGGAGTGATTTGGCAAAAAATGAGAGTTTTGAGAGAGACAGTCAAGAGTTTTAGAGAAGCTGCCATAATGGATGAGATTTTGTGAAGTGTAATATTTCCTCTGGCTACTTTTTCATGTGACTCCAGTAAAGATCTACATTATTTTTTGAGACTTTTTTGGAGTTGTGTGTATGTATTGCCTAATTGAGAGTACTGTACACATATAGTTCTATATAGTCATGCTTTTTAATTTACTCCTTAAGACAATATGGATATCCTTTCCTTTAAACATGTACACCTCTATGCCATCCTTTTCAGTGCCTATACAGTATTCCATTGCACAAATGTACCATAATTTATTTAATCAATCCCCTATTGATGGTCAGTTCAATTTTTCAATTTTTTCTTCTATATTGTGCTACAATGAGCATATATATATATATATATGTATATATATATATATATATATATATATATATATATATATATATATATATCACTGTGTACTTGTCCAGTCATTCCTCTAGGTAATATTCCTAGAAACAGAATTTCCAAATTAGTGGCTAAGCAGGCTTAACATGTTGATTTTCCAAGTCATCCTCAAAGGTAGTAATCATTTCTTTTCCCATCCAGGGTTGAAACTAGGATTAGATGCATAAGGCACTTTGCCTTGGACACAAAATTTAAAGAGGCATTAAAAAACTCAGTAGTGGGACTTCCCCGGTGGTGCAGTGGTTAAGGATCCGCCTGCCAATGCAGGGGACACGGGTTCGATCCCTGGTCTGGGAAGATCCCACATGCCGCGGAGCAACTGAGCCCGTGCACCACAACTACTGAGCCTGCGCTTTAGAGCCCGCGAGCCACAACTACTGAAGCCTGTGTGCCTAGAGCCCGTGCTCCGCAACAAGAGAAGCCACCACAATGAGAAGCCCGTGCACTGCAACAAAGACCCAACACAGCCAATAAATAAATAAATTTTCAAACAAAAAAAACAACTGAGTAGTCAAGACAAATATTTTAATGCAATATTTTAAAAATGAAAATTAATGCAAATAAGTCCATAATGAACAAAATATCAAAATTTTAAATAAAGGCAGAATCAGTATTACTGATACTTAGGAATAAACCTGATCAAGGAGGTGAAAGACTTATAAGCTGAGAACTATAAAACATTGATAAAGCAAACTGAAGATGATTCAAAGAAATGGAAAGATATTCCATGCTCTTGGATTGGAAGAATTAATATTGTTAACATGACCATACTACCCAAAGCAATCTACAGATTTAATGGGATCCTTATCAAATTATTCATGACACTTTTCAAAGAACTAGAACAAATAATCCTAAAATTTATATGGAACCACAAAAGACCCAGAATTGCCAAAGTAATCCTGAGGAAAAAGAACAAAGCTGGAGGCATAATCCTCCCAGACTTCGGACAATACTACAAAGCTACAGTAATCAAAACAGCATGATATCTGCACAAAAACAAGACATACGGATCAACTGAACAAAAGAGAGAGAAATAAACCCACATACCTATAGTCAATTAATCTTCGACAAAAGAGGCAAGAAGATACAGTGGAGAAAAGATAATCTCTTCAGTAAGTGGTGCTGGGAAAACCGGACAGCTACATATAAAGGAATGAAATTAGTACATTCTCTAGCACCATATACAAAAATAAACTCAAAATGGATTAAAGGCCTAAATGTAAGACCAGATACTATAAAACTCCTAGAGGAAAACATAGGCAGAACACTCTGATATAAATCATAGCAGTATTTTTTTTGTATGCATCTCCTAGCACAGTAGAAATAAAAGCAAGAATAAACAAATGGGACCTACTTAAATTTAAAAGCTTCTGAACAGCAAAAGAAACCATCACCAAAATGAAAAGACAACCTAGGACTGGGAGAAAATATCTGCAAATGATGTGAGCAACAAAGGCTTAATTTCCAAAATATACAGACAACTCATACAGCTCAATATCAAAACAACAAACAACCCAGTCAAAAAATGGACAGAAGACCTAAATAGACATTTCTCCAAAGAAGACATACAGATGGCCAACAGGCATATGAAACGATGCTCAATACTTATAATTATTAGAGAAATGCAAATCAAAACTACAGTGAGGTATCACCTCACACCGGTCAGAATGGCCATCACTGAAGCGTCTACAAATAATAAATGCTGGAGAGGGTGTGGAGAAAAGGGAACCCTCCTTCACTGTTGGTGGGAATGTAAATTGGTGTAGCCACTATGGAGAACAGTATGGAGGCTCCTTAAAAAACTAAAAATAGAGTTACCATATGATCCAGCAATCCCACTCCTGGACATATTTCCAGAGAAAACTCTAATTCAAAAAGACACATGTACCCCAATGTTCATAGCAGCACTATTCACAAGAGCCAAGACATGGAAACAACCAAAGTGTCCATCAACAGATGAATGGATAAATAATGAATGGAATATTACTCGGCCATAAAAAAGAATGAAATAATGCCATTTGCCGCAACATGGATGGACCCAGAGATTATCATGCTAAGTGAAGTAAGTCAGACAGAGAAAGATAGATATCATATGATATCACATATATGTGGAATCTTAAAAAAAGGAAACAAATGAACTTATTTACAAAACAGAAAGAGTCACACAGAAAACAAATTTATGGCTACCAAAGGGGAAGTGGGGGAGGGATAAATTAGGATCTTGGGATTAACAGATATACACTACTTTGTATAAAATAGATAAACAAAAAGGATCTACTGTATAGCACAGGGATACTATACTATACTATATACTATACTCAATATCTTGTAATAACCTATAATGGAAAAGAATCTGAAAAAGAATAAATATAACTGAATTACTTTGCTGTACATCAGAAACAAATACAACATTGTTAATCAACTATACTTCAATAAAACAAAAACAAAAAACCACAGTGAGACACCCCTACACATACACCACAAGGGTTAAAATAAAAAACCCTGACAATACAAAGTGTGGGTGAGTACGTGGAGCAACTGGAATTCTCATACACAGCTGTTTGAGTATAAACTGTTCATTCCACTTTGAAAACTCCTTGGCAGTATCTCCAAAGGATGGACATACACATACTCTACGGCCCAACAATTCCACTCTTAGGATTATACCCAACACAGATGTGTACATGTGTTTGGACAAGAATGTTCAGAGCAGTGTTCTTTGGAAAATCATCAAACAGGAAACAACCCAATGTGCATCAGTAAGGGAATGTATAAGTAAAATGGGTTATATTTTTAAGATGGAATACTATATAGAAATAAATTCAACTATAGCCACACAAAATAAAATAGAATAAAATAAAACAAAATGAAGGCTTTGAGTCATAAAGCCTGGATACCACTCACTGGCTTGCATGTAGCATCATCTACATGTGCTTTATTATATGTAAAATGGGAATAACAATCTGTATGTCTTCTTTGGAGAAATGTCTATTTAGGTCTTCTGTCCATTTTTGGATTGGGTTGTTTGTTCTTTTGATACTGAGCTGCATACGCTGTTTGTATATTTTGGAGATTAATCCTTTGTCAGTTGCTTCATTTGCAAATATTTTCTCCCCTCCTGAGGGCTGTCTTTCTGCCTTGTTTATGGTTTCCTTTGCTGTGCAAAAGCTTTTAAGTTTCATTAGATCCCATTTGTTTATTTTTTATTTTATTTCATTACTCTAGGAGGTAGGTCAAAAAAGATGTTGGTGTGATTTATGTCATTCAGTGTTCTGCCTATGTTTTCCTCTAAGAGTGTTATAGTGTCTGGACTTACATTTAGGTCTTTAATTCATTTTGAGTTTATTTTTGTGTATAGTGTTAGAAAGTGTTCTAATTTCATTCTTTTACATGTAGCTGTCCAGTTTTCCCAGCACCACTTATTGAAGAGGCTGTCTTTTCCCCATTGTATATTCTTGCCTCCTCTGTCAAAGATAAGGTGACCATATGTGCATGGGTTTATCTCTGGGCTTTCTATCCTGTTCCATTGAGCTATATTTCTGTTTTTGTGCCAGTACCATACTGTCTTGATTACTGTAGCTTTGTAGTATAGTCAGAAGTCTGGCAGCCTGATTCCTCCAGCTCCGTTTTTCTTTCTCAAGATTGCTTTAGCTATTCAGGGTCTTTTGTGTTTCCATAAAAATGGTAAAATTCTTTGTCTTAGTTCTGTGAAAAATGCCATTGGATGTCTCCAAAGAAGACATACCGATTGCCAACAAACACATAAAAAGATGCTCGACATCACTAATCATTAGAGAAATGCAAGTCAAAACCACAGTGAGGTATCATCACACACCGGTCAGAATGGCCATCATCAAAAAAATCTACAAACAATAAATGCTTGAGAGGGTGTGGAGAAAAGGGAACCCTCCTGCACTGTTGGTGGGGATGTAAATTGATACAGCCATTATGGAGAACAGTATGGAGATTCCTTAAAAAACTAAAAATAGAACTACCACAGGTCCCAGCAATCCCACTACTAGGTATATAGCCTGAGAAAACCATAATTCAAGAAGAGTTGTGTACCACAATGTTCACTGCAGCACTATTTACAATAGCCAGGACATGGAAGCAACCTAAATGTCCATCAACAGATGAATGGATAAAGAAGATGTGGCACATATGTACAATGGAATATTACTAAGCCATACAAAGGAACGGAATTGAGTTATTTGTAGTGAGGTGGATGGACCTAGAGTCTGTCATACAGAGTGAAGTAAGTCAGAAAGAGAAAAACAAATACCATATGCTAATGCACATATATGGAATCTAAAAAAAACGGTACTGATGAAACTAGTGGCAGGGCAGGAATAAAGATACAGACATAGAGAACGGACTTGAGGACACAGGGATGGAAGGGGAAACTGGGATGGAGTGAGAGAGTGGCATGACATGAAATCACTACTAAATGTAAAATGGACGGTTGGGGGAAGCTGTCGCATAGCACAGAGATCAGCTCAATGCTTTGTGATGACCTAGCGGGGTGGGATAGGGAGGGTGGGAGGGATGCTCAAGAGGGAGGGGATATGGGGATATATGTATACATATAGCTGATCCACTTTGTTGTACAGCAGAAACTAACATAACATTGTAATTATACTCCAATAAAGATATTAAAAATAATAAAAATAAAAAATAAAATGTGAATAACAATAGGACCTACTTCATGAAGTTTTGTGAGAATTAAATGAGTAATACAAAATGCTTAGAACAGTGCCAAGCACATAGTAAGTACTCAATAAATATTAGCTATAATCATATGCTAAGTACATATGCACACATGATTCTGTTTCTGGATATCCTACTCTGTTCCATTTTTCTGTGTGTTCTTGCTCCAGTACCATACTGTTTTAATTACCATAGATTTATATAGTGACCTTTGATCTGATTAAGCAAGGTCCCTTCTCATTTTTCTTGGTTCTTCAAGTTTTTCTTGGCTGTCCTCATTCATTTATACATACAAATGAATTTTAAAAGCTATTTGTCAAGTACCACAAAATCCTACTGGGATTTTAACTGAAACTGTGTTAAATTTATATATTATTTTAGGGAAGCGTGACATCTTTACAATACTGAGTCGTCCTGTCCAGAACATGGTGTTTCTCTTTATTTAGTCAAGCCTTCTTTTTACTCTTCTATCAAGTTTTATAGTTTTCTTAATGTACATCTTGCACATTCTTATTTTACTTGTTATTTTACAGTTTTATTGCTATTTATTTTTTTACTGGCAAGTACATGTATGTATAAGTGGTTGATGTTTGCATGTTTATTTTGTATCCAGCCTTCATTTTGAGCTCTTGTATTCATTTTTCGGTGATTGCATGCTTATCCAAAATGAATTTCTAACAACATTCCTCATCTGCCTAAAATTCTTAAATAACCCTTAAAGACAAAGTCCAAATTTCTGGACCTGACATACATTCATTTTTCTTCATACAAAACAAAAACATACTGTGTGCCTCCCCTGTGCCAGGCACTGTGGAGCACCAGGGATACATCAATAAATAGACAAAAATCCCCGCCATTAAGCTTACATTCAGGAGGAATTAGTGCTCTGTTTTAGCTCATGCCTATGGATCCTTCCCCATCTCCTTTCCTTCTTTATAAGTGTTGTGTACTTCAGCTAAACTGAATTAGTTGTAATTCTCCTGAAATGCTTTCCTGTTTGGATACTCTTTCCCTTGTTCTTTTTCTATTTATCACCCTGAAAAGCTCCTTTCATATCCTCATGACTCATGTCAAGGTCAGTCTCCTCTTAGCAGCTTTCCCTGATCCCTCATGCAGAGTTAGGAGGTCTCTCTTCTATGTCTCACTCATCTCAGTGATGACATCTTCACTTAAATATAATTGTTACTTTATTGGTCCATGAGTTCCTAGAGGGCAGGAATGGAGTCTTGATCATCTTTTTGCCACCTGGTGGCATGGTATCAAGGTAGTGTTCAATAAATATTTTTGAAAGCATAAATGTATTGAGTTGGTTGGGGAGCACAGCACCATCATACATGGCCAAGGCAAGTGGCCATGCAAAGCTATGGGAACTGCTGTGGGTAGTCACAATTAGACTACAGGAGTTCAGGGGAGGAGATCACCAAGGCTGAGTGGGTAGGCATGGATGCCTGGGGGAAGTAGACCTTTTCGTGGATATTGAAAGAGCTTGAGACTTTGATCAACTCTTCCCACCCAACCCCATCTCCTCCTCTCCACCAATGGGACTATGATCAAGGATAAGACCTCCCACCCACACTTCGAAAAGGGAGTACAGTGGATGGGTCCAGTCTGAGGTTACTGACCAGGCCATGTGATGGAAGCCCTAGGACAAGGAGCATCTTCAAACCTACGTGGAGGAACCACAGTCCTACTCTTGCCAGGCTGAACACTAGGGTTTGGGTCAAGGTCTTACTCGTAATAAAGGGTCCATCACCCCAGCCTCTCTGCTTCAGAGAGGCAGTCTAGCATAATGATCAAATGCCTGGCCTCAGGAACCAGACTGCTTGGCTCTAAACCCTGGTTCTGCCACTTACTAGCTTTGTGAGACCTTGGACATTAAGTCAAGTTGAAAGTGAGTGGCCCAAAAGAGGGGTATTTTTGATGGAGATCAAAAAGTCATTTCAAAAAGGTCACTGTATTGTTAACAGCTTGCAAGACACTTGGTATAGCATGCTTGGTGTTTAAGGGTTTCAGAGACAGACTACCTGGGTTCAAATCCCAGCTTCTCCACTTTATAGCTGTGTGACCTTGGGCAAGTGATTTGATCTTTGCGGGTCTCAGTTTTTTTATCTGTAAAAATAACTACATAGAGTTACTGTGAGGATTAAATGAGTTAGTGCATGTTGAGTGCTTGGACCAGTGCCTGGCACAGAGTGCGCACTTAAATGTTTGTTAGCTATCACTACATTATTATTATTCCACTATCACATTGTACCTGCTACTGTTTTGGTAGGCCTAGAGAGTATACAGATAGAGAGTTTTGCCATTTTAGGGGCAAAGTCCCACTTGAAAAGCATAAACTTCTGTACTAGGAAAGGTCTCTGGGATCCAGACTTTATGAAATTAGCACCAATGAAGACCTGCCAAGCAACATCACAAAGAATTGCAAGATATGGCATTAGCTGGAAAGGGGACTCCTTTTTGGGTCAAGGCAAGTTCTGAAAGGACATCAAACCACAAGGGCACCTTCAGGCCTGCTGAGCAACATCTTGCCTGGTGTCCGCAGAGATCCAGTGTTAGACAGGATGGGGATTTCCCTCTGAAGACTAAAGAACCTCACCTTGCAGGAACAATAGCCCTCCACATGTATATCATCCTAGAGGGAAAGGAGAAAGGTGGCATTGGGCTCTGGTCAGAGGGGATCTGGTACTGGCATTAGTGCTAAATTCACTTCCACAGAGGCAGAGCTGTGACAGGCAGGTGTTTAGATTGGTGGAGCCACCCTCTACAGGACAAGTTTGGTTTTTTATTTGTTTGTTTGTTTTGCGGTATGCGGGCCTCTCACTGCTGTGGCCTCTCCCGTTGCGGAGCATAGGCTCCAGATACGCAGGCTCAGCGGCCATGGCTCACGGGCCCAGCCGCTCCACGGAATGTGGGATCTTCTCAGACCGGGGCACGAACCCGTGTTCCCTGCATCGGCAGGCGGACTCTCAACCACTGCGCCACCAGGGAAGCCCCTACAGGACAAGTTTTGCTGTTATACCTCATTTGCCTCCTTTAAGTCAAGATCCATGGGTTGGGTGAAACCAGAACTGGAACCTGGCAATTTGACTTTGAAAGGATCTAGATGGAACTATGCACGAGACAGATGTTTGAGCAGACCAATGTGGCAAGAGGAGAGGTCTTCTGCAGGGGAAAATGTGGTATTCTAGAAATATGGTTGCAAATGTCATCAAGGGCCAGATTGTGAAGGCCTGAAATGCTAGATGAAGGACTTTAAATTTTAAAGTGTATAAATGTATGTACATGTATATGTATTTCTAAGAGTTCACATGGCTCAAAAATCAAAAGGTATCAATGTATATTATAGTGAAAAGGCCCCTCTCACTCTTATCTCCCAATCACCCAACTCTCCACTCCAGAGGCAACTGATGTTATTTATGTTGCTTCCAGGGACATTAAATGCATACAGAAGAAAATATTGCATGTGTATCCTTTTTCCACAAATAATAACTTTTTCCATTTTACAGTATAGTTTAGAGATCATTACCATCAGAATATAAAGAATTTCCTGTTTTATACCTGCCTAGTAATCTACTGTATGAATGAATCATAATTTATTTAATCACTCCCTAAGTAATGGACATTTAAGTTAGCTGTCTTTTGCTATTACATATAAGGCTACAATAAATAATCTTTGCAAACAGGTGTTTTTGCATGAGTGTGACTATATCTGTAAGATAAGTTCCTAAAAGTGTTAATCATTGGGTCAAGCAGTAGGTTAATGTATTGTATTCTAATTTTTAATAGGGGTTCATTGAAAGTTACTGGCTTAAGAATTCATGTGCAAACAGTATTTAAAGAAACTGACTTCATATATAACTAATTGGATATGATAGATGATGGAAGAGAAAAGAATCAAGGGTTATTCCAAGTTCATTAATAAAAAGGACAGGGCAGCCAACACTTTGGGCATAATGTAGTATTTTCTCACCCATAATGACTATCTCCTTCCCATCTCCAATACGCTTTCAACTAGGTCTCCACCAGACAATGGAGAAGGGACAGAGAGTAAGAAAAGTTTCTTGGATGGGAAATTACTTTAAAGAACCAGCAAGATTAGAGACACCAGTGGATACTGTCATTAATAGAAATAGAAAATTCTAGAGATGGAGTTGGCTTATTAGCTAATGGGGACCCAGAACATACTGGCCCAGAAATGGAAAAGATCTATGCCCTCCTAATTATCTGAGAAAATTTTAACAAAAAACTCTGGAGGAAATGATAAGGTGGAACAATAAAAGGTAGATTTGCTTTCACTTTCACTTTGGAGTTGGAAGACCTGGAGTTAGAATATTCTGACAATGAATTAAAATGAAAGAGTTTCCAAAAGAAAATGGTCCCTGCAGGCTTTGTCCTCAGAACCTGCCATCTCAGATTTGAACCATGACCTCCGCTGCTCCCCTGTCATCCAGCAATTATGGTGTGAAGGCAGATCAAGGTCTTGTTGATGCCTCTGCAGTATGAGCTCAGCCTGCAGATGCCCAGCTCCTTAGTAATGTAAGACAGATGCCAAACCAGCTCAGCTTACTGATGAGCTGGGAACTCCTTTATGGGAAGCACATTTTGGCTAGAATCCTGTAATTCAACCATCCAGTTAACCTTTTAAGTGAATAAAAGACAAATACAACAATGGGGCCAAAGCAATATGTTGGTGGTGATGACAGGCAATCCTTTAGGAGGATAAAGAATCTTGGCTCGGGCTTCCCTGGTGGCGCAGCGGTTGCGAGTCCGCCTGCCAATGCAGGGGACGTGAGTTCGTGCTCTGGTCCGGGAAGATCCCACATGCTGTGGAGCGGCTGGGCCCATGAGCCATGGCCGCTGGGCCTGCACGTCCAGAGCCTGTGCTCCGCGGCGGGAGAGGCCACAACAGTGAGAGGCCCGTGTACCGCAAAAAAAAAAAAAAAAGAATCTTGACTCAGTAAAAATACAAACCCATCTACATTCTGCTGTACCTCGTGGGGAAGAGGCTGTAAAGTATTTAGTGGGGTGTGTGTGTAGTGTGGTGTGCCACATAAAACTCCATTCAGGAAGGGACTTGACCTGTTTTGTTCACTGTTGTATCCCCAATGGTTAGAATAATTCCAAGCACATAGTAGGCACGCAGTAATCATTTACTGATAGAATGAATGCATTTACTGTTAATGAGTGAATGAATGAACAAATCCACCATATGTGTGTGCCCTTGCTTATATCTATGTATGTCATTACATAACACAAATCATATCTATACTTGGATATCAATTTGTCTTATATTTTTCGCTTATGAAATGACATTAAATCACCTGGTAAAAAGCTCCAAATGAGCCCTATATATTTTGGTAGCTCCTTCTCTTTTATCAGCCCCTTAAATATTAGTGTTCCCCTGAGCCCATCCTTGGCTTCTTCTCATTCTGTTAGAGAAATCTTGTCCATGGCTTCAAATCTCATCTATACAAGCTAATGACTTCCAAAACTCTCTCTAGCCCCGACGTCCTTCCAGATCTGGGTATCCACCTAGCATCTCAATATCTGAACTCAAATGTTTCAAATGCCTCAGAATTGGTGTGTCACCAACTGAATTTATTATCTCATCCCTTTCAATTATGTTCCTCCTCCTTCATTCTGGAATTTTTAAAATAAGAAGTAAAGAATAAAAATTAAAAGGAGTATCGGGCTTCCCTGGTGGCGCAGCGGTTGCGAGTCCGCCTGCCGATGCAGGGGACGTGAGTTCGTGCCCCGCTCCGGGAAGATCCCACATGCCGCGGAGCAGCTGGGCCCGTGAGCCATGGCCGCTGAGCCTGCGCGTCCAGAGCCTGTGATCCGCAACGGGAGAGGCCACAACAGAGAGAGGCCCACGTACCGCAAAAAAAAAAAAAAAAAAAAAAAAAAGGAGTATCATGTTTATTGTGTAAACCATCACTCTCCATTCTATAGTATGTTCTGTTTTCTAGTCTAGGACATCCTGAATGACTGGGTTATAGGTTGATGCCCAAGATATCAGTCTTCTCGGCCCTTGGGGCATCTGGGAAGAGCCTTGGGTAGTTAAGCACTATGGCCAGTTGACTTAGGCTTGAGCATCCTCATCTGTTTACCTCAGTTTTTTGTGTGTGCCACATCATTTAGAGAATTCAGAAGCACTGATCTTGCCTTTGGTCCTCAAAATCTCCATTCTCACCTAGGCATTTCATCCACACCACAGCTAACATTCATACTGGTGCCCTTATCTACAGCAAGATCCTAAATACCAAGTGAATCATCAGATACTACTACTCAAATGCCCTAGTGTTTAGGGAATTTGATTGTGTGTGTGTGTGTGTGTGTGTGTGTAATCTAGAATTTGTGGAAAAACCTTAACTCTCTCCGTCTTAGTCCATTTGCGATGCTATAAGAAAAATGCCATCGACTGGGTGTCTCATAAATAGCAGAATTTTACATCTCACAGTTCTGGAGGCTGGGAAGTCCACGATCAAGGCACTGGCAGATTCAGTGTCTGGTAAAAGCCTGCTTCCTCATGGAGAGCCATCTTCTCACTATAACCTCACATGGCAGAAGGGGCAAGGGAGCTTTCTCTGGCTACTTTTATAATCCCATTCATCAGGGCTCTGCCTTCATGACCTAATCACCTTCCAAAGGCCCCACCTCCTAATATCATCACCGTGGGGTTAGGTTTAAACCTATGAAATCTGGGGGACAAACATTCAGACCATACCACTGACTATATCTCATTTACAGGTGAAGACATCAGGACCTGAGGTTAAGAGACTTGCCTTAGATGATACAAATCAGCCTTAGAAGCTGGAATTAGATTCCCAGTCCTGTGCTCTCATGCTCTCAGCACTACACCTTGCTGACTTGTCAGAGCCTTCTTTGAAACTGAACTTTTCTGTAAACACCCAAGGATGGTCTATTAACCTAAACACTTAAACTAAACACACTCTGGCCTTTTCATGCCAACTAACAGAGCTTTATTGTCTTTGTTCCCTGATATCTAATTTCCAGACTGAATCAGTGATGAATTAAGTAATTTTCAAATGGTTTATTTTTAGGGGATGATGAAATTCCAGACTTCAGCCTTGAATTTGGAAAATGAATGTTTTCATTTTACCCCCGGTAGTATATTTTTCCTTGCCGGAATAATGTGTGTCTGCCTCAGTTTCAACACTAGCCGTGTGAAAAATCATTTTGAGCGTTTGTTTTACATTGAAGATTGTAAACAGAGATATGGTAAATACAAAAAGCACATGAGGAAAACACCATTTAACCAGGGACCACACATTGATACCAAGGTCTAGGATGGAAAAGTTCAGGTTCATGGGGCAATAGAAAGCATGGGTGTGAGGGGGGCATTTCTCAAGTGCTAAATACCTGGGTGTTTAGAAGTACATTTAGAAGTTACACTAAGAAGCATTTAGGGCCAACACTGTCCACATCCAGACAGTGATGTTTTCAACATTTTAATATAAATCAACTTAGTAGAAAGCAACACAAGTAAGGAATGCCTTGTAGAAGTTGGTAATCGTACTGCAAACATTTTTGCGTAAAATCTAACTTAAATAAGAAAAAATAAGGTAACAAAGTCTAGCAAAGACTCATCTTCAGAATGTTTGGTCAAAATGTATAAATCAGTGCAATTAAAGATAAAGAATGTTCCCATGTCTGTGTGGTCTCTTTCTCTTTCCCTATCTTTTCTTTTATCTCCTCTACTTTCTCTCTTTTAATCTCTCATTCATTTCCCTGAAACTCTCTTCTTTATTAGCTTTGAGGCACCAAGTGTACTTGGATTTATTTCTATAGCTTTACACAAGGCATTAAATTCAATTAATCAATTGAGAACTTAGACCTAATGGAAACATGGGCCTTTCTGCTGAGGGCTTAGGCTTCTCCACCTACAAGCTCTCCCCAGCCAAAGCCTTTTTAGGACAGGTTCCTGCTGAGCATGGGAGCCTAGCCAGAGATCACACGCAGTCTACAAAGCCTATTCCCACCTTTTGAGAATTGTTTCTGTTTTTCAAAGGAAGAAGACCTTCATGGCTTCTAGCACTATCTTTATACAATGACTCACCTGCCTTTTTGGCCTGTACTTTCCTGTTTCAGTCAGCCCTGCATCTCCAGCTATTTCTGCTGCTTTCTTTAAATGGTGTCTGGTACACAGCCTGTTCTCTACCCCACACACCTTCCTGGTACAAAGGCAATTCTGTGGCTGTTCCTCCAGGCTCCCCTGAGCTATTCAGATCTTGGCTCTTCCATCAGTCTCCTGGGCCAGGCACCTCCTGGACCCTGGCCAGCCTGACCACAGACAGGACATGAGCTGCCTCAGCTCCCCTCCTGAGATAGGGCCAGAATCACACAGGCTGCCCCAGCAGGGCCCTTCAGCGTTGGGAGAAGCCCCAAAGTCCGAAAGCCTCAAGCCCAAGCCGTTGTCTTCATTAACACCCCTGCTCTAGTCACCAGCTTCTTTCACCACTGCCTGCCATGCTTTCCAGGTCCCCACTGAGACATGAGTCCTAACTTTTATCCAAACTCTTGCCAACCTCTCTCTTAAGGAACCAGACCTTTCTCTCATGACTGGTCTGCCATTCTGGATCTCATTGGGTTTTACTGCCAGCCCAAACCAAGGGCAAGTTTGCCATGTCACTTTCAACACTGGATGTTAGACAACCAGACATCCCATCAGGAGCCATTCCTTCAGTCAAGCCAGCTCTGCAATCCTGACTCCCTGTAACCTCATCCTTCTTCCTTCCTCTGCCTATGGTTAGGATGCCAGCACAACCAGGGGTTGAACGTGTCCACATTGACCAACTGATTTTCTAGATGTACACATGTGGGGCCATTGGTCTTATGCTCCATGTTCCAGTCTATTGTTTACAACCACCTTCCCAAATTCTTTCTGTTTTTCAAAGGGAGAACACATTATGATGGGGCATTACTTTGACCTTCTTGGCTACCACTAAAAACAAGCTCTTGACTTGTGGTTGCCAAGGGAGAGGGAGAGTAGAGGAGGAATGGGTTGGGAGTTGGGATTAGCAGATGCAAACTGTTATATATAGAAGGGATAGACAACAAGGTCCTACTATAGCACAGGGAACTACATTCAATATCCTGTGATAAACCATAATGGAAGAGAATATGAAAATGGATGTATATATATGTATAACTGAATCATTTTGCTGTAAGCAGAAATTAACACATTGTAAATCAATTATACTTTAACAAAATACATTTTTTTAAAAATCTTCTTTCTTCCTTGGTCTGACTAAAACCTTCCCCCATGACCTGGTTTTCTCCTTGGAAGGAGGAAGGGGTCTTCCCAGGTTTTTGCCAGCCTACACTTGCCAGATTTAGCAAGTAAAAATGCAGAATGCCCATTAATATTTGAATTTCAGATAAACAATAAATAACTTTTTAGTATAAGTAGGTCCCAAATACTGTGTGGGACCTACTTACACTAAAAAAATTTTTTGTTGTTTATCTGAAATTCAAATGTAAGTGGTCATCCTGATTTTACCTGGCAACCCCTATGCCATCTTAAGTGGGATCCAGACAACAGATCTTGACATGAAATTCATGTGTCCCTTGGGGACTGAATGGGAATCATGCACAGTCATGCTCTGCTTCATGTGTTTTTAATCCCTGACAATATTATAAACATAGGAAGACATGTTAAGACTTTCCTGGCAGCGATGTGACATAAAGGGGAGAAAATTCTCACAGAATTATCACAATAAAAACCTTTACTTTTTCACATTTTCACACAATTCTCACTCCTAGAATTACATCATGGAACAGTTCGGGCTTATTTAAAATCTCACTTCTGCCTTGGCTGACATAAGAATCACTCACATAGGAAAATATTCAGACAGTTCAGTGATTCCCCAGCTGCAAATGATAAAATGTTCTAGCCATTCCAGTCAACCTGGCAGAAAAGTCCAGGCCCAAGAGCATCCGAAAAATATGTAGAAATCACATGGGCACCATAGATGTGTTAATAAATAGAGAAGAATATATCTGCTTCACAAAGTTGGTGAGAATTAGTATTCCGGGGTCTAATATTCTAAGGAGCATTGCTGTTGCGTAAAAGTGACATATAGTAATGCCACGCTCTAGACACTGCTGATCTTCTAAGCAAGGGCACAGCAGAAGTGGAGGAAGAGGTGTGCTGCCCTCCAGGAGCGTACATTCTAGTTGACTCAGTACAACCCACATCTGCTCAAGAGGGGGATGGGAAGGCAGTGTACCCCATTCATCATATGTCCATAGAAGAGAGAGGCCACCCCCTATCTCCCCAGGACACAGTATTGAAAGAACATTTCAGATTCCCATCCCACCCCCCTTCACTGCACTGGTTTCTCTGCCTGCCTGGTGAGATTGAACTGGTCTGGTCTCCTCTTCTCTTCTGGACCTGCCAAACCTCAAACAGAGCCTGGGCTCTTGCTCTGTTCCTACCCCCTGTGATAACTGTACCTGCATCAGGCACCAGAGTCCAGATTTGGGGAAATGGGTAGGAAACCAGAGCTCTTTCCTCTAAGCCAGTATCCCCAAATCTGAATTTTCGTATAACAGATTTAATATACATTTAGCTTCTTGTGCCTTTTCTTGATTCATTCAGGATGCAAATGAGATTAGAGCTCCCACCCCAACCAAATCTTCAAACTCATCAAAAGAAGCTTTCCAAACTCCAAAGGCAACCTCCTACAAGATATGACTGATGATAGAAGAGCTATAACCACACTGAGGGTTTAAGTACTTGGGGAGGCGAATTCTTTACCTGGGGCTAGCATTAGAAGGAGATACATTTTTAAACAAACTGAAATGGATATAATGGCATGGGCTGATGAATGGGCATTTCTGAAGAAGAAACAAGGCATAGATAACAGGCAGGTGCTGAGCTGAGTTACATTTAGTGAAAGGGACGGAAAGCAGAGAAGCTGGCTTGGAATGGAGGGCTCCTGTGTAGGAGAGGGAGTGAGACTGGGGTCCTGGGACCGGAGACAGTTTGAGCTGGTTGGGGAGGCCGATGGCCCAGCCCTCCTGGCCCCATGCAGCCTCCATCTCCTGGCACGAAACTTGTCCCTGGGCAGAAAGGAGTACATGAGAATTCAGCACTGAGTCACTCGTGTGCTGTCATTTTCCCTCCCTTCTACCACTTACTGGACTTCCCTAAGTCCAAACATCTTTTTGACTGGACCACTTCTGCATGTTCCCAAGATTTTTAAATCTTAGTATTCTCATCTAGAAAGCAGGCCTATGTCATAGGGTTGATGTAAGGAGTAGAACTCCTATAAATAAAATATCATAATACAGCACCTGGAACCTAGAAGGTATTCAACAAGTATCAGTTACTTCCCCACCAACACCCGTCTGTTTTGGAAGGATAGTGTACATCAGTGGAAGAGCGCAGACTTAGAGTCTAATTGACTTTGGATGCTGTCACTGACGTGGTTCCCCACAAAGCAGATGCCAAGATGGAGACTTGTGTGCAGGAAGTTTACTGGATGGTTCACAGGGAAGCAAGAACTGTGGAGAAGTGGAGGAGAACTGAACTGTGATGCAGTCACAACACAGGCAGCCAATCCCATGGAGGGGGACTCTAGCGCCTGGATGGCTCTTCTGAAATGTCCTGCTTCAAGGCCAGGAGGTAGCGCCCAGATACCTCCTTATCCACCAGTCACTGGGTGTGGTCTAGCCCTGAGAGGTGGCTGTCTTCAGGTGAGAGCAATTCTTAGGTAGGTACTCACCTGAGAGCTACCAGCTACCAACACTCCCGGCAGTGGGTGGGGGAATGAGAGCCTCAGCCTGGGCACACTCCTTAGCATCCATGCTAATTAATTATCTTTGTTGGATCAGCTTGTGGCCAATCTTCATCCAGGTCCCTGTCCTGACCTGGGGAGCACATGTAATATCCACATCTTTGATCATAACCTCCGTTTGGATGATTGGGAACAGAGACTTGTAAATTCTCAAGCAGAGGAGAACCAGGATGAAATTGACATTAGCACATTATTTTAACAGATGTTGGTGGATCATCTTAGAATGGAGGAGAAATTAAAGATAAGACGACCACCCAAGAGGCTGTCAGAGTAGCCCAGGCTTGGGGAGATGAGAACTCCTAGTCCATGGCAATAGTTGTGTAAGTTGAACAGGCCTCAGATTTCGGAGAGAGGAAAAGGAAGAGGTGGGGGTGGGGAGGAAAAGGAAGAGTTAATAATAAACTGAACATAGTAAATTGAGGAGGAATAGGGGCACAATATCCTCTAAGATGAGTCTGAGGACCTCAAACGGTGGCAATTGGTGGTAACTGGGTAGCAGTACCACTATGGGGGGAAATGTGATTAATTTGGCTTTTGACATGAAATCTCCTACAGGCAAATGGAGATAATGGAAATGAATAAACAGACTGGTGATCTGCCTAGCTAATGAGATTTTTCTTTTAATTAAAAGATTTTTTGGAGCAGTTTTAGGCTCACAGAAAAACTGAGCAGAAAGTACAGAGAGTTTCCATATACACCTTCACTTACCCACCCCCAGTTTCCCCTATGATTAACATCTTGCATTAATGTAGAACATTTGTTATAAGTGATGAGCCAATATTGATACATTATTCTTAACTAATGTTCATAGCTTACATTAGGGTTCACTCTTTGCATTGTACCTTCTACGGGCTTTGACAACTGTATAATGACATATATCTACCATTATAGTGTTACTCAGAATAGTTTCACTGCCCTAAAAATCCCCTGTGCTCCATCTATTCATCCCTCCCTCCCCATGAATCCCTGGCAACCTCTGATCTTTTTACTGTCTCCACAGTTTTGCCTTTTCCAGAATGTCATGTAGTTGGAATCATAGAAGATCTAATCTTTTCAGACTGGCTTGCTAATGAGAGATGTTGAACCAGAGTTTGATTTGTTTGGATTTGATTTAAAATTCATTTGATTTTAAACAAGATAATAATGAGAGCTTTTGGGGGTACTTGATTCACCTTTCTTCTGAAACTTATTTTTAAAGCAAATTTTGTATCACTATCATACCAGAAATAAATAGTATCACCTGCCATAGTTGAAGATAACTATTAAATATATCATTTAAATAGATTTAAATTTAAATTGTAAAACGATCACCCAAGTGCTATCTAAAAATAATCCTTTTCACCACCTGTTGATGCCAACACTTTGTTAAACACTGATTTAGCCATTTCCCAGCCCCCCTTTCCCTCTCCAGTCCCCACTTTCAACTCCATCCCTTTGATCTGCAGTTTAGTGGCTGGGAAAAGAGGAGACCAAAGGGAAACAGACGTGCTGCCTTTAAGTGTTAGGAGAGCTGCCAAGTAGAAGGCAGAGGGGAACATTCAATAAATGCTCATGATATGCCAGGCACTACGATGGGTGTTTAAAAAGTATTATTATTTGGTCCAAAACCTACAAACAGCCCAGGTGATTGGAATTCTGATCTTCCTCTAAGAAATCAGGAAGCCAAGGTTCTGAGGAATACTAAATTGCCCAGCTAGTTAAGTGACAGAGAAAGGTCAAACCCAGTATCTCTACCCATCTGTCTAGACCATGAAGTCCATCCTGGGGAATGAGATTTCTTTTGTGTTGCTTTAGGAAGCAGAACTAGGACCAAATGTTGCATAAACATTTTTTGGCTCAACAGGAGAACTTTCCTTGTGCTATTGTAGCCTAGCAATAGAAATAGGCTGCCTTGTGAACTGGTAAGCATCCCTTTCCCTGTGTGCAGAGACCATCTAGAGGGAAAGCCTCAGAAGATACGTCTCACCAAATGGGAGGTGGACGTAGGAGCTCTAAGCCCCTCTGGGGCAAGCATTCCATAACCCCGAGCCTCTGTGGATCCTCGTGTTAACGCATAAACTTCTGAAGAGGCAGGTGCTGACTTGTTTGAATGTCAGCAGGGTATTAAAACTACCTGTGGACACCTCAATCTTTCTGCAAACCATACTCATCCTGTAGCCTTTGTTACGGGTCACGTGAAAGATATAAAGATATAAAGCATCAAAACAACTGTTTCCAGATGGACTTGACTAGCTGAATTATTTGCAAAAGCATGTCACTGGAAGGCAGACAAGCTTCTGGAGAAGAAGAAAACTTATTCCGTAAGTCTATCAATACTACCTTGGATAGAGATAAAACGGCCTCCCTGCAAACAAGTATGTTGAGACGTGACTGGGGCTTCAGCCTGCAGTTTAGCGAAAGGCTCTGAGATTAATCTTCTCTATTGTCAGTAGGTATTGGCACTAACTCTGGGATAACACATGGTTAATGTTTTGGCTAATCCTTTAGCATCTTTATTTAACTACCCTTTAAGCAATGAACTTCTGCCTGAGAGTTCCTAGGAATGCTGAAATGGGGCATAAAAACATAGAATATTCAAAAAAAACCCCACAGAAGATTCTTATATCACCCCTGTTTTATGGGGTGAACAAGTTCATAGTTCCAACGTATATGCATCTGTCAGATCAGAAGACAGAACTAAGACCTTTAGAGCTGACTTGTTATGTGACTTGCTCACACACATGCACACACGCTCAAGTATACACACGAGGACAGGCACATCCCCACTGACAGCTCAGTAAGTCACCACTCATTTGGAATGTCTTTATTAATAAGTATGTACATAAAGATAAGAAAGGCCCCTCCTCTGAAAGAACTGCAAGGTCCCAGCCACTGGATAGCATAACGCCATCTCATTAAAAGCCCTGATGAATCCAACAGAAATGTGCTCAGATTTCCCTAGGGATTGACCTGGGAGGTAGGGAGGGAAGGGGGGCTGAGGAGGGGGGTGTGGGGAACCAATGTACCATTAGCCCTCCTTTGCTTCACCACTGGTGGAGCATAAGCTTTAGTAAGGCAGCTTTCAAAGCGGTGCAGGGTGCAACCATCCCTTTCTCCTAATTGTCCCTGGACTCAGGGTATTGCAATGTTGGGCACCTGAGCACCTCTATAACCAGGGCACTCAGGACCAGCCTTGGGGCTCTCACAATTCCCCAACTCAGACTCACAAGCCACTCTCCAATGTCACACCACAATTACATTCACAGGTACCAGGGGTTAGGACTTGGACGTATCTTTTTGAGGGCCACCATCAACCCACTTCAGGTTGTATCCACCTGGAGGAAAAGCACCTTTTTCTAATTGTTCCACCCAGAGGGGATGTGGTTTTCCATTTTTCATAAAGGCACCTATGGGATAATGGACGACTTCGTCTCCTTGGTGTGTTCTCCCATTCCTGTGGTCCATCCGTGTAGGATTTTGATCCATTCTTTCTAGTCATGGTTAACGGAGTCTTTAACACATGGCTGGGCCCCTGACAGCCTCCTCAGGTCCTACCAGCTCTCTGAGGAGTAGAGCCTAGTGGAGTCAGCAATGGGTCTGAAATTAGGATCTGCCTACAGGATCTTACGGTGGGAAGACAGGCTGTTAAGGGCACAGGCTCTACCTGGCAAGAGGTTATGAAGGATAGTACTGATGGAAAGCTATGGCCTTAACAACAGGCCCTAGCTCAGGTGAGCAACCAACAGCCAAGAGAGTTGCTCAATGGTCTGAAGGCTCATAGCAGCAAGAATGGAGTGAGAGCCATCTTGGAAAAAGCACATGGGCGGCAGGAGAAAGCATAAGGAGAGAAGGGGCAGGTGTCAATCATCCAGGTGGGCCTAACATGAGAATTTAGCCAGACATTCTCACAGTGTCACATTCAGGGCCCAAAGTTGGGGCCAGACGCAGCAATAAAAAGGCCACATTGTAGTGCCCCAGAATGTGGGCTGTAGACCCTTTGATCCTTCTTGCTAATGGTCAGGATCTATTTGGACCCCCCAGTAGCCACGCTGTTGGAAGAGGAGTTGTGCAAGGCTCATCTGACAGGCTCAAGCACTCTCCCCCACTGCCCTGGCTTTCCAGTCCATCCTTGGCATGTGTAGTCCAGTCCTCTGCATTCTCCTGTTCAGACTTCTTGACTCATTTTGGTTCATACCATCTGTGATATTGTGAATACTGTGATTTATAATAAAACATATATATTTGGTCTTTGTCCAGTTTCTGGCACAGAGCTCCTAAAACTGAAATTCCTTAGAATTTCCTGTGATGAGAGGAAATGTATCTTTCGTTGTTAATGAGGCAACATTTGGAAAGCCTTCAGGTCACCTAGGAATGGGGGCTGGTTGCCAGGAAACTTAACTGTGAGATTAGAGGGTTGGAACTTTCAGTCCCCCTGCTCCGCACATTGAGAAGGGGGAGAGGGGTTGGAGATGGAGTTCAATTGCCAATGGCCAATGATTTAATCAACTATGTCTGTGTGATGAAGTCTCCATAAAAATCCAAAAGGATGGGGTTCAGAAAGTTCTGGGTTGGAGATTTGGGGAGAGTAGTGTGCTAAGACAAGGCATGAAGCTCCAAGACCTTTCCCCATACACTGCCCTAGGCATCTCTTCTTCCTGCCTGTTCCTGAGTTATATCCTCCTACAATAAACTGGTAATCTAGTAAGTAACATGTTCTGAGTTCTGTGGGTTTCTCTAGCAAATTAATTGAACCCAAGGAGGGGGTTAGGGGAACCTCAGATTTATAGCCAGTTGGACAGAAGTATAGGTAACAACCTGGACTTGTGACAAGTGTCTGAAGTACAAAGAGTGGGTTTTGGAACCTCCTATCTATAGACTGTGGGTCAGAAGCACTGGTGATAACTTGGGCTGTCAACTAGCATCTGAAGCGGGTGGAAGGTGGGGGCAGAGTCTTACAGGACTTAACCTGTGGAATTTGATGCTATCACCAGATAGATAATGTCAGAACTGAGTTGAATTCTCGGACACCCTGTTGGTGTCCAAGAATTGCCTGCTGGTGTGAAGAAAACCACACCCCTCCACACTGGAATTGGGGGCAGAATCACAAATACCATCCTAGACCTTGCCCTGAGTGTAGGCTTCAACTACCCAATGGCAATGGGAAAGGCAGAGGAGAAATTACAAAGTCCATGAGTTTCCTGGGAAGATTTCCAGTGCAACTAAAGCAGGAAGCAGGCAGAACCTCATGATGATTTTATTTGGGGACTTTTTGCCACCAGTATAAGTGAGTAAAAATAGACGCTCAAAGACTTTCTAAGAACGCTCATGTGTATGAAAAGTATTGCCTGAATTGATTTCAGAAAGTCAACCTAAATTCCATTCCAGGAATTGTACAGCCTTGCAAGTTCTGCAGCTTCTAAATAAAAATCCCCGGGAATCTAATAATAAAGTCTTGGTGGTACACATGCCTTTGCAGTGTTTATATTTAGCAAACATTTTCCACTCCGAAGTGATTTCCTGCCAAGAATATCACATTCCAATAGACTTTGTCATATGATGCTTGATGCTTATTTTATTGTTCCCCACATCATCATTGCCATAGAATCTGGGGTTTACAATGGAGGAGTGAATTCAGTATTTTGTCTTTAGTCTGTCTCCAGATTAAAGAGGTTTATCGAGGGCCTACTGTCTGCAGTGAATTCAGCCAGACTAAACAAAAACAGGGGTTGACCTTTGGGCATGAGATGGGCTTGTTGAGAGTTAGTGAGAGATATGGCCAGAGAAGAAGGAAGCATGGGATGTGAGCAGTAAATGCCTTTCTGAGGCCTGAGCATCTAGAGGAATAGTTACAGACTCTTGTACAAAGGGAGCAACAGTACTTTTATAAAGGGATCTGGCAATGATGCCCACAATGATTTAAAGAAGGAAGGAACAGAGGGAGGAATAGACTGGGTCCTTTTGTTCTGCAGATGATGGGGGAGATGTGGCAGTGAAAATGCAGAAGGGGCCACAAAGTTCTAAAGGAAAGGACACTGGGCTCAGCCTGGGTTTGAATCTATAAGTTGTTCGTTCCAATGAGCTTCTTTCCTCATTTATGGAAGAGGCAGTTATAGTGCCTATGTCACTAAGTTATTGCGTGGAATAAATAGATAACGGATGGCACAAAGTAGTCAGGAGGCACTGAAGAAATGAATGCCTCCAGAATCTGAAGGATGAATCCCGGAGACCCTTTGGGATGAAATCATCCTGCCTTGCTGACTGCATCAAGGATTCTTAGTTGCAAGCAGAGAAACTGATCATGGAAGGAAAGGAATTGGCTGGAAGGATATTCACCTGCTCATACAATTGCTAGGAAGGTTGGAGAACCAGGCTTGGAAAACAGGCAGGACCAGAAGAGGAAGCAGCATACAATCACAGCCAAAATCAAGCCAAAAACCAATCCAGTGAGATCACCCCTTGCTGCTGTGCACAGCAGGCTATGCCTTACACTGCTTCCACTGCCTGGCACTGGACACAAACACCGTCCCTGGACAAGACTGCTTGTTGCCACTGCTCTCACCCGCGTTCAGAATGTACTCCCCACTTCTTTACTTCTTCCCTCTTCTATACCTCTATCCTTACTGCCTAACTACAAGTCTGGGGCAGGTTGGTCAAGCCTAGGTTGGGTGCCTCTGACCTTTGGAAAGTATCTGGTGTTTTCCATTTATAGAATGAGAAGTGGCTGGTGCATCCAGCCAAGACTCATGAATGGGGGTTTCCCCAAACTTGGAAATGGATTCAAGTGCTGGGAAGCCAGAAAAATGACAACTGTCTGCTACTATCACTGACTGGTGAGTGAAACCATATGGAGAGAAAAGGTAAAGGTTATTTATTGCAAAGCATAAAGCCCAAGGCAATTGTGGTTCCATTTTCAAAAGCTGCAGAAAATAAACTAATTTCTTATACATTTATTGAGATATAATTTACACGCCATAAAGTTCACCCATTTAAAGTGTTCAATTCAGGGCTTCCCTGGTGGTGCAGTGGTTGAGAGTCCGCCTGCCGATGTAGGGGACACGGGTTCGTGCCCCGGTCCGGGAAGATCCCACATGCCGTGGAGCGGCTGGGCCCGTGAGCCATGGCCGCTGAGCCTGCGTGTCCGGAGCCTGTGCTCCGCAACGGGAGAGGCCACAACAGTGAGAGGCCCGTGTACTGCAAAAAATAAAGTAAAATAAAATAAAGTGTTCAATTCAATGGCTTTTACCATATTTACAGAGTTGTGCCATCATCCTTATAATCTAAATTTAGAAGATTTTCGTCACTCCAAAAGGAAACCTCGTACCCATTAGCAGTCACTTTCCACCCCACCCTACACTCAGTGCTAGGAACCCACTAATCTGCTTTCTGTCTCTAGATTTACCTATTCTGGACATTTCATATAAATGGGACTATATAATATATAGGCTTTTGTGAGTGGTTTCTTTCACTTTACATAATGTTTTTCAGGTTCATCCATGTGGTAGCATGTATCGATACATCATTCTTTAAATGGCTGAATAATATTCCATTATAGGGATATCACATTTTGTTTATCCATTCATCAGTTGATGGACACTGATGTTGTTTTTACTTTTTGGCTATTATGAATAATAATAGCCAAATAATGTTGCTGTGAACATTTGTGGACAAGTTTTTGTGCAGATATATGTTTTCACTTCTTTTGGGAGATACCCAGGAATAGAACTGCTGGGTCACGTGGTAACTCTACGTTTAGCATTTTGAGGAACTGCCAAACTGTTTTCCAAAGTGGCTGCACCATTTTACATTCCCACCCGTAACATATGAGTATTATAGTTTATTCACATCCTCACCCACACTTGTTATTGTCTGTGTTAATAATTATAGCCACCATGGTGGGCATAAAGTAATAAGAAAATTTTCAAGCTTAATAGTTTGCCACGGGTATCCAAGAAAACCTGTCCTGATGCAGTTAGCCATCATCATAGTCGTCATCGTCATCATCATCATCAATCACTGAGAAATCAAGCTGGTAAAGTAAAAAAATGTGAATTTTTTTCCTCTAAAACTGCAATAAGCCTTTTAAAAAAGTTCTTAATTACATCTTGGACAGATTTCATAGCTTTCCAGACACCTTCTGATAAGTAACTAAAAGTCCAAGTCACTTGAACACTTCAATCTCAAATAGGATTTAAATTTCATCTCGTCCCTACCCTGTTCTCCTGTAAACCTCTGACTCCTTGCTGGGGAGATGTGAAGTGAGGAGAGAAACATGGTTTATTCCTTCACTCCACCACTCCTCCCCCACTGGGACTGGGGACAAGGCAGAAAGATTGGCAAATTATAAAGATACTGCTGTTCTTTTTTTTTTTTTTTTTGGCTGCATTGGGTCTTTGTTGCTGTGCACGGGCTTTCTATAGCTGTGGTGAGCAGGGGTTACTCTTCGTTGCAGTGCGCAGGCTTCTCATTGCGGTGGCTTCTCCTTGTTGCAGAGCACAGGCTCTAGGCATGCGGGCTTCAGTAGTTGTGGCATGCAGGCTCAGTAGCTGTGGCTCGCGGACTCTGGAGTGCAGGTTCAGTAGTTGTGGCGTATGGGCTTAGCTGCTCCATGGTATGTGGGATCTTCCCGGTCCAGGGCTCGCACCTGTGTCCCCTGCATTGGCAGGCGAATTCTTAACCACTGCACCACCAGGGAAGTCCCACAGCTGTTGTTTTTGATAATGGACTTGGTTAATCCAGTTGCCCTAAAGAGTAGGTACTATTATTATCCGTATGTTACAGATGAGAAGCCGGAGAGGTTAAATAACTCAGCTAGGTTAAGCATCAATAACTCAACTAAAGGCATACAGTTCGTCAGCGGCAGAGCCAGGATTCAAACCCAGGTAGTGTGGCTCCAAAAATCTGTGCTCTTAACCATTTTGTTGTATTTGGAAAAGGACAAGTATCACCTTAGTTAACTGGGCAGTTCTGCCTCATCGTGGTAAGTCACGGGAGGTATCTACCTCCAACTGTTGTTGGCTATTCTCCAAATGCGGGGCTTTTAGCAATGATTTATTCCACTCAACATCCTGTGGAAGCTCTTGGAGTGAACTGGTACAAAAGCAAAGACCAAAGTGTTAAGATATGACACAGGAAGAAATGGAGAATACAGTGACACGTAGTAGTGGATGGTGCAAGGTAATCTAAGGGAGGGCAGCATTTCAAGAAGTGTGTTCAAGAGCATCAAAGTTTGCCTGAAAGCCAAGGGAGATCACAGAGAAGGTGGGGATAACTGGGAACAAGGAAACTGTGCCACCAACAATGGCATCCAAGAACACAGGTTTGCAGGTACATTTTGGAAAAGGTGATTAAGCAGACAGAGTGATACGTCAGAGAGATAGAAATTACAAACAAGTAGCTGAAGGAGAATAAGCAGAGGGCACTTCATTTTCCAAGGAAAGGAGGAATGAGGTTGTTCACTCATTTGAAGGGAGGTTACCCACAATCTCAGATGACTTTCACAGAGCCCAGTCCTCATGCACTAAGAGCTTTCCAGATATTCTCTTTTTAGACTCACAAATGCTCAGAGGTTAAGTCCTATTTATTATCAACTTTGTTTTCCAGATGCAGCTAAGAAACTTGGCGAAGGTTCTATGACTGGTGAGTGCCAAGCTATTGATGCCCACATCCACATTTTCCCATATTTTACCATCTTAACTCTCAGCAGGTAGGACTGTGGGGACTAAGGAGAAAAAAATAGTTTAAAACAGCCCTTTTGGGGCTTCCCTGGTGGCGCAGTGGTTAAGAATCTGCCTGCCAATGCAGGGGACACGGGTTCGAGCCCTGGTCCAGGAAGATCCCACATGCCGCAGAGCAACTAAGTCCGTGCGCCACAACTACTGAGCCTGCACTCTAGAGCCCGCAAGCCGCAACTACTGAAGCCTGTACACCTAGAGCCTGTGCTCCGCAACAAGAGAAGCCACTGCAATGGGAAGCCCACGCACCACAACAAAGAGCAGCCCCCGTTCACTGCAACTAGAGAAAGCATGCGTGCAGCAATGAAGACCCAACACAGCCAAAAATTAAAATAAAATAAAATAAATTTATAAAAAATTTAAAAATAAAATAAATAAAAAATAAAACAGCCCTTTTGGAGACCTACCAAGGAGAAATGGAGTGAAGACTTGTCAAGCACTGGTGATAGCCAAGTTGAAGTGAATGGAAGCTCATAGGGGGCCAGGTCTTTATGGTTATGTGTTGTCTCAGATCCTTTGGGCCAGAAGGGCAGGAATGGGGAAAGTAGGCGGAGGCAGAGGTAAGTTTGGAGATTGTTACAGATGTGAAAGGAGACCAATGGGTGAGACACTTGAGATGACAGAAAAGGCAGCCCTGAAACAGTGACCAGAGGCCACCTACTGGATCCCCCACTAAGCTCCCTATGGCCTTGGTGGCCTCCCTAAAGATGCCTTATGGTGCGTCCACGCATTGGAAATCTGTGAAGGCACAGACATTTCCTATCAGAGTTCCCATTCTGAAGTATCCTCTCTCTGCAAATTTCTCTCCCTGCAATGAGGTACCAAGGACTACATTTGCTACCTTTCCCGATCTGAGTGAACCATGTCAACAATTTACACATTTATATGAGTGAGTTCATAGCCATGGCGCATCTGATTTCAATCACTTACACATTGTGCATAGGGAGGTCATTCAGAGCCAGCAGCTGGTTTAGCTATGGCTTTACAGGCTAAAAAGCTGAGAAACTTGGAAATGAATCCAAGGACTTTGCAGCCATGGTCTAGAACCTGCCACATATGAGCACCAGCCCTCCTGTCCAAGTGGTGACTCTCTCCCTAAGGAGGACATCTTCTGTTCTTCCTGTCAGCCCCCAGGCCCTTGCTTTTTCTGCCCTAAGCTCCATCTCAGTCTCTCAGAGCCAGGAAGCCCTCTATGTGTTCTTTCAGAGATGTCCCCTCACCACTGTCCCAAGGCTGGAAGGCTCCCAGGGTGAGGTCCAAGACACAAAGGCTGCCCAAGAAGATTTTCAGAAGCGGTCAGCATGGACCAAAGATGAGCACATCCTTTCCCAATGGTCTGGACCACTTAAGACCCCTGAACTTTTAGACGACCCTTAGTCAGGGGGAGTGGAGAGTGCCCACAAAACACACTGAGATAGAATTTCCCTAGACATTGGTGTAGAGGCTCAGAGAAGATGAATAAAATTTTAGGAAATAAAAGAATATGACTTTTCTGGTTTCCAAGGGTTGTGTAGTCAAATTAACATCCTCCAAAGATTAACTAAAGTATTTTCAAGTTACTGTCCAGGTAAAGAATACTTTTTTACCTCTTAAACTGCTATGAAAGATCTTCATTTTCTATCACCCTGAATCACTTACGAATATTCAATTTATAAATCTAAGGTTTCTATTCCATGAAATACAATACTGCATAGTATTTCTCACTAACACACACCACCCTCCTGTCTTTTACATAATGTTTTATTTCTTATTTGAATAAATAAGCAAATTATTTCCAGGGATTCATTAGCCATAAAAGTCAAAAGAGAATTTGCCCAATTCCTATCTTTTTTGATACAGAACAAAGATGCTATTATGAAAAAAGTACAAACCTATGAACTTTTCCAAAAATTTTGCCATTACAAGATACCATTTGAAAACATTTTCAGGACATAATGGAATTATCAGAAAAACATATTGCCTGGGGATTTCCCTGGCAGTCCAGTGGTTAAGACTTCACCTTCCAATGCAGGGGGTGCAGGTTCGATCCCTGGTCGGGGAGCTGAGATCCCACATACCTTGGGGCCAAAAAACCAAAACATAAAACAGAAGCAATGTTGTAACAAGTTCAATAAAGACTTTAAAATTGGTCCACATCAAAAAATCTTTAAAAGACAATAAAAAGCCTTTCATTAAAAAAAAAAACATATTGCCTGAAACATACTGGGTATGCAATAAAAATGTTTTGAATGAATGAGACTGCTCTATGATCTCATTTATTGAAAACTTAGGTAATAAGTAAAATCCTTCTTTTTAGTCACAACACAAACACACACCTGTTCCTGAAACTATTCCTGCCAAATGAAGCCTGAAAAACATTTTTGTGATGAGTTATATAATGCTGAATAATTTTCACTGGGAATACTGACCTGAATACCCACAACACTGCAAAAGTTAAAAATGTATGTACATTTGAATTTCTAAATTCAACCAAATGAGAAGTGATTTTAAGAAATGGTTTTTTTAAGTTCTATTATCATGCTCAAGGATTTATTTTATAGCCATAAAATGTTGTAGATTGTTCTGTTGTCTCCAACTATAATGCTTATATCCCAATTTATATAATCCCATAAAATTTAATACTGAATGCAAAATCTTCTTTTAAGTGTTTGCTCTTTCCCAGCTATAAAAAGCTGCATTTCGGCCTAAATGTCCATGTCTACCATATGTGATTTTCCATACTTTGTCCTTGTTACAATTCCAGTCATATTATTGACTTACTGTATTTTTGCCAACCATGCTCATGTTTTGAATTTTCCAGTGAAAGGATAATTTTATCTGGTGTTCAACTGCATAGACTGAAAACATAAGATGGCTGAGGTGAACAAAAAGGAAATAGGAAATAATGCATCTGCTTTCCTGGGCTTTCTTTCCCCTCCACCTTTAATGAACTCCTGGTGTGATAGAGACATCCAGCAACAACTTTCAAATACGCATTTAAGGAGGATGATAACTTTTCAAGTAACTGTTTAGAAACAGCCCAGACTTTCCAATGAGACACTGGAGGTGTGAATTGTGAACAACAAGTTACATCCTAGAGGAATTTTGAGAGGCTGTGAGACAGCTGTATTCAGAAGGACATCAGTAATCTTTAAAGTGTCTGAACAAACAATCATTTAAAACACATTCATCTGTAAATATCTAGATTGGGTGCAGAATGAAGTGGGTGGTATTTGCATCTCTTCCTTACCATTTGATATAAGCTTTGAATACATTAGCAAAATAATGCTTGTTCACAGTTGAGATGGGAAAATACAAAGAAAAAACAAAGTGGAAATAAAAATCACTCCTTATTCCATTAACTAGAAGTAACCACTCACTGTTTTGACTTACTCCCTTCTGTCTATGTGCATATCACTAACTCGCTTTTGTTCTTACCTGCTTTCTTCGTTTAATAATATACCTTAAGTATTTTCTTATATGCTTATTCTTTGAAAATATGAATTTTAATGGTAGAATAATATTCCATCCTATAATTTCTTTAGTAGATTTAAACATCTAACTTTGGAATAGGATGCTTGCTACTTTTCACAATTATAAATAATGTTATAGGGACTTCCCTGGTGGCACAGTCGTTAAGAATCCGCCTGCCAATGCAGGGGACACAGGTGTGAGCCCTGGTCCGGGAAGATCCCACATGCCACGGAGCAGCTGAGCCAGTGCACCACAACTACTGAGCCTGCACTCTAGAGCCCGCGAGCCACAACTACTGAGCCCACGTGCCACAACTACTGAAGCCCGCCCACCTAGAGCCGTGCTCCGCAACAAGAGAAGCCACCGCAATGAGAAGCCGGCGCACTACAAGGAAGAGTAGCCCCCACTCGCCGCAACTAGAGAAAGCCTGTGTACAGCAACGAAGACCCAACGCAGCCAAAATTAAATAAATAAAATAAATAAATTTATAAAAAATTAAAAAGTAAAGAAGTCCTTCCAATATTATTTTTTTAAATAATGATAAAATAAAATAAAATAAAATAGTGTTACAATAAACATCCTTGTACAAGAATCTTTATTTACATCTCTGATTACTTGGACTTCTTCAAGATAGAATTCTGAAGAATCAAGTATCATAAACTTGTTTCAGGCTTTTGGTTTACACAGTCTAATTGTCCATCAGATAATTTACACCACTAACTGCTGTATGTGTGAGTCTTTCAACCTCATTCTTGCCTCATGAGGTCCTAGAGTTAAAACATTTTGCTAGTTTAATGGACACAAATGGTATCTCATTGCTGATTTAATGTGCTCATTCTTTTAAGAATTGTTTATGTTTTTCGTCCATTTTTCTATTGAGCTATTTCTTTCTGTTATTAATTTTTAAGAGCAATCCAGTTTTTCATGTCATATGTGCTACAATCAAGCTGTCATCTTTAGCCTTTCATTTTTCTTGTGCTATTTCTAGTGAACAGTTTTAAAATTTTGTGTAGTCCAATAACATAAACATAGGCATATATAATATATACATATACTGTTACATTTTACACACACACACATACACATCGTTTCTACCTTTCCTTTCTGTACATGAAAAGGACATTTGCTTACTGTCTGACTCTCATTTGCTTACTGTCTTGCCTCAGAGTAAATCTAAACTCCATGGGGCTAGGTACTAGAAGGATTCATTAAGTGCTTATTGAATGAATGGAAGAACACAGGCCACCCAGACAAGACGCATTCACACCAGTCTTCCAGCCCTGTGTTTTGTGAGTGGATATTACAAATGTGGCAGGAGTGAGAAGTGGGGTGGGGAGCTGGTACAGTGAGGCACTTTTTGAAAGAGCACTTGCCTGCCTTCAAAAGCAGCACCCATGCAGTTGAAGCATAAAAGCCAACTTTGGGGCTGTTATACCTCCTGGTCTCCAGGCTGGACAGGGAGAGAGGCATGAGATACCTTCTATTATGTTTTAGCTGCAAAAAGGTTTTTTTTACATAGTCATGACCTCTGTTTTATGAGGCAGAGATGATGTGTGGTGTCAAGTTTCAGGACTATGCATTATCATCACTTTCTGTGTTTAAGCCCTAAGTCCAGCATGTTTGATCTTTAATGTAAAATTCACAGCAAACATGTGTGTATAATTTGTAGCCAAAGGCCAAACATAACTAATCATGGTGTGTCTATGTGGTCATAGGCATGAAGGAGGCAGGAAATCCGTCATAATTAATGCAGTAAAATGAATGGTCATTAAGTTCAAGTTCAGAAAAAGCACATTCATTTGTATGAAGATACTCGGCAATTTGATAACTTGGAAAGGGCCAGTTGGAAGTTACCATGGCATTACTGATAAGAAGTATTTACTAAGTCAATTAACAAAATTGCAGAGAGAATTCTTAAGATACAGAAAATTAGATAATTTTTAAGCATTCTCCAGAGACTTAAAAAACACATGTTTCCATTTAGAGTACTAACATGCTAATTTAAAAAAATGTAATCTGGGCTTCCCTGGTGGCGCAGTGGTTGAGAGTCCACCTGCTGATGCAGGGGACACGGGTTCGTGCCCCGGTCCGGGAAGATCCCACATGCCGCGGAGCGGCTAGGCCCGTGAGCCATAGCCGCTGAGCCTGCGCGTCTGGAGCCTGTGCTCCGCAACAGGAGAGGCCACAACAGTGAGAGGCCCGCGTATCGCAAAAAAAAATAATAAATAAAAATAAATAAATAAATAAATAATGTAATCTATTCCTGAGGGCAAGAGAGAAGACTTCTGAGAAGTAACATTCTCCTAAACCTAAGTTATTTCATAACACTAATGGTTTTTGCTTTAACACTGTTGATATAATTTAATAGGCAATTCATTTCCATGGAGGAATATTTAAAAGGTAGAAAAGAGTATATAGTAACATCTTACGAATAAACTTTTTGGCCAACTCAATATATAGCAAACTCTGTCTTCTTCCCTCCCATCTCACATACCCCAATTTGGCTCCCCTTGACATTAAGCAAAGGCTATTATCATTTCTTGGCTGTACTTGCAGACATATTCTATGCATATTCAAACATATTTGTCAATTGCCTATATTAACATAAATGGTAATGCATTACACATAGTTATTTGCAACTTGCTTTTTGCCCTCTGTTTTGAAAATCATTCCATATCAGTATTCAGAGAGCTTCTGCCTTTCTCTTCTTCATATCTAGGTAGTACACCATTATACAGAATACTATAATTTAATTAACCAGTCCCTGTGAATAAATTTCTTAGACTGGATTCTCTAGAAGCAAAGGCCAAGATGGGGATTCGTGTGCAAGTGATTTCCTGAGAAGTGCTTTCAAAAGAAACCTATACAGAAGCCAGGGAGAAAAGACAGGGCTGGGGAAGAAGCTACGGTGTGATTTTAGTCACTTCTAACCTCAGCCTGATCCCATGGGGAGCTCTGGAGTGTGTATGGCACCAGGAAAGAGTGTTGAGATTCTGTCCCACAATATTTGTCAGACGTTGGCTTTGGGTTCCATCGAGGGGTAGCCTTTCAGGCATTTCCAGGTAAGAAGGGTCCTGGTCAGTCGAGGATAAATCTCTGGAGAAGAGTGCAGCTGTAAGCCATTAAGAGCAGCTGGAGATGGATACTGTAGCTTAGAAAAGGTGATCTAGCTGGAGCACCGCAATGGACATTAGGTCCTTTCCAATTTTGCAAGTACAAGCAATGGTGATACTCTCACAGACACAAGCCTTTGTATATGTGCCGGTGCCACTGAAGTGATCAATGCCTAGAAATGGAATAAGTGAATCAAAAGCTATAAGTATTCAAAATTTCGATAGATACTGCCGAATTGCTCTCCAACTCACCCTCCTACCCAAAACATGGGAGTTTCCGTCTTCTCCCACCCTTGCTGAAAATGTTACTAAATATTTTAGTCTTTGTCAATCTGACAGATAGAAAATGGCATCTTGTTGCAATTTTAATTCACATTTTTCTTGCTATGAGAAGTTTTGAATATCTTTTAGTATGTTTCAAAGCTATTTTTATTTACTTTTCTGTGAACTGCCTATTTATGCCCTGTGCCCATTTTTCTATTTGGCTATTGGTCTTTTTTTTTTTTTTTTTTTTACTGATTCCTGAGTACTCTTTATATTAATGGCATTAGCCCTTTTATAGTGGAAAAGCACTATATACATAGTTGACTTTTGACTTTGCTTATGGTATTTTATAAGAAAATGAAAAATACCTTAATAATTAATGTATCATTCTTTTGAATAGCATCTCAATTTTGTGTCATATTTCCAAAGGCTCCAGGATGGTAAAAAAAAATTCTTTAGTGATTTTTTAAATTGACATTTATGGTTTTATTTTTTACATTTAAACTTCTGATCCAGCTGGAATTTATGATGATGTTAAGGAGTAAAGTAAGGATCCAACTTAAAAAATTTTTTTTTCCAGATGGCATCACATTTGTCCTAACACCATGCATTAATTAATTAATTATTTCTTCACTAAAATGAAATGGTGCCTTTATGATAGAGTAAGTTTATTTGTTTGGGTGTATTTCTAGACTCTCCTTTTTCACTGATGTCTTCATTTTCTAAGTTTGCCCCAGTAACAGACAGTTTAAATTAAGATTGTTTTCTATTTTAATATTTGATGAATGAGTTACTGATTATTGGTCTTCTTTTAGAATCCTCCTCTCCACTCTGGCAGATTTATTTTTCCTTTTATACTTGAGGAACCTTCAGTGCTTCTTTTGGCATTAGTTTAAATTTATAGATTAATTTAGGGAGAATGGGTATCTGATAATATTGAGTATTCCTTCCAAAACAGGCATTTATTCAATTTAATTTTGCATCCCTTAATCATGTTTTGAAGATTTCCTCATATGTATCTTAAACATTTTTGTTAAACTTATTACTAAATATTTTACATTTCATGTTGCTGTTGTAAATGGGATTTTTTTCCACTATATTCTCTAGCTTGTTGTCGTCTCTGTTTCTCCTTTCTAATTCTATAAATAAATTTCTATAAATGAGGTGTATTGGCATTTTCCTGAATTCTGAATTAAAGGGTAATTGTGTATGACACATAAGAAAATCATTTGGAAGTAATTTAAGAAGCAATTGTGTATGATACATAAAAATTATTTTTCTTAGAGGCTGATTTTTTTCTTCAGAGAAATATGTACATGACAAATTTTCACATTTTTTAATTCTAACCAAAGAAGAGAAATTTTAAAGTATTCATCTGAGCACCATGGTCTAGCCTGTACATAACTTCTAGCCATATAAATTCTCTTGGTGTTTTGAGGAAAGTTATATAAATTCATTTATTTGTTTATTTAATCATTCATGCAACCAATACTTGAATACCTACTAGGTGTTAGGAGCCGGGAATACTCAGAACAAGACAGTTGAACTCCTGCTCTCATAGAACATACATTCCAGTTGTGGGGTAGGGATGCGGGAGAAAGAGGGAATTGAAAATAAGCAAGGTAAACAAATACATCTACGGTAAAATACCACAGAGTGGCAAGTGTCATGGAACAAATAAAACAAGTTGTTGTGATAAAGAGTAGAATGAGGAGGGGAATGGATAGGAAGGGAGATATTTTAGATTACAAGGTGAAGGAAGACTTTGAAAAAGTGATATTTGAATTAAAGCTTGAGTATTATGAAGGTGTCAAATATCTCAGGACAGAGTATCCAGGCAGAGGACATGGCATGTGCAAAGGGCCTAAGTCATGAGAAAGAGTGGGTATCTGAGGACAGAAAGGCCACTGCAGCTGGAGTTAGTGAAGGAGAGAAGGATGGAGTGATATATACTGGGGTCAGAGACACAGGTGGGGCCAAATCACAAAGGCCCTTATAGGTCAAGTGTAGTGCACACTGTCAGTTTCTTACCCAACATCCAACCCTCCTTCCTCCATTCTGAAAGAACTTCAGGTGTCTACACCAGCTCCAGCTCTAGCTCCAGCAAGCATCCTAATCTCAGTGTTTACACATGGCATTCCCCTGGTGTCAGCCATCAGTCCCAGATGCTCACATGTCTTATGCTACAGTGACAGGTTTTCTCTCCCCTCCTTACTGAGGACAGAAGCATGTAGCCCAGTGGTTGGCAGCCATCTCCTGATAAGGAAGTAAACTGGTTTTCAAATAAGACAAACCCTGAGGAAGGCAGAGCCCAGAGACAAAAAGAACCTGGATCTTAGAAGACATCCTTGGCTGTCATTTGTACCAAGGCTGACCTACCTGTGGACTTCCAGATTTGTGACACAATGTATCTTCTTATCACTTAAAGCTATGTTAGTCAACTTTTTATTTACTTGCAGCCCAAAGCATCAAAACATATACACTATGGTAAGGAACTGGGATTTTATATGTACAATGGAAAGTCATGGGATCATTTTAAGGATAATGGCATGCTCTTACCTATATTTTTTTTAAAAAATCACTCTAGCTGCTGTGTAGAAATTGATTATCGATGGACAAGAGTGGAAGGAAGGACGTTAGTTATACAGACGGGAGTTTCGGTGAACTAGTGTAGTAGCTGTAGAGACTGGGAGAAGTAAAAGAATCAGGATATATATTTTCTCCATGTTTCATCAAAGGACACTATTAGTGTTTATCAAAGCAGTGTAAGATACCAGGCAAGGGATTCTGGCCAAGTCACATAAGCCTCAGTTTCCTCACTCATGAAAGAGGGATGATGTCCTACATACCACGCCATTAAGAATTATACATGCTAAAGGAATAATAAACCTATACCAAATAGTACCTAAATTATATAAAGGGTTAAAGAACTGTACAAAGATTACTGAACTTCAGTACAGAATTATACAGTCCTTAGTTACATTTTGACACAAACTGAGGGTCCATTTGGCACTTAATGTCTGTTTCTTCGTTCAACAACTTTAAAAATTTTTTGACTCATTTGGACCTAATGTAATGCACTATTAAAAGATTACAATATACCTTATTTTATTAGTGTAACAAAAACCAGCCAATAATATGTTCCACTGGGCATTTTTTTCCTATTTTATTTTTAAAACATTTGTCTTAGAAATGGAGAATATTTCAATGATACATGTCTCTAGAAATATTGGCTCAGTCTCCCAATTTAAAAAAATTTGGCACATTGTTTATACCATTCTCTGTAAGTAAAAACTCTTCCTTGTGCTGTTTCACGTATTACTTTATCCCTGCCTGAGGATTAAAGTTCACAGAAAACTGGTTTACAAAGAGGGGATCTATCTTTACGAGCTGAGTAACAAGGCGAAAATACAGCACAAATATATCCAAGAGTTGGATCCAATTCTACCTTGACTGCAATGAAACTATGAGGATCAAAGACTTAGAGTAAGGTAATGATAATGAAGGAAAACAAATTAATTTGTGTTGAAATGACTAGTTACTCGCCACAGTCACCATGATATTTCAGGTTTCAAAATGAGGCTAGCTACTGCAAAATAGGTTTTTGTATTTGGTTGTAATTCAAAGAACTTTATAGGTTTAATTTCAGGAGCATCAAGAAGTCCAACCTACTTGCTCCTGGATAAAAATAGGAATGGTGCCGAGAAAAAAGAAGAGAATATTCAGGAAAAAAAAAGTTTAATCAGAGTTGAGAAGTTATAGATATATTTCTTGTCTTGAGAAGTGAAAATTACTTTTGAGACAAGTGTGTGTGGCTAAAATTGAACCTGTGAATTTTAGGTTAATAAAAATGAGGGTAGAGTTACTCACAAAAACAGCACACTTTCATAGGATGAGGGGGACAGCAGCCAAGCTGAATTGGGGGTAAAGAAGAGGAAGAAAGTTTGATGTGATGACAAAATTATTAAAGCTTAAAAATCAAAGAGTGATTTTGCTTCCCTCCAAGATGGAATGACAGAGACCAGATTTGCCCTTCTTCCTTAAACAACTAGAATATCAGACAATATATATGAAACAAGTTTTCACACATTGGACAACAGGCAGTATGGGACTGTATTCTCTTAGGGAAGGATAACAGAGAAGGTAAGTCCTACTGCTTGCACCAGCTAACTGACTGGAGGCAGAACCCACACAGAGCCTGGAGGTCTCACTGAGTGGAGGGGTCTAGGAGATCCAGAAGGTCTGCAGAGTTTGCTGAGTAGAGTACCATAGAGAAGGGAGCTGCACAGACAGTGAGCACCAAAGATCTGCAGAGGGGTCACCCTGACTCTCTGGTTGAGTGCAGATCTGGCTTTCCTAACAGAAAACAACCCTAAGCCAAGAAAAGAACCACCAGAAAGGAATAGGAAGAATAATTCCTGGATATCACACAGGACCACTGAATAGTTTGGTCCCACAGGACAGAGTAGAAAGGTCTTGTAATATGTGGGCCTTTGGGTAGAAGACTCAGAAAGGGTAGCCTTAGCTGTGGGGCCAAATCAGCTCTAGGCAAGATGTTGTCCTAGATACACCATTAAAACTCTTCAAATCAAGCCTCCAAATGAGGCTTGGGAGAGAATACCAACTTATTTCATGTAACTTAACCATCAATACTACTTAAAGGCATACAACAAAATCCAGGAACCAACAACAAAAATTTGTGATGCCTGGCATCCAATCAAAAATTACTAGGTACAGGGCTTCCCTGGTGGCGCAGTGGTTAAGAATCCTCCTGCCGATGCAGGGGACACAGGTTCGTTCTCTGGTCTGGGAAGATCCCACATGCCGCGGAGCAACAAAGCCCGTGCATCACAACTACTGAGCCTGTGCTCTAGAGCCTGCGAGCCACAGCTACTGAGCCCATGTGCCACAACTACTGAAGCCTGTGCTCTAGAGCCCGCGAGCTACAACTACTGAGTCTGCGCTCTAGAGCCCGTGCTCCGCAACAAGAGAAGCCACCACAATGAGAAGCCCATGCACTGCAATGAAGACCCAACACAGCCAAAAATAAAATAAATAACAAATAAATTATAAATAAATAAATAAATATATATATATATATAAAAAATGTTTAAAAAATACAACAAAGATCAGCTTATTTAAAAACAAATTACTAGGTACACTAAAATGCAGGAATATGTAATCCATAACCAGGAGAAAAATCAACCAAGAGACACAATATAGAAATTTCAGAGATTATGCTCTTAGCAGACAAGAAAGTTAATACAGCTATTACAAATGTTTCATATTTTTCAAGAAAGTAGAGAAAAATTTAACCATGATGAAGAGAAAAAATGGATAATATTCAAAAGGTCCAAATAGAATTTCTAGAGATAAAAAAATTCAATGGTTAAAATGAGAAAATTCACTGTATGGGTTGAAGATTAGAGTAGACACTCTAGGAGAGGAAAAAAAAAGAATAGTGAACTTGAACATATAGCAATAAAAACTATCCAAAATAAAGCACAGAAAGAAAAAGGCTGGGAAAAAAATTAAGAGGCCCTCATCAATATGTAAAATAACACACATGTAATTGGAAATCCTAAGAAAGGAGAATATGGGAAGAAAATTCATTTTAAAAATAAAGACCAAATTTTGTCCAACTGGATGAAAATTCTTATTCTACAGATTCACAAAGCTCAATGAACCAAAAGCAGAATAAACATTAAAAAAATAAAAACAGACCAGGGCACATCATAATCAAGTTGCTAAAACGTAGTAAGATTTTTAAGAGAAAAATCTTAAAAGCAGCCATAGAAAGAAGACATATTATATACAGAGGATCAAAGATATGACTGACGTTTCATCAGAAGCTATGAAAGAAGATAATGAAATTCAATCCTTAAAGTACTGAAAGAAAAAAAACGGTCCATCTAGAATTCTTTAGATGGACATATCTTTCAAAAATGAAGATGAAATACTTTTCAGACAAACGAAAGCAAAGTGAATTCATTGTCAGCAGATCTGCTCTACAAGAAATACTATAGGAAGTTCTCAAAGTGGAAAGAAAAAATATTAGACAGATATTTGAATCAACAGACAGCAATAAAAAACAACAGAATGGGAAACGTGGTTAAATATAAATTTTTTTCTCATTTTAATAATCTCTTTAAAAATAATTGACTGTTCAGAAAAAATAATAACAATGTATTATGGAGTTTATATCATATATAGGAGAAAATGAAAGACCACAATAGTGTAAAGATTGGGAGGACGAAATGGTAGTATAGTGTTCTAAAGTGTTACATTATTTGTGAACTGGTATAATATTATTTGAAAGTAGAATGTAATAAGTTAAAAATATATGTTGCAAATAGTAGAGTAACCCCACACACACAAAAATTAAAGCAAAATGTATAGCCAACACAGAGGATGAAACAGATTAATAAAAAATATCAGTTAATCCAAAAGAAGGTGAGAAAAGAGGAAAAAGAAAGAAAAACATACGGATCAAATAGAAAACAAGCATCAAGATAGTAGATTTACACCAAACCATACTGATAATTACATTAAACACTAGCAATCTAAATACCTCAATTAAAAGGCAGAGATTGTCTCATTATTTAAAAAGAAAGAAGGGCTTCCCTGGTGGCGCAGTGGTTCAGAGTCCGCCTGCCGATGCAGGGGACACGGGTTCGTGCCCCGGTCCGGGAAGATCCCACATGCCGTGGAGCGGCTAGGCCCGTGAGCCATGGCCGCTGAGCCTGTGTGTCTGGAGCCTGTGCTCCGCAACGGGAGAGGCCACAACAGTGAGAGGCCCGCGTACCGTTAAAAAAAAAAAAAAAAAAAAGAAAGAAAAAAGTAAGGACCAATTTTGTGCTGCTTAACCAAAAACAAAAAACAAAAAACTAGTTTAAATATAAAAACAGAGGTTAAAAGTAAAATAATGGGAAAGATGTAATCCGAAAATACTAATCTAAAGAAAACTGGAATGGCTATATTAATATCAGACAAAGTAAACTTTACAAAAAGGACTACTATCAGGGAGAAAAAGGGACATTTTACAAGGAAAAAGGGGTGAATTCAACAAAAGAACATAATACTAAATATGTTTACAGCAAATAATAGAGCTTCAAAATACAGGAACCCAAAACTTACAGAAATAAAAGGAGAAACAGACAAATCCACAGTTACATTGGTGATTTCAATGCTCCCCTCTCAAAAGTTGATAGAATAACTAAATAAGAGCAGTAAGGATATAGAATACCTGAATATACTACCAATCACCTTGACTTAAATGACATTTATAGAACATACTATCCAATAGTGGCTGGTATAAATTGAATGTTTGTATTTCCCACAAATTCCTACCTTGAAATCCTAACCACCAAAGTGATGGTATTAGGAGGTGGGTCCTTCAGACGTGATTAGGTCATGAGAGTAGAGTCCTCATGAATGGAATCAGTGACCTTATAAAAGAGGCCTGAGAAAGCTCCCTTGTCCCTTCTACAATGTGAGGACACAGCAAGAAGTCAGATGCATGCAACCTGGAAGACGACCTTTACCATAATCCGACCATGCCTGCACCCTGATCTTGGACTTCCAGTCCACAGAACTGTTAGAAATAAATTTCTCTTGTTTATAAGCCTCCCACTCCGTGGTGTTTTGTTATAATAAAACTGAACTAATTTAAGATACACAGTCTTTTCAAATGCACATGAAACATTCACTAAAGATACTATATTCTGGTCCATAAAACATGTCTTAATAAATTTTTACCATAATGAAATTAAATTAGAAGTCATTATTAGAAGAATATCTTTAAAAACTCCCAAATACTTAGAAATTAAGCAACAGGTTTCTAAATAACCCATGAGTCAAAAACGTAATCACAAAGGAAATTTTAAAATATTTAAAACTGAATGAAAATGAAAACACTCAAAATTAGTGAGCATTAACTAAAGCAGTGGTTAAAAGGAATTTATAGCACAAAATTACAGAAGATAAGTTCAAAATCAATGTTCTAAGCTTCTACATTAAGGGACTAGACAAATATTAATTAAACCTAAAGTAGGCTAAGAAAGGAAATAACAAAGATAAAATCAGAAATCAATGAAATAAAAAATAGGAAAACAATAAAGCAAATCGATGATAGTTTCTTGAAAAAGTCAGTAAAATTGATAAAACACTTCCTAGGACTGACCAGAAAGAAAGAGTAGACACAAATTACCAATATTAGTAATGAAAAGCAGGAAATTTCTCAGAGATCCTACAGACATTAAAATAATAAGGGAATATTTAGAGAACTTTATGGCAATAAATTTGACAACTTAGGTGAAATGGGCAAATTATTTGAAAAACACAAAACATCAAAGTTCACTCAAGAAAAAAATAAAGTTCACTCAAGAAAAAAATAACTAACCTGTATAGCCCTATAGCTATTAAATAATTTGAATTCATAATTGAAAACATTTCCACAAAGAAAATACCAGGCCCAGATGGCTTCTCTTGGTAAATTCTACTAAACATTTAAGGGATTATAAAGCCAATTCTACATAAATCTTCCAGAAAATAGAAAAAGAGGGAACACTTTCAAGCACATTTTACGAGGCCAGCATTACTCGTTAACAAAACTATCCTAAGACATTGTTTTAAAAAGGAAACTACAGGCCAATATCCTTGATGAGAAAATCCTTTTAAAATGTTTAGCAAATCAAATCAACTAATACAGAAGGGTAATACATCATGATCAAATGGGGTTCATCCCACTGGACTCAAATGGGGAGAAAGGCAAGGTTTAACATTTTAAAAATAATTAATGTAATTCATCATATTAACACATTCTAAAAAGAAAACAATATGATAATCCCAATAGATGCAGAAAAATCATTTGACAAAATTTGATACTCATTCATTAAACTAATTCTAAATATGTTTAGAATTGAAAGTTGAAGGACACTCTACAACTTAAAAAAGGGCATCTATCAAAAACCTGTAGCTATAGCATACCTAATGGTGAAAAACTGAATACTTTCTCCTAAGATCAGGAACAAGGCAAGGATATCTGCTCTCACCACTGTTATTCAACAGTTTACTGGAAGTTTAGTAATGATGCAAAATAAAGAGGAAAAAAATAGAGACAGGAAAAGAATAATTAAAACTGTCTTTTTCAAAGATGCCATGAATGTTTATGTAGAGAAAACTATAAGATCTGAAAAAAAAATCAAAAACCCTATTAGAACTAAAAAATGAATTTAGCAAGCTCTCAAACTCAAAGTCAAAATACAAAAATAAATTGTATATCTGTAAACATAGTAGCAACTATATATATATACTGTATGTAAACAACTGGAAATGGAAACAGTACCATTTAAAAACTATGAAATGGTGATTTTTGCACAACTTCATAAATATACTAAAAGCCAATGAATGATACACTTTAAAGAGGTAAATTTTATGTAAATTACAATCTCAATTTTAAAAATCTATGGAATACATACAGATAAATATATGTAAAACCTGCACACTGAAAAAGTAAAAAAATCTTGCTGAGAGAAGTTAAAGAATACCGAGATAAATGGAGAGCTATATATTATCTTTAAGGATGAGAAGACTCAGTATTGTTAAGATATCAGTTCTGCCCTGGAAATGCCATTTCTTCAGCTGTGCAAAACTTGCATATAAATTAGAAAAAAAAGACATTGCAATATGAGAGGTTTCTTCCAACACCTTAAAGAGTGTTACGAGAGAAGGGCAGGGAACTTAATTTATTTCCTTTAGTTTCAAAAGACTGAATGAAAAGCAAAGGATGAATATTATAGGGAGAGGAAGGTCAACTCAGATACAAGAGGCTTTTAGTGGCTACCACTGTCTGCAAAGAGCATGGGTGTCTTATGATTTCAGAACTCTGCATTCTTAGGCCTCTTCAAATAAAAGTAGGAAGACCAGAATTTGGAATGCTAGGGAGAAAACTCCTAAATTTGGTAGGAAATGATACCACTTCCTTTCTAAGTAAGTTTTTTTCCCTCTCCCAGGATCCATGAGTCTATGTTATAAATAAATAGAGTTAATTTACTCAAAGAGGAAAGAAAACCAAAGGAGAAGGAATCTTTCTACTCCACTCTTCAACCAGATACTGATTCAATCACGTTTTCTCTCAGTAACCCATTTTACCCTGACAGTTTATAGTTAGCTACAGAACATATGAAGCTCTGTGTGCGTGTGTGTTTAAAATCTGGCTCAAAGTAATACAACATTCATGCATCTCAGAGATCTAAGTGCTTTAGAGGAGAACATTTATATATTTTATATTGTGGTTATATTTGAACCTCTTCTGATTTTATGCCAACAGCAAATTCTTCCAACTACCCCTTCAACTTTCCCCCTTTCAAGATTTTTCCAGGCCCCTCCTGAGGGCACTTAAAAGCCATTTTTATAGCTTTTGTTCTGAAATATACACATTCATTCTTCATTCTGAGAAGCGGCCAGTGTTCTCATGCTGAAGTTGGGAGAAATATCTCAGACAGGCAGAACGGCTGTTGCAGAACATATAACACATAAAACTAAGCTCTTGTTACTATATAGCATAGAGAACTATACTCAATATTTTGTAATAACCTATAAGGGAAAGGAATCTGAAAAAGAATATATATATGTATATATATGTATGTATAAATGAATCACTTTGCCGTACATGTGAAACTAAGACAACATTGTAAATCAACTATACTTCAATTAAAAAATATTTCTGATAAAAAAATTTTTTATTGAAGTTTTTAGGGACTTCTCTGGTGGTCCAGTGGTAAAGAATCTGCCTTACAATGCAGGGGATGCGGGTTCGATCCCTGGTCAGGGAACGAAGATCCCACATGCCGCGGGGCAACTAAGCCCGTGCACCACAACTACTGAGCTTGCGTGCTTCAACTGGAGAGCCCGCATGCCGCAAGCTACAGAGCCCATGCGCCCTGGAGCCTGAGCACCACAACTGGAGAGAGAAAACCCGCAGGCCACAACTAGAGAGAAGCCGGGGCACCACAATGAAAGATCCCGCATGCCTCAATGAAGATCCCGCATGCCGCAACTGAGACCCAATGCAGCCAAAAATAAATAAATAAATAATAAATCTTTAAAAACAAATTTTTTAAACTAAGATCTTGTTTTATCTCACAATTGTATAGGACATGATCATAACCTTGTAAGCAGGTCCTATGTGCGTTCGGTGCCCAAGAAGGAATAGAGTATTTACACATTTGTAAGTTATATTTGTTAAGCCAATGTGTACTTAGCTACTTAGAACATTTAATCCCGGGGCTCCATGTACCCTACTTAATTTTATCTTTGAACTCAGTCTGGGGGAGAAAAACCCAAACTTTATATATGAGAACAATGGCAATGGCATAGCTATTACAAGCTGTGAACATGATGTGTTCTTCCCAACTATGCAGTATTAAGCTGTAATGATGAAAAGATAACTGAAGACCATTCCAAAATTACGAAGAGTTTTAAAGTCAACTGGAGATCAAGAGACATAAATTTAGAGCAGAGATCAGATGGATCTTGGAGGAATATGCGTGACAGAGAAAAGGAGAGATTCAATCTCCTTTTTAAGTCAGCATCCAGAAAAGAAAAAGATTTATTCTTCTAACCCCATAATTACCAAGATATAATTTACCTGTAACTGATTTCTTTCAAGACCTTTTGCTAAATACTACATATTTTTTAAAGTACATATTTCTAGATTGTGAACTAAATTAAAGATATTATCTTGGACACAAGCCAAGGCAGGATGAAGTGCTGGTGAGCAGTGGGCTGGTGGGGAGAACAGTCTTCCAAGGATAAGAATAGGACTGTCCTGATGCCCAGGGATCCCCCTCCCACAGGGATGGCCACTCCATGGCTGAGCACAGGCTCAGCCCTAATGGATTCACAAAACAGAAAGATACTCCAGATGCTTCCATTCATGTGGAAGCAGCTCTATTTCCAGGACACTTCTGGCCGTGGTCCACCTCTTGCTCACTCTTCCCCTGGGAGTCACTCAGTTGAGTAGTGAATTTGGTGGCAGGAATTTGACATGCATTACCCTGCCTCTTTCTCTCAGAAGTGGGCCAGGCCGTAGGGAGCCCGTGACTTACAGAGCTCCTCCGGAGACCCTCCCCCGGGCAGGGTCCGGTTTAACCTGAGACTGGAAAGTTAAGTTTACCCCATGCAGGGATGTAGCTGTCTCATGGAAGTCTCACACTAACATGGACTCCAACTTAGCCTTTACCAGTATCATGAAGGTGATATTATATTTTGGTCTTCCATCTATTGATTCTTTGGTCTTATTTCTCAGTTTGTTCAGAACTCAAGCAAGTAAGAGGTGTTATTTATTATGCCCTCAAAGTCATATATCACAGCTATCTCATGTTGTGACCTCGAAAAGACTTTGAGGAAGATACAATTTTTGTTCATCTTACAGATGAAAAATTGAGGATCAGAAGGATTAAGGGACCCAAAGTCAATCACTGCTTACTTGTTTAGTGAGTTTTGTTACCGTTAGCCCTCTGATGGGAATGTGATTCTGCAGAAGGGACAGAACTGAGGTCTGATGATGGTAACAACTAGAGTCTTATAACCGATGATTACAGAAGGATACGTTTGGCTTCACAAAGGCTACCATGGAATTTACCTCTCCTTGAGCATTTCAATCTTTTCTGTATTATCTTCTCTGCAGTGCCTCATTTCTTGACAGCCTGTTGAGCTGGACCATTATGCACTTTTTAAAAGTAAACATTTATTTGCCTTTCACTCTGTTAGTATCGATTAGCATCTTCTTTGGTTCCTTTTGGAGGTTCTGAGGGAAAACCTATTCCATGCCTCACTCCTGGTTTCTGGTGGCTCCCGGCAATCTTTGGCATGTTGTTCCTTGACTTGTAGCTGCGTAACTCCAGGTTCTGCCTATTTCTTGACATGACTTTCTCCCCTGTGTCTCTGTGTCTCAAACCTCCCTCTGCCTTTCTCTTCTAAGGACACTCAACAATGAATCTGGGGCCCACCCTAAACCCAGGATAATCTCATCTTGAGATCCTTAAATTAATTACATCTGCAAAGACCCCTTTTCCAAAGACAGTCATATTTTTAGAATCTAGGGGTTAAGACATGGGCATATCTTTTGGGAAGGCCACCATTCTATCTATTACAAGAAGGGAGTTCAGAAACAAAGGCAAGAAATGAGAGGAGAAGGAGTGATACTTCACCAATGACAGAACTTCTCCATTTAGTGCAAAATACACAATGGTACTTGGTCAGAAGTCCCCAGGAACCTGGCAGAGAAACACGTTCTCATGCAGCATAAGGTACTCCAAACAAATAAAAGATCAAGTGCCCTAAAAACTACCCACACATGGGATCAGCCTTGAGTGGGGCCAAGGCATTGGCCGGGGTCCCATCCAAGGTCCACTCTTATGGAGTCAAATGGCCTTAGGCAAATCTTTTCTCTCTCTTTGCGTCTGGAAGTCTTCATTTATAAAGGAAGGTAATTGGATTAGAACACTTTTAAAACCCCATCTTTGCAAATATTCCATTATTCTATACATTCAAAGGCCACAGATGTACTTAAACAGACGATTATATGAAAAACATATTTTGGTAGAAGATGCAACTGTTTTATCTAGTGAACCATGTACAAAGCAATATTTTTCCTAGAGCAAGCAAAGCAACATGATCCAGAAACATCAAAACAGCACATATTCTGAGAAATGGTTCTGTTTATACCATTCTGATCACACTGGTCATTAGAGTTTACTAATTATATTCTGAGCTACATTAAACTGTCAGCCTTCACTATAAATCAGGGTGCTTCTCATTAGGATAAACAGAGGCATGGCATGGATGACAGCTCCCTAATTGCCTTGACTAGTCCAAGAGAATAAAGTTGGATCAAATTACTGTGTTATTAATCCTCTTAAAATTTTTATTTGGGAAAATTACTATGAACCACTATGATGATGCTTCACCAGAGTCTGAGAGCGAATCAGTGCTTCAGATTAGCAATGTTAGGTTGGTCACATACGGCAGTTAGATGCTTCTGTTCCTGTCATATATTTGGAGTCACCTGTATTCTTTGAACAAGACTTCCACCAGGGATAAGGAGAGGAGTGTTGATTATACTTAATCTTAAAAACACAAGATTCATTATGGTTCTGAGAGGCTCCTCCAAAATCACGATCATCTAAGTGTACAGTGACTAGAACGAGGCATATCGATATGTTGGTATGTAGTTTGAAGACAGCAGTGGTATTTTTGAACCATGTATATAATAAGTCTAAAACACTTAGCTCTGAAATTTAAATCTCAACCTTTTCAGCCTTCTCTCCTGCTACCCCCCTTCCTTCTCTCCTCAAGCTTTAGTTCCTCTGAAAAATCCACCATTTCCAGAAAAAAAAGACTCCATATGCCCCAGTGCTCTTTGTCATGCTGACCCCTTAGTCTGCCTTTGTTCACCTTGTCTCATGATTAGGCCTATACATATCTTTCTCCTCTACTGGATTATAAGATATCTGCAGGCAGGAACCGTTATCTGTCTCACCTCTCTATTCCCCAGTGTGCCATTGCACTTAGAGCAAAAAGCCCGCCATGGCTTATCGCACATAGACTCTCAATGATATGTGAACTGCATTGTTGAATGTGGGTAATACATACCCACAAGCTTACTGTGAGTATTTATTTATCTATTTATTATTTCTGTCTGCGTTGGGTCTTCGTTACCGCACGCGGGCTTTCTCTAGTTGTGGCGAGCAGGGGCTACTTTTCCTTGCGGTCGCGGGCTTCTCATTGCGATGGCTTCTCTTGTTGCGGAGCATGGGCTCTAGGCATGCAGGCTTCAGTAGTTGTGGCATGCGGGCTCAGTAGTTGTGGCTCGCAGGCTCTAGAGCACAGGCTTAATAGTTGTGGTGCACGGGCTTAGTTGCTCCGCAGCATGTGGGATCTTCCCGGACCAGGGCTCAAACCCATGTCCCATGCATTGGCAGGCAGATTCTTAACCACTGTGCCACCAGGGAAGTCCCTTATTGTGAGTATTAAATGACAATTATATCCCTGACATACAATAAATAATAAATGGGGGCTATTAGATAGAATTCTGCCAGAAATTAGTGAGGACTCTCTCTTCCCTATCTAATAGGGTATTATTCAATACAAAGCTAATCAGATGATACTTTGAAGGCGTTCTGACTTAGTCCAGATATTATATTATATCATATGAATTTTTTCATTTAACACTTACTGGCTCCTATATCATGGGAAACTACTGTGCCCTTAAAGAGTTCACAGTCCACTGGAGGAAGAAGACACAGTAGATGCCTGAATGAAAAGCAATGTTAGCAATGTTTTTGTTAGTTTCTTCAAACCAATGGATATTTATCCAAGACAACGTATGCAAAAAGCTGTGCTAACCACCAAACTAAAGCACATTTATTGTTAGTTGTTTGAAATGTACTTAATATTCATGTAACTGTACACTGAAAAAGTAAGCTTTCCAATTTTTCTTATACTTATCTTTTCTTCTGCTTTCGTTACTGACCAAATCTAGGGTCCTTGGGCTTCCCTGGTGGCGCAGTGGTTGAGAGTCCGCTTGCCGATGCAGGGGACACGGGTTCGTGCCCCGGTCCGGGAAGATCCCACATGCCGTGGAGCGGCTGGGCCCGTGAGCCATGGCCGCTGAGCCTGCGCGTCCGGAGCCTGTGCTCCGCAACGGGAGAGGCCAGAACAGTGAGAGGCCCGCGTACCGCAAAAAAATAAAAAATAAAAAATAAATTTAAAAAATTCTAGGGTCCTTCGCCTGGGATAGAAGTCAGGGGATTCAAGAACTTGATAGGGAAAAGAGTTACAAATTTATTTTCACTAATATCTAACTGAAATTTAGCATTTCTTCCAGTTATGAATGTAGGTCACAAACCACAGTAGGAGAAGCAATACCTGTGACTTTGTCACTAATATAAATCACAGGTATTTTCATGTTACAATTGTTGCAGATACGTTGAAATAACTGATATACTCATCGCAACTTTGAAATTAACTGTAGTTATTTGATCTGCTGTTCGGCTTGATACTTAATGCATGAATAAAGTACACGCCTTACTATATCACATTTAAAAAAATATTTTAGTGGCTATATTTCAGTGTGTTTTAAATTTTGTAATCCTACACATTTTATGGGATTTTTTTAAGGAATCCATAGGCTTCATTAAACTGCCAAAAAGATGTGGTACCAAAAAAAAAAAAAAGATTTAAGGGCCTCGATCAATGTCCTGATAGTAGTTATTCTTAGCATACATCTGAGATCTTTCTCTGAGGTAACATCCAAAGGCAGGGCTGAGCTTTGGGGCGTAACTGCAGGTGGACTGTTCTCCTGCTGTGGAGCAGTGATGGGAGCAGGTGTGAGAGCAGGGTCTGTGCCTCCACCCACCCCCCTCCCACCATGTGACTGTCCTGCTCTGACCACCCATGAGAGGAAGTGGACCCATCTGCAAGTGAGTCTGGGCCTGTCTGTGTGTGACTTGGCTTCAGTAACAGAGAATGGAGTTTAAACATAAGCTGCACCATTTGAATCAAAACCAAACCATACACATTGCAGGAAGAAACTAACTCAGCAGACCCAGGTGTAGCCAGAACCACCTGGGAATCCAGGTGAACCATAAGGCAAATGTGAGTCATCGATGAAAATTGGTTAGTTTCCAGAAATAAATGTTGATAAAGTATAAAATAACATCATCACGTAAGAGTTGGAAAAAAACATCTTCTTGCATGAATCTAGAGAGACGGGATTACTACTCCATTTTACAGATGAACACTTCAGAATGAACAAGGGGACTTTACCAAGTCACACAGCGAGTAAATGAAGCAGCCTGTCAAACATAATTAGGGAATTGACTCTACAGTAGAGTATTTCCACCTCTAGTAACAATATTTCTCATTACAAAGAGCATCTCCTTGCCTAAAAGTAATGAAACACTCTAACCATCAACGAGAGGAGTTTCTTAACCCTTGCGGCAGCGGGGGGGGGGTGGATTTTTAAAATGTGGGTCCAATTGTAATGGAGAACACTTACCTCTGAGTTCACACACCTGGACACTAGGCTAAACTAGATGACTGTTGAGCTTCAGAATTCTGTGCTTTGGGTTTGCTCTGTATCTCCCAGCAAGGTATGAAAAAGCCAAATATAATTAGTCTAGATCATACTCAAGTGGCCCCTGAAGGCTGGAAGTTCAATTACTTTCCAAAGATCATATACTAAGTCAGAGTTTCCAAAGGCAAAAATCAGACAGGTATAAATGGGTTCCTTTCCCAAGAGGGAAGTGGTAATTTACTTCCGCCTGGTGAGGGCAAGGTCTGCATCCATGAAACAGCAAAGAACAAGGGCCTCTGGCTGGTGAAGGAACCAGCTCTTCACAAGAGTTCTACACACTGACTGTTCCCATTCTCACACCACTGATCTCTTAGTGTGTCTTTGCTCTTGTCACTTCTGAAATAGCTTCCCTCTAATCTGGTACATCTACAGAATGAAAGCATTTTCATTTAAATTAGTGCTGTCAACAGGATGCCTTCCACAGCCACAGCTTGGTCATGTGCAGTCTGGAACACTCACAGGAAGAAGCCCCAACAGAAAGCTGATGGAGTTCCAGACACACAGAGGTACCCAGTAACACAGACTCAGCCGTTGAAGGACTTTTTGGTGCCTGGAGATTTCTAAAATCATGTTCCAGAGGTGAGGAGGGGCTTCTGTAAATCAGATCTACCAGGGCAGATCTAAGCCCTAAACAGGAATCTGCCTTTCCCATAGTGCCTTTACCAGAATTCTTGCCTCAAAAAGCTTTCACGTTGAATCTTACACTTAGATAAAAGATTTCAAAGCAAACATGTTATTACTTGCTGAAAAAAATATATATTGATTCCCAGCCACCTCTGAATTAGCAACCATTACACTCATCAAGCCAAACCATCAGCAGTATAATTAAATTCTGGCTTACCTCTAGCCAGGGGGGAAAAAAAAAAAGGCTACTATAACATTTAGGCCAACAGTGATATCCTCTTCCCAGAACTTTAATTTCCTCTGTCTATACCTTGTCTCTGCTGGACACTAGGAAGGCCCAGAGATTATCTCTGCTAGATAAGTATGTGCCCTGAGAATTGGTATCTATTTGAAAATCTTAATGACTTTCAAACAGATGAAAACCAACATTATCAGCTCTCAGTACCAAGTGCTTTTCTGCTTCTCTTAGATTGAGTGTAAAGGACAGTCAACAATGAGAAAGGGAACTGAAACAGATCATTTTTTTCATCCATTCTGAAATGAAATGCAGATCATGTTTATCTCAGGGGTTGGAAAGGGTGTGAAAATTAAGGGTGAAACCCTGGACAGAGGTTATGTGAGGAACTACTGCAGCGTAAGTAATAGGACCTATGAAAGTAGTCGGAATCTTTTAAGTATTTAGTACCTATTAAATGCCCCTCACTGATACTTCTTTCTGTAAAAGGTAATGCATATGGTTGTTCTGTCATCCACTTTCAGTGAGGGGCATTGCAAGGAAATTCCTGTGGGTTTAATGTGGGAACATTGAGCATTCATGAGAGAAATTTCTCTCAAGCCTTGGACCTAAGAAAAACTGTTTTCTCCTTAATAACTAGTTTTTTTGTTTTTTTTTCATTTAGGCATTTTGAATCTTGTAACCAGTTGCTTTCCATCTTTGTTCTGGCCACAGTCAAGCCTAGTGCCAAATGTGTGGCCCACCTTCAGCAAGTGAACAGAACCATGTGATATGCATTTGCTGTGTCCTAATCTTGCTCAGCCTTAATCTATATTCCCAAACCTAATTTTCCTTTTGTCTTGATTTTATCACCCATTTCTTTTTATCCAATTGTATTATTAAAATAAAAATCTATTAAATCACCTCAAACCTTTTTAGAATGAACCTGTTTTTACAAGTTTATTCTGTTAATGTTATTAATGTTAATGATAGCCTGCTATAGTTAGGAGGCCTGAGGTAGAAGAGACCTCTTTCTTAAAATGAAGGACAAAGCCAACATCATCCTTAGTCTGGAAAGAATTCTATGGCCAAGTCAGACCTTACGTTAAAGTCCTCTATGATCTCTGCAGCAGCATAATTTCACTTAAGAACTAAGGGATCCAAAAAAAAATCTCTGATTTGGGTCCTGTGAACCACAGAGTAAGTGGTTTGCCAGTAAATTTGCCTGCTCCTCTGTAGGTCCACCTCTAGGAACTAGCTCATCATTCTCTCTCCCATATTGATCTCACTTGCTTCCTTCCCTTAAGAATATAAATGTATTCAAGTCTTGCTCATGAACAAAAGAATCCTCCTTTGATCCTACATAATCTTCTAGCTACTGTCCATTAGCTTTACTTTCAAAGTCGAATTTCTAGAAAGACTTTTGCGACCCTTACTTTTTCCCTCTCATTCACTCAGCCCATAGGAATCTCACTTCTACCCCCATCATTCCTCCAAAATTTCTTTGCCGAAGATAACCAGTGGATAACTAGTACTCAATTCCAGCAATCGAGTTTCGACATTCATCTTACTTAATCTTACTTAATACATCCATTCAGTTTACATACTTAAGACTTACCTAATCTGAAACATTTGACACTGTGAACTGTTTCCTCTTTCTTAAAGCACTTTACTTCCTTAGATTCTGAGATACCACTCTTTCTGCGACATCTTTCCATCTCTCCTTGCATGTTCTTTTTCCTTTGCCTGAACTTAAAATGTTGGTGCCCCTTGGGGATTTATCCAGGGTCCTTTTCTTTCATCCATATCCTTGACTTCAACTACTCTATGTTTTCCAAGCCCATATCACTTCTGGCTTAAACTCCAATCACTTGGCCAAATTTCTACCAGTTATTCCCTTGGATCTATTTGAAAACTCTTAATGATTATAATTAAATCTAAAAGTACCTCACATCTTAATGATCTTAATAAAACACAGGAGACTCAAACTCAGCAAGTATAAAACTGAACTCATCGTCTGTTGTCTAAATCTGCTCTTGCCTCCTGCATTCTCTATCTTAATGAAGATACTGGGCTTCCCTGGTGGCGCAGTGGTTGAGAATCTGACTGCTAATGCAGAGGACACAGGTTCAAGCCCTGGTCTGGGAGGATCCCACATGCCACGGAGCAACTAGGCCTGTGAGCCACAACTACTGAGCCTGCGCGTCTGAAGCCTGTGCTCCGCAACAAGAGGGGCCGCGATAGTGAGAGGCCCGCGCACGGCGATGAAGAGTGGCCCCCGCTTGCCACAACTAGAGAAAGCCCTCGCACAGAAACGAAGACCCAACACACCAAAAATAAATAAATTAATAAACTCCTACCCCCAACATCTTCTTTAAAAAAAAAAAAAAAAAATGAAGATACCAACATTCACCCAATTATCTCTTCCGTGTCTTGCAGAACATTTCTCATTAGCTAAACTCCAAGATTACAGTGGACGAACACTAATTCCTCTGTTTCCTTCCCCATTTTCCTGACACAGAAGTCACTGAATATATGCCTTGAAATGAATAGAGGTAAAGCTGCCTGATTTTCGGACTGTACAGTCAATCAGGCAGAGAGTGAGGGAGGGGGAAAAACTCTCTCGACCTTGTTTTGGGGATGTGAGGCTACTCCCTTTCCAGAGGCAAAGCACAGGTAGGACACTGAATGCTGTCCTCTTCCCATTTCCATTGGCTTCATAATTAGTGGAAATTCCTTCCAGAGGGTGACAATATGACCCCTTCCAGAGGGTCATTTGTCTCAATTTGGGGTGTTGAAATTTTTTTATCTTTTTAGTATCTTCTGGATACTTTAGTAAGAAATTTTGTAGAGCAGATTGCCTTAGGAGGTGCTAGGCAGATACCACGTAATGTGGGCGTCCTCCATCATCATTTCAATAACTTCTGTAAGCACCATGAAAGTGAAGACAATGTGAACTAGAGTCATGAAGAAAAAAACAGTCAACTGAAACAGGCCCACAGAAGACCCAGATACTGGAATTAGAAGATACGGACTTTAGAATAACTATGGTAAATCTGTCAAAGGAGCTACAGGAAAATGTGGGTATAACAGGTGAAAAGATAAGAAAATTCACAGAGATATGGAAATTAACAAAGAACCAAAAACAAATCCTGGAACTGAAAAAGAAAATATCTGAAATTTAAAAATTCACTGGATGTGATTAACAGCAAATTGGACAATGCAGGGAAAAAACACCGAATGTGAAGGTGGATCAAGAGAAATTATCAAAATGGAAGAAAGATACAAAGAAAAAGATTTAGAAAACCATGATCATTGCCTCAATGACTTATGGGACAATACCAAGCACTCTAAAATATGAATAATTGGGGTCCTAGAAGAAGAGGATAAAGAATGGGGTAGGAAAAGTATATATGCTGGGAGTCCCAAACCCTTCAGAAGAAATATCAAGAAAACTATATTTAGGCATATAATAGTCGACCTAAGAAAGATCCCAATAACAAAAACAAAAATTTGAACAAAATAATAACATAGCATTGGATAATAACCTAAAGTATGAAATAAATATCCATGCTGGTATGTATAAATGATTGAATAAACAAATAAATGGTGGGGAAAGGATAAGCCTCCCTATAGAAGAATTCCAAATAAATTATCCAGATACCCCTCCCTCAAGGAGGTGGAGCTTAATTCCCTACACCTTGCAAAAGGTAGAAAAGTAAATTTACAAAGAAGAAACTTGGCAAACACCACCTCAGCCAGGTGACCAAGGTTAACATCATCACTGATGAGTCATGCTGATTGTTCATAACCCTGAGATGACGTGATGAGACTGGCACTTCACCTCTGTAGTCTTCCTCCAAAAAGCCATAATCCCACTCTAACCATGAGAAAAACATGAGACAAACCTAAATTGAGGTAAATTCTATAAAATACATGACTAGTACCCCTTGAAACTGTCACGGTGATAAAAAAAACATAGACAGTCTGAGAAACTGTTACAGACTGGAGGAGGGTAAGGAGACATGATGACTAACCATAATGTGGTATCCTAGGTGGGATCTTGGAACAGAAAGGGGATATTAGGTGAAAACTAGTGAAATCTTTATCAAGTGTGGAGTATAGATAATAATAATATCCCAATGTTTGTTCTTTAGTTGTGATAAATGTACACTAGTAATATAAGATGTTAACAACATAAGAAACTAGGTGAGGGAATATATGAATTCTAAACTATCTTTAAAACTTTTATATAAATCTAAACCTATTTTTAAATAAAAAATTTATTTAAATTTAAAAAGGGCAAAAACATAAGCAGAGTCTCAATGACTTATGGGATAGCATCAAGCACTCTACTATGTGAATAACTGTTGTTCCAAAAGGAAAGAACAGAGAATGGGTTTGGAAAAGTATTTGAAAAACTACATGCTGAGAACTCTCCAGAACTCCAAATAGGAACTATCACAAGGAAATTACATCTAGGCACGCTATCACCAAACTATTGAAAACCAAAGAAAATCCTAAAAGCAACCATAGTAAAAATGACATTACATATAGGGTAACAAAGATAAAAATGATGACTGACTTGACAGAAATATTGCAAGTAAGAGACAACACAAGGAAATCTTTAAAGTACTGAAGAAAAAAAAAAAAAAACCCTGTCAACCTACAATTCTATATCCAGCAAAAATGTTCTTTAAAAATGAAGTTAAAATAAAAACACAGGAGAATCTGTTACCAGTGTAAACACATTACATTAAAACCTGCTAGAGGAATTTCTTCAGGCTGAAGGAAAATGACACTAGATGGTATCTCATGAGTTAAAAAGGGAATCACAGGGCCTCCCTGGTGGCGCAGTGGTTGAGAGTCCGCCTGCCGATGCAGGGGATACGGGTTCGTGCCCCGGTCCGGGAGGATCCCATATGCCGCGGAGCGGCTGTGCCCGTGAGCCACGGCCGCTGAGCCTGCGCATCCGGAGCCTGTGCTCCGCAACGGGAGAGGCCACAGCAGTGAGAGGCCCGCGTACCGCAAAAAAAAAAAAAAAAAGGGAATCACAGAGTAATTAGAAAATATTTCAAACTAAATGACAGTGAAAATACAGCAAGTCCAAATTTGTGGCAAGCAGCTGTTTATGAGGAAATTTCTAACTTAAAATATTTATATTAGAAAAGGAGTTTTCATTTTAATATGTTGGAAAAAGAACAAAATAAACTCAAGCACATAGCATAAAAGAAATTAAAAAGAAAGGAATGGAAATCAATGAAATGGAAAGCAAACAATATAGAACACAATAAACCAAAAGTTGATACTTTGAAAAAATTATCAAAATTGATAGTTTTTTTTTCTAATCAAGAAAAAAGAGAGAAAACACAAATGATATCAGCAACACCACTACAAATTCCTAGGCACATTAAAAAGATAATGAGGGCTTCCCTGGTGGTGCAGTGGTTGAGAGTCCGCCTGCCGATGCAGGGGACGTGGGTTCGTGCCCCCGTCCGGGAGGATCCCATGTGCCGCGGAGCGGCTGGGCCCGTGGGCCATGGCTGCTAGGCCTGCGCGTCTGGAGCCTGTGCTCCGCAATGGGAGAGGCCACAACAGTGAGAGGCCCGCGTACCGCAAAAAAAAAAAAAAAAAAAAAAGATAATGAAAAAAAATGAAAAATAAATAAAAAATAAATTTAAAAAACAAACAAACAAACAAAAAAGATAATGAGAGCCATAAAAAAGAATGAAATTTTGCCATATGCAACAACATGGATGGACTTGGAGGGTATTATGTTAAGTGAAATAACTCAGGCAGAGAAAGACAAATACTATATGATATGACTTATAAGTGGAATCTAAAAAATAAAATAAATTAGTGACTATAACAAAAAAGAAACAGACACAGATATAGAGCAAAAACAACTGGGGAGAGGGAAGGGGGAGGGGCATGACAGCAGTAGGGAATGAAGAGGTACAAACTATTATACAAAATAAATAAGCTACAAGGATATATTGTACAAAAAAAGTTCATAAGAGAATATTGTGAAAGACTTTATGTCTATAGATTTAATGACTTAGATGATATGGATAAATTCCTTGGAAAATGCAACTTGCTGAAAATAACACAAAAAGAAATTTAAAATATGAATAGTCCTTTATTTATCAAAGAAATGGAATTTGTGGGACTTCGCTGGTGGCACAGTGGTTAAGAATCTGCCTGCCAATGTAGGGTACACGGGTTCAAGCCCTGGTCCGGGAAGATCCCACATGCCACAGGGCAACTAAGCCCATGCACCATAACTACTGAGCCTGCACTCTACAGCCCACGAGCCACAACTACTGAGCCTGCATGCCACAACTACTGAAGCCCATGTGCCTAGAGCCCGTGCTCTGCAACAAGAGAAGCTACCGCAAGGAGAAGCCCACACACCACAACAAAGATTAGACATCGCTCGTCACAACTAGAGAAAGCCCGTGTGCAACAACGAAAACCAAATGCAGCCAAAAATCAAATAAATAAATTTTTTTAAAAAAGAACTTCATTAAAAAATAAAAAGAAAAAAGAAATGGAATTTGTAATTTAAAGCCTTCCAATCAAGAAAAATTCAGCCCAGAAACTTCCACCAGTGAATTCTACCAAATATTTAAGGAAGAAATAGTACTAGTACTTCATGAATCCTTCCAGAAAATAGAGGAGGAAGACACCCTGCCCTGCTAGTTTTATGATGTCAGCATAACACTGACACCAAAACCTGACAAGGGCATTACAAGAAAAGAAAATTAGGGATTAATGTAGGGGGCCCACGTTCGATCCCTGGTCAGGGAACTAGATCCTGCATGCTGCAACTAAAGATCCCTTATGCCTCAACTAAGACTGGTGCAGCCAAATAAATAAACATTTTTTAAAAAAAAATAGGAATTCCATTGTAAAAAAAAAAAGAAAATTACAAGCAATATCCTTCATGAATATAGGTGCAAAAACCTCAACAAAATACTAGCAAAGGGAATCCATGATTGTCTCATTAGATGTAGAAAAAAGTCCCTCTCCCACACTTTCTCCTCTAACCTCCCCATCCCTGCCAGAGCCCAGGATGTGCACAGGCATCCAGCCCCTGCCTCTGTGGCTGTGGAGTGCAAGATGCCAGCCTATACCCCCAAGGATGACCAATCTCCTGATGCAGGAAAATTTGGGCAGTGGGTGACAAGGGCCAAAGCTTTTCCATCAGCCTGAGGGTTTTGGTCTTAGGAATCCTTTTATCATTCCCAAGGTAAGGATGGATGGGGGAAAAGGGAAAGTATCAAAATAAGACACAGATACACATTTTAGAAGGAGGCCTTAAAAAGAGAGTTACACACACACACACACACACACACACACACACACACACACACACACACACTCCTAATCTTTGTTTTTCCAGGGCATAACACTCCTACTTTTCTTGCACTGAAGCCACATGCACATCAACATAATATAACAACACTTCTAATTTCAAGACCTGGAGTGAAACTAACAGGAAGGCACATTGTGCAGCTGACACGGGCTGGGGGAAGACAAATAAAGAGCCATTAAGAACTGCGCTTTAATTCATGCAAATATAATTAGGTTTGGAGAGTCATCATTTTATTAAGCAATCAAGAATCCATAACTAAACTTTATTCTGCACAGTTTAATTCTCAAATATGTACTGTCCTTAGAATATTTAGCTCCCATAACAAGGAAAGAGTTTTGGGGATAATACTCCTCTCACATAAATGAAAACTCAACTTAACTAACATGCTTAAATTATTCTTTATGAAATATATCACTACTCCCTGGCTTTCAAAAGTAAGGATTCCTAAGTTTGCTGATCTTGTTCAAAAACCATAATACCACAAGCTCCTTGGTTTGAACATTTCATATTCATATTAACATGACTATCATATTTATAGAATCATAACTTGACATTTACACCAAAATTTTACTGATTTGCAGATACTTAAGGTAATTACATTCACTAGTTATTTTTTAAATATTAAGGAAATGGCCAAAGAAAAATATTTTTAGATTTTAAATTTATGACCCCAAAACTTTTCAAATTCATATTTTTAAAAAAAGATTACGTTTATTTACCTCCTAGACACTTTTTTTCACAACCCCCTATCCTGCCCTGACTGTCCAAAAAATAAAGACTTTATCTACATGGAACTGCCAAGTTACGCCAACTAAAATGAAGAGCCTGGTTTTTGCTCTGTAGATTGGCCTGTTTCACAGATTGCTGAACTCTGGTTCATGGGAACAATCCCCTACCAGGAGGGTTGTCTGGGGGGAGGAAGTGTAAAAGGACGAGACCCTCACTTCTTGCATTATACACAGCCCTGCTCTGTGTTTTTGTGTTGTGAACACTGCTACTCAAAGTGTGGTCTCCAGACCAGCGGCATCATTATCATCTCCTAGGAAGCTTGTTGGGAATGTAGACTCTCCAATCCAATCCCACCCCAGATCCACAGAATCAGGATTTGCCTTTTAATGCTATTCCCAGGGGATTCATTGCACATTACAGTGTGAGTCTCTGAGGAAATAAGCCTTTATTGTTGATGTCATCAACTTCAAATAACTGGATACCTCTGTCTTGGAAGACAAGGAAAGCACTGGAAGGATAGAGAACTTTCAAATTCTTTCTAGACCAACTTCTTTAGTACTTCCCTGTATGACTCACAGCCACACTTTAGCAGATCTTAATGCTTTTCAAAAGTTGGAGGCTTTGGACATGATTTCAACAAAGGTGGCTAAAACAAGTCAAGTATCCAAAAAGGTTTGGCAGTGCTTGGCAAATCTTCATGTGTTTTGCCTGTTTGTTTGTTTCAATTTGTTTGCTTTTTGTTCTTTGTTTTGTTTTGCTTTGCTACCTTAGTGAACCCTCCTCCCATGGTCATCTGAAAACAGAGTTTCTGATTCCTCAAGGGCTGAAAAACAAGAGTTTCTGATTCCTCAAGGGGGCAGACGTTTACCACGATTCTGTAGCATGAATGGTCCTGGAGGGCACCTCAGCCATAGGCTCAGCAGCACAAACAAAAATATTTGAAGACTATCAATTATTCAATCTAGTTTTAATATTGGAATTGGCTTGGCTAATTTTTTTAGAAAGTGACTTAAGCAGTTGTAAGATGACTAGCCCAGACATTAAAAAACAAAGTGTTTTTATGCTAAATTAATTTCAGGGGCTAAGAATCAGGCTTGGATTTTGGCCCCATGTAGGATCTCTGAATTCCTTAGATTCATTTAGACTCTTGTCCCCTTGCTATGTGCTTCAGACAGTATCTCATCAAACCTTCCCCTAGCATAACACTTAGCACACGTTCTCATAATTACTTGTTCCTCACAGACTGTGGCCTCCATGAAGGCAGAAACTATGACATATTCATATTTGTATGAATATCATACATACATTATTTATCAAATATTCATATTTGTATCACAGGGACCTAGAACAATACCTAACACATAGTAGGTACTTAATAATTATGAGTTGAACGAATGAATAAATGAACATAATTGACAGAGAAATGGTGATACTGAAAGCAAGATAAGAAGTCTAAACAACTTACTTTCTAAGTATGAAATACTTATAAAAATAGATGGAGTATAATATCTTTAATTTAGAGTCCATTCATTCAGAACTTGTAAAATATATCTTTTGACTAGCCTATATTTTATGCTCTTGTGCTATCTGTGAAGAAGAAGAACAAGCAAGATGGGACAGATTTTATTGATTTGGCAGAATTTAGGAAGCATTCACTTATACACTATTGATTAGTTAAATTATCACTTATGTTTAAACAGTAGGTCAAATACTATGAAGTTCTATGCACAAAAACAGAACTTTGACTAGTAAAGTTCCTTCCTTTAATGAGAAGAAATAAAATTTCATTTCTTTAAATACAACAAAATTCTAATTAAGCCTCTCCATAACTGAGATTGTTCTTCCTCTGAGCAGTCAAATATGGGGAATTTTTATTATAAGTAATAAGAAAAACAACATTTTCAATGTGAAGCAAACCAACACTTTGGTTCCTTGTGGAACTAAAGCTTCTCCTTTGTAAGTTCATAACAATTGTCAACATCTATTTCATATTTTGGAGCCTTGAGCTCCAATAACCTGAATATGTAGACAAAGAAAAGTTGTCAGTTTCCGTACCAGTAATGTGAAGTGTGTTTTTGTTAGACTTCAAACACTTCTATCCTTTGTGAGTTAGAACCCCAGCTGAAAATAGATGGCACACTCAAACTGGATAACTGAGGAGAGCTTAATAAAGGGACTGCTTTACAAAGACATGGTCAGAGTGAAGAAAAACCAAAGGGGATGGTGAAGCACCAGAGGCTAACAAAGTGGGGAGGCCAGCCACTGACACACCTTGTCCTGAAGGAGCAAAGGCAGGGGGCGGGGTAGGGGGGCAGTGATTCTCAGCACTGGGAGAGAACTAGAGCTATAGCTGTGGGACAAGGCTGCAGGCAGGGGCTGTGGCCTTCACAGAAGGAACGCAGCCACTGCCAACCCACTCCCCTGCAAGAAAGGAGGTGATACAATAAATGTTCTGACCTCACTTTCTTTCCACCCTTGGGTCTCCTGCTGGTGCCTCCCCTTGATCCAACCCAACAGGAAGCCAAAGGGCAAGAGAGCCTAGTTGATGCAGACACAGGGGCCAGCCTCCTAGGGCACAGAGAGAGCAGTGGGGGAAGGGGAGAGAGCGGATTTGATGGGTGAGACAGAGACTGTCCACTATGCATACCCTTTCCAAAACTCTTCCACTGCAAAGTACTTATAATCTTATTCATGAACTTATTTTGCCATACACATTCCTAAGAATTGATTGAAAAAAGATATGTGTAACAACCAATTTTCCAATAACAATGACATTTGGTAGTTCCTAACATTATTTTCGTAGGAGCACAAGATTCATTGATTTATTCATTCAAAGATACAGTAAAGGCAAGTTCTCTATCTCCCTGAAACCTGCTGAAATGAACTAAAAGAATGAAAAATTGGGGCTTCCCTGGTGGCGCAGTGGTTGAGAGTCCGCCTGCCGATGCAGGGGACGCGGGTTCGTGCCCCGATCCGGGAGGATCCCACGTGCCGCGGAGCGGCTGGGCCCGTGAGCCGTGGCCGCTGGGCCTGCGCGTCCGGAGCCTGTGCTCTGCAGCGGGAGAGGCCACAACAGTGAGAGGCCCGCGTACCGCAAAAAAAAAAAAAAAAAAAAAAAAAAAAAAGAATGAAAAATTGGAAAGAAAAATTGATCTACTATGAAACTAGCAAAGAGCTAAGATTCTCAAATCACAGACTATAAGAATTATCTGCCAAAAAGAGTATAAGTTTTATTAAATCAATGGACAACCCTAAAAGGTGATCTATACCTCTACACATCTCAGTAGGTTTTCAAATTTCTCTGTAAGTAAGGAGAAAGTTCAGAGAGGCACAGGGTTGGAATGGTGGGGCGTGGCATGGGCAAGTGACATGGGGGACATGGGGAACGTCTATGTGGAGGGGCTGGTTCCTCACCAGAGTGGTGCAGGAAGTGACACGGAGCCTTCTATCTTCATTATCTATGAAAGCTTGAAAACTTAAAAACTAAACATAGATAACTAGTTTGGAGGCAAGAGATGTAGGAAAGAGAAGAGAATAACAACTACCTTTGCAGATGAATTGCCCCGTCCCCTATGTTTGGGATGCTAAACAGAGTCAACCACGTAGTGATAAATAAGCACCAAGTAACTGTCTGTCTCCCCACCCCCCCACACACACATATATACACACACACATACACACATATACACACACACACACACGCAAAGTGAGCTGGGATGTCTGACGTGTCTGAGTGATCTGCTCACTCATTACGAGGTAGTTTTAGAGCAGAAAACATTGTAGAGTTGTAAGAAATTTTTATGAGACAAAATATCTAATCAAAAGTCACTGTCTTCCCCAAACACTGCCCTTATCCTTGTCACTTACTCTTGAGCAAGTAGCAGTTTTGGCTAGAATTACCTCCATTTGGAAATGAGTAATAAATGCAAGGTTGTCAACATGCACGGATTCTATATACTTAACTATTACTTTTAAAAAGGAGAGGAGAGATTTACAAGCAAAAGGCAGATAAATATATTTCAGAAAAATGACATAAGAAATCAATGAAATTTTCAGATAAACTCTTCTCCACACGTTCAAAGAAATTAAGGAAAATATAAACCCTTTAAAAAATCAGTGCAAAATGAACTGGCAGAGTCAGAAAATAAATTGAAGATTTGTTTTCAACAAAAATAAATAACAACAGGGCTTCTCTGGTGGCGCAGTGGTTGAGAGTCCACCTGCTGATGCAGGGGACACAGGTTCGTGCCCCGGTCCGGGAAGATCCCACATACCGTGGAGCGGCTGGGCCCGTGAGCCATGGCTGCTGAGCCTGCACATCCGGAGCCTGTGCTCCGCAACGGGAGAGGCCACAACAGTGAGAGGCCTGTGTACCGCAAAAAGAATAATAATAATAAATAAATAAATAAATAAATAAATGAAATAACAACAAAACTATTACAGAAGTGAAAGCTACATTAGAATGAGCAAGGACTAAACAAATACTGCTAAGCAACAGTTACCCAGGGGATAGATTTTAAAATGTAACAAGAGCTCATGGAAAAGTCAGGAAAAAATTAAAGCAATTCAAAATAGTTATGGTGGGGGAGTAATAGATGTACCTGTAGCAGATAACAAAAAAAATAAAATTCTTAATTGAAGGCCAGGAAGCAAATACCTTTATAAAAAATAAAGGAAAATATGAATCTTCAGTTCAAAGGAACATACCATTTTCCAGGAAAAACTGACATAATGACTTACAGTGAGAAATATCACAAAAAAGTTGCTAAACTTTGATGTTTAAAAATAATTCTATCAGCATCAAGGCAAAAAAAATTGCCAGAAGAATTAATTAGGCTAGCTTCAGACCAGAGCAACAGTCAAGGCTGGAACACAATGGAACAATGTCTTATAGAACTGGGGGGGGGGGGACATGAGTCTGTAATTTTATACACATTCAATTTGTTTGTTCATAAAAGCAACAGAAAGGCATTCAGAATATAACATCCTTGGGCCCCAGTTGAAAACAAAACCTTCAAACTGAACACTAAATCAACACAAAATGCTCAGGAAAGAGGGGGCCATTGGTGAAAGGGCTGGTGGTGACCTGGACTCCATTTAGATCCAAGATGAAAACTAAGCCCACAAAGCATAATCCTGCCTCAGGACCTTTGCAACTGCTCTTCTTCTGCAATGGGTCACCCTCTCAGTTTGTTCAAGTCTCTATCCAAACTCACCAACTCAGAAACGTGTTTCCTGACTACTCTATCAAAAGTAACCCTCCCGGGGCTTCCCTGGTGGCGCAGTGGTTGAGAGTCCGCCTGCCGATGCAGGGGACACGAGTTCGTGCCCCTATCCCGGAGGATCCCACATGCCGCGGAGCGGCTGGGCCCGCGAGCCATGGCCGCGGAGCCTGTGTGTCCGGAGCCTGTGCTCCGCAACGGGAGAGGCCACAGCAGTGAGAGGCCCACGTACAGCAAAAAAAAAAAAAAAAAAAAAAAAAAAAAAAAAGTAACCCTCCCTTGGGGGTGGGAAGGGGTGGATTGGGAGTTTGGGGTTAGCAAATGCAAACTATTATATATAGAATGGATAAACAACAAGGTCCTGCTGTATAGCACAGGGAACTATATTCAGTGTCCTGTGATAAAACATAATGGAAAAGAATATTGAAAAGAATATATATATATATGTATAACTGAGTCACTCTGCTGTACAGAAGCAATTAACACAACAGTATAAATCAACTATACCTCAATTTAAAAAAAAAGTAACCCTCCCTCATCACCCGCCAGTGTCCTACTGGGTTTTACTTTTATTCTTCACATTTATTACTTCCTGACATTAACATATATATATAAAATATGTTCTCCACTATTAAATAGAAGCTCTGTGAGGACAGGACCTGTTTCAGATTTGTTCACTGCTGTAATCTCAGTGCTTAGAACAGTGCCTAGTACATAAACGGCACTCGACTGAATGAACTGTGAGAATTATGTTTACAGTTCAAAACTGCAAATGTTAAAAACTTTGAAAATGTAAAACTCACAATGTAACTGCAACAAATGGTAAATAGAAAGCTAAGTGATGTTCTCTCATTTCCTCAGCTGTCAGAATTAAGGAATCAATCAAGCTTAAATTGGACACACTCTACAATTTAAAGAGTTCCCATGCTATGTTCTCTTTGCTTTTTGGCTCCCAGCCTGTTCTAGAGAAGTGTCTGGCAAAGCCTTTAGGTGTGGTATCAGATTAGTAACTGCATGTACTACAGTTCATGCTCACAAACATACGCTCTCACTCAACCCAACAAGGAGGGTAGCCAACTACAATCACCTAGGACCCTCCTGGCTTGTGATCTAGATTTTTTTTCTCATTTTAACTAAGATGCTCTTGTTTTATTAAACCAAACATTCTCAGGAATAAATGACTGTGTTTTTATTTTAACTCAGTGTCATTTTAAATTAGTGACCTTGGCTTATTCAAAATTATCAGATATTGGCACGCAACAGTCTGGCTTTTTAAATTGATAATCTCATGCTTCGCTATGACACATTCATTTTAAATACCTGCAGAAGGACAGGTGCAGAAAGCTCTTTGGTGGCTCCATGCACTTAGCCATCTCTGAACCACCATCCCCTCACTGCCAAAACTCCAGCCACACCTCCCTTCCTCCAGTTCTTCCAACGTGCTGAGATCTCTCCTGCCTCAGGGCTTTAGCACATGCTGCATTCTCAGCCCAGAGTGCTTCGTCCCTCTACTTCTTACCTAGCCAACTCCTACTCATCCTTTAGATGTCACATTAGAACTCAGTTCCTCAGCGGGGCTTTGCTGACCCCTTAATCTAACCTATATCCCTTTTCTGTCATTTTCTCTCTGTTTTCTCCTTCCATGGCATTTACTGCTCTATGTATTTATAGATTCACTCGTGTTTACTGGTTTAGCATCTATCCCTTCATTAGACTACGAACTCCAGGTGATGAGAATCATGACTGTTTTCTTGACCAGTGCTAACCTCCACAAACGCTTGTTGGTTACATGAAAATATAAAAGAAGGAAGTGAATTTTATTCCCCCTTTTAGTTTTTTCATAAACATAAGTTGGACAGAGTAAGTAAGGAGCATTGAGTCCCTATCCCACTCACATTTAAGGAGTGTCCTATCTAGGATGAGATTTGGGGAGGGTTTAGATTGAGGGGAAGAACAGGATGTGGCATATGGGAAATTCCAAGGTAGGACAGAAAAAGGTGCTATTCTGAAAGGGGATATAAAGAATTAAAAAGCTAACTATATTAATGAAGCAAAGGGAGTGGGACAGAGAATAGATAGGCAGTTGGAAACTCAGGAGGTTAAATGGAAGGTGAGGAAGGCTTTGGAATGTCACACGGGAATGGGAAAGCCAGGTCCAGGTCCGTTAGGGGAGAAGGAGGCTGGCTGAGGCACCAACTGGGATCCTGTGGAGGGAGCAGAAGGGTGTGATGGGAAAGGCCTTTGTTCACAAGGAGTTCCAGGTGGGAGACTGGCACACCTGAAATAAAAGCTTAGCAGGGGATGGAGAGGAAAGGTCTGAGGAAGTAAACGTACAAATACTATACACTGTTACACAATTATTGAACTCACACTCTAAGTCTGGCAGATAGGTTATACATTAGAGTATTAATACTAATGTGAGGTCGTAAAGATGGAAATTACTGCCCCAGCAAACAACCAGGGTACCCTTTAACCTTACACAGTGGGATGACTAGACCTACATTCAACCTCTTATAACAGACAGTTTCCGCATCAAAATGGCAATGAGGAACGGGAATGGAGTGGGCCAGAGGCAAGCTGGCCAGCTTCTGCTATGTATTCCTCAAGCCTGCTGTGTCTTCTGGTTGAGTCTCTGCATCTACAATGGTATCTTAAGAATTGTGCTACTCTCAGTTGCCCTTGGGGCACTGAGTTTCTGTATCAATTGTCTGAAAAAAAAAATAGCTTGCTGCCAACCTGAGACCCCATAAAATGTCAATGGGAAATGCTGGAGACCATAGTAATAATAATAGATAATAGATACTATTTATAGACAATTGATGCTAGTTATTGAGTTTAGTTTGTGCTAGGTTCTGTCCCAAAAACCTTGCATGTCGGGCTTCCCTGGTGGCGCAGTGGTTGAGAGTCCGCCTGCCGATGCAGGGGACACAGGTTCGTGCCCCGGTCCGGGAAGATCCCACATGCCGCGGAGCAGCTAGGCCCGTGAGCCATGGCCGCTGAGCCTGCGTGTCCGGAGCCTGTGCTCCGCAACGGGAGAGGCCACAACAGTGAGAGGCCCGCGTACCACAAAAAAAAAAAGAAAAAAAAACCTTGCATGTATCAACTGGTTTAATCTTCACAAAAATCACATGAAAGAGTTGTTATTATTACTATTTCTGTTTCCAGAAATGAGGCCCAGACAGACTGACGTCATGCAGCAAAGTGTAGAAGGACTCAAACCCAGCAAACTGACTCCAGAACCTTAATCATTAGCTCCTTAAATTTGTACATACCTTACAATTTACAAATCTCTTTAGAAGAGATAGAAATATTATCTGATCCTCTCAACATTTAAAAATGAGTAAGGGGGCTTCCCTGGTGGCGCAGTGGTTGAGAATCTGCCTGCCAATGCAGGGGACGTGGGTTCGAGCCCTGGTCTGGGAAGATTCCACATGCCGTGGAGCAACTAGGCCCATGAGTCACAACTACTGAGCCTGTGCGTCTGGAGCTTGTGCTCCGCAACAAGAGAGGCCGCGATAGTGAGAGGTCCACACACAGCGATGAAGAGTGGCCCCCCGCTCGCCACAACTAGAGAAAGCCCATGCACAGAAACGAAGACCCAACACAGCCAAAAATAAAAATAAACAAATAAATAAAATTTAAAAACATTTTTTTTAAATGAGTAAGGAACATCTTTATCTCCATTGTATAAATAGGGAAACTGAGGCTCAGAGACATCAAATTACTGGTGTAGGAAACCGATAGCACTAGGACCAGCCAAGGCAGAGGTTGAAAGCTACAACTTCTCAATGCTAAAATGCCACACCATCTCTCACTTCTGCTTTAGTAGTCTTGTTGGGGAGGATTAAATTGCATCTACACAATCAGATATGGGGGGGGGATAAAAGCTGCATCTAGGGTTAATGGGGTTGGCATGAAAGTCCTGATACCTGAAAACAGGGCATTATCTCCAGGCTGAAATATGATTTCATACAGTGTCAGTGTCAGGGAGTATCCGTGGGAAGAGAAAGGAGGAGGAGAAGCTGACCAAGTGAGCAGGTATCTAATAGCTGGCTCCCAAAATGACCCCTTCTTGGAGCCTGTCGCCTGTCAGAGTGGCTTTGCTGCGGCAGCAACCTGGGAGAGGGACCAAAAAGCAACGCAGGGATGCAAAGGCAGAGGAGAGAGGAACCCTAGTCCGAACCTGCACGGGAGCCCTTTATTGTGTCTTTTCTGGTTAACGCCCCTCTTGCCTTCATGCCCTCTCCTCCACCCCCCGCGGTGCCCACCGTACCAAACGTTGTAATTCAACCCCCGGCTGCCAGTCCTAGGGTTCTGTCTCTTTTCTCAATTACCCCAGGAACAAATCAGTTACTTGGAGGTCCTCATGGCTTCTAGTAGCCAGGGCACTGCAGCTCTGGGTCATATTACCCACTAACTCATCATCCTTCCATTACACGCTTCACACCCAGCCACATTTGCTTCTGATCCGCAGTGACACCCCCCCCCACTCTTTTTTTTTTTATTTTTTTTTTTAACTGCAGTCCAATAGCGCTGACATGGTTAGGAATCGGAAGTAATGGCTATTGCGGTCAACTCCCTGAGTAGCGGAAGCTTGGGGCAGGGACGGGGAAGCCTAGAACGTGCCTCTCCTTAGCAACATCGTCCCCTCCAGAGGCCCTGCTGGCCAAGGGGCAGCGGCCAAAACCACGCATCCCGGGGCTCCTACCCCTTGGCTCCTGCCGCCGCGGCTGCTGCTATGGAAACGCCAGGCGTACACACCGGACTGAAATTAAACACTCATCCGGGACCGGGACCGGAGCCGGGGTCAGCCTGCTGCCTTGGTCGCCATAGCAACATACGGAGGGGAAGGCAGCGAACAGCGCGCACTGCGCGGGATACTCACTCCATCGCGGGGCTCCGGGCGGCCGGGCGCGCTGCTGCGGGGCTCTACGGCGCTGCTCGCCTCTGCCGGAGCCGGGTGCTCTGGTCGCGCGGCGCGCGAGGTGGAGCCGGGAGCGTCTCCCCTCCCCGCCCGAACCCCCTCCTCCCCTTGAGGGCTGAAAGTGAAAGCTCAGGCTCTCTCAGCTCCCAGCCTGCGAATAAAACGGGAAGCAATTGGATAATGTTGTTCGCTGGGCACTAGACAAGCCACTCCACTTAAGTGTTTGGGGAGGGAGCGCGCTGGCAGCTGCGCGCCGGGCGATGTGGCCACCAGCGCGCAGGGCCCCGGCGCCCGAGGCGCCAGGTGCGCTGGCGGCTCCCCTGGGACGGGCGGCGAGGCCCTGAGACGCCGGGGACCGGTGGGAGGGGGAGGTGCGCGGCTGCGGCGGGTGGCACAGCCCACAGGGCGCAGGAAAACGATTGAGTCATTGCCAAGGTTGCAGCTCGGAAGTTGCAAGAGCAAGAAGCATCTGGCCTCTGCAAATAGCAAGTACTGCCCCCAACAGGCTGGGCACAGGTTCGGAAACGCAGCTGAGCCAGCTAAGTGGGCATCCATCTGAGTTTCCCGAGGTAAACTCCAGCTGCGCTGCGGCGCGTTAATGCGGTGTTCCATCACTTTGGCTACCCCACGCCCTTCTTATCACTCCACGTTCTGCATATTCCCGCCTGCCAGAAAGATACTGCCCAGCGTTACTTTCCCTAATTGGTTCTTTGAAAACAAGACATACTGAATATGGTTTCCTAAATTACCACTGCCCCACCCCACGGTTATAAGCCTCCCTGGGGTATATATTCCCTCCCTACACCCCCTCTGAGAATCCTCTACTAACGGTTTCCCGAGTGGGAACCTGGCTCCCCATCCAGGGGCCCTGCACCTGCTGCAATGAAGAGTAGATGAGACAAGCTTCAGGCTTCCATTGTATCTTACTGCCCGGCCCCTCTGTGAGGAGGTATCTGCTAGGTGCTGAGGATGCAACCCTAAGCATAGCCATCACGGTCCCTGTCTTGGTGGAGCTCACAGGCTAATGTAGAAGGACAAAGCACAGAGAAAGAAAAAAATAAACATCATCACAGGCTGACGATATTGCTATAAAAATTAAGTAGTAAAATGCTGTGATGAATGTTTTAAAATTAATTTGTGATGATTACACAACTCTTGAATTTACTATAAAGCATTAAATTGTACACTCTGTGTAAATATAATAATTATATTTTATTATGGCAGTTAAAAAAATACTCTGATGGAGAATCAAAGGGAGGTGGACCAGCTAAGGAAAGGTGTTCAGGAAAGCCCCCCTGAAGGGACTGGCCTGAGAAGGGGAATGGCTAAGACATGCAAGCCACAGGGGAAAGGGCATTCCAACCAGCCATCAGCTTGTCTGGTGGCTCTAGATGGGGAAGAGCTCTACACACTCAAGGGACTGAAAGGAAACCAGCGCAAAGCGTTCTGGGTAGATTCACTCCCTTCCTTTCCCTCTGGAAAGTGAGCCACAAAGTCAAACCCAGTGAAGATTCACAGAGATATTTTGTGGAAAGAGATTATAGATCTTTTCCAGGTTTCCATTCAGAGAATCCAGTGTGAATTTGGAGATCAGAAAACCCTCCCTCAGCCCATGTCCCTCTGCAGCTACCATCCTATCTTTACTCTTCCCCTTCATAGTCAAGCCTCTTTAAAGGATTGCCCATACTCACCATCTCTACACCCTTACCTCCTATTTACTCCTTGTAGCATATATAGTTAAGTTCAGCTGTGAGTAATCAAGAGGCTTAACCAGGAAACAGGTTTGTCTTTCTACCTCTTGTAAGTTCAGAGTCCTGGACCAGTTTAGCAGCTCTCAAAGAGCTAAGAGACCCAGACTCCTCCAAAATGTTGCTCTTTTATTTGTGGTGTCCCTTCCTAAAGTCATTTCATGATCCAAGTTAGCTGCTTAGGCTCCAGCCACCGTGTCTGCATCCCAACCAGCACAAAGGTGAAGGAAGCAAAGCAGAAGAGGCAAAAGAAGCATACCAGCTGCCTTTTAAGGAAGGCTCCCAGAAGCTGCCTCAGTACACTTTCACTTACCTCTCTTTGGCCAGAATTAATTCACATGACCATGTGAATAGTCAGAAGCATAGCACAGCCAAAAGTCAGGGGCTCCATTCCCATGAAAGAAGGGGAAATGGATACTGGGGGGACAACCAGCAATATTTGCCATACTCCTTGATCCTTAGCATTCTAGCTTCTGCCTCCCAGGTACCACTGACCCTGCTCCCCATAGAGTCACCAATGCTGAATGCAATGGGCATCTCTCAGTCCTCTTCCTGTGTGACTTATGACCAGCATTTGACATTCTGACCACTCCTTTTTGTATTTTTTACTTTAAGTTGGGTTTATTGAGGCAGAAGTTACAAACAGTAGAATTCATCCTTTCCAGGTGTACAGGTCTGTGAGTTCAGATACATTAGACAGTCATGTAACCACCACCGTAGTCACAATACAGAACATTACCGTCACCCCAAGCAGTTCCTTTGAGTCACCTGATAGTAATCCCCTCCTCTCATCTCCAGCCCCTGGCAACCACTGACTTGATTTTTGTCCCCATGGTGTTGCTTTTTCCAGAATGTCATATAAGTGGAATCAAACTATATGTAGCCTTTTGTGTTTGGCTTCTCTCACTTTGCAAACACTTTTGAGAGTCCTCCACGTTGTTGTGTGTATAGGCAGTTCCTTTTCATTGCTGAATTGTATTCCACTGTACAGAGGCACCACAATTTATTTATCCATTAACCAGTTGATGGATATTTACATTGTTTCCACTTTGTGTCAAATACTAACAGAACTGCTATATACATTTGTGTACAGGTCTTTGTGTGAACATATGTTTTCATTTCTTTGGGGTTAATACTAGGGTCACTCCTGTTTTGAAGCACTTCTTCTATGACACCACACTGCCTCGACTCTAGCTACCCCTTATCTGCTACTTGTCTCTTAAATGTCGGTGTTCTGCACACTTCTCACTGTGCATACCCTCCCTGTGAAATTTCATCTACTGCTGTGGCTTTATTTACCCACTGACATGGTGCTCACTTCCAAAACTAAATCTCTAGTCCACATCACTCTCAAATTTCAAAACTGAATATCCGAAGGCCACTGTAACATCTTCACAAACACCTCAAACCTAATATGTCTGAAATTCACTCATTTTCACCTGTAAATCTCCTCCTAATACCCTGCCTACCTATCCTAACAACAGAGAGGGAAGTGTCCTCACAGAAACCTGGGCATTGTCTTTGATTACTAACTGTCCTGACTTGCTATACCCCATCAGTCAGCAAGATTGATCCAGGCTACCTCCTGAATAGCCACAGAGCCATTCACTTTTCCCTATCCTCATGCTGTAGATAAAAAAGCCTCCCTCCTGGCCTCCTGGCCTCCAGTCCCATCTTGTTCCAACCCATTCAACTGAACAGCCAGAGCAATCTTCCAAGAACACAAATCTAATCATATAATCCCCTTGCCTGAAACCTTTCAATGGGCATCTCTTAACTTTAAGATAAAGGTTAAATTGAATTGTAGGTGCATCTAAGTTCTTTGAAGTTAGTAGATTGACTATTACAATTTTTAAATGCACTAGAAAAACAAGATTTAATATATTTTATAGGGCTGGCTTAGACTTTGTTAAGAGTTACAAATACATTGTTTGCTATGTTTAATTTTAGGAAAAAAATAACAGGCTTTAGAGTCAAACAGACTGATTAAAATTCCAGCTTGGTCATTCACTAGCTTTGAGATTTTGAACCTATTACTTAACTTTAGTCTCAGGTTTCTTTACCTATAAAATGAGGACAATACTACTTATCTTTAAAGGTTAGTTTGAAAGTTAGATACAATATGTATACATTGCCTAGCACAGTGCCTGGTACTTAGTAGATTCTCAGTAAACAGTAGCTATAATAAGTTATCTCATCATCATCATCATTACATTGTAACTTTCCTCTGAAATCTCATATATTTTAACAGCCATCTTTATGTATCTTCATAGTATTCCTTTGAAGAGGTGAAACCAATACAGATATAGGTACTTAGATGATCAATTTGTTTATTCTCATTGATTAAATGAGAATGTTACACTAGATATATTTATTTATTCATTAAAAATTTTACATATATATGCATATGTATAATATATATAGTATAGCTACAAAGTAGCAGGGTATGGCTAGGTGGATCCATTGATACACATTCTCTAACAGTTTATTGATTTAAGCTGAGCTCACCAGGTACTGTCAACACACCAAATACATATTAACTGACCTGGAAGTCAATAACTTAACAGAACCAAAGTCTTCAGCCTCCTGGTCTAAAAACAGAATGACCAGCTCTGAGAGAGTATCTACCAGGATTTTTATACAGGTATAATTAATAAACTTTAGAACAGGAATTTTTCAACTGGGGATCATGGTGGGCTTTAGAAATCTGTCTGAGATTATAGGCAGAATTATGAATTGGGGAGTGTGTGAGGGATAGAGAGTAGGGTGTCCATAACCTACACTGGGATCTCAGTGTTTCCTAATTCAAAACAAACTCTTAATATGACTACTTTAGATATAATTCTGAGCATATTTGGTTAAATGGTTTTCTGGTTTACTAGAAATAAAAACACACAATTAGAAGGGGTTGGAGAGAAACAGCAAGAAGTGTTACTTCAGGCAGTTTAGCTAAAAGTGAGGAAGGAAAGTGTGAAAATGGGCACAAGACAACAAAACAAAATAACAAAAATGTCAGTTTGGAATCCTTCAGTGTAGGACAAGCAACCCTATACACCACAGTAGCTCCTGAGACCATCACAGGATAATCATATTCAGCGATTTGTGTTAAAGACTAAATGGACTTTCAAAATTTTCCATGTATATTAGGTTGTTAATTTTAGACCTCGCCTAGGCTGAAATTTTGGTTACTTGGGAAGTATATTCAGTGCTCATGTTCACTTTCCTTCCTTGTCAATGTTGGATAAATGGAGATATTATCATTTTAAGTCTATCTGGGGAGGAAGAAAATAAAAATAAGCAGTCACTTTGTCAAGTTCTAGGTACCATTCCAATACATTCACAAACCCAAAGCAAACCATTAATAATTAAAATATAGAAACATCAGTCTTTTAATTTGCTTGGCATTACTGGATTTCAACTATACTCCTAGAAGTATTATGTCCTGTGGAGCTTTACGTACTTTTTATATTTTATAACAAGGACCATTCTACCCTTTTACTTTCATGTCAATAATGTTACTATTAGAGAGATGTAGGAAAGAAAGCTCTCTCTCACAGAAGCTGGGTATTTGGAGCTGCTCATGTGTGTGGGGCGGGTATAATTAAACAGTTTACAGAGCTGCATTGATCTGCAGACCCCCCCACTTGGTTTACAGAGCTGGAATTAACATCATGGACTCACTGTTAGCCTTCATGTCTCACTCTTCTTCCACCATTAATAAGTTCTCTCTGAAAATATGGCACTTCAGATAGCTTCTTGTGATTCTACTGATGCTGGGTAAAATTAGGCCACAGATAGTGACAGGAAGGATGTCACGCAAAGAGCTCTTTCCTTTGGTTAAACATGGGCAAAGGTAATCTCTCTTTTTCATAGTCTTCTATTGGTTTCTCTCTATATTTATGAGTCTGCTCCGACAAGACACCGATAGCATTGACTTCTGAGTCATGGATGATTCTTGCAATCACAGTCTATTGATGATGGGAGGGATTCTGGGGGTTACCTAGTCCAACAGCCAAAACAAACTTCTATGATTGACCTGGGATCATCTTCCTTGTTGAAACACATTTATTGTTTTAGCTCAAAAAACTGAAAAGCCCTGTTTGTTTTTTGTTTTTAGAATCCTCTCATCCACTCACAAGATGACGTATGTGTTCAGAACAGCCCATGATTATGCGTGTACAGATGTAGCAAGAAAACTTATTTCACCACTGCCAAGTCTGACCTATGATGGAAGATGAACAATGACCTCTCAGAGATAACCCAGTGCCACCATGGACTCATCAAGGGGACTTTGCCAAGGAAAAACTGCCCCTTAACCACACATGGGAGAGAAACCAATCCAATGTCACCCAGACACACTGCACACTGGTTAAGCTGAGAGCCAGAGGAGCTAGATGAAGTTCAATTGCTATAAGGCTATTAATACTAAATTTAGTATAATCTTATCAGCTCTCCTTTGCTGAATAAAGCTGGAGAAGCTAATTGGTTACTCGGTGGTATCTTTAAAAGTAGGCTTACATATATCATCGTTAAATACTTTCATCTCCTGATACAAACATTAAATGTCAACATTAAAAGTAGCACTACCTAAGATGGACCAAGTTTTTTTGGAATATGCTTTGAGGAGGTTCATTAGAAAGATGGAAACCATCTCTCTCTTCTGAGAGCTGGAAACCTGGATTTATCATTGAAGTAGAATGTTCTTTTGCTCTAGGAAAAATGTGAGGAGAACATTTACTTATGCAAATGCAATCAAGTACCCATTAGACTGTAAGTCCTATGGGGATAGGGATTTATTTTTCCATTTTGTTCACTCATATGTACCCTAGAACAGTGCCTAGCACATAGTAGGCTCTTAATAAATATTTGTTGAATTAAAATAATGAGAAAATTCCTCTTAAGCAAGACCTCAAGAAGTTGTACTTTCTTGGATGTATCTTTTGTCAGATCCAAGTCTTTACAGTTGACGGTTCCCAAAGAAATGCATCTTTCTCTAAGTATGCATTGACTGCCCTATGCCTGTATTGTATTGTTTGTTTGTGTATGTATGTTGCCATCTAAGGAATCAGAGACATGACTCACTCACACACACACACACACACACACACACACACACACAGATGATAGGCAGGAAAGTGTACAGATCTGTCTTCTCTTCCTTTGATGCTGGAGAAGTTTTGTAAAGGAACTTGATAATGCTCTGGGCGGTACAACTTGGTCTAGATTTTGATGATTCCCCTATGATATCAATACTCAATAAACCTAGACTTTGGGAATATGTGTGGGGCCACATATTATGTTTAGTATCTTTCAGGGGTCCACAGGACAGAATCCCATTCCTGTAAGTAGGGCAGGGTTTCCAGTGAAGGAAGGAGGTAGTCCCACTGTCAGTCACCCTGGGAATGGGTCAGCCGTAGGATGGGAAATCTGACCTGCAGAGAGCAGTGTTAACAAGGGTTAGGGGAAAGACACTGTGGTAGGAAATGGACTACAGCGATGCATGAGACATGGTGTCTGCCCCTTAAAGAGCTCACAATTTCATGGAGGAAAGGCATATATATAATCAAAATTGAAATACAATGTTTTAAGTGTGATTACAAAGGTGAGGCGTAGTAGAGAAATAGGAAAATCTTGCTGGAGAAGTTGATGCTTGGGCTATGTCTTTAAGGATGAATAACATTTAACCAGAAGTGTGCATGTGTGCACAAGTTTGTGTGTATCTTGGTGTGTCTGTGTGTCCAAAGAGGTAGGGAAAAGTAGAGAGAAGATGTTCCAGAAAGAGGGACCAGCGAAATCAAAGACAAAGAAACAGGAATCAGCAGGGTGATGTCTACATATTTCTGGCATTTGCTGGAGTAGGAGGCAAAGAGAAGGACCACAATATCACTCCACTCCAGAGGCCCCATTTACATACAACACGGTATAACGGTGCCCCCTGGAGTTGTGGTCCTGAAGGAGGTGGTTAAAAGTTGAGGCTGGAGAAGGTCACTAGAGGATTTTGCCTGCAGAAGCTTAACTAAGGGACAGGATGACGTTGGCAAACACAACATCCCTTCTTACCTCCAAATCACAAGCAGAGCACTGTAACTGGAGACACTCAGGATCTCTTAGTTTAGGATGGACAGCTAGTTAGAAGCCTGTGCCACAGTTCAGACAAGAGATGATAAGGTCTTAAATTAGGGCAGCCATAGTTGGCATGGAAAGGAAAGAGAGTCAAGAAATACGCCAGGACACAGAATGTGTGGGTAAGAGAAAGGCACCAAGCCTCATTCTCACGGCTCGAATGACTCACTGAAAGATAAGACCAACTGAGACAGAGCATTCAAGAGCAGCCCAGAGGTGCCACCAGGGGATTCTGACCTCAACAAACGAGCGGCTGATCCTCATTTCCCTCTGGGCTGGGACCACCTTGTACTTTGTTGTGTGACCTGTGAAACACATTAAGCTGCTCCCAGGAGAGCTATGCAGAGAGGTCAGGAGAGAAGTAATATCTGAGGAACCAATGGAATTTAATTCTCTGCCAATATGGATTGCTGTCAAAGTACAGTATCAGAAGACTCAGGGGAAAAATAAGTGATACAACTGATTATTCAAACGTTGTATTTTTGGTTATATGTTAATCTAAAGAACTAGGTAAGATACTCCCAATAAGAAATCATTTGATTTTCAGGTAGCAAACTCTCCATCATTAGAAAGATCAGTAAGTTAGTCCAGGCATCCTCCTAGCTACCAGTCGCCATTTGTCCCCTGTTAAATCTCCATTCGCAGATAGTTTTTAAATGTTCTCCTTCGAACCAAGTGAACTGCACCAACCTTTCCCTCCCACCTTTGTCAGTTACACTCACTGACATGCCTCAAAACTCTGTAGGCCGGTATCATCCTCATATCGTGTGAATGTCTTATGCAAACCCTTTCATCATAGTTTCTTGACCTCCTCAAACCCAACAAATTTACTTCCATTCCACTCAAGGCACCTACACCCACCAGATTTCACGTTGGAAAGCCAAACATGAATGTAGCCTATTTTTAAAGAAAAGGTAAGTAACAGTCTTGTTTTACTTTCTCGGATTTCCAGAATCCACATTCTTCCATATCCACTTTTTTCCCCTCTACCCCTACAAACATACTGCACCATGAAAATAGCAGGGGGTACTGCTGGGTTGAGGTCCAAACCTCAGGAAAGAGACAGTGCAGTGGCACCTCCATGCTCTTCTGGCTGTCTCTCTCCCAGACATGCTGGATGTGTGAGCAGTCCCTGGGGGCATAGATTTGGGGAGCAGAAGCTGAGGAAAAGTATGGGACCAGAGCAGTTTCCCTTCTTGCTTCCCAGACCTACTATTCTTGGTCCTGCACCTCTCAGACTGTTTAGGAAAAATGGAAGTACACCCTGGCCTCTTTCTAACGAGTGAGAGAGAATGCTTCCACTTACATCTCCAATGTTTGCCCAATGAGTATGACACCAATGAAATGCCGACCTGGGCAGTGAACCTGAGTCAGTGAGAAGGTCCAAGTCTGGGTCAGGCTAAGATTGGTGGCCTGCAGGGAGTCAGTGTCTCAGTTAACCATTTGAAATAGGGTAATCTTTTTTTTTTACAGCCCTCCCCACTCCTTTTCTATGTTCTGTGCCATTTTATCTAAGATGCTAGCCAAGGATAGTTTCAGGTGAGTTTTTCAACTCAGCTCACAAAAGACCAGGCATGTATTTTAAATGAGTAAAGAGGGCCGGGTAGAGAGACAATAGGGAACCGTGGGGACTATGACCAACCGTGCGGACCATACTCCATCTGGAAGTGGTACCCTCTACTCAGCCCCAGCCAACTACCACCATGTAGGAATATAGGTCTGGTGTGTCTAGAACTTCTCAATTTTCTCAAGGGAAATAAACACAAAATCTTTATTTTTGTATAAAATCTCCCCCAAGAAAGTGGTGAATGACTACTAAAAAATTTTAAATAATCCTATGGCTCAGAGGGCCATATTTGGCCCTTTCCAACCCCTGGTTTAAGGGATCAGCTGCGATGAGTTTGAATTTCACAAACCACATGGATATTTCACAGTTTCCCTGTAGAGTCACACACTTGGCTACATGGCTATCTAGTAATCAATGGGCAGCAGAGGAGGCCTCTGGACTTCTGTGAAAGATGTTGGTTGATATGAAGGAGGAGAGGTCAGGGCATACACAAGTTTTCTTGAGGGAGTTACAGGTTTCAGGACAAGTCAGAACAAGCCACTTAATGCAGATAAGTGACATGAGGGGAGTAAGAATACTTCTTACCAAACTCAGAGGTAGCAGCAGTCCTTGAATGTCCCACCCACCGCCATCCCCCACTCCTTCCACAGAGATGACTGGCTCGAAGCCCACTCTCTTTGGACTGTATGTACCTCTGACGTACAAGATGGCAGCCAGAAGTCCATATGTCCCAACTGTCAGACCCTCTGCCTAGAGTGGTATTTCTGCCTCCCAAGTTGTCCTTGAAGCCTCTTTGACCTACTCCCCTGTCCTCCAGGCTCCCTGCCTTGACTCATGGTTCCAGTTAATGTTACAGATAACTTTTCCCCTGAGCATTCTCTTTAACTTGACCTACAGCCCTCTGTGCCAGCATCTTAAGCAACGTACAAAGAACTTGAGCTAAGTGTGTTTGTCTCCAACAACACAAATAACTTCCTCCCTTTTAATCTTCCATATTCATAAGCATCATTTCCACAGCTCTCCAACACCAAAACATTAGAAAGTGTTTAAGTTAAAACAAAAATAGTGACCAGGGGAGAGGCTGGATCTAAAAAGTGAAATTGATCTCAAGAACCTCAGAACCTTTCCCAGCCTCACAATCCTCCCACAGAGATTCCTATTTCCATGGAGGGCACTTAAGGACAAAAAATATTTTAAAGTTCCTTTCCTCATCAAATGAATCTCTGATGCTCGGATTTCAGACACTGTGACTGGTCTTGGGAAAAATATTTGGGTACCGGGTAGTCTTTCAAATAATACTGATTTTTGAATGAATATTAAAGTTCCAGTATAAAGGAACAGATGGACCAGATCAAATACAACATTGTGCAAATCACAGGATTCTCCCATCCAAATAAAATGCTAACAACCAATGCTTTTTAGAATACTTCTGGGCTTGGAATTGCTGTGCTACAAAGCAAAACTGTTCTAGAATACATTTTGTTTCTGTGCCATGTGTCTTTCAATTTCCTTATGAAAACGAAAAGAGGTCTGTGCCCCCATCAGCCCTGCAGGAGCCAGGTCAAGCACCAAACCAAGTGCAGACTGCCAATCTTAAGAGGGGTGAGGGGAGGACACAGACTCGGGGGCAATCTGAGGTCAGAACCAGCAAACTTGAGGAGTGGCAAGGTGAGGATACCAAGAAACCCAAGAAAAAATGTGTAATCTTATGAGTGGCTGGATCTGAGTACAAGGAAGTAGAGATGGTTAGATGGAGGGACAAGCAAGTCTCAGGGGTCCTCCTGTAAGCATTTCACATGGTGAGACCACAGGAGGAGTTTTCAGGTGTGGACTGTGTTGCTATTATTAGAGTTAAGAATAAAGAGTAAGCGCTTCTGGGGCTTCCCTGGAGGCACAGTGGTTAGGTATCCACCTGCCAATGCAGGGGACATGGGTTCGAGCCCTGGTCCAGGAAGATCTCCCATGCCACAGAGCAACTAAGCCTGTGCGCCACAACTACTGAGCCTGCGCTCTAGAGCCCGCGAGCCACAACTACTGAGCCCGCGTGCCACAACTACTGAAGGCCATACACCTAGAGCCTGTGCTCCGCAATGAGAGAAGCCACCACAATGAGAAGCCCGCACACCGCAACGAAGAGTAACCCCTGCTCGCTGCAATTACAGAAAAGCCCACGTGCAGCAACAAAGACCCAAAGCAGCCAAAAATAAATTAATTTATTTTAAAAATTTTTTTAAAAAAGAGTAAGTGCTTCTGAAAATTTGGACAGTTTTGGTTTTTAACACACCCATAACCCATTCTGCCTTGCCAGAATGCTGGAGCCCATAGGGACAATGGTTACTTGTTGGCATATCACATATTTGGGTCATTTTCTTTAGTTTTGACTTTAATCTTAATAACTAAGGTTTTCTTCAGTTGTTGAAGTGCCTCTAATAAGTCATCACCTTTTTTTTTCTTTTATTTTGACACCATACCAAAATCTCAACCAATAAAGAAGATGTGGTATATATTGATACATACAATGGAATATTAGCCACACAAAAAGAAAGAAATCTGGTGGACGCCGCCGAGTAAGCATCGTTAACGTCTCCCCGCCCCCCTCCACTGCCGTCACGTCTAAGTCAGAGTCACCCAAAGAGCCCGAACAGCTGCGGAAGCTCTTCATTGGAGGTTTGAGCTTTGAAACAACCAATGAGAGTCTGAGGAGCCATTTTGAGCAGTGGGGAATGCTCACAGATTGTGTGGTAATGAGGGATCCAAACACCAAACGCTCCAGAGGCTTCGGGTTTGTCACATATGCCACTGTGGAGGAGGTGGATGCGGCCATGAATGCAAGGCCACACAAGGTGGATGGAAGAGTTGTGGAACCAAAGAGGGCCGTCTCAAGAGAAGATTCTCAAAGACCTGGTGCCCACTTAACTGTGAAAAAGATTTTTGTTGGTGGCATTAAAGAAGACACTGAAGAACATCATCTAAGAGATTATTTTGAACAGTATGGGAAAATTGAAGTGATTGAAATCATGACTGATCAAGGCAGTGGCAAAAAGAGAGGCTTTGCTTTCGTAACCTTTGATGACCATGACTCTGTAGACAAGATTGTCATTCAGAAATACCACACTGTGAATGGCCACAACTGTTAAGTAAGGAAAACCCTATCTAAGCAAGAGATGGCTAGTGCCTCATCCAGCCAAAGAGGTCGAAGTGGTTCTGGAAACTTTGGTGGTGGTCGTGGAGGTGGTTTTGGTGGGAATGACAACTTTGGTCGTGGAGGAAACTTCAGTGGTCGAGGTGGCTTTGATGGCAGCCGTGGTGGTGGTGGATATGGTTGCAGTGGGGATGGCTATAATGGATTTGGTAATGATGGTGGTTATGGAGGAGGCGGCCCTGGTTACTCTGGAGGAAGCAGAGGCTATGGAAGTGGTGGACAGGGTTATGGAAACCAGGGCAGTGGCTATGGCGGGAGTGACAGCTATAACAACGGAGGAGGCGGAGGCAGCTTTGGCAGTGGTAATGGAAGCAATTTTGGAGGTGGTGGAAGCTACAATGATTTTGGCAGTTACAACAATCAATCTTCCAATTTTGGACCCATGAAAGGAGGAAACTTTGGAGGCAGAAGTTCTGGCCCCTATGGTGGTGGAGGCCAATACTTTGCCAAAGCCCGAAACCAAGGTGGCTATGGTGGTTCCAGCAGCAGCAGTAGCTATGGCAGTGGCAGAAGGTTTTGATTACTGCCAGGAAACAAAGCTTAGCAGGAGAGGAGAGCCAGAGAAGTGACAGGGAAGCTACAGGTTACAACAGATTTGTGAACTCAGCCAAGCACAGTGGTGGCAGGGCCTAGCTGCTACAAAGAAGACATGTTTTAGACAATACTCATGTGTATGGGCAAAACTCGAGGACTGTATTTGTGACTAATTGTATAACAGGTTATTTTAGTTTCTGTTCTGTGGAAAGTGTAAAGCATTCCAACAAAGGGTTTTAATGTAGATTTTTTTTTTTGCACCCATGCTGCTGATTGCTAAATGTAATAGTCTGATCATGACGCTGAATAAATGTGTCTTTTTTTTAAATGTGCTGTGTAAAGTTAGTCTACTCTGAAGCCATTTTGGTAAACTACCCCAACAGTGTGAAGTTAGAGTTCCTTCAGGGTGATGCCAGGTTCCATTCAAAATTTATTTACAACCTGCTTTGTTGGAGAAGCTACTGTCTTCCGAAACCTTGGTGTAGTTGAACTGACAGTTACTGCGTTGTGACCTGGAGTTCACTGTGAAAAGGGTCACCCAAGCCAAGTCATGGAGTTTTTTGATTATCAATATATGATTGTTGGCATATCCTATGCAATATATCTAAATTGGATTATGGTACCAGATATAGATGGGAATGAAGCTTGTGTATCATCCCTTATCATGTGTAATAAATAAACAATTTAATACCCTCTTGAAAAAGAAAGAAATCTTGCCATTTGCAGCAACATGGATGGACCTAGAGAATATCATTCCAAGGGAAGTAAGTCAGAAAAAGAAAGAAATATTATACGATATAACTTATATGTGGAATCTAAAAAAAAAAAAATACAAATGAATCTACTTACAAAACAGAAAGACAAAAAAAAAAAAAAAAAAAAAAGAGCTTCCCTGGTGGTGCAGTGGTTGAGAGTCTGCCTGCTGATGCAGGGTACACGGGTTTGTGCCCCAGTCCAGGTATATCCCACATGCCACGGAGCGGCTAGGCCCGTGAGCCATGGCTGCTGAGCCTGCGCGTCCGGAGCCTGTGCTCCGCAACGGGAGAGGCCACAACAGTGAGAGGCCCACGTACGGGGGAAAAAAAAAAAAAACAGAAAGAGACACACAGAGACAGAAAACAAACTTATGGTTACCAAAGGGGAAAGGTACGAGGGATAAATTAGGAGTATAGGATTAACAGATATATACCACTATGTATAAAATAGAGAAGCAACAAGGATTTACTATATAGCACAGGGAACAATATTCAATATCTTGTAATAACCCACTATGGAAAATAATCTGAAAAATTATATATATATAAATATAACTGAATCACTTTGCTGTACACTTGAAACTAACACAATATTGTAAATCAACTATACTTCAAAAAAAAATCTCAACCAACCCTGAAGACATATCCACTATTGGCAGAGATGCTAATTCTCGAGCCTCTAATAGGTGGCTGCCTGAATAGAATGAGCTACAG